>NC_047631.2:12468980-13718980 GCF_009650485.2 Drosophila albomicans
AATTGCAGGCGGCACTGTGTGGGAGGATTCATCATTGGCCGACTGGCCGGATGATGATTTTCGCATTTTCTGCGGTGATCTCGGCAATGACGTCAACGACGAAGTCCTTACGCGTACATTCAACAAGTTCCCATCGTTCCAGCGTGCGCGTGTTGTGCGCGATAAACGAACTGGGAAGAGCAAGGGATTCGGATTCGTCAGCTTTCGTGAACCAGCCGATTTTATACGCGCCATGAAAGAAATGGATGGGCGTTATGTGGGCAGTCGACCCATAAAGTTGCGCAAGAGCACCTGGAGGCAGCGCAGCTTGGACGTCGTAAAGAAAAAGGAGCGAGAGAAGCAAGTGCTCCTGCAGGCCTTTAACTCCATGGGTTAAAGGGAAGCTTTTGAATCACTTGGTAAAAAATTTAGGCTAGATTTCGGTCACAGTTTTTGAGGATGTAGCAAATTTGTATTTACAATGTTCGGATGTTGCTGCTGCAGAATAAGCATAAATAAAGATAAACTCGTTAAAATTTACATTTTAGCCAAATAAAAAAAGGAAATGAAATGATAAATTGTTTGTTTAATTTATTGGAATATTTTGTATAATAACGAAATGATTGTTTAAGTTACAAGATGTCTGAACTCAGCTTTTTTTATATTAATTGAACTATAGCATCGTCATAACTATTATGAATTGTTCGTTCGGTTTATAGGAGTATTTTTAACGTAAGCGAAATGGTAGCTTAAGCTAAGATTTCTGAACTTAGCTTCTTCTTATAGCTTCATCATAACTATTGTAAATTGTTCGTTTGATGTTTTAGAATATTTTGTTCAACAACGAAATGAAATGGTTTCAGTTGCGAGATATATATTGTCAATGTTTATTTGTTCCCAGACAATGTTTAGTTTAATTGTACGATAGCATCATGAACAACATTATTATCATCTTGTTTCGGCGACTAGCGAAGAAAGCTTTCGAATTGAACTAAAGTACATATAACATAATACCCTTATTTGAATTAGTGTGTCCCAGCTTACACTATGCTACAAACTACTAGATACACCTATATATCTAT
Organism: Drosophila albomicans; assembly: GCF_009650485.2. Lineage (NCBI taxonomy): Eukaryota > Metazoa > Arthropoda > Insecta > Diptera > Drosophilidae > Drosophila > Drosophila albomicans. The sequence goes on from NC_047631.2 coordinate 12,470,042, forward strand.
TTAAGCCAAACTGCACTGATATCCTGCACAGTGGTGTGCTTTAAAGCCAACATTAAAATGTTAGGTGATTACCTTTTAGGAATTGGTAATGTAAACCTCTCTCTATAACAATACTTAGAAGAGTAAAGCTAATTATGTGATAATATATTTGCTTAGTACCACTTGGACTGTTCCTTGCTGTTGCCCAGCAGCGGCCTTCTCAGCACATCGCCACCATCCTCTGTATCCTCCAACTCCTCACTTGCCTCACGACGCTTGATTCTCGACCAACGAGAAAATGGTTTGCCCGCCTCTGTCGAAAAGATAGAGGGATAATACTGTCTGTAGCTGTAGTAGCCACAGACAAGACCAATTAGCGCACCGACTGTCACATCCTGCCAGTGATGATGATAGTCACAGGTGCGACTGACAGCCACCAAGGTCGCCACAATGAGGGGCACAATGGCAACGCAAAGACGCCACGTTTGTCCGCGTCCACGAGCGTCGAAGGCATGCAGCTTAGCACCCACATAGTAGGTAACGAATCCAAAGCTAGCAAAGGCAACTGTAAGAATACCAGTAAATATTAGAGGCTGCTTTCATTTTTGGATTAGCTTGGTGTACTCACATGACGAGTGACCACTGGGAAAACTCTTGCGACCCTCGTTGATTTCACTAGCGATGCCCGTGCAATTAAAGTCGAGCAGCGACGAGCCCAGCGTGTTTGCCGTTTCATTTAACAGCATGATGCCATCGGGAAAGCAACGATAAAAGTAATCTGGCCGTGGGCGACCCACGGTAATCTTCAAGAGACTCGTTGGAATGCCATTCATGCAGACGGCCAATGTCCACGCCCAGCTGGCAGCACGGAAATCCCTTCGATTCTTGGTGAACGCATAGAAAATCAAGGTGAGCAACAGGGGAACAGTTATCACCAGTATCAATAGATCACCGCCTCTAACGATATCGGGCCGACGTGGATTCTTGTAGAGCCACAGCTCTTCTGCGTGTATTTCCCGTTTGAATGCGGGCGTCGTTTCCAATTTGCTGCAACGTGGATGGAAAACGTGAGTCATTTTTTTTATGTGGCTTTAAAAACAGATGCAAATTGTACTCACAAGAAGACGACAACAATCACAATGCGTATGATAACATCAACTATGTCGATGAATCTCTTCTTGCTCGCTGGCACCTGTTCCTCGCGTTCTTCAATTGGAGCCTCGTCGTTTGGCTTAAACTCATTGCGCCACATGTTGTTAGCACTGCGATTGTCCAAATCTTCAGTTGAACTTTCACCAAGACTACTACGGTGCAAGACAGACTTGCTTGGAGTCGTTGACATTTTATTGTTCACCTGGGAATTGCTGTCAGTTGATTCACTGAGTTCTATGTTAGTTTTTCGTGTAGTCTGAATAATTGATAAGAGATAACAATTAGCGCCAAGTCACTTAAATTCGTATGAGCGTTGAATATGTGTGGGATTTCTGTGCTCTGATAAGATAAACAAACACATACATATCTATGTATATGCTTATATTTAGCAACTATAATTCTTTCTTGGCAGAAATGATGTGGCGTCAATACATCTCACTTCGTAATACAAAATCTTAACCTGGCTAAATGACAGTGTTGCCAACTCAGCTGTAAAGGGTGGGAAACAAGTTTTCTGGCCTTTTTTAAATTTAGCTTTTTTTACTTTTTCTCAGTATTGCAAAATATTTATCTATAAAGTCTGCATGAATATTTTCTCAAATATATTTTTGATATTACATCATAAACACAGAAGTGATACGCAATAATAGTAAAATGATTTTGTTTAGAAAACTATGAACATTGTATACAAAAATTGTTTGAATTCTTTGAATGTGCTAGTTTATCTAATATTGTTAATTTTGTATAGAATGTTTGTATAATAATTTAAACTGTATTTTTTAATATGTCCAATATCGCTATAAATTTTGTATAAAATGTTATATGCACCTTTTATCTTTGCATTTGGTTGTATGTTTCTTAGCTATTTTTTATAGTTATGTATTTAGCTTTATGGTTTTTCTAATATCATCAAGGGTTGACAGCACTGAGAATAACACAGATACGCACACACGTACACACTAGCACATGCAGAAACACATGTAATAGCTTCGTGATATTTGGTTTGAGCGTATGTCACCTCTGCTAATTATACTGGTCACTTGTATTTAACTTGCAAAGCAGCGACACACCAATATTAGTACATATACATATCAATAGATGGCAGCACCTGTGCTTCAATGGACCAAGACGATTTGTCACCATGAACACCGTCATCGAGCTTGTTGTTGTTTCCGCATTTTCGGCTACGCAAATCCGTGTCCTCCGTATTTTCGCTATTCCGCATTTTATCGAAAGCACTGTTCAAATACAACTTCAACTTTGGAACTATTGTTTGCACGACAATACTGTAAAGTATTACGACTTTCCACTATGTAATCTGTGATTGTCGTTAAATAGTTGAATTGCGCACAGATGTAGCTGACACTTTTAGTAATATTTTGTAAACTAACTGCTACTTGCTAATTGCGGCCCGTTTTTATAACTTTCTCTAATCCGGCGGTCGCGTTGCTATAATACTACTTGAGATCTTATCATCCCACACCGAAACATACATACCCTAACTGAACTTTCCATATTAACATATATTGATTTATACATATTCACATATAATAGATTAAATCTTGATTTAAAGTGTGTCACAATGCTTGAGACTTTTTTCCACAATGAATTTATTTTTGCGATATTGGACAAAATTTACAATCATTGTGACACAGCAGAAAGACTCTTTATCGAAAGGGTAATAAAACAACAGCTGCATCTGCAGATGGAAATTTCAGTTAACAGCAGGGCTGAGCATTAGTTCACTTTCTGAGTTAGTTCATTGCTCATGAGCATTTATCCATGGCGGCACTTTTGAAATGTAATGCTTCCATCAATTTTATATGGCAAAAAACGACATTTCGGTAAATAATTGATATAGACTATTTTATTATTGAATTAATTATTATTCTTTTCACTAAATTATTTGTGAAAACTCTAGATATGCAAAGTTACTTTATTTAACAACAGGGTCGACGTGTGACCGTACTTCATTAGGTAACAGATGTACAAACTGTTAATCTTGATAAAGTTGCACAAGAGCAGGGCTGTTATTGATCATATGATTGGTTCTGTCTTCACAACAAAAAGTTGTAAATTCATTCACTTACCTTCAAAACAAGTGTAAAAATGACTGCTGATAATTGTAAAAGTGACAAAAATGCCACTGGGCAATTGCTGGACTCCCTATATTTGGACATGTTTCATCTAATCGAAGAGCACACTCAATGCCGGCTGGATATCGAACGAACAAACGCCAGTGGTGCAATTCTCTTGGCTCGGACCAAGTTTCAGCAAGGCGGACAATCGCTATCGTCAGCCCAAATTCCAACTGAGAACAGTGCGGAATTCAATGCCCTTTGTCGAGTTGTGGACAAAACAGATGATGATAAAACGGATAAGGTCAGCATTGAGAGACATTCTGTCGACAAGGAGAACGGTTATGTGGAGCCTTTGCATTGGTTTAGCGTCTTACCGCCAATGAGCTTGCGGACTGCGGTGGAACGATTCAAGAAATCCATAGAACTGGTTGCTGAAAGTACAAATCTGCAACGGGAGCTTGCTAAAGTCTTGAATGGCATTGATAGGTTACGACGATCCCTTGCACTCTAAAGAAAACGCATTGTAGCTAAACTAGATATTTAAATAAGAATAAAGTTAAAAAAATGAGATCAAGTTTTATCTAAAATCAATAAACTAAAAAATGTAAACATTGCATTTGAGTGGTTACAGAGGGACCGCAGTTGAAAAAAATTACTCAGACAAATATACCAACAAGGACTTTGAAATGAATATGTGTCATAAAAAAAAAGACCGTATTGTTTTTCAATTAAAAGTTATTATTGTTATTGTTACCAATACTGAGCTGATTAAAATCCCTTAGGTTAAAAATATAAATAATAAAAAAATTTATTGGTAGCACTGGTTTACAAAAATATACTGATCACGGGCATAAATGGTCACTCTGCTAAACGGTTCAAAAAAACGATTTCAATCCTCAAGTAATCGATTGTAGAATTTTGTCAAGAACAATTGCAATTATGAACGAGTGGACATTGCCGTCAGCTGATTTGTGGGTGAGTGGACAGTCTGGTGGCTCATCATTTTCGTATCTGGCAGGAAAGAATCGATATATATATAATCTTTAGCGAGAGCAACCAAATCAATAATTTGCTAATGCGCAGAATAAGCAACCAAAAAAACAACAAAAACAGTCATTGTACCAAATTAAAGATTAAATTGTAGAACATGCAAATTCAGAATAATAGAGGCGTTGAGCCCAGCAGCAGATAACAAACAGTGTTCGTCACATAAAAAAGTCACACAACGCGCGCCTTTGTTGTTTGTGTTCTTGCTGCTGCATTCCCCAATTCATCGTTTTGAAGCTACCCCACCCCATCCCTCAAAAAGAAATTAAGAACATACAGTCATGAATAACGCCCAGTCGAAGAGTGAAGCGCCTCTGCTGCAGCTGGAGGATGAAGTGGATCTCATTGGTGATTTTCTCAAGCAGCAGTCAACAACAACGACAACAACAGCAGGAAGCAATCAGCTGGCGCCGCTGCTGAATGGCTTCGAAGCCAACAATGGTCTCAATCAGTTGACGACGCAAGTGGAGGTGAGTCTGTTAATGATTAAAGATCCGAAAATTGTAATGAGAAATGTTACCCCCTGCAGATAAATACAATTGGCAAGGCGGCCAATGGCAAGCGACGTTCGAGGCGTAAACCTAAGAGAGATAGAGATCAAATACTGTTATCAGTGGACGATGATGATGATGATGTTGCTGTTGATGATGATGATGCTGCGTCTGCTGATAACATTGGGAGCAATGATGTGGCTCACAATGATGGCGCCGCTGGTGGGGGCGACGAAGTCGAAAATGTAGATCTCTTTGTCACCAACAACAACAACAACAGCAAAAAGAAGCAACCGCAACATCAACTCTTATTGCTGCACGATGGTGACGACGGCGACGACGACGACGATGCAGATGGCGACGATGAAGAAGAGTGCGTTGTGTTGCTGAACAACAAAAGCAGAAACCCGCCTGCACTACGCAATGGCAATGCCAAAGCTAAAAGCAAACAGCACTCTGAGGAGAGCAGCGATAGTTTAAGCGGCAGATCAAGCACAACGACACCGCAAAAACAACAGCAGTCAGCGGCAGCAGCAGCGTTGATGATTAGTCAGATTGCAACACCAACGCGACGTGGAACGACAGCGGCAAACGCAGCTACTTCAGCGTCCACATCACCGCTAAAAGCAACGACAACGACACGTTTACCCCACGACGCAGAGGTCGACGATATTTGTTTGGTGCCAGAAATCGATTTCGAGGGCATGTCGACGGACGCGGGCAGCGATAATCGCGAATCGCAGCCTCTGCTCGGCGGTGGCAGCCACGGCAGTCGCATCACTGATCTACTTGGCGCACTGGGACGTGGACACGATCATCTTGACCTCATGTCAAACACCTTTGGCGGTGAGTCAAACTGGCAAAAAAAACTAGCAAAAAGAAGTCTTACAACTCATGTGGGGCTTCCTTCATTGTGTCGCTCATTGCTACTCAAGCAAGCTGCTTGTGAAATTGAATTGCTTTTATCTTTATCTCGCATAGGAAACATTGCCAAGGGATTTCCCTGAATTTAAAGCTTTATATTTTATTCCGTCTTGTTGATTCACCCTGTAAAGCACATGTGGGTTTGGTTGTAATCTCTATTTTCTAGTTTAGTTCTTATGGATAATTAAATAGCCAGAGCAATTAGTGTATCAAATTTACATTACATTAAATTGTATATTCAAGATAATTGCATTACAACATTGCTATAAGTACACATTTCGGATAATGCTATACATAGTTAAATTGTTATTTATAGTTAAAATGATATTTACTATTTGAATCTTAAATGCATTGCGTATAATGTAACATTTTGATTAATTGCGCAATTTTTGAGTCATGTGATATGTTTTATATGGACAATTTTCAGTTAAAAGTTCAGCTAATTGTTAAGGTGGTTTATTTTAAAATGAAAATAAACCCTCAAATGTTTATTGAGCTTTGCAGATAATTGCAGCATTCCTTGCGTATTCAAAAACTGTTTTGAATGGTAACAATAGAATTACTTATTTATTGTTAAAGTGTAATAGTTTCAGAACTAAACAAAAGTATAAATAGCGTTGGTTGGCTGACCTTCAACTATATATGGCTGCAAATTTATGACGTAGTTAAAAGATAAATATGCTGGTTATGAATTTAATTGGCGAGTGTATAAACAAGTCGACTTCTATTTTGTTCATAGTCCAACAAGTTCTCTCGCTCTCTCTCGCTGCTATTCAACTCTTTTGTGTTTTTTTTTTATTAAGTTGAATTTCTGACTAATTCTTATTTAATTCAATTCAATCTGCACACAAAGCTGACTGACTGACCCACTCAATGTGCGCTGATCCAATGTGAAACACGTATACGTAATATTTGTGCATATTATTATGTGATATAGTATATGCAAAAATTATAGCCAACAAGGCAAAAAAAAAAAAAACAACAATTACGCGACGTTCGACGAATAATTGTTGTGATCGCATTTGAGTTTCCCTTCAGTAAATAATTGAAATACGATTTCTTCACAAAAGTTTGATAAACAAAATTGAACAAGTTACAAATTAATTGCATGTATTAGTAAAAATGGGTAATGCGCAGCAAATCTTTGTCGATGAATGGACATAGACAACAATAACATTAACTGGATACGTAAAGCGATATGCAGCAATGTCGACTCATCGCGACCAACATACAGAGACCGAGCCAAAGCCAATCCCACCTCCTAAACCAAAGCCAAGAGTTGAACACATTGAACTAAAAGAGTCAGCTAACAACAACAACAGCAATAGTGAAAATACCACTCAAGAGGATGATTCAGATGTATCGAGCTACGTGGAATATGAATGTCATTGCTGCAAGCAAAAATGTCACGATGCCGAGAAGGATTATCTGCCATCGCATTCCGATGAGGATGAAGTACCTGTTGTCTACTCCTCGCAGCCCACAACACATGACTCGATTGCCACCGAAGTGAAAATCCAACAGCCCAAATGCCAATGTGCCAATTGTCCGCTGAAGAATATGTGTAAGTTAGGCAGTCAACCAGCTAGCCAGCCATGTGGCAAGCGAGGCATGTGTGGCACCTTATCGAAATGCTTTAGATATGCAAATACTTTTAACTGGGCCAACAATTTTAATTGAACGCTGGCTGCTTATCGCAAGCTGTTTGCGTTACTTTTTTCCATTGTCATTTCAATGCCGAATTCGGTGGGCTCCAGTCGCGACAATTTCGTCCAGCACGTGTTCAGCATTTGCCAGGATCTGGGCGAGTTTAACGAAAACTTTGAGTTCATAGGTAGAGAAAGGGAGAGAAATTCTCTAAAGCAATCAATAGGCCACAGTCTGTTGGCTATTTATAGCAACAGCTGTGTCACGACATGGCCTGAGACACATTACAGACCCAAGTCATTGTTATTAATTATTCACACATCACATTTCGTTTATAATTGAATCACAATTTGCAGTCTGCTTTTAGGCGCTGTCAAGGGCAATGCGCATTTTCATATTGCGCACGAATTTCATTAGTAATTTCCGCATTACTTAATACTATAATAATTATATAATTGATTTTTCTTGCAGACGATCCTCTGTTCTCGGAGATTGTGGCACAGGCGGAATATGCAATCGAACAGGGCATTCTGCCGGAAAGAATCTATCAGGGCAGCAGCGGTTCCTACTTTGTTAAAGATGCGTTAAACGTGAGTACAACTCCAAGTCTTCAACTTCAAAATTTTGCGCCACGCATAGATGACAGCTGCAGAGTTTTAAGCTGACAATCTCCAAACAGCGCATAGAACAAAATACGCGACTAAACGGGGAAGTGTTGCAGCAAAGTTGCGACTCGCAAGACTTTTGGTTTAGCTCGATACAGTTTACATTTTACAAATTACAAAGTCTGTTAACTAAAATATGTTATTATCACATTGCAGCAACGGTGTCTGGCCGTGTTTAAGCCCAAGGATGAGGAACCCTATGGCAGACTGAATCCCAAGTGGACCAAATGGATGCACAAGCTGTGCTGTCCCTGTTGCTTTGGACGCGCCTGCTTGATACCCAATCAAGGGTAAGTAGATTGTGAATTCTCACTGAAATATATGCTTAAACCTCCTTCAATTAATCAGCTACTTGTCCGAGTCTGGAGCCAGTTTGGTGGATCGCAAGCTCAATCTGAATGTGGTGCCCAAGACGCGAGTGGTGCGTTTGGTGGCCGAGAGTTTCAACTATGCGCGCATCGATCGGCAGAAGGCCAAGCTCAAGAAACGCATCAAGGAGCATTATCCATCGGCGCACTTTAATCGCATGAGTCTGCCGCTCAAGACTGGTTCCTTTCAGCTGTTTGTCGAGGGCTACAAGGATGCCGACTATTGGTTGCGTCGCTTCGAGCACGAACAATTGTCGCCAGCTTTAGCGAAATCGTTTCAGTTGCAGTTCGAACGTTTGGTGGTGCTGGACTACATCATACGCAACACGGACAGGGGCAACGACAACTGGCTGATCAAGTATGTGGCACCCAAGCTGGTAGGCGAAGTGGGCGGCACTGGAGGTCGCAAAATGTCACGTTCGCATCCCGTTGTGGGACAGCCAATTATCGATTTGAACGAGCAGTCGGCGCCAGTGACGCTGGAGGCTGAATTGCAACGTGCAACGGCTGGTGGCGGGGAGCCATCGCCCACTTCGATGGGCATAAATGAGCCATCGAATGTGAGCAACAGCTGTGTGAGCACCGACGATGAAGATATACCTAATACGAGTTCCAAGAAGACAGCGCATATGCCTGAGGAGCCCACATGGAATCTGGTCGAGGCGCCGCAAATTAAAATTGCTGCTATTGACAATGGCTTGGCATTCCCATTTAAGCATCCTGATTCTTGGCGTGCATATCCCTATCATTGGGCCTGGTTGCCGCAGGCAAAGGTACCGTTCAGCGATGACATCAAGGATCAGGTGTTGCCACAGCTGTCGGACATGAATTTCGTGGAGGAGATCTGCACGGAACTGTTGTATTTGTTTCAGCAGGATCGTGGTTTCGATAAGCGATTGTTTGAGCGACAAATGTCCGTGATGCGTGGTCAGATTCTGAATCTAACGCAAGCGCTGCGTGATGGAAAATCACCTGTGCAGTTGGTCCAAATGCCTGCGGTCGTTGTTGAGCGGTAAGTAGATGCTGTAACACTCCAAATACTGCTCGATAGTAATGTTATATTATTTCGCCTTTTAGCTCCAGCGGCAGTCGCTTTTTTTCCTTTACGCAGCGCTTCCAAAACAAGAGTCCATTCTTCTCTTGGTGGTAGGTCAAGAACACAATTTAAATTTCATAGGTTTGATAAACTAATTCGCCTTATCTATTTGCAGTTAATTGATCGCTCCACTTGGGCACTCTCGTATTACCCGCCAGGTATATATATTGATAATGTGGTCGGGACCCTCAAGATAAATTGTCGCCTACCTGTTGTGCTTTGTTGTTATCTACTACTTACCATAATTATCGCCAAACGATTTTTAGTTGTAATCCTCCCACAGCGAAAAGAATTTTGTTAAATTTGTTTGTTTTTGGCAAAAAGTCACTTGCTATTTATTTAAATTACATTCACATCTCATGATCACAGTTAACTGTCTGATTTGTCAGGTTATATTGTTTCGTGTAGTCGATTGTTTACTAAAAAAAATGATGAATGAGCAACAAAAATCAATAGATTATCTCCATTCCATAATGCGAAGCTTATACGCTTTTTTCTGTCTACACTATTTTAATTTATACCTAAAACATATCACCAAGAAATGTTTAAAAGTAACCTCATATTTATTGTTTAAGCCAATGGAGCTTAGTGAAGAATTTCTCCTTATTCATTGTGAATATCATTAATAAAAAAAAAACTATACCAGTTAACACTCCTCAAAAGTCAACCCAACTCCTTTTGGGATAATTACGTTAAGCGAGTGTAACTATGTCAACTAGAGGAAACAAAAATATACATAAATATATGGATTAGATTCGAAATTAGATATAAATAAATAATTATATATATATATGTATATTCGATTAAATGTGCAGAAATACAAACGATAATAAAAACATCAAACATGCCTTGTATAACATTTGGTTTATTCAATATGTGAAAAAATATAGCAAGGGCTTCAAGAGCGTTAAGTGGCAGACTAAACATACATATTTGTATTCGAATGGTTCTTTCAATTATCAATATTAAAAAGATAAGTGTACAAAAAACATACAATTTAATTCTAAAACATTGACGACATTTAAGCTCAATCCTCGCGATGATTTGCCAGATAATTTTTAATTAAGTCTATAGCATCCTGAATTATGACTTCGTTCGATGGCGCAGGGCTTGTTCCCTGTTTATTTTGATTAACGTTCATTGGACTAACTGCCATACTAGCACGCTTAGCCATTTTGGACTGCAGCAAACGCAGTCGGGATTGAAAGTATGACGAAATAGACGGTTGATAGGAAATGCTAATCATGCGGCCGCACCCCTCATACTGATACCATTTTGTGGGCACATTGCCCGTCACACAGAGATCGCGTCCCGTTGGAACTGTGCTGATTACTTGCTTTGGTTTGAGAAAGCGAACGAAACGCTCTAATTCTTTATAGCTTGAGTGCTCTGAGTATTCAATGCCAATCACACTGATACGCTTGCCATACGACGGCTTGGAATTTTTTTCCCACCCGCTGGGCCGAATGCCCAAGAGCATATCATACTGTCCCTCGTATTGCTTAAAGTACTGATCCAGTTGCTGTCGAATACAAGAGTAAAAATATAAGAAAACTGGAAACGTATTAGTGTCAGGAAATTCTACTTACTGGATAGCTTATCTTGCCCATGCTGATCACATGCAAGTTAGCTTCAAGGGGATCATCGCAGAGTAACTCCTGCAGTTCTGGCCAATTGAGACAATCGATGGCTTTGCGACGATGTGGTTCAGTCCAAATGCGCAGCGAGAACTCCTTGGCCAATGCCAGCCACAACTTCTCCTTGCCAATCACATATGAGCCGCAAACATGCAAAATGCGTTTCCTGGCATGCTTTTCGTGAAATTCACTAACCAAGTGACACAGACGTGTAATGCTCTCTGACTGATGGCAAAAGTCATAGCTTTCCGCCAGATATGTGGTGTCCAAATAAAGCAGATCAATGTCAGGTTGATTCCAAAAGATGGGCAGTGATTCCATCTCAAAGCTGGCACGAAAATCACCAGTATGCAAAATGCACTTTCCAGTGCTAAGCTTAAAGAGCAGCATAATTGCTCCGGGACAACTGCAAGTGATTAGATTAACTGACTGCGATCTGATTAGAAATATCTTATCGGGCTTACTGATTGGCTTCCAACGCGGTGACTTCAACGCCATCGACCGTAATGGTCTCATCCACATCGATCTCATGCAAATACTGCTCAGCAATGGGTATAAAAGTGCGCACTAAGCGCGCCGTAATTGGACTCATGTAAAGCGGATGGGCGAACTTCTTGGTGAGGCCCACATAGTGATCGGCATGGTAATGACTGAGGAAATAATGCGTTGCGCCTGGAATGTCGCCAAACTGAAAGCCATCTACCACAAAGTTGGTGCCTTCAACAAGTTTATAGGGCGGGAGGCGTCGGCGTGAACGTCTTAGGGGCATATTCTCCTTGCCGGATGCATCATTTGTTAAATCTTCGCTTGGGAGATTATGACATGGTATAACAACCATTGAACTGCTGGCTTCTGTTTGCTGTGGGTCCAAGTCAGCAAGCACTCCAGTGTTTTCATTAACGGGCGTGGTTTTGGGAGCTCTGCAAGATGGACTTTGTTTTATGACAATCTCTTCTTCATCCGAACAGAGATCAATGATATCACATGGTGTTGTTTTGCACTTTGCTTTGGCATTGCGCTGTGGTTGTGTCCGCTTGCGACAGGGTTTCGTTTGCGGCTTGTATTCCACATCTGAACCCGTTTCCGCTGTCGTTACAGTTGTCTCTGTTGCCAATTCTGATTCATTGTCAAACAAGCGTTTGCATCCGGTTGGTTTGCGACCCTGTTTTAACTTTTTGTCCATTTTCTCGACTTTATAACTCTTGGCGCAGCTCTTGAAGAAGTTGTCGATGCGCAATTGACCCGGCAACGGTTCCTTTTTGGCGCCGCGTTTAACTGTTGTTTTATTTTTATTTTCAGCTGCATTATCCTCTAATTTCTCAATGTGCTTCTTCTTTGTTGTTGTTGCAGCTCTTCTGTTTGGCGCCTTTTTTGCATTTTCCGGTGTTTTGTCAGTAGCCGAATTTATAACTGTTTCATCAGCACTGCTTATGTGTTGCAATTCATTTAAACTTTTAATGCGCAGCTTGCCAACATTTGCCTTCGCCATTGTTTTCCTGCCTATCCTGTTGGACCTGTTGCAGCTCACAACTTCTGGCTCTGATTGCAATTAAATCGATAACACTTAACGACAGCAACCCTGAAAATCGGTCATAGCCGAATTGACAATAAAGCAATCGATAGACGTTTGACGCGGTCTATTTCAAAATATTTGTATGATCAATATAACGAGGACTTAATAATTCTATTATTGTAAATTAAGCAAATTAGCTTGTCTATGCCATTATTTCTTTATTTTTGTTAATAAAATATAACTTAACTAAATGGGTATCAAGAAGCAATTCAAATTCATGTCTAAGGTAGACCAATTAGAACCAATACAATTAATGATAATATATCCATAATCGGTAGAGGATAAAACCTAATAGGAGAACAGGAACCAGCACCATTCCCAAGTAATGCAGTCAAGATCGCAAGTCGGTCAAGGGGACATACATGACACCCATCAGACGCGTCATCTGCACTTTGCCATTTTCATCCTTGTCGTACTGCAAATTAAATTTTTTAATTCAATGATTAACAATTCATAGCATATAAAGTTAGCTTCTTACTTGCTGCATATACTGTGAGCCACCTTCGGGGCCAACAGGAACAATGAGACGTCCTCCATTGGCCAGCTGGTTTATTAATTCGGTGGGCGTTTCAGGAGCAGCAGCTCCCACATGAATGGCATCGTACGGCGCTAAGGCTGCGTGTCCCTTGCGACCATCTCCCTCAATAATGAGCATACGATCCGAGTCCAGCATGCTCGCATCATCCGAGTTGAGATTGCTCTTGCTCAAAGCGACCAAAGAGTGCTGATGCTCAATGCCCACTATTCGAGTGTTAGCATTTTCTCCTTTTGCATTTATATAGCGATAGAAGCAAGCAGTTAAATAACCCGAGCCTGAACCCACATCCAGTACATGAGCACCAGGCTTGAGATGATCGCGCAAATATTCCAAAGCAAAAGCATGCTGTGTAAAAAGGAAATTAGTTTTATTAATCTGACCAATTTTTAAAATTTCATTTTACCATATGAGGTGCACTGATAGTGACCCCTCCGCCAATTGGTTGCGGTGCATCCATATACGGATTACGAGGACAGTAGTGCTTGCGATCTGTGGCAATCATTGCATTTGCCACAGCTTCAGACGCAATGACGCCGTAATCTATGCAAAATGCATATAATATAAAAAATAAAAATTTGAAAAATACGCACTTGTTGGTCTCTTACCTCGTAGCTGACGTATTAAATCCGCATTATTAGCACCCACGGAACGCCAGGCCATGCTGTATGAACGCAATAATAGGCCCAGCCTTAAGATATTAGCGAAAGTTAAGTTTTTCAGTTTTGGGTTTTCTTTTGTTTGGTTTTTATGCTTTCCGTTGGTTATGTTGTTGCCTACAACAATTGAGGAACAGCTGTGGCGCAGTGCTGGTAAATGTATCCTATTTAAAAGTGAATTTTTAAAACGAATTTTGTAGCATAGCATACCTAGACATTTAAATGTAAAATTTCTTAATATATTATTTTAAATTACTTGGTAATTTAATAGATACATAATATCTATATTATTCCATATTTACGTTATCTTTTGAGAAGCGGCACAACTCTGGTTGCAAAAATACCGCAAAGTAAGTAGTTAGAGTATCGGTATATTTGGGTATTCAACTTGTGGGCACACTGCTGGCAGCTGTCGAGCGGAAAACGCAGCAAACAAAAGTCGCGGCGCAGTTACAAAAGGAAATCGAGATTAATTTGTACAAAGCGTACAAATACTAATGCAAATAAAAAAGCATTAACAAATTGCGATAAATAAAGTTAGTTAAGTGTGAGTGTGCTGCTTGCTGTTGTAAAGTGAAGAATATACATATAATTATCCAGCCAGCTAGCCATCCATCGATTTGCGTAGCTAGCAAAATAGCACTGCAATTTGCAGCTGCCTTTTTTCGTGTTGTTTTATTGTTGTCTCTGCCAGTGTATGTGTGTGACGCACGCACACTAACATCTAGTGGCTAGTTTGAAGAGCGCGCGCGGCAAAAACGTTTTCGCTATTGTGTAGCGTGAGTGTGTGTGAGTGAGTATTAGTCATTTTGGCCTGGCCTGTTGGTCGTTGGTCTTGTGTCTTGGGTCCGGTCTTGGCTTTTGTTTGTTAACCCGTAACACATTTGGAGCGCATCAGCAGCATAAATAAAACAACAACAACAAAACAGCAGCGTCGTCGTTACGGCCAAATCAGCAAAAGGTTAGTTACCCGCCTTATCATTAATTTTAATTGCCAATTCATTCGCGAGGGGTTTGTTCTAATGCTAATAAAAAACGTAAAAAAGTATAAACCATTGAATGACGAATGCTTCTCTCCCTCTGCTCGTTTTTTACTTGATTAAACTGCTCAGCAAGGTCGACTTATTGTTGCACACATATTTACTATACAAATAGTATATTTATTTATATACACACAAACATATTTATCGTACGCTTTGTAAGCATGTAAGACGCGTTCAACTATTGTACAATAAAAAAAAAAATATTTCACATTGCATAATATTGTTGTGTGCTGCGTTATTTGTTGTTTGATTTGTGGATTAGTTGAAATATGAATAGGAACAAATACAACTGCAAATATATGATTGAGTGTGTGAGCGTGTTGTTGTTGTCCACTTTGACAGGACTTGAGTTTACTTGACACTACTTCCCTCTGAGCATTTCCACTCTGTCAAGCAATTCGTTTTCATTCTGAAGCAGCAGCAGGTGTTGCATGTTCTGCTTCCGTCTGTTACATTCACTTTCCAACTCACTGAGTTTGCCACAAGATGCAGAAGGCTGCCGCTTTTGACAGCTGGCAGAAGTTATCGATAAGTTCTTGAAAGGGTTTCTCTTCTTGCTTTTTGTGTAATTATTATATCGTCTTCCATTTTGTGATAGCGTCGCGTTGTACAAAACAGGAAACGACAAGTGTATAACACATGCACAACTACAAACACACTTACAAGCAAACACTCTCACACATGAGCAAATTTATCGCATAGCCATTTGCTGCACGTTTTGCTTTCTCTTATTTTTGCTGTTGCTAGAATAAATAGATAGCCACATAAATCTATCTGCTACAACATTATCAATCATATGTTAATTATAGAGATTCCCTATGATAAAAGCGCATTTATTGATAAACTAAAAGTTAATTTCAACAGCATTTTATCAGCTTAATTAAATATATTGACAAGTGTGATTGTATGCATTCATGCGTTAAGCTTTCTGTTCAACTTTGACCTAGATTGCGCCTTGCAACGCATGAATGCGAACGTAAAATTCCGAATCCAGCGAATATGATGAATGCTCAACTCTCTTGCTCTCTCTCTCTGCACCCGCGATGATTTGTTACAAGCAAACGTGCAGTTTAAGCAAATACATTTATCTTTTTTCATTCTCAACCACCTGACGTTATTCAAAAACAAAAACTAACAAGTAAGAAAGCTACAGTCGAGTGTACTCGACTGTGAAATACCCGCTACGCATTTTGAATAAAAGAAATATATTTTGCGGTATTTTTTTCAAAATATACGGAATATACTACTAAAATACTAAAAATATACCGAATGGTATATTTGGTATATCGACATAGTACCGCATTCGAAATATACCATAGACGGCACAAAACACCAGATTGTCAGCCAAAGCAACTCAGACCCCTAGTAAGTAGGCGTTTTTGCCATACAAAAGTATTTCTTTAATAACTTCGACAATTTCTATCTGATCGCAACTAAATTTTCAGGAATCATAACTACTATAGTAATTATTGTATATACCAACTCTAGCTTTAAAATTGCGCTTGTTATTCGATTTTTTTGATTTGCGGGGGCGGAAGTGGGCGTGGCAAAATTTGAAACAAAATTGATCTGCGTGCAAACATAACAAATGCTGTCGAAAAAAAATGATAGCTCTATCTCTTATAGTCTCTGAGATCCAGTGTTTCATACGGACAGACGGACATACGGACATGGCTAGATCGTCTCGGCTGTTGACGCTGATCAAGAATATATATACTTTATAGGGTCGGAGATGCCTTCTTCTACCTGTTACATACATTTCCTGCCGGCACAAAGTTATAATACCCTTCTACCCTATGGGTAGCGGGTATAAAAAGAGCGAAGACGCCCAGCTGGCATACAAAACAAAAGGAGCAATGCAAACTGTTATATAGAATGCTGTTATATACAATAAGTAGAATAAAACTAACTATTATACGTATTCCATTTGCAGCGCATTTAATGGCTTTAATCTATGAATGATTTCATACTTCTTTAAATATGTGAATTTTAAATTGTGTATTTTATGTTTCATTTATAACCAGTTCTGATGCTCTTTTTATTTTCTGCTTTCTGCTGAACTTCTTCTGATGGGGGGCGAGTTTAAGTCGTACTGATTATTCCATTTGCTTTTCACACACACCTTCGCATAACAATCGCATGCTATTTAAATGGATTTTCATTTTCACATTCGCATTCACATTCGTATTCGTAATTTTAACTCGTGTTTTTGTATTTTGCCAGATCTCTAAATACCGCATGTGTCTGTGTGCGTGTTTGCTATGACAGACAACAAAAGATTGTGACGTTTGTGCACGTTTTAAACTTTTCAATTTTTCGTTTTTTCTCGTTTGTTGTTTCTTTTTGTGTGGTTGTGCAAATATGTCAAACATTTGCGCAAACTACACAAATTTGCGTAAATTGTTATGTGTCGCATATCAAACTGTGTTCACAACAACAACTGTATTGATATGCGACTATGAAGCAGACACCTTGACCTTAGAAGGCGCCACAAAGGAAGTTTGCTTTCATTTTAAGGATAGTGAGCGAATGTGCTCTTCATAAGAAGTTTAATACATCTTCTATGTATAAAGTTCTTTGTCCTGACTAACTTATTTACTATCTGATTGAACCTCAGCCGACAGCACAAATGGTAAATGCTAGAAGTTTGTAATTTTTACCCAACATTGTTTGCGCAAATTAATCTATTAAACCATATTAAATCACTAATTAAAAATTGTATGACAACAATCTACTTACAAGCTAGAACTGTAGATTGTTCAATTTAAAACCTAATATAAAATAAAGTCAGATTTTCACCGCTAACATATGTACTAAGAATTTCTCAAGATTCTGGTAATTTGTCTGATTCATTTCAAAGTTACAAACCATATAATAAAATATTATCCTAATGTGTGGTAAATTCCCTATTGTAAGTATGTTATGTATGAGCTAATTTCTTTGAAATACGTATTTTTGAATATGACGATAATTGCTGATTTCTTTGGTTAGAGAAATATTTAAATTTATAAAAAGTGTTTCATATAAATTAATTTTGAAGTATATTTATCATTTTTCTGCGTAAAGCACTTGAATAGAAAAAAACAAGTACTTATTAGTCAATCAGTCTCTGTTTTTCTCTTTCACTTTCCGTCATTCTAAAGAGCTTACCAGTCATCATAATTATGAGATCTTTTCCAAAGACCTTAACCTCAACGTCAAACAAAACACATTCACTGTGCGACCCAAAAGCCTCCCACCCCCTCCCATTTTGGAACTGAGTCAACGCTTTTTATGTAAATTGAATGAACTTTTTGCTGTGTTTTTAATAACTTAAATAGCATTAAGTAATGTGCGTGTTCTCTTGGGCACGTTCCCTCACAGACTGCTTCCTACTTATAATATATGTTCATATAATTTGGCAAGTTCAACGTCAGAGCTGAAATTGAGGCGTTCCTGTATGTGAAGAGATATAGCATATAGTATATATATCTTTGTGTAAGGGTGTGTCTGGCTGTAAGTTCATTAAATTCTTTATTTGCCGCAATAAATTCAATTTAAGTTCGAGACGTTTTTTTGATGGCGCTTCGAATGGCGTTTCAATTACGTATTGCTTTACTATATAACGTATTCCTTACATATCTGCATATTTGTAATAGTTAGTTAATTGTTATTGCAATACTTATCAGCATTGAAACTAAGCATGACAAGGAAATATGCATAGAATAGAAATATGCATAGAATTTAGAAATTACTTTAAACTTCAAAAGCGAAAATAAATAGTGCAGACGATCAGTTGAGTCCATAAACTTGACTGCAAAAATGTAGAATTTATGGCATGAAATACAAATCTAAAATATCATAAAACTGTCTTAGCTAAGTATATTATCTACCTAAAAATGAAAGTGGCATAGATTGTAGATTAGATTAGATTGGGTAGCCAAATAAAAACATTGCTGCAAGGGTATTGATCTAGTAAGCAAGCAATTTGTTTTCTTGTTTATTTGATTATTTTTCTAGCATTTTAACAATTGAAAATAAAAGCTCAAGGTCATTGAATGTGGTTGTTGTTGCTGGTGTTCGATATTGTTGATTTTGTTTTGGGTTTGCCAATTGACGAAATGTCGAGCAATCAACAATTGCTGCCCAGTGCCAAAAGCAGTCTCGAAGTGAATACAATACGAACAATAATAATAATATAAAATAGAGCATAGAAAATTGTCTCTTTGAAACGTCGTTTATAGTTAATCAATTATTTACTTAAGAGTCCATTTGTGATAATGTTCATGAACTCTATTATGAGTGTGCACTGAATGTGTGTGTGTGTGTGTGTGTCTTGACAATGCTTGACGAAGTGATCGACCGACCTACACGTATTTGCTCTCACTTTGCTATCATTTCTGAGATGCTTTCACACACACACACACAACAACAATAGCAAGTCTGAAAGAGAAAAAAGCACTTTCTTTTGTTCAGCTGAGTTCTGCTTTGCCTTTCTTACAAGAGCTTTGAGAGCGCGCGTGGTTCAAGTTTTATGAGTACTTTAAGTAAAAGTTGTCGCCGGTTCATGATTAACCTGAGCACATATCTGTATCTGTGTGCCTCGTCAAGTTGAAAGCGCCATTGACCCACGCAAATTTGCGAAGCTACTACAACTAAAAATCATAAAATTAACAAGTTCATGGTGACACTCAACTTTGGCATACCCTTGCTGGAAGTGCAGGGTATAATAAAAAGCATAAAACTTGCATGTGAGTGCAACGAAACTACTTCCTAGTCAAATCATTTTACTTTGCGGGGCGGTTTCAGCTTTAACCGGTTGTCGCCGGCAACAATTTAACGAAAACCCCCAGAGAAGTACCACCCAACTATACACAAAGATATCTCTCTATGTATTATACCCTGTACATTACTGTGCACATGTGTGGGACAATGGCATTATAACAAACCTAGGCGTGACCTTAGCAGTGCATTAAGCTTTTACAACACTTTGCATACACACACACATACACACAAATACCTATGTAGGTATGTGTGAGCTTAGTTTGGACAAGGGCGACAATTCTACGGCCGTTAGTTTGGGTTTTACAAGGCTTAACATGTCATCCGAGTTGTTACTAATTTGTTAATTCTATTATTCGCTTTTAATTGGCAAAACCTGTTTCAAAATTAAAAAAAGAATTTTATAAATATATTTTTTGTAATCACTAGAAACTTGTGAACTTGAAATAATTTATAAATATTTGGCAAAATTCGTAATTTTAATTTAACATCATTTCGGTAAGATGACATCATGTTAAAGCACATTAAAAATGAAACTTGCTACTAACTAGCTAATGTGACGTATTAAGCGGAAGCTATTTATCAAACTGGCATAGAAATTAGATAGTTACCTAATATAAAAAGCTTTCAACTGTACTAGCATACGATATATATATTTGTACATTTTAATTTTATGGAACTGTAGGAAATATAAACTCGGATTTATCAGCAGCGGAAGGGAATGCTTGCGTAGGCATAGTTCACCAGTTTAATGAAAGGTCTTTGGGAAAGTACAAGCTCTGATCCGTCTACAACAAAAATGTAAGCGTCTTATCGCAATAATGTTTGAGTTGCCAAAACACTTTAAATGCAATTTCTGACGAGATTAACTCAAAAATACTTTTGTATATGAATCGAATATTAATCTTTTCGGGGACTACTTTGATTTGAAGCACAATTTTTGTTACAATAAAAAAACCCAAGTCGCTATGTTATTGATTGATTTTTAGTTTTAACGCATTATTATTAATATATTGAATAATATTAACATTCTCATAAACATTTCTTTCTTACCTTGTCGGAATTTAATTCAGCTCTAAAAAGGTTAAATGTGATTGAAATACTTTCCTTCTTTAAACAATTTATTTTGCCCCTATATTTGTAGAATGAAATGTCGAAAAATCTACTTAGCTATAGCTAACGTTCATCAATATAACGTGGAACTGACACGTTTGCACTAAAAATAGTTCTTTAGCTGCAGCTCTCTACGCTTTCCCCCTCTTCTTTAATCACATAATGCCTGTTAATTGATTGGAGGCACAATTTGAGCTGCTCTGCAATTGACGTAAAAGCTTTCATTGTTGTTGGATTAGACAAGGCAAAAACGAATACGATAATTGCATCTGTTGTGAGCTGATATATTCCGATATGCCGATTATATATGCAAACCCATTGGGGGATACATCCAGTGGATGCTCGTGTGTTAAATGGTACACATTGATTTAATTAGCAGGAAAAGCCCCAAAATTCAAATGCACTTGCCACAAGTTAAGCTCACGTAGCTAGGGGTAAAAGACACACAAATACAGATGATATACATGAGTTTATACCTATATATTCATGTACGTGTTCGTATACCCTTCAGAGGTGACTTTAATTAGATTGATTCTGTTAGTTCTGTAAGTGCTCATTGATGTTTTTGTCGAGCAAAACGTGCCACGTTCACAATAAAGAAGCTAATGAATTCGGTGATGTTCTGACACCTTTAATAGTTGAAAAGGGTATATATGAAATAAATATCGGTGCGGTATTAATCTTAAATTATACTAAATTAATTTACCGAAAAATACTGAAATATACCGATTGGTATGTTTGGTATATCGATAAAGTATTACCTTCAAAATATACCAAAAATATTATCGAATAATAAGTGCTGCCCAAAAATTGTATCTCTAACTCATTTAGTCTCGGTTCATATTGTCTCAGCTGTTGACTTTGATATTTACGTGGAATCTTAGTCTTCGTAGTAACTAGTTTTAGTTTGGGTTCGTGCTTGAAGTCTATTTCTATTTGATTGTGATGTAAATAGCATATGAACGGTATTCATCTAGACTTTTTAGATCCACAACAAAATTTACATGAATTTGGCATGCAATATTTGTGGCTCTTTTGTTTACACTTGGAAATGAAAGTTTATGAAATTTCTAAAAAGAATTAAGAAACAAAATATACTGCTAACAGCTGCTTCTGTTGAGAGTTGCGCATACAAATTGCAAAAATTGCTGCTTGAAGTTTGTGAACAATTATGAACAATAGATACTTTGTTCTCTGAGAGATTGTTATCTAAAGAGCATGCGAATTGATATTTATGCGGAGTAAAATCACATTTAGTCAAGCTGAACTGATTATTCAAATATATTTACGACGTTTTTAGTTCACACTTGATTATATCTGTCTCAATCTCAAGCTTTCTAAACTCTTTTGTTAGTGATTTATTTTTATGTATATTTTGTTAATATCTTAAACTCATTTTAAGTCAACAAGAGTGAAGTTAAAAAAAAAAACAAAACAAAATCAAGCTTATTCAACAACTTGCTCATTTTCTTTATATCTCAAAGTCGTTTGCTTGCATGTTCTGTCGGGTTTTTCCCATTCCGTGTCTAACTTTAATGCAAACAATGTTGCGCCATATGTCAAGTTACATATATGCATATTATCCAGGCGCAGTTCAGTATTTGCTCATGTGGCATGTATAATCGTGGCATGTGCAACAGTCAGCAAACAGCAAACAAAAGTGGCACACATTCATTCCACCGCCTAGCTACTTAGAATGCTTGACTCAATTTTGCCGACAGTTATCGAATAGCTGCCAGACTAATAAATACAAAATGCTCTCTATCTATGTATATGCATAATACACTCATAAATAAGTCCCATATACTATGTAATTAGCTATAGACTGGGCGGACTATTGTTTTTGTCAATATTTTCTGGGGAATTCGTCGTTTTGTGATGACGCAGCTGGAGGTCATTAGACAGCAGCATCATCATCATTATTATCAGCAACATCAGTAGCATTTGGCAAACGAAATACGTACTTAAAAAATGAATGAATTCTAGTAAAAGAATTTATTTGCTGCGTAAAATAAATGTATACGAATATTTGTTTTTGATAAGCACTCTTTCAGAGCATATGCGACTCTCAAGCTCTCGCTGGCGCCTGAATACGATTTATAATATTATTGTTGTTGTTAATGCAATCAGTCGTTCTGGGATGTGCCGACCACCAAATTGTTGTTCTTTTTTTTTAGCGTAATCGCCAACTGAACTCTTTATTTTTTTCGCGGAATTGCATTCCTCCCACATTTTTTTTGGTTCTCTGATCAAAGTTGAATTTGTTGCCCATTGTTGAATTTTTTTTGTGGGCGTCCTATTCGCTTTATATTGATGACGTAAATGCTAGGCAGCTAAATTGTATTTTAATAATTTATTTATTTATTTGTTGTTTTTCTTTCTGTTCAATTTTTGTGCTTTTTTTACTATTCTCTTGTGGCTTGTTGATCGATTTGCTTTTTACGTTTTAAACATTTCCCCATTGATGATGATGGATGGCTTCGGCAATTAGAAGTGTTTATTTAATATTAATCAGCTGTCGAGTTTAGTTGCAGCTCAACAACAGTCGATTGCAATTTAACAATAAAAGTGTTACGCGATTTAACAAATTAGTGTCATTGCAGACAGTTGTTTCAATTGTAAGAGTTACGTTTTCATTTTTGCCAATCTATAAAGTGATTTTATTCAGGTTACGCTGTAAAGTGTTTTGTTATTTTTCGTGATCCATTAAAATTGCTCTAGAAATAAACAATATGCGCATTCTGTCTGGAAATAACTTTTGTGCTTATTTTCATTTGTGAAAATTGCACAATTTTAATAATGTGCTAGAATTTAATGATTAAACAGTCAAGTGGAAAAAACACTCGAAATTAATTTGAATGTTTACGCTTAAAATTAAATAAAATGGTTGAATTGATTTAGAGCAAATATTTAAAATCGTAAAATATTAAAGCAATATCAAGATATAAATAAGTTATATATGGATTTGTTGATGCAAATGCAAACAAATATTTATAATAATTATATAGGCTAATTGAACTTGAAAAACATTTATTTATCTGTTTTTTAGTACTTTTTTATAAAGAGATTTAGTGTAAAGTGTTTTTTCTGTTTGAACTGTAGCAAGTTTGATATAATTTATATATTCCCAGTCAATAATAATATTCTTCTTTGAATTGAAACTATTTGCGTGTTGAACAGAGATGAGATCTGAAAATTAATGCTGAAGTGAAGATGTGAATAATTTACTTATATTATTCTCAGTCTCAAATTATTAAGAACTGTTCAATATTCATCTTAGAAAATACATTTATTTCTATACTGAATGGAGGCAATTAAAGTAGATGTATTTCGAAAAGCTTTCAAGCGTTTTAAGTGCAAACTAATTGAGACAAATGCTGTGCGTGAAGAGAAGTGTTTTTCTGTGGTGTCTGTTGACAATTCAGCAACACACACAGAAACCTATGTTAATAAAATTTTGAGTAGGAATATTCCGGCTTTACATGTCGTATTTTTTGGAGAGAGATGTCAGAATTCTAGGGAAACGACGCTCCACACATCACTTAGAATCATTTCTTATCGTTGCTTATCATCATTCACACCGCAAACGATAAGCGTTATCTCCTAAGGCGCATCTCTTGAGCGGTATTAACGACAAATTACTCGCAGTGTGCTGATGTATTCGATTTCAATTGCAGGCACAATGACCATACCATCGAGACCAGCGCCAGCGCCGCCAGGATCGCGAGGCCAAAGCGCAGCGGCGGGTGCGAATGCGAGTCTGGAGCAACTGCGACTGCAACTGCAACAGCAACATCTGCAGCAGCAGCAGGCAGCCAACGGCGGGTTGCAGAAGTTGACCATCAAGTTGCCACCGCCACCGAAGGGACCAATGCAACAACAGCATCAGCAAAAGTGGAACAACAACAACAACTTCTTTGATGTGGATAGCAGCAGCACAACAACGGGATCAAGCATAACGAGAAAGTTTCCCCAAGCACGCTACACTCCAGCGACCAATTGGAATGACTCACCATTCGATAGCGCTGCTGGGAATGGCAACAGCTTTAAGAAGATGCCGCCGCCGCGACCGCCACCGCCAAAAGTGCAGGTCAATGGTCGCAAAATGACGACGACGTCGACGACGAGTGGTGCTGTTGGCGGTGGCAGTGGCGGGGGAGCTGGTGGCATCATTAGCAACATATTCAATCGCAAAAAGTCGACGACGGCAACGGCATCGGCTGCTGCTTCCAAGGCCGCAGCGCAGAGTCGCGTCTACGGCCTGAGCAGCGGTCATGCCGGGGCAGCCACGTCCTCGACTGCAGCAACGGCTACGTCAACGTCGAGTGCCAATCTTTACGATTGGAATGCGGCGTGGAATACGGCGAGCACAACGACCACGTCGATGACAACAACGAATGTGACCAAGAACAGCTATCGAAGTGAGGCAGATGCACAGCTCATCAGCTTTGATTCGCCGCCATCATCGCCCACATTCACACAGAAGTCGAACAGTGATTGCGTCAGCGTGGATAGCTTCAGCTCGGACAGCAATTTCAGTTCGCCCAACAATGGCAGCGTATCGCAGCCGGAGAGCGGTTTTGAGGATGATTACACACGGTCACGACCGGCCACACAGAGCCCCCTGGTGGATCCATGGGAAGCGGTGGACAACAACATCTATGGTGGTGGCGTTGATAGCTTTGGTGCGGCGCCAGTGCGTCAAATGCAGACGACGCAGTACCAGCAGCAGCAGCAATCTATGCGCAGCTCGGATAATCCGCTGTGCAATGGTCGCAGTCTGTTGCCGCCCACACAATCGCTGAGCATGCCCACCATCATCAAGCCGAAGATCTCGGCCAAGCCCAAGGCGCCAAAGCCGCCGCCATTCATTGGCCAGCCACCGACGTTTGCCTATGGCAACAGCACGCCACCATCGCCACCCATGCCCAAGGGTGCTCCACCGCCGCTGTCAGCAGCAGCTGCCTCTGCGGCTCCGGCTGGTCACATTTCGCTGCTGGACGTGATCTCGGGCAAAGTGGATGCGTTGGCGTTGAGCAACGGCAGCTCGGGTTATGTGGAGGAGGCTCAGCTGGCATATTGCGTAGCGCTCTATGACTTTGATGGCGTCGAGGAAGGCGATCTGAGCTTTAGAGTAAATAAAAAGTATATATGAAATAGTTGCAACTTTATTAACACAGCTTTCCACTTTGCAGGAGAACGAAAAAATCTATCTGCTGGAGCAGCCCACCGAAGAGTGGTTCCGAGGACGCACGCGTGCTGGCTGCGAAGGTCTATTTCCGGTTAATTATGTGGAAGTCAAGGTGCCATTGGGCGGTGCTGCGGAAAGTGTAGCTCAGTCCCATCAACAACAGCCACCGCCACAACAACAACAGCACGCGACGATGGTGCGTTGTTTGTATAATTTCCCTGGCGAGGTGGAGGGAGATTTGGCCTTAAGAGTAAGTACTTGGAAGTACTTTCATCATTCAACATCGATATTAATGCATTTGTGCTTTGCAGGAGAACGAACTGGTCAATGTGCTTTATCGTATCAACGAGGATTGGCTTTATGGCGAGGTGAATGGACGACAGGGTCAATTCCCGGCCAATTTCCTAGAGTATCAGCCCGAAAATCTGCCCACGCTGTGAGGGCAATCAATAAAATAAAAATAAAGAGAAAAACAATACATATTAACGATAATATCAAAAAGCAGTTGGAGCAGAAGCAGGAATAGAAAAAAGCAAAAACTATATTTAAATAGCTATTATACAAGGAATTCTATGTCGATAAGGGCGAAGCAGCATAATGTTGTTGGAACTGAACCATATTGTATTTCCACCAACACAAACCGAAAGAAACACACACAAAACACAAAGCGATTAACTAATTATACATACACAAAAACATGATATTTCTGTTAAGATTAATTAGCGACTTTAGGAATTATTTTAACAAATCCATTTTAATGCTATTGCATCGAATCAAAATGCTGAATTGGCTTTGAAAATAAAAAGAATTGTTTGATTTCCATTCGATTGTTAATGTAATTTATTTGTTTATAGCTTTGCGCGCGTTTTGATAAATGTTTATGTAAATGCTTTTTTTTTTGGATTTAGTTCCCGTTTTAGTTTATAGTTAACTAGTTAGGCAAACCGTTTAAACCATTTCCAATATTGCTGCATAATCTGATTAACTTATATGAACGATGTGTGTGCTATCCGAAAGACGGAACGAAAGAAATTAGCTCTTAAGCTATAGAACCTAGTTAGATATTCAGGCAACTAAGTATACACATATGTATGTCAAACTATACGATGAACTGAAATAAATGTAAACCAATTATAAAAATACACAATACTCAATTGGTAGCCAAGCGCTGCTGCTGTGTCACATCGTTGTGTGTGCCACGGTGGCAGGCAGAGGCAGACACTAATGCTGATGCTGAGTGTTGCCTAAGACCGACCATACGTGACCTTTAATTGGCCACATCCTGCTCGAGGTGCTACTGCTTTCGACTGAATATGGCGGATCTAGAGAGGACAACTCGATAAAACCCGCAAGGCCCTGGTGTCAATCGCAACCGTGCCAATGGGCCCGCATGGCAGCTGCGTGAATTTTGCTGTCTTCGAACGGTGACCTCCGGATACCTGGCGACCTCCGGTTGCAAATTTACAAATCGCCTTGCCGTGATACTGGGGGCTATGTCACGGGCGACCTACCCGACCCCTGCACTCGTGGGAATCAAAACTAGAATGAACAAAAACCGAAAACAACCAAAACCAAAACAACAACAATATAATAATGACCAGCCAGTGGAACGAATTCGTCTCTGCGGTGCGGCCAAGAAGCGTTTCCATCATTTCGTGCGTACCGGGATGAATCCAGATGAGGCTAGACTGCGGGCTTTACAACCAATGAAGTTTGACAAGAAATCTAAACAACAGGGTAAGCAGCCGATTCGCAGGCCACCTCAGCAACAGGATAACTACGATGAGTCACCAGGCAACTGGCAAGAATCAATTCAGCCGCTCATGTCCATCTCGTTGCCGACGCCTCCTTCATCAGCGCCAAGCGATCGATTGCCAGTGCAAGCGCGTCTTGGAGCACCAGTATTACGAGGACCTGCTGCAAGGCCTGTTGTGCAGCAACCGGTACAAGAGGAGCCACAATGCCTCAATTTGGCCATACTGCCGGGCGATTATCCCAGCGAACTGTGGAGTGTGCCGCAGCTGGAGGCGGTGCAGCAAAGTATTATCGATCTCATACAGCGGCAGGATGCGGACACCGTGAAACCACAATTCTCTGGCTGCCATTTTCGCCAAGGTTGGCTGTCGGTCAGCTGCCACGACATCGACACCGTCAACTGGCTGCGTGCCATGGACACGCGACTGCGTCCCTGGGAAGGCGCCTCGTTGCAGGTAATACCCGAGACTGAAGTGCCCTTCAAGCGCGTCTTTGCGGGCATCTTTCCAGCACTGGCGACGAGTTCGGTGAAGTATTCGCTGCGTCTGATTGATGAGCAGAATGAGGGACTTGCTGTCGACGATTGGCACATGCTTTATCGTGCACAGTCGGGACCTCTCATGAAACTTATTATATCGATCGATTCGCAGTCTGCCGAGATGCTCAGGCAACGTGGCTACTACCTCAACTACGGATTTAGCAGTGTTCGATTTCAACCAATGGAAATGTCTAAATAAAGTATTATTGAAAGTAAATGTTTAATATTTTAATGTATAGAGTGGGTGATGAGATCTGTTAATGTTGAATATTGAACACAGTTGCCTGTGGAGCAAAGTTCAAACGAGACTCGACATTTTTTATGTCTTCCGTAGCCGGGAGCCTCAGTATAATCTGTAAATACTTCATCGTTGTATGTCAAAGCAAAATTTTATATTTTTTTCTTTTTTCGGATGTGTTAACGATACAGCAATTATTCTGTACTCGGGGCAAACAAAATTATTTCCTTTAACAATTCCTTAAGGATCTTGGTATTACACGCTCTTCAAAAGAAGCGTGCGACAAAGCACGCTTTCTTAAACCAGGTGGGTGGACAAGATCTAAGAGACCTGTTTTTTAAGGCGCTTATACATACTATAAAAGGATCGTCTGCAGGTTTAATTGTTTGATTTTTGGTTCGGCCTGCGAGCAATGTCTGGCGACTGCAATGCATGCCCCACATCCTGTGATCCTTGCCAGGCGCCCGTGGACTATCCACCATGTCCACCCGGCGCCTCGTGTCCGCCCTGCGATTGTGGCGACTACTCCGGCTGTTGCTATCAGCAGCCAGCACGCACGCTGCCCATAATCCCACAGTCGCATCTAATGCGCTCCAATGCACCCATGGACACAAACACTATCTACAGACGCTCCTATTACGGCAACAGTGGCCCCGGTCTGGCCGCCGTCTCGGTGCGCCCCTGTAATCATATTAGCGCCAATACTGCTCCCATGGAGAAGTGCACTGTTCAGAAGTTAAGCTACATGCCGCCGTGTCCCTCGCAACGCACGATGCCCATTTTGCCGGCGGAGAGTGGGCTGCGCTTTGAGGGTCCCATTTATGCGATGACTTCTCAGAAGCACGACTATGTGCCCAAGGGGAATGTGAAGCGTGCTCCTTGCCTGCCACATGTGGCTATTTGCACCTCGACAGCGCCCATGGAACGATGTACCATACAGAAGTTGAGCTACATGCCGGTGGATGTTTGCGCAAATCCGCCGCCCAAGCTAATGCCACAGAATTCGCACTATTGCAAACCCGTCGGACCCATGGAACGTTGCTCGGTGCAGAAGCTGTCTTATATGCCAGTCTGCATACCACCCAAGGAGCCAACACCCTGGGCTGATAAGATACGCTGTGTGCCGCCCAACTATCAGAACATTTGTACCACGTACAACTTGAGCTATATGCCCAATTGCAATGCCGGACGCACTGCACCCATGCTGCCCATGAACAGTCTGAAGTTTCTGGGTAACGATGCTGGCGCCTCCAGCACCATTTATAAGCTCAGCTACATGCCCGTGGATGCGTCGCGCACCAAACCGATGCCCATCATGCCACGCGACACATTCCGTCGTGCCACGGAGCCTCTCGAGCGTTGCACCGTGCAGAAGGTGAAGACTATATTCCTCTTCAAACTCTCGCTAATTTACTAGTCCCACAGCTCTCGTATCAACCCAGTTGCACAGAACGCACACCACCCATACGGCCCATGGAGAATGGACTGCGCTTCGATGGACCCATGTATGCCATGACCACACAGAAGCACGATTTTGTGCCCAAACCACATGTGCGTCGTGCTCCCATTATGCCGCTCACGGCTTTCTGTCGTCCAAGCACCGCCATGGAGCGTTGTACCGTCAACAAGCTGAGCTATATGCCAGTGGATGTAACGTGCTTCCCACGACCCGATCCGGTCAAGCCGCGCCAGGGCTTCTGTCGCAACAGCGGGCCCATGGAGAACTGCACCACCTACAAGCTGAGCTATCTGCCCAACTGTGTGCAGCCCAAGGAGCCGCTGCCCTGGGCCCGTGCTACCACCTACTGCCGACCCAGCGGCGCTATGGAGAAGTGCTCTATACAGAAGCTCAGCTACGGGCCACCTGGTGCCTTTCAGCGTTGCGGTGGTGAGTATAGTGAGAGGAGTATGGGAGGGTTATTTTTATTTTTAGTTAGCCTGGACGACGATAGAAAAACTATTACATTACATTTTTTAACTAACGGACTAAGGCATCTTTAAATAGATTTGGATATGGCAATAAGGCGATATTACCTTGTCAGGTGGAGACTGCCTGCTCGCTTATATGAACGTTCTTAAAATTAGAGCTAGATATACAAACCATCCATTCCGTTCCTAAGACATTTTTCATTAAAGTTTTTTCAAATTTAGACATTTTCATAGAGTAGCTTTTTGGAGTTAAATCTTGCCAATCTTTTCCCTCTAGCCCAAATCACGACTACTAATGCTAACCATCGTTGCATCTCTCACAGGTCCTTGTGGCAATGCACCCGCCGATGCTGGCAGCTATCCAAAGGCTGGCATTTGTTGAATCGGAAATACTTTTTCATTGCTCCCTATGCCGCACGTCAGACGTCACTGTCGTCACTTTTGTCCAGTTTTTGTTGTGTGTTTTATGTTTTCCAAATTATCGACCACAGACAACACGCTACTCTTCACACACCCCGCTCCTCCCCAATCAGATACACTCACCATTTCACTCTTTTATCTCTGTTGATTACACCCGCTTCCTGGCTAAAATTGCAAGTGATGCTCGTTTGTGTTACAATAATGCATCTTATTATTGTAGATTATCTTGATAAAATTAAAGTCCTACATTAAACACATCTTAAACCATTTGTATCTGGATGCGCCGCTTAACCGCTTGGCGTCGCTTCTTCTCGTTCTTTCGCCTGATCTGTGTCGCCTCCCGGAACAGTTGGACGCCTTCTCGTTGCTCCACCTCGGACTGCAACAGCGACAGCGCATGCAGATTGTAGCCCATGACATCACGTAGTTGCTGCACATCACGCTTGAGCAGATCGAGCAGCTTGATCAGCAGAGGCTTCATCGCTTTGCTCGCTGCGATGGGTTTCATGTGCACCTTGAAGAGGAACACGGTAACGCGACACAGCAGTTCCAGTTCGTCGGGTCGTTGATTGATCAAAGCGGGCAGACGTTCGAGCAGTTCACAGACAATAGAGAAGGGAAGTAACAGCAGCGCTTCCTCCATGTCAGAGGTGCGTATGCGCACAAGTGTAGCGACCAGGAAATCATTGGGATTCTTCACTTGCAGCGCCAACATCAAAGGATGCGGCTCGGCCTTCTCTTCGGCTTCCAGCTCGAATTGTTTCGAGATCTCCAGGCATTCCATAATCGACTCGGCTGCCTGCTCAGAGCCAACAGTTTTGCGAGAGGGCAATTTCAGGCCAGGCAGCAGCGCCACAGTGTTGTCTTCGCCGGTGGCAAGTTGCTCGTTCTCCTGCTGCTCGCGTTCCTCTTCTTGCACATCCTTGAGCACAATGGTCTCGTCAGTGCGCTCATACATGCGCAGCGTGCGATCAGAGCCACAGCTCACCAAATAGCGACCATTGGGGGAGACAGCCAGACTGTGTGCCTCACCAATGTGACCGGGAAGAGTGAGAATCTTCTCAAAGGAGTCGCCATCCCATTGCTTCACTTTGCCATCCTTGCCGCAGCTGAAGAACATGTGTGTCTTGGGTATGAATTGTAGCGACATTACCGAGTCATCATGCGCAAAGATCGAACGATGACAATCACCAAAGTTGAGGCCCCAAATCTTAATATTACGATCCGCGGAACCGGTAGCAATCAATTGCGAGTCATAGGAAATATCCATGCAGAGCACTGGCAACTTGTGGCCGTAAAGGGAAAGATAGAATTTGAAGGTGTCCAGGAAAAAGACCTTAACAGTGGAATCCAACAAGCCCACGGCCAGATACTTCATGTCCGGACTGACGGACACACAGAGCACCGTCTCCTCCAGCTTCAGCGTATTTTTGTGTAGCAGTGACAGCACTTTGGTTTGGGCAGCTCCTTCGCCTGCATCGATGAGTTCAAAGCTCCAGATCTTCAGTGTAGTATCTCCACTACCCGTCACACAGCCTTTCTGATCTGGCAGCAGTGCAATGCTCCACAGTTCGCTCTCATGAGCGGGGATGCTCTCAACAATATCCGCAGCGCCGACATCCACAATGAGCAGTGCGCCACTCTTCATGCCCAGCAGCACATATCGATCGCCAGGCACAAAGCGTGAGCATAGAATGTAATCCGTGGACACTGTGCGCATACATTGCATAGCATCGCGATCCCAGAGCTTAAAGGAATCACCAGCACCTGAGCCAATGGCCAGCGAATCGTTACTGAAGCACACGGAACGCACCTCCGATTGATGTCCAAGTCGTGTGAGGGAGCGCAACACTTTGACACTGGTGTCTGCTGCCTTGCGGGACTTCAAGGATGCCTCTAGCGAGTAGAGGCAGAGACTGTTGTTGGACAAACTGACCAAAACTCGCAATTCTTTATTTTCGCCCAGCAGCACATCAATGGATTTGATCTTTTGCTTTGTCTTGATGCTTTCGAGGCGTTTGATTTCGTCGCTCAGCGACAGCTCTTTGGACAGCTGCTCATCGTCTTGTTCGTTGGCTTCAGCAGACTCGGCCTTCTTGCGAGCCTTTTTCAGCCGCTTGGCTAGACGACTTTTGGCCTCTTCGGGTGTGCAAATGTAAAAGCTCTCGATGAGATCATTGGTACCATGACAGCTAATCACACGCTCATTGGGATCGGCAACCAGATTGACAGTGCGTCCCTTGCTCGCTCGTTGAATGGTGCCACAGTTGCTGACACTCAACGGACTAATTGTATCCTCATCATCGATAGCCAAACCTTCTACAGCGGACTCCAATGTCTGACCATCGTTAGTGTCCCGTTTGCGCAGTCGATAAACATTCATGCCGCTCTCTCCAGCTCCAGCAACCATCAGATCATTTATAAAAGCCAAAGCCCAGATCTCCGTACGATTGTCAACAATGGTTTTGAAGCAGAACTGTGTTTCCAGATTCCAAAACTTGATTTGTGTATCCTTTGAGCAGCTGACCACCACATCCTGATCCACCAATCGCTGCAGAAAGTGTGCATCTGTAACGGCAGCATTATGACCACTGAGACGCTGTCGTCCAGCCTGCTCCACCACATCCACAACGACCAGTTCAGTGTCCAGACCCCCGCTAACCAAGCGCATACCATGTGCATCATACCGCAGTATGCTGACAGCATTCTTGTGCAGCGCCAACGAGCAGATAGCATCGTAATACGTGCGCGAGCTGAGATCGAAAATCTGAACCACGCCGTCCGCATAGCCAACGGCAATGTGCAGATGATCGGGTGAGACACGCAAGGCAGTAACTTCATGTTTTTCGCGACGCAGCGTCAGCTTACGATCGCCCATTCTATAAAATAATATCATTTATAATTGAAACACTATTAAATTAATTTCGGTGCTCACCGCAAGTCCCAGATAATCACATTCTCAGCTGCCGGAGCCGCAACGTAACGTCCCTCGCTTTTATCGACAACGGCGAAATTCACATTGCTACGACCAGATGCGATGATATTAAAACTGTCTATGACACGATACGCTAAATATTGTTTAGTTAAACCCATTTTAAACCATTTAAATGTACATAAACTAAAAACAAACACTCAATGTGCGCGCGTTGCACGTGTTGCCAATGTTATTGAAAAAGTGACTAAAATTGGACAAAAAATACCACTTATCGATAAGATGAGCTCACTCGCTGTGCAACACTTGCGCGGTAGTGTTTAGCAATACTCAACAGTGAAATCGATATTTTGGCCGTTATGCACATGCGCCTGTTTCACACCCTGCTGCTCCTGCCAAACCCGTTAGCATACCTAAATAATAACATATTAGAAGCATAATCAGCTAGGAATTATTGCCTAAAACAATGACCACACAAACAGGCGGTAAGGTTTTTATATATTTGTTGCATTTGAAGGTATCCAAATGAGTTATATTTTTAGGTGCTTCGGACTTGGACACGGAATCCGTAGAGGTTTTGCGGGAGCGCTTGAGTACCATGAAGCGATTGATGGCAGAGCGTACGGCACAGCAACAGAATAATCCAGCCTCAACCGAGGAAATCTTTTCCACAAAACGCCATCGCTCTGCTGGCATTATTGATGGCAATTTTCTGAGCATCGCATTTGGAGGCGCATTGCTTGTTATTGTAACGGTTTCAGTTTATGCATTCTACAATCTGTATCATGCCATCCTAAAGAAGTTTCCCTCCCGTCACGAAGAGTTGTAATTTGCTATTTCTGTGCATTTAATAAATACATGCTTGTGTGTCTGCCAAAGAAAATGAAACTCGTTCGCTTTTATTTGCTGTTTTGCATTCGGTTAAATTAACTATTTATTGAAATTTGTTGTCCTTTCTTAATTACAATAATCATTACTTTTTCATATGCATTTATTTATCTTCGTATAAAAACTGAATGCAAAGGGACAGCAATGTGGAATATTATGACTTTAGGTAAAAAGAACCAAACAAAAATCAATAATAAAAAATTAAAAAGGAACACTGAAGGATTCTGCTGATCTGGCAGGGAGAACACAAAAATTAATGGAGGAAATCAAATTGAGAACATTTACGAATAACACATCGATATATCATATTTTGTTGTCGAGATGATTACTTTTGATTTTGCTTACTCGCTAGCTACAATTCAAAATGTTACCCTATATGTATGTAGAACCATTTGTATTTAATTCATTATCCTTTAGTTGATCCGTTTTGGTTTGTTTAAAAAAGTAACTACATAATATCGTTTCGCTTTTTTTTCTTTTTTTTTTTGCATTTTTAATTCAAATAATATATTGTTTGTGTCTCGTAATGATGCTTTGTTTTCAATTTTCAATATTTTGTTTTTGCTTTTTCATTTTCGTTTTATAACAAGATCTACTTGGTGTTGTTGACTTCATTTCATAATTGAACATTGATGGATGAAAAGCGAACTATTGAAATTTGGCATCCGAATAATAAAAGAAAGTTTTGAAATTTGTCGAAGAATAACGCTAAATTTGTTAAAGATTTATTGCTGAATTCAATAATGGATTTGTCACTTCCTTTTCTCGCTTGCAGTTGTTACTAATGCCGCACAGGATGTATTGCTCTCTAGTCTCTTTCCTTGAAGCTTGTCCGTGTGAATTTGTGAGTGTTTAAGGAAGGTGTGAGTGTTGATGTTGTTTATTTCTTTGTTTATTTTTTTTTGTGGGGAAGGGAGATTGGTTTTTGTTTTGTTGTCGGCTTTTTACAAATTTGTTTAATTCCCTACTTCTTCGGCTGATGCTTCTGTTGTTGCTGTTATTGTTGTTGTTGTTGTTGTTGCTGTTATCGCCCCCGATGTTGCTTCTCTATTTTTTGTTAATCAGATATTGTCAACGGAATCAGCATCATCCTCTGAACTAATCTCATCGCCGAACTCAATATCTTCATCGAAGCCATCCTCGACGAATGTGACTGTCTCATTGATGCGCACCGATTCAGGGAATTCACCGTACGTCTTCAGATTTCTGGCTTCATCGGGTGTGTACTTCAATATAACATCAGCCTTCGAGTCCTGATAGTCACGCAAACCCACCAATATGATGTCGCCCTGATTGATCCACACCTGCAATGAATAGTAGAAGGAGAAAAGCATTTAACAAGTTGTTTAGCATTTTATCAGACACTTCACAAAACATGTTCCAATTTCATTAGCAAACATACAACTGTTGAACACGTATCTCATTGGGAAACTCGCGTGACTCAACAGCTTGTAATATTTAGATAGCAGATCTTAAAATAAATAGGAGCCAGAGAGTTCTGAGTATTTCACAATGAAGCGCAACCATTTGCTTCTTTTTCATGTGTTTGCTAAATAAAAATATTTCCGAATTCGAGGTAATAGAATATAAAAGTAAATAACCTGCATGTTTCTAGCACAAAATTCATAATCTGCTAATCACGTGAGTGTCTTTTTTCATGTTGCAGATACTCGCATCATTATCAGCAAATTATCAATTGAAAACACATTTATAACAAGTGCGTAGATTTGTTGTGCTCTGAAAGGCTTGTCAAGACTGACTGCGAACTAATTTGGCTGACAACACGGAACAATCTGTTTTAATAATCTTATGAATGAGCATGACGTCAAGATTAGTAAGGAAATTGCACTTAAGTTGGTTAGGAGATAAAATGATAATATTAAAGTTAGTTAAACCAAAAGAGTCTTTGGCAACTCTCTGGCGAAAAATGTCGCGTGTGAAATTATTTACAACGAAAAACATAAACTCAAACTATTTTACAACTAAGTAAAGGTTAGCTCTTGATTGGCACTATACATATTTTATATTTTGATTTTAGGATTTTTGTGTTTTACGATGAAATATAAAAATTCGAACATTTTTTGTTTCTCGTACAAATACGTTTATTTTTGCAATTATCTTAAAACAGAAAAATTAATCCAAAATCATTAATAGATCTAATGCTAATCAAGATCAATCTTTATTAAAATTAAACGAATGTTTTAGTATGTGTTTTTAATTTTTCGCCCATACTTATATTCATTTTTGATAAGTATTCACATGGTATTCTTTTTTTTTTATTAATTTGTACTAAAATAATATTGCACCTAATAAATCCATATTTATCGGACTTCCGTTAAATACTTTTACTCACTTCCAATAAATACCAACACATTTATAATGCGTTCTATTTTCGTACATTATGAGCAGGTGGCACGCTTATTATTTATGAAAATCAATATCGAGAGGAAGTAATCTTTAAAAATTATGTACTATCAGAATGGAACACAATTTGCTGATTTCAGCACTATGTATTATAAAAATGACAAAAGTTCATGGGTAATAATGAACATGAACTTTTTAGATCAAATCAAAAACCATGACATCGATTTTTATATTTATTAATTGTAAGGAAAACTAATTTCTAATGCGCAGGTTCATTCTGTTATAGCAGCTTAATTCTAAGTGATTAATTTATGGTATTCACTTTACGAACCTAAGAGATAATCATTATCTACAGCCTTTGGTTAATAAATATGCATTTTTTCAGTTAAAAAGGAATGCTGGTGGCCGTTAAGATCGCATCAAGCCACTTGAAGTTATCAAATTACTTTTATTTTTTGAGAAGCTTATCTTCATCTACTAATTATTTACTACTACATTTAAAAGTACTTTAAAAACGATCAAACGTTAAAGATATGACTAGCATAGCATTTTAGTTTGCTGGGTTTTCAGCAATCCATTGACGTCAACGGAAGAGTTAAATACGTGCAAATATTTGGGCTTAGTTTTAATACACAATTATTCACGAATTCAACTCGGACAATTACTCAACGTTTGAGGTAACTGACCTATAGCATTTTGGACTTGCGGAGTGAATTCCCATTGATAAAATTCATTTCCTCAGTTTGAACTTCCTGGCCTGGTCGTAGTATTTTTTATTAGACCAGTGAGTGCAATAAATACCTGGTAGCATAGTAAGTGCATTAAATATGACACATACATATTCATATAGCCAAGTGATCCCAAATACGAGTGATAACAAGAAAAACTGATAACGAATTCGCCTGAAAAGTATCATTAAGCGAGCGAATAATTCAAGAATTACGTTATACCATCAAAATAACCACACACATAGGGCTGTGATTGAACTTTGGAGTATTAATCATAAAAGGAGCAACAGACAACAGCCAGCTATAAGACGAAGCGTGTGAGTGATGGCGTGCGGCACTGGCTTAGCCCTATCAAATAATTAGGAAATGGACATGTTTGGGCATGAGTATCATCAGAATATCAGAGCGCAGCGCTACGATCGGGCTGGCAGGTAATATAGATACACGATTCGTGACTAAAGCGCTGCAAATTTGGCATATTACCCAAGGGCGGGAGAGCGCTACAGATAGATAACGAGACCAGAGCCGGGCATGGCACGGGTCTGGGAAGCACCCGATGAGCGCCAATAATATGGAACGGTTTGTTAACTAATTGCTGATTGTGTTATTGCCCCCTCCGCACCAAAGGCCGGGGCAGGTGAGGGACGCTGCATTGATTACCTCGAGTGGGGCTCACTTCGTCATCATTCTGGTATTCTGGTATTTCAAACAGCAGGTGTCACTGTGCCAATATGAAAGCATGTACTATAAATACTATATATAGACAGGGGCAACCTAATATCGCTTCATCTGATTGAAATAGCGAGCCTATATAGTCATCAATGGATAAAAAAACCCAAGATTGTAATGGCTAGTTGGCAACTTTTAAATACACTTTCTTAAAGTCATTGACTATCAGTCATGAGGTATTAAAATAAAAGTGCAATAAAATAATTTCCACCAATTTGTTATAGATTGAAGACAAGCTAATACTGCACTGATTCGTATGATTCATTGTGAACATATAGAAATTACAATTTACACATTATGATTTGGCTTATTTGAATCTGTATTACATTGCAAATATTCCTTGCATAACAACAGACCTTTCAAACATCTGTAGGGCATTTCACAAGGCAACAAAAAAGTGTTTAATAAAAGTAGACGCAAATTTTCTTATCAAATTGATAACAGCAAGTCTCTCGCATTCTCAATTTCTCTCTCTCAAGTTCGCTGTTAGATAAAAGCGTAATCAGCCAATGACAGCGCTTGAAGTCAGTTTGAATTTCTCTCGCTCTCTTTTGACATTTTCGCACAGTCTTTGCTATAAATACGGCTCGGAGTCGAGAGGCAACTGCAAATTTTAAAGTACCTCCAAACAGAGAAGCAACAATTACGGCAAATCAGCTCGGCTGAAAGTGAATTCCATGCTAAAGCTAAAGGGAATACAAGTGAAGTGTTATCGACACACCAAAGCAAAAAGTTAAAAAGAGTGTGTGTGCTTGATATTGCCAACCTCACACGATCCACAACCAAGCAACACAAAACAACAACCTCAACGCAAATACAAAACAAAAAAAAAAAAACAAAAACTAAAAAGCAATTTTCGTTAGTTCGCGACGTGAAAACCGTCAAAATTACGCTCAGCAGCAATCTAATAACGTGCGGGGCGTGCAATCAGAGCGAGGACATAATCATGCTCATATCCTACAGATGTATCTACTCAGTGCTACTCACAACAATAGCCAGCATAATGGTTGTGCTCAGCTCAGCTGCCCACAACAGCGGCCAGCTGCCCATCCGCAAATGCAGCGGAGGCAACAGCTTGGCTGCTCGCACCATGGCCATGGATTTGTCCAGCTATGGACTGTTGGAGAACCGCATTAGCACCCTCGAGTCACCACAACAGACGCACTGGAGCAAAAAGTTTCTGGCCAAGCGTGAGGCGCAAGCACATTCGGCTCCATACGTGGTCAGCATTCAGATGAGGACACCGGATCAGGGTCTGGTGCACTATTGCGCCGGCACTGTGATCAACGAGCACTGGATACTCACAGCCGCTCACTGCCTCAGCTCACCACAGGCGGTGGCCAATTCGGTAATCGTTGCCGGCAGCCATGACATCCACAATCGTCGTGGCGAGGCGGCCAGCGTTCAGATGCGCAACATCGATTACTATGTGCGCCACGAATTGTACTTGGGCGGAGTGAATCCCTACGACATTGCGCTCATCTACACCAAGAAGCCGCTCGAGTTCAATGAGTATGTGCAGGCGGCAGCGTTGCCCGAACAGGATGCCCAACCCGAGGGCTATGGCACGCTCTACGGCTGGGGCAATGTCTCGATGACAGCTGTGCCCGACTATCCGCACAAGCTGCAGGAGGCGAATATGCCCATTTTGGATATGACGCTCTGTGAGCAGATTCTCGCACGTTCCGGCCTCCAGTTGCACGAGACGAATCTCTGCACTGGGCCACTCACTGGAGGAGTCAGCATCTGCACCGCTGACTCGGGAGGACCCCTGATGCAGGAGTGCTGTGAACCGCATCTGGATC
Source organism: Drosophila albomicans (assembly GCF_009650485.2). Lineage (NCBI taxonomy): Eukaryota > Metazoa > Arthropoda > Insecta > Diptera > Drosophilidae > Drosophila > Drosophila albomicans. The sequence goes on from NC_047631.2 coordinate 12,510,330, forward strand.
AAAGCAACATTGTCATCGGCATCGTGTCCTGGGGACGCATGCCATGTGGCCAGAAGAACGCGCCCTCAGTGTTTGTGCGCGTCTCGGCGTTCACCGATTGGATCAATCAGATCATCACCACTGCCACACAATTCATGTAAAGAAGAAACCAACTCTAGGACGGATACAGTTCCTGATCGCAGCTCGAATTAAGCAAAAATCGAAAAAAAACAACAAAATTAAAAGAAAACCTCAAAGAAAAACAAAACCAAAAATAACTTATTAAAGCTAATCTCAGTAGAATTAAGTAATAAACTTATATAAAGCAAATGTTACTGCCTTAATAATCCTAGTCATATAAGTTTCAAGACGCAAAAAAAAAATGTGTTCCTAATAAAAAAAAAGATATATATTTTTACACTTCCCGAGTATCATTTCTGACAGTCCAAAAAACTGTGTTTATTGTGAAATTGACTTTACGTTTCCAGGGTGGCGTTCATAGATAAGTTGACGGCGCTCGGCACTCGTCGTTTTCTTTTTTTGAGTCGTGCATTAGTCACACAGATGTCGGCAGATTAGCAAAATGAGCACGGGCCTTGACTCAACATTCACCTAGACTCTGACACGCTAGCGTGTTCCAAGGGAAATCTACCAGAGATTAAGTCTGGAGATTACAACTGCACTCGTCGTATCCATGCCGCCTGCCTAATGATTGACAGCATGTTTGCGAATGGCTCAAAGTATGTTCTCCCACATCTTGGTGGACTTTGGAATCATCAGCATAACAGCTGACACGGTTAATCGCTTCCAGGAAATTAAATTTTCAAATCGATCATAAGGTTTTGGGACTTGAGTCAACCACCAGCGGGTATTTACCCCCCTATGAATTACAACTGTTGTCTAACTTTAAGGCAATAATTGATTATACAAAATTTATGGCTATTCTCCTAACAATGCATAATAAACTAGCAATTATCTTCTTTGCTTTTTAACCGATTAGCAGGATTTATAGAGAGCATGGTAATATAAATGACAACAAACGAAATAGGGTAAGCAAGAAAAGATCTATATAAAACATCGGATCTTGGATACAAACGAAATATTGGAAAAAATCTTTATAGTCCGTGGGAGTTGAATTATTTGAAATATGCATCTGTTACCCATTTTACTTAAAGTGTAAACATAAGGAGTATCATTTTATGGATGCATGCAGATCATGTTGATTAGAAAACAGAATTAACTACACAAAATACTGATCTTGTATTAAAATATAGTAAAAATAAATACAATTAGACTATAAACCAATAGACACTTAGTACGGGTTTAGTATATGCAATTCTAAGTTTAGCACACGCCTCCAACTTTAGTAGCTATCAAAATATTGACTCAACTTTACCCCTGCTGTTTTAAGAGAATATCAACAGGTTTGATAGTAGCGTACTATCATTATAATAGGGAATAAAGCACTTGAGACGTTACAGATCCCCAGCAAACCACTCGAAAGATTAAATATCAACTGCTTAGTAGCAGCAGCAGTCTGCAGGTTTAATCTAAGGTATGCACATTACATTACCGTTAAAATATATGGTGAAATTTTGGCACTTGTCTGGGGAAATGGCGCCTTGCCATAACAATTAAAACCTTAAGTCATTGTGAGGCAACAAAAATGACCTTACTGATAAGGCGACAAAACCTAATTTAAAGTCCATTTACATAAGCCTGGCTAACAGCGATGTTGTTTTATAACCCTATTGCGACGTACTTTATGTACATTTATTAAATGTCTTTGCCATTTGGTTTCCTCATATCTAATCAATGGATTCCATTGCGCTGCAGCGATTGTGATTATAATCATGATGCCCAATTTACTTTGACCAATCAACACGTGCTAATTTGTCAGCGATATGTCCACATTTGGTAATATACTTATGGACATACATATATGTATAGAAGTGTGCCAATTTATGACAAGCTGTGTGTGCTATTGCAAATGCGTTTTAAATTGATTTTCACAAGGCTTATTTAAGTTTACATCTGTCGTTGCTATCTGGTAATTAGATTTCTTGTTTCTTTTGTGTTATGCGAATTCCGATATGAAATTGCACATTATTTGGTTACGTATTCAAATATTGTAAATTAATCAAACGTCTAGTTCTCTTCTTTGCTATCAATGACGCAGTTTACAGCTCTACGTAGTTCAATTTGTGACGTCGTTGTTGTGACAGACATCTAAGATACTTCCTTAAGGGTAAGTACCACAGTTTGGACTATCTAGAGACAAAATGGGTAATTTATTAAGAAATACGTGGGGGTATAAATATTAGGATATTCCTAAGTTTACCATTTAGAATTGACGTCGTAGATTTGATAGACATTAAAGGGAAAGTACCATGAAATCGAGTCTAGTTTATAGACAGTTTATAATGCGTAATTTATTAGGACATATACATGGCGTATAAATATTAAGATATTCTAAAGTTTACTATAAAGTATATCCGTAGATTTGATAGCCAATAAAATAGATAACTAAGATGGTTTTCTATATATGTAAATACTAGGATATACATATACGTATATGTAGCATAAATATTAAAATTATCCATAGTAATTTGTATTTTAAAATGTTTTTTCAATAGGCGGGGCGTGCAATCACATAACAAGAGAACTGCCAATTAATGTTAATTTTAAAATTCGATCAACAAATAAAAATAAGGTATAAAAAATATGAAAAGGAAAATAATAATTATGAAATGTAGTCCATCTAGAGATTTTTCGAATGAGTATTTTAGTAAGAAATACATAAAGTATAAATATTAAAATTATCCATAGTAACATGATAATTGGACAAATAGTGAATATGTCTTCACTAAAGGTAAATACCACGAAATTTATCAAATGCAAAAATGGGTCACATATGTATTTATCAACGCTTAGTGACTGGGACATTTTCCTAAATAGATTACTCGGTTGTCAATTTGTATTTTTATCAACACTTTCTCTACTAAGTGTATTTCGATAATTATTGCAGACGAATTAATAAAATTCAAGAGTGACTAGGTATCTATCTACACATATTATTATTTATTAAGGAGACTGGGGTTTTCTTCCATTCAAGAGAGACAGGAATTGTCTCTTTAGGCAAAGTAATGATTGTCATGCCTTGCTGTTCAAGTAAAATATGTATAATGTTTAATATTAGAGGTCTGACATTTGAATTAAGTACGCAGCAAAATGAAATGGACAAAGAAAGACGACTGAAAAAACATTGGACGTGACATTTAAAGAGATTCGACGTGTAAACCCAAAGAGAAAAGAGCAGGTAGCGCTTCGTAAATCTTAGTATACGACAGCGAAAGTATATACACAGTTAGGTACAGACGCGTACATAGAAATGGATGTACATAAGAGTTTCGAGAAATGATTCGCCATTGTTTGCAATTTTTGAAGGCCATTGGCCCAGAGACAGTGTAAAATGCAAAAGAGAAATGCTCTCTCCGAATTTACAAATGCAAGCCAGCAGTATGCAGCTGTTAAATTGTCAATACTAAAATATTAATAATATTGTACATTGTACATTGTTTATTGCGAATATGTTGATAATTTGTTTTCCCAAGGGCGGCAAACAAAGCAAAGCGCATTGCAATTTACGATTCGATATGCACGCGTATTCGCACACAAACAAATACACACATACACTACCGCACAAATAAGAGCGCACCGTGTCACTGATACTCACGCACGCACAGACACACACATAGAAAGGCTAACACATACACCCACACTCACACGCACTTACCTTCTTACGAAGTTTCCCCCGAATATGACACAGACGTTTGACGCCATCAAAGCACATTGCCTCCAAGCGACCATTGCCCAGCATTTTGGTCACCTGTGCGTACTCCTGTTGATCCTCTTTGAAGATCAGTTCACGCTTTTCGAATTCATTTTCGTTCTTTCCACGACGACGATTTTTGCCACCTTTTCCCTTATTCTTAGGCATTTTGCTTCGTTGTTGCTAGTGTTACTTTGTCTGCTGTGTTACGCGTTAGTCTTGACGTTACCCAAGATGATTTAATGATCAATCACTAACTGCACTGTATGGAAAGAGGTTGGTACGTTTTTACTTTATTTACACTTGATTTACAATGACAAAACTTACAATTTTGCCAAGGAAATGTGACAAATTTTGCCTCGCTAAAGTGAAAAGGAGCGGGGAGGCGAGTTGTTGGCAGCGTGACCACAAACTGAATACCAAAATATGTCATTTTCTACAGACAAATATACCAAAAATACAATTTTCGATTGATAATTGATGGATTTGGATCTATTACACATGACAAAATTAACCAAATTACACTAAAACGGTAGAAAAAAATTAATGTAATACTAATTGCATTATTTTTTTTATTATTTATAATAAATTATAATATACCGTATTCTCTACAAAATCACTCACTTAGAGTTGCTTATGTTTTATCGATATTTTTTGTTATTTTACAATACTGTCAAGTGGCAGCACACATGTGCTGAACATCGCAGTGGCAACCTTGGTAATTGTAGTTGTTGTTTACAAATAAAGCATGCCACCCAAAAAGGATGCAAAAGGCGGAAAGGATGCCGCAAAAGGTGGAAAAAAGCCAGCGGCGGAGGATAAAAGTATAATATGCATGCACATTAGCTTAAAGCCAACTAACGCTGTGTAATTCACAGGTGCTGGCAAGGAGAAGAAGGGCGGCAACTCTGTGAAAGTGCGGCACATTCTCTGCGAGAAGCAAGGCAAGATTATGGAAGCTATGGAGAAGCTTAAGGCAGGTCAAAAGTTTCCCGAAGTGGCGACCGCGTACAGCGAGGATAAGGCACGCCAAGGCGGCGACTTGGGCTGGCAGATACGCGGCGCCATGGTCGGACCCTTCCAGGATGCAGCCTTCGCTTTGCCCATTTCGACTGTCAACAATCCCGTTTACACCGATCCACCGATTAAGACGAAATTTGGTTACCACATTATTATGGTTGAGGGAAAGAAATGAGCAAAAGTGATTTTACAAATCGTATTTATTGTGGTCTCTCAATATATGTTATAAAAATATCATGTGAGCTTGATTTTATCATTTTTCACTTCTTGCCTGCATCTTCCTTAAGTCCAACAGTGCGATTGAACACAATGTGACTTCCATTTGTATCTGGATCCACCGAAAAGAAGCCTATGCGTTCAAACTGGAACTTATCGTACACTTTAACGCCTTTCAAGGAGCGATCTGCATAGGCACAAAGGACGGACATTGAGTCGGCGCTGATGTCGCTGAGGAAACCGCCGGGCACCTCGTTGGGATCCTCGGGATTCTTGTGTTTGAACAGCTGCTCATAGAGACGCACCTCTAGCTGAATGGGCTGCGACACCCACTGCACAAACGCCTTGGGCTTCTCAGCCTCCTCCGCCGATTTGCTGCTGCAAATGAGTTCTACGATGTCTCCAGTGACTGGATCACGGACCACTTGCTCAACGCTAATGACCAGACCAGCGTGACGCAGGCCAACAGATTGCTGCGGGGAGAGACGACGATAGCCCTTCTCCGGCTCTTCTTTGAAATCGCTACGTTCAATGTAGAGCACACGATCTAGCGTAATCTTGTGCGTACCCAGCTCTGGATTCTGAGGGAAGTTGGGTACTTCAAGCTCAACGGCTGCCTTATGCGGATAGTTGCTGATGGTCACCTTCAGCGGTTCCAGCACAATCAGACGACGTGGTGCACTCACATTCAAAACATCCCGTACAGCGGCCTCCAACATGGCGGGATCAACAGAAATCTGAGCGCCTGTGACACCCATCTGAGCGCAGAAATTGTTGATGGCCTCGGCAGGGAAACCACGACGACGCAACGCCGTTAGCGTGAACAGACGTGGATCATCCCAGTCATGTACAATGTGCTCAGTAATGAGCTTCGCGATCTTGCGTTTGGACACCAGCGCATAGTTCATATTGAGGCGTCCGTATTCCCACTGCACGGGGCAGTAAATGTTAAGAGCATTGCAGAGCCAATAGTAGGAGGAGCGACGCGACTGGAACTCCTTTGTGCACAACGAATGCGTGATCTGTTCGATGGAGTCGCAGAGGCAATGCGTGTAATCGTAAGTGGGATAAATGCACCACGCTGCACCAGTGCGATGATGCGCTATGAACTTGATGCGATACGCCACCGGATCCACTTTGCCCTCCTCCAGCGTCAGCTTTAGACGTAGCGTTGCCGCGCCCTCATCGATCTTACCGCGTCGCATATCCTCAAACAAAATAAGCGACTCCTCAATAGGACGTTCCCGCCAAGGACTTGGTGGCGGATTGAAGCCCTTGAGCTCGTCTGCCTTCTGGTGGCACACATAGGCCAGGTTCTTCTTAATTAGGACAACAGCCCAATCATAGAGTTGCTGAAAGTTATCCGAGGAGTAGGTGATCTTGCAGGGCTTGTAGCCCAACCATTCGACCATTTCGCGTATAGCAATGAAGAACTTCTCCTCCTCCTTCTCGGGATTCGTGTCGTCATAGCGCAGATAGCAAGCACCATCATGTGCCGCCGCATAGCCAAAGTTAATGTTGATCGCCTTCGCATGACCAATGTGAAGAATGCCATTGGGTTCGGGTGGGAAACGTGTCTGCACGCGGCCACCTGTGGCTTTCAGATGATCGCGCAAAAGTTGCTCCGTGTGCTCGGTAACCACATAACCATCGGTCTTGTAGTTTTCGCCCGGCGCATGGAAATGCACCTTGGTCTTCATCAGCTCGGCAATCGTATTGGCGCCGTCTGTTTCAGTAGCTGCGGCTGCCTTGACTTCGGTCTTTGCATTAGCCTTTGGCTGCTTGTCCGTCTGTTTGGGCAGTGGCTTCAAATCTGCCTCGGTCTTGGGACCGAGTAGATCAAAGATTTCCACATCAATGGCCGACTTCAAGGACTTGGCATCCGCCCATTTCAATTCGTTGCGCACTTCCTGCATTATCTTAAATGAATTAAAGTGATAGCGCTGCTCCAGCAGTATCTCTTTATAGCTGCCCTTGATCTTTTGCTGCACAATGCGCTCAATCTCTTCTGGCGTGACGACGACTCCAACGCCGCATTCGCGTTCCAATTCAGCCACATCAACAGTGGCGTTCTTCTTCTGTCCCAACTTGAGTAAGTATTCCAAAGCCGCATCCACACGTTGAGTATTGTCCAGCTTGCGTTCCACTATATATTTCACCAGTAGCGGCAGTTGTCCGGCAATTTGTGGCTTCAGTTTGCTGGCCATGTGGTAGAGCAACATGCCAGCGCCATCGGGTAGCGGCAATTTGGTTTCGGCAAGCGCCAGTTGCAAATTCTTGGTCACATTTGCATTCTTGAGCGTCTCCTTGGCCTTCTGTTCGCTCATGCCGAGCTGCTGGAACTGGACAATCAAATCCTCGCCTGCCATTTTCTCGTTGACGCGTTGTCTGCTGACGAAATTCTGCTCTTAGGGCAAATCCCTACCTCTCACTCACTCACCCATGCAGTGTGACCGAAGCACAATTTTTTAAATTTATTTATCTGCAAAATGTACTAAATCTGCATATAAAAATTTGTTGAAAATTATATTAATACACTTTTTTCATTAAGATATTAATTAATTTGCAAGTGAATTCTTATCGAGCTGAACAACTTTTCTGTTTTTTAGTAATAAATTGATTCTACTTCGATCTTTTAAAAAAATCATATCTACATAGAAACCCCATTTATGTGAAGATCTAAAATTGTAAACTTCATACATATGTAATTAATCCTATGAAGGGAGAATAATTTTATTTTTCCTTATGCTGAATATAATTTTGTAAATAATCTATACTCAAACTTTGTAATGGAGCTACGCCTTTCCACGCATCTTAATCGTGAATTTTGTATGACCAGTACCCCGATATTCCATATCAATGTGAATATTTTTAGCCCATACTTTGCAGATGATGGTTATATCTTCGTTTGTAGGTATTTCGGATAATTGTAAGGCGACCACACGATTTAAACCTTTCATATCGGTGCTTGTATCAAAATATGGATAGGGTATATAGTTGATTGATGGCGAGTTTTCCTCATCAGTCGCATCGCATGTTAACCAAATTTTTGCAAAACCCCCATATTGGGCCATTAAATCTGCTATTTCACTGGGACTATCTTTGGGTAGCTCCGATTCTGATTCATAAGTTTCTGGCTCGAATCCATACACTTTGTTCAATTTAACGAACACACAAGGTTCTTTCTCATAATAACCCCATGTTTTGTCTCTGTTGCACGCATCGAAAACATTTTTACTCCGTCCACTTGCTTCGACTTTATTAAAAAATCGATCTATATTGTCGGCTATGGGATCGATTTCCGTTTCGTCATGTGGGTGAAAATCTATTGTACTCATTCCTGTGGGCACTATTGAAACACCAGGCGCACCTTTGAGCCACAAGGGACGATCAGGTTTGTACATAAAATGAACGAATATTAGAATCCAGAATACAACGATCAGAGCTAGAAGCAAATATAATACAAGGTAAAATCCAATAATTCTGCACCATCCCCAAGCTGTACGTCCAAAAAGTTTATTGTGGTCTAGGTCCAACACTTTTTTACTCCAGGGCAAGTCTCTCTTGCGACGTAAGACTTCCTCGTTCCGAAATCTCTTGCGGATTCTGTAGTCTCCAGCGGGTATTATATGGTCTTCTGGCATATTTTACTTGATTCAGGAAAATATAAAATATGTAGATATGCACAAGTATGACTGAAATATATTTTTTTGATACTGTTTGCATATAGTTTCAGTCAATTTCTATATACATATGTATGTGCTATGTTTACTTTGATTTATAATGAATAATCGTCCTCCACTTTCTCTTCAATTTTCAGTGCTTCCACATGTAGTACAAATACAGTCGTTGCGAATCTTAGAGGAATATTTTTCGCCCACACTTGGCACTTTACATAAACATCCTGATTAACTGGAAGATTATGAAATTGAACGCCAATAACTCGACGGTAGGCTGGATCCTCTTTCGTAACTTCATCGGTTAAATTCTCAGAGATTGAGCGTATAAACGAATTGCTCTTTAAAAATAATCCATCCGAATCGTAATAGCGATGGGGAACATATTCGATACCCGCTATAGTTTGGTTATCCATGAAATTACAGGCTACCCAAATGCGATTTGTGCGATGTTCCTCTGACAATTCCAGAATGTAATCATATAGATCGTTGGGCACCTGTTTGGGAAGTGTTATTGAATCGTCATAGGTAACAGCTATGAAATTAAGAGCAAAATTGAGTTTTAGTAAAATGCATGGAAGTCCAGAATCGTATCCCCAATAATTATCCAAATTGCATACTCTCAAATGACGCATTCCTTCTGTGCCATATTTGGCAACAAATTTGTCGAGTTGCTCAACATATGGACTTAATTCCTTTATTTGATTCTCCTTGTAACGTATTAGTTTCACGTTTCCCACAAAATGTCCTGGTACGGAGGATAGTCCTGTTCCCTTTGGCAGACGTGGATGGTTAGCAGGTATGAGAAGCCTTACAAGAAATATAAAATAACCAATTGAAAAAGCAGCTAAGAATATGTAAAATGCAAAATAATAAGAAAGTAATTTAAGTAAACGCCATTTATGTTTTTTCTTTTGATTCCTGAACTGGTGACGATTCCATTCCATTTGACGTTCTTCCATATGCCGAAATCGTTTATTAAGCTCATATGGGCCTTTAGGCTTAACTAATACGTTCGGCATGGTTACAATTAATTACTTATTTATTAGTTCATGCTGTAATATTTTTTTTTTTGGACTCAAGTTGACAGTCAACTGTGATTTAAATATTTGAAAATTTATCGATGCGATGACAACTTGCGGTTGGTATTTTTCTATCGACATCGATAACTGTAAACTACCAAGAATGGTAACCCTAACGCATGTCGCGGCAAATAAACAGAGAGATTACAACTAAATGTGAAACAAGATGAGTGCACCAACTGCTCATCCACCGTTGAACAGAATTCCTGGCACTGCACAAGTGAAGGAACATCATGCCAAAGATCTCAAGACGCTGCGCTATCCGGAACTGCTCGAAATCAAAGATAGGCAAGCCAAATTGTTAGGATCCAAGTACGTTTGTATGGAAATTGTTTTGAAAGAGAAACGCTATTGAATGTTGTTTGATTGTTCCATAGAAAACGCTTACAACTGTTGCCGGACAAGGGGAAGCGTATACAGGAGGCCTACGATAAGTTGCTGGCCGAGATTAAACGTCGGGACGATGTAGACGCCGCTGCCGAGCTCCTTGGCGAACTGAACATTGCGTCCAAGGGCAAGACGACTCTTAATAATCTTGAGTGGCAAGGTCGTAGTCAAGCGGACGACAGCTCGCATGTGGACGATGTGCTAGACAGTGACGACGAGCAGGAAATGGATCCGTTGCGTGTCATTGCCCAAGGCACAATGCACGAGCGACAAGTGAAAATTCTGCCGCCGCCCGCCACTTTGATTACTGCCGATGATTTGGCCGACATTGCATCATTTGGACCAGCGCCTGCATCACCGGATTCGGCTTTAGCAGATCAGAGCGTGTCCAGTAGTGCCAGTGAAACGGTCCCAGCCCAAATAATTGAAATCGATGTGTCCAAGTTGGCTGCGAAACGTTCCCCTGACACAACACTGGAGCAACATGCTCTGTATCTCATTGAAAAGACTGAGGTGCAGGCAACGACAGGCGAACGCGAGAAGTTTAGACCTTTTCGAACCACAGTTTCCAATGTGCATGATCCGGCCAAGGAACGCATACGTAAAAAGGGTAAATATTGGGAGGTGACGGCAGCAACGCCACCGCTCATCCAACACAAAGAGATTCAGCTAGTGCCACTCACAGAATCAGCTAATCTACAAGTTGACTTCATGCAGAAAGTCAAGGTATGGAGGTCAGATATAAACTGTGGTCAGCTATAATCTTAAACTTGTCTTATTTCTTGGTAGGAATTGCGTATTAAGCAGGCGGAGCAACGTCTGGCCAACCGACAACTCACCGCTAAAGTGACAAGCATGCGTCTGCCTGAGGACTCCATACTCAAAACTAAACCCTCCTTTCAACAGTATCGCAATCCTCAGGTGGATTATCTAATCGAGGGCAGGCAGCGCTCGAGCGAGGAGAATGAAGTGCATGATCCAACAATAACCGAGACTGCAAGCGCTGGTATTCATTATACAGTCTACGAATGATGATTTGAAAGGATTGTTAAGGAGGCTTAGAAGTATAGGTTACACTAGTTGAACTAGAAGTTTTGCGACATTATAATTAATTAAACATAATATTTTTTGTGAAAGACTTGTGGAAGCTAATCTATTGTTGTCAGTCGATTGGCCGGAAGTTTTTTGATATATCAAATTGTAAGCAATCCTTGAATTGTAAGTTATTAAATCCAATCTATTTTACTAACCAATACTGCTGTTAAGTAGTTTATCTAAAAAAATTGTCAATCGATCTGCCAAAATAATTATTTATAATCCCTGATTTGTAATTTGTTAGTTAATTGAATCACTGTCCAACCAAATGCAAAGGAATTTCTTAAATCATTAATTCAAGTGTCAAACATTCCAATTAACATTTTAAATTGTCTATATTTTCGTAACGCAGATTACAACATCGATAACATGTAGATTCTATGTGGTTTTGGCTCTAAGGCAAATACGATACTATGCTGTAATTTAAATGGAGTAAAACTGTGTCGCTGTTGAGGCTTGCAGCTCTATTTGTCCCATCTTGAATTGCAGACGCTGCAACCACTTGAGCAGCGCCTCCGATTTGTTAGTCTGCAACTCCTCATAATCCGGCGCATAGTCCCGCACATTCTGCAACCGCACATGTAGCGTATCCGAGAGCTGTGTCTGCGACGAGAGCACAGTGCTCCACATGGGCAATAATTTGCCCAGCACCGTCGAATTGGTCTCCTTCAGTGCTTCGAGCAGGCTGAGGAAGTGCAAATTAACCATCTCGGACAGCTTTGAATTGGCACTTTGCGTTTGGAAATCAACACTGGACTGGGCATGCATATCCTTGTTTGCCGGTTTAGCATGTGAGACCAACTGGAGTATACAAGGTGTCACTTTGGTCCAGAACTCAAAGAGCACACCCAACGTGCTGCCCTCGGCATTGCTGTTGGTGTTGTGCGCCATCTGCTCCAGATAGACGGTCCACAGTTGGCACAGCGTAAAGGCATGGAATAACGACGACATGTGCAGCACAGATGTCTTGGATTGCTCGGCAAAGCCAGCGAATATGACCTGAATGTGATCGGCAATGTGACAAGAAGCTTCCTGCGGCACTGGTTGGGAATAAGTGACGCCCTGATGCTGATAATGCACAGTGGCTGCCGGCGGTTGTCCTTGGCCAGGTGCAACATTTGGTGGCACTGGAGGTGGCAACGTTTGTGTCTCCTGGCGACGCTGCATCAATGCCATGTGGGTGAGGGAGCCAAGTAGCAGCCAGGAAAGCAGACGCATGTGACCCACACACTCGGTAAACTCCTTGGGACTGTAAGCAAACAATTATTAATTAGAGATAAGCATCATTTCATTGTGCTTCAAGCTTACCCCTGTTGCAGCGAGGAGGGGGCATTGTTGAGCCAGGGAAGATAGCGAGCGACGGCTTTGTTGTCCCGCGAGTTGCCACGCGACATTTCCAAAGCCAGATACTGCGCCACAGCGCCTTTTAGCACGCCACCCAAGGTGTCTTCACCCAATCCATTGCTCGACTGTCCGTTCTTGAAATTCTGCAAAGATGTAGCTTACTTTCCAATGGAAAAAAATAGAGACTCTTGCTTACTCACCTTGATTTTGCTCAGCGTATGGAAATCGGCAAGAAAATCAATGACATCGTTGATATATGTACGCAAGCAATCCGCTGCATTGGTGGTCAGCACGGGCGCCGCATCTGGTAGGCCAGGCAGAGCTCCAGGTGGAAGAGTACCGCCTGCATCGAGCAGCACAAAGCCGATAATCATGAGCAGATTATGATCGGGTATATTGGACTTGAACTTCAAAGCCTGCACAAACTCAAAGATCATCTGACGGCATAGCAAATTCTTGTCGCGATCCTTGTTAAAGGAGCGTGTATTCAACGTGCACAAATCGTAGAGGGTTTGATATTCCAGATTCGTGTGCTGCACACAATAGGCCATGATTTTGGAGTAGGGATCCAGCAGTGTTTTAGGCACGCAATTCAACCGCAATGTGGCCGCAATGAGATCGAGCATATACTCGGCATTGCTTAGGCTGGGCATGATTACGATGACCTGGCGCAGTAGCGATTCCATGGCCTGCATTGCTTGTGACCAGACGGCGAGTCCAACTCCCGCCTCGGCGGGCACACACTGCAGATACTCGGCCATGTTGCGGAAGATGACGGGCAGCTGATCAATAGGCAAAGCCTTCTTAGAGGTCAATGACTCGCAAACCATGTAGATGGGACTGGTGGCATTTAGATCCTGGAAGTCCTGCAGCGCCTTGGCAATGCTGCGGAAGTGATTGTGGCGTATCTTGACTGCAGGAGAAGTCAATAATTGAGGGACAAATCTTTGACTGAAGTTGGCCTACTGTACTCACTTTTCATTTGAGTTTGGAAGACCTGCAAGAAGATGCCATTGGGCGCCAGCTGATGTAGCACACAGCGTATGAATTGGAGAGCTACAGCCTGGGCACTGCTGGCCAGTGGCAGACCATTCTCACCCTGCCAGGCATGAGTGCCACTCAAGCAGATGCTGTAAAAAGTGAAGAGAGTCAGCAGCAGTTGGGGAATTTTTCTATTTGAACCTACCGCGATGAGATGGTGAGCACCTCGGGCAAAAAGGGAGCTGCCATGGCAGGTTCGCGATGTATAAAGGTGCCTAGAATGACAATCAAGATGCCAATCTCTTCATCCGTGTATTCCTCTATGACTGCGCCACAATCCGAGCAGCGTTCCACGATGGTATAGTCGCCGACACGTCGAGAGCTCTGCAGAAGAAATAAAGAATTAAATTTAGCTAAATTTGAAGGACATTTTATTTACCCCACGTGGTGCATGATTGGCTGCGTGAGTGGTGTGACCATTGGGCATATCGGTGGCCTCATCACCGTCCTCGTCGTGCTCCTCAGCTGGCTGGAAAGGCGGCGGTGGCCAGGAGCCAGCATAGCGAGAGCGTATATCTGGTATGGCATTGGTGTCCACATTGAAGGGCGCAAGTTTCTGGCGCGGACGCTTAATGCTGTTCGATGTGGCTGAAGGTCCTGCGGCATTTGTTGGACGGTCCGCTGAAGTCTGCTTCAGATCCTGGGTGACATTCTTCAGTATGGAAGTGTGCAAATCAGGCTGAGCTTGCGATTGTGCCTGCGAAGACGCTTGCGTCTGCGCATCCGTTGAAGCGGCTGCAGCAGCTGCATTGGGATTAGGTGGCGATTCTAGGGCAACCTGCTTGATCAGGCGACGTGGCGAATTGTTGCGACTGCTGGCTGTCACATCGTCCTTGGTGCTCTCCGATACATCCAGACTGTCCTGCTTCAGGTGACTGATGTCCGGTAGATTGAGTCCATCGCGCACACGCTCCACTAATGTGGCCACTGTGTCCTGAGTGCCAATGGGCAGTAGACGCTCTGGCGTTGGTATCTCGAGAGCAGCAATGCTCTTGGGCGGCGGCAGCAGACCAGCATCGACTTCATCCCTAGGATTGGGCATGACGCTCATCTTGGAGAGTGGCGAATCGGGTGAACCATAAGTTTTATCTGTGCGTCGCAACGACTTGGTTTGCGACTTCTTCTCGCGACGAGCTTCGTCGGCCGAGGAGCTCGATGTGCCCGCGCTGCACTCCACAATCGTCTTGTGGCGTCCAATGGGTTTGGTTGTTACCGCTGGAGCAACTGTGCCGCCATTAGTCGAGCGACTGCCGCTGCCGCTGCTCGAGCCGGGTTTGCTGGACACGCTAGCAGCAGCTGTGGTGGCTGCGGGCATATCCTGGAGTGCACCCAACGCTTTGAGATGATTCGTGGCAATGGCTGCAAACATTTTCGATGTAGAGGCGGCGGCATTCTCCAGCGACTTGTTGCGCACGGTCACCGCACGATGAACGTCCACTGGAGGACTCACGATGGCTGTCTCTGTAGTCTCCGGTCCGACCAGAGGTGTGACAATCATGCGAACACCTTCTTGCAGACTGTGACGTGTGTGTGTTGTCACCACGGTGGTGCTCACGGATTCGCTGGTGCTGCCCTTGATCTTGGTCGTATACGTATCTCCGGTTTTGGTAGTGATCATTGACTTTAGCGACTTGCTGGACTTCTGTGAATAAAAAGGTAAGAAAAGGATTAATTTTAATAGTTCCTTTTAATATAAAACGAATTTAAAATTTAAACAAGTATCTACTATAGTACAAAATATTGCTTTAGAATTAATATTTATTTTCTTTGATAAATTTAAAATTTCGAAAATAATTAGATCATCGCTTTAGATTTTATAGGGCCATTGAATATTTGAATATTTTCTAAATATACATTTTCCATATATAAATATGCACAAAATTCCTTCTTCTCATAAATGAACATAACCTTTAATTAGAACTAAAAGTAATATTACAAAGTATTCCTAACAAAAAGCTTATTATTCGAATTATTTTAAAACATGTCTATCGATCTGCATCCAAGTTGTGCTTTAGCTCTTGAAGTGCATTTCATAATAATAATTATTAAATTTCCGGTCATCCTAATGAAAATCAGTCTTCGCATACCAAAACTGGATATCAAACAAAAACGTGGATGTCGCTGCGTATACGTAATATAACGTATATATTATATTACGTATAAGCAGCGTCATCCCCGTATAAGCATGATGAAACTTACCTCCTCGGTGTATTCCACGGTGCGTCGATTGCGGAGTTCCATCTTAGCAGTGGGCAGAATGTCCTCAAAATGAATGGTGTCATCGAAGGAGCCCTGCAAAGTAAACCCAGTTGTTAGAAAGTCAAATGATTTAAGAACTTTCTTCCTACCGGAGCACTGCTGCCGTGAAGAGTACTGTCCGAGAGATCGCTCTCGGGTATGGCCACCAATTCGGATTCGGTTTCATCGGCATCCAAACTGGAATCGTTGTATTTACGGAATGCGTGCTGCAGCTTTGGTGTGAAGGCCACGTTTTGTCCCTTGCTCTTGGAGGCAGCGCTGGTGCCTTCGGATGGAAACATGGGACTGGCCGGTGGGCTGGCCTCCTTATCATCGGGATCTGTGCCAAGCGAAGGTTGGCTGACATCGCGCGACCTAGCTGCACCACCCACACCTTGAATGTCCAGTATGGTAGTTGTGGGAATGCGTCGACACTGATGAAAATGTCCACGCAGACTGTTCATAATCATGCGTATGGCCGAGATGACATATCCGCTCAAGGGTGGCTGGGTGTAGGAATACTTGTAGAGTACAACGAGCAGCGTAAAGAGCCAATTGCGTCGCGGGTATTGCTCCAGATGCCACAGAGAATAGTTGAAGACGATATTCTGATAGGATTCCCCCGAAGTGTGGGTGGGATTGGGAGCATACAGAATGATCTGCATGACCGAGGGCAAGATTAGACCTCCAATCAAATGATTCTGATCCAGAACTTGTGGCAGATTGGCCAAGAAAGCATTGAAGACAGCGGAAACACTGTAAAGAGTAGAAAATTTCAATAACTGCAAAAAGCTTTCGGTCTGATTTATATTACCGCAATGAATCGGGCGTGGTGTGGAAGGTCTTGTCGATTTGATTGTGTCCCAAGAGCAAGAACAAATGCTTTCAACACGATATTCTGAGTCCTGGTCACGGGTTTATCCTCCGATGGGAATGCCTGATCTGTACGTGACATGAACTGCATCAGCATAAAGACTAGCAAATGAATTGTCTCTCGATCCGATTCCTCCA
This sequence comes from Drosophila albomicans, assembly GCF_009650485.2. NCBI lineage: Eukaryota > Metazoa > Arthropoda > Insecta > Diptera > Drosophilidae > Drosophila > Drosophila albomicans. The sequence goes on from NC_047631.2 coordinate 12,527,252, forward strand.
GTTCCGTAATGCGACTTAGTAGACCGATAAGATTATCATCGTTAAGTCCGCCCAGCGAATGGATGTGTCCATCTAAAGAGGATATAGTACAGATTATTAGACTCTACCGACGTGATTTATATTTGCTTATATGCCAAAGGGAAAAACACCGATTCATGATTTTCTTTTTTTTTGGATTTTGGTTTTTGTTTTTCTTACAGCCACATGCCAATTGCACAAATAGATTGAAATTGATTGATACAGATATAGTATATATAATTGGATGTATATATACTGCTTGTGTGTATATTTTGTATGTACGAAAATTTGTATATACACAGGGTGTTGTTTTGTAAAGTTTTGGAGAGTTTAGAGTTGTTTTTGTTGTGGGTCAAGAAAGAGTAGGAGAGTTACAGAGAGAGAGAGAGAGACATTTATAGATTATACGATGATACGTTCACAATAGATGTTCAGAGAGCATACATACCAGTTCGGAAGGGTACACGTAAAATGATTTTGATTTTGTGTGTGTGGAAAGCAATAATGTTACATTTATCAACATCGATCGGCTAAATTCAAAAATCACATTTAACATTTATACAAACATTTCAAAGAGAACCAAAAATGTATGTACTAAATAAAGAATAGATAAGTTAAAGGATGTCCTGTTTTCAGAAATTCCTAAACTTTCTGAGTAGGCTTTTAGTTCAAGGGACACTTACACCAAACACGATACGCATATCGGTTAAGATTAGTCGCATGGTTATAGTTATAGTCGCAACGGTTATAGACCGGTTAAGAAATTGGTTTTAAGAGCTGGATTGAAAAGTTTAAGTCATGCAGTGCCCATAAGTAAGTAATTTATAAAATTTATAAATTCGAATCATTTTAACTAAAGTTAATAAAATACTTGTAAGTAATTAAAAAATCATTAATATTATAGATATTTTCAAAATTAAAATTTAAACGTGCGCAAGGGAAGAACAAATTGAATTATATAATATTTAAAATTGAAAAAAGATTTTGATTTGAGAGTTTCGTAGCTGAAGAAAAGCTGAAAGCTGAAAAATCGAAGGCTTAATCTTTACCAAGACTTGTGGATATTTAATTGAGAATTGTGCTTTAAGAAGCTTCCAAATTCTGGAATGTATTTCAATAAATTAGTAATAAATTAATTAAACGAGCTGTGATAATTTAAATATTGCAAAATGATAAAATAAACATTATTGAACATTTACAGCTGTTGGAGAAGGGTTGGACAACAGAGAGCAAGGAACAGATAACACAAATAAATCAAATGAATTCAACATCGATAGAGATTGGTTGTCGGACACACATGCTCTACAACCTACCTGGATTGGCCGTGGTGCTGCCCGTGGTGCCAGCGGCGGCGGCGGCATTGGAATGCGAATGCGGAGCGACATCACAAGTGCAATGCATGGGAAAGGCCAGTGCCGAGGGACTGGGACTGGGTGCAGTCACCATTGGCTGTGGCGGCAACAGATTTGGTGCCGAGGGATGCTTTTGGAAATGGGAATGTAGGGAGGTGGCAAAGGTGTGGCCCGATGTCGAGGATGCTGTTGTTGGCATGCCAGCAGCACTTGTTGTACTAGTTGCATTGGTAGTCACTGTCGCTGTGGTTGTTGCTGCTACTGCTGTTGCGACTGTTGCTGGTTGCATGGAACTCGAAGTGATCGTTGTGGAAGTTGTGGCGTTAGTCGAGGGCTGAAAGGGCTGCTGGGCAGCCTGGGAGCGCAGCAAGGTCTCGGCCTCCTGCAGCGTGGGCATTGGACTGTGATGACTAGGCGGTACGCAATGCACTAAATACTGGTGACTTTGACTATGAGCCGAGGCAAACGTCGCTACTTGTGCACTACTACCAGCTGTGTGTGAATGCGGATGTGTGTGAGTGTAAGTGTGTGTGTGGGGATGGTGTGTCGCGTGTGTATACGGATGTGGATGTGAATGCGGATGATGATGTGGATGTGGATGGTGGTGATAGGTAAACGCAGTGTTGTGTGGCGGGGCATGGTGTATGGGACAGGGGGGCGGTGGCAGGGCGGCTTTAGAGCGTGTATGCAATGGATTACTAGTTGTGGCGACACTATGACTAGCTGTGCTGGCATTTTGATTGCCACTACTACTCCCTAGGAACTGACCCAATCCAAAGCGCGAGGTCTTCCGCTTCAATATGGGTGCCGACACTTGGCGACTGTAGATCTTCTCTTTCTCCGGCACGGCTGTAAATCACAAAAATAAATACATTTTCAATTGATTAATATACAAAGAAAGATTATGTACTAAAATCTTGAATAAAGATCTTGAATTTGAGAACTTTTCTATCTTTAAACAAGTAAAGTCGATATAACCGATCGATCAAAGCAAAACAGTGATAATACATCATCAATACATCATTAAAATATAGCGAAAATATACTGAAATATACTTTAACTATTTATTTACTACTACATTTAAAATATACCATAGTATACGAAATATACCAGCTTGTCAATCAAAGCATTTATGTCCCGACAACAGCAGCCAGTTTTTTAGCCAAATCATTTCTTGATTAAGTGATCGCAACCAAGCTTTCAGGTATCGTTTGATATAAGAATTTAGAATTTATCTTAAATTGACGTGGTCTCCGCATAATTCAATATCGTTTTCCTTGATTTTAACACTTTTTTTCTGTGCTACATTGAATGTTGTACTCACCGAACTTGGAATCCTGGCGTGGTGCCATGCTGGCTGGCGCGGACATGGTCCGTTTATAGGGCCACTTGGTGCCAAAGGAGGCGCTCAATGTTTTGGCCATGCTACCGCTGGTGTCCGACTGACTGAGCGCCTCGCGTGCTTTCAATATTTTGGCCGAGAGCGCTTCGCTGCCATTGTCGGAGTTGCGGAGATCGCGCAAATATGAAATATCGCCACATTTCTCTAGATTGATTTGTGCCTCGACGAAGAGCGTATCGAAGCGATTCAGGAAGAACTCCCAGCCGAGCATTTTGCGATCGGAGAGAGAGTTGTGCAGCTGATAGACAGATTGCAGGACCACGGGTCGATCGACAATGAAGAGATCGAATTGCGATTCCAAGCAGAAGAGCAGTGACCGTATTGCCGTATCATGTATGGTTCCGATATAGAGAGTCGCCCGCTGCGCCACATACACATTGATGTCATCCATGCTGGCAATCAGATGACAGAAGGCGGTCGCCAATGCCGTTTGCAGTCCCACCTCAGAGCGCAGCGGTGTCGAATCCATAAAACGTGTAATCACGGTTACTCGTTCCACTGCCGTGAAGCGTACCCGCCAATCCACATCGTGGAAGGCCTCCTGCACCACGCGCCAGAACACATCCGAGCCCAGCGGCAGCGTGATGCAATGCAGCAGCAGCGGCACGCACACCTGACAAATGTGCGAGTGCTCCGCATTGCACAGCTCCCACAAACTAAAGAGCAATACAAATATTTATATTCGCATTTGCATAAAATTGCTACTCACTTTTTGATCAACAAATTCTCCTGGCACCAGATGAAGAAGCCCCTTTGTTCCCTCGCCGCCTTTGCCAAAGCATCGCCATGCAGCGCCATCGTCTTCAGGCACTGCAACACATAGTAAAGTATCTCCGGTTTCTTGATAGTTGGTATTTCCTATAGAAAAGAAGAAAGTAATTCAATGTAATTTAAAAATACCATATTTATAGAGGAGAAAATAGGGTACAAATCATAATAAATAACATATACTTTGCTATTAGACAAAATATTCATCACGTTTATTTCTTGGATATATGAAAATAACATTTCTTATTTAATATTATTTATTAATGAATCGCAGACTAAATATATTTTATATTTAATAAACCTTTGTGCTTAAAAACATTTGCATTAATTTAACCTTCTATGTTCATATCATTGCATTCTACCTTAATTTTATAATATAGTTGGCGTTAAATATATAATGTTGAAACGAAATACTTAAAATGCACTTCAATATAAAAAATAATCTTAATTCTTTTTATCAACATCAATTTTGTTTCTTTTTTTTTTATTAGTAATAATGTTTTAGAGAACTAAAATGAAATATAAATAGAATTTTGTCTCTCTTTTTTCAAATAATAATAATTTTATTAAAGGCAATTTAAATTTATTTTATTTAAGTAGATTCTTTTATTAATAAAATGCACAATAAAAAACATTTTTAGATATTACGCATACGTACCGTTAGCAGTTGGTGAATGTACTGCAGTGGTTGTGGCAACTGATCGAGCGTAAATTTGAACTTGCCCACCGAAGTATGCCAGAAATCATCGCTATCCTCCTCCTCCTCGTCTTCATCCGATCCGCTGCCATTCTCCCCGCCATTGCTGCCATTGGCACCATTCTCGCCCATCACCGAGGCCTTGGTTACGCTGACATTGGCACTGCCAACATCTGCATCGGAGAGCGTGATGGAACGAGCGATGGCACGATCTGTGGGCAATATGGAGGCCAGATCGAGTTGCTCTGAAACTGTTTCAACCGTTGCCGTCATGATCTGGATTAGATAGCAAAGGGGATTTACATTGCGGCGAAGCATCGTTTACACTATCCATGGCGGACAATTTGCAACATGTTTACGGCATATTTACACGTTATTTTACATTAGGTGTACGGCTGAGATTACATTCTTCACACATTTAGTACACATGGAGACAAATGCAATCAATTTGCACGCTTCAACTTACACATCCATTATCATTATATCATTTTGTATTTTTTGGTTTTGTATAATAATGTACATAAATAATTGACATAAAAACATGTAAGAATTGCATAAAATTGTTAAGGTACGAGTATTTGTGCATTAACGGTATTATTGTACAATTGTTATTGATTTCTTTTTTTTTTTTTTTGGTGGACTTTTTAAATAATTGTGACGGTGCTTGGTACACGGAACATGCTCATCAACAATGATCACAAATCAAATGGGGGAAGGTAATTAAAAACGTTGATTTACGTGTTGAAAGAGTATTGAATAAATTAAGGTAATATTTACATATGTATGATGGATAAATGTGGAGAGTAATATTCAAATAAAATGTACACATAAGATAAGTATTAAATATTGTTATTAATTTTCAATTACGATCTTTCCGTTTGCATGTACGAGTACTTCGCAATTTATATTCACACACATACAAGATACTTTGAGACACGGGAGTGAAAGGAAAACTTGAAATTTAAAAGAACAAAATTTAATAAATCTAGAAATTTGAAGCTAACACTTGAAATTTGATTCACCAGCCTAAAATTGTATAACCTAGAAATTCAACTACAAAACATCTATTTATTGAATTCACGACGTTTTCTAGTTGATCTGCTAAAACACCTTAAATAAGTCGAAAATATACTAATTTAAAATAATTTACAACAGAAGCTAGAATTTGTATAAACTTGCAGATGGGTTCTTAATAATATTTATAAAAATTTTATGAAGAGCTTAGAGTTAATATATTATATTAATATAAACAACTAGCAATCGGAAATCTTACATATAATATATATTTCTTTGCTTTAAGTTTAGCATAAATTAAAATTCGCTCATTAAATCTATCTGCAAGAGTATTAAATCTTCGGCATTCCGAATGAGACTATTCTATTTTAAAATTTGACACTTGAATTAACAAAACGCTATTTTCTCTATTTGTTGAAAAGCTGCTAAACATCACACTAAATGTTCAGTTTTGACTTATAATTATTAGAATGAAAAAGAATATAAAATGAATGTAGGACGAATTTTAGTAAGCAAAATAAAAATATGAGAAAACACGCTGTACAATTTATATACATTTAACACGAAGAGTACAATATATAAAAAAAATTAGATTAATAATTGAAACAAAATGGAAAAATTGAAATAGTCGAATACGATTATCGAATTATATGATGGTTTCGTTTGCTTAATCAGCCAAATAATAATACAACTAATATTAAAAAGAAACTGTTTGTAGCACGTTGTATTTGTTTTTGTTTTTTTTGTTTTTTTTTTGGTTTTTGTTAATGAATGCACAAAGTACCTCGTCTGTGGCGTGAACTTTTCTCAATTCATTATTATCAACTGAATGCCCATTTTCGTTATTCTATAAAAAATATATGAAAAAATGAAAAATTTTGTAGAATTTTTGAACGTTGCTTTTGGAAATTGATTGGTTTGCGTTTGCGTTTTTTTTTTGCTTATCGAAATCATAAATTGGAAATTTGAAATTCGAATATGAAATGAACCGAAGTCAACTGAATTTTCATTTGAAATCTGTATTGTTATGTTGCTGTAATAAATTATTTGGATATTTATAAAAAATGTATATCGATATATATATTGGTATAGTTGTATATATGGGGTGTGTTTCATTATTCAAGATACCTACTTAAACGCATAATATATTTGGTTTATTTGTTATTATTATTTTGATATTGAATATTGGTCTTGAGTGTGTGTGTTTGTGTGTATTCAAGTGTTCGTAACCAAAGAAGTTAATATATATAATAGAGAATTCTAATGTTTATACGAATATTCAAAATCGAAATACATACGGAACAGACGTGGGGCATATGGACGAGCACTCCGCCCACGGAGTGCGGTTCAGGTTGCGGTACGGCCACAGGGACAGGACCTTGATAGAGAGAAAAGTAAGTATGAGTATCAAGGTTATATATAGTTAAGATTAGTAATTGCTTGAATCTGGCAAACAGATTTTGGTTATTGAACTTTTGCTAGAAATGAAATCGAAATCGTTTAAGTGGACAAGATAACGCATTGCATTCAACTAATGGGGCATGCAACCAAGTTCATACACATAAGTATAAATCCTAGAAAGGTCATTCAAATGGCATTGATCATGGAGTTTTCCAAAAATTCACTGAAAAATGTGACATGCAGGTATAGAATTTTCAACAAATGTTCTATTTCCAATTGAGGGGCTCAGTCTGTGAGTGTGTTCAGTTCAAATTCAGTTCAGATTTAAGTATATTTGAAGTAAAGTAAAGTAAATTAGCCTAATATTATATTATTTTAATTAAGTAAGATTAGATTATATAATATTTCCACCAAATAAAATATTTCTCGAGATCTGGAAACAAACTGAGGACACTCACAGACAAGTATGGAATAAAGAATGCGATTTCCTATAGAAAATATTCTTTTCGAAAAAAATGATAGATCAACGAAAATGTATATTCAAGGTACGCTGGCTACTGGAGTACGAGTAGTTGTTGTTGCTGTTGTGTTTTTGTGGAGAACGCATTTGTGTGAAGAGATGCGAGAATACCGAACCGAAAGATAATATTCAACTAAATGGATCAAATGGGGCAGTTATCACTACTACGTTCATCTATAATGTATGTAAGTATATTAAAGCTGTTATATGCTAAATCATATGTATTCTAGAAAGCTAAACAGAGATATAGTAGAGTTAGAGGTGGAGTGTCGAGAGTCTGTTTCTGTTTTTGTTTTTGTTGGTGGTGTTGCTGAGGTGGATGATAGTTTGTGGATGTCTTTTCTTGTGATTAAAGTATTGAAAGTTGAATTTGAATTTGTAACGAAATGCTTTTCGAACTGATTAACAAAATGTTAAGAATGTTATGTGAATTTTTGATTGATTATTTTAAGTTGTGAGTAATTTTGTAGAATTTGTTTTTGTTTTTGGTTTTTTTTCTTTAACGAATGAAAAATTTGCTTTTGGGTGCATCACCTGCCATTATAATAATTTTTCCATCGTCTGAAAAGAATTGATCTAGCTTAAAGATATCTGATAATGATTGATAGATAGTATATATATAAGTTTTTTTTTAGTATTTTTGATGATAGTAGTTGGCGTTCGTTTGTTATTGTTAATTGTTAATTGTTATTTGTTGAATTGTATATAAGAATAGCAAGAGTTGGTTGGGTTATTAATTCATCGGGTCGATAGATCCGATAGACAGTGTGTGACAGTGATAGACAGACAGTTGGTACGCGCGAGAAAAGTGCGTGTGCGAGCGAGACAGCGAGCGAGCGAGCGAGTTAGTTAGTTATACAGTAGACGCGTTGAATATGTTAGAGATAGAGAGAGAGAAAGATATACAGATACAGATACAGATATATATATATATATTTATGTAGAGACAGAGAGAGAGATAGAAATAGTTAAATAGCAAGAGATAGACATATAAATTAAAGCCAAATTAGTTTAAATGGAAAATGTTTAAATGCGATTACTTTTGGAATTTATGCGTTTCACACGCAGTTTTAATCTCATCAATTTATTGTTGTTCTTGTTGATATGTTTCAAGTGTGGCTGGAGTTTTAGTCTCGATCTTGTTTAAACTGGGTTAAGTAATTGTTTCGGGTTGCGGTTGCGGTTGGAGGGGGTCTTCTGGGTCTAGTTTTCAGGTTTTCAGGGACTGTTTATATATGCAAATTGTTTACAGAGCATAGCAGGTGCAGTTTAAAGGTAACTAGGAACAATGTTCGTTTGTTTTTTTGTTTTTTGTTTTTGGTATGCGCTTTAAACGTGGCTTTAAGTCTAAGTTAATTGAATGTATACAAGGGACGCCCCCTTCGAAGGGCGTCATACCATTCATTGGCCCTCAATATATACTATATTTATAGTTTGGCCAATGATGCTACTTTAGCTACAAAAGTTGGGTGACTTTCACTGCATTACTTTTACGGTGGTTAGTTACAAGTATTTTGTATTTTTATTTATAACGGGTGGGTTGAGGGGAGCTTTAACTTTGACGACTTTTTCGATAGATATTTATCATCCGAATTCGAATATTTTATCAAATCAAACTAAATGGGTGGGAAAATCAAGGAAATATTCAGTCTTACCTGCAAAGCCTCCAAGTGGACCCAAGGGAATGGGCAATGGTGCCATGGACAAGGAAACATCACGTTCTCGGGTCTTCTCTTTATCCGATTCCGGCGGCGACTTGCGTGACGATTTCTCCTCCTCGATGATGTCCTCAATAGGCACCTAAGATCAATGTGAGCATATCACTCATATATAATAACACAATTTAACTTACATCTGGTGGCCTAACAGGATTCAGGGGTGCCATGAACTCAACCAGCTTGGTGGACAATTGATGCCACATCGTGGATGCCTCGCAATATGCACACTCTGCCACCTGAAAGAGGAAGAAATGTGAAGTCTTTACTCAGCAAATACTCTAATGAGTAGAATTAAGTTTTTGAGTCTTAGAAATTTTCAATATTAAAAAGTATTGACATTAGTTTTCATTCTTAAAATGTATTTGTAACAAAATATTGTTGTGTTTTTTTTTCAAAAATTCAGTCATAAAAATGTTGTTATTCTTTTCTTACAGTACTTCAATCCAAATCAAATTTTAATGTAATCACTAAAAAAGTGTTACAGTATATAAAAATTCTAATTAGTAATCGCAACTAAATATGAAGTAAAAAGTGGAAAGGTTATTCTTTTTTTTATGTTTGTGATTATCCATTTTAAACTATTCCCATTGATTAGTTTTTAAGAACAAGTTTAGTTCAAGACTGGTCAGACTAGAATTATTTTACGAATTATTTTATTATATGATTTCAAAATTGTTCTTCTCTGTTTCACTTTCCCATAGTTTTTTTTTAATATAGAACAATTTTTACCCTGTGTGGGTTAACTCACCTTGAGAGCACAGACATGGCTGCTGAGACCAACACGAGCAGCAGTTACCATGCATTTGATGAGACGTGAGACATTCTCGCAGACACTGGTGTGAATGCCCATGTGCTGCTCTACATCCTGGAGTTCCATTTGCTTGAGCAGAATATCCAGCATGAGAATGCAACAGGTTAGATTATGCTCGGCATCAGTGGAGAATTCCGTGTGACGATTTGTAGGTGCCTCATCATCTGAAATAGCTGAAGTATTTCCAGAGTCATCTTCGACAACAGGTGCTGGAAGAGAGAATATTCATTTAATGGATGACTTTGGCCAATTACTTCGACTACTTACAAATGGAGCTGCGTCTGGGTGGATTGGCCATCTCCGCCTTGCTCTCCTTGCACGGCGTCTTGGGTGCCTTGGCCTGCTGCTGCTGCACCTGTGGATCCTTCTCCTTCTCGCGCATCAATTCATGCTGTATGCCGTACTTCATGATGCGCACTCCGTCGCCAAACATGGCAAAGAGTTGTACCAGCGGTATGAGTATCTCCAGCTTGGTGAGTATCTGCAGCCAGTGCAGCGCCTGCTGTTGTACCTTGGCCGTTGTCTTCTCAAAGCGAATGGCCACAAAATTGTACATGGTCTTGGCATCGAAACCCAGAGGCGACATTTCGGGATCGAGTATTTTGCTCAGCACAATCTTCAGTTCATTCAGCTCCTTTTCGGCCACATCATTCGTTATGGCCTCCATCCAATGTGGCATCACATAGTCCCAGATTTCTGAGGTGATCACTTCATAGGGTACCAGACAGATCAGACGCTGCAGTCCTTCCTTGAGGTGGCTGGTTCGGGAGGCGAGTGTCTCCCAGTGGCCACCAACTCGTGCGTATTCCGGAGGATGCGGCAGCAAGCAGGAGATGAAGACGTTGTAGTGAATGCGACAGATCTCCTTTAGCCAGTTGCATACATGATCCACCTTAAGCTTCTCAATAGTGCTTTCAATCTGACCAGCAGCTGTTGTTGAAGTTGAAATTAGAACGAATTAGTAGTCAAAAGATAACTACTTCTACTCACCGTCGTAAGAGTAGGCTGTGACATGAAACCAGTGAAAGAGCATGCTCAGAATTCTGCCCAGCACCTCGACAGGTGTGTCCGCAGTTGGTGTACAGCGACCGACGAGCAGCCAAATGCCATAGCGGCCCAGCATCTGTCGCTCCTCGAGAGAAATGTTGTCGGGTGTGAGAGCATGGCCATTCTTCTTGGCATCTGAGGAGGACTCCTTGCCGGGCTCAAAATTTAATGGCTTCGCCTCGCGCAGCAAACTGACCACAGACTCGACCATGTGCATCTGCATCTCTGGATCCATTTGCCAGGCTGGCTGCAAACTGCGATGCACCACATGATCCCCACCGCGTCGAGAGTTGTGACGATTGCTGTGACACTGGCCACAATAGCGTATGGGATGATTGCCATTGTAGCTGGCGCATTCGGTGGAGAAACAAATGGAGAAGGCGGACTTCTCATTCGAGCGACAGTTTTTGTTCTCGCACACCATCGACACCTGCTGCATGGGATGAAGAATGTCGCCAAACTCGAGATTCGCATGCTCGCGATGTATCTCATTGGCGCACTCAATGCACAGATAGAGTGGAGGAGGACAGTCGGGGGCGTAGGTAATGCTGATGCTATGATCGTAGCACACTTTGGCTGCCTCAGCATTGCCGGCATTGGGGCAATGCTCACGCTGACAGGTGAAGGGCACCAGGTCGTCTAAAATGAACAAAAATATTTATTAGTACACAAGGGAATTCTATGCTTATAATGTTTAATAAGTATAGCAAATAATTCTAATATTAATCTTGATTTTAACAAATTTAATACAGTTTGATTGAAAACTCTAAAAACGTTCCGTATAAGAAGTCTGAGAATTAAAGGTTCTTAGTTACGAGTTAGTCCAAACTTTTTTTGGGAAAATGCCAATTGGTCCTAATATGGCTAAAAGTGATGTAGGCCAGAAATATATATAGCAACCCTCCTATTAAAATAAAAAAATCATAAATAATAATGAATTCCTATATTAATTTTCATTAATTTTAAGATTTAACTATAAACGATAATGGAACAATTGTTTGGGTTTAATGGTGGTTTGGTTATAAATAAAGAATTATATCTAATTGAGTTAATGCTTTATATAAAGGAATTGAAATTACGTAGGGTGAAAAATTACGATCTAAAAATATAACATATGTCTAAGGATTAAGGATTAAGTCCAGAAAATAATGATTCTTAACTTATTTAATACTTACTCGTTAGTTTTGAGAGTAGCACCTTCCGATCAAAGAGATTGGCATCGAAGGCGGGCCAATAGTAGAAGAGCAGCTTGGCAGCCGAGGAGCGAGAGACAGCTGTGCCATAGGCGACCACACAGAGAATATCCTTGACCACGTTGTGCTTCAACGTCATCAGACACTCTAAAAGCTGACAGTGATGGGCTGGAAATGCATTATATTACTTTAGCTATATCTATTATATTATATCTATATATTAAGATCTTAACCTGGGTTTTTAGAATACTGCAGGACCATCATGATGACTGAAGAGACTGACTGGCAAGCTTGGCATTCTTGCTCATCGGCGCTGCGACGTGCTAGTAAATTTTATAATTGAAATTAGCACAGTTTGTACTGTTATACACAATATGCACAATACGTACTTATAGTAAATGGTAAGATATAGTAGCACAGCGCATTGACAATGTCCTGATGCAAGGCTGGCGGTAGTACAGATATAGTAGAGCTGACTAGATAGGGTAGATTATCAATAAGATCCTTGTCAAGAAAGGGTAGAATGCAGCTAAGACATTGTAGTAGAGCTTTGCCGAAGACTGAAATAAAGGTTGAATTCATTATTATTATTTTTATACAATAATTAGTATTACTAGTTATTATGATTATAATCTGATGATTTTTCTAGAAAAAATTATTAATTTTCCTTTACTGGCTCAGTCTTAGTTTTTATTATAATATCTAAATAATAATATTTAATAATATTTACATATACTGAAAGTAAACAATAGAATTATTAAATACATTTTTAAATTAATACTATGGAACTAAAATTTAATTTATATAATAAAAATCAAGAATATAAGTTAAAGTTGGCTTTTATAATTTTTGGGAAATAATACAAATCAAAATTTCAACTTTAGTAATAATAATAGTACTAATAATAATAATTTTTATTATCACATTTTAGTTTTATTATAATATCCAAAATAAAATGCAAATTATATTTTTATAAGAAAAACTAACAAGACAAATTAAAGTAGATTTTTACAATAAAAATCGAAATATAACAATCTTTACTAAAATTCTTTACACTGATACCATTAAATTTATATATAATTACTTATTACTACGTGATAATTTATTTAATAATTTATTATTATTTCTCCGTATTGATTATAGCAATTTTATTACTTACCGATTTGTCCATACTGGATGCAAGGTGCCACATCAATGAGCATAGTAAGTGCATTATAGAGATTGCCATATTCGAGATTTGGATAGGCAGACATGCGAGTTGGGTCTTCGAGAGGATCGCGTATAAGTTCGTGCGGAGAGGTGCGCACATCTTTAAGGACAGCTGTTCAAAATTGTTCATAATTTGCAATCATTATGAACCGATTTAAGCTAGTGCCAATTTCATTTGAAACTTACTTAATAGAGTTTGAGAAAAGTATTTGATATTGTTAGCAATATCGACGCCAGAGGGCGCAGGTAAGACGTTGTGCAATAAGCGTACATGGTATTCATGAAGGGCTCTCAGTTTTGCCTGAACTGTAAAGTAGAGGAAAAAAACGCAACGATTTTGAGACTCCGAGAGTCGGAGACTTCTGTGGCATACTTACAGGCGGCAGCGCGAGTGCCCATGTTGATGAGTTGCACCTTAAAGCTGCCAGTCATTATATCAGACAAATCCTTCGCATTGCCGAAACTGCTGCCGAGGGACTTCGCATTCTATTAATAATTTGATTTACACAATTTACAAAATGCTATCTATCAATTGTGCAGTTTTCAACATTACGTAATCAGTGGCAGCCAACAAAGTTGATGCTGCCAAAGTAAAATGTTAAAAACTACACGAAATTTCATAGATAAGTAGAAAACTTCATATGCCTGTTAATAAACTGGAATTAGTTGTTGTGTTTTTCATAAATTTACCTCGAAATTTGTTAGTTTTTTCAATAAATTTGCAATTTTTTACAATTTTTACTGCGCACCTTGACCACAAAGAAAAATCTCTATAACTAAACTGTGCCCCGGATTGTGGTGTGTATCTGTGCAAGAATATCTATAGCTGGAAAATCTGTTGGATGCGCCCGGCGACCCTGTTGCTTTTTGCTTTGACATTCAGTTATTAAAGTAGCATTTTAAGAGTATTTTAGATTAAGCAACACATTTAAATATTTTAATTTTATTTCTGTACCAGTATTCATTAAATAGATTTAGTTTGTATCTATTTCTTTTCAATGTGTAGCGGTATTTGTATTCACATCATACGGCGAGGGCGAGTGCGTACTGACCCACTTTTCTCGCTGCTGATTAACACTCACCCCGCATTCGGGCCGAAAAAGCAAAAACCAGCTGCAACTGGGACATGCGCATAATCCATGTTTACATTCGCATTTTCGCAGCTCGCGAGTTTTTCCTTTCGTGCTTTCCCTTGACGCCCACACAACAGTTCAACAAGTGTTTGTTTTGGTCGGCGCAAAAGGTAAATATTTACAAAGTCAGTCCTTTGCTTATCAGTTTGTTGCCGTGTCGATTCTGCGCAGTTGGCACGTAATGTTTGTAAATAATTTCCAGCTGTTTCCCATCAGAAGGCTACAGGTTTGCCTTTTTGGAGACTTGGATATTGTCAACATACCGTGAGTTGGATATACTGTGATAAAAGTGGTAAGCTAAAGATTGGAATGCCTGTGTAATTTAGATCCTAATTTTTATTGCATTGAAAATTAAATAAAAGTGAAACCAGAAAACTAAATTTGAAATTAAATGATGAATACTCTAATTTTCAAATATATTTGTACCTATAAATATAATAATTTATTAAATTAAATAATTCATTAAATATATTTTTTGGGAATTGTGAAAAAACTCGATACCTCAAAAAATGAAATGTTCCTTACATTGTTTTAATTTAATATGTGAAATTGATATGTTTCCGTTTTCTTATTTTTCCTTAAATACATTTACTTATAAAATGTACTTTCATATTATTTTAAAGTGTTCAAATCGAACTTATTATTCCAAATAAGTTTTCCATGAAATTCCGTAAAATCTAATCTAAAGTTGTATTTTGATAAAATATTATTATTGTAGCTCAGGTTTAAATTATATAACAGGTTTTTATAACCGCTACCCATAGGGTAGAAGGGTATTATAACTTTGTGCCGGAAGGAAATGTAACAGGTAGAAGAAGACATCTCCGACCCTATAAAGTATATATATTCTTGATCAGCGTCAACAGCCGAGACGATTTTTACAAAGTTTGTACTGACTTGAGTTTATAATGAAAACGTTACAAAAATGAACTCAAAAAGTCTACAAATCTTATTCAGTCGAATTCGTTCGAAAATGGCATTTCATTTTAGGGCTTCAGTGGAAAGTGAAAACTTGAAGGGTTGTCAGTTGTCTGGCTTAGACAGCACCTCTTAACCTGGCCAAAAACAATGGGGAGAAATCCAAGCCGATTCGCACTTTAACACGAGATTTAACTGAACTCTATGAACTGTGCTAAAAGCAAATCGGAATCAGTTTACCAACAGTTAAGGGATTGAGTAGGCAGTAAAATATAATCGATATACGCTTGATAAATGCTTTATTAAGCACTCACAATTTGATGCAAAGCTTAACTGCTGCAGCTGATGAAACTAGTGTGAAAGTGTTACGTCGTTGTGTGTGTGCTTATGTGTGTGTGAGAGAGAGAAGAGAGTCTTCCGATAAAGTGTAATCAATAATTGGGCAGAAGGTTGGCAAGCGCTTTGTCAAAATCAAATAACATTCAACTAATTTCTATTTTTTGCTCGCATAGTTGGCAAAATTTTCAACCTAATTTTCAATGGCTTCCTCCAGCGTCGGATCGACAATCTCATCGGAGATTGGAAGCACTTGCACCTCCTCCAAAATCTGGGGTATGCAGTGACTCGCCGTCTTCAGTTCGGTCAACTTTTGTGGCACCATTGCTTCGAGATCCTGTTTCGATGTTGCCGGCGTCACTGTGTAAGCATCTTCCGCCTTAATGGGATCAGTTTGCTGCTCCTGCTGCACCAACTTCTGCTGCTGCTGTTGCATTTCTTTAGGTTCGATTGTCGGTTGCTCTCCAGCAGCATCTGCATCTGCACCCTGTCGATTTGCTGCCTTCTGGCGATGAAACAGCAGCTTCCAATAGCTTGAGATCGATGTCTTCAATGTGGGCTTGGCATTCGGAGTTGGCGCTACCCTCTCGCTGACTTCCTCAACAACTGGAGGATTCGAGCCCGATGCGGGCTCAGTCGTTGCTTCTGTAGCTGGCAAGTCGCCTGAATTAACTGTGAGATGGAGAGTCAAAAGTGTATCCTCATAATATAATCACCTGTTTTGTTGGCGCCCTTCAATCGTGTCAACAAGCGGCTAATTGTGCGCGGCTTGGCCGGATCTTTGATGCCCTCCTGATCCTCCACCACCACTTCGCAGGCATCGGCATTGATGTCCTGGCTGGAAGCGGACTTTTTGCCCATCTTGAAGAAGCGCTTCAGCGAATTGCTTTTGTTGCCAGTCACATTCTGTTGCTCTGTGGGCGGTGGTATATTCTCTGGCTCTGCGAGCGGTACATCTTGAAGGTTGGACATTGTGCAACCACTTGAATTTTACGAAATTTTTTTTCTGTTTACTTACTGCTCATTGACGTTACGAAATAAAAATGAGCCTAGCTAAATTGTTTTCAGTCTGCTAGAAATTACACTAAACTCGAAAGTCATATGCGACCTTAAAGCCAAAGCCTACTCAAGTTCCAGTTCCCATTTGCAGTTCCTGCTGCTGGCATTTGAAAATTTATATGTCTGGACAATCGACCCGGCCAACATGTGTTAACAACGACGACATCGAAACTGGTTTCAATTGATACGATTTTCAGTTGTTTCTGCTTTGCTTTGTTTCTGTTTTTTTTTGGTGTAGGACACAATGCCGATACCAATATCAATTCATTCAATACCACTCGTTATACAGTTTTATCCATTGTTCTAGATGTTCCCCGTCCCTTTCCCCTTCTGCACAACAGTCACCGTTTTGCCGAGGAATGAATGGTCAGTGCCACCAACAAAGTCTGTTTCGTGCTGCCTCTTTCAAAATCAATTGAAGAAGTGGCGATTCCTGCTGTCGACACTGCCTCTGGACTTGGCCTCTTTGCCTCTACCTCCTCTACCTCTGTTTATGCCTCGTATCGATTGTTATTAGCCTTGTTGTACAAGTATTGTATGCACATTAATTTATGTAGTTACGAGCATATTCCCAGCACTAGCAGCAGCAGTGAGCAGAACAATGGGCACTCGCTTATCAATTACTTGCTCCTATCAAAAAGAGTGTTGAAATCTCAACAGCTTTTGAATTGCTCTCGTTGAAAAGATATTTAAAGCATGCGAAACTTTTATTGTCTGTTCTGCATTTTCAGAACTATATAATTAAATTTATGTCATATTAATTTTTAACGATGTGAAGTGTAATTTATTTGCTTTAAATAGAATGTGTTGGAATTGAAAATAGAAGAATGTGATTTGGTAAGTAACACATCCATTTACTTTAACAATTTATGGATATATTTGGAAAACATTTTTAATTTACTTGATACTTTTTTTATATTTTCCTTTGAGAATGTAAATTTAATTGAAAGCAAAAAAGTAGCTTAAAATATCCAAAATATTGTAAGATACAAGAAAATATCCTAATCTTGTAATCTATCTTAAAATTTCTCTAAAAATCATAGAAACAGAATAACCTTCCAAATAACATAACCTTATCCTTTAAATTTATTATAAATGTTTACAGCCAGTTTCATGATTTTACTAAATGTATTTAGAAGTCTGCATAAGATATAATCAATATAATTTCTTATCTAATCTAAATCTCAGTGAGCTTTAATATGAATTTAGCTTTATTGAAATTACTATCAACCCAAGTGCAATTTCTTAACTATATTACAATTTACAAATAAGTTCTTATGATTTATTCTTTATGGTTTTTGCGAATATTGAATATGATTATAAATATTACATTTTTAACTTTAACTCGCATTTGGTGCACTCGAGTATTGAAATTGAATTTAAAGTTGGGAGTCAAATGGGAATGGTCATAAACCACACACAGCAAAAACGACATCAATAAATCATCAGGCAACAGCAATAGCAACAGCAACAGAAAGAGCAACAGAAGGATTAATTCAATCCCTTGCCGAGGGAGCAGCTGCTGGCAACTTAACGAGTTTTTCTCCCACTCCAAGTGTGAAAATGTCAGCGACAATATGGATTCGAGTTTGAATCGGAGATGCAGTTTCAGTTGGAGTTGAAGCTGGAGTTGCATGTGGCAGGATCTAACGGAATGGTGTGCAGTGGAGTTGCAATATAATGCCAAACGGAAATTGTTGTTTGCGGCATGGCGGCAAATTCATTGCCAACACATTTGTAAATACCAAATGCTCCATAACAACAAGAAGCAGCAGCAGCCACAGCAGCAGCCACAGCAACGACAACAATAACATCAACACCCCCTGGGCTTACGCAACAACAAAGGGCAGCAGCAACAGCAACAGCAGCAGAAAACAATGGCAGCAGAAGCTGCAGCAGCAACAGACCGCAAAATGTGTTGCATGCCCCCTGGCGCTGGCAAAGTTGAGCCGAAGTCGAAGCTGGAGATGGAGATGGCGATGGAGACGGAGATGGAGATGAAGAGCACAGACAATCCTCACAGACAAAGGCAGCAAGTGCATTCATTCATTGGCAATAACAATCAAACTGCTGCTGGCACTTGGCTGCTGTTGCTGTGGCTGTTGCCACTGTGGCAACCACTCTCTCTCTTTCTCTCTCTCTCTCTCTGCTTGTCTTGTTGCACATTTGCAATGCCATTCAACTTGTTTGTGTCGCCGACAACAACAACAACAATAATAATAAGCCATAACCATGTAATGTCGCTGTTGTTATAATATCTGACTGCCTTCGTTTGATCTAATTGCAGTACCTACTACATAGTTATTGAAATAGGTATCTAGAGGGAAGGAAGTGGAGTGCTTGTGATATGTGGGAAAGGTAAACTTTAACCAGCCCCGACTTTGATAGGGGTCATAAATTCTACAAGCACCAGATACAATTTCAACTAGTTCGATTTGGCACTACTTTATCCGATGATTTACAATATTTGTCTGTTTACTTTTTACCTCAGCGATAAAGAGTTCAATCGCTTTGGTTTATTGGCCTCAACCGAGCAGAACAAACTGCAGTTTGACTCAATTTAAAATAAATATTTCATTTATTACGATTATCATTTTACCTTCGCTGTGTGTGTGTGTGTGTGTGTGTGTGTTTAAAGCGCATTGATAATGCGCTCGTTTATTTTATTTTATTATTTCACACTTTCATTTTTCGACTGATTAACAAGCTTGTCATGTGAAAAGAGATCATGCGTGTTATAAAGTGTAACGATTCAATGACCTGACGAATCTTGTAAACCTCAATAACTAGAAATTTTTATATCGTTTTAATGATTACGTGTTTTATATATTTTTCGTTAGCAATTAGGTAGGTAATAATTTATCCAATTAAATTATAAGATATGGGAGTGTTGATATTTCACCATGGTATTTTCATAGCTTAACTAATTATGTGCATTGGCGAAACTGTCACAAAACTTTTATATGCAAAAGTGCAAAGTCAGTACCAATGTGGTATCATATGTAACTAGTTCCCTCACTACCCACATTTCTACATGCTGCTCGTTTATGTTTCCCTGGTATTTCACTGCTGAGTTGACTTCTTTTTAGCCGTTTTAGCCGATGGTCAGAAGCAACAACAATAATATCTCGAAGCAACACTTGAAATATTAGGTAAGCACGATATAATAGATGGATCTACGCTAATCTATGAAAATATTCGGTAAGTAATATTTGCTTTGACTATCTCCGCCAACATTATTCATATTTTCACCTGAATACATAAAGGAAGTTCACTCTATAGAGCTTCCTTTTAAGTGATCGTTAAAAATTAAACAATAATATTTTAAAATGGAATATAGCACAGTGCTTCAACTGAATATCATATAAAAGCAATGAAAAATCATTCTTTTCGATTTTGCAGCTTCTGTAAATTAACAAAGGTAAGAAGCAACTGATGATTAAAATCAAAAATTCTTTTCAATGTACGTTTAAAAATATCAGTGTTTCAACGTTAATCTATGAAAATATCCGTCAGTAATATTTACTTTGAATATTTCTGTCATCGATATTCATATTTACACCAGGTTTAAATAACTTGACAACATTTCATTTCAAATGTTTGTTAACAATTAAACAATAATATTTGGTAGAGTGTTTTTAAGCTAAAGCGAATATTCAATTGAATATCAATTGAAAGAAAAGACAAATTAATTTATTTTTTCACAATTCTACAAGTATTTCAATACAGCTTTTGAAAGTTAACAGAGGTAAGAAGCACTTTTGTATATTAACACGCTACTGTCAACTGCTGATTAAAATCAAAAATTCATTCAAATGTACAGTCAAAAATATCAGCATTTCTTTTGCAGGAAATCGAAACTGTCGTCGATGCAAGTTAATCAATAACTACAGTCAGCAATAAATTTAAACCGTTGGAGGCGCCACCAAAGCTGTTGATACGGATATCTGATGGCTGATGACATCAAAAGAAGCTGAGCGCCAGCGGTAAACAGAATGTCAACAGTTTAATAAATAAAATCAGTCAGCACCACCACAGGCTGTAAGCTGCAAGCTGCCAACTGAGATGGAGACAGAAGTAGGCAATGTGGCAAGTAACCAGCCAGTCAGTCAGTCAGTTAGTCAGTTAGTGAGGCAGGCGCGCGATTGCAATTAAAAGAAAAAGCCACAAAACATTAAGCGCGAGATCAGACAAAACTGAGAATTGAAGTCAGTCACTTGATCACATCGAGAGGGTGTGTGTGTGTGTGTTTGTTGCTCTGCTCCAAGGTTGTGCACAACACACATGTGTGGTGGCAAGTCTCTCGGATGCAGACTGTTGGCGTCATCGACTCGCACACGTCGCAGGAGCAGATTGTCACTGGAGCTGAATCCGAATCAGAATCAGCATCAGCATCAAAATGAGAATCAGCGCTGACGTTTGTGATATTTGAGTTGGCATGGTAAAAATATGATCGATTTATTATGCGACGACGTGCCAGCAACCAACGACAGCAACACGGCCAAGTTGCTGCCTGGGCCAGAACTTCCTTCTGGGCCCAGAAGGAGAGAATATGCGCGACATTGATTTTCGCCAAGTAATGAGGCAACTCATTAATCATTTTTTAGTGGAGTCGCTGCAAAAATGCATTGGCTGGGGGATTATGTTGCTGCCGTCGCAGCAGCAGCAACAGCCACAACAGCTACAACAGCAACAGCAACAACAACAAGAACTGACGGAATGCTGGCAACATGTTGCGCTTGCTGCTGACTGGCGGAGACAGCTGCAGCACAAGCACAAGCAACGCAACCAAGCAGCAGCAGCAGCAACACAGTCAAGTGCCTCTTCCCCCACTCTCCTCCACAGTTTGTGTTCTTTGCGCACACTGCTTGATTTTGTTAACCTTTTGACCATTTGAAGTTATTTTTGTATGCTTTACTGCCAATTTGGTGGTCATTGGCCATTCACTTGACTTGCGCCTGTTGCTTGTTCGACTGTCGGCTGTCCATGTCCGTTGTCTGTTGCTTGCCAGGTTGCCTGTTGCACGTTGCACGTTGCCCGTTGCCAGTTGCTTGTGTTGCTGCGGTTGCTCTTTTGGCACACAACGCACCATGTCTGACAGTTTGGCCGATTGCCTGGCCCCAACTTCTCTCTCTGTCTGTCTCCGTCTCTGTTTCTGCCTTTGACTCTGAGGCTGTCGTGCGTCGACGTTGCGGTCGCGGTCATCTTCTGACTTGTGGCACACACATGTGTCATATACCAGCAGCGGCATGCCTGAGTTCTCAATACCCTACAGGGTGTGTGTGCAGTAAATTCAGCAATTTTTTAAGTTAACATTTAGTGTGTTTTCTTTTTACCAATTTTATGCTCAACTAGAGATTTTCTTTGTCCATTTTATGCTCCAAAGTTAGTCGCGTTTTTCTGAAGACTATTTATGACTATTTGCGTATAAATACTTTCCCCATTTACGAGTATCTTTTTTTTGGGATTTGCCTGTGAGATATTTCGTCGCGTTTGACTTGTGTACACTGTACAGGTTGGCCAACAGGTAATGGTGTTACCTGCACTTGTCTCGCACAGCTTGGTCAGCTTGTAAGCTGTTGTTGTTGTTGTTATTGCTGTTGTTCTTGGCATGTTGTTGTCTGAGGGGCCATTAGCCTTCGCTGTGAGACACACACACACACATATATCTCTTACGCAGAGTTTGTACATTTTTGAAAAATCGCAATTCTAACAAAATTTCTTCATTTGTTGGCTGAACTTGTTGCTTGTTTGCCAGTTGTTGGCAATTATTTATAGTTTCTGATGTATTCAATTTATTATGCAGATGTAGAAAGTTGCTAAATGCTTGATGTATGCCTCTAACATATTGAATGTAATAATTTTTGCATAATTTAGCTAACGAGTTGCCGGAAATGCATTTACTGCAAGTATTTTCCCCAGGCAGTGTATTTCCATTTGGACTCTTCCTCCAGAATTGGCAATGATCTATGAAGACTCGAAACATATTTTACTTATTTTCCATGTGTAATTAGAGTTTAAATTTAGCTTATTTTTAAATTATAAACATGCTGAATTTCAATCGATTTTCAATGACCAAATTTGTAAACAACAATTGCATTTTTTTGGTAGCTGAAATCTTCTCACGATAAAACAAATGAGATGCCAACTTCTTGATTTATGCACAATTTGTCTGCTCAAATCCTAGATCTACTCTAAGTAGTACTTGCTCTATCGATATCCGTTTAAAGTTCATCACACTTCAATGGATAATTAATTACAGCAACTGCAGAAAAAACAACAAAAAGCCACATAGATCGTTGCTGGCCGTAATTAAAAATAAATAACTAACTGAGACAACTTAATTTTGAAGGTTGTTTTGGCCAACTCTGTAGACAATCCGGCGATCAACATGCAACAAAGTTTAAAGGCCAGCAGCAGGCAAAAAACACAAGCTAAAAGAGGAAAAATAGCAGCAAAAAGATTTTCTAATTTATTAATATGTTTAAAATGGGTTGCCAATACAAAAAAACAAAAAACAACAACATCGATCGGACAAAAAATTGTTAGGCAGAAATCTATTAAGCAAACAAGCGCCGCTGACAGGTAACATAGATCGCCAGGCGAGCTGAGGCTATTAGAAAGCGATTAGATAGCGATACAGATACCAGATATACACCAGATACACAGATATACATACAGATGCGGATACTACTTGTACTTGCAGCGGCATATACATATGTAACCCACGAGCTAAGACAATGTCTGGACAGGACAGGACAGGACAGGCCAAAACAATGGCAGCTAAACATGGCAAGTTAACAGTTTAATTTTGCAGCGCCACAGAGACAAACCGAAACCAACAACAACCACAACAACAACAACAAAAATGCCGCTACATGCAACATTTAGCTCTGCGATCCGTACGTTATGCGGATGTTTTGCTCTGCATCCGAAAGATACGTAACTTTTTTTTTGGGGCAGCATTTGAGAAAAACCGCTCGTAATCTCAGGACGAAACAAAAGCAACGGCAACAGCAACAGCAGCACAAAAAAAGACGCAACTGCAGTTATCGCTCATTATGGATCTTGATCAATGTTCGGCTTGAGGTACACTATGGCCACAGTAGCCGCAGGCCACGCACAGGAGTCAGAGTGCAGAACAAAGCCAACAAGTGTTGCCACAAATGTGTTGTGCCAAAAAAAAAAAAGCCAAATGCCAATGGCCGCAAACAACGAATGGTGGCTGAAAACCGAAAACCGAAAATTAAGCTAAGCTTCCGCCTGACATCCTTTTTGGGCCCAACTTTTGTGGCAACAAAGGCCGGCACACAATTAGCCAATTGGAGCCATTAATAGGGTAACATACAACGCACTTTCAAGAGCGCTGCAATAAATAACTTTGAATCGGGTTAGTTGATTATGTTAAATAGCTATCGATGCAGAGTTATAGCTGCTTTGATTTAAACTAACTACTACCAGTTTTACTTTTGAATTTCAGGATTCCATTTCTTAAGATTGAAAATAAATACTTTTACTTAATAATAAAATACAAAATTATACTTCATATTAAAATAAATAAAAAAATGTATTTAAATAATTTTTTGAAGTTTTTATTTTTTTTTTGTTATTTTAGAAATTTTATTTTAAAATTATAAACATTTTAAAAGTGGAAGTAAATTAATATTACAGGAAAAGGGTAGATTCCAATTTAGTTTAATTAAAATAATAAAAGTCCTAAATGTTAAAATATTACAAAATTTTCAAAGACTAACATAATATATATAACCATCAAAATGGCAGAAAATCATCGAGGACAACGGTACATATAGCACTTAAATCGGACAATACTAACTATGTTAAAATCGTCGTCAAAAATCAATAAAGAAACCGGTATGTCATTACCAAACAACCTAGTATTATAGTATACTTTTAACCTTGTTAGATGCAAATACTATATATAAAAATTCCATTACATTTATAGCAGCGCATTAATCGGCGAACTCGCCTTGTTTATTAACAATTGGATTAATATAATAAAACATTAACAGAAATAACAAGAAAAAATCAACATTAGTAAAGCTTGGTTTAAAGATTCTCTGTACTAAATTATTCAGATATTTAATTATTTAGTAGATTTAAAACTGTAATTTATAATGAAACAGAAATGAATTTTCCTTTATTTATGAAAATTTACATACCTTTATATATTGTTGAGAAGTTAATTAAGTTTAACAATGTTATCAGCAACAATTTGTTTCCTATTTCAGTTTATTTTTACGCAACAACTTTTAAATATCATATATATACATGTCTATGAAATAAAATGAATGCGAAGTAATCTATATATGTCGAATATTTCGTTATGTCTCTAAAAATTCTCCAATACACTTTCTGTAAATATTTTTCTATAGAGTATCAAAGGCGTCACATTTGCGGTTAAAACGGCATTGCAACTGAGACCACAAGTGAAACAAAACGAATTGCAGTCAAAGGGGAAAAAGCATAACCGCAAATGGCTTTCTGTAATTTTTGGACTTTTTGTGAACTTAAACGTATCGATAGTTATTATGAGCGATACACTTTTCAGTAAACGTTTCGATTCTGTTATTATTTCGTTTTGTTTCGGAGCAAATGACATTGAAATGAATAGTTTTGTTTTTTATTTATTTTTAACTTATATACTTCGATGTGGTTCAAAAGCTAAGCAGGCCAAGATGTTGAATGTTTTATGATTTTGGCATTGAAACTGCGATGAAATCAGCGAAGATTAGTTGTGCATCAACCATATCGATAGCCATGAACTGACCCTCTTAGCTATCAGTTGGCCACTTAAACACCTCCTAAAGCCACAAAATATGCGTGTGCATATCGACAAAGTAGTTTTCTATGTCAAGCGCATATGTTTTCCCAGCCGATTTGGTGGCATTATAGATAAATCGGCAATCGATGCATACGCACATCTTGCGAGCTGTCAAATGGAACAATAATAATTTCTAAACGGAAAAAACTGGCTGTCTGCTCATAAGCCAAAAAGCAAAAACTTGCCATCAACTTGGCCAAATAGCCAAAATGCAAAGGAAAATATTTTCGAATCTACCGTTAGTGGGTTATAACCCATCAATTATATTGTAATGATGTCTGCTGCCGAAGCTGCTGCTGTTGCTGTTGCTGCTTTGCATCTTCAGAAATCATGGCTAGAACAACAACAACAACAGCAGCAGCAACAGCAATAAGGGGCCAACCAGGAGGCAACATGCTCATTATCAACGTCATCATTGGCGTGGCTTTTGGAGCTGAAGTCGCATTAGAGAATGCCAGCTCATTCAATAAATGGACAGCAGTCCAAAAGGAAACAAGTAAGAAAGCTACAGTCGAGTATGCTCGACTGTGAGATACCCGCTACCCATTTTGAATAAAAGCAATATATTTTGCGGTATTATTCTCAAAACACACCAATTATACTACAAAAATACTAAAAATATATTTTGGGGTATTATTATAAAAAAATATACCAAATATACTAAAAATATTAAAAAATATACCAAATGGTATATTTGGTATATCGATATAGTACCGCATTCAAAATATACCATAGACGGCACAATATACCAGATTGTCGGCCAAAGCAAATTAGACCCCTAGTAAGTAGGCGTTTTGCCCATACAAAAGTATTTCTTTAATAACTTCGACAATTTTTATCTGATCGCAACCAAATTTTCAGGAATCATAACTACAATAGTAGTTATTATATATACCAAAATTCGCAATTCTAGCTTTACAATTACGCTTGTTATTCGATTTTTTTGATTTGCGGGGGCGAATGTGGGCGTGGCAAAAATTTGAAACAAACTTGATCTGCGTGCAAACATAACAAATGCTGTCGAAAAAAAATTATAGCTCTATCTCTTATAGTCTCTGAGATCTAGGTGTTCATACGGACGGACGGACAGACGGACAGACGGACAGACACACAGACGGACAGACGGACATGGCTAGATCGACTCGGCTGTTGACGCTGATCAAGAATATATATACTTTATAGGGTCGGAGATGCCTCCTTCTACCTGTTACATACATTTCCTGCCGGCACAAAGTTATAATACCCTTCTACCCTATGGGTAGCGGGTATAAAAACTACTACTCGAGCGAGTACTTATTGCTGATGCTCGATGCTCGATGCTGATGTTCATCGCTGTTACCGTTTAACGCAGCTTCTCTTTGGCACTCGCCTTGCAGCTGCTCGTCCTCCACACACAGAATTTGCATTCGCATTCGCATTCGAGTGTCCACTAAATGTCAATTAAGTGGGTTTTTACCACGGTTTGATTTGCCGGTTGCCAAGTGCCCAGCATCCAGTTTTGCTGATCACTTCCACACACACACACACACACACACACATTCACACACTAGCTTCTTTTAGCTACCTTCTAGCCACACCAGCAACCACTCCTCCCACACCCACTCTGAACATCTCCTGCGCTCCAACTGCGATTCCCACTTAGACCATACAAATACATAACATAATAGCAATAACAATAATGTGCACACAATGCTGCTGTCTGAAGTGGACGCCCTGGCCCCAGGCTGTTGCAGTTCTCTTCATTTCTGATCATCGTTGTCTTCTTCATCATTATCATCATCGTCGTCGTCGTCGTCATCTATGGAGCAGCCACATATGTGCTGTGAGAGCCTCTCCCAGTTGATGGCATTGGAGCATTGGCGGCTCCCTTTGTCATTTCGCGTGACGCATGCGTAACGTTCGATTTGATTCAATTAATGGCTGGGAATTGTCTGTACGTGGCTGGCCATAAGGCGACGACAGACATCAGTGCAGACATCAAGGCAGCAATTGCTCCGCAGCAGCAACCAGCAGCTGAGCTTTGAATACTCTTCGAGTGTTGTGTAAATATCGGCTAGAGCCTATGAGATAATATGGGAAACTATTGCAAAAAGCGATTTGTATTTGTCAAGTGCGAGCACTTCTAATATAGTAAATGCTATTCGGCTTTTGAACTTGAATTGAATTTTTGAAATATTTAGATATTATTGGAATTTAATGTTTAAATTTATTTTGGAGGTGTTATATATTAGTTGCAAATAATTGAATATTTTCAATAACAAAATTTAATATTCACTCCATAAGCAGTACCATTTCTGTTATTAAGATTGCACAAATATTATTTCAAAATTAAAGGAAATACTTTTATGAACAATATTATATATTTTTAAGGTATTTGTCTGAAATAGTAGTGGATATTTATTATAGTAAAAAAAATGATTCACTTCTATTCAAATAGAACCATTTCGATATTCCCACCATTGATCTTGATTTGTGTTATTAGGATTGAACAGCTATTATAATGTATACGTAAATATATTATATTATTTTTATGGTAATTTTAAAAGATATTTGGCAATTTATATTAGTAAAATAAATACTTGACATATTAAATTTATCTAATATTCAAACTAAAACATTTTTTTTAAATATAAGTTTTCATATTCACAGTAATTACAGTCAACACTTTCACTCGATTAAGATATTGAACCATTTATTATTCAATATCAATTTTAATATTATGAGAACGGCGACAATAATTTTGTGTGGTTAAGATAGGATAACCATTCATAAGCAATAAAAATAATCACTTTTAGAAAGCCATTTCTAAGATTTCGATCATATTGAGAATGTTCACAATCAACATCTAATTTGTTATTTGCTAATTTTATGACGCACTAAATTGTGTTGCAACTGTGACTATAACTTTCTAAAAGCAGAGTTTCAAATAGCAATAAATACTTACGAGCATATGCAAATGCAAGTTTAGACTTGAGTGCTCCTCAGAGCAATTGAATAACTTACAGATAGACAGAGATCGTCTCGCCTCTTGGCAAATACTATGCGAAGCAATGTATGCGAGTATTCGCAACCCCATCGATGTCAGTTGCGTTAAAGACAATTACTTTCAAATAAATTACGGCTAAATGCAATCCGATGACTCGTTATTTGATTGCAACATTGATTCATAAGTCGACATTTGTGATTCCACATCAATTAAAACTTTCATAATTAATAGTGCCTAATGAGAGTATTGCCGTCAATCGGCTGAGACTATTATTGAGTATGCAAATGAGTAACATCTGGTAATAAATATCAATATCTAATGTTGTGAGTTGGCGCAACTGAAATTGAAATCATTTTAATTGCAAAGACGATCGAAGAGCCTCTTAAGTAAGACAGTGAAATGAAAATAACGAAAACAAAAACAAATAAATAAAAAATCATTTAGCAGCTTTTTATGCACATGAGCGAGTGCAAGTGCATCATCATTGTGATCATTACGAGCATGATTATGATCATTATCAGCACATGCATCATGCACAACAAGGTTAAAATTGTTAATTGTTGGCAACACCAACAGGCAGCCAACGAACGTATGAACGAACGACAACTGCAATTGGTATTGGGTATTATTATTATTATTATTATGCACTACTGACAGCAACAACAACAGCAGCAGCCACAAATAACAACAGCAACAGCGTCAATTGGCAGCTGGAAACAGCTTAACAACTTGGCTAAAATTATAAATAATTGCACACTTGACAAACAAAATTCCAATACGAGATGCAGCTCATATTTCGTAGCGACAATGCGGGCGTTTTTCTCTTAAAGATTATCATTATCAACAGCTTGAATGGATGGATCATCATGCTGGTTTAACTAATCGTGATCAATCACGCTCATGCACGGGGCAATGTCTGCATTGTTGATTTGCATACAATAGATCATCTAAAGCTAACAAACTGCTAAGCTCGTAGTGTTTAACAGAAATATTTCAGATCTATTTGCCGATAAGAAATGTTTCAAAATATGTACAAATTATATACAAATAAGTATTACGAATACGTTACAAAATGTAAAGGTGTGTTTAGCAATTGTAAATGATAAGTAAAAGAAAAATAATGAAGACGCAAAAGCTTCTCTAAGAAAAATGTCAGATTATGTATTAATAAAACAAAGATATAAAAATATAGAACAGTTAAAGAATTTTGATATGCAAATACCAACGTATCTGGAGGGCAATAAAAAGTATCTATGAGATACAAAAGTAGTAAAAAAAAGAACGGCATCATTTTACAACCGTCTTGAACTTTGTTCTAGAAAATGCGGTTGATTTTGAAGCAACATTTTCGGCCATGTTGCAAGCTGCGCTGAGCGACTTCTATTTGAGTTTGAGTCGACTCATTTTCTCAGCATTTCTATTTGCTATTCCATTTCCCAGAGCAGCCAAAAGTTAAACACTGAAGGTGAACAATTTTTTGAGGTAATTTGCAAAAATATTTCACATAGTTGGCAACTGTTTCGCAGAGCAGCAACAAGAGTTGTCATAGCCATAAGAGGAGCGGCAGCCACAGCTGCCACAACGTGGGCCACATGTGGCCAAGATCACAATAGCGTGACTTTGTTGTTTGATTGTCGTGAAACGTAAGAAAATACTGCAAAAGTGAAGGTTGCCCAGTGCCGAGTAATCGGGAAAATGCCGGGGAACAACTACAAACAATTAATGCTCTAATAAAGCCAGAGAAGAAAAGCAACGCAAACGCAAAACTGTTGTTGTGGCAGTTGTGGCAGCGACAGATGCAGCGTTGCAGCTTGCGGCATGCCACAGGCAGTCGCTGACTGGAGTTCCGTTAATAATGTTGTTAAAACGCGATGCGTTGATAAGCGCTCTCGTTTTGACGCTCTATTATGTGGGCGTGGCTGTGGCCCACCACGATCAACGCGATTTTGTGACGATGGGCGTCAAGAAGAGTCGACGTGGCAACACCAGATCATCATCAGCGCCACAACGATTCGGCGGCATGGCCATCGATGGCATTGGCTTCCACTATACGCTACGCTATCAGCCGGGCTTCCATCTGCAGAAATTCGCCCAGCAAATGGAGCCGGAGATGACAATGGCGCCACCAGCACCACAAGAAATGCCTGCCACAGAGATGCCTGCAATGCCCACAGAGCCAGCACCACCAGCCCCAACCACCATGCCACCGGATGAAGAGCCAGAGCCAACAATACCCATGCGTCCGACAACAGAGCCACTGCCCGATCCACCACAGACAATGCCACCAACTGATATGATGCCCACTCCCGCTCCCTCGGATATGATGCCAATGCCAATGCCAACACCTCGACCTTCGATGCGACCTTCAGTGCCGCCCACACCGTCGACAACACGCAGCTCCATCATGCAGCCGCAAACGTTTCCCGGCAAACTGGCGCTGAAGCTGAAGCAGCTCATCTTTGGCTCGCCAGTCGAGGCGAATCTCATACTGAAGCAGCCAAGCGCACCCAAAGCCAAGGGCAAGGGTTTCCTCAGTCTCTTCGAGGTGATCAAGTTCCCGAACACCAAGTGCAGTGTCTCCATGGGCGACATACGCACCATGGAAGGTGTTTGCTATCACGAATTCGAGTGCAAAAGCTTGGGTGGCATTCCCACCGAGAGTTGTGCCGATGGTGTCGGTGCCTGTTGCATCTGTGAGTTGCCAATCTAATACGTTTTCGATCAGCAACATAAAGTGATCGTCAAGTGGTTTTTTAATGCTCGCGCTTATCTGCTTTCGCTTTCAGTTGTTAACGGTTGCGGCGATGTTACCAGCCAACAGACCGTATACTTCGAGAGTCCCAACTATCCGCAAGCGGTGCGCGAAGTGATGATCTGTGTGCTGATCGTTAATGTGCGAAAAGGTGTGCAGCAGCTGCGACTCGATTTCCAAATGTTTGAGGTACTTTAATACATTTATTTGGGTGTGTCTGTGTTATTGAAATCATCTGAGATCCTTTGTTTTCTTGATTTTTATATCCAGTTAACTTATCTATGAGAAAACAACGATTTGTTATATTGCTCTGAAAAGATATTCATACATAAATTTTAAATGAACTCAGAAATCTAAAGTTTTCGTAAAATCGGCCAATAAAATATATAGAATATTTCATTTTTGCATATGATAAATAATGCATATGATTTCACAATAGTACTACAATAGTATTGAAAGTAATATAAATTTGATCAATTAATTGAAAAATATTTTCAAATTATTTTAAATACGTAGATTTTTTATTTTGAAAGTTATAGTAATTTTATTATTATTATTATGATAAAATTATCGAAGGAGTTCTTTTTTATTTATAAAATAGTTGATTTAATCTTTGTTAATTGGAGAATTTATCAATTTGTCATTTCGATAATTTGAAATTTTGTTTTCAAAATATGTATTTTTTTTAGTTTGTTGGTTATATTATAGTATTCTTTATTTATTTTACTTCTCATCTATATTGCTTTCTTTTCTTTAGCTTAGTCGCCCCACCAATGGCGATTGCGTAGATGATCAATTTATTATATCAGGTCACAATACTAATTTTAATATACCTATTCTCTGTGGCATCAACACTGGTCAACATAGTGAGTACTCATAACAATTCTTTGATCGGCTGGTATTATATTTATTCTACATGCTCACCCAAAAGTTTACGTACACGTCGGAGACTCTAATGAGGGGAAAGTGTATTTCTCGGTATTTGTCAAGGTCTCTGGCGGTGGTCGCTCCTTCAATATCAAGATAACTCAGGTTGATGATGATCTGGCGCCAGATAATTGCCTGCAATATTATAGCGATGGTGAAGGGATTATCAAGTCCTTTAACTACGATGCGGATGGCAGCATTGTAAACAATCGGGAGGCCACTTATTTGGTATTTTAATCAAAGTTTTTTTAAATAATATGTACTAAATGATTATTAATTGTATTATAGAACAATATGAACTATGCCATATGCTTGGCACGATCCAAAAATGTGTGTAGCATCAGCTATAATACAGAGCAATTGGGTGGCGATCAGCCTGACTTTCAGATCGTCAACAAGGATGAGTGTAGGTAAGAATAGTCGATCGATATTCATAGTCTGATTTCTGCTTTTTTTGCTTTCAGCTGAGAATGATCTGGTTTCCGATGGTCAGGCTGGCGCTGGTATCTTCAATTGCCCGGACGATTTCATAGCCATCAATTCGGTGCGATTGTGCGGAGAGAGGTTCAACGATGGCACCGAGAACGAGGATTTCAACATGCATGCCACAGTGAGGGATATTGCCGCCGGACCCATTGTGTTGCCCTTTCGCAGCGATGCCGAATATGTGGGTCGCGGTTTTCGGCTCGTCTACAGGCAGGAATTGTGTGTCTAAGATGGATACGCTAACGTAAAGTTTATTATCGTTATCGTTACGGTTACAGCTACGGTTGGATTTACTGTTAGTGTTACTGTTAGCAGATCATAGACTGTGTGTATGATGACGTTGTTGTTTGCATTAAAGTGTGTTTTTTGGAATATGTTACGCTTCAGTCCAAATCTTGAATCCACTTGAGGCGCCTTTCGTTTGCGTTGCTATGGGAAAACTTGACATGCATGCGACCATTTCCGTTCCCTTAGCCATTCCCAGTTGCCAGTTGCCAGTTGCCAAGTTCCCAGGTTGGCTGTGTTAATGTGTTTTATGTATTTCAAACGATTTAGTTTTGGCCACGCCCCCCTTGAGCATACAGCGCACAGCCGACTGGGCGGTCTGCAAGTTCGTAGTTCACAGTGTATCGCGTTGGTGTCGGTTGACAGGTTTATTTACAACAGATTTTCAGATTTTTCGATTTTCCGATTTTCAGATTTCCCTGCTTGCTTCCTCCTCCTTCTCCTTGACAACTATGACGAAATCTATAACTTGCCGCATCGTCGCGACTTCGTTGCAAGTTGTCAGTTTGCCAGTTGCAAGTTGCAAGTTGCTGTTGCAGTCGTTGCTAGGGCTGCTGTTGTTGTTGTTGTCGTTGTTGTATGCGATATCGTGGTGTTGGTTTCTATGCTTAAATTTGTAATAAATTTGATTTTTTCCTTTCGATTGCGAATTTTCATTGTTCCTTTTGGCTGTCGTCGTCGTCGTCGAAGTCGTCGTATGATAAAGTCACAATTAACCCACGCCTTTTTCGTAGCGGTACTCTTACATATATTTGCATATCATTTTGATTGTTTGGATCGCTGTCTGAGCCGCTGACATGGTGATGACTAAAAGTGTGCACCACCAACACCACAGCAATGGCAACAGCAACAGCAACAACATAGACCACATTGGCAACATCGACAAGAAACCAGCAATCATAAAATAGACAACAACAAATATTGCATGCAAACGTTTTGAAGTTTGTCATCAAATGGCGTCTGATGGTTGTCACCGTGAGACAAAGTTGCCAAAAGTAGAAGGGAGATAAAAGAGAAAATAGTTGGCATTCATTCACAAACAACAAATTTATTTCTAAAGAGAGAAGAAACTTTACTTAATTTAAGTTTTATTATATGAAGAAATAGCTAAATTATAAAAGAAGAATTAGTTTTTGTAACAACAATAAAATAACATACATACATATATTATCAAAAAAGGTGAACAAAATTGGAGTTATGTTCATCGCAACTGTATACAATTAATAAATTTGTATATTATATATATCTCACCGAATGTTATTTTTATTTTCTAAAAGTATGTTATTTATAAAATACATGTGTCGTACATTTTTATTACTTACATTATTACGCTGAAAATAACACACACATTAGTGAATAAGGCATCGCCTTTTATGATAACCTTTCATCAAATTAAAGACCACTGTGCCAGAGAGCAAAGCAACGCTAGCATAAATAAATAAAACCGTAAAGTTGAAAAGTATAAAATAAAAACCCCTTCGGGGCGTAACGTGCACTACATTAGAAATTGAAAATCCACCGACACCAGCGACGATGACGACGTCGTTGCTTTTTGGAGCTGTCCAAAAAAAACTTAAAAAAAAGGAAAAACATGAGAATCTTTTATGCCATGTCTGTTGGCCAAAAAGCTGAAAAGCGCCGCTTGATGGAAATTACACAAAACTACAGAAAAAGAAGCAAAGAAAGAAAAATCAAAGCTGCTGAAAGTAGGAAGAAGAAGGGAGCAGAGGGAAGGTTTACTGCAGAGCGTGCATGGCAACGCCTTTTGTCACAGTTGCGACTCCTCCGTCCTCCCTGTTCTGTCCTCGGTCCTCTGTCTATCCTCGACTGTCTTGGTTGGGGGTGTGCGATTGTGAGATCTGTGGTAACAGTTTCGAGCATTTGCATAAGTTAATCAATTCGCAATGAGGCAAAAGGTGAAAACTGTGCAATTGACTGTTACCGAGGCTTATCAACAGAGACCGATCGCAATCGCAATCGCATTCGCATTGTTAACTGTCGGCAATCAAGTCAAATGAATGCCAGTCGAATGGCAATCGCTTCATGTCTTTTAATTGTACCCCAGGAAAACCACAACAACAACAACAACAACATCAACAACGGCAGAAAAATGTCCACAACAATCGCTGCTGGCGGTCAGTTTGAAATGAGGCGGCATACCAGAGATCACAATCGCTAAACAGCAACAGTTTAAGAATACAAATGCCAATAAATTTTTGACAAGACAAATGCTAACTTTATTAAACGCTGGCTCTCCGTGGACCACCTCATGGAATTTAATTGCCAAAGTTATTGATTTAAAATGCAGGCAGCAACTTGTTTTTGATTTTGTGCTTAATAAAGCGATCAACTTGACTTGGGTGATCTCCACTCGATGGCTTTATCTTTTTATACCCGATAACCATAGGGTAAAAGGGTGTTATAACATGCAAAAAGGGAATTTACTGATCCGGAAAGTTCTGATCAAAAGCTTAAGAGTTATTCAAGAAATCATTTAATTTTCTAAAAAACAGCTAATGCTGTCGGATCTCTATTGAACTTTATGGTATATTTTTAATGTAGTAGTATATCGATATACAAAATATGCATTTTGGTATATTTTACTATTTTCTCGTATATTAATTTGGGATATGCTAACGATAATACCATCCTGTTTTGATTTTATTGAAAATGGGTAGCGGGTATCTCTTAGTCGAGTATACTCGACCTTTGCTTTTTACTTGTTTTGCTTTTTGTTAATCTACTGTTGCCATTTTCATACCTGTTGCATTTTTCTCCACTGTGCGTTCTTCAGCTCTTCTGCAATTAATTTATTTGACTGCTTTGGCAGTTGATCATGTTGCGATGCAGCCACAACAAGTTGGCGAACATTTAAACGGCATGGGGTCCCAAAGGCATGGGGAGGACACTCATTTGCATCGAATGTGATTGGCGTCGCTGTTAAAAAAAATAAAATCCCTAGCCAAAAAGGCCATAAAAGCTCCTGGCGGCCAAATGGTAATTCTAAGTAATTAGTCATTACCAAATGAGAAAGGTTTGGCTAATTGATGGCTCTTCAATCCTGGGAGAGGAATATGATGGTCTGCAAGTTTTGAGGAATCTTACTATGGTCTACCATATGATTGATTAGTCGTCCTCTGCGATTTTGATTAAGACTTTGGTGAATGTTACTGCAATTATTTGCAATTAGCTAGGGTAACAAATCAATTGATTTAGCAGTTAATTCATAGCATCATCCTCCATTCGCGTCGCTGTGAGAATTTAAGTTGCACTTCATTGTTTTGACTTTGACACTTGATCCCTCAGGGCCAAGAGCCAAGGAAATTTGCAATGCACTATTATGGTCACCCACTCATAAGTCAAAGACTTTCGAGTACTCGACTCGCATCCACTCTCTCTCTTTCTTTCGAAACGTCATCAAGCTTCGATTTTATGATTCACGCTTGCATTAAAACCTCATCAAACTGGGGTAACAAATCGCGCCTCAAGTCTATGAAACAAAAAGCTAAAACAAAAAGGCTTAACTACCAACTAGTTGTTGTTTAAGTTATTGTTGTTGTTGGTAATGCTAGACCGGATCGGTCGGCTCTGTATACAACAAACGACGGACTGTGCACAACTTCACGCCGTAATTAAACTGTCTTCGCTTGTGTTGTACAAGCGTTCAAGCATTAAGCCGTCCAAAATTTAACCGGTGCCATTTAAAGTTTCTTTTATTTTACATATTAGCACCTACACTCATACATATTCGTACATATACTTACATCGCAGCTGCGTGTGTGTGTATGTGTGAGACCATTTTCACACTATTTTTTACAAAATTTAACGATTCTGTTCGACTCAACGCAGCGCCTTGATTTTTATTGCCGCACTTTTAGCACTCTTTTGGAGTCCCTACTGGGCCCAATGCTCACCTATTTATTTGCATGAGCAGCTAAAGTTAGCGAAGCTTGCTTTACGAATAGATACCCTGTAGAATTATAATCGTTCCTAACAATCTCTTCGAAAAGATCATAAGGTGATAGTTATTATACTAAAAATGTTAACAAATTACAA
Source organism: Drosophila albomicans (assembly GCF_009650485.2). NCBI lineage: Eukaryota > Metazoa > Arthropoda > Insecta > Diptera > Drosophilidae > Drosophila > Drosophila albomicans. The sequence goes on from NC_047631.2 coordinate 12,564,182, forward strand.
ATCAAATCAGCCTGAAAGGGTAAGTTGATAAGAAACATTTGAATATTAAACCAGCAGGTTAAATTTATAATCTTATTTTTTCCAAACTTGGAATCTTTTCCACTTAGCATACCTCTTCAACACCTGAAGCTGTTTAAAGGGTATACAAATTAAAAGTGCTTGTTGCCGCTCAACTTACAATGGGAATTGGCACATGGGAGATTTTTGCTTTATATCCAATTTTTTTTGAGGCTAGGTTTCTTTATTGTTTAATGCCTGAATTATTTGCAAAATTAAAAACAATTCTAATGTCAAAATGCAACACCCACTGCTAAGATGCTGCTATAGAAATAATAGGTAAATATAAAGTATGCTCATTAAAAAAGTTACTTTGTAATAAGAAACTTTCAATTTTAAATTTATGTTTTATGTTTACCATATTTACTAGAATATTCCTTTCTATTTTTCATGATATTGAAATTTCAAAAATATTTTTATTTTTCTCAATTTGCTATCTATAAAATATAGATATATATGTATCCACTCTTATAAATTCTTTACTTAACATACATAGTTACATTTTCGCACAACTTTTCACGAGCTCTTTTAATAAGAAAGTCTTAACGTGTCCAGGTTTAATCGCACTTAATCGTTGGCTCATCTTTTCTACAATTTGAATTGCCCCTCGCATCAACACACTCACACATACATAAATGGTTTGCGGCACACACGCATATTAGTTACACACTTTCATGTGCATTCATCAAAATATCAGCACTCCGCCAAAAAAGGAGCCTTTCGAAAAATTTGTTTGTTAGTTGGGCGCCAGAATGCGTTGCATGTAAAAGATGTTAACCAAAGTGGTAAGTGGCAAGTGGCAAGTTGTAAGTGGCAGAGTGGCAAGCAAGTTGAGATGAGACGAGAGACTGAAGAGAATGAAGAAGAGGAAGTGGGCAATGATGCCACAAAAAGGTGCATAAATCGCGTGAAAAATGTGAAAGAAAAAAGCATTTTGACACCAAAGCAAAAGGTGGCTGCAACTATGGCTAAAGACTGTGGCAGAGTGTGAACTAACTGGCAGTGTGCGTTCGTTCGTTCAAGTTAAAGCACGTTGACTAGATGATGATTATGAATATGAAAAATTAATGATAGTCACAGCATGGCAACAGTTGCACGCAACCCAACGCACGATGCAAATGCGCTGATTAAGCATACGCAACGTTGCCCACTTCATGCAAACTGGCCAGCAACAACAACAACAACAACAACTTCTGGGCTTGTCAGCGTCAATTTCACAGCGCTTATCCGTTAGTTAGACGACACAAGCAGAGAGACTGAAAGAGACAGTGTGTGGGAGCGAGAGAGTTAGAGGAATTGTGGCTTTCCATTCTTTTTTTTTCGTGCTTTTTTTGGTTTTTTAATTTTTATTACGCGTTTGCATTCTGTTATGGCTGTTATTTTGCATTTCTCTCCGTTTCGTTGCGTTTCTCTTCATTTCGATCTTTTTGGGTCTCTCTCGCTAAGCTGGCAAAGTTGCTGCGTGCATTTTTCATTGGCTCAGTAGCCGGGTCAGTTGCAAGCGCAAACTTTCTATCTGCAGGAGCAGCAGAAGAGTGGCTATCAACTGAAGCTGTAGCTGAAGCTTGACTTTCAGCCTAATCGCCCATCTGCCGTTTGCGGTCACTCGTTTAAAAGATGCGCCAAGTGTCACAGTCAGAGTCCAACTTCTGCTGCTTCAAGTCCCACTTTCAGTCCACAATGTGCGTGCCTCTTTCCCAGTCAGATAGTCAGTCAGTCAGTTAGTCAGTCCGTCTTAGAGCCACAGCCACGGTTAGGATTCTCAGACTGCCAGAGATTAGCGGCGAATGCTTTAAGTTGCTGGCAAGTTGCATTTAAATGCCGCACATTTATTTAATTTGTATTTCGTTTATTTATTGCATTTTCTTTAACTCTTTTACGTGCCCCTTGCAATGGCATTTGTTAGTTTGCAGCTTCAGATTATGCAACTCCGGAGTTAATTGCTAATTAAAAGTTGACCATTAACGGTTAACAACTGGCTTCGCTTTAAATGCATTTGTAAAGCATAGATTTGATTAGCGAATGGGTCAAGTTGTAATTAAATTGTTACTGCTTAACGCCAGGTTAGTTCAACACAGATTGCAGATACTACAAAGAGAAGACTGCCACAACTAGCCCAAAAGTATGCTTCAGCTATCAGCGTTGAGTGAGCAAATTATCATTTCTCAAACCGAATTAAAAGATATTGTAAAATACGTCTGTGAACAGGTTTAGTGGGATTGTCTATAACAGGCTTGACTAAATAATTTTCTTAATATTTTAACTAACTTTTTACAACTTTTATAGGTTCTTAATGGCGCTTGAAATTATTTATCAACAGTTTTTAATAAAAGAATATAATGTTTTGCAATAAATCCAATGTGGCTTGCAAAACTAATTTCATTTTATTTATGCATTAAATGCAGAACTACACATTGTATTATTCTGCGTCGAGATTAAGTCATGATGCATTCAATGCGCAGATTTTTCATTGCCCAAGTCATTGCTGTGATTTCAGATGCAAAAGTTAACTGGCAAAGTACTTAAAGTCGACTTGTTAGGCAGCACCTAAGCACTAAGGCTCTTAAAAACTGCGCTTTTCTTAACTAACGACAGCGTCATCTTCTACAGCGACTGCGCCCCAGAGTTTTTTTTTCTGTCACTAGATACCCATTAAGAATTATTAAAAGTGAGTATTTTGAGTATTTGAATGTAAAGTGCAACCTCAAGGCTCAAATTTTGGTAGTAATATTATTTTAATGAATCCTCATTATAAATATAATATAAAATATAATTTGAAATAATTTTGTAGCAATTTAATCCTTATCATTCCCAGCTATAAATTTATTAATTTAGCTTGATAAAATTAAATTATAATTGATATTATTGAGCCAATTTTTTAATATTCATGATTTCTCGTTATAAACAAATTCCTTTATTTTTAAAATAACTTGGTAAATAGTTTAAGATTTCTAGTTCTAAATAAATGTTTTTATATTTCAAAATGATATAAGTCACGCCAGTTTGAAAACCACGAAAAATCATGATTTTAATTACTTGCTACAAATTACACCGCATTTTATGGAGCAGCAACGTGAGTTCTGAGAAGCGTAGCTTCAGTTAGCAGTGGGTGTCTTTAAATGATGGGAACTTTTCAGCTCATTGGGGGATATCTGGTAGTCGAGCAGTCTCGCCTGCGGCATTCTGACTTGAATAAGCACTACGTAGTTGCTACGTAGTTGTTGGTGTAGTCATCGTCGTGGTTAGCGATGCTCGTAAAACATGTTTTTTCAATTAAAAAATCTACGAAATGCAACACATCAACACAGCACACAGTGAGTGCTGTAAGTTTGCGTATTGTTCAATGTATGTAAGTACAAACCAGAGTCAGAGTCAGAGTCAGCGTCAGAGCCAGATTGAGAGCCATTGCCGTAGGCTAAGGCTCAGTTAAGTCAGTTAGTCAACTTGGTTGCTTAGTTAGTCATTTGCTGCCTGTGGATGGGGCCCTTGTCGTAATGATCATCAACGTAATGATCACATCTCGGTGGGTTTGGCGAGCGTGTGACTTTATGCGGCAATTGTTAATATGACAAATTAATTTGTTACCCGGATTTGCCATAGCATTGCATCTCGCGCATCTTTAGAAGGTGAAGGGGAATGGAAAGGGAGCGATGCGGCTTATTTGCATTCGGTTAATTATAGAAAGGACTCAGGCAGATAATTGGAAACATAAACCGAGCTGCGTTAAAATAATTAACTGCAGTTGATAGCGACATTCGAGGGATTAACTTGTTGTAATTGGTAGTTGTTATTGGAATACTTTTTATACCCGCTACCCATAGGGTAGAAGGGTATTATAACTTTGTGCCGGCAGGAAATGTATGTAACAGGTAGAAGGAGGCATCTCCGACCCTATAAAGTATATATATTCTTGATCAGCGTCAACAGCCGAGACGATATAGTCATGTCCGTCTGTCCGTCTGTGTGTCTGTCCGTCTGTCCGTCGGTCCGTATGAACACCTAGATCTCAGAGACTATAAGAGATAGAGCTATAATTTTTTTTCGACAGCATTTGTTGTGTTTGCACGCAGATCAAGTTTGTTTCAAATTTTTGCCACGCCCACTTCCGCCCCCGCAAATCAAAAAAATTAAATAACAAGCGTAATTTTGAAGCTAGAGTTACGAGTTTTGGTTTATATAATAATTACTATAGTAGTTATGATTCCTGAAAATTTGGTTGCGATCAGATAAAAATTGTGGAAGTTATTAAATAAATACTTTTGTATGGGCAAAAACGCCTACTTACTAGGGGTCTTAGTTGCTTTGGCTGACAAACTGGTACATTGTGCCGTCTAAGGAATATTTTGAATGGTGTACTATATCGATATACCAAACATATCATTCGGTATATTTTTAGTATTTTTTTTTTAGTATTTTCGGTATATTTTGAAAATGATACCGCAATATTTTGGCTTTATTAAATTTGGGTAGCGGGTATCTCACAGTCGAGCACATTCGACTGTAACTTTCTTACTTGTTAGTGTTTCTTTTTACATTTACCACAAATGTGGCTCGTAATAATCATAACTCGGTATGTAACTAATACTCACAATGCAGCTATAAACAAAAGGCAATTATAGCCGCACTGCATCAAAATTTGCCGTTAAACGCGCTAAGCCGCCACAACAACGACAACAAAAAGATACTTAAGCATCGCCAACGCAGAAACTGTCAGGCACTAAATTTTTCCATATGCGCCCCAAACGCGTGTGGCAATAATTTTCACAAAGCGAGCTACCGTAAAGTGTGCATACCCAAAAAAACAATGCATTGACTGGCCGTAAAAGCAGAAAGATGAGATCACACTTAGCTGCAAGTCGCATTTTTAATACACTTGCAGTATAAGTTTAGTGTAGTGATGAAAGAGACAGTAGAAAATATGTAGATTGTAGATTGTATTTAAAGAAATTAAATGCAAAGTATGAAATGAATTACAGATTTAAACTAAACAAATAATAAAGCTATAGTCAATTATCCAATAAAGGCCAAACACGGCAGTATTTTTTTAAATGGGATAAATACGGAATATACGGAAAAATACTAAAATCTACCGAAGGCTATACTTGGTATATTGATATACTACTACATTCAAAGGTGAAAACGGTTTTTTTGCAAACAACATTTTTTTACAACCAAATTTTCAGTTCTGCAGTTATTATTGAAAATATTTTTGTTATTAACAATTGTATCCTTATTTTGTATACTGAATAGGTATATCAGTGTTGTGCTAACAAATTATTATAACTTTAATGTAAAAATAAAATATAAAATTTCTTTATTCATTTAAATCCATATAGGTTCTTATAAAAGTTTTAAATTAATTTCCCTGCCGCAACGAACTTGCTTTAATGTAGATATTTGCATAATCTTTTACATAAACAGGGAGGTGCAATGAAATGCAATGAGCAATTAGATTATAAATTAAACTACTCTCAGGTCTAATTTTATTTAAATTTATTCAATTCAAGGTGCAATTAAATGCAGATGCAGTTATCAAGATTATACTATATAATAATAACTTAGTAAAAGCATGCAGATAGTAGGCTTATCTTTCAAATAGTTACGTACTTCATAGCAAAACAGATCGTGGCCATTGTAAGGGCATTCACAAAGCCTAGAGACTGAGAGCGAGACGTTGATGCCGCTATCCGCGCCCATCGCGAGGCGCAGACCAAGTGACGGTGCCACCAATTGCTTTCAATCAAACACAAACTCTGTCATCGATCATTCAGGCAATGCCCTGACTTGCTTGCTGGGATACTTGGATGCCTGGATAGTTGGATGACTGCCTCGACTGTCTGTCTGACCATCGTCAATGTCGGCGGGTATGAGTATGAGAGACTCAGCGCTCCTTTGGGACCAATAAAGCGAGCCGCTGGACGATGTGGACCAATGGACGCCTACAGTTCAGTTGGAAGACGGCAGGGTGATGACAATTTGATTTGCATGCAATGCAAGTGCAATTATTATGGCAAAGGTGACCAAGCACAGGCAAAAAGGCAGCCGGCATCAGCTCCGGCATCCAAAACACAAACACACATACACACATACACAGTCAGGCTCCAGTCATCAGCCTGGCTTTGGTGTCTCCGTCCGCTCCACTCTCGCCCCGCAGTGCATACAACAAGAGCAGTGCAATGCAGTCAGGTCAGCTACAATTTCCATTGCTCTCTGAGTCGGTCTGCCGATGGCTATTTTGCATAAATGTCATTATTGTTGCCGCTGGCTCTTCAGACCGCCGCTATCTCAAACTGATTGACAGTTGAATTGAAAAGTTTGGCGACATTTTTCCTTATTTGATTTGTTGCTGCGACCAATGTTGCCTCGCTTGTCGCTCGTCTGTTGTGTTGGTGTGTTGAAAATATGCAAAAATTGGAGGAAAATGGTTTCTACAACTTTGTTGCCGCATAAACTCTTGTATATAGTTCATAACTTTTCTCTGCAATTTCCCTCCATCTCTGGCAATATTTTTGGCCCCTATCGTCGTGGCGTTGTTCCTGTTGCATGTCATGTTGCCACATGTATTTTGTTTAATTAATGTTACCACGTCGAATGTGACAATCAATGTTTTTTTTGGGAAAAAAGTGAAGCATATACTCTCAATACTTTTTATTTTATTTCTTTAATAATGCACATTATTTGCTAAAGTTTGTTAGTCTTATATTTTGATCATTTAAAAATTTTATATTATAATAAGTTATTCTATAGCTTTTATTAAAGATATATCCTGAATAATCAATTTTTTTTTTTGTATTTTACTAATTTCTTAGACATTTGAAGTTATTTACAAAACTAATTTAATCTAGTATTTTAGCTCGTAGTAATTACATTCTTTGTAAGGTTTTGGTATGTTTTTCAATATATTTTTGGTATAATTTTTGAATAGAGTTTTATTGAAAGCGGGTCGCCGATATAGTAGAGCATGCTTGTGCTCGTCTGTCGGACAGACAGACAGACGGACAGACAAACTGACAAACAGGCAGGTAGATAGACAGACAGATAGACAGACAGACAGACAGACAGACAGACAGACAGGCAGACAGACAGACAGACAGACAGACAGACAGACAGACAGTCACACAGACAGACAGACAGACAGACGGACTTTCTTACGTGTTTGTGAAAATCACCTTAATTATTGCTTTAAATATTTACCTTTTTAAGTATAATACTTCTAGATTGGGTAATAAAAAATACATATATTTTATAGATCATCCAATGATTGTTTACAAGCTGCTAAAAAGTAGTTAACATATGTTATTAAGCTGTTGCACTCCGTTGGGGCTAATCAGTTGTTATGGCTTTTGTATTATCTACCATTTTTATATTTTTAAGTAGCATTATCTAATCAAATATTCATTTTATTGGCTGAGAACTATCTGATTCCATAGTTGATGCTGTTAGGTTTTATAGAGTATTAATAGACTCTGTTTATTTATTTTTCACCTATCCAACTGTTGGCTGTTAGTAAAATTTGATTAATCACCAGCATGGATCGTTGATTCTAACAGTAAGTAGTATCCAAAAAAACGAGGAACGCAATATTTGTTGTGCATATGACAACTAAAAGTGACACACACTTGTGAGCTTCTGGCTTCCAGGTGGGCCAATAACAACAACCACAAACGTTAGCCACCCAAACAGTTAGGCCGAGTGGTTAAGCTTGGGTTAGTGGGAAAAGCAGCGAATTGCCAATCGGGCCACGATTGCAAATGAAATAAGTCGAGATGCATTGACAGTGGTTGGCAGGTGGGCTGGACAGACAGACAGACAGACAGACAGACGGACAGAGAGACGATGTAAGTTGAGGTGAGGCCAAAAGTGACAGTGGCAGCAAAAGTTGGGGCCCACCACCAAAATGCATTTTCACATAATTACCGTATGAGCTGTGCGGCTCGCAAATTACCAAACTGAAATTTGAATAGCCTCAGTTTAGATGCATGCTGGCTCTCTGCATTTCTTTGGAATGGAAGCCAGTCTGCCAGGCAGGTTGGCAACTTGGCAACTTGGCAGCTTGGCAGCAGTCAAGCAGAGGCAGTTGTGTAGTCAGCTAGTCAGTCAGGCAGGCAGGCAATATGAATGGCATTTCATCGATGCTGGCTGTTGGCCAAATTAATTGCCTACGCAGCCGCGCCACTGGCTATTGGCAGCAGCAGAAGCAGAAGCAGCCGCATCAGCTTTTGGTTCTTGGCCAGTTCTACGACTGTGTGCGGCATAATCATAAAATCCTCGACTTTAATAAACATTTCCACAGAATCTTTAGCATCTCGACAGGGTCGACTGTGGCTGTTGCAGCTAACTCGTTTCTTTATTTTATGCCGTTTTGCTCTGTGGCTTATGACTTTGCCGCCAATGCGAAATGGGAATGGGAATGGGGATGGGGAATGGGGCAAATGGCCAGGACTTGGTATTTTGCCTTGGGTCGTCTCGTTGACTCATTTATGGCCTGCTACCGCTAACGCTTCAGCTCCTGCACCAAGCACACCATATTTCCAGCTCATTTGTGAGAGTCGACTCTTTTGTAATTAAATAGGAAAATGAAATTTTATGTTTGCCACAAAGCCAACCACACCTCGCTGCAGCCCAAAAAGAAAAACAAGTCTAACTATGGTCATGGCTCAAAGTAATTAGAAACCTCTCTCGCAATGCTAATGAAAATGTCTTCTGATATTTTCTCTTTTCTCAAATTGCTAATTTATTTACTAGTTTTGAATTGGTAACTTGACTTGAGTTGGACAACTCAGACAATGCTTTTTGTTGCATTGTTAAATTAAATGTACTCTGAAGTGTGGCATTTAAGACGTGTCAGTTGAAGAAGAAAGCCTTAAGCAAAGCGAATTCTTCTAATTGATAATGATTTATTGCTGAAAAATATAAGATTCATATGCACTACTCAAGTCGAGCTAAGTGTGAACGTTATTTGGCCCATAGCACTTGTAGGCCAACTAATAGCGTGGCTTGGGCAACAAGATCAAAGCTTTTTGCCCACAGCTCCTTGACATTTGGCGTCATACTATGTATGTATATAGACTGACGCCTTTGCCACCCTCCTGCTTGTGGCCAACACTCAAAGCAGAGCAGAGACAATGGGCGACGAGCGCACAAAGAATGAAAAGTTCAGATACAGATGCAGATGAAAAGCGAAAACAACGACAAAAACATATAATGAATAACAAAGTGACCCCCGATATAGACTTAAATGTCAACAGCACATGGCTAATGACGTCATATGCAAAATACTTGTGTCAAGTTGAAAAGCGAACGTAATTAATAAGTGCATGTTCTCACATGCACATAACATACTCTATTGCCATGTGCATACGAGTAGTATGTAGCTGACAGATACTTTTGCGAGACATTGTTGCTGGCTGCGCTGCAACTTGGCAGTAATTAAAAATAACAGCAATGCATCATCGAGTGTTGCAAGTTCGCTGCGGGGCAAACTTAAGCACGATGACGCTGCAGTCAGAATATATCCTCTCCCCGCATCTTCATCCCGCTGAGATGCCAATAATGTATTTATGTCGTCGCTGGCGCTGCACTTGACATTTCTCCGCTACATTTTATAGCCGAATGGCGCCCTTTTCCCTTTTTGCCTTTCCGTTTTGTTTTGTTTGTCTTCCCTTAAGACAGACATGCGAGTAAGTAAGCAAGAATAATAATAATAAAAATAATAATCAACAGCAGAAACAACAACTGAAAACTGAAACCGCAAGCAACAATTTCTCTCCAGTCATAAAAATTAAGTTGCAAATTTTCTTTGTAAGTAAAACAAAGATACAAACAACTGTCAGATAGAAGATACTCACAACTGAGATACTCACACATACTAAGTCACACACAGGCGGAAGCTGTAAAAGCTGTGTGGTATTCTTTTGTTGTTGTTGTTGATGTTTATGTTACACGATGACTCGAAAGTGCAATTACGTCAACAAAGTTACATTATAATGATGATTAGAAACTGTAAATTCCATTTTCCCAATGCTGAGTGAGAATTGTCACAGTCTAAGGGAGAAAATTCCAGATGAAAGTGATCGAATGTAGATACTCTCAAATACTTATGTTGTTCATTTAACGTATTAATTGTTGAATTTATTAATTGAGACGTAAGTTTATTAAAAAATATTTAGTCAACAAATGTCTTTAATGTCTTTAATTTCCTCTGCAAAAATGAAATAAGGACTTTAATGTGTTTTTTTATGATGGTATAAAAACTAAACACATACACATTACTATCAATTATTGTTAGTTAACTTTGGGAACTGTCAAATGGATCTCACTACCTTGTAAGTAAACACTCACACACACGCACACACAAAAGAAAGCCTCAACTTCAGCAGCAAAAATGTATTACATTAAATATTACACATACGCTCCATAAACCCAAATAAAAGTACCTTGCAGCTTAAATCAGGTTGCGGCAACACTGCAATTGAATCGATTGCTAACGATATCAGCAAGTCCTTGATAGCAAAGAAAAAGGAAAACAAGCTGAGTCGAAACAAATTTTTAATTCAAATTATACGTGAAATAAAATGACGGCAATCAATAAACAAATAACTTTTCAGCTGGCACCAATTTTGCTGCTGGTTGGTTGCCTGCCAAATGTTTGGCACCCCGAAATTGCAATCAGAAGGTGAGCCAGGAAACTGCCAGGGCAATGAAAGGTGCAGTGTGGTGCAGTGGGTGGGTGGGTGTACTGCATCATTGTTTATCGCATGGAAGGCGGCCTGTCGCTTTTAACAATGACGTGACAAAACAAAGGCAACACACAGCAAAAGTTTTTGGCGTGCTGATTTACAAGGATACAACAGCCTTGCCTGTGGGTCGATGCAATTACTTATGTGTTTTGTACAAGTTATGCCATTGATATGCCATAAGAAATAAGGCTGGCCTCATACTCTACATCCTTCCAATTCATATCCTCGTGCTGAGTGCTTGTGGGCCGGGCTGGGCCACTTTGTTATGTGCCGACACTTCCGTTTCGCTTGACTTGGAAATTTGTGCCATGACACGAATTCGATGGGCGTTAAGTCGGCAAACTTTATTGAGATTGAGACATATTATGGACAAGGAGGCGACTCATCGAGTCGAGTCGAGTGGGTGGCTGGCTGGCTGCCTGACTGGATGGATGGATGGCAGACAGACTGGCTAACTGAGTGGCAAACGGTGTCAAGCTGGGCACGTTGGGTTCAAGTGCCTGTTGGGCCAAGTAGACCAGGTTAATGGTGGCCACAACACAATCAATATCTCGTTGCACAACTTGCCAGAGTTAAAGCCAAATCGCCTGTTTGCAATTTAATTCGATCAAAGGGATTATGTGCCCAAGGATTCTGCTTTGGCAATTTCTTTGATGTACTTCCTACGCTTTGATCTTTAATTGCACTTCAGTTGCCTTTCCATTCTATCCCATGCCACAGACATATTCAGATATTACCTCATCAATTGGCAACAAGTTGCGCAAGTCTCTCATTTTTTTCCAGTGGGCTGTTTAATGTTTATTTTTGGTAGTCAAAAATATTTTGTTTTATGCTTATTAGTGTGTTTTTTTCAGGTAATAACTTTGACTAACTAACATAGACGTCAATTTTCTGAGTTACGCTCTATTCAAAGTTTTGCCACAGTCTGCAGAAGGCGTCTGCAAAATTCGCGGAGTTACGACTATTTGCGGTGTGTTTTTCGGTTGCTTCGGCACATTACCAAATTGGCCAAAGGTTTGCCTAATTTGACTATTTGTGGAGACAAACATTTACCACCAGTGTTAGTCATATACAACAAATAGTATTAGTTGCAATTATGCACATGTTACTCTTGAAAATAATTCGTTTTAATGAATAGTTCGTCTGTTTTCTATAGTTTCATAATAAATAGTAGACAAGTATCGATAGTATTTCCAAAATATCGATAGTAAATCAGAGTACATTTTATCTTTATAACCTTAGTAACGAATAAAAATCAATGTTTCTCATTATTGCAGGTACTTAATAGTTTAAAACAATTTAAAATAATAATACTGAGTATATGAACTATTGAGTCTATCGAAACAATCGATATAATGACGTATTTTGCAATTTCACATAGCTGTAGCAGGTTCTATTCAAGCCTGTTTGGAAGTGATATAATCGTAAAATTATTAACGGAACGTTCATTCGACATTCAATAAATTGAAAGAGCCGTTAATTTGTTGGACATTTGAAACCTGCACACCAAAACATATAAACAATAACACAGAAAAAGTGTAAAAGAGGGGGAGAAAATATCAAAATATCAATTGGTCAGTCAGCAACAACTACAGAAAGCACTCAGCAAAGCAATTAACAATTATTGAAATTAGAAACCTGACCGAGCCAATAGACACCGCCTACATACAAAGAGACAACTCTTAACAGACTGTAAAGACAATTGTGGAGAAAGAGGGGGAAGAGGGGGCAACGATGATGTCTTTGTTTGTGAAACTGGCTAAGAACCTGTAACAAGTCATGTTCATTGGCACAGACGCGGCCATCTCATTACCACTTGGCATCGGCAAACACAATTAATGAAACCGCACATGGAATTTCATTTTCTGACTGTGAAATCTACAAAAAACTCTATGCTATGTGTGTATATAAGGTGTTAATGAACAGCCCGAAGGCATTTTGTTTTAGGCTGACATCATGTTGACACAAGTAACATTTTTAAGTGGCCAAAAACAGAAAAAAAAGATACACAGTGAGAGGGAGGGAGGTAGACAAACAAACAATTGTTAGGGAATTGAAATTGGAATGTTAGCTCAGCAGCAACAACAACTTTGAGTACGAGTATGGTGGCTGGAAAAGGTCAGAGCCAGGCTGTGAGGTTGGTACGAGTTGAGATTACAAGTATGAAGTACGAATGCTGGCAAACATGATTTCGGTATGCAATGGGAATGTTCTGAGATTTGAGTATTGGGAACCTCACCTAAAACCATGAATCTAATTAAAATGCAATTCATTCAGTGCAGCCACGAGCGGCTGCAGCGTGATGCGCATCAACTGGAATGCAAATCAAATATTACTCAATAGGAAGTGCATAGGTAAAATAATAATAAAATCATCAACAACAATAACAACAGCAGCAGCAGCAGCAGCAAGACGCCGTTGGCACAACAAACCCATTGCCGATCCACAAAAGAAAAACTCAAAAAACATCATCGAATAACCAAAGTCTTCCAGCCATCAAACAGCAGCATCAGCAACAGTTACAGCTTCAGCTTCAGCACTACCAACAGCAACAGCAACAGCAGCTGAAGCAGCAACACCACCGCAACAGGCCACAGCAACAGTTGCCATCTCATGCAGGCAGCGTTGATGTTGATCCAACGAAGGCGTTGAAAATTGTCAAAGAACGCGCCGCAACAACAGCACAGTGGGAACAAGCGATAGAGTCCTGTGAATGGATAAGAATGGATAAAAAGTAAAGAAATATTATTTCGATGATCAATTAATCTAAAAAATAGTAACATTTGCAAATATTATAAGAAAATGTTAAAGAACATTTATGAGTGTAAGCGCTTAAAGAGACCAAAAAAATCAAGTACAAGTCAATTTGGTCTGTTCTACTTAAACAGATGCACTTTGTAATAAAAGAATCAATGAAAGAAATCGAACTACATTAAAAATGGAAGCAATAAATATTAAATAATAGTCGTTATTTTATGGAAGTTTACTTTGCGCTAAAGATTTAATGTTTTAATTTATAGCTTGACTTAAATAATATTAAATTACAAATACATTTAAATTAATAGGCGTAATTCCAAGATTAACATTTATTAAATTGAGAGTGCACCACTGTAAAAAAGACGCTGCCGATATTCGATTGTTGGCAGTCATGATTCAAAGCATTCGAAATACACATCGGCTTGGACGGCGTCCGCCCGTTGCATGCAACCTCATCTCTCATCTCTCGGCGTCGCATCGGCAGCAGCAGCAGCAGCAGCATCAACAGCAGCAGGGGCATGCAACGAGGAGGTGACAGCAAAACGAAAACGGTAAACTAACAGGCGTTGCATTTGGAAAATCAGGAGGACCAACCTCAAAAGTGCGCACCTTAAAAATAATCTTTAGACGTGTTGGCTGGCCCACTCTCCGGCTGTGACTTCAGCTCAAATCGCAAAACAGTCGTAACAAAAAATTGTTGCCAATCGATTTCATACAACAACAATCATAACAACAACAACAACAACAGCAACAGCGGAGGCAACAAAACGAATAAAAATAGGCGGGCATCAATAGCATCGTCATCGAGCAACTTGTTGACATTTGCAGCATTTTGCTGGAGTTTTAGTCGTTGCCGGCGTCAATAAACTATACTTAAGTATAAATAGTTTAGAGCGACTGCATTTTGTGGGGCATCAGCAACTTGTGCTGCTGCTGCTGCTGCTGCAGCTCTCGTGGTGGTGCATGCAACAAGTGCTTGCCACGCTGACAGTCAGTTGTCGTCGTCGTCGACGTTGTCGACGTTGCTGCCCAACGGGTTTTCTTATTTGGCCAAGTGTGCTGCGGCCCACAGTGCTCCCTCAAACTAGGTTAGACTCTGGCTTAGTCATAAGCGCATTACATGAAGAAAAGCAAAGATTAAAATCACTGCGGAATTCCAAATAAAGTTATGAGAAATAAATATTTATTGCAAACATTTCACAAGTGTCTGCGCCTAACGAAATCACGCAATAAATATTACAACTATAGAATCACTAAGTTTCCACTAAATTTTATTAATTTCAGTCTTAAGATTTAACTGCCGTGGCTTAGAGGCTTTAGAAAAGGATTGCAAATAAAAGGTTCGTAGTAAAAAAGAAATAAATAAAAAGAATTTCAATTTTATGCAATTTTGCTTTAATGCTTCCGAAAAGAATTACAAAAATAGTATCAGACAAATAATAATAAATAATGAAAAAAAAGATTTATTTCATAACAAAGTTTTATCACTTTCTAGCTGTTTTATCCACGGAACTATAAAATATTATAACATACTTTATTGATTTGCGGCTAACGAAATTAGGCAAAATATTACAACTAGAAATTTAAAATATTTTTGAGATTTACTTTGTATTAATTATGCTTCAAGGCTTTAGAAAAGGTTTATAAAAATCACATCAGAGTAAAGAAAAATAATTAAAGAAAGAATCTTCTATATTTCTTAAAAAAGTTTATCTATCGCTTTTATAAAAAAAAAAATATAAAATAATATTATACTTTATTTATTTGGGAATTTTGATTTTGCTTTGAATCTGTAGGATTGAAAAAAATATGAGTAGAGTGACGAAAAAGAAATAAGAACTCAGCGATATTTTATTCTGTAGTACAAAGTTTTCATCACTTTTCGACTTGCATCTTTTGCACCACTTAAAAGACATATTCACTGTCTCCTATGTAGAGTTTCCTTCGGCTAATCAACAACACCTTGCAACCGTTGGTAGTCAAACAAGAGCTACCAAGGGCTACCACATAATACATAAGTAAGTAGTTCTCATGTCGGACTCGAACTCCAGCTCTCAGCACGCTATAAATAGCCGAGTATTAATTACAAATTCCAACTATCAATTACAAGCTTACGGAGAGCTTCAGTGTACAATACAATAAATCAAACATGTGCAAACAACACGAGATCTGTACAATACAAGCGCAGCTTGACCAGGCCAAGAGTAGGCATTGTTTTCTTTATTTATTTATTTTTGTTGTTGTTTGGTTGTTTGTGTAGAGCCCAGCTGACCAAGAAGAAGAAGAAGAAGGAGAAGAGGACGAAGTGAGTGAACGCAAAACAATTGGCCAATTTATTGCATGATTAGATTTTTCAAATCAATAAAGCAAAAATACAAAAAGATGAAGAGAAGAATTCTTTTGCGCCCCCAAAACCAAAAAATTGAGCAAGCCAAGAAAACTGAATGATGATCAAAGTGCTGATGATGATAATGGTGATGGTGATGATGGTGGCCAAGTCGCAAGTCGACTAGTTAGCGTACACGAAACGATATTTGTTTTATGAAGCCGCTGCCGTGGCTGACTGCACAATGTGTTGATCTTGAGATTAACAGGCGGCAGCTCGTAGAGATTCAAATGAGCACACAGCATTCAACACACACTCAGCACACCACAGCACAGCACAGCAGACAACACACGACGTCGTCGTCGTCGTCGTCCACGTCGATGACTACGATGACGATGAGGACGACTTTAATCATGGGTATTCGAACGGTCAACCGTCTGAGTCGTCTATGGCAATGTCGATGTCGACGGTGTTGGCGTTGGCGTTTTGTGAGAACAACTTCAAACTGCTTATTAGACGCAATTAACAAGACACACACACACACATCTACAGAGATATATAATAGATAGAGATACGAGAGGGAGGGGCAGGGTGTCAGAATCGAAGGCGTAAAGCGCCCCCAAAACTAAAAGATTGGCAGCGGCATTTGGTTTCAGTTTATGTTCGTTTTCATCAGCTTTTGTCGGCATTTGGCATTAGCTGGGTGTTAATTTTGTTGAAACCGCCAGCTCAGCTTCAGTCAGAGTCTCAGCCTCAGTCTCAGTCTCAGACTATGGGCCATATCGTTGATTAATAGGATTTTGATTTTGATTTTCATCTTGATCTTTTCGAGTTCAAAGTAAATCCCTGGCGTCTGTTCGTCGTGTGATTTATGTCCCAACAAAACAGTCCCCAGTTTTCGAAGCTTGTTTCGATCTCGTTTTTGGCTCTTTTGCTCTCTTTGTTTGGGGTTTGTTTGACAACAGAACGGTCCCTCGCTTTCCATTCATTAAAAAATCTTTTCGATCTGCCTCTAACACCATGTAATTAAAGGCTTAGTTATTTAATGCAATAATTTTGCAGGCTTCCGGTATTTAATTGGCTCACATTTAATTTCGTTTGCTCACAACTGGGTGGTCATTGTCAGCTGGGTGTGGGCATATTTGATTATAGGTTTACCATAGGTCAATTGACGTGTGAAGCCAACGACGGCAGAGAGACTATTCAAGGTCAATCTATGGCGATAATTGTTCTGTGAACTTTAACAAAGCAATTGCAACTGACGATCGTTAATGAATTTGATTGTAGATACTTATGCGATAACAAGATACAAATTGGGAAACGTGTTAACACTGCAATTAGGCAAGTTGGAACATAATTGATTAGTCTACTTGGGAATTGAAAGCAGTTTAAATTTAAAATTTGTAAATTTAGATTTAAATCTGAGTTAAGTACAATAAATATGATTTTGGTTTAGTAATACTTTAAGCAAGATTAATAATTGACATTAAAGTTCATCTACAATTTAAAATATATTTGAATATTCATCACTATTTATCTGTAATTTATGATTTATATTTTAATCTTCCTGAAATTCATATTTTCATAGTTAAATCATAAATAATAAATATATTTGGTGGCATTTAAATGATTTCTACTTTTGTGGCATATTATTTATTTTAAGTAATTAAAATAACGTTCAGAATATTCATCATCATTCATTTCATTTCATTTCTCAGTAGATTGCGATCTATATTTTAGTCTTCTTCCAGTTAATATCTTAATAATAATAATAATTAATCTTAAGATTAATAGGCGTCAATAAATAATAAATATATTTTTATCAAAAAATTTGTACTAAATAAATTGTAGAATATTCATCATTATTTCTCAGTGGATCCTTTTGATTGTAATTGTGTTTGCTGTAATAAAATTTGATGGCAATATTCAAAATAATAATGTCGAATATTTATAGCAACTTTTAAGTACATTCTGATCTACATATATTTTAGGTGATGCCTTGAAAGTGAATAAACAAAATAATAATTTTAAATGTTCGTTACAATTTTTTATATTTACGTGATACTTTGAAAGTGAATAAGAGGCACATTAAAGAAGAACTGCAATTGGGTTAGTTTGCTTGCCATTTCTTATTTGCCCAAACCACTGATGTGGCGCATGCTTATTATGACAAAAAAAAAAGGAAAAAAACAACAGAAAAGAAAACAAGAAAACGACAAGGAGGAAAAACGTTTGTGAGACAGACACAATTGATGGCACACCTTGGCACGATAAAAAGGAAAACTCAGTCGGTGCACAAACCAAAAGTAGACACAAATATTTTATCAAACAAAAAAGAAAAAAGAAAAGCTAAGCTAAGCAAAAAAAAAAAAAAAAAAAAAAATGTAAATCACGCCTTGCTGGCAAAAAGCGATGAGTCGAGGCAAGTCGACTCGACGAGCGTTGAGACACACTTCAAAGATGACAAAAAAAAACGAAAAACGAAAAAAAAACGAGAAGAGTTAAAACGAGGCAAGACCGGGTAGAAGATGTCGACGATTTCAATGAAAATCAAGTGCCACGAGAGCGGCAGCAGCAGCAGCAGAATGAAATAGGGTAGGGCAAAAAAGCGCCCACAGATCTGTGGATGCTAGAAGCGGGGGGGAAGGCAGCAGATGGAAAGGGTGTAGCTTGTTGGGAGGGTTTTGTGGTGCTCAGCGATGCGCGCGATATGGCAGGAAGCGGTAGAGCAAATAAAATAAAAATAATAAACCAATTATGCACTTTGCCGCAACATTGACTGGAAAACGTCCGGCGAGGATGGGCAGAGGAGAATGGAGATGGAGAAGAGACAGAGTCTCGTCTCTTGGGTTTGGTCAGCTCAGCTCAGCTGGTTTGATAGAAGTGTTGCCGGTGTTGCATTGCAACTTGCAACATGAAAATTAAATCAGCAAAATGTGTAACTAACAGATGCATCAGCCAGATAGTCATGGCAAGGCTAAGGTAAGTAGCTGGCCCAGCTAATTCAACTAACGGCCAGGCCAAGAGCACAGTGCAGTGGAGGACAGTGGAGACCAGGCCTAGTAGATGAGTTTGGCCGCGACTCGAGCTTATCTGGCTTGTACTTATGTTGCATGTTGATTTGCCATACATAGTTAACCGAGGAGCTGGGCGGGCGTTACAATCTGAGGTCAGACCGCGGAGGTCAACGTTGTTGCTGTTGCTGGTTTCACTCTTTAAAAGGTTTCACTCGAGTCTCCAGTCTTGTCTTGCTAATGAAGCTCCAGCTTAAGCGTCGACGTCGATATTGTTATTGTTGATGAGCCCACGTTGATAGGCAGCCTGGGCTGCCTGACAGTCTTTGGCTTAGTCAGCCAAGTTTGCCAGTTTGAACAGACCAACGACAACATCTTTAGGAGCTGCAGTCTTTGTTTATCGTGCATTAAGTGTTTAGTATTTAGTTTGTTGTTTTTCCTTTTGCTTTTAGTTATACAAATTATCTAGCAACTATTTCTTTTTCTTTTTTTTTGTATTTTGTTTTTTGGAGGCTGCTCCCCACCATGTAAATATGTGGCTGAAAATTTGTTTTTCAGTACCACAGGGTAATTAGTACCCCCAAGCACAATTGGCAACAGGCAACTGGCAACAGGCAACTTGCAACAGGTTGTTGACTGAGATTACCTTTGCCTCTGACTTGTTGCAGGGCTTGTGCTCAAACTATGACATTTTCTGCAATTTTGTTTAATGTACTTGCCAAATGATGATAAAATATTTGCCAAAAGGTGAAAGTTTGCGGGTTCATTTCGTCTTGTGTCACAAAAATCTTTGTTTATGGCCCAGACTCCCTTCCCTTCTTCGCACAGCAAATGCGAAACTGAAAGTTTGTTTGCAAATTGTTGCGCAGAACCAACAATTAGCGATGCATTTGCCAAAATGCTGGGCGGAACAACAATGCGCCTAATGGATTTGTGCCTCTTTAAAGCGGAAAATATGAGAGGGGGAGAAGAACGGGGAAGCGGGTCATTGGGTCTTCACTATTTACAAGTGGATTCGTAAGCAACAGCAAATATAGGCAAGGCATGAGCAGACAATACTTATGCATCTATCTATACTCTTGCAGAAATATGCAATTTATTTTACGACGATGAAGTTGACTATCGAAAGTAGAAATAAAATGATCGAAAAAATTGAAATTAGAATACATATGTAGAATATTTCTTTAACATATTTATGTAAACTACTTTACTATTCTATTCAGATCTATTTTATATTCTTATAAATATATTTACCCCGTCTATACAATTCATTATATAATATATACAACAATGAAGTTCATTATCGCAAAAATAAAATGATCGAAAGTAAAATATATGTGAACGCATATTTGAGTACTTCTAATAAATAAATTAGAATACATAGAATATTAATTTTAAAATGCTATCTATATCGACTAACTTCTATGATTTTATTCTAATTTACACAGTTTTTAAACTCATATTCGGAATTCATTTTACGACAATGTTTGGGATCATCTATCTTAAACTTAGTATTTATTTTCTTCATATTAAAATCAACTATCTAATATTACTACTCCATTCTTAGCTCTTTCATATTTCTATAAATATATTCAACATATCTACCTACACATTGAGTTATCTTTATTTCCATCGCTCTACCCATAATCCGATCATTATTTATCCACACTTCTTCCTTTTCATTATCACCTTCTTGCGCTACCATTTATTTTTATTGTATCCTATGCTTTAGTCACCGCTATAATCGCTTCCTTTTATGGCAACATAAACAAAAACAACTCATCCATTTCCATGCTGACCATTATTTTACATCTAATCCCTGTCTGAGTCACAACATAATTAGCGCAAAAAAATGAAAGAAACAGCGGCATTTGGCTTTGAAGTCAACTGAAATAATTAAATAAATAAACTGTCATAATTAATTTGTGTAGCATCTGCAAAACTTCCCAAACAACCAAGACGTTGACCGTTGGCGCAGAAATCATAAAATAAAAATGTGAAAACCACAAAATGATACAAGAGCCACTGATGACCCAAATACTCACTCTGAATAGCCACCACAGCATTCGAACGAGGCCCCCAAAAGACAAAGGGTATTTACAAAAGTTATTTAAATTAAAATACTTAAAAACAACAGATAAAATGCAGCTAAATACCTGCAAGAAGAACAAGCGAAGACAACAGAGCTAAAGACGACACCTCAAAACACAAACTGAGTCACATTTTACAACGAATTTCCTTTGCTTATTAAAAAGTGTCGTACAATAAATATGTCACACATGGATATACCCTGTAATGAAAATGAAAATTTACTAGATATTAGTGTTTCTCTATTAAAAATTGTTTAATGTATATTTTGTAATTTTTATTTTTGTTTTTTTTAAGCAATACAAATTTGAGATTGTTTAATTTTGATTTTAGATTTTTCCTTCTTGGTTAAATTTTAAGAATTTTTCTATTCTTGAAACAAGATTATAATCTTGAATTTCAAGATTAAGCAATCTAGATTCATTGTAGATTCTGATCGATCTTGATTCAAGAATAAACATTCTTGAATTAATTTTGACAAACAAACAATCTTGATTTAAGATTTTATTCTTGATTTTAGCACGTTTTTTTTTCTGTTAATGTCAAAAACTAATTAAGAATTAACATGGGAAAATTCGTGCTAATAATGTTTTCTTAATTTCCCTCATAAAGATTTTGTGAATTTCTAGAAATTTGTTTAGTAGTTCTTCATTCAAAATTGCATTAAAAATGGAAATTTTTTAAAACTACTTCCGAGTATAATTTATCTTAAAATATTTATTATATACATATTCGTATTCTTTAAACAGAGAGTAAATTTTACTAACATTATAATAGTTTCTTTTAGTAAAACAGACTGTCTGCTTCTTTTTATTCCTTATCTAATTTTCTACTCCCTTTCAACAGATTTTATACGTGTAGGGTATATTAAAATCAAGAGAGAGAAAAAAGGTAGCACACACACACACATACGAAAAATATTTATCGCTTCCGGATTTTCAAATGTCGTTAGAGTCGCCGCGATCTGTTCAATATCATATGCATAAATGTTCGGTTTATTGATTTCGAATCGTTTATTTGTCCACTGACTGCCTACGGTTGTCAACGGCTTTTGAATAGAAGTATTTCTCTCTTTTTTTTCGCTTGGTTTCTTTTTTTGTGTTGAGCTTTTTTCTATGGATTTGATTGATATTCGTATCGATTGCGTTTGCGTTTGACAAGTTTTGCAATGCGCAACCGGACAAGAGGCAGCACATGAAACTGTTGCAAGCTGCAACCTGTTGCAGGCTCTCTGTCAGGCAGCTTGGTTTCAATTCGTATCGTTTCGTTTTAGCCAACTCGAATTAAATACATATATTTAATGCATTTACAAAATATCGATGACGTGCACAGTTTGCCTTTCGTTTTAACGAAAATTTGGTTAACTCTTTGGTGCCTGGGAAGCGAGCCATCGAGCACCTGCCTCCGACTCCATGTCGAAGCCTGTGACTGAGTTTCCACTTGCAGTTGGAGTTGTTTTTTTGTTGCCTTGTCGTTGGCGCATTTTCTACGCCTGTATGACATATCACCATAGATTTACATTGAATTTCAATAACTGCGAGTTGTTTTGGTTGTCGACTGAAGTTGCTGTAGTTGTTGCTATTGTTGTTATTGTTGTTGCTCTCTGTCTAAGATGAAGATGAAATGCTGGCTTAAGTTGATTTCAAATGACTTTGTCCCGAAGCTTTCACTTTTGGCATTATTTTCTGTGTTGTTGTTTTTGCTGTTACGGTGCGGGTTACAAAAAAATCGAAATACTTGTAGACCAGTCTAGGATATTATTGCCAGCTGCATTTAAGACCATCTAACAACAATAGAAACGTTGGGAAAATGCGTTACGATGTCCACATAAACATAGAGAAAACATAAGTTGGATATTAGTAAATATTAAAGAAAGAATTATTGACAGGCAATTGTTAAAATTAATATTAATTGTCAGGCTGAGTAAATATCTATAATTATGTTTAAAAGCAATCTTGATTTTGAATTTTAATAATCAGTTTTAAACAAATAAAGTAAATACCAATAATTATATTCGAAACAGAAATTTGCATAACTAATTCGACTACAATTACGAACGAGAAGAAATTCAACAGACGCTTCACTCAAACTCATCATTTGATTGAAGTTTGCCAACTCCTTTTCAAATATAAATCCTTTTCACAAATGCAGCAACAAGTGAAGCAAAAAAGCACAAAAAACTAAATAAGGAGAAGCCAACGATAATTATGATGAAGCTTCTTTCGGATCGATGCGGACTCCTGGACTGCGATGCGGTCGCTGACTTTTGCGGCTGAGCTGTCGACTGATGATGATATTGGACACGATAACCATGAAGCTGTTGATTAATTTTGACTCGACCACCGGAAATGTAAAAAGAAAAGTCGCAAAAACGTCGCTAAATGATAATGAAGCAGGCGGCAGAACCGAATAAGAACCGTGAAGAGGGATTCGAAATTGAATCGATGCCCCAATAGAAATCAAAGACCACAAAAAAAAAAAAAATCAGAGGTATGAAAAAACACACACCACGGAAGCTGAGAGCGCATGCGTCAAGCATAAAAATATGGCTGATATTGATTTGCTTGTTTTTGCTTTGGTCTTTCGGGCCAACAAAAATTATGAAGTCAGCAATTTAAATCGGCGTTTTTTTGCTTTTTTGTGTATATTTTTTGCGAGTTGGCCAATTTAATGGCGATTTTTAACGCTCAGGCTCAGTCGATGTGCTGTGCGGTACAATAAAGCTAAAGTGTTTAACTGCTTTTAATGTTAATAGTGCTGTAAAGCTTGTTGAGCATTTTGTTTATTGCCATCGATGGTAAAACACAAAAATTGCACTACACAATTTCGCATATCAAGCGGCAAGGTGCGAGATCCAAAGCAACAACAGCATCGGCTTTAATGAGCTGCGACATTTGTAGCTGCAGCTCTTGGCATAATCCGTTTTTCAACTAATTAGGCTACAAGTTGTTGCAGAAGAAAGGAGCGAGGGGAAAGCCACGGACGGACAAGGCAGCCAAAGTTCAGACGCGTTTTCAGTTTCGGGCATTAATTTTAAGCACATTGACCAAAAGCGGCGCTGGGTCAGACACTGGACAAACTGCAGATCCTCCTTCTCCGCCTGCTTCTCCATCATCCATCTTCGTGGAGATTCTCTTCTGCTTCAGCTGTTGCTCTTTCACTTCTGTTGCCGTTGGTGCTGCTCATGACGATTGCGGTGCGAGGCTCACGAAGCTGCCTTCAAAAGCTGTCAAGTTAACAATCCAGACAACACAGTCCCAGCCAGTCGCAGTCGTAGTCTCAGTCGCAGTTGCACTCGCAGTTGTTCCCAGTTGAAAACTTCTCTCATTTCGTGTCCCTGACGCTGTCGTCTTCTTCTTCTGTCGGTTAATATCATTATCAAGATCGTTTGCATTTAATCTGCATAAACAAATCAAATAAGTAAAACCGAGCCGCAAAAGTGGCGCAGAAGTCACTCGGATACCGCCACCGCCACCACCACCGCCATGTCACGACGCCCTCAACGTCCTCAACCTCAGTCACAGTCACAGCCTCATCCTTAGCCACATTTAGAGTCAGAGTCAGAGAGTCAGTCAGTCAACAGCGCGTCGGTAATGCGGTAATTGTTGTTGCTTGCTGGTCAGCTGAAGTTGAAAGCTGAGTTTGCTCGCTGCGGTGGAAAGGTTTGAGTATCTCTGCTCTGCCGTCTGCTTCGTCGATATCTGCTGGTGGCTCTTCTCGCAGTTGCAGTCCGAGGCGCAGTTGCTGCCTCATCCAAATCGGCAACGCACGCAGCGGCAAATTAAGTAGAACAGCAGTTCGAAAATGCGGTTGGGCTGCGGCTGCTGTGGCTGCTGCTGCTGCTGAGATTTTTGCCAACAACAACAACAAAAACAAAGCTACGAGAATTTTGTGTGTGCTTTTTACACTACATTGATTAGGGTTGTTTGGTTATGGCGAGATTTGGGCCATACATAATTAGTTGTAATTGGACAGCAGTGCGTATGTGTAATAAAATTACGCATACAACAAAATAGTATTGATGAGTAATAAAAATATATGGAATTAGCTTTCAAAAAATGGTAAAATTTATGTGTTTACTATTTACTACATTTACTAAAAATCTTTAAAATTAGTTATAATATTATTCTACATTTTAGTGCGTTGCAAAAAGCATTTGAAAAGTGCAATTATATTGCAAGGTTAGGGCGCAGCTTAAAGATTGCATCGCTCCATCATCTCAGTGCAATCTGGCCCAGCTCCCAGGCCCATAGGACGCGCAGTTGAGTCGTGATAATGACCACCTATAGAGCACACGCAGCATACCAAAAGGAGACAGCCCAAAAAGAAGCTGTGCACACACACACACAAACACATTCACACACGACGCAGCATTCTACGTTGCAACAGTGTTATTCTATGGCCCTTAAGATTGCCAACAAATGGTTGCGACGTCGACGTCGTTCTCTTAATGTTGTTGCACATGCTGAGCGTTGCACTTAGCTCCGTTGTTCTTGTTGTTGGCGTCGACTGCGGATGATGATGGCACTGACTCTGACTCTGACTCTGACTGAGAGATCGTCGCAACCTGATTGCAAACCCGGCAACCTGGACTGCATTTTGGCCTTTGAAGCCTTTGAAGATGCGAGCATACGCAACGAGCAACGAGCAGCGAGAGGCACTTTTCATAATCTTTGAGATGAGCAGGCGGCAAGACAACAAAAAAAAAAAAGCGCAAAGGAAAGGAAAAAATTACCGCAGCATCCATGCTGCGCCTCACGTTCGCTCATAACTTCTCATACACTGCAGCGTGGAGTCGGAGTCCAGTCGTTGGGCTTTGCAGCAGGTTAATGGAATGCGTTCTTCAATGATGTTGTTCTCCTTCTCTTTAGCCAGTCCAGTCTTGTTCCTTTTGCATTCCTCCTCTCTATAAGCATCTTTAATGTTTCAATATAAGTTTGGCCAAAGCTAACGAATGATCAATGATTGTTGGCGTAGCGTGTGGCCTGCTGCTCAGTTAATATGTTGCAGTCAAGTTAACATTTTATGGTCAAGTTTATGCCTTAAGGTGCATTGAATTAGTATTGTATGTATGTGAAAGTGAAAGGATGCGTTTTAATGCCACTTTACGCTATCCCTAATTTATATATTTCAATTACGCAGGCTTCCCAGTGGAAGTTCCCACTACATCACATTCAACTTGCTGCAAGCATTTCCCAACTATAGTCATATCACTGACTCATCAACACCCAGCAAAAGCCAAAATACAAACCCAAATACAGACAGCGACTTTTAGCCTCGGGGCAATCTGTCAACTGGCGTCAGACGATCTAAGACAACAGCCAGCCAAGCCAAACGAAATGAAATGAAATGAAGCCAAGCCAAGTTGAGTGGAGTCGAGTTGAGTTGAGTTGAGTTGTAGGCAGAGGCTGACTCTACGCTGAAGACTGTAAAAAGACCTAAGGCCTAAGGCGCTCTACAACCGCGTTACGCGCTTGTCCGCTGGTGACGATGAACTGCGATTGAAACTGGGACTGCGACTGCGAATGTGACTTGCAACTGGGAAGCGAGACTACAAGTCGGAGACTGCGAGCGACTGACTCGACATCGAGTTGACTTCTGTGGGCTGTGGGCATCATGGCTATCAATTGCCCAAAAGCGTTGCACAAATTGAAACGTTTGACTATATTTGGGTCAGTTAAAGTGATCACATTAACAAGTCAATAGGAGTGCAATATCCTTTTAGGGCATCGCACGTCAACAGGAGTGGAACAGTTGGTGGTAACCGGTGCCGTTGCCTAGTTGCCTTTGCCTGGTTCCTAGACAGTTGGCAACTTACAAACTTGCAAACTGGCAACTGGCGACTGCTGGGGTGTTGACACTGCCAGCAGATTGATGTGTACTGGTTTCCATTGGTCACCAAAAGGTGACCAGACGCAGCGTGAGAACTGGTATGTGACTGCCCCAAGGGAGTCAACTGACTCCACACATTATCTGCCAGCTATATCAGACGAGAGTTGGCCAAGCCGAGCCAAGTCTCGCCAAGCCAGGGCAGGGCAAAGCACTGCAGAGTTGTCGTGTGTTTAATTGGGATGTGTAAGTGCGAATGACCGATAAAAGTGAGATACGAAGGGGTCAGAAGAAGGAAGAGAAGACATCTTATCAATGCTATCGAGGAGGAAGGAAAGTTCCATCATTTGTATGTAAGTCTAGATAACCTTGTGTATCCGCCTGGCAAGTTCGTAAAATATTTACTACTTATTGCCTGCGATGACCTGGCCATTAAATGCATTATTTTTTAGCAGCTTCATCGTGACTGATTTACACAGCAGCCAGTCATTCTGGAGCAGGAGGATCCTTTACGCGCTTGTGTAACCTTTAAACCGTTTAATCTGACAAAGGAAATAAATAAAAGAATTAACATTTATTTTTAAGCATGCGCTCAAGTATGTGCCTTCCCCTGCCCCGCGTTGTCTTGTGTTTCCTTGTGTTGCATCGTGTTGTGGCAAGAACATGCCGCGCCCAGCAGAACAGAACAGAACCGAAGTCGAAGTCGAAGTTGACGGCGACTATCAAAACCGAAAGCAAAACCTCGCTGCTGTTGCAAAAGCCACCTAAAAAAAAGCGAGACAAACAGAGAGCCATGTCCAAAGCATTTTTGAAACATGCGAATTGCTTGTACGTGACACGCAACAGCAAAAGGAACAGCCAAAAGGATGACGACAACATTGAGGATGAGGATGAGGCTGGGGATGGGGATGTGGTTCGGGATGAGGCCTGCTCACCCAAAACACAAAGCAGCGAAATAAGATGACCATGTCCAGTCAACCACTTAGCCATGAAAGCGGTAACTACATGCAACAGATGAAGCATGCGCTGCGGCATGCAGCGCACTCAGCGATCAAAACTAAAATGCCAAGGTAAAACTAAAGCTCAACACAAACCCAAAAGGTAAACTAAACGCAAAGGTAAAGGTAAAGGCAAAGGTAAGTGCGAAGGCAAAGGTAAAGTTAAAGGTAAACGCAAAGCAACAGCAACAGCAAAAAGGAAAAGGTAAAGTACTTGGAATGCGTTTTTCAGCAGCGCAGCGCAGCACAACGCAAGGAGCAGAAGCTTCAGTCTCGCGCATCGCCATGGATCACACAAAGTGAGTGCTGTTGCAACAGTAACATTACTGCACTATGCACAGTGTCTTTAAACATATACACACAAATATCACAATAGTATTTGAAATAAATATGTACGTAGTAAATACATTGAACAGATATTTTAAAAAAGTTCATTGAAATTAAATAAAATATAATAAAAATATTACATAATGTTGATATGGCTATCGTAATATTTGGATGATGATAAAAAAATAACTTAGAAATAATTATAAAATATTGATAAATTGAATTAAATTATTTTTAAATCATTCTGAAGTTGATATTGCTGTCGTAACAATTGAAAATGTTGTGATAGGATTATTAAGGTTAATCTAAAGGTAAATGACATTTAATTTAATCTTATACTTTGAATACTATCGCATATCGTAATACATTTCTAATCAAATAATTCGCCAATTTGATCTTTTTTTTCGATGCTTTACCTTAAAATATTACCTAATTACTGGAATAATAATATAAATAAAATAAACACATTCCTCAAGTGTATAATCGCATAGTTTCATATATAGTACTTTATAAGCAGAACCATTCAGAATTTCAATAGTGAATATTTCAGTTGATGAATTACTATATAATGAAAAATATAGTATATAAAAATAATACATTTTAATATTATTTATTATTAAATAAATTTTTCTTAATAAATTTCAAAGTTCCACATTATTTTTAAGAAATTTAAATATATACGCATAAGCAGTAATTAATTTAGTTTATAAAATTTTAGTCTACCTTTATGTCGCTTGTACCACTGTGCAGGGACGCTCAATGAAATTTATTTGGTGATGCTTGAGCGAAGCGTGAAGTTGACTGCTGCAGAAGCCTCGAACTCGAGCTGAAGTCCAGACAGAGACGCAGACACAGGCACAGTAGGAGTCACAGAGTTGCCCCTGACTCTGACTCTGGCTCTGACTCTGATGCTGATGCTGAGAGCCTGAAGGAGAGACCCCAGACTTGAACAAAACAGAGCAGAGCAGAGCAGAAAGGCAGCCGCGATCAATTTAATCGCGCAAATAATATGCCTGCGTTGCGGTCTGAGTCTCAGTCTCCGTCGCAGTCTCTCGTTCTGGGTCTGTGTCTGGGACTGACTGCGAAATCTCAGCTTGGACCTCAAGTCCTGGGACCTGAAGAGCTGGGCAATAAGTACAATAAGTAAATATGGAATAATCGTTATGTGTGCCATATGCGCAAAAGGGGTCGAGCCTTCTTATCGCCATAAAAAGATCAGAAAGTGTGTGACCGGAGCTTGAAGCTCTGCATCTGCATTTCTCAAGAATTTCAACCTGTGCGAGAGAATTCGCAATCGTATTCGCATTTCGCCTCTTTCACTTTGACACTTGTCCGAGAGTCGCCCAGAGTTGCCAGCCACTTGGCTGCGTCGGTGGCGAATGAAAATTACGCTAATTTTGTGGTCCACTTATATGCATTGCATAGCCTGGAATGGAATGAATTGGAGTGGAGTTAAGTTGAGTTGAGTGGAGTGGACAACAACAACAAGACAGCTGGGATAATCGGCAGAGTTGAAACGGCCAAAATGCGAGCTGGATGCGACTTCAATGCAATTACATGCTGCTGGGCCATAAGTCAGACAGTCGACCGCGATGCCGATGCCAATGCCGATTCCGATGCCGACAATGTTCCACTTCTCTACCAATTTAATTGGCTTTTACACCAAAACGCAACGTTGCTCCCGCTGCTCCTGTTGATCCTCGAGAGCAGCTCATGACACGTTGCGCGAATCACTCAAATGTCACCATAAATTCCGCGCATGCGCACACATTGGTATGCCTATTTTTGGGGTCTACACTCACACACACACACACACACATACATTTCGCTCTTGTTACCAAGATACTCAGCGTCATGACGAGTGCTTTTGTTACCATTTTTCCATCTTGGCCATAAACTGCACACAATGCCCACTCCACACACTTGTCTTGACTTGGCTGTAACTGATGCTCACTCCGGCTGCTGTTGCTGTTACTGTTGCTGTTACTTTTGCGTATGCGTTGAATGTCTTTTTACCGCTTGCCACTTGGCGCTTACCAGTTGCCTATTTTGGGAGTGGCGCTTTTTCCTTTTTGCCTCATTTACACCGCCCCAAATGTGTAAAAGTGTGAATATCCAATTAGTGTTGCCACGCCGAAATGGCCAAAATGGACATTGCTGTGCTTTCAACTTCCATTTCGTTCCATTTGGTTTCGTTCGCGTTTGGTTTGCTCGTAAGATTTATGCTGGCATTAAATCGGCACATTGCTCGCACTGTCTATATATCTTCATCAACTAGGCACATTAAAGTTAAGAGTAACATTTATGATTTTTACATGCGAAAACTCTTGTAAAACGAGACAAATTGTAATGTCAGCTTTAATCGAATTGTATTCAATTCGGAAAAGTCACTTTCCTTAACATTAAAGTATCCAATTTTTATTATTTGAATTTTTTAGTTGAATAAATCTTGATTTTCAGATATCAATACCATTAATTGATTTAGTTAACTTTCAATTGTTGAGTTTCGATAGTAATTTCATCTTGCGAAATTCCATCAGAGCATCCTCAATAAAAATCTTAATTAGAAGTATATGTATATCCAAGTGTGTTTTGTAATTTTAGACAAAAAACAAGTAAGAAATCCTGAATAGAGTGTGCTGGACTGTAAGATACCGTTTTCAATAATAGCAAAGCAGTGCGATATTATTTTTTAGATATACCAAATAAATATACCGCAAAGTACTTAAATATGCCGAAAGCTAAGTGTGGTATTTTAGTATATGTTGTAGTACATTCAAAATATACCACATATGTATATGAAACAGGAGAATTAACGATTCTAAAAAATTGCTAAGAATGTCAAATTAAATGGTGTGTGGGCTAAAAAAACTTACAAAGCACACTCCTTGAGATGACTCTATTAATCCCAAACATTAAATGTAGATAGTGTATTATTTTCTTGGGAATAATTTATATTCTAAACACTTGCTAATATCTTCGCTCTTTCGTCTTCAAGCATCGACAGCGTAAAGTTATTGATGCCCATAAACTAAACACTATTGGAGGCAACTAATGTGCTATGAATTACGCTTATTAGCGGCAATCAAAGCAGCACAACATGACTTTAATAACGATTTAACATTTATTATGGATTTCCATCAATCAAAGCAAATGGCAACTAATTTTTTGTACATGGCGCGAATTGAGGAAACACGCCTCCCCAAAAACCGATTATATCATACAAATTAATAATGTGTGCAGCTCGAGCGGCAGCTTGCAACTTACAACTTGCAACTTGCGACTGCAACTGGAACTGGACACGAACGCACGTAGCGATCGTGTTTTGCCATAAAAAACACATGCAAGTAAACACATTGTGCATCAATCCAGATGGGGCAGGCGGAGATTGGAAAATTGAAAGTAAACTTAACAAATTTTCACGCAGCAAACGCAGGTGCAAAAAACTATGCAGCCTATTAATTAGATCAGAGCTATATGGTCATATATCTTTTGCTTGGTCTGACTCTGAGTGGACAGAGTGTGTGTGTGCGTGCCACATGTTGCAACTCTCTGGCCACAAAACATCATAATGATAATTATGATTGCCAAGTCAGACAGCGATTGAGACTGAGACTGAGACGTGCTCACTTCTTTTTCGCCAATTTCGTTTGTTGTGGACATCAACCCGCATCATCATTATCATCATCGTCATCAACATCTGAGGCAGCATCGTCATCATCTACCTGCTGCCGCATGCTGTTGGCGACAACAACGTTTGATCTTTGGCAGCTTGTCGCACCCAGCATGTCCACCGAGTCACACGCAGCGCCTGCTAGCTGGAGACGTCTCCAGTTTTAACTCCAGCTTCAACTTCGACTCCAACTCCAACTCCAATTTCGACTGGCATTAGATGGCGCTTGTCTACAAATGTTCGTTATGCCAAATGAGCGTGGCATGCTGCGCATGTGCAACACACACACTCGAAGTCCGCTTCAACATATCTCTATTGAGTTATCAACCTCGCTGACAGCTGTTTTGTGCAAGTTCCCATTCCCATTTTTTATCTGGATACGACAGTTAAGCGTGCAGGAAAATCATTCGTTTTTATATAATTACTTTTTATTTCAAGAGTTCCTTTTTAATACTTGTTAAACTTCTTGCTTACCTCCGTCTGCAATTGCGGAAACTTTCCCAAAAACCAAATTCTTTACTCGTCGAAAATTGAAGCTAACGCAATGCTGAGAATGCCAATTACGAGCAACTGCCGTTAAATCATAATAAATTAATAATATTAAAGCATTTCGGCATATTTCAAACGTGATGAAGGAATGTTGTAACGAAAGTCAAGTAGACGATAAGCCACTCTATAATTTTGAGTAAAAACATTGTTTTTAAAAGAAATTTATTTGATTTTTTTGAATATTGGTATCCTCATCTTATTTTAGAATAAATCAATGGAATTTAAAGATATTGTAATTTACGGTTTTAGCATTGCAAAATAATTTTTATATTAAATTACAGCCCTAATATTCTATACCTTGAAATAGTATTCAATATCAATCTATTCGATCTTTCGTAATTTATTAATATATTAATATACTATTTAAATTAAAGAAATCTATCATAAATGTTTTTTTTATTGTTTACTCTTATTTGAAAATTTCATAATACAAAATATTGAAAACTATAAAATCCCAAAGTCTAAGATTACTATATACTAGACTTCTTAAATAAATATTAAATATAGGATATTCAGAATTTGTTAAATTATTATATATTAATAATAACATTATTAAATAATTTATAAATTTGTTTTGATATAAAAGTAAACAATAATTTATATAGTCGAGTTTATAAATTAAATATCTAAAACTGTCGAATCTTAAACTAAGTCTAAGATCACAAATTTGTCAACCTAATCAAATGTCGCATAATCTTGTCAAATCGCATATTCCCTAAGGCAGAGTACACTTTGGAGTGGGACACAATTTTAATGATGAAGATTTTGTATCTTGAGGATTTCCAATTTCGATTCATTGGATTTTCAATTGATATTTGTCTGCGCGCCAACGCAATAAAACAAACCGAGAGACAAACTGTCTGTCAGCCAGGCTGACAGTCGGCTGGGAATAATGAGAGAAGGGGACGCAGAATGCAGTAAAGAGGAGGAGGGAGGAGAGGGACAGGGGAATGGAGAATGGGATGCATCCAACGAACCATCCGGACGGATGGCATCTTTGGCGTGGCTCATAAATTGAAAAAATAATATTTACACAAAGTAAACGCATTGAAAACAGTTTAAACAATAATCGCAGCGCGGCAATCAATAAATGCAACGTTGTTTGGTTGCTTCGCTGTCTCTCACCTCACCTCCTCTCCCTCTCTGTATCCCTCTCGCTTAGGCCAAATGCATAAACCGCAAAACCGAAAACAAAACCAAACGGCAACAAGAGGCAGCCTCGATTGCGGCGACTGCCTCTCGACTCTCAGCTCTCGACTCTCGACTGGCGGCAACTTCTCACGCAGTTGTGTGGAATTTTTAACTCATTTAAGTTTTTCTTAATTTTTCTTCTTCGAGACGCAACAACTACAACTACAACGGCGACGACGACGACGTTTGTCGATATTTACTTCTGGTTTATTTCTTCTTTTTCGAAAGTTTACGTTTACAAATCTTTCAAGAAATCAGCCTGTGCGCCCGGCTAACTCCGTCTTTCACCTACTTCTGCCCCTTCTCGCTTCCCTCGTCGTTTACCCATTCGACTTTCAACTTCAAACTGCAATCCATGGCAATCCAGGATTGCACTGGCACCGGGACAAGTTTGCGTTTTAATTACACGCAACGTTGTTGGGGCAGTCGTCGATCAGTCCGCCCGCTTCCTATCCCAACCTGACCAACCAAAAGGGCTTCCACTTCGAGACCCATCAAATGCACTTGCAACCGCACTCTCAGCCTCACTCAGTCTTAGCCTGGCTTTAATGCAGACTGAGGATGTTTCAACTGTCGTTGTCATCTTCACGTTGTATACGAATTGCGGTTGTTGTTGTTGCTGTTTGCGTTTAGCAATTAGAGTCCAATGAAGCGTATTCCTTATTTTTATGCATTATCGAATTAATGCCATCAACACTGAGCGTTGATGACGAGCCTTGTCGCTGGCTAAAATTCTGAGAGAAAACTGCAGTGTAGACGAAAGAGGAAAGCAAAGGGGGAGAGACTTGAAAAGACGGGTGGACAGCGGAAGATTGTGGCTATCGAAGAAGAAGCTGATTGTGGGTCGATACACTGTGAGAAAAGATTATGGTTGAACATGAAGCATGAAGAGATTTTCCATACGTTTTTTTTAACATCAAACAAAAGCGAGCAATAAGAAAAGTATGCAGTTAATAAGTGAATGCTCGAAACAGATTTTATAGATTGATTGATTACTGTAAAAAAGAATAGAAGAACTTGCTCATAGTGCTTGCTGATATAATGAAAATAGTTATAATAAATGTTAATGTTAAACACATTTAAGAAATGTAAGTGAACCATCAAAAATGTGAAAAAAGCAATAAAATCGATGAAACCAAAAACATGGAAACTTTTAAATAATTTACCTATAAAAATATTGAAAGCTCTTTAGTTTATTTACAAATGAATTAGAAATTAGAGTAATAAGACATGTACATCATAGAAATACAAAATTTCCCATATTTTCCTGAAGTGTATATTTTTACTCTAGAAATATATTTGAAACTCATAAGAAATTATGAAAATTAATAAACTATACTAATGAAAGTATTACCAAACTGGCCAGTGGTTACTCTATAAAAATCTATAAAAATCCTTAAGATTATTTCTATATTCATTCTAAATTAACGCCCAATTGGTTATGTTCGTATGGAGTGTATTTAATTGCTTCTTCCAAATATGATATGCTCTTAAATGAAGTTCTAAATTAACTGTAATTCAATAAGAAAGTAAGTACCAAACTGCTCATATTTTTCTTGCAGTGCACTTCGACTGCTTAAATCTGCTGTTGACTTACGAGTCGTTCTTTCCGGTTGCTGCAGTTGATCGCAAACATTGATCACCTGCACGCCAAGCAAAACTGATCGCCAACAAGCTGAGCAGCCAGAGTGCTGCATCCCAAAGAGAATCGAGCATCGAGAATCCCAGAGAGTACGAGTACGAGTATCTTACGCAAAAACTTGTTGACATTATTGTCGATTATTTTTACAGGCGGCCAGTGGCCACAAGAGCTGTAAGTTCTACGAGTACTCGATGTCTCGTTGTTGAAGATTCGTCGTTGTAGTCGGGTAAACAAATGCAAGAGGCGCAAAAGGAGACAAAAGCTATAGCTAAAGCTGAAGCTAAGGACAAAGGCAATCAGTCCGATTGACGTAGCGCCTGTTGCATCCACGCTAGCACCCTCCGTTCTCTCTTCTTTGTGCTTTGTTTTATGGCTGCGAGATACCAAAATGTTGATTCCCATCTTGACTTGACTTCAACTTGACGTCTGTCGGCGGGTGTTTGTTTCCCCCTGAGGCAGCCCTTGACTCGCTGACTTGCTGACTGTGCCACAGAGTTAATGTTAATTTCGTCTTTTGCCAGTTTAGCGTGTCGATTTTTTAATTAGTCGCATCGTCGTCACTGTGATTTATGGTCCAACACTCGACTGCAGCCCAGTCACAGAGAACAAGAACTTGAGAACAACAACCAGACGAAGAGGGGAATCTCAGACTGCACTTTGAAGTAGTTGCGAGTGTATTGTCTTAGCTAATAGGCTCTTCGGTTATGAGAATAATGTCGCATATGGAATTTTCGCATACTTTTGCCCAGATAAAGGCTTGTTTATAGCCATGGCCTAGGCATGCGCAACGCCACTTGTTCAACTTAATGAGTTTGGCTCTAACTCATCCACATGCATCTTCAGCATTTTAGAATTTTGCATGTCAACGCAGAAATCTGTTGTAGGCCAAAGGTCAACTATGTCTGCGTTGCCCAGATTAGCTCAGAGAATAGCTTGGGAATGGCAGGCAAATACTTCATCCGATGGCTGACAATGATTGGAAGGGCTCCTAAAGGGGAGACTTTTTCAGAATGTACTTTAGATAACGATATAAAGACTTAAATATGTCAAAAGAAGCTGTTTAATAATTATAATAAATTTACTTTTAGGTGCTGATAATATATGTGCCAACATTCCCTATTATCTTACATTGATTAAAGACGGAAATTAAACGATAAGTATTGTTATTAGTGCAATCTACTATGCTTTAAATAGTGATTGATTTAAAACTATGTGACAATAGCAGATTTTTTTTTTTAAAACTATATTCAATTTGCTGTATTTATCATAGTTACTATAGTTACTAGAAGTTAATCATTCTTCTAATAAAAGTAAACATCAAAATGGCATTTAAGCATGCCAAAGTGACAGGTTCTATTATAGCTATTTGATAGAAAATTGTGAGATACTTTTGCTGCAGCTTGTTGCAGAGCATTGCGACAAGTTAAGACCCGCTTTAACCATATTTGCCAAATTTAACGATTGCGCTTATGACAATGGTTCAATCGAAGAGAATGCATTGAATGCACTCACGCAGCTTGCAGCTATTTTAATGCAGTGAAAACACGGATGGAATGTGCAGTTGCATGTAACTGCCAAATGAGATGGATAGGTGTCTCTACCTACCTCGAAGTTAACACGTCGTAAAAGATACTTGCATGCTAGTCTCAACTCAACTGGGCGAGAGAGATAAATCAAGCAAAGCGACGACCAATAACAGACAAAAGCTACAGCAGCATCGAGTCGAAACCTTTACTCTCACTTTTCCACACAAATACAACAGAAGATTGAAGAAAAGTCGAAAGACGGAAACAAGAAGCGCGGGCGTAACACATGTTCAGCATTTATATGCAAATCTTTACAAGAAAATATCATAAAAACAAAATTGAAAAGCAGATGCAACAGCCAAAACCAAAGCCTTCACAAAACGCACAAAAATAAAACAAGACTGCGATATGTGTCAGCATGTCAATCGCAGTGCGTGAGTGTGACTAGAAAATAGTAAAAGCCTCCAGCATGTTGTAAACGTGATCTAGAGATGGGTGCGTGAGGCGATCATTTTGGACAAATTGTGATGCGCGTAAGATGATCTAAGCTGATGAAGTTGAAGGGTGAATTGATTTATATGACCAACAAATAATATTTGAATAATTAAAATTAAATAATACATTATTTATTTAACTTTATTTTTCAAAGCGCTGGAAGTAACTTATGTACTATACGTTTTAAATTGAACTATAAGCAAATGCTTTCGATGTATATTTAAAATTGAATCGAAGTGCGTTGGAGATTTAATCGATTTTTATGTTAACTAAATAATATTTCCAATACAAATATTTCAGTAACTAAAACTATGTAAATATATTTCGTTATACTTATAAGCGCAAGAAGAATCTATATTAAAATTAAAATAACTGAAATGACAAATCAAATGTAATATAAGCATTGATATTCTAAGCAAACTTAATCGATGTGATTTTTATAAGGTGACCCCTAAAACCTAAAGACGTATTTGCTGCAAGTGTATAACAAAAATAGATTAAACTAATCAATATATCATATAATCAACAAGTGCAAGTGTATATTTATATACAATGTATACATAATGTAATCAACACGTTCAACAAAAGTAAATTAAGCTAATCAACAATCACTAGTTAATCAAGTATTCAACCTTTTTAATTATAAAGCACTTGCGACATTAATAAATATTCCTGATAAGCACAATTAGTTATGCCATCTTGTAATTTTTTTTGCAGTACGTTTAGTACTTCAACTCACGTGAGGCACTTGCGTGTCACGTTGCCATCTTCGTGCCACGCTTAGCTGGCCAAAGCGAGAGAAAACGAAGTGAAGCACAACCGAAACTGAACTGTCCCATCAACGACAACATCTTAAGCTCATTTGTCACATAAAAATCATATATGTAATTTGCTT
The DNA here is from genome assembly GCF_009650485.2 of Drosophila albomicans. Lineage (NCBI taxonomy): Eukaryota > Metazoa > Arthropoda > Insecta > Diptera > Drosophilidae > Drosophila > Drosophila albomicans. Next base: position 12,602,288 of record NC_047631.2, read on the forward strand.
GACAACCAAAAGTGGACGCCACGCGTTGCAGCAACAGCAGCAGCAGCAGCAAAACGCCTCCATACTGATGTAGGCACAGAGCGCCTCTTTATATGTCTCCATCTCTTTCGCTCTTTGTCTCCACAAAACTCACTGACTCGCTTTAAACCTGGTTCATTGTTGGTGTCGTCGGACGGTGTTGTGTTGAGTAAGCATTTCCTTAAATTAGCTGCACTTCGGATGCACCTCAGACACAGTACTGAACCCAAACTGCCTGCATGTTGCACTTGCAACCATCTTCGTCGTCGTTGGAGTCGCCGTCGTCAAGTTGAGCATCAGCAACATCATCTTCATCGCCATCGCCATCACATGGCCTTTTTTGGGTGGGCACACGAACATTAAGTGCCGAGATTTTGATGGAGTGTTGATGCAGCTGAGGTCAGTTGTTAAATTTATGGCCACTTGATGCCTGGATGCTTGGATGCCTTGCATGATGCATGAGCCTCACTTTCAGGTGCGCCCACCCGTTTTCACGTCCATAATCCATAATCACAATCACAAGACAAATGCCTCAACGACTCTTCAGCTTAACTAGCCTCCTTTTTCTCTTGTCGTTTCTAATTTATGCCGTGGGTTTTTCTCACAACTTTTAATTATCTTGAAAGATTCTTATCAAATGAATATTTCTAACATGCTTTCCAAAAGAGCCCTCCAAAATGAACGACCAACTCAATTTTTGAATATAGACAAAAAGATTAGTAGATTTCTGAGTGTTCTCTGAAGAGTTGCTAAGTATGTTAATTTAAATAATAAAGATGATTCAGTTGAATGTTAAACAGAGATCTAACTGATACTATTCGATAATGGAAATAATCATTTTTAAGTAATTTGAATTTCATTATTTATTTCCCATTTCGAAGTAGATTCAAAGCAGCATATTATTGCTCTTTTAATAATTGTCACTTCATCAATTTGAACATAGCTTAAGCTCATCTTAACTTGTAACCGTTAAATATGAATAACCCAAGTGAGTGCTTATGCTTCCGTGGTGTATTCACACCTTAAACGATGGAAGCGCTGGTCAAGACAAAGTCTTTCACATCCGGTTCTAAGCATTGAAATGGTAAATACAATATGTTCAGTAGAACCGTTTAAGAAATCCATTTAAACAACGAAACACTTCAAAGTGAAGCTCAGCTCAGCTCAGCTTAGTTCAGGTTTCACATGCAGCAGCTCAACGCTGACGTCTGGCTGGAAAAGTAAAGGCCCTTTAGAGCTTAGGCAAACATTTGCAATTACAATTTTAGCATATAATTGCAAACATGATAAACACTTTTATCGCTGCTGTTTGCTGCCGGTTCAGAACAATGCGTCGATCGGAGGATGCCAAGGCAGAACGAAGGAGAAGCATCTCAGGCTGCAACTGAAGAGATCCGAGACTGGAGAGCTGAAGAACTGAAGAAACCAGGACTGAGACTGGGGCTACAACTCACGCAGACGTCGACAGGTTTTGGCTGCCAAGAAGAAGCGTGTCGCCAATTGATCGTGAGTTTTACCTAGAAAAATGTCGCGACAATTGTTGGCAAAAAGGAAAAACGAAACAAAAGAACTGGAAAAACACACAAACAAGAAGCAAGTCGAAGACATTGCATCGACGAGACAACGACAACGACTAAGACAACGACAACTGGGAAGCTGTTGCTGTTTGTAGCTGGGTCTATCGCAGTATGCAATTGAAATTGAAGAATTACGCGAAGAATGTCAGCGAACATAGTAAATGTTGTACATAAGGTTGCCACAAGGCTCTGCGGCCCATACATTATGCCTAGCATTGCTTTTTGTGTGCTGTGGCAAGAACTACAAGAACAACAAGAAGCAAGAAGCAGGAAAAATTGTCACAGCTGATCATTGGGCAGAAGAGAAGAGAATCGTGCAGGGCCAAAACAGTCAGCCCCCGCCCGCTATGTGAGGCACTCACTCTCTGTGGCGGCATCTAAATGAACTGCAGATCAACTTCATTTTAGTAGCCAGCGCCTCATTACGAATGGAAATGATGATGGACAATAATGACGCGACAACAGGAAGTCCAACTCGACGCCGCCAAAGCCGACAGTTGCCCAGTTGCCCAGTTGCAAGTTGCTAAGTTGTTCACTCGGTTGTTGTCTTTTTCCCACTCTGATAGTGAATGAACATCGATTGTGATTGCGATTGCGACTTCAACTTCAACTGCGATTGTGACTGCGAATGCGACTGCGATTGATGTTGTGGCAGCCTCGAAAAACCCGATCTTCAGCTTGAACTGAACTGGGCTAGGCCATCGTTAAATTGATTTGTGTTCGCCTCATAACGAGTTTGCAATGGCTGAGAAAGCTTTTGTCCCTCGCAACTTTGCAACTCTAAAGACTCTTACCACTATTTCAGTTATATGCTATATACATATGGATATTCCAAAAATGTCACCTATGCTGAGAGCCACTTTGTTTGGATCGCTTTTGATGAGCTCTGACTTCCGTTTATGGACTCTCCGACTCCCCGACTCCACACAAAGAACCACAGTTTTGGCCTCATCGCTGTCATAAGAGAGTTGTAAGAATGTCTTTGATTTGCCAGCAATTCTTTATTGTTTTTTTTTTTTCGGTATGCATAATTTAACTAATTTGGTTACGGAATGCAAACAGTCTGCTTAATTATGAAAGCAAAGTTTATCGACAGATTCTTGTAATAGCAATTCAAAGCATAAATAAAGTATTATAGATTTAATATTTATAAATTATTTAGTAGTTATATATATACAAATTATTGTATAAGATTTTTCTTTTAATTAATGATTTTTAATAACTAATGCCCAGACAACTCGAACTCAATTCTTTATTAATTTAAAGTGAGTTAAATTCTTGAAAATGTATTTTTGCTATTACCTTATAAAGAGTTTCAATTTAGTATTTATAATTATATATTATATTTTAGATATTGCCAATTACTTAATATGACAAATAATCATTATTGATTATCATTTATTTCCTAAAAGTTCTTGTATTATGTTACATTATGTTTCTTTAAAATTATCTATTGTAGTATATTTTTTAAAATTCGCAACACATTCGTTACTTTTTACTATTATCTCGATAACTTTTTGCTAACATCTGTAACTACATATTCTTAAAAGTATCAATTATTATAAAAGTAATTCAAAATATTTATTACGACAAAAGATCTGCAAAGAAACTGCAATTGAACCAACAGAGTGCCTAAAGCTAAATGCAAATTCTTTTTCTTAATGAACAGGTAATAAAAATAGTTTCACAGCTAAACGTAAAATCTCTTAAATTGCAGCTTTTAGAATAACCATATACGAATTGAAATTTGAAATGCAATCTATGCGCCTAATAAATATTATTGAATGAAATCATCAAAAAGGCGCATTAAACTTGTGAATTTGCGATAAATCAAGATTGTTTTAACATGCATATTTTTCGCATAATAGTTTCGAGCACATTCCATATTTACTTTAAAGACGTGTCGGTTGTCAATTAGCAAGTCCATAAAATCCTAATTACCAACAACACAACAACTAGCAATCCGACAAGGCGGTGAAAAAGGCGGACTGCCTTGGTGGAGTGGAGTGAAGTGGAGTGAAGTGGATTGGAGTGGGCAACTAATAGACCAACAATTCATTTTCAGCGGCACGGCTGTCGAACAAGTTGACAAACAAATTTACGGCACAGCTTCGTAATGTCGATGCGGGAAACCGTTAAAAGCTATTGCAAGGATTGTCATAATTTCGATTAACTGGCCAATAAAAGACAATACAACAACAAAACAACAACAAAAGCAACAACAACGGCGATGGAAAATGGCACAACGCCCGCGACTTTCATTCGTATCGATCGAAAAGAGGAGAAGAGACAAAAAGGAATCATCCACAAGCCTTTTGCATCGTCCACAGCGAATCGCTTGTTCAGGCAACCGACCTGTCCGAGAAGCAACAGAAATTAAAGTTAACAAATTTCCGACAATGTTTGGACATTTTCCAAAGCCAAGAACAACAACAGCATGAGGCTGAGGCTGAGACTAAGGCGTATAGCGGTCACCGAATGATCTGAGTACCGAGTACCGTAATTGTTCGATGTGTTTTCGGTTCTATTGTGTGCGCACTGCATTGAAAGTTGTGTCAGCGGAGAGTAACTAGTACCCAGTACCCAGTAACTGGTAACTGGTATCCACATTGTGCATTGCATTGGCATTGTCAGCAAGTAGCAATCGAGCTTCCTTCCATCAGCAGACGCCCAAAGGCCCGCAACTTGTTCAATTGTTCACATTTTCTTCGATTGTGTTCGCCTTTTTTTTTGTTTTTGGCTTTTTTGGAATTAGACACACACATAGAGCAATAGTGGGAGCCAAAAGTGGCAAGAAGGGGCAGGGGGAATGGGGAAGGCGAAACAAGAGATGTGTGCAAAGTTAAGTTGTCGTCATTGTTGAACGCAAAGTCGTGAAACTCTTTTGAAGCCGAGATTTTGGAATCCCTTGTGAGGCAAGCAAGTTACAACTAGCAACTAACTGTTGCGCTTGGAGCCTGTGGCATAATTGGCTCATGTGGCAGATATGTAAAAATAATGCTTTTAGAGATCTAATGAGTAATCTACATAGCATTATTTATCAAGCATGCAAATGGTTATAGATAGTTTAAAATAAAGAATGAAATGATTATATAAGAAAAAGTTTAGGAATGGAATTATTCAACTACATACAATGAATATAAGATCAATGAACAAATTATTGATTTTAATATAAACTTTGAATCTTATAAAATTTGTGGGGAATCATTTTTCAACTATAGTATAAAAAATAATAAGAAAACACTACAGAACATTTCTTTTTTAATAAATAAACAAATATTTTTAAAAATGCAGGAGAAGTATTCCATGAAGTATATATATTCTTGTTATGTTTGCCTATCCGTCTGTCTGTCTGTCCGTCTAATGCAATGAGGTTTTAACTGCTTTGGGTGTCAATTTGGAATATTTTTAACTCTATAGTACAATATATTTTGAATGCAGAACTATATCAATATATCAAGGTATATTTTAGTATTTTTAATGGTTTATTTGTAGAATATGATTTTATTGAAAATAGGTAGCGGGTATCTCACTCTCACTTGTTTTATGTAATTTGTTGTACTTATTATTCAATTAGTTAAACTAGTATCTAATTATGAAGAGACAAAGTGTTAAATTTAGATTTAAACTTTCAATTTAAATGTAATCAGCAACTCGTTGGAATGAGCACGAAAAGCGAAACCTTTGTACACAAAAGAATTACATGTTGTTAGAAGAGAACCAAAGAAGAAATTGTTGGACAAACACTGGCAGACAGTCGATAATGCAAGCTATTGACAAATGCAATTAGTGTGGCAACACTCTCACACTCTCGAATGGCCAGCTGGTGATAATTAGCATCTCGTTGCAGGGAAAATATTATAGTGGAGTATAGAGGAGGAGGGTGGGGGAGATGCTATCTATAAGTAAACTGATGTTGAGTGCAAATCATTGGGCATTAGGTGAAGAAGATCTCTGAGATCTCAGGGGCAGCAAAGACACAAAGTTCTCACAATTTAATTAGTATGCATTTCCATTATTTATATAGCCTCGATGCCCACATCGTTAACAGCAGTCGGTTCAGTTGGTTCACGTATTGGTTTTCAGGCAGAGAGGAGAAGGAGAAGGTTGAAGGGAACTCCAAACATTGGCTCCAAACTCCGACTCTGACTTCGACTTTGACTTCGACTCCGCAGCGTACGCATGTCAATCTTGTCGGATGCTCTGTTGTTGCAGGTATGGATGAAACAAACAAGAACAACAACAACAACAACACTTATAACTCATTTGGATTGTAACTCTTGTTGGGTTCTTTTGCTCGAAGCTCACAGCAATGTTTTGTAGTTTTTATGGCTGTTTTTACAGCCACGAGACGATCCGTGTACTTCCACAAACTATTGTAATACATCAATATGATTATGAGGCTAGAGCTTCAGCACTCTCCCCTCTCTTCCTTTCTCTCTTACTCTCCTCTCTGCCACTCTGTGGCATGTGCTTGATTTATTTCAAGTTTTTCAATGCGACTTCTCTTTGGTTACCTTTTTTCTGGGTTCTCTGTTTGTCAAAGACAAATACACCGAATTGAAAACCGTTTTTTTTAGGTATTGGCATCTTCGACTCTGCTTTTTTTCACCCTGCATATTTATATTTGCGGTATTTGTTTTTCTCGATACGTATTTCCAAATAGTGTGAACCAACTTTCTGACTTCTGCTGTTTGCCTGTAAATACTGCATTTTGCGTCAGCTTTAAGTATTTTTAAGCAGAACTGACTCGCTTTTTAGTATGTGGGTCAATTGGGTTTAATCTCAAAATTCTTTGTGGCGGATTTTTCAATGATCTTCAATTTAAGGTAAAACGAGAAAGTGAAGTTTGAGCATAGCATAAATAATATTAAGAAAATATAATTTAATGACAACATAATAAGTTTTCAATCAAATATGGGGATGTCCACATTTTAATCATAATTTTACTATAAATAAATGTTGGAATTGTAGTTTCTAATTTCACTTTAACTAAGGGACAACTATGAACAGATTTGTAGATGTAGATATGAAGATTATCAGTTAGCGTCAATTCAAGGAATTTTATAAAAATTAATATAATAAGCATACCTTGAAAATTGCAGATTAATTTACGATAGAGGAAAGTATCAATAATATAATCCATAATTGTCAATGAAATACAAAATTATTAAAATAAAAATATCTTCTAAATTGAATTAGAACTCGCATCATTCATCTTTACAAATTGAACTTGTCAAGTTGAGCAAATCAGGTCAGAATGCAAAAGTTCAACCTACTGAAGCGGCGCCCAGAGGCTGTTGTGTGTTCAGTATGTTTGGGATTTAAGTTGGATAAATCTCCAACTGGTTGAGTATGATATTAATGAAAGTATTTCACATAATTAATGAAAACTAAATGGGCGCATTACAAGGCAACGCAGACAACGCACAAAAAGAAAGAAAAAACCATAACAGAAATCAGCTCAGAGAACAGAAGTTCCCACATCATTAATAAAATACCAACCGAAAAAAAAAAAAAAAGAAGCTCAAGCCGAGATCAGAGACACACACGATGATCTCTGTCTCTGCTGCTGCTGCTGTGGCTGCTGCTGGCGCTGGCCGTTTGAACAAAATTCAAACGAATTAAAGCGGGTCCAACTTACAAATGTATCTACAAGATACAAGAACAAAAACAAACCCAAAACAAGCGACGACAAATTATGCAGCGACAACGAAGACAAAGTCAAAGACAGCAAGGAGAGATGGAGATGATGGTGGGGAAAGGCTTTGGAAGCTGCACTCTTATCTCTCGAATGGATTTGTATTTGGATGCAGATACAGATACAGCTACAGCTATAGCAACAGATGCGGATGCAGATTTGTATTCGTATTCGGGAATTGTTTTTGTTATGTGAAATAAATTATAACAGTAGAAATGAAGTTGAAGCGTTTTGTTTGCTGTCCGTTTAAATGAAATTTATTAGGTTTAAATGGGCAACGGCGCTACCTGAATCCAAAAACTCAGCTGCAGTTCGAAGATAGCTGAATCTTAATCCACACAAATCGCTCTCCAGCGACTTCACACTCAATTAGGTTCAAGTGGGAATAGAGAGGGGGAAGGAAGGCTTAAGGTTTAGGCTAGATTTTGTCGTATCTCGGACTGCATCTCTAAGCATTTACTTTAATATTTTATCGATCTCATTTACATGCCGAATAGATAAGCCATTCTTCGACTTTGGCTACTTCAGATGCTAAGCTCTCTCAGCTGGTGAATACACTCGAACTCACACATTCACACTCATAGTCACAGTCAGAGACTAACACTCGCTCGCCGAGTTGTATCCCATGGCATTGAAGGCAGTTTGAAAATGTTCTCAGCTCATAAAATTCCATAGTGAATCATTTTTTGTGTGCGCTTTTTGTCTGGCGTCTTTCCGTGCCAAGTTGCCGTCGACGTCGACGTCTCAGTCTCCGTCTCTCTCTGGCTTCGTCTCCATCAAGCAACAACCCCTTCCCCTGCTGCCTTCCTGTCTCACCGACTGAGTGCGCTCCATTGGTCTGCATTTCATTTATTGTGTAATTCTCCACAATGTACTTTTTGGCCACGGATTTGTTGTCTTGCCTTGTCTTCGCTTTGAATTTGATTCTTGATTTTATGTCAGTTTATTTATGATAAGATGACCTTTTTTTTCATTTCTGTTCCTTCTTCCATCTTCATCCACAGCCGCATCAGCCTCGTCCTCCTCGGTTTCATCTTCGTCTTTGATAGAATTGGAGCTGTTTGTGAGCAGTTGAAGTCTCCAGTCTCAGTCTCTAGTTCGTTTTCTCATTTGGGAACGTAATTGTCGAAATGAATGAATGGAGCTCATTAAATTATGGCCCATTTACGGTTTCGTTCGGTGTTCGTTTTTCGTAGACACTTTTTGAAATATGAGTAGCCCTGCACTGAGCGAAATGGGGATGATCTTGACAGTATGAATGGGTGAGGAAGGTTGAGGTTGATAAAATATGAAGTAGCCCAAAACTATTTATCTGTTTTCAAAATCTAAATACACTTTTTGCAATTTTATAAATAGTGTTTTAAATTTTTAAAAATGTATAGATTTAAAAATAAGATTAGATTTAAAAACTTATTAAAATGAGTTATATTAAAATACAAAAAAATAAGTACAATATTGTTGTTTAAATTTTATTATTGAACGGATTCTACATAGTCATCATAAAATGAACCATAAAATAGTTTATATAAATAAGTAAGTAGAGTAACATTTATGAATGCTACATTAATAATATAAATCTTACCATATTTCTTCAATTAAAATATATATCATATTAGTAGTCTTTCCTTCTGTTTAAAATTCTTTTTCGAACCTACAAAACTATTACCTTAAACTTTAATATTAATTTAATATTTAGAAAATTTCTCGCTTAGCAACCTTGACTTTTAGCTACCGCATTTCTCGCAGTGTTGATAGGTAAATCCTTTAGCATCAGCAACAATTTCCGATCATGTGCACTGAGCGCATTTAAATCCAGCAATCGGATTGCTCAGTCTCAGTTTACGATGTATTTTGATTTCGTATCTAGCAGCAGCAGTAACAGCAGCAGCTGATGTTGTTGTTGTTGCTGTTGTTGCTATAGTTGTTGTTTGATTGTTGTTCATGTTGTTGTTGCTCCGCTCGTTTAGAGCAAATTTTCAAGATCAACAACGCAGTTGAGCGTCACGAAGATGAAAAGCGAGATCTTTTATGGCGATTAGCTGCAGACAATGAATGCACGATGGATTCGACAAAAAAAAAACCAACCAACCAACAACAAGAAATACAAAAAACAATCCAAAAAACTCGACTACAGAACTTTATATAGGAGACAAGCTAAAGCGACAAGAATGAGAACAAGAACACAAACTTCTTGTTGATCTTTTTTTCTCAGTTCTGTTCTTTTATTTTTTCTCCTTTGGTTTTGGATTTTTTCGGTTTTGTATTATGAGAATTGAGCCAAACATTTTTCAACTGGTTTCAAAGGCGCAGACAAAGGCATAAAAATACAAACAGAGTCTGGGATTTGGATTCTGTTGATGTTGTTGTTGTGTTTGTTGTTGTTTTTTTGGCATCCATGATGGGGTCAGTTATTACTGTCAACGCTGTGGCTCGTTGTTATTGTTTGTCTAAACATAATTGAAGCGGGTTTTCAATGAGTTAATTTCGAGTTGGCTGTGAAGGACCCAACGACGCCTACGTAAACACAATTAGGTGCCAAGTGATAGAGTCGTCGATCTTTGGGCCCATGAAATGACGAAATGTGGAGTAAACGCAACTTGATAAACAAACAAACGAAACGAGACCGTAAAATCTCTTGTTTGAATGAGCATTGTCACGGGTCCAAGTTCCATCTCCGTCTTTTCTCTCTCATAAGTGTGCACAACCTAACATAATATTTTCATAGTGCATTTTAATGGTTTAACATTGAAGTGGACCGCTCTCGCGCTCTCACTCTCTCTCTGATGCATCTCGCCGCCATGGCGTATGCGTAATTGTTTTGTAAATGATATAGCAGACACACTCACACACACACACATGCGTATACTGCTGCTGCCCACTGTCCAAATGACTTGCCACTTTGTGTTGCCAAGTTTAAAGTTGCTTAATTAGGCAAAGGAACGAGTCTCGAGCCGCATCGCGCATCTCGGATCGCCCATCAACGACTACGACTATATAGCTATGATATTTGTGGCCCATGTTGACAAGGCAACAAAGCAGCAACAATGCTGCAACATCCCATAAGCATACGCACTCCGCAGCAACTTCATTAACTGCCGCTGCAAGCGGCGGCAGCAGCAGCGCCGTTTAAGAAGTAAAAATAAAGTATTATTTATGATTATTGTGAGAATTTCACAATGGCATGCGAGAATTTATTGTTAATGCTTTGTTGCAGCGACCGGTGACCAGGCTGCAACTAAGAACTACGACCAGGCTCTGCCTCTGTACGATTATAATGCCACAGACCGGCAATTTACCATGGATGGAATGGCACTTCAAGTGCTCAAATTGATAGCAGCGATAAGGTGCAGAGGCCTTCGTTCATTATACATATTTAATTGATAGATTTGTTAGCCAAATACAATTTGCATGAATTTAAAATGCAACTAAATATTGCTGAATTATGCTAAAGTTATTTTTCGTTTCCTAATTCGCTTTTTTAACATAATCTAAAGTGACAATCCCTTTCTTTTTCCTTTAAAAGATTCCATTTCGTTTTAATTTCACTTTTTCCACAGTGCTCTGTATACAAAAGATTCGCTTAAGTTCGAAATCTACAATAGCGAAAACACGTTGTAATTTATTTTTAACTTGATTGGATTATCACAACTATTAATTAGTGGGCTGAAAAATAAACACGGAATCTGTTTAGCTGGACAAACATTATCTAAAAATTCCCTCTTAATATATTTCATTTTTCAAAATGAAGATTTTTCAATAACAAAACTAAACATTTTCAAAATAACTGATTTTGTGCCCATAGTCCATCAGCCACTGTCGTTTTCTTCTTCTCTTTAAATTAGTTGTTGATGCTGTCTCCTCTATTTGATGTATTTTTGCGCCTTTGCAATGCAATTAAAATGGAATTTTTAGCACTCGAATCTACTTTAATTTTCCTCTCCTCTATGCAAATGTTGCATAATAAACGTCAATATTTATTTTGTTTATCTCAAGCACTTCCTCGTTGTGATCTCTCTTAATTTTTTAATGTTCCCAGTTCGTAAATCCCGAGCTGAAAGTTAAGTAATAAAGCCATTTTGTTTTTTTTTTTTTAGAATTCATTCATACAAATTTTTATTGTTTTTTTTCATATTTTTTTCTTTTGCATTTTGTTTGTTCGTTTTTTTTTTGTTTTTTTTTGTTGCTTGTTTTTCTTTCTTGCGTTTTTCATTTCATTTGTTTAATTTCTAAAATTTCATAAAATTGTTTAGACTAAATCGTAAGTACAACACTAAATTACAATTGTATGCATGTAACTACTATTTTTGTGTATGTGTTTTATCATTTTGTATAAATATGTTGTGTGTATTTAAGGTGTTATGAACTTTTTTTACAATCTGACGCGTGTGTTGGATTTCTTTTTTTTTTTTTGTAAGGGGTTTCTCGAATTTTTGTGTTTGCAATAAAAATATAAATTACTAAAAACGACTATTTAAAAAATTAAATATTTATAAAAAAATATATATTTATATATAGGTGTGTGTATATATAAATGTATATTAAGCATATATCATGAATGAGCGTAGATAACAAAATGTGTATAAAGAGAGATTTTAAGTATATACAAAAATTACTTGAGATAAGTATTGATGAGCGCTGATCTTTTGTGTGTATGGAGAGTTTAGCGTTTTCTTCATTTTCTTTTAAGTAGCAAATGTATAAAAATATATATATGTATTGTATTTAGCACTTTTACAACTAGTTTTTACACTAACGAGGAACCATTTGCAATTTAACTGTAAGTTTGAAGATTTAATTTTGATATTTTGGAATTTCGCAAACAGTTTTCTTGCGTTCAATGGGCTTGAGATCAAAATTAAATGTAAATCATTGTTGAGAATAACAAAAGTAATTATAATAAGACTATACTGTTCTGTGTTTCTGTGTGTTTTAAGACTTTACCAACATCTACATAATTATAATATGCGTGCGTTTTTGTTTGTTGTATTTTGTATATTTCATTCAATTTTGTTTCGTGTTTTTGAATTTGTTTTCAATTTTTCCATATAATTTACGCTTAAGATTTATAAATTCAATTCAGTTTACATATATGTGTAAATTGTATAAATATTGTTGACTTCCTTTTGCTTTAAATAATAGCTCCAAATTAAAAAAAATGCCAAAAAAAATCATATAAAAGAAATGTTTAAAAAAAACAAAAAATCGTATGAAATAAGAATCGAGTGTTTTTGTGTGTGTGTTTGTGGTATAGAAACTAAATTATAATTAAGAACTTATAACAAGAATCACTAAATGTTTTGTTTGTCTTCGCTTGTTTGTCTGTTTGTTTAGGCTAAATTAAGCTAGAGTTAAATTTAATTATGCCTAATGCATATGCTTAATATATTTACTTTAGACACTTAAAGTTAGAGCGCGAGATAGTCAATTTTTAAGTATTTTTTTTATGTTTTTTTTGTGTATGTCGTATATCCGATTGTTTTTTCCTATAATTACTATGTACAAAATGCTTGCGCGTCAATGAGGAATTTCTTTCATTATTCTTGTAATAATTCTATGCTTAGAATCTAACGCCTAGTGTAGAGTTTTCGATTTTTTGCGTAAAGTATTAATTATGTACAATTTATCGCAACTATTTCAAAATAATAATAATAATAATTGAAGCAGATTTTTCAGTAACATGCAAAACGTCAGTGTAGAGTTTGTTTGTATTGTGTGTTGTCCAGTGTAGAGTTTTTGTTTAGTTGGCTGCTGGCGCTTTGTCTACATGCCGTGGAGAGTTTACAAGCCGCGCCGACGAGCGCCAAGTCAAGTGAGTCGTATTCATCGATAAGTTATCGATTGTGAATGAATGAATGTTTGATCAGTCCATGCGAAATTTAAATAATTTACAATTGTGTGTGAGTGTGGGTGTAGAGTTAAGCTTGTTACAATTTTCACGACTGCACTGCTTCAATCAACAACAAAGCCACGTGTGGCCCATTTGGCGTCTCTCTCTCTCTCTCTCTGTCTCTCTGGTTCTCTTTCCCCATCTGTCCCTTTGCAGTCTTTGTCTTTACATGTGCGGCGTGCCACAGACAACAGTGCGCTGCGTCGTCGCCGCGCCGCTGCCCGTCGCTGAAGCCGCAGCCATCAGCTGTGAGGAGCAGGCGCCGGCAACGCCAGCAGCGGCCAGGGATGGCCAACGTTGGCTGCAATAGGAGCCCTCGCCGAGCACTGAGATCCGCTTACCCTTGCCCTCGCTGCCCGCTCCCGTTGCGCCGCCCGCTGCTGAGCTGTAGTCTTTGGTTGGTGACGTCGTTGACGCTGCTGCCGCTGCCGAAGCGGAGGCAACGCCGCTTGCAGTGCCAGCGGAGAGCAGCTGCGAGGCACGATGCATGAGCGTGGGATCGGTGTTGAGTTGCTTCTGCGATTTGGCGCGCTGCAGCGGCGCAATTTGGCCAACGCCGCAGAACTCCGAGTTGGCATTGTTATCAGCGGCAGCCGCATAATTGGCCAAGGCGCCCGAGTACATGCGACACTCGTCCGCCGCAGCGGCGGCAGCAGCTGCAGCAGCAGCCGAGGCACAAATATTATTCACCGACTTGTCCCACGTGTTCTTGATGATGTTCGGGTTGCTGTTGTCGAAGGTCAAGCCACCGCTGCTGCCGCGTTTCACCCCCAAAGCTCCAGCCGGGAGTCCACCAACTCCGACGCCAACGCCGACGACACCGCTGCCATTGTGATGCAGTGTGGCCACCGCATTCTGTTCGTTCTGTTTGCGGGCCTCGGCATCGTCCTTCTCCTGGGCACGCTTCCGCTTGCGCTTCATGCAGAACACAACGCAGGCGGCAATCACAGCCACCAACGGCATGGCCACAGAGAAGATGGCAATCAGCACCACTTGGGCATTGGTCAGACCATCGGCACGTGCCTGTGTGGTGGCATCATACTGATGTGCTCCATACGTTACCGAGTCGTAGGATTCCTCATCGCATTGCGTTCCGCGATAGCCGTTAGCGCAGAGACACTTGAAGCTGTTGACACGATTCATGCAGGTGCCGCCATTGTGGCAAGGATGACTCAGGCACTCGTCCACATCGATGGAGCAGTCGCGACCCGTGAAACCGGGACGACAATCACACTGATAGTCGTTGTTCAGATTGGTGCAGTTGCCGCCATTGGCGCAGGGAATTGTCAGGCAAAGATCGACACGTCGGCTGCAGCGTGGTCCATGGAATCCGGGTGCACATTGGCAGCGATATTGGTTGACCATATCAATGCAGGTACCGCCATTCTGGCACTTGTTGTCCACACAGTCATCGATGTTCTGCTCGCACTTGGCGCCCGTGAAGCCCTCGCGACAGATGCACTTGCCATTGGGCTGACAGGTTCCGCCATTCTGGCAGGGATTGGGACTGCAGTTGTCCAGATGCAGTTCACAGGTTGTGCCGCTGTATCCCGTGGGGCAATCACACTGAAATCCCTGCTTGCTGTTGCTCGTATTCGTATCCCGACATCTGCCCTGATGACAAGGCTTATCTGCGCAAGTCAAGAGCTTCTCCTCGCAGAGGCGACCGTTCCAGCCCATGGGACAGAGACACTTGTAGCCACGTTCTGTGTTTTCGTTAACGCAGGTGCCGTTATTCTGGCAGGGATTCACATCGGCATCGCAGGAACTGATCTCTGTCTGGCAGTCGTTGCCACTGAAGCCGGGCGCACATTGGCAGGTGTAGAGAGCGGGTCCGGTGTTGAAGCAGGTGCCGCCATTCAAGCAGGGACGATGGTTGGTGCAATAGTTGAGATCCAGGTTGCAAAAGAAACCACCCCAGCCCTCCTTGCAAATGCATTGCCAGGGCTTCTCACAGGTGCCGTGCACACAGTTGGGATAAGGTGCGCACTCGTCGCACAGTGGTCCACGCCATCCATTCTGACAGCTGCAAATAGAGAAAAAGAAAAGAGGAAATTAGTTGAAAGTTCGCAAATTCAAAAGATCCGATATGTGAGTGTATCGATAACTACATTTACAATTAGTGATATCGACCCGCTTTGCCAGTGCATCGATAGTTATCGAAAAAGGGCTGCCAACTACAACTACAATTAGTATTATCGCTCTTTCTCTCTTTGAATGTTTCATCAATGAAATATGCAAATGTAAATAAGAAAAAAGAAAAAGAGCTAAACTAAAGCGGACGCTGGACACGCTTATTGCGCTTGCGGCGCTGGTTTACTTTTGAAGTTTGGAGCAAATGCGAAAGGCAAGCAAAGCGAATCAGCAGAAGACGAAGCAAGCAGACAGACAGACACAACGCATCACCTGTTTAGCAAATCGCTCACACAAATCAATACATATGCATTTGTATTGGTATTTGTATGTAATTGCCTATGTGGGCGCAGCAACGCTTGGCTGCTCAAAGCAAAGACAGACAAACAGAGAGGGAGAGAGCAATTTGCGTTGGATGTGCACTTTTACTGCTCCTTCTTCATCTCCATTTTCTGCTTTGCCCAAATGATCTCAAGTGCTGTGAGATGCCCCCAAGGCGGGATATGCGCTTGACAGCCGTGCGCCGAAAGGAGAAAAGGGGGTAAGTCAAAGGAAAAGGCATGTCAACTTGAAAGTCAAAAAGCAAAAAAAGAAAAGAAACAATAAAATGATGCGACCCTGTTGCTGTTGTTGTTGCTGCAGTTATTTTCAAGTGTGCATATCCGCAGTCAATGTAGTGAGAGGGAGACAGAAAGAGAGAGAGAGAGAGAGAGGGGGCTTTTGCATTTCTCACGATCGCAAGCACAAAATTAATTTATTTAAACGCAGCGCTGCGCGTTCCACTTTGCATTGCGCTTCCTATGAAACACACTTACACACAAACTCACGCACACACGTACACACGCATGCGCTCTCACTGGCAGCAAATGCAAGTTCGATTAATATGCAAACACAAAAGACAAACAAAGACAAAAGACAAATCCTTCACCCACAAACTCTCAATTGGCAATAATTCAAAGCAGTCGCCAAGAGTAGGTGTATTTGTGTGAGGATGTGTGGGGAGGAGTGGGGAAGAGCGAGAGCAAGCTTACAGACAAGTGGTAATTGATATGCGTCAGTGTATACACAAGCAGAAATGTCAAAAACAACAGCGTTGCCAACTACCAGTCCAATGTGTATGCGTGTGTTTGTGTGCGAGTGTGTATTTGGTCATATAACGTGCGCGCTTAGAATTATTAAAATATTCCCACCATTCGAAGTAAAAGCACTTTAATTTTCAATGGTTTTGCTTTTTGGGCTGTGAGTGGCACACGCATGCTTGAGCGTAACTGCTTGCGGTTTTTTCTACGAACTAAAGGGGAGCGCAGAGAGAGGAGGGCGAAGGGGTCTGTGTTTATAAAGTAAACATTTTATCCCAAAATCACAATCAATAACACTTTTGGCTTTGCTGCTGCTGCTTGTGGCAATGATGTGTCTGAATTTTATGTTTTTTGGCACAATTATTGAACCACAAAATGTTTGATTTCCGTTGGGAATGTTGAAGAATAAGAAGAGAGAGTGATAGAGCGAGGGGTGGGGAAACTTTATTGGCCAGCAATGCATAAATAATGATCAACATCCTGTGCTGTTTTGATCAAAGAAAAGATCTA
Organism: Drosophila albomicans; assembly: GCF_009650485.2. Classification (NCBI taxonomy): domain Eukaryota; kingdom Metazoa; phylum Arthropoda; class Insecta; order Diptera; family Drosophilidae; genus Drosophila; species Drosophila albomicans. The sequence goes on from NC_047631.2 coordinate 12,619,193, forward strand.
AGCGCAATTAGCTTTTCTGCACTCGAAAGAGTTGGCAACGCGAGTCAACAGCTGCTTTGCGTTTTTGTTTTTGTTGTCTTTGCTTTTGCTTTATTTGAGATTTGAGCTTGAAATTTCATGCATAAAATATTTGCGAGCGTCGTCAAAAGTGTTGGCTTACACCTTGCTTTGTCATTGTTGTTGCTGCTGCCCTATGAAAAATGTGGGAAAACTTTGTAATTCAATTGCAGTTTGCAGGTTATGTGTTTGATTATATTTTTTTTTTTTTTGTTGTTTTTTGCATCAGCAGCGGCACTCGAATAAAATTGTAATGCAAAACCGCTCGGCAATCAAATGACAGCCAATGCACTCAAGCCAAGAATTTCCTTGTGCATAAAAACAAAAACGTGCCACACTAAACGTTTGTTGCTTTTGCCCTTTTAACCAAGTTGGTAGCCAACAAGCAAAAACAAAAAGGTGTGTCCAATGACAATTGTTGTTGTTTTTGTTGTTGTCGAGTTTGGCAAACAAACCAAGAGAAAAAAACGTGCAGCAAACAAAAAAAAAAGGTAACAAAAAGCTCATCAACTTTAATTAGCAACATGTTGCCAAGAAATGTTGCTAGCAACAACTAGATGCATAATGCAAATGTATGTAAATTAAATTGTTTTTGATGTTTTTGTTGTACTTACTTGCATTGATTGGGCTTATCGCATTGACCATGGACACAACCTTTGGCGCATTTGGCTGTAAATAGAAGAAGAAGAAGCGGAGTTTGGATTAAATGTCAATCAAATTAATTGATATGTTGATTAGTTTTGTATAAATTGACTAAATGCCCATAATGGCGACACTTTCTCAACACCTGCCCACACAGCATGCGTGCCACAAGCGTGTGGCGCCCACATTTCGTTTTAATAAGAAACAAAACAATAGTGGAAAATAAAACTTTCTTTTTCACGCGTTTCAAAGCAATGAAAAACCACTAAAACAAAAAAAAAAAACTAAAACATCTTCTCGAATTAAAATCGAAATAAAAGCAGAGAGAGAAATGAATTTCGGGGGCTCAAATGAATCATGGCCCCGAAAACGCCAGTGACTCTCAAACTGTGAGGCAGAGGCAACAACAACAACAACGAGCCGCAGCAGGAATAACTTGTTTCTAATATGCGCGACGAGGCCAAAAAGGAAACACCACAAAATGAAATAATCCCATGGCCACGAACGAAGAGCTCTTGCAGCAGCAGCAGCAGCCACAGCCACAACAACAACTACAAGTTGCCACAAGCGGGCCGAAAACAGATTCCCAAGCTCCAAAAGGTTCGACGAAAACTTCGATTGTGTATTGAAAGAGCGACACCGAGAGAGAGAGACGGAGAGAGAAAAGGAGTTGCAAGCAGTGAAGAAGAGGGCTTCAAGAATGTGGCAAACATGTTTCTTGGGCTGTGTGGCATGGACCTCGCGTTGTTGGGCTGTGGCACACAGGAAGTAGGGGAGTTGCGCCCGCCCGCCTTGTGTCGCAAGGGTTCTTCACTCGACTCGCTCGCTGGAGAATCGTGAAGATTGCGAATGCACAAATGCACAAAAAGACAGCTCTTTAAAACGTTGGCTTTGAGTTTCATTCAGCAGCATGCGGGAAAATTGCTAGAAAATCACAAAAACGTGTTTTCCCCCTCCCCTTACCCCTTTCGCCACTCCTTGGTGCTGCTTTTAATTCCCCCGCACACGCAGATAATATATATAAGCCGTAATATTGGCAATTGGCAATGATTTTTATTACATGGTCGAGAGAACGTTCTGCGAAAGTGAGATTGCTGTTGTTACCCGGTTGTTAGCTGGTAGCCAAGTAAACGTGGCTAAGAAATTCTTCTTCACTGTGTTGTTGTTTCACACGCCCGCAAGCTCTAGATTGAGTCTGCGATTATCTCTCTCTTGGCCGCTTTGCTATTTACTTTCACTTGAGCATCCCTCAGATACATTTGTATCTTTGGCAAATGTTGCAAGTGCAACACACACTCTTTTTTTGTTTTTTTTTTGGGCAGCAGCTGTGCTCCATTCATTCATTCATAAAAAACAAAACAACTTTAGCTGCAAATAGCTCATTTCCTTGAAATTAAAATGCACGCAGATCGAACGAAGCTTCATTCAACAACAGACAAAAACCTTTTTGGGCCAATTTAATAAAGGCTTCGGTCGCTCCACACGTTTTGGCTTTTTATTTTGCTGCTGTTGCTGCTGCTGGAAAATAATTTTGCCTTAATTTAAGCTCATTTAAGTTGAAGCAGAAGAGCGGAAGAGGCAGCTGCTGCTGTGGCAAGTTGCTTAACCGGCAGCAGCAGCAAAAGCAGCAGAAGGACACCAAAAAATTGTTGTGGCCGAAAAAAGCGAAGCAGCAAAAGGAAGCGAGAGGCAAAGGCAGGCGAACGATTGAGGCACATTTAAGGTGTAATCAGCCGTGTCCAGCCCTAAAGGAAGTCTGCTTCTTCTTCTTCTATGTTGTCTGCTTCTTCTTCTTCACCTTCTTCTGTTCGTTCTCGTCCTCAGCAATGTGCGGCATGCAGACGACGTTCGACAATCGTCGACGTCGTCTTTGCAGGAAGATACTCAAAAAGCGACGTCAACGAGGATGATGATCAAGAAGCTGTTGCTGCTGCTGTTGCATGCCCCTCTATGCGTGTGTGTGTGTTGGTGTGTGTGTCCACCACACCTTGAATATATATGTATATGGAGAGAACCTCCTCGGGGGCCCCTTTGCACTTGGCGTGGGAAGATTTTTGTGCTCTTCGTCAGTTTCAGTTTTGTGCTCTGATTCACAGTGTGTCCCTTCTTCTTCTTCGACATCCCCCCCTACCCCCTCTCAGGTGATCTACAGGTAAATGCTGCCTAGGTAGCTGCTACTATAAAGGGTCTGTGTCCGAGTTTTGTTATTGTTGTTGTTGTTGTTGCTGTTGCTTTTCTGTTTTGTTTTGCTTTGTTTTGTGGCCTGAGCTTCCTCATGTGATTTCATTTTGGGTTTTCAGTTCGTTACGTCGTTTTGTTGCGCCTGTTTGTTCTGCCCCATGCCCCATACCACATGCCCCATACCACATGCCAAATGACAAATGATTTCTCCTCATTGATTTTTAATTTATTTGTTTGACTTTGATTTTTTCCACTTTGAATAATTTTTGTATTCAAATTTTCGTCAAATCATCGAATTCATAGCTACGCATTCACAAACAAAATATAATTACACTTTTAATTCGTTAGCAGCTCCTTGTCTCAGTCCCTCTCTCTCTCTCTCTCTCACTGTGTCTCTTTCTTGTTTTTTTGTGTACAATCATCTCATTTGATTTGACAAGCAAGTGATTTTCAATAATAATGAGAGTTGCCCGTGAAGTGCGGCACAAGAAACGCGGCACTTGACAAGGCAACAACAAACACAACATTCACAACAGCAACATTTACAACAAACATGACTGAGAAGAGCTTCAGCGCAAAAGAATGTAAAAATCATTTTGTGGCGAATGGAGAATGGAACTCAAGTAGTTTTGGCCCCCATCTCGACTTTGATGATATTTGCCACTCGATAAAAATTGTGAAACCGGTTCTCAAGGATGTGATTCAACAGTAAGGAATAGCTTTGGTTGTTTCTAAATAATTCAAAAATTCCCCTTGAGAAGTTGTCATAACTATATTTAAACTTAAATTTCACTTTCTTTTGAAATACAAAATTAAAATCTTAAATTTCCCTCAATAACTTTAAATTTCCATTCCTTAAAGTCTATAATATTATTAAGTTACTCTCAAATTTCCCTCTCTGACTTGTAATTTCCCTTGCTAACTTGAAATTTCCCTCTCTTAAACTCTACAACATAATTAAGTTACTTACTCTCAAATTTCCCTCTCTAACTTGTAATTTCCCTTACTAACTTAAAATATCCCTCTCTTAAACACTACAATATAATTAAGTAACTTACTCTTAAATTTCCCTTACTAACTTGAAATTTCCCTTTCTTAAACACTGCAATATAATCAAGTTACTTACGTTTTTCACAGTATTTGCCTTGCCAGCCCGTTAGGCAGATAATTTCGCCAGTCTCGGAGCATGTGTAGTGACCGAATTGATCATCGCGTGGCCGGCAGAGATTGGCACAGCCGGAGCCATAATAGTGCGGATCGCAGGTGACACGAAAGCCGTATTCAAGCCATGTGTATGCGGACTCGGACTTGTTGGTCTTCCACTCGGATGAGACATCGAGAACTTGTTGCACGGACAGTCGTTGGATGAGCAGATCTGAAACAGATATGAAACCGAAACCATAAACATAAATATAAGCATAAAGATAACGATAATAACAACGAGTGTAGATACAAGTGTGTGAGAAACTCAAGACAACAAAAAAAAGAGGAGCATTTGCGGCCCTAATGAAGATTAATTGGAGTCGAGAGTGAGAATGGGTTAAATGCTTGCGGCTATTGCTTGGAATTTTGGTTGTTTTCGAAGATTAAGCATAGACCAAACTTGCCACAGATTTGTACAAAAATCCATATTCAAACTCAGCAACTGCAAGTCAAGTGCCAAGGTATGCGGATAGCAGCAAATATATATATATACATTTATAGTATATATATATATCTTTTGCAGTGTCTGCGGCGGGCGGCAACTGGCAACAGTCAGGCAGCAAGTCAGCCAGCCATGCAACACACGACACACACTGGAAGGAGAGAGAGAGAGAGAGAGGGAGGGAGACAGCGAAGCCAAAGAGAAGGCGAAGCAGACACAGACGACAGTTGCATTTTCAGCTGTTCGAGCTGAGACCGGTCTATTGGATGGCAACTTGTTTGCAAGTGTGTGTGTGTGTAGCCACATTATGCCATGGTCTATAAAGTAAATTGCAGGTGCATGACTATTCGAATTGCATGCAGCCAAGTCGAAACTCAACTCAACTCGAAGTCGACGTCGACGTCGAAGCCGAAGCGGGCCAAGAGTTTTGTTTAGTTTGGAAATACGAATAGAAAAAAAAAAGAAAACAACAGCGAATGCTAAATAAATATAAATAAAGTATAAAAAACGCTGCATAAATCTTCGGCAATGCTAAAAATCTTGCAGCCACAATAAGAATAAAGTTTGTGTGGCATATTTTGGAACACGCTGCAGCCACAAAAGCAAAAGTTGCTCGCAAGATGAGCCAAGAGTGAAAGTCACTAAAGCAGGATTTAGATTAGAGCAGCAATTGACATTATTAAAGCAAGACAGATTCAAAGAGTAAAAGAGAGAGAGAGAGTTATACGTAAATTGATTTGACAAGCTAACCAACTGGTTAGTGCCCAAATATCCATATCCATATAGCAAACTAATTAATTACCCCAGCCAAAAATATGCATTACAGCAATGCAGCAGAAATTCTAAGCCAAGTTGCAACTTGCCTCACCTGACGTGGCAACATGGAAAAACGCTCGCGCCAAGCCAACAACATTCCCCAAAAATGCCAAAAAATAAATAATACAAAAAATGCATAACCGAATTGAATTGTGTGTTGTGGTTTTATTTACATTTGCAACACACACACACACACACTCACACATGTGAGACTTGTGGCATGACAGGTTATTAGGCGACGTGCCGGCAACGCTTCAAGCGAAACGCACAATTTGACTGCAAGTTTTTGGGGTCCAGTTTGGCCAGTTGTTGCCAGCTTACAAGTGTGCGCTTATGTGCAGAGGGAAATATAGAAAATCATGCGCAAATATTTACGCAAAACGGCATTTTTTTAATTATCTATAAAAAAAAGGATTCAAAAGACACAATTCGCACACAAATTGAAAAGTTGCGTGTGACAACTTTCGCAATTATTGAAAAACTGGCCCCTAATAACATGATTAATGGTCGCTCTAGGCGGAAATATCAGCTGAGTGTTATCAATTCAAGATTTCCCTGCCTGGGGAATTTTGACAGAAGCCGCTAATGTCATGATTAACGTGAGACCAATGCGGAAAGTCATTTTATAGGTTATAGAAAGTCTATCAACAAAATTCCCAAAAATATCCCTACTCGGGAAATTTTCTAAACTATCCAATTAGAATCCCAAACACATCTGAAGCTTGTTAGGCTGTTTGCAAGCAACTCTAGTTGCAATTTCCCCACTTGGGAAATTTGCTAAACACTTGAAAACAAATGAGTGAAATTTGTGCGCAACAAATTTGCAACATGCAGCATCTTAAACTTGACTCTCGACAAGGGGCAAGGCTTAAGTGTAAAGGCAACTCGACAACTGCAAATATTTAGTCGCAGTCGACGACGTTGTGCTCTGACTTCTTCTAAAGGAATTTATAAAATACCATTTTATCAAGACACACGACGACGACGACGTCGGTGACGGCGACGGCGGCAACAAGTTTGTGGTCGCGGGATTCGCTGCGACTGTTGCTGGGCTGCCGCTTGATCCAATGAGTTAAAATTAAAAGATAAGCATTTTAACAACATCGCCAGCCAAGTCAGCCGAGCAGCCAAAGCAGCAAAACAGCGTGCAACAACAACGTGCAACTAACAACTTTGGCATTGGCAGAGATTAATTGGTAGGTAGGGATAGGTGAACAACAACCAACGAAAAAAAAAAGCACGCAAAAAATAAAGAACTTCAGCGAAAATCTTAAGAGCCATGAGTTGAAAGATTTTCGACGCATCAAGCCAAGAATCACCTTGCACGACGCAAAACGAAGGCGGTCAAGCTGTGTGTGTGTGTGTGTGTGCTTCCCTGCTCTTTCTCTCCATTCTCCTTTCTCACTCTCACAGCTTCTCCTCGAGGCACACAACTTGTGGCAAGTTTGCCTGCAGGCAAAGCCGGCGAAAAGGTCGCAACAGTTGAATCCCAAACTGAGACCGATACGGATAGAGACTCCTCCTCTGCCTCCTTCACCTCCCTCGCCACGTCTCGTGGCTTGTTGCAGGTTTCTTTTTGTGTTGTATTCCCTCTTCGTTTTTGTTGTATTTTTTTTTCTTAGCTGCTGTTCCTTTTTTGTATGTAATTTATGTTAAATGAATATAACAAAAAGAGCTGCTAAACTCGTTGGCAATGCAACGCACTCGAGACAGGCGTAAACTTGCTATGCAGCTTCAAGTATGCGGGAGATCGAACAACCGAAGGAGAAACAACTGCAACAACTTTGAAATAATGAAATTAATCCTTGACAAGCGCGTACAGAAACTGCTTTAAATTGAAATTGCAAAAAAACGGAGCCAGATAAAGATCTATTAGCTGGCAAGCAAAGTTCTCAGCAGGATGCCCGATTGCTAAACAATTAAAATTCCAACAAAGGACTAGGCCAACTTATAAATAGAAATAGAAAGAAATTCCAATGAATTGTTTCTACGATGAGAAGAAATCTCTAATGCAGGTAGAAATTAGGCAGGTAGCTGCAGCAGCCAGGTGTATGTGTGGGAAAATTCAAGAAGAAAAACTGCAGCAGATAAAAAGAGAAAATTAACAAAAAAAAAAAGAAAAGAAAATGAAGAACAAGATTGAATGTCCTTGGTAATGGACCACACTAGACTAAATCGATATTTGTATGTATGTTTGGTGTGTGGTCCTTATCGGGAGTGGAAATCTCTGGGAGCATGTCGCATTGTTCCAAGATGAATTACACGCTCTACACGATCGCTAAATTCCACAGCGAAATAATCAACAACGATTAAGTCCTGTGCCTAGCACTACAAATTCGTGATAAACCAAAAAGCAGAAAAACAAGGCAGACACAAGCCAAGACAATGAGAGGATGAGTCGACCTCAGCACACTTCCGTTCATTGCCAAGGCGAGCAGACAACAAAGGCGACAAGTCGTGGTTTATCCCCAACTAAGCGCATAAAAAAAGGGTTATTTAAAACCATTCAATGTGCCGGAAATCTTATACACACAAGTGTCGAGAGAGCTTTGGTTAGTTGCGTTTAGTTTGAAAATGAAACTAGAAATTCGATCAGATCAGGTGTCGTTGATCCTGTCGTCGATCGACAGGATGCGACAGTTATGACCGAGGAAGCAATAACTGTGTCACAGGATATTCTTAGCAGGATATGAATTTCATAATGTTGTTTTTTGTTTTGGTTTGGGTGTACTTACTGTTTGAACGCGAATTCGCGCTGTTGTTCGTATCGTGCCAAGCTTCGACGATCAACGTAAAAGTGCCCTGTAAGTAAAGAAGAAGAAGAAGAAAGCACATTAAAGAAAGTTCATCAGAAATTGTTTGGCTAGTGAGACGGGAAATGAACAGTTTTGTTGTATAGTTAAAAAGATATCCATCTGGGCCATAACTAACCTAATGGCTCGAAAGCTTTTACAAATCGAAATCGCAGTCCCACAGCCCACAAAGCTCATTATAAACAGATTATGACAGCACCGAAACATGCTCGAAACTAACGCCGCCCACATGACCAGGCCAGACGACGAGACCAATCCACAATCCACAATCCAATCCAATACAAGCCACTAATGCAATCGAGTGCAAATGCAAATGCAAATGCAACTTGCAACTGGCAGCGCCCTCAATTCACACTTGATTACCAATGCAGCCAGCAGTTGGGGGAGGGTGAGGCAAGAGGCAAAGGAAAAAAAAAACCGGCAGAGATGACACAAAATCCAAAATGCATAATGCGTATTGAGAGTGCGAGAGAGAGAGACTCGACGAACTACTCAACGCGACTTGCAGAGGTGTCTCTAACACTAACACTTGGTTGGGCGTCAGATTGCGTAGCTTTCGGAGAGACCGATTGACGATGCAGCATTGCGTTGCATGTAAATGACTAATTTTTGACTAACTTTCGATTGCGTCGTCAGTTGAGTAGATTTTTCGTGTGTGGGAGTCAGATGTAGAATTAATTTAGTTGATAAGGCAGATTGCATAACCTCCAGCTGGCTGTGGAGTGTTCAAGTGGAGTCTGAATGGAGTTGAGTGCATTTGGTGTGGCCAGACATTGAAAATTGCATTCGCAAATGGGCATAAAGTTGATGGGCACGACAGGAAACAAATCAGACATTGATCATCATCAGACGGCCTGACAATGGCCAAATGAAATGAATAAAACGAATGAATCAATTGAATGCTACAACAGTTTTCGGTTATACAGTAGTCACAATTGTTGAATACGATCAAATTTGAAATTTCCCTTTTAGTAAAAAATATCCCAGCGAGGGAAATTTTATATTTTCTATTTTAGCAAACCACAAACACAACAAGTGTACTCGAAATGCTTGATTTGACACTTTTTAAAAATTTCCCAAATAGGGAAATTTATTATATTGAATGGAGTGACTTGCGGCAAGTTCTATAGACACCATGTTACATTATGTTGAGTTATGACGAAAACAGCCGTACATAAAATACATAAGTAAACATAAAAAAGATATATAAATGTGTGCATATGTATGAGCTCCAAAAATAAATGAGCGACATCCATACGGACACAAGCACACACACTCTTGGGTGTGCAACGTACGTGGATCGCGTGCAATGGCGCTGTATATCAACGTCAATATCTGCAGCATAGGGTGAAGTGCATGCCAAATGCATAGGGCGCAAGAGTAGGAGTGGTAGCCACGTAGCAACCGAGACAAGAGACAAGACAAGAGAAGACACCCGCAGACGGACTTCGACAGCACACACACACAAACAGACAGACAGACGGACGGACGGACAGAAGTAACAAAGTTCAGCCACAGACAACGATGAGGAGCGTCAAAGTTGCTGCTGCTGTCGCTCGACTATTTTTAGGCACAGCTGAATGAGAGGAGGCGCATGCTGGCATTGCGGATAAGGCGGAGTAGGGGAGATGATGACTCCGGCAACCCCCAATGCTGTTGCTGCTGCTGATGCAAAAAAAAAAAAGAAGAACATCTCCCTGGCGTGCTGCTTTCATGGCATGCGTGCCCCGTGCCCATCCCGTGCCTCGTTTTAATTAAGTGCAACATTAAATTAGTTGATGCGACGACCGGTCGCGTCTAGTCGCCTCCTATAATTAAATTTATAGTTTGACCTAGAAATATTTAAAGTTGAAAGTGTTGTTGCGCTCTATTTTCAGCATTTATTTGTATTAAAATAGTCAGTTCTCTGTTTGCAAATGTCAATAATAGACGAAATAATTCGAAATTTCCCTTTCGCTTCCTATCTATTTTTGTATCTTGGAATTTCCTTATTTTTACATAATGTTAATATGAATATTTTAAGCTTTAAAGTGTGCCAAACTTCTCTAGAAATTTCCCTTCCTTCTATATATTGTAAATATGAATATTTTATTCTTTTGGCGCGTGCTGAGCTAGCTGCTGTAAATTTCCCCATTTGGGAAATTTTGCTAATTGCATTTTACATGCATATTTATGCATATCTTTGCACTTGGCTCGCTGCAAAGAACTGATAAAATATGTATGCAACTTACACATTTCACGTGCCAACATCTAGCTAGCGACTCTTCTCTTCTCTTCGCTTCCCCCAAGCGTAGCATGACTTTGCCACTTCCACAAAAGACTGCCAGCCAGACACATTTGTGTAATGATAATAATAGTGACGCTGCACATGCGCGTAGCACAATAAACAATTAGGAAGTAAAGTGTATGCTGGCAGCAACACAGGGAGAGAGGGGAAGAAAATCCACCCCTTAAGTAAGCCGCACACACGCTGCGGGCAACAGCCAAAGCAGCAACAGCAACAACGAAAACCGCTTGAAAAATACGTTACAAAATGCAAGCGGGTTGCCGCCGCGTTGCAGCTTGAGTAACTTTCAGCACAAGGTAAGCGCGGCAGCAAGCTGTGTGTGTGTGTTTGTGTGTGTGGGGTGAGTTGGTATATAGCGAATGTGCCCCGTAATAATTAAGAAATGCATGGCATGCTACCTCCATCATATATTACTTGGCCACTCGAGCATAAAAGGTGCAGCGAAGAAGAATTTCTGTTGCAGTATTTCAATTTTTTTTCTTCTGTTTTTTGAGCAATTTATTAAGCAAACACGTGCGCAAAGAAGACCATGGCTGAAAGCGTCAGTTAAACGCTGATCTAAAGTATTTAGTTGCACTAGAAGCGCAAAAGTCGATTGAATTGCAAATGAAAAACTGTATTTCTAGCGGCAAATAAATTTAAATCTGCTGAAACGCGATCAAAAGTCAAATGGGAGAAAAGTAACGTTCGCTCTTTAGGGGTTGATTGTAACCCTGGATCCTCACTCGCTCGCTTTTTCACTCGCTGTAGAAGCAGCGAGCTGGAAATTGTCGCTGGTGGTGCGACGCGGTGGCGCACGCGTTTTTCAGCGCACTTTAATAGCCGACAGATGTTTGCGCCAACAACCCTTGACAAGGACACACGGGCGGAAACACATGCCTCAGCCAGAGAGAGAGAGCGAGAGACTTTGTGCTATAAAAAGCCCCCAAACAAATTAGCAAGAGGAAAGAATCAAAAAAAAATTACACTGAAGAGGAGACATCACTGAGCAGCATTTTATTGACTGACTGACTGACTGACTGAACGAGTGAGTAGAATTGTCCCCGAGAGCGGGAAGAAGTCCCAGCTGAAGTGAGACCTTGATGAGTCAGTGCTAAATATACTTTTTTACAGACTAGAGTTATTTGGGGAGAATCGAGAGTTTACTTACCGGCCAGGCAAAGTTGAAGGCAAATTGTATGGGATTGGAAAAGCCTTTGTTCTGTAAGCTTTGCGCATCCGATAGATTGAATGAGTTCTCGCCAAGTATCGGCGTCACAACATCACCGTACGTGCATTGCGATGTCGTATCGATGGTCGCCTGATACTGCTTCAGACAGACGCGAAACCGCGTCTTGCATGTGCCAATGCACTTGCCTGTCGTCGCATCCGTTTCCCCGCTACAGCAATGTCCCTCGCTGTCGCGTCCATGCTCATTGCCGAAGTATTTGAGGCGCACTTCGAAATTGCCGGTACTGTGAACCTGGAGAACAAAGAAAGCAAAGAGAGTATGGCATTAGTATAATCAAATTAAAAAGCAATTCATTAAAGTTGACACGATGTAGAGATCGAGATCGAGTTTGGGTTTGCAGACACTACACACGAAAAATCAGCAAGAATGCAGCATCCCCACAAACCAACAAACATGAACAATAAATCTTTCAGCATGGTATTTAACCAAAAAAAAATATCGGGAAAAGAGGAGCTGCAAATAACTGAATGTGGAATTTTACTTGGCGATCAGCAACAAAGCCCCCAAAAATACCAATATCGAGTAGCAATTTGGCTGCAGTTCGCGCAAAGGCAATAAAAAGAGACCCATGCAAAGGACAAAACTGGCTTATGAAATATTAAGAGACAAGAACGACGTAGCAAGGCAAACAAAAAGCAAAGCAAAATGCACAGCAAGCGGTCGATTTTTTTTTTTTTCAACTTCGTTTCGGCTTTTCGGGTTACAAGTTTAACCTGGGTAAAAGAGAGACCAACTCTGTTTAGTTTTCTGTTTTGGTTTTGAAGCGCCGCATTTGCATATTTAGATTTGCAAATTTCTTTCTTTTGATAGTCGTCGTCGTCATCATAAATTTCTCAATTAATTCGAATTGGTGATTTTATGACTACAAGGTGTGAAGCGAATTTGTAAAATAGGTCAGCGCGTGTATTTGACACTTTCAAGAGAATTTCCTTGTATGGGAAATTTAGTTTATGGCATGAATGATTTGGCAAACACTTTTAAACACTTTATCAAATCATTTAATTGAGTTATTGAGTTGATTAGAAAATTTCCCATATTGGGAAATTTGTAGGGAAATTTTTGTGCATCGCTGATTATGGTGCGTCGTCAAGTGTATATGGACTTTTGCTGGGAGCACTTAAGCCATATAGTAATTATGACTTCACAGACAGCCATAAATGGGCGCACAACAGAAAGCTCTCAATACGTTAGTACAACAAGGCAATGCCCAAAAATAGGCGCTCTAGAGTTATTGCTCTGATTGCCGCTCAACATTTTCTATAACTGTTCGGCAATTAACATTTTAACAACAACAAGTGAAGCTTGTTAAAATGACAATTTAATTGTTAACAAGACATGAGCAGAGAGCACACAAACACAGACAGAGAGACATACAGACAGAGCAGCAGTCGGTGCTCCACATGTGGTTGGCTTGGGAAGCTTTTATTGTTAACGTGGCTGGCTGTTGTTGTTGCTGTTGTTGCTGGTTTACTTCATCTCTTTGTACGAACATGGGTGTTTAATTGCTCAATTAAGCAGAAGTGCGTCGTCTGAGGTTGCCCCTCAGCCTACCTCAGATGCTGTGGCCCCTTTCGACGCGCAGGTGTAATCCGCTGGGGTAACCAAACGAAATAAAAAGCCGAAGCGTGGCTGCCACAATACGAGATGTAATTTAAAAAAAATATATATAATAAAAGAGGGGAACAGAATAATAAGCGAAAAGAAAAACTGTAGCAAAGCCGCTTAACTAACATTTAATGGGCTTGGCGCTAACATTTATCGGACTGCTTTTGTAATTGTCAGCGGCAATTGAAGAAAAATAGTCAGAAGAAGAAGGGCGTCGATAAATGAGATAATGCAATTATAAATTTTTATTGTGAGTCTGATTCCAATTGCAATTGCGAATGCAAACACACCATAAACCTTGTGCAAATCAAACAAAAACTAAAGAAATGAGTAAGCCAAACCAACGAAAAAGCGAAGAAAAAAAAAACGCCCAAGATACACGCAAAACTAAAGACTTAAGCAACGAACGCGCAGACAAATGCAATGCAGCAGACTGCGCCGTCGACGTCGACGACGAAGCTGCTGCGCTACGTACAACAAAACGTGTATTAATAAGCAGCAGGCCAGCACAAAAAAAATGAGTAGAAGTAAGAAAAAAAAACAAAAACAAAACAACACACGGCAAAACGGACGCAAAAGAGCAGCACAAAAAGAAGCAGCAGCAGCAACAGCAACATCAACAGCAGCAGCGACGTCGACAGCAACAGGCAGGCGCAGAAAAACGTTGAAAAAAATGTACAAGTAAAACCGAATTGTTTCCCACGGCATACGATTTTGCCGGTCAACATTGATGGTTAAAACGAACAAACGAACGAACGAGCGGACGAACGACAAACGAACGAACGAACGAGCGAACAGAACGACAAAGTGACGAAGCGACGCGACGCCGAGTTTAGTCGGAGGCGCAGCAAAAGGTGTAAGCAGCAAACCAAACGCCAGGTGAAGAAGCAGCCACAGCAACAACAACAAACAGCAGTGCAATGCTTGCAGAGCTCGCCATGTTTAAAAGAGAGAGAGAGAGAGAGAGCAGCCAAAGAGAGCGCGAGAGCAACTCGAGTGAGAGAGCACAAAAAAGCCCCATAGGCTATAACAGTTTAACGTCTGTTGTTGCCGTTGTTGTTGTCAGCTGGTGCTGCGGCTGCAACTTAAGCGAAAGAGCAGCATCAAGCGCAAAAAAGAGCAAAACGTGACTTAAAAGTGAATTGAAGTGTTGTTGCTGTTTTTTGTTGTTATTGTTTTTTTTTTTTGCTTTTGCTTGTACTCCATAAAGTGCAGCTGGCAGCTGCTGAGAGCGACTAAGAGCGACCAAAAACTTGTTTTCAACGGCGCTTTGAAGAAGATCAGTGCAGGCAACAACAACAACAAAAAAATGGAATAATATAAGGAGAAAAAAGAATTAATAGACGATCAGCAATGATGCGTTGCTGATGCTGGAGACAAGCGAACGAAACTGAATTAATAAAAAGCTCGCATAAAAGAAATGTTAGAAAAAGCAATAAGCGGAAGGAAGGTTAAGCAAAGGCAAGTGCAAGAGCGAGACAGCTGTAGTTGGTGATGGGAGTCGAAGCTTGGAGTTGGGAGTTGTAACTATCCAACTATTTGATATGCAGCGCACAAACACAAAGACATAGGGAGAAAGAGAGTCAACCAAAGGTGCAGGCAGTTGTCAAAATATGTACAAAGCAAATCAATTTGCATAACACTGAAACATTTACACACACACACGGACACACACGTGTTTGTTGGGAAGAAACAAAGCGCTGCAAAGATTGAAGATGTGCAATGACAGAAACCACAATAGTTTTGTCCAACAATTTGACACCATTTTAATGTTTAACATATTTTCTCACACTTTTTGCTTTTTCGTTTATTTTTTTGGGGAGAGCTGGGCATAATTTCCCAAGCAAGGGAAATTCGCTTAAGTCGCCCCCACACAGAAAATGCAGCAAATCTTTTTTCTTTCCATGCTTTCCCAACAAACATATTTTCATGGAATTTTTTGTCGAAAGCAAAGAAAACTTGTTGCAATCCGAATTCATAATTTTTTTTTTTTGTTTTAATTTTATTATTATGAATTTTTTTGTTTATACACTTGTTATAGTTCTTTTGTCTTGTTTTGCCTTCAACTATGAACTTTATTACGCTTGAAGACCTTTTGGGCACACATAAATAAGAGGAAGAGAAACTGACGAGGAGAGAACTTGAAAGCTGAAATGCCAAGAGGGAACGAACAAGAAGAAGAAGAAGACGGGGAGGAGAAGACACTTGTTAAAAGTGTTAGAAAATAGTGCGTTGCATTGTTTACCTTTTGCTTGACTCAGTTTGCTTTTGCTCAGTTAGCTGTTGGTTTTTACGAGCTATGGTAAATTTATACTGTGATCACTCAGCCCTGACGCGACTAGTTAAGACCACATCGCACTCCTCTTTCCTCTCTCTCTTCATTTTCTTATTTTTGCCATTTCTGCGCAGTGTCTTCAACGTCAACTTACAATGACTGCCTGACTAACTAACTGACTGACTGACTGACAGTTTGAATGTTGTGGGTTAGTCACAAACACTCACACACACACACACACACATGTGCAAACTAACTGAACACACTCATTTTACAGGTGTTTGCTTAGCATTTGCTACTCCAAACAGCAAGAACGACCGACAGAGAAATAGAGAGATACGTACTTAGAGAGTACTGTAAGAAAGGAAGAGTGAGAGCGAGATAGCGTGTGCCCTTTGGCTTTGCTACGTTGTTTATTAATCATTTAAATTCATCATCACAATCAACCGTTAACAACGGGCTTGGGAAACAGCTTCTGTATGCCAGTGTGAGTGTGTCTGTGTGTGTGTGGGAGTCACTACTTCCACATCTTTGTCTCTGTTGCTCCCCCACATCTCGCGCACACATTCGTTTCTAAATTGCAATTAATTATGTTATAAAGTGCGCAATACGAAGACGGAGACAAAAGCTAAGAAAAAGATGAAATAGCGCCATTCATTCATCCATTCACTCAAACCGTCAACGCTGTCTCAATGTTAATATGAAAATTGCATGAAACGGAGAACAAAAACAAGCACAACAACAATTATACTGCATGTTAGGTATGATATGTTAAACAGACAGACTAAAATACTCAACACGACAGAAAGAGAGGGAGAGCGCAATCAATTCTAATACCAAAGTAAAGCGAGAGATGCTCTGCCTTAAATTAGTGTGACCAAACAGCAACCAGAAAAAGTCTGTGTTGTCCTGAAGCAAGGCAACAACAGCTGCACTTTCTTAAGTTGAACTTGTAAAACATTTCAGCTGGTGGAATCGGCGTCTCTCGAGACCGCAGGAGGTTTCAAGACAGTTTTTCGAGTGCTGTTAAAATTAGCAACTAAATGAAAACGAAGAAGACGACGGAGCAAAAAAAAAAACAAGAGCAAAAGTAAAGCACGCAACGTGTCAAAGCTGTGTGGAGAACCACATGCAATGTGGCCAGGGGATGCTGCTGACTGCCTGCGTTAAAGATCAATGAAAGATGCAGAAGCAAGCTGCGCATGTGTGACGACGACGACGACGATGTTGACGTTGACCTACGCAAAGTGTAGCCAAAAACGCCCATGTAAAAAGCGCATGCAAAAATGTTGACAGCGGCAGATGTTGCCATTTACACACACATCGCACACCGACACACTCTCTTCTGACTTTACACTCTGCACGTATTGAAATCGAGCAGCTTCTCGTTTTTTTTTTTTATTTTATACGCATATCGTTTCATTCTTTTTTTTTAATTTTTAAGGCATACGCCGTTGGTGGTAATTTTTTGAGCCTGTCTAAAGGCTGTTGAATTTTCGGCATGGACCTGTTTGGCAATCGAGAAAAAAATCCAAAACTAGTTTTCATCTAAAATAACCGTATCAACGAGAAGTGAGCGAAGGGTGTCGTCGCCCTTGCTCAAAACCAACCCCTGTTTGCTCAGCTGTTTTGAAAGGGGAGAAACTTAGCATATCGTATTACAGTGGTCGCCTATTTTTCAGATTTTCGTATTGCCTAAAATTGATATTATTATTTTAAGGAATAACGGAAATGTACTTTATCAAAGTAACATAAAAATAAAAACCTAAATTAAATGTGAAGAATGTTGCACTTTTCAGCTGCGTTCATTTTCATTTATAATGATTTTAGTAAATCATGGAATAAGTTATGAGGTATTCTAAAATATTAATAGAAAAAAATCGCAACTTCGTAAAACTCATTTTAAAATGTGAAATTAACTAAGAAATTTATGTTTTAAATAATTGACGCAACAAAAGAAAGTTGGCTTGCGATAATTTAAAATTAAATGAAAACTAAAATTTGTTATGCATTTTAAGGGTTTCAAGTTAAGGAGAATGATCAAGTTATACAAAATTTAGCTATTTACAGAGGTATTTCAGATATGCGTACGGATATGCCATAAATTGGCTGTAAAACTGCTAAAATTGGTGTAATCGTAAGAACTGGCAACGCTAAAAGCTCCGCATGCAAAACGAGGCGACAGACACTAATACAAATGCAAACGGCAGCTGCAAAACGCAGGCGCGCATTCATGTGACTATGTGCGAGTGTGTGTAAAGCGAGAATTGCCAAAAACGAAAGAAAAAGGCAAAGGAAGGCAACAACAAGTAGCTGCTGCTATGAAAATTAATGCAAGATGTAAAGGTAAAGCAAGAGGACGATTGAAACTCACCTGCACAATGACTGTGGAGCAAATGAATGCGGTTAATAAACATTTAATCCAATGCATGTTTATTGGTTTAGTTGTTGTTGCTGTTATTGAAGTAAGTTGAAGTTGTTGGTTGTGTGTTTTTAGTGTAATAATCCTTGTGAGGCGGCAATGTTGTTGTTGCTGTTGTTGCTGCTACACACGCACAAACACAATTACAACATCAAAATATTATAGTTTACTTTGCGTATTTTATTGTATTGTATTTTTGGCAATTCTTTTTTCATATATTTTTATCTTATTTGCAGCTAACTGCGGCACATGCTTTTTGTTGTTGCTATTTTTGCGTGCATTTTGTTGTTGTTTTTTATGTGTGTGTTTCTTTTTTGCTATTTTATTTTACACGTGCACGCGCCACATTTTTTTCGTTTTGTTTTTTATTGCAAGACGAAATAATTTTTCTTTTTTTTTGGCGATTTGCGGCCTTTTTCTCTTTCACGCACTCTCGCACACACACGTGAAAGGGGTGGAGGGTGGAAAGGGGGACACAAAAAATGCCGCTAGTAAATTTGATGATTTCTATATAAAAAACGCACTCTCAATGTAGCGCCATATAGAAAAATAGACACATGCACAGACATAAACACATGCAATAATTGTGTTTCGTTAAAACTTCTTCACTCTTGAAATTTATTATTTATTTGGAAATTTAAGTTGCACTTTCAAAAATTGCAATTTCGTGGTGTGCTACAAAAATATATTTTTTGTTTTTTGAAAGCGACGCGCGACACACGACCGATAAACGATGAACGCTGCGATGTGAGCACGACGTAAGAGCGATATGAGCCACTGAGCGTATTTGGCCGCAACGAACCGCACAGCGCAACAATCCAAAACAGAATGAAAGCAGACATTATTTTATTTTTGAAATTGTCTTTTTAGCGGCGACCGCTCTGCTGCAGAGAGAGCGCACACATAGTGAGAGAGGGAGAGCGCGCAAAAGGAGAGCGCATTCGTGAGCGCAACACACAAAACGTCTGCCGTACTCACGTACTTTTTCGTGGTCATCCCTGTATTACATCTGCTGTATGTGAGCGGTAAGCTGGGTGCGCCTGCGCGTGCAAACGGGACAGCTGCTGTGTGTTTTGGTGTTGCTGAGAGCGAAACGCGTTTTGTGTGCATATTTAGTACATTTCTTGAAAATGTTGCGAGCTGAGCGAAATGTTGCAGCAACATTGCTGCGCTGCGAAATAAGGTGTTTGGTAGTCGGCAACATTTAATAATTTACCTTAATGAATAACATTAGATTAAATACGTTTTATTAAAATATACATTTCAATTAAATCAATTTAAGTGTAAGCTGTTATATTTAAGTGTTGGGTACAAATGTTGCCCGCGAAAAATCGCAAATGTATGCTTTTTTTTTTGAACCCTCCTGTTTATCAAAGGGTTGATTATTCGTTTGGGATTTTGTATTGTTTAGGGGCAGCAGAACCTTAGATAAGCTGCAGGAACTCCGCATAAAAGGATTTTTAGCTCTTTTATGAAATGTGATTTACATGTGAAAGGCTTTTCAATAGTTTTTGGCGCTCAGAAGCAAAAAAAAAAAAAAAAAAAAAACGCTCAAGAAATTTTAAGAGGAATTCAAAGAGTTGGTAAAGCCTAGAAATAACTTCATTAATTAAATATATGTTTGTACTAATCAAAAATAATTATTTTTTTTTAATAATTTACGTGCACATGCTGAAGAATTTCCATAGAAACCTTTTCAATAAAAATTAATTTTAAATGTACACATTTTTTAATTTCAAAGTTTCGCTTTATTCTTTTATCAAGCATATTCAACAATTATTTTTTTATTTTACTTTATTTCTAAGAGAGAACGATAGGTTAAAAAAATGATTTGAGACTTGGAAAATTGAAAAAGATTAATGCTGTTCCATTAACATTAGCAAACATTGTAAATCACAAAGGAGCCAAGACTGCTGGGAAGTCAAGAAAGAGAATCGAGGGGTTAGACACACTGATAAATGGCCCAAAAGGGAAGCTGCAGCTCATCCAACGAATCGATTCCAGGGCGGCTTTTCAATAGAGTTGTCCGAAATTTGTATATAAAAATCGGTCTTCATTAATTTGCATGTTTTTGCGGATTGTTTGGGGCGACGAGAACATTTGCATGATCAGAGAGTACAAGAAGGAGGAGCAGAAGTGCAAAAAGTGCAGCAACAAAGCAGCAGAAGAAGCATGCTCATCAGCAAGATACCCTGTATAAATAGATTTGGATGGTGTAAAAAGCAAACTGTCGCATATTTGAAATTAAAAAAAAAAAATATATATATATATATTTGTATGATAAACATATAACTTATTTGATAATAGCTGAGAAGTAAAAAACATGAAAATTAAACTTTAATATATGTAAATCTATAGATAAAACTATAATAATATGAATATTGTATAAAATATGCATTCACTAAATATGCAGTAAATTGCAAATATAATGAAGTTCAAAAGAAAATATAAAAATAAATAATATTAAAAAAAATTCATAAAAATTTATTACATGAAACTATTTTATATACATAGATTAGATTACTGATGTAGTACATAAAATTATTATTATTATTCAGTGTTCTATCCGACAACGTTTTACACGCTAGGTGTCGCTAGTGTTGTGCTCCGCTCCTAAGCCTTTTCTTTTGCAATTACAGCAGCAATAAAACTATTTTTTGCTGCTCTATTGAAGTGCCTGCAACTACCCGTTTTTCCTCCTGTCTGCTGGGTATAATAAAAATGCAATCAAGTCAACACCCAATTTTACAAGAGCCACCAAGAGTTTCACCTCACTTTCAAGCATGAAACTGAGACTGGGAGTGGGACATGGACATGCAGATGGAGTTGGAGATGGAGTTGGAGTTGGGCTGTGCAGACTCCTGGGAAGTTCAATATTTAAACAAAAATCTTTTCGCGCCATAAATTAGGCAGTAAAATGCGAGCGAGAAGAGTGAAAAGTTTTTAAATTAAACACAAATTTATGGCCGCCAAAAGCTGCGGGCTGTGGGGCAGCAAAGCCGAAAGGGCCAAAGCGATGCAGCCACAGCTTCAGAGTCTGAGTCTGACTCTGAGCCAAGTTAGCACCTGTAAACCGGTTGTATTGTGCTGTGTGTTTTTTTTTTGGTGTTGGGGGCTGCGCAGGTAGCCAAGAGTCCAGGTTGGCCAAACAGATGTCCTGCTGCTCCAAATTGAAAGCGCAACATACATCATCCTTCCAAAAGGGTGTCCCCACACTCCCCTCCCTGCTGTGCCTTGCTGTCTTTACAGCCGCCGGGCACCTTGCCGTTTTGAATAATAAGCCAAGACAAAAAGACAACGAAGAGAGCGCAAAAAAAAAAAAACACACGAAGAGACCAAAAAACACACAGCCAAAAGAAATTGGGGTCATGTACTCCACACGCACGCGGCGATTTGGCCAATTGGCGAACTGACGATCGGTCGATCAGTTGCCCAGTTGCTCACTTGATCAGTTGATCACTTGTTGATCTCCTCGCCTCGTTCTCTGCAGCTTCTCTTCTCGCCTTTGCTCATCTTTCACTTGGACCAACGCACTTGATGTTTTCTTCTCTTTTTCTTTTCTTTAGGTTTACTTGTTTTATCTTTTTTGTTAAAAAGCTGGAAATTAGTCGCGTGGCTGTGACACTGTGCAACAAGAGGGAGAAAAGGCAGAAAAGAGGCAGCTGGGCTGACGAAAAACTTATGAACGGTTTATACTTGTATTTAGCAGTTTGATAGCAGAAGACTACAATTAAATAAAGGCGACCATCGACCACCATATATTTCATATTTAAATACTCTATTTATTTTTGTAACTTGAATTGATTTGAAATACAAAATATCTCGAATTTAAATAGATAGTTCTATTACAAAGAAATAAAGCATTACCGTACCTATATACCAAATATAACATTTGGCATATTTTAACATTTTCGGTATATTAATTTCGTACCTTTTTGAAGAATGGTTTTATCGAAAATGGTTAGCAAGGATTAAAAGAAATAAATTATTACCAATAAAACCATAACCAAAAATATACCAAATTATGTACTAAAATATGGTACCGATATACCATATATAGCAATTGGTATATTTTAGTACATAATTTGGTATATTTTTGGTTATGGTTTTATTAAAAATGGGTAGCGGGTATTTTACAGTTCCATATAGAGATTTAATTATAAATATATTACTTTTCATGATATTATTTAATATTTAATTATGTATCCAAATTTGATATAAGTTTTTAATTTATTATTTAATTTCTATAAAATAAATATGATATTTTCATTCATGAAACTTTATCTGCCAAATAAGCTAGTTAATGAATTTGTATATAATTTGCAGGCAAATATGATTTTGCATCCTTTTTCGGGTTTTTTTTT
Organism: Drosophila albomicans; assembly: GCF_009650485.2. NCBI lineage: Eukaryota > Metazoa > Arthropoda > Insecta > Diptera > Drosophilidae > Drosophila > Drosophila albomicans. Next base: position 12,641,531 of record NC_047631.2, read on the forward strand.
TGCTGTATCCTTTTTGTGCTTTGTGTATCCAGCTTTGGTTTGGGGAATTTCCAAGAATTATCTGGACTGCTATTCAAATGATTCCAAGAATTCGCGGCACATGTTCCACAGTAGTGTCCTTGTGGAGTGCAATAAAACGAGAGAGACGCAAAGAGAGAGAGAGAGGGAGAGAGAGAGAGAAGAGGAGTAGAGCCTGTTGGGGATACCAGTAAACATCCTGTTATGAAACAGCATAACTCGTTTGCGTGTTTTCATTCATCGAAAACATTGCAGAAACTGGAAAGGCGCGATTCGTGAATTGTGAATTGTGAATAGTGAATTTTTGTGAATTGGTGTTGTGGTGGATGCGTAAAAAGTTGTGTACGACGCAGCAAACCGGAAGTGTGGATGGCGTGGATCCTTGCGATAGTCCAGCAACAGGCTCAAGAAGAAGAAGAAGAAGAAGAAGTTCGCAGTTCGTGGGAATTTCATAAGGCACTTCCTTCCTTCCTTCCTTCCTGACTGAACAAAGGCAAGCGAGCGCGGGTGTAGATCCTTTTTTTTTGTCGATGTCGCTGTCTATGAGCGCGAATCAAATTACGCGTGTCCTGGCGAAGCTGCGTCGCCATCGTAGTCCAAGTCTCAGTCTCTATCGCAGTCTCAGTCTCAGTCTGAGTCTCAGTCTGTGTCCCTGGCACAGTCTCCAGCCAAGGCAGCCATCCATCATCCACATGCTGCTGGCTTGTTGTTTTGCACCTTGAGCCTTGACTACTTCCGGTTTTGCGCGAAGGACAACAACAACAACAGCAACGATGACAACGCAGCAGGTAGTTGTTGTTGCTGTTGCTGTTGTTGCTGCTGTGACCAGTTTTGCAGTTGCCTCGCGCACATTTCCTGCGCTTTGCCCACGCCATGCAAATAAGGATGTCGGATGTCGCCAAATAATAACAACAAGTGTCTCCCGTCTTGGTCCTTTGCCCGGATGTTTGGCTCTTCGATCGATTGGAAATCGAGTCTCTGCAAACGAAGTCAAGTGTCTCCTCGCTCTCAAGTGCCTTCAAGTGTCGCAAGTTTTAAGCGTCTGTCACAAATATGAGATGACTTCATTTTTAGTATTTACTCAGACTGAACAGTCTGTGTGTGGACTGGAAATATCCTGTGTAATCAGGATAATTGGCGAAAGTTTTAAGTTTTTTTTTGGTTTTATTATTTATGGTCTTTGTCTTTAATAATTACATATATTATTTTTAAAGGTCAGTCAGCTTCTTTATTTATGATTAAATATCTGTTGTTTATTTTCATTGGGCTTAAAATAAATCATATACATTTAGTATATTAAAATACTAGTCAGTTTCTTTGTTACTTTACTTAGTATATTAAAATACTAGTTAGTTTCTTTGTTACTTTACTTGGATATACTAACAAATTTAAAATTAATTTGAGGGCACGTTTGATGAAGTTTTATATTCTTTGTCTTACAATATTTCAGTTTCTTTGTACTGTACATTACGTACATATAGTATATTAAAATACCAATTAGTTACTTTGCTACTCTACTTCACCTGGATACGCTAAGAAATTCACAATTAATAGGACAGAACGTTTGATGAAGTAAATCTATTCTTTGTCTTACTACATTAGAGTTTCTTTTTATTGCTTTCAACGAGGATATTCAAACTTTCTCGAAAAATCTACATATCTTCTAAAATTCTCCTAGCCAAATCCCAAACCTAACAATCAGTTTAACATCACTTCTTCAATGCAACCTTCAGTTCTTCAGATAAAACATTCCTCACGAAAGGACTCTCCCTTGTCTCTTTAAGATTTTCCAACCGCAATACTATCGCTGCCACCCTTGGCAGGTGTACTCCATGGAGTTTTCTCAGGACTCGCAGGACTCGCAGTGCAACGATGAGTTTCCCACAGGATGCAAATGTAACAAAACACAAGGAACACAGAAATCGACATTTTTATGTTTGATTTCATGCAAAACCGTAAAACAGTGAAAGGAAGCATCGAGAACAGAACTCAACCGAGAGCAGGACATGTGTGCTTCCCACAAACACACACACACATGTTGCAAGCAGCAGGTACTTTGACTATCCCCATTTCGATGTTCCCAGGAGGCTCAGAAGAAGCAACGATAGCAGCTGTTGAGCACCTTCGATAGATTGAGAACAGTTTTGAGATTTGTTTTGATTGTTCGACATTTACTTCCGTGTGAATTTCCATGTGATTTTCGCCAGTTTCCCACTGTCTCAGAGACTCTCTCTCTCAGTCTCATCTTGACTCCCGCAACAGCTGGTGAAGTGCCAATTTCTAGTCCTTAATCCTTTCTGTTAGAAACTGTTGTTGTCCTAATTGGCAGCAGTTGAAATAAATGTTATCTGATTTCTCAGCGCTCTGAGAACGGAAGTGGCGCATCCTTTGCGGCCACAAGACAGACAGAGACAGCGAGATAGAGAGCAAAGAAGAGGGAGACACTAAGGAGCACCCTCAGCTCAGTTTGCCAAAAAACAAAAAAACAAATGCGAGGGTGTATATCAGGTGTATTGCATAATCCTCCTTTTGGCTCATTGGGGAATCTCAGCGTTGTTTTGTGTGGGAATTCTTCTTGTTTTGGATTGTGTTTGAATCTGGTATCTGAGGATCTTATGCAAACGGAAGTTCTCTAAGCGTGGGAAGTGAGGGAAATGTTTCACAGGCGCATTCAGGGAAATGTTGAGTCAAGTAGAGTTTCCCCAAAAAGGGTTTCCAGCTTCAGCAAATATCTCAGTCTATGAGACTTGTCAAATATTTGCTTGATAAGAGTAAGAGTGTGGTTAGTGTGGATGAAATTCGAGATGCTTTTCGGAAGAGTTCCTTGTTTTGTCTGCAATTTTATTTGGGTTTTTTACTATGGCAATCAATTTGGGAATATGATTTTGTTTATCTATTATTGTATTGAATTAGTATTTATTATTTTATTTGTACAATGAAGCATAATTTAAACAACTTCACTTGACAATATTATTAAAATCGGCAAACAATTGATGATAAGTATTTTAGGCAACTTAAACATAAAAGTGCAATGGAATTTACCTCAATAATGATATTGAATACATATACAGTGTATATATTAAAGATAATAGGAATACTTTCAGAACTCATAACGGTCGAATAATATTATTTTATTTAAATTGATTGATCTTAAATCAGGTGCAAAGTTTTAAAGAACAGTAGACAAATTTATTTGATATTCTGTGCTTGGAAAAGATAAAAGAAAATTCTTGCGGATTTTATTTTTGACTCATCATTGTTAGTATTTATGTACAATATTTCAAAATACATATTTTCTTTTCAAATCACTTATTATTTAATCAAATCTTGGTATCTTTACATTCCATATTTATAAATACTTAAAAATATGGTACTATTCATAGGTTGGGATTTATAATACGGCTATTAAAAATGTATACATAAATTGTACATATATTTAAGTTATAATTTATTTGTATTTATTTCCTATTTTATCTACATATTTCTTTTATTTTGTATTTCTTTGCTCTCACAACTTTAAATTACTTTTCTTAGACCTTACCAAATTCTTTAACAAACTTTGTCTTATGGAATATTGAATTTTCTCTTGAAATTGATTTCACAGCGCATTTTTGCCCACAATACCAAACCTTCGATTGATTCCAAGGATCACTTAAAGTGGCCTCCGAAGCATATGCTATAATAATTCAAGTGCCTATATCTTATCGCGTCAAGTACTCGATATGCGACCATTTCCATCCTATGTACAACACATGTTGCACTTGGCAAGTACAGTACTCTATTTCACTTCACTCCACTCCACTTCGAAGCCTAATGAATTTTCGAAACACATTGCCGGGCAATACCCAAAAAACAAAACGAAACCAATCGAAGGAAAATCCAAAGGATCAGGCGGCAGCTCGTAAAGGACACGTCCAAGTGCGTGCCTACAAAATGCGATTTGACACACGTAGTTTTCGATCTAAAGACCTGCTGCTGAGTTGCTGCATTTTCTATTTTCCATTTTCCATCTCCATGGCGGGCCGACAAAGCGAAAGCGGCCAAGAGATTTGTTAGTTCAGCCATTTTGCACAATCATTTTTGTGTTTTCTTATTTTATTTTTTTGGGCCAACTCACGTCTGCAATTTGGTAACATCGGTGGGCGTTCTGAGGCGCACTCCCTCGGCCTAAATGATTAATTTCCAAGACACTGCAGGTGCACCTGTATTTAAAATAACTAAAAAAAAAAAATAACATATTATATTCAGCACTGAACTGACACTTACCCTTGGCAATGAACCTGACTGTCTAGACAGCGTCGTCATATCAGCAAATTGCTGCTTGCTAATGTTGTTTACTTTAGTCCTGGCTGACTATCCGGTTATCCTTGCTATCCTGCAGTCTTACCATTTCGGCAATTAGCCAAAATAACAAATAAGCCAAATCCCCCTCCGCGTTTTCCATTTCAAATTGCTTTGTCAATAAAGTTTGTCTCCTGTCTCACTTAAGGGCGAAAAGTTGGCATTAAAACTAAATGCTAGGGGAGCAATTTATTGGTGCGATGGTTATCACTGTTAAACTGAGGAACATTAAGACGATAAATGTAAAAATATTTTAATATATTTTAGGAATTTGTTTATTAATATCGAACATAAAACCGAAGTAGTTATCTATTCTTCAATATCATTGTATTTTTAACTTTTAACATTTAAAATGGTAAAAAAAAAAATGTTGAAATGACAATAATAATTACTTTTTCACCTTAAATTCTATTTAAAATATATTCATATTCATTATTAATAATACAATCCTGAACTACATAATTTAATTAGAACCAACAAAACAAGTAACAAAGTTCAAGTGTGCTCGAAGTATGAGATACCCGCTACCAATTTTTAATAAAACCATATTCTAAAAATATACCAAACTAATATACCAAAAAATACTAAAGGATACATTTCATATATTATTGTAGTATATTGGTATAATGCGTCACGTCTATGGTATATTTTGAATGAATGTAAAATAAATAATAAAAAAAATACTAAAAATATACCAAATGGTATGTTTGGTATATCGATATAGTACACCAGTCAAAATATACCATAGACGGCACAATATACCAGATTGTCAGCCAAAGCAACTAAGACCCCCAGTAAATAGGCGTTTTTGCCCATACAAAAGTATTTCTTTAATCCACAATTTTTATCTGATCGCAACCAAATTTTCAGAATCATAACTACTACAGTAATTATTGTATATACCAAAATTCGCAACTCTAGCATTAAAATTAGGCTTGTTATTCGATTTTTTTGATTTGCGGGGGCGGAAGTGGGCGTGGCAAAAATTTGAAACAAACTTGATCTGTGTGCAAACACAACAAATGCTGTCGAAAAAAAATTATAGCTCTATCTTTTATAGTCTCTGAGATCTAGGTGTTCATACGGACAGACGGACAGACGGACATGGCTATATCGTCTCGGCTGTTGACGCTGATCAAGAATATATATACTTTATAGGGTCGGAGATGCCTCCTTCTACCTGTTACATACATTTCCTGCCGGCACAAAGTTATAATACCCTTCTACCCTATGGGTAGCGGGTATAAAAATAAAATCATTTGGCTTAGTTGTTACAATTTTATGTTTTACATTGCATTTAATATTTAAATTCGAGTCGCAAAATCTATTATATAGTTTAGTAATATACACACTCAAATATTATTTAATCTTTCATAGATATTTCAACGAAATATATAATAATACTTTTGTAAATTCCTTTGGAAAATATATAAAATATATAATAATACTTTTGTAAATTCCTTTGGTAAAGAAATACCACAAGATCTGTTGAAAAGCTTCCTTCATTTTTAATCGATTTTTCGACTATCATATTTTACACCGTTTTTCAATATAAACTACGAGATACCTGTCATATCTGTATGTCAAATCGCATTACTTGGGGCCACAAATGGAATCGCTGACCCAAATTGAAAGTAATATTTAAATGAGTTTTGTCAACTTTTGCAATCACATGCAAAATAATCGCAGTAGCTTCCTGTGCATTTTGTCATTTTTAATGAACTTTTAAGCGATAATGAAAATCTGATGCACACACACACACACAGAGAGAAACATATGTGGTGAGAATATGTGTATCAAACAGATTACAGGTTAATGGAAAGTTGAGTTAAAAAACAAAAACCGTTGATGAGAACGAAGCCGGCAGCTGGGAATTGGTCAGATTAAGCATAATGAAAACCCTTTTTTCGGGGTTGCTTAAGTGAGATAAGCAAAACGGGTTCCCTGCAGAGAGCTAATCATTTTAAGAGTCGCTCCCCGAAAACAAAATAAAAAATAATTTAGCAAAGCTTTTCCACATTTTGCCAATGGGAGCCAACAACCTGTTGCACTCCAAAAAAAAAAGAAACAACAAAATGCATCAACATTACGAGTAATGCGTTGTTGTCCTGGCAGCAGTTGAAGAAGAAGAAGAAGCAGAAGCAGCAGTTTAAGAAGAAGCAGCAGGCAAGCTGCATCCGGTGTTTGTGTTGATGCCAACAAACTTCCGTTTTTCTGCCAGCAGCAAGCAGCAACAACTTTTGCGCATGCGCAGCCACAAGTCAGTCACATTCACATCCAAAGATACAGACACAGACAGCACTCAACACTCACACACTCTCATAGAGCGAAAGAGAGAGAGAGAACAACAACATGCACGTCAACTGCTGCCAACAGGTGTATTTACTGTTTTTTCTTTTATTATTTATCAGGGACAACAACCAGACAGACACACGAAAAAATAAAGAAGTGCTCCTCAGTTGGGTTTTCATTTCTGTTTATACCCTGTATTAATTCTCTTTGGGGAACCAAGATCTTATGATAATTGAAATCAATTAAACTTTTTTAGTTACAATCATCAGATAGTGAGATTTGTATAGTCGACTTTTGTTTACTACAATATAAATATAATGTTATATAGTAACCTAATATGTCTTCTCTCTTTTTTTCTAAAGTTAAATGTAATATTAAATACTAGATTTAATATAATAAATATATAATATAATAATAAAAAACAATAATATCATGTATGTTGTAAACTAAGTTTTTTTTTAATTCAAACAAAGTATTATGTTAAAAATATATTTTATACTCAGACTCTATTTAAATATAGATAAAATTGAATACGACATATAAGAAATGGGTTTGAATTTTGTAAAAAATTAGGCCTTAATTGCAATTACAACAGACAAATTAAAAAAAAGGTTTAACACTAACAATACTCTTTTATTTAAATCAAATTTAGAAGTCTATTATTAAATAAAATAAAATATGTTTAATAAAATAAATTATTAATTGAAATTCAAACAATTTTATTATCGAAATATTTTTTGTTATTAAAATTTAAATTCATTTGAATTATCCATTATATACATTTGATTTAATAGGATTTTGGTTGGAAAACATAATGTGTGTTTTGAAAAGAACTTTTCTTGAAATTCAAATCAATTAATTGTATGTTGTTTATATATTTTCACATTTTTATAAAGATGAATATAAATTCTAGCTTATAAATAAGTTCAAATTATATTTTGATTGTATTAAATGTTATGCATGTTCAATACTATTATTTCTTTCGTGAAGTTTAGGCAAAATTTGTTTATATTATTTTATAGGAATATATCATATTAATAGAGTAAATATTAAATGACTTTATGTAGCAAACCTTTAAATTTATTTTTTTTTTGTGTTCTTCCTTAAATTTATTTCGTTTTTGTTGACTTCTTACTAACTTAGCTTTAATTGATTTATTTATTTTTCGTTATTAAAATATCTTACACTTTACTACAGGGTATTTCTTGGACTATAATTTTCCCAAACTCTACGTATCTTCTTCAGTTGGTTGTGCTGCCTGGGCAACTTTTTCATTGCCATAATTACCATGATTAACAATGAATGCTGGGCCCGAGTTCGAGAGTCGCTGGCTTTAACTTGGTTTTGCCATCTTTCTGCTTTCGACTTCAACTCCAACTACAACTCGAACTCCAAGTTCGTCTTCAACTTCAAGTTAAAGTCTCTCTTTTCGGTTACTTCGTCAGCAGCAGGCGGCAAACACGCGACAAATTTAATTTTTATGCTATTTCTTTCTCTTTGTATTTATCATTGTTGTTGCTTCCCCTCTTGTCGTAGTTGTTGCATATATTAACCGTAAGTCGCCTGCACTTTAATTTGTATTTATGCGGGCTGATTATCTCTACCTTCGCCTTGTTGTTGTCGCTTGTTGCTGTTGTCGCCGATGATGTTGTTGACTTCATTATTTTTATTGAATGCGACGTTTCTTCAGTCTTCATTCTTCATGTAGCATGTTTTATTGTGACTGTAATCAATGTAAAGCGGAACTGTACCTGAATTGTGAGAAATATACAATTATTTATAAAAATATCAATATCAAAATAGATAGATTCGTTCTTTTGAACCCTTTCAATCGTGGAATGTTTCTAATGTCGCCTCTGATAAGAAATTCCCTTTTCAAAAATGCCGTTACATAAAATACCGAAGGAATCCAAAAAATATTGACACAGCTCAAACAAAGAATACTTTATATATGTATCTTGTATCTTTTTTTTTTTTGGCGCGTGCTAAGCTTTCCGCAAATGCGCAGACAAACAATATTTCTGAGAAATATTGGGGTTAAGTTCAGTTTCAGTTTTGGGTGCCAGTGCCAGGTACTGAGAACTGAGAAGTGCAAAGCGGACAGCACTTAAGCCGGAGACAAACTCAGTTTGAAAGGAGAGATACAAATACCAGCAACAGATAGAGATACAGATAGAGATAAGGGGTTCAAGCGTTGAAGAAGATAAGATAGTATTCCGAACCGTCCGAAATCTAAGCAAATACAAAGCCAAACGATATCGATTTGAAATGTTGAAAATTAAATGAAAAGGTAAAAGAGCAAAGCGAACTCGATGGATCGTTCTTATCGAGGTGGCAGCTGCTCAAAAAGATGAAAAAAAGATAAACCCGGCACGGCACGCGCTCGATTCTCAGACCATCTATATAGTCATAGCTATATAGTTGTGTTTATCTGTTTGCGCAAAAGTGCAATAAAAGTGTTGTGTATCCTTCCGCTTTAGCATCTGTCCGCGAGGATAAGAGTTTTACGAGCTCGTTCCGTCGTTTTTATGACTTTGATTATCCTGTTTTTCCCCCTTCCCCGGATACTTTGTTGCGCCTCATTAAGTGGGCTCTGCGCTCGATCGCTTAGTTTTTATTAGTTTTTGCCTGTACTTCATTTAATTTAAATATATATATATCTCGACTTATGACTTCGGCTTAAGTTGCGCAATGAAAATGATCCTTAAAGTCATGCCATATCGGGCTACAAATCTTCATTTAATAGACCACAAAGAGAGACTGTACTTCGGCAGTTCAGAGACAATGGCTCAAAGTCAGACAAAAGATCAACGTATAGCGCATTGTCTGCAGGTCTGTTCCCTCTCTCTCTTCCTTCCACCCCTGTCTGTAACGAATCCAGCAGATGAGTTTCCCCCCTCTCTATTCTGACATCTTTTAAGGCTGTCGTCAAAGCGTAAAGAATGCCTTGGCTGATCTCCTCCTCCTCCTCCTCTGTTCTATATATGTTATACATTTCACATTTGGCTCTTTTGTGTGAGGCCAAAATGAAGCTGTAACTTGCCTGTCAAATTTTCTTGACTGCATTGCGCCTTCTGTTTATCGCATTTTGTGGTCGATCAGCGATAAGGCCCAAAAACTGGAGCACACAGGCAGCAGTAGCTGACTGACTGGCAGTCGTCCATCATCATAATTATAAGGATAATCGCTTGATTGGTTATCCATCATGTAATATTTCAATTCAGCTCCGTTGTCTGTGCCTTAGTTCATAGTTCAAGCTGCGCCGCTGAGTGGTTTCCTTTATTCTCTCTTCATTTTCTTGAGGCATAATTTCCATCTTGCGGGAAATCGATAGCCATAATACAAGCCCCTGGAGTCTAATGTGCGATCAGCTGCAAATTTCTTATGCAATTGGGTCAAGTATGAAAAGAAGAGTTTATTCGTTCTCAATAAACGGTTTCCGATTCCAAATTCGCAATGATCTCAAGTATGTTATCGAATATACCGCAACTTTAATGAAAGATAATGCTGTTGAATATGTTTTGTTCAAGCAGCTGAAGAAATTGAGATAATATTCCGTAACTTTACCATAATACAACGTATATTTCTAATTTAGAAATTCAATAAATAAGCATATTTCTAGATTTATTTTTTCTACTTTTTTGGTTGTACAAATTATTCAATTTTTAAAGTTTCTCAATAATAACTTTAATTTTGATGAAAGGTTATTATAACGAATATTAAAATTTGTTCTATTAACATTTCAATTATAGGAACTCAAAATTTTAATAAAAAAAGGTTATATGTACATATATGTGTATATTTAATATTGAAATAATTTAAAATTCCATATTTTTAGTTACTTATACAGAATAAATATATACATTTTTTTATTATTTTGAGTTCTCGCAATTTAAATATTATATAAGTAAATTATATATTATATAAAATATTTACGAACGCAAACATTATTTTTAAATAAACATACAATTTATTTAATTTCATTAAAAGTAATTACAATGAATATACGAAAATTTATTCATTTTTTAAACTAATATGCCCTTCAAATATTTACTAAAAACTCAGATAATATTCAAGTTGATATTCTATAATTTTGGAGAACGTACTTAAACGTAATATGTACTTCCCAGATACTTTCAACCTATTAATAGAGCTTAAAGTTGAGCTGCTGCATAAAAATCTAATGATGGGAACAAGTTTCTAATATTGCAGTTGATAATTTTATTTTTATTGTTATTATTTAAGCTAACAGACAACTTAAAGTGAATTTAAAAGTCATGCCATGACTCTCAGGGTCTTAAGCGCCTTTTATAGTTAACAATTTCAGCTTTTAATGCAACTTTCAATATAATTTGAAATAAAGCAAGACAAATGGATGTTGCTTTAATTTGAATCTTAAACTATTATGCAATCAAATGGAGTTTTTTTTTTTGTTGTTGTTTAAATGTGAACAAATCTATTATCATGAGATAAGTGGAAGTAATTATGGGTGGTCTTCGAGTGCAATCTATAAATGATTCTCATTGTCAGAGCTTGAAAAATGTCCCATGGCTGGCAGCAAAGAAGTTTCAGCTTAATTGTGTGTGGTCAGTTAGCCAGTTGGCAGCCACTTGCAGCTCATCAGCGCAGTTTAAAGCCGTCTAAATAGTCTGTTAACTCGTTAAACTGGACCTTCATTAATAGCTCTACTCCCGCTTGTTCCCCGGTGTCGGTCAGATCAAAGTTTTGGGTGACAAACAAATGCAAAGGCAAAAAAAAAAAAACCCAAAAATAAAGGCAAAGGCCAACCTCAAAATAATCGTAAATGCAAGTAAGTAGCCATAAAATGACTCCAAAGACTCGACAGCCGAACAAAATGTTTATCATTTATGGACGTGACAAAAATGCTTGAGAGCTTGGAGGGAAATGTGTTTAATAGAGAGTCGTAGAGAATAGTTTTGTTGGTTAACAGCATTTCAATCACATGGCTGAAAATGGAACTCAATTTCTACCGACCTACCGATCACAAAATTGTTATAAATTTGTTCCGTTTTCGCTGGTGCGCAGCACCTGAGCCAAATTAATTGGCCAACTTTACTTTGAGCCAAGGCAATTTGGCTTTGCCAGAGCCAATCTCGAACAACAGCTGGCGGCACTTAACTTGCTAAAGGAAATAGTTGAGTGCCCCCCTCTGTCCCTCTTTCTCTTTATCTCTGGCATGTTGCGCGCTCCCTCGCAATATCCAAACCCTTTTTTTTTTTGTTGTTTTGTATTTTGTTTCTTTAGTTATAATTCGTGTTTAACTAATTTTAGCCTATTATCGCCATCATTATTATCATTAAATGTGAAATTGTTGCCCCGGCGCGCATGCGCATTGGCAATTTTACAGCCAGACAGCGAGACAGAGAGAAAGATACATCAAGAGAGTGAGAGAGAGAGAGGGAGACTGGCAGGTTGGTGCTCCAACTACAGCTACAACTACTCGAACAACATTAACTCCAACTCCATCTCAAACTGAAACTCAAACTGAAACTCAGCGTCAGCGTCAGAGCTGCTGTCAGAGACCAACTGTTGTCTCTGCGCCCAGCTCAAAGTTTTGACCGCTGGGGTTGCCGCGGGGTCAGGCCAAACATCGTTTTGCGCCTGCTTCAAGCTTTTCAGCAATATGTTCTATTTTTCACTCGGATCTCGCCAATTACCAGAAAGTAATTTCAAAGCTATGTCGAGGGACGAAACCAGCTCAAAAAGGGTGCGCTAAATTGCAAAAAACCTTTGTATCTTTTAGATACATTTAGCGCTGAGAAATATCACGCACAGTTTGAAAAAAACAAGAGTTCAGAACAGAGACTTTGATGGCCATAAAACACCTAGCAATTAAGTGCTTCTTGCATTCTCCGGTAACTATCTTAGCTACATTTAATATATGATATTTGACATTTTAAACAGCCTGGACAGTGTTAAAAATAAAAGTGTTTAAAATGTATTTGTAATTCTTCAGTAGTTGTGTTAGTTACATTTAATACAAGAGAGATCTTTATTTTTAATCTTCGAAGCGACTCTAAGCTACTTAGCAATAAAAAAAACTTGCATTTTTTGATTAATATTAAATTTTATGTGATCCAATCTGAACATGTGCTAAATTACAATAGTGTGTTATGATAAATTATATAAACTTGCTTCGTTTTGAAAATACCTTAGTAAAATATGTATCTGAAATATACTAAGATACATATTATAAGCGAGAGTTTATCATTATAAGGTAAAAAAATATGTCTTGCAGTCTTCTTGTTAGTAACATTTAATATTTGAAATTTGAGCAGATAAACTGGATTTAAATTCCTAAATGATTTTGTATGTTTTAGGCTTGAAATGAATTTTGAACAGACAGTTGAATATGTGAACTATTGTACTTAACCAACTAAGCGACTATAAGTCTTATGTCTAAAGATGCTTACCAACAAAATGTATCTCCTGAATTTCAACAGATATCTTAAGTTACATTTCATATTTGATATTTGAGTAAATGAATTTTCTTTAAACTGGAGAAAAGAGTCTTCAGCAGATAGTTAAATTTGTTGACCATAAGATTCATAACAATAAAATGAATCCTACATTTTTTAGCAGCAATTAAAATTACATTTAATACTTGATATTTGAGCCAAGCTAAATGTGCTACGAATCCTTGGTAATTACTGCAAATTGAGCTGGAAATGGTTTGCAATTTTGGGAATTACCATTTGATATAGAACTCAATTTCAATCAAAATGTTGGCAACAAATTGTTGTAAGTAATACGAAAGCAATTTATGTGGCAGCCACAGCCGCAGCCGCAGTAAGCGATGCGAAAAGATGCGTTAAACGAAACAAAAGACAGTCGAAGAAAAACCACAAGAATGACAAATGTAAACGACACCGCAGGACCTTCGTGCCACCAGACGCAGGCGCAGACTCAGACGCAGACCTCGGACTCTTGGGTGGGTTGTACCTGGCAACACCTACAACATACAGACACAGACGCAGAGTTACAGTGATTCCTTTTGGTCCTTTTTTTTGTGTTGTTGGTTGTTGTATGGCATCCGATACGACACATGCGGCGTTGCAGACGGCGAGTTCTTGCCACTTAAAGTCCATAACGATGCCACTGATGCTTGACCAGGGATTGAGTTCCACAAACTTCTATAGAATGCGAGCAAATAGTATCTATCGCCATATGCCATAGCTGTGGACAGTTGTTTGAGTTGTCTGTCTGTCGCCAAAGGCTACCGATATCCTTCCCGGCTACTGACACGACTCCTTACTATCGCCAAATCATTGTTAGTTTTTCCTTTACATTTTATTTTTCATTTCTTCGTCTCATTGTTTTACTTTTGCTTTGTTGCTTGCTGACAGCTTCTTGCAAATTGTGCTCATTTTACGTAAATGATTTATTCAGACACTGTTTATACAAAGGATTTGCAACTAATTTCATTATTTGCACAGTTGCGAGTCATTTGCGACATTGCAGCTAAAGTAAATGAATTTATTTAACAGATTACGAGTGACATAAAAGAAGATTATGCATAATGTGTCAGCAAAGATAGTAAGTACTTTGCAAAATGTTTTCAGGAATTTTCTAGATACTAAAACAAATCGAAAAATAAGTATAAAAATATTGGATATATTTTTCAACGATTTTTAAATAAATACTTTTTATTATTTGAAAAATTATATTAGCATGGCATAGCATAGCATTAATGAAGATTATGCATAATGTAAATATATTTGAAAATATGTATTTGAAAAATTTGCTTGGCATTCAGATTTAGATAAGTTTGGCATGCATTTTAAACCGGAATAGTATCTGTATTATATACTATATACACTGAAAGAAAAAAATGCTAAAATCAAGAATTAAATCAATTTTTCAATCTAGAACAAAACATTCTTGAATCAATTTTTTATCCTTAAATTAGATATTTTAAATTTTAAAATAAAAATTTAGCATAAAAATCATGATTTATGATTGTTTCTACCCAAAAATCTTATATCAAGATTGTTCGTTTTAAGAAGAAGAAGAAGAAGAAAAAAATTTGAAATCGAAATGTTTTCAATCTAGATTTCATTCTCTCTGTGTATGAGAACTGAGTAAAAAATATACGTAACTTATTCAGATATATATAAAAAAATTACGTGGTAAATACAAATAATGATTTTTACTCATTTCGAAATTTGAAATTAATTGTTAAATTAATAACAATTCAGTAATTTAATTTTAAATCGTTTTAATTTGCAATATGCATTAATTTATTATGTACTTTTTTATAACATTTCCTGAATTAAATGATTCTGAAATAATCCAAAGTACTTTATTACTTGCCAGATACATTCAACTTCAACAATTGTCTCTCATTATATATGTATATTTGGATGATTTCCGATTAGTATCAGAAAGCAAAACATCCGAAACAGTTGTTTTTGGCTGTCAGTTCTTGGATTTAAAACATTGTTAGCCAAATTGACTGCCAAGGAAGCAAGGAACGGCTGCAAAGTTTTCCTTTTTATTTATATATAATTTTAATTTACCTCACTCTCTGCAGCCGCTGTGAAGCTTTATCTAGAGCGTCGCATCGAAAGCAGGAGCCAAAGGACTAAGGGCAAACCCTTCTAACTGCAGCCAGATGAAGGCAACAGAAGCAGATGAGGGAATTCAATTTGACTGCCAGCTTTACCATCGACTTCGACTTCGACTTCAACTTGAGCTCAAAATCAAAGGTGTTGTTTACAGGCGGCAGCCAACGGCATCCAAATGGACAGTTGACCCTTCTACGAAACAAATCGAAGGCGATGGCGATGGCGAAGGCGAAGGCGCAGACGAAGACGTAGATGAAGAAAGAGCATCTGCCAGTGCATGCGTAATGACCAACTGCCAAAAAAAAAAAGACAGAAAAAGAAACATAGTGAGGGCCAGAAGGATCGAATGAAATGGGAAAAAAAGGATGGACTAATGAACGACGTTGTTGAAAATCTACGTGGCTAAAAACAACGAAAGGATAAAAAACCCTCGGTTACAGATGCCATCGAATTATACCAGCAGCAGCAGCAGACGCCAAGCCAAGAGCAAAGAGTTGAAATTGAAACAGTTGCCGAAGGGTTCATGTTCGCGTTTGAGGCTTGGGTTTGAGTTTGAGTTTGGCCTCCTTCAAAGCCAAGTCAAATGCGCGGCGCATGGCGTAATTATCGTCGACGGGTTAGGGATTTACCACCTGGACCTCAACTTGAACCTGGCCAATGTCCAAGGACCAGACTAGAGAGAGAGAGAGAGATGCACAAAAGGGTTGTTTGTGTTACCAAAATTTAATTTGACGCTCATAATTGAGCCGTTCCCATTTCTCGTGGGATGCGGCGGCTGCAACACAAAACAGAGTTATACTCCATATGTCCTTCGAGTGGCAGCTCTGCCAGCCACTTAAGGACAAGCTAGAGCACGTGCTGTTTGCGCTGCTGCAGTTGCATCTTGATGCGTTTTTGCCAAAACTGTACTGCCAACGTCCGTCGTCCTTGCCGTGTCAGTAAATAACAAACACCAGGTGCTGCATGCAGCCGCCTCTGCCTTTGCCATTGCGTTTGCCAGCATTTCTTAGTCCGAGAGTCTTATCAGGACCAAGAAAAGACTTGGCTCATTGTCCACTCAAGTACTTGGCCCATTGTTTCTGCTGTCGTCAGGGTTTTTGTGTCCTGCCGCGTGCTGCAATTGTTTCGCATTTCGTGCGTGTCGCTGCATTTTAACTGCTACGTTTCGCTCGGCCATCCTTGCATCCTTCGTCCCTGCATTGTTTTGATTCATTTTGTCAAATTTATATAAATTTATTACAACGCACGCAACCAAAGTTCTGGTCTATGCTTCACAGACTTTGAATGCCAGATATGTGCATTTAATGGTGTCAAAACAGGGACGGGGACAGCGACTCGCTTTCTTCTTGCTCCCGATGTGATGCAATTTATTGAATGTGTTGAAAAAGGTTGATAGCTAAAGTATAGCCTTGTGAGATACGGCAGTATGCTCCAATGCCCAGGCACAATGCAGTCTGTGGTTGACAGGGGGATTTCTGAGGAGAGAGATTGTAAAATATTATTTCAGACAGAACAAGAGTTCTTTGGAAACTACCTTTAATAAACTAAAATATAAAAGATTGAATTTTGTATTAAATACTTTTCAATATGTTGAGATGTTTTTCTTTAGTTTCTGTCTTATTAAAGTTGAAAGAAATAGGATATATTTTGGGTTCGGTTTTAAATGATTTTGATTCAGATGCTATTATTATGAAGGTTGGGAGAAATAACACATATTTCATGGCTCGTTATGAAAGATTTTTATTCAAATTCAAGAGCTTGGAAGTTTATAATTTTAAGAATTCCTAAAAGTTGAGAGAAATGGATTTTCTCTTGCCATAAAAAAATTGATGCTAAAAATACGTATTGCTTGTTTTTAAAAGATTCTAAGATCTTAGATTCTACAATTTGTAAGTTTGTAGAGTTCCTAAAAGTTTTAAAGTTTTAAATTTTGATTCTTGGAATATAAGAAATGAGGACAACAATTAAATACTTATTGTATGTATGTATTGTATTGTATATTCAAATATTTTGAAGGATTCTTTTTCAGATTCCAGCATTGTATATTAAAACTTGCGAGTAATATAGAACATTTCGTGCCATTGTTTCTGTATTTAGAAATAATCTTGAAGCTAATAACAAAATATGCGTTGAAAGCAAAATAATAAATTTGAGCGACAAAAACAAAATTCTTGATCTGACTACAAAGTAATTTGATCGGAAGAGGTAAGACTCTTAGAGATATTTAATTCAACTACTCAACTCAGATTACCTAATATATGTGAAAAAGAATATTCTAAGGAATGTGTTGTTGTCTTTTTTCTATGATGTTGAATTTCAAAAATAAATCCAAATTCAACATTTGAAAACATTTTTAATACTTTTTTCGCTTTAATCCTTGAGCATTTGCCTCATCAGGCCTATCAGTTTAGCATCTGCACTACAATCCGTAACTTAAGATCAAACAGATTGTTCGTGTACAAATTAGCAAAAATCTGCAGCTAAAGTCTGCTTTAGATGTGCAGCGATAAAATATGTTTTCTATTCAGAAACTAGAACTAGAAAAACACCCACGAAGTTGACTTAAGCTGGCTCAGCAAATTCAGTTCACTGTGTGCACAGGTCAGTTTGGGTTAACAAAGCACGTGGCATTGTTAGGATCAACTAGCCAGACAGGTGATGCGTAAAATGTTGAAAAATGCCTCGGCATTGTGTGGCCAGAACAGAGAAAACACCCACTGTGCGTACGCATATGCAAATACGCATTTCCACAAATGCGTGGCAGCTGCAAATGCGTAAAACAAAAGGAAGCGCACATGCAACAGGCAAAGCAACAAGCAGCAAGCAGCAGGATAACAGGCCATAGGCCACAGGCCGCAGGATCAAACAGGGTCAGTCGAGGCCACTCAGCAAGTGAGTTAGTGTAAACAAAAGCTGCACAAGCTGCACGCACTGAACCTGTGTCCTCGGTCCAAGGACTCTTTACTTTACGAGTATATCGCATTGCTTGCTCTATGGTGATGAAGTGGCCGGAACAGATGTATTTGGACCATTGCATAACAATCAGTCAAAGTATCACGCTTGAGTGTGAATTGCACTCCGTCTCCGACTGAGTAGATTTATGGCCCTTTTATTGAGAGCGTTTCACAGTTTTGGTTTCTAAGAAGCTCAACCAGATGCTAAGGCCAAAGGATTCACCCAAGGCACGTAGCAACAACTATACAACGATTTCAAAGAATCAAACGAAAACAATGGCCAACTATGCAGATGCTTGGAAATCTCACAATTTGATTGAGCAAACATATCACGCGACCTCTATTGACATATCCATATCGAAAACTAACACAGAATCTAATCTCCGAAAGACTTTCAACATTTCGCACCGCAAGCGCAGCTAATCAAAAGGCGGATCTAAAATCTAAATACAAAAGAAAAGGATTCCAAACACAATGCGAACGAGTTGACAATGCGATCAATAGACATTTCTGGGTCATGTTAGCGCAAATTGTGCAAACATGCTGGCGCAAATGTCAAGCGACAATTGTCACAATTGTCAAAGGGTTTATAGAGCTGCAAGCTGCAAAAATTGTTGTCAAAAATTGTATAAATTTGCAGGGAAACGCATGAAATTTTCACAATTTTCAAAAGAAATTGGCTAATTTGATGCACACTCTATTGAGCTCAATTGATTTATCAATAATATTGTGGGAGGCTGGTAATAAATACAGCTGCTCTTGGCTGACAATGTCATTAAACAGGCTATGAAACTGATTCAATATGATGGTGGTTTGAGTAATGAATGTCAAAAAGCAGCTGCTGGGTGGGTCATAGAGTAGTTAAGAGTGTTTAGTGGTATTAAAAAGAAAAATTATAAGGGAATATATTGAACATTTATAGAGACAGCTGAATTTTATTATTACAGAAACGAGTTGTCTTAAATTTTTTTAAAATTGTATATAATTTTGCAAGAAAATATTAGTATTGAAGTAATTAACAAA
The DNA here is from genome assembly GCF_009650485.2 of Drosophila albomicans. Classification (NCBI taxonomy): domain Eukaryota; kingdom Metazoa; phylum Arthropoda; class Insecta; order Diptera; family Drosophilidae; genus Drosophila; species Drosophila albomicans. Next base: position 12,660,747 of record NC_047631.2, read on the forward strand.
CAACAATTAAATAAATGAAATGTGCTGTATTTAGATCCGTTGAATGCTGTTATATTATTTAATTTTTATTAAAGGAAAATTAAAAATTTGTTGTCAATATAATAGTAATCAAATTCATGTATACTACATTTACTGTCATTTTAAAATATCGAATGTTATTGTAAAGTTTTATAATTTTTCGACTCTTAAATAAAAAATGTTATTAAATAGTTCATAAAACTGAATCCATAAGAAGCTTGAGAGAAAAAATGTAAAGCAGCAGCTGCCTAGATGTTTAGAAAGTTGTTCATTATTATTATATATATAATAACATTATAGCTTTTAAAGTTCATATTATTTTAATTTTAAAATAACTAAAGCAATTGTGTCGCCTTTTTATAGTTTTGACGACAACATTATATTTTTAAATATTATATAATATGTATAACATAATCATTTTCTTATTGCAAATTTTGAACAATTGTAAAAAATATTTTGCGTACTCAAATTAAGATAATTTTTCCTTTAATAACCCAAGCATTATATTATTTTATTTTATATTTCGTTACTTAAAGTTACTTCTTTCTGCCTTCCCTTTTCTGCAAACGTAATGTTTGGATGTAGGAATGAATTTGTGAAGATATATTAACATAAGTCATAATATATTGTTGCAGCTGGGCAATATATACATCAAAAGTTTATGATTTGCGTCATTCCAAGAAGCTGACCAGCATGTGCCGCCAAACCTGAGCTGCATAGTCAATGAAAAAGCGACCTTGAATTGTGCTCACAAACTATGGAGTCAGCGAAGTGAAGTCAGAAGACAATCTAGCGGATTGAAAGACACCCGCAGTTCTACAATGTCCTAAGCATGATAATAATAATGATTTCCTTGCTTCTGATTCCCTTAAAGGCTGCCAGAGACAATAGGCGACGTAGTCAGCAGATTTACGCAAAGGAACTTTGAGGACAATGCTCCATGCTACGCACTAAAAAACACAGCTAAGCATAAAGTAAGAAAGAAAAAAGCAGACGTAGCAGGAGCAGGAGCAGGAGGGAGCAGGAGGAGAAACAGGACCAAGACCAAGTGAACTGATCATGCGTGGTGTTATTTATTTTTTACTTGCAGCCTGTTGAGCAAACATCTGCCCCGCTCAATTTTTGTTCGCTTCTTTTTTAGCTGTTGTCTTTTCTTGGCATTGTAGTTGTTGTTTCTGTTGTTCTTCTTCTTCTTGTTGTTGTTGATGTACGCATGCACACGCAGGACATTTGGAACAGGATACTTACAAACAACAAGAACAAGAAAAAAACAAGTAAAACGTAAAAAAATGAAGACACTGCTAGGTAGTCTGCCTTTTATACATGTGTGTGTGTGTGTGCCTCTCCTTCGTGCTCTCGCCAACGCTTGACTCCTCCACTAGCTGCCGGCTGCGTCTCGTCATCATCATCATCATCGTGTTGTGTACAGTCCCAGTTCGGTCTAGGCACAATGTCAAGGTCAAGCGCGTGCCAGGATGAGGCTGTGCACGAATTTTTTAATAGAGAAAATCTGGAAATTTGTAAAACGCGCAGGATATGCGTATCCTGCTTTAGCTGGCATGTGCTGTGTCGCCAGCCAGCAGCTGTCACTAGCGTTGATCCTGTCATTGCATTTCACTTTTGGAGCGTGCGTGTCCTTATTACTACCGAAAAAGTCGAGTGAAAAAATAATGATGTGATACTTTATTTTTTTTTAATAGAAATTTCTGCCAGCCGTTCATATCCTGTCGCCAGTCTCCGGTCAGCTGCTGCTCTCCAATTAGCATATGCGTCTGCCAAATGTCCTTCAATGCCAAGCGATTGTCGCCAAATACTCAACTAATGTCGTGGCAAAGCACCCACATAATGTTGTCCAGGCAGCTGCCAACAATTTCATATTTTTATATTGGGTAGCACTTTAATCCTTCTGTTTCCTCTGGCGACAATTGCCCTGCAAATTTACGCAAACATGCTCCACAATAGCGATTATCCTTCTTGCTCTTTTACTCGTCACATTGAATCCCTTCGCATTGTTGTTTCTAATTCCCTTCTCCTGTCTGCTGCTGTTGCTGTTTGTCTAAGCCTTTGACAATTTGCGTCGCATAGAATTTAATACTCACCTAAAGATAACAGATGTAAGCCAACTTTTTAAAGGATATATTCGCAGTAGAATTGCTTAGTTTAAATGAAAGGACTTATATGCAACTTGTAAAAAAAAGAATTTAATCTGTGTCGATATCTGTCGATAAAATAATTAAACTTTCAAATAATATTGGTTGTGAATTTTAACTGACAAAATGTATGTCATAATATAAATGAAAAGAAATTATACAAAGTAATTGTTTCTTACGATAATTTTGCAATTCCGTAATTATTAAAAATGTATATAATATTTTATCAACATCGGGTTTTCTGCCTTACCCAATCTTCTCAGTGAATGCTGGATTAGATTACATACTCCCAGAATTGTTGAATTAATACATTTTAATTTGAATTCATAATTTAAATGTTGTAGAATGTAATAAGTATATTATGCAATTTTTATTATAATGAAATTTTTGAAATTTATTAAATGATAACTCATTGTCGATATTAAAAAGATAAACAAAATATATTAAATTTTTGAAATACTTTTTCATAATCATTTTAAGAATTATTTCACGTAAAATAACTTAAACGTATTTGTGATAAAATTCATTACGATATTAATAAGGATATCTCTTCGTATTTTTAGTTATTCCTCAATTAATGAATATGAATGTGATACTTCATATAATATGTAAAGAATATAACTCTCCAAGAATTCAGTTTCTTTATTATTCTCCTTATCACACTTCATTAAAAAGATCATTAAAACATTGCAACTGCTGCAGGTTTCATACGTCCTCAACTTATCGTACAAATTTATATTTTTTATGTCTTAAAACTAATTTTATGAGAAAACTATTGTGAATCGTTTCCAATGAAGGCATTTGTCTAACAGCAAGATACAATTTTTTCAATGTCTGTTTCGGTTTTCTTCTCTTTTTTATTTTTAAACGTAGCGAGCATAGGGGTCGACTGACCAGCTCTTGTGTCGTCCTTGTTCTAATCTCTAATCGCACGTCACGCTGCCAAGACAAAGTCCTCACCTTGCCGCTTGGCCGTCACACTGGGGCCAGACTCATTTGAGACGCTTTAAACCGGTGATAAGAATCGGCAGGTTCAAGCTGACAGCCAGCAGGTAGTTTGTAGTTTGTTGCTGTTGTTCGACACGCTATTGTCCTGCACGATTTTCGTCCTGGCCAGTTCGCAGTCGCTGCTGTCCTGCTGGCAGCCGGTGTTCCTTTAAAATGTTGCAATGTGCATTGTATAATTTATATCATAATTTCCACTGCATTGTCCTTGCCACACACTGCAGCTTTATCTCCTGTTGCTTGACTTAATCTTGATGGCAACTTAGACCCCAATCGATGTGCTGCCATGTTCTGTTCATGTTTTTTGTGCTGTGGAGCTAAAAAATAGAGTCGTTTATAATGCCATTAAAAGCGATTGATTTGTGGAAGACAACTTTACAAAAAGGGGGAGAACATTCTGGAAATTTAGTTGCATAGAAAAAATCCCTATGCGAATTCAATAACTGCAAATAATAATAGTTACTCAATCTTTTTCTTTATCCGACTATTAAAGAACAACTCGAATTCAAGGATCTGCTTAAGAAGTTGACATTCAATTATAATCCCAATTGTTCAGGAAACAACGCAAACAGATCACCGGCATCACCTTTCACCCCAGAGCAAAAGAAAACAAGAAAAAAAAGAGAGCAACAACATCCGGTCATGCAAATTTGGCAAAACGGTAAACCTGTTCAACCTCTGAACTGTCTGTAAATAATATTTTTCTAATGCCTTTCTTTCTTTCTCGTCTTGGGAATTTCCCCCAAAAAGATGCTCATTAACCTCCCGCCTCGTTGTAATTTGCCGAAATCTGTGATCCTTGACGATTAGTTACAAAAGACATAAAAACTTCCGGTTTGTGAAATGCGCGTTGAGGAAGCAAACGATCATCAAAAAGGTGCGTAGTTGTTGATCTGCGAACTGCAAATTGATCCTGTACCTGTATCCTTGTCCACAGTCATACCTGTCTCAACGACAGATGCGCAAAAACGATGCGAAGCGAATGAACAACAAGGATGCGGAAACAGCAGTCGCGGCTCAAGAATCAAAACAAAACTCAAAACAAACGGTGCACAAAAGCGGAAATAATAGCAGTCCCATTTCCATTTCCATTCTCAGCCTCAGTTGCAGTCTCAATTCTCCACTACTCTGAAATCCCAGTCGCAGATCTTTTTACCCAGTTTCAGTTCCCAAAAAAACAGAAGAAACCTTCTGTGCAACAGTTGTCCCCGTACACAAATCACAACTGTTCGGTTTTGGTTTTTGAATTTATTTCCATTTTGAACAACAGCCTCTCTGACCCATTCAACATGTGTGATGAGCATTAAAAATTCAAACAACCGTGGATGCTGCGGTTTGATAATGTCAAACATGTGTCTATCCTTCTGCACTTCGATGTGCATCTGCGAGTAGGAAAAGAGTTGGGCTACAGTTCTTCACAATTCTGTTGCGCCTGTCGAGCTGAATATGCTAATCATAACGGGAAGTGATGCTGACACAGTGCATATTGTGCTACCTTGAGATTCCAGGTTGCTTTCAGCATGCTTGATTGATTGCAGTGACTGCAGTGTTGGCTTGAATATATAAATGGGTCAAATTTATAAGCTGGCCAAGAATTTTAACAACACTATAAGAATAGCAAAGGTATACTAAATACATCTACTTAAAAAGAAAAAGTGTCTGTCTAATTAGCTGTCAGTACTACAAAAATATTGTACCTTATCTTATCTTATATAAAAAAAAGTATATCGTTATACCAAACAAAACTTTTTGTGAATTTTCGCGCTTAAGGTATCCTAATTCGGTAAAAATGAATTAAAAATGAGTAGCGGACTTCTGGAAGTAGCATTTTATTAGCAGTTTTCTTACTTGATATACCTAAACAGATTAACAATGAAGCTAAAGATGAACCATATAGAATATGTAGACCTATAGGGGTAAAATATAGAATAGTAAAATTAATAAAACATAAATTCATGGAATTTTCTTCAATTGAAACAGAAATGTTAACACACAAATTAGGCAATGTCATAAAGTTATAATCTAATAAAAATGTTTATTCTTAATTTGACCATTTTATATGAAAAAATTAAACTAATTTTTAAAAACTTTTAATTTTAATATATTTTTATTGAAGTTACCCAAATTATTTGAATAAATTTCCCCGTGGGTGTCTTTTAAATTCAATACTTTTTTCAATAAAAACATATTTTTTATTTCTTAAGAACAACATTCTTTTACTAGCTATTTCACGACAGTTCTATAAAGCCTCCACTTTAATTCAGCATTTAAAAACAGCTCACAGCGCGGCCATTTGCAATGTCAAAATGACGAAAATGGAGCAGTTCGAAGAAGGAATTAAATATTCACTATGCGAATGCGAATGCGAATGGGTATCGATTGAGCTACTCGTACTCGAATTCGCGAGAACATGCAGTCTGCATTCGAAGTGAATGAGTATTTAAATGTAGCAGGCAAATGGGATATAAAATGATGAAATTATGGTGCCATATTTTCTGTGCAAATTATAAAACAAAGGAGCTAACACTGGAGGTGGGGCTAAACAGTAAACAGCAATCGAAGAGCTTGGGAATGTCGCGACATTGGGCAACGAACATTTGGCTGGCGGGCGTGATGATTGCATTTTAATGGATAAATTAAAAATCAATGCCTGGTGTCTCATGTGGTGTCTCGGTGTCTTGCACGTACTTTGTACTTAAATTAAGCAAACGAAATTGTTAAGAATCACAAAAAAAACAAAAGAATCAGGAAAGAAACTGTCGATCGAACACCGATCGTGAGAATGGAGAATGGCGACAATGTCGCCAATGGGCGGCCCCAACTGAACCCCATAAATCTTCATAAGCTTGTCACGTTTCGAGTGCAACAGCTACTCGTAAATATCTGTAGTCCGATGTACTCGATGTACTCCAACTCGATGCCGATGCCGATGGCGATGACGAAGCTACCCAAAATGTTGTCGCAGCTCCCTTGTGGATTAACAATTATTTTGACATAAAATAGCCGCACGCCTCGAGGCCCCGAAAGAAGCTTTGGTCGGAACCGAATTGTCACTGTCGAACTTCTTCCAAGTCCAAGTCGAACTCCAAGTCTCTGTCCAATGCCCCCCAAAAAAGCAGAGGAGAGATTTCGTGAGTGTGCCATGTCGGTGACACACACATACGTGCCATGATTTTTTTGGTTTTTGTTTTCGGCAAAGCCTCAGATGCTTTTCTGGACTACCGTTGTGCCATCATCATAGCCATTTGGGAGTCATTTGTAAGCGCGACACGTGCTGGCGAAGAGAGAACATGCTCCTAAGTTACCCTTCCATTTGGTAAATGCCTCAATGAAATTTGGTCATAAAATTGTTTGGTTTATCGTAAATACGTTTCTTTATTTTTGTATTTTTTTTTTTTTTGTTTTTTTAGCAATTTGCATTTGTAGCGGAGTTCAACAACTCGTTGGATTATAAGTAAAGCATTTGTAAATGTTTCAATTAGCCTGTGTGGAGTTCCAATTTAAAATGTCAACATCAATCCAAATACGAATACGAGCAGATCTTTTTGTGTATAGGCAACTTTTCCCAGGCCATGTGAAATGGGGGAAAACATGTCGCTGTGACACTGACACTGACAGCCACCACACAGCGAACACGATGTCGATAGATAGATGGCCAAGAAGTGGACCAGAGCAGCGGACAAAAGCAGACCAGGCAATTGGAAAAGCAAACACATGCCGACACAGAGCCAATTGGTCGACAGATTGACATCTTCATCATAAATAAAAGTGAAAAAAACTTGTTAAACGAAACGAAATCCAAAATCAAATGCTGCTGCTGCTGCTGCTGTGGCATGTGTGGCAATGTGGCAAGTGAACGCCAATCGAAATGACAAATAAATAAACAAAGTCAGCAGGCAAATAATCATAATAATTACAATGCCATTTAGTTGGTATCATTTGTGAGGCTAATGAAGACATGTCTGCAGTTGCAGTCGCTGTTTGAGTCGCTGTTGCAGTTGCACATAAAAATCGCATACGCCCGCTAATGGGGCAGTCAAATATGTAGCTGAGAGGAGAAGCGAGCCTAACGCCAACGTGACGCATACTTAATTATCGGTCCATATTGGACCACGCCCTGCTCGCCTTGCCTCGGAGGTGTTAACAAATTCATTTCACTCAATAATTTTTCTCAACGAGCTGCAACTGGTTTTGGTCGTCTTTCCCCCTCCCCCTCTCTGCTGGTCTCCCCTTTTCGACTACGCTGGCTATCAATGCTACATGGCTCTTTAATCTTCATTGCAGAGGCGGCAACATTATTTGCATGCTGATTAGCCTTCAACGCAGACACAACTTGCTCTGCTCCGCTTGCTTGTGCTACACATTTTGCACCTCACTTTCCCAGCTGCCAGTGGCAGTGGCAGACAAAAGCAGCTCCTCCGCCCCCCTTGTTCACTTCTCTGACCAGTTTATCTATTAGCTGAGGCCGCCTTGCACTTGTTGGTCCAATTTTCAACACTTTTGACGTGCTATTAATTGATTTAGAGTGCCGTCTGGCCAATGGGTTCAGCTCCACGCCACATCACATCATTCCACTCCACTCTACTTCAAGTTAACTCCAGTTCCAGTTGCTGAGCGAGTCCGGACGTGGTCGTCTATGATTATATAGCGCCACTCGCTTGTTATGGCCAACTTTGGTTTTGCCACTGTAATGACTCTGGGTAATTGCTGCCTCCGCTTCTTTGGTTGCTGTACGTGCCGCAAGTGTAGTGGGAAAATCATTGGTTAACTGCTCAATCGTGCTGCAATGACAACTTTATTAGCTTTTCCTCCGCATTGGGTGTGGGTGTTGTTAACTAGCCAAATGATCACCACCAACTCGGTTTGTGTGTGTGGCAACTGTACTTAAAACTCAACTCGTATGGCATATGGACAGATTTGGAAACTACTCGAGAATAGGGTCAGTGGAACACCTTGCGACTGCAACAGATTCCCAATCAAAACAGAGAATTCGAGAGAGTGAGAGAGAGAACTAGGGACATGTGCAACAGATTGAGGGTCCTCTTTGCCAGTTGGCATGGTCACAGCAGGTACCTTTTCGAAGGATAATACTTACTGCAACGCAGTCATCCTGTGCGCAACAGGCTGCAGTCAGCAGTCAGCAGTCTGGATTTGTTTCATTCTTTCTTTCTTTTTTACCATGCCAAACAGATTTACTTTTGTTATTTCTCTTTTTATGTTTCGTGTGAGTGCAGCAGCAGCTGCCGCCGCTTGTAGTTGCTGTTGCTACAAAATGGTTGCAATCACAGCAGTTGCTACTTAGTTAGAAATGTGCTACAGTCGACAACAAACTGTTGCTTCGTTTATTGGGAAATATTTCAATACGATTTCCAAGCAAAGTATTCTTTTGGGTGTGTATCTATTGCCCATGTCTGCCACTGCCCCACGCATGCCAATATCTTCTTCAAATGTCTATTTCTTTTCTTGCTTTTTGCCATTAACTTATTTGTCATGCCACTCGGGCGTTGGCCACGTTGAGGCGTTTTAAAAGCGTTCATCCATTTGTTAATTCCACTGAATTTACGACTTTGTACTTTGTTGATGTTCGACGCATGTTTGTTGCTGCTTACACGAATTTTACATACTGATGTTGGTCATTGCTGACATTGTTGCCAAAGCATGACTTAGACACATAAAACAACAATTAGCAATTATTCAATTACTCAATTTGCTTTTAGGCTTTAAAGAGAACGCGCGAGGTTGGAAATTGCGATCTATAAATTCTTTGTAGCTCAAGCTGAATTTAAATTTATTGTTGACGTAACAAATTTAGATAATGCAATACATAAACAATTTATAGGAAGAGACGAACTAGTTGAATGTAGTGGAGAGAATCCTTAATTTTTATTGGATGGTTATTTTAAATTTGATTTTATTTTTTTACTTTTGTTGATTTAAAATTCGATAATAAAAACCTTAAAGTATCTTAATTTTAATTATAATTAATTAATAAAACAAGTAACAATGAGTGTTTGTCAGGGAGATACTTGCTACCTCTTTTTAATACAACCATATTCTACAAATAAACTAAAAGCATATCGCAAAAATAATACAATATACCGAAGGCTACTTTTGGTATATTGAAATAGTACTACATTGAAAATATACCATAGGGTACTAACCATACCAGGATGTCGAGTTTTAAGGAAGAACCTATTTTGTTGACTCTAATTGAAACTCTTCTTTATTTTTATTGGCTGACAATTTTAATGTACTTTAAAACATATACAATATATGGAAATCCCCAAATTTGTAAAAGTGATTAATTTAAATTTACTTTAACAATTTTTATTGCTTCAAATGATAAATAAAATATAATATTAAATATAAGCCACACTTTCCGGCATCTTACTTTCTTCTTTAACTTACTCTTATGATTATTTATATTTTCTTATTATTAAAGTACTTCCTTGATTGCATTTTTCCAATTAAATTAAATTTCGTTTGTCCCATGAAAGCATTCAATTTGTATATATTTATATAACTGATATAGACACACGACAACTTTGGCAGATGCTTCCGCACAGACATTTCTCTCTCGCATGCCACAAGATACAGAGTGCAAGTTTCCCCCTCTGAGAGGAGCTCCCAAAAAAAAAGAGGTGGAACCCCTTAATATTTGGTTTAAAATATATGCGGCAAGCGGAGCTTCAATTTGATAGCTGGAAATTTATCGAGTGGAATGTTTGCGGCATGTCGCATGTCGCTGCTGCTGTCGATGTTGCCACACACGAGCCCCAAAAAACTAAAAAATACAAAAACGAAATGCAGAAAAAAGTACAACAAAATCTGGCAGCGTATAAAGTGAACCTGATGCCGATGGGCGACAGTTGTTGCAGTTGATGGACTACGCCGGCTGCCACAACAACAGCGCCAGGATTTTTTTTTTGTCATCGTCGTTCTTCGTTTTTTGAATGCGACATTTAATGCGCCGCCGCGAAGCCAATCAAAAACCGGCGCTGGGGCAGCAGAAGCAGCAGCAGCAGCCGCATCAGCCGCATCAGCTTGGAGCAGGGCGACGATTTGCTTGGATACTCGTAAATAAATGATAAGCGTGTGGTTTTTAATTACACACGACGACGACGACAACTTTTGTCTGCGTCGATTTTTTCGACTAGTTTCTGAACTTGACATATGGCACGCGTTGTGTGCGCCACAGTTTGTTGACTCTTCGCCAGCTGCCGAAGATGATGAGGTGGGCCAACTTAAAGTTTGCACAGTCTTCTTGTTAACATTACGCAAACATGCCACAAAAAGGATCTTTTGCTTCCCCCCCCCCCCCCCCCCCTCACTGCATACTGCAACATGCTGCGCTGCTGCATTGACTACTGTCGCATTGTTTCTTTCGAATTGCAAGAAATTCCACCCCATGACTACTGCTGTGTCCTTTCATTGTCCTTTGATATATTTTCGTACAATTTATTTTACGATTTTCCTGCTTCTTTGTTGACGCGTCTCTCGTACTCACTTTTGTCGATTTTCCATGGCTGTTAAATTGATGGATTGCTCTGCGACTTCTGACACCACATAACATACAATTGCATTTCCCCCTCCGCATCCCAAGAAAAAAGTCAACGAAGAAATTGCTCTTGCTCTTGCTCTTAAGCAAGCATGAATAATGCGTCTAACAACTGCTCCTTGGCTCCTTTGGGATTGACTTCTGTTGCCTTTTGCCTTTTCTCTATCACATAATTGATTATGGAGAACTGAGATCTCTAACTTCTTGGCTAGTCAAACTCTGGCAGTCAAATTTAAGCTGACATTCATTTCAAAGTCACACCAGCTAATGTGTAGCGTATGACTGCTATAAATCTCAAAAGTCTATCCGATTTGACAATAAAACTGTCAATCAAATTGCCGATTAAATGATATAGCAATTCAATTCACGTCGATGCTGACAAAAGCGTCTAAAAATAAATCAATAGTGTCATCAAAAATCATTTAGTTCGCATAAAGAATTTAATTTAAATCCAATAAATAAATCATTCATGTAAAGACTGTATTCGAAGAGATGAGACTCTAAATTCCATAATTTATTTTTATTTCTGTTGTCGATATTTAAATATTGAACTCTCACAATTTAGTAAGTAATTGTTATAAGAATGTCTTTCATGTAATGACTGTATTCGAAGCAGTTGCAGATGGTATTTGAAATACATTGCCTCATTCACATTGAAGCTTCTTTCTAGTCTAGTACTACTTAAGATTATTTATGGGAATTGAGAAATGCAAACTAAAACAGTTAATAAATTTTTTTTAAATGTTTATAAAGTGTGTTCCTCCAACACTCCTCAATAAATCTTGAAAGTAATATCCAATTATTAATAATATTAAAATTTGAAGTTTTATAATTAAGAACATGACATAGACTGAATATACTTTTTATTTAACAAAATATTATATTGAAACTTCATCTTATTTCACTTTTATTTACTTTGTATTATTTTACCATTATTATAGCTTATTTTTTCAGTAATATACTCTCTGACCTTAGATCTGTGTTTTTCTAATTGAATTCACTTAAATTTCAATTTTAATTCATATCTGACCGAACAGCTTTAATGCCCAGACACTTGTTCCACTTCAAAACAGAATGAATGAATCCCATGTGAAGTCAAGTCTATTCACAGATGCTCTCATTTTCAATGTCAGCCCTCTCGCACACACTCAAACACACACACACATACTCAGTCACACTCACATGCATATATTTTTATGCTGTCATAAGAGAACGGACGCAGCCACTTGAGAAATCCACCTGCAAGCGAGCGACTGTAGCACAGCGATCTGCATCTGCGATCTGTTTGCTCCTGTTCCCTCCTCCTTGAGTTGCAAGTGCACTGCTCTGCTCCCCTCCCTTTCCCTCCGGCATCACAGAGAGTGCTCGCTCCTCAATCTCCATAAACCTTACGCACACTTATGTTTTAATTTCGCTGGCCCAGTCACAGTTTGTGTCGGAGTCGAAGTCTCAGTCTCAGTTCCAGTCGAAGTTGAAGCTGAAGTTGAAGTTGTTGTCGCTGCTGTTTCTACTTGAACAAACTGCAGATTACCCAAGTTAAGCCCTTAAGTGTGTTCCATATCAGGTTTATCATTACCAGCCCCAAATGTTGTTGTTGCTGGTATATCGAAGACAAGCATTCGCTTCACTGCATATACGATCGAAGGACCGAATGAACGGATTAAATATATCATTTTTGCTTCGTCTAATGAAAGGGTTGCCCCCAGCTCAGCTCAACTCAACTCGGCTAACACCTGAAAATTGCAGTTGCCACTTACCCAACCTGCTTCGCAAAAGCCCAAAAGCAACTGTTTTTTCACTTTATTTTTTTGGATTTTGTACTGAGGGAAGAGGAGCTACATACATGAATGGTTTATGAAGAAAGTTTTATACGGGGGTAGGAAATATTGCAGAGGCGTAATGATTGATATTGAGGAAGTTGTCTTGCGGTTATATTACATTGTCATGGCAAATACAGTGAAAGAAATTAAATCCGTTTTCATAATCTTATTATATTAAACAGTAGAATATTACCAGAGTAAAATTTGAAATATAAATATTAAAGCATAAATAAAATTAGAATTACTTACGTTCTTTAATTATATTATATGATCAATGAAATATTACCAGAACAAAATTTGAAATATAAATATTAAAGCACAAAAAAATTTGAATTAATTTCGTTCGTAAATCACATTATATGATCAATAAAATATTCCCGGAATAAAATTTGAAAGTTGAATATTAAAGCATAATAAAATTTCAATCAATTTCGCTATTAAATCATATAATATATAGTATATTAACATATAAGAAGAGCAACCAAATTCCAAATGTAAAATTCTAAATATAAATATTTTAGCATAAGGAGGATTTCTAAAACTTTCGTATTAAATTTGAAATTGCTTAAAAAAATATTTATTATTATAACTTATCAATACATTTTGTATATTATTTTGTTTAAGTTTTAATGAACAGTTAGGAATCTATTTCTTAAAATACATATACATATACTTATTTGCTTAGCAATTTTCTTAAAGAATGAAAAAAAGTATTTTTTTTGGATTATTAATTTATTTTAATTTTGATTTAATCACTTTTAGATTTTAATTTTTTCCTTGAATTATTTCCGTATTCTTCCTTATATTCAGTTATTCAGAAATTTACTTTTGTAATTACGAAATATATATTTTTTGTAATATTCTATTATAATATTTTTCATTGGTCAATTATTCGGGCTATGCCCGAAAATTTCTCTTAGTGTGTTTAAATGCTTCTGGTTTGTGTCGCTTGCGGTTCAATGTCGATAATAAAGTCCTTAGTACAAAATTAACGATTAAACAGGGGCAAGAATACAGGGTGTCTGAACACAAAGCCACACAACTCAAACCGATAACACAAATTTAAATAAATTCTCAAAGTATATTCATTTCAAGCGACTACAAAATTGATATCGTAAGCTGCGTGGTCTGGGGGTGCATAATGAAGATTAGTTGGCGAACTTTTCCGAAACTTTTCGTAGTTTTGCCAATACTGCATTATGCGCTATCCATGTTTACAAGCTCCGAGTCCGAGGAGCACCATCGCAAAAAGGAATTGGGCAAGTCATGTTTATAGTAAGCTAACCATAATATATTTTTATAGAGTTCATTGCAGAAAAAGACAAAAAGATTCAGTTAGTGGAACTTTCAAGTCTGAGTCAGAAGTGACAACTCAAATGGAGCAGTCTGTATACAGATATTGAATGCTTTTTTTTTGCTGGCACATTTGTTTGTGCTCAGGAAGTAAATGTGCACAAATTACCCCTCGGCGAAAAGAGAAAAAGTTATCGAGAAGAGCTGCAAAACGGAAGCAAAAGTCAAGGTGCAAAAGAAAAATCATTACACCTGTTCCTAACCGAAGCGAACCGAGGCAGACCATAACGTGGCAGTGTCTGTGGCAGTCTCAGTGGCAGTGGCAGAGTGAGTGTAGAAAGCGTAGAAATCGAACACAGGATGCGGATGGGGCAGAGACACGAAACGAAGCGTCGCCTGCCGTATTTTTGGTTAATTTTTGGCTGCATTTTGATAAAGGGCTAAGAAGAATGAAGCGAGCGTGTCTACTACCCTTGGTTGGGCTGTCTAGGGTTCGATTCGGTTGGGCTTTGGTCATGCTGCACTGAGCACGCGTGTTGCATGTTGCATGTGGCAGGCGACACACAAACTTGACTATCAAAATTAATAAAACTAAATACTCTGCGCTCCGATGCTCCGTTGTTGCAGTCATTCTGTTAATGAGCGGGCAGCCAAAAAATGTGATATGCATCTGCAACAGGTTGCAACACTTCCAGTTGCAGTTGCAGCTGCATCTGCTTGCAGTTACAGTTACCAAGGATTTGGCACAAAATTGCGTTTTAATTGTTCACTTATCCGGCGTATTCAAGCTCTCCTTTTCTCCCCATCATCTCGTCAGCTTCTAGATCATTTCATTTACATTTTATATTGATATCATAAGCACTCGGCTTTAACCTTTGCACCTGCCGCAGCGTGATGGCTGAAAGGTTTTGTTAGAATTAATGGCCCAAAAGGGTTAACTTTTGCCTCTTCGTGTTTCGGTTTTAATTGCAGTTCGTCTGCATTTTTCTTATTTATTATCTATTCATCGCAAGAGGCATAAGGGTTGCACTTTCCACTCAACTTCGTGTTGCAGTTTCATGAAAGTGAATCCATAATAAGCCAAGCTAACGGTAAATGCAGCATGCAACACATTTTCGGCTCGATAATTAGGCAATTTCTTAAATATCATAAATATTCAAAGCATAATTGCATACCTTCATTAAAGTAGGGGAAAGTCGAATCGAAAAAGCGTGAAAAGTTACTCAAACTTCCTTTCTTTTAATATGGAGTGAATGTGTGTAGACTTGAAACATGTTTCAGAGTTCTTGAAGTAAATATTTAAGAAGAATTTTATATGAAATTAGTAATTAATGATAAATGTATTTCTGGTTTAAATATGAAGAGAAGATAACAAAAAAGTAATGAGAATTGAAAGGTTTGTTAGGAATTTATAATAAATAAGAAAAGAAGAAAAAAAATATTAAATGATAGTTATTATGTTAGATGAATGAAAAATCTGAAAATATTAAAGGAATAGCGACTTTAGTTTCGTATCATATTTAGAAGTTATATTATATGTAGGACAAATCTCGTCTAGCTGATTTTTGGGTCAAGTTAATCAACATCTAAATATTAATGGCATATCGAGTTTAATTTATCAATAATCACAAGTTAAGTAAACAACAAGTGTTATCAACAATCCATCTACTGACAAAACTTGGGCATTAATATTAACAACTTTATGATGCAATCTTCAATAATTAACTTGGCTCACCCTGTCGCAAGACAAAAGACTAAAGCCACAAACTACCGTTGGCATACAGCCATGAATTATGGCCAAAGGGTTGAGCGAAGCATTACATATTATTTAATCATATATGGGACTGATAGTGCAGTACTTCAATAAAACTGGATAGCAGGACAGCAAAATGAGGGGCCAGTAGGCGCACCTTGCGCTCTTTATTTGGCAGCATGAAAAATTGAAATGACAGTCGAGCTTATCGTTCGAAGGGAAGAAGCAAAAGCTGACTGAGTAGTTGATTATTTTTGTTTTCCGTTTTATTTTTTGTTTTTTTTTTTTTTTTTTTTTTTTTTGGCAATGCGTCAGTTGCAATTAAAGTGACAGCACAGCGGTTGACTGGGATGACAGCCTGCAACTGTCAAAATGTCGCTGCGAAGATGGCAGTGGCAAAAACTGTCAACGCTCAGTGTTGCGAGACAGACAAAGAGACAAATGTGACGCCATATAAAATCAATAAATTATGAAAGGCTCTTGGCGCACTCCTTGTGCACTTCTTTTGCAAAACGGCACTTGCATAATACATATTCTAAGTAAGGATGTGCACAAGGAGTAGCTCCAACTCCAACTTCGACTGACTGACTACCTGGCAAACCGGTTGCAATTGGCTGACAAGTGGATACTGCCCAATGTCCTTAGGGAGAATGAATACACGTATTTGGCGTTGATTGATTTAACTCTCGCCTTGTTGTTGTTCTTGTTTCTGTTGTTTGTTGCTTAATGAATTAATTGAGTTGGGCATAATTAAATTTGCACTTTTCATTTTTTGCTGCTTCCTTAATTTATGAGCTTTTAATTATTTTTGCAATTAAAGTTTGCAGCGTTCACACGTGGTAGAGCATTATAATTATTTGCTCGCAACAGGATCAACAGGATATGCTACTCATTTGTCAGTAGTGAAGCGTTAAATCGAAAGAAGGCTCAAAACCAAAAGCAACAACAACCAAATACAAAGGAAAATAAAAACAAACTTGATGGGCGCCCGCTTGCAAAACAAAAGACTCAGGCAACAAACTTGTTTTACTTTAATACTTTTTTTTGGCAGCTGCTTTCTTAAGCCATTCTCCATCGCATGTTTATAAAGCGTACTTGTTGTGTTTCTTTTTTTGTTGTTGTTGTTGTTGTGCTGTCTCTCTCCCGTTTTTAATTATATGAAGTATTATTTTCTCTGTGCCACATCATAATAGAAGTGATCTTTCACTCTGGTGCTGTTGCTCAGGTGTATTTCCAGTGCCAATCCATTTGGCATTGTTCTATTTCTGTTCACAGCGAGCACGACTAAAATTGTCATTTTAAAAACTCAATTGTTCGGAAATGCTCTACCTGCCAGAACACAAAAAATAACTTCGAAAAAAACTGAAAGAAAGATGGGGGATAGTAGAAGAGAAAGAAAAAATAAAAACAATCTCGTGCGTATCTGTTCTCTGTCGCACGCAGCTGGAAATACGGGATTGCAACAAAACAGATCTTCTTTCCTCTTCAATTTTAAGTTAAGGTTTTTGCAGGTGGACATCACGAAAGATTCTCAGGCTATGGCTATGTGTGTGTCTGGTTACGGTTATAAAACTGTGTTTTTGGTACATTGGCCAAACGTGGGAACAGCGTCTCGTTTTTGGCAATAACTCTTAGAGTGAATAGATTTCTAGCAAAATAGATGAAGAGCAATTGCTGCCAACAGTGAATAGTGCAGGCGGTTCTGTATAGATCGAGTGTCTTTAATGAAAGGTAATTCAATTGAAGAAAAGTTACGGTTGTTAGCTCATATTCTGTTTGAAACTCAAAATGAAATTTTGATAGTTTTCAGATCATATTTAATTTTAAAAATATTCAAAAGAATTTAAGATAGTTTTTAAGAATTTATATACTAATTTGATAGGTTGGATATTAAAGTCTTAAAGAATATAAGATAACATATAATCGATATTATAATGTTTCAGCACTACACAAAAATATACACTATTCAAGTAGACTTATTGCAAACTAAATCTTCATCCGCAAACAATAGTTGAATTTGAAATTAGATTATATTGCACTATATCACTATTAATGTCTAAGTAGACTTTTTCTAAATTATATATGTTTTAACGTTGTTTACACAACAATTACACGAACGCTTTCTTTTTATTTCAAAATATTTACTCCACAAACATTTCACTTTCTGAACTGAATTTCGCCATTTGGTGAGTAAGTTTTCCGGCATGACTTAACATGAAATCATTCACTCGTTAGCTTCTATCGGCAATCAAATGAGTTGGCAACTTTGTGGCAAATGCCACAGCATGTTCTAATCTTGGCGAACACATTTTTCTAGCTTTAATTGTTTGCAAATTAGCTAATTAAGAGAAATAAACAACAAAATAAAGCTTTAAAAAAATATTATTACAATTTTAATTGGAGTCAAAAATGATTTGCATTGGGGACTGAGAACAGCGGGGTGAGTAACCCACTGGGGTCAGTCTCGGTGGGCGGTAGGCATGGTCATGGGGGATGGCGGGAGAGGGGAGGCGGCACATTTATGAGCCCATTTAAAATGTAACAACGAATTTCCGCAATTTTGGGCAACTGGCTGCTGCCTGCGATCTGCGATCTGCGGATGGAGATAAACCGCAAAGCACAACAACGACAACAACAAAGGCAACTCAAATAACCATAACCATAAGAAAATTAAGAAAAAATCCAAAAACAATGAGCTTAAACAACATAATTGAGATGTTCGAGAGCGCCCTGCCGTGTTTTTTTTTAGTTGGAGCCGAGGTCCGTTGTCATCGTTAAAGACTTAATTTATTTATTAGCCGCACATTTTAACTGCTTCATTGTTTAACCGTTCACCTCCGCAGGATGCGCAATTGGGGGAAAACAACGAACAATAACAAAAATTATATATATACTCGTATGTGTTTTTAATACTTATGTAATAAAATATATACATCTAAAGAGGAGAATTATTGAGACGCATTTCGGCTCAATTGTTGAGCAGCCGCTCAGCTAATTAGGAGCCAACTTTGGCTCCTCCTTTCCCCAGTGTGCGTCCCCCGCCTGCTCTCTGGGTTTCCCACCTTACTCGTAAGTGAAGCTGAAAAGAGGCGGTTTCAGTCTGTGGCTGTGGCTTTTATGACTTTGTTTCTTCAGTCGGCATTTTGAGGGTTTGTTTCTGTGTTGTTGTTGCTGAGTTTTATGATGATATCCACTGATTTTGCACCTTATGAGAAAAATCTCCAGATTGGCCTTAGTTCAGCTCGTCGTTGCTGTCGTTGTTGTTGTCTCATCTGCCGTCTTCTCTGCCAATCTTGTTAAAGCCGCTGCCAGCCACATTGACACTTTGTTGCGCCTTGCCACAAACTCTTTCTGCTGTTGTTGTTGTTGTTGTAGCAACCAGTTGGTGGTTGCCTGCTTTTGGTCGTTGTACATTTGAAAGTCCGTTTGGCTGTCAAAAGTGTTAATTTTTAAGTGCCTAGTGAGAGTTTCGGCCGCTGAACTGGGCCTTCCAAGCAGCTGCTGCTGTCATAGACCCCATCAAACAAACTGAGAGTGGAACCCATGTGCTCTCATGCCTTAGTATGGACCCAATCTGTGTGCGAGGTTTAATGAGTGCACAGGGTCAAGTGCCAAGTGTCTCGACTATTTTTTATTTGCCACATTCTTCTCAAAAATGTTGAACCCATTAATTTGTCGCTTGTCATTAGCGCACAGAATATGGGTTGTAAGTCGACTTTTCTCTGAAGTAGTCCACAGTTACACTTCTTTCTCTTCTCATTTTGGCAAATTAACAGTTGCTCATAACGGATTTGACAACCAAAATAAAGTAGGAGATATTCTAGGAAAAACTCTTCAGTTGTGAGATTTCAGGAGTTAAAGTTTAGATATGATAAAAATGTTTCTAACTATTTATACACTTATTTAAATTTTGTTTTTTGTAGTATTACTAGTAGGTGCCTTCATAACTAACTAAGGCACCTAACTTAATAAAAACTATATTAAAATATGTTTATAAATAGTTTGAACATTTTTATCATCTCTAAACTTTAACTCCTGAAATCTTACAATTAAAGATTTTTTCCTAGAATATCTCCTACTTTATTTTGGTTATCAAATCCAGGATTACAGGAATTGTGTGTAATAGACAGAAAGAGTCATCTCAGACCCCATGCAAAAATAACTGAAGTATTTATGATTGCGATTAGATAAAAATTCTATAAGTTATTTCACAAATACTTTTGTATGGCAATAAAGCCCTTACTGCAATATGATCTTAGCCGCTTTGTCTGACAATTTGGGATTTTTAGTACTCTATGGTATATTTTGAATATAGTACTATATAAATATACCAAATAAATCATTCGGTATATTTTTTTTTATTATTTTTGGGGTATATTTTCTGTATATTTGTAGAACATGGTTTTAGCGGGTTACTCACTTGTTATTTGTGAGATTAAATGGGTGGCATTTTAGGAATATTTTTTCTTTAAATCCAATTATATTTTTGATAAAAGCTAAACTTCTCTTTAGCTTAATTTCCTTTAAAAATTTTTATTTATTTTATAAATAATAGTTAATAAATTCTAAAAGTAGAAATATCTACATTGTATTTGTTCCAATTAAAATATATTTCTAATTTCTAAAAGTTAAAATTCTTTGTCAGTTAAAAAGATAAACATATATTTTTTTCGTAATTAATAAAGGTCATCATTAATGAGCAATTAGTTCATTAAGAATTTATCTGCAAAAAAACTTTCTTTATTGTGAAAAGCAAAAGTTCATTACAAAAATTTACATAATGAATTTTTAGTGCTGTGGTGAAAATTGCAAATACAATTTCAGCGAAATTCAGGTGAAGAACGCGAGAACATGACGCATCTGGAAGCCAGAAAATATGTTGGGCATCATATTTAATTATTTCAAAAATTGCATTTCATTTCATATCATTCGGAGACGCAGAACAGCAGCAACGGAGAGAAACAACGATGAAGACTGTGCCGAGTGTCGTTAATTTGAGAAGAGCAGGAGGCCAAGCATGACATGCCAAAAGAGGGCGGAAGAAGGCGGTGAGCAGGAGGAGTACAGGAGGAGGAGGAGGAGGAGAAGGCGGTAGCCCTGTCAGGCGTTGATTGCCGCAATGTTTGCAAGAAATATTTTGATGTTACCGTTATTTTTGCTTTATATAAATACATTGGCGGTGGCATGTTTGTGAATTTATATATTTTTATTTTCTCAAGCGCATGTCGCTGCGGTGGCAATTTTTCTGCAACATGCTCCAGAATGGAGCAACCTGGTCGTTGTCTTCTGATGGTGACGGTGATGGAGATGGTGGAGACTCGAGTAGTTGCAGGAGGGTTAATCAACTCAATTAAGCGGACAGTGTGCGCGTGTTAAGTTTTGAGTTGTTTCTTTTTCGGCAAGTGCCGAGCTGATTGTTCGTCCAGTACAAGACATTTAATTGAGCTAAGATCCCAGGCACTTGCCGACCAGAAAATGCAGCTCTTTTGCTGCTGCTTTGTTGCTGCTTCAAATGTAAATTTCTGCGTCGCGTCTCTTTTGGCTTTTGGCATAGCGCAGTAACGAAATAACGAAAAGGCAACGGCACGGAATGGCACTCATGTCACACATAAGCAAACGCATTATCATCTCCATAATTCAAATGCTGGCTAGCAGACTGCAGCTTTGCATGACTCAACAGGATCAGATAAATGCCAGCGTTTGTTTGCCCACAAAAATATGAAGAAATGCTACAAAGCTTGTACGTAGAACGGTAGCTGCTGCCGTTGACACTTTATAGCTGGCAAGCCAACAAAACGAACAGGCCAAGATACAACCAACAACAACAACAGCAGCAACAACGTAGAAAAAAGCCTTAGGCTTGATATCTGACTGTGGGTTCGCACAATGTATCATCGTGTCTCCGTCGCAGGCGTGAATGAAAAATAAAGCATGCAAAAGCCAAAAAATAAGAAAATAAAAGAATACAGAGAGACAAAAAACGAAATCCCAATCGCAAATCCTCTGCCAAACAAAAGCGACGCAATATTGTCCATGACTATGACTATGACTGTGAGTACACTATATGGAATATGGTATATGGTGAAAATACTTACTCATAGATAGATATGTCTGCGCAAATTCACAGCATGCGCCAATTTCTCAAGAAACCGACCCATGGCGTCCCCAGGCGAGGGCTCAACATTGTAAACAACAACCAAAATATTGCCACTGTTTGCCCAATGCCAGCGTGAGCGTCGTTCTCCGTATGTAATGTCTTATATGCTGGTTGCTTTGTTCTCTTGACTTTTGTGTTGACACTATTTGGGCACACGGGGCAGATGTGGGTGCCGTTGGCGCGTCAGCGAGGGAGCTGCCGAATTATTTATTGTGTGAGAAAGCAGCGGGGAATTCGCATGTCAATACATCAAAATAAACAAGAAGCTAGAGAAATTTACCAAAATTACAATGCGCAATATTACAATAAAAAATTGGTGAATACCTATGTAAATACTAGACTATATCACAAATAAACATTCCTATTCCTTCTTATAAAATTCTACAAAAAATTATCTGATTATCAACAATATAAAGTTACAAAAACTTAAATAAATATTGTGACCATTTTCAAAATGATTGATTATAAATATAATTCGTATATTACAATTTAACACAATTTGTTTAATAGAATAGAACAATTTTCAATTGTTTTATTCTCTTTATTTCTATTCTATTTATCAACTATTTCTTAATATCATTTATATACATATACATCTATAGAATTAAACAAATGTTTTGCTAAAACTATTTACTTTATTTCTTTAGTTAAATTTACTTTTCTCCAGATTAGAATTTGTTTTAAGAAGTCTTTTTTTATGATCTTTTTAAAATACGTTTTCAAACTTATTTAATATATCAAATATTAATTTTATATGTATATATTTTTTTTTGTATTCACGATAATCTTTTACCTTATCCAATCTTAAAAAATTGTAAAAATGTTTTACTTTGTTAGTTAAACTAATTTCTTAACAATTTTACTTGGTGAAATTAATTCTCACTTTCCAAACCTTTTCCTTTCTCCAGCTTAATCATATGAATTTTCATTTAGTTGTATTCTCTAACCACTTTTAGCATTTTCTTTGCTCGACATGCTCTCAAACATTGCGTTTAGAATGCTCTTTTCACTTTTCACTTTTCGAATCATTTCATTTATACGCTTCATTCATAACTCGGCACCATGATTAATCAACGATTGCACTCCGTTGGGCGTTGCTCTCACATTATCGCTGCCTCTATTGGAAGCTGGGCAATCGATTTCATAGACTCTTTACTGTCGACTTCTTAAAGAAATGTTTGTAAATGCTGCACATAACTTAGGGAAGACAATGCGTTGACACACTGCAACATGTTTTGTTGTTGCTACTCCTTATGGCCGACCATTGGCCAGTCTAACTTATGACCAATTGTCAACAGGACAACGCCTTTGGCAGCAGGCAAAACAAACAATCAATAAGCCAAGCTGCGACAATGGATGTGGCATGACAACATTGTGCGTTTCTATGCCTTCCGTTTGAGCATGAAATGGCGCAACAATGGCCACATATATTTCCCAAAAAACTCCTCCATCCAAGTGTCCCACGAAATGATGCATGAGCCGAGACCATGCTAACGGAATGTCTGTAAGGATTCCACTATAATAATAGTTTTCCTCTATGCAATTGATTTGGTGAAAGAGTAAATCTTCAGAAAGTTCACGATTAAACAAAAGACTTAGGCAACAAACTTGCAGCGTTCTCCTAATTTTTAGCTATAAATTTCCCATATACCAAATATTTACAGGCTGTCGACCCTTTCACTTGACTTCACTTCACTTCACGCCACTTAATCTTGACGCGTACGTGTCTAGCCACACAAAGCTTGGCTTAAACAGCAATAACAACGAAAACTGAAAACTCAAGAAATAATAGTAATGAAAATAATAATAAATAACAACACAAGAGATTTATTATATTAAATGCACGCATTTAGCGCCACTTAAGACGCCACCGTGTAGCCGTGTAGCAAAAGCAGGAAGTCGACATAATTCTCATAAATATCAATAATGTTTTTTGTTCAGCTTTCGGTTTTTTATTTTCCTCTCTGCGCAGTTGTTGTAATGCTGCTTGTAATGATTGTTATGTTTATATTTTCGTAGAGAACCGTCGTCGTGAGAGCGCCAGCGCCAAACTTCAAATGACACACAGCAGCAACAGCAGCAGCAACAACAAGAAATGTTACTAATAATAACCATAATAATAACAACAAGCAATTTCATAAAATGCTGCACGTTTACAGCCGCAAATCGAACGACCAACGACGATGGCGATGGCGATGACGATGACGATGACAGCGACAAAGTCCATTGGCGAACGACAATGACAACAAGTGAAGTCAATAACAACAACCATGACAATTACAACAACAACAGTTGCAACAACAACATGCAACTGGTCTGCAACCTGTTCAGTTGCAAACTATTTTAAGCTAGATGAAATGCCTTAGTTAAGAGTGCTTGAGTCAAGAATACTCAGTTCTTTCAGTTATTGAAATTCGATTATTGAAATCGGGTTAATAAAAATAAACTTACATCACATGGCATTAGTAATAAGTGCATAAGTTATGAGGTGACAAACTCTAGAAACAGAATTAGATCATTTTAGCAATAATAAACAAGCGTGATATAAGAAATACGACTGATAAATTATATGTATATAAAAGATTTTTGTTATATTATTGTTTTGCATTATTTTCAAAACAAATGTAATATTTAAATCTTTTTAATGAAGAATAATTAATAAGAGTAGATAACTTAGATTCATGAAACAAGCTGAAATTTTATTAATCTGAATATTTCGTTGTTGATAGATTAAACAAAAGTGAAACACAATCTATGATTCTTTTTATTAATTTTACGTTTTCTTTTTATTAAATTTTGTAAAATTCTTTTGTTATTATTAAACGTAATGTCAATTAAGTTAAACTAGTAAAAGTAATTAAAATAAAATATTCTTTAGATAGGTTTCATTTTATGCTCAACATCACGGGAGAGAATTAAAATTCAAAATATATAAAACAAAAAACATGAAAATATTTAATATAAGCTCTTCAAATTGTCACTTCACTTATCGAACTTTTTAAAAAATTGCTGTCGATTTATCAACGCGAATAATATATTTAAATAAATGTATACAAGAAATGATTAATCATCTGTTTTTTATGCAGCCAATGTAGACGTGAACTTCATTATATGCATTACAGCAATGCCTTTTGCCCAGGCTGTTAATTGCAGCGTCCTTTCGGTAGCTTACGGATTTCCCTTTCGTCGGGGCGTTTTCAATTATATAGCCAACGCGATGTGATGGGCACTTTGAAGCCTTTCACAAGCTTTTGGTCGTGTGACTTTTAGCGCACATTTTCAGGCACTTTAACGCCAGCGTTGGACCATCGCAGCGTCTGTTGTGAGGTTGTGTGGTTGTGGCTACGGCGACCGCATTGACATAACACCTCATAATTTGCGGTACACATTGCAGGCTATCTGCCACGCCCACCAGCCCATCCACACGCCCTCCAATGTTTGCTGCTGCAGCGGCGCACGCACTTCACATGGACTTTCGCCTTGAGAATTCTTAAATTGCCTGTGGCCAGGGCGCAATTTGATTGCAGCTGTGGCTGCCTCTGCTGTTGTTGTCCGTTGTTGTTGTTGCTGTAAAGGAAAAGAAAGTGTCGTCACCAGCAGCGTCAGCAGTTGCTGCTGCTGCATAGGTATTGTCATTGCTGCTGCTATCATGGCGCTCATGTTTCGCCACACCTCAAACAGTTTACATGTCCTCGGGGCAAGTTGCGGCGGCGCTCGCACTTTCTTTTGCGCGTGTCCAGCTACTGGACCTCAGACATCAGACCTCAGAGCTCATAGTTGGTTGCTTGATGTTCACACTTTAGGAAAGTTGGTTTTCAGGGCCGTGAGGTGCGAAAAACAGTTTGCAACGTTGTCGCCCGAAGTGTGGCCATCATCACCAACAACAACGATGCGATGCATCGATGGGATCGATCGATCGATCGATCGAGTGCAGCCAGCCAAACCTCTTCGTGCGTGAACCTTTCTTGTGGACAATACGTGTGTATGTTGGGCGCATAAATGTATATAATTTGCATGGAAATTGCCATGTGTATGCATTGACCGTGATCCGTGATGTTATGCATTTAATGCTTAATTTATACTGATTTTTACCGCCAGCAATTTGCAGTTGTATTATTGAGTAAAAGCGAAATGCGTCCGCTGCTGTGGTCACTGAATCAAAAGGCTTAAGAAACGAACGCAGATTTGCTAGACCAAAAAAATTGTTCGAAATTGTTAATTGTTCATAAATAAATTTATCATATAAATTATGAATTAAGTTCATGGCATGACAAACATTGCAAGCAGCGCAACAACTGCCAAAAGTCATTAACTGGCGCCGCTCTAATAAGCACCAAAAACGAGCTAAGCCAAAAACTTATACAGTGTGCCAAATTTAAGGAAAACCGAGGGGAAAATGTTTGTTGCACTTAGAAAGAAGTAAAACTAAAGCGAGAAAAGTTATCAAGATTTTTACACGGTTAAAGTTGACAGCTTTCTGTTTGTATTTCCATTTTGTCAAACGCTGATCACCGATAGGTGTAAAAAAGTTGTAAAAAGTTGTCGTAAATATAGTTGAAATTAGTGTTCAATTTATATAATAGGCCTAATTTATTAGCATAAGGTTAATAGCTTACACAACGCTTAGCTTCGAATTGAAATTGATATCGTTTTGAAAATCTAAGATTTGGAAAGAGAAATTCGAGAGTTTGGGAACTTTAAAAAGTGATTACCATAATTTGTGATATGTCATATTAAATAAAAGCAGAAGTATATATTCTTCTTAACAAACTTGCAACCACTGTGCAAAGCTGTCCAAATGTGAAGATGTGCAACAATTTCATGCCCAAAAATGTAAATAAATTTTGTTTAGTATTGTTGCCTGCATAATTAGTTCATAAGCTAGTTAGTTAGCCCTTTTTGGAACACGCAAACTTTTCCTGCCAATTTTTTTTTATTTTCTGCTTAAAAATAATCGGGGAGAGAGAGCGAGAAATTGTGCATCCAAGATTATTTATTATTTTAATTATTTCAGCAGAAATAAATTGCATTGCATGTGGCCAAAGTGGCGCCAAGTTGACGGCACCAACTTGGATGAGTTTGACAGTTCTTTTGTACGTGCTTAACATAAATGTTTTCAACAATAATTAATAATACAAGACACACAAAAACAAAACCTGCTTGAGTCACATTCGATGAAATACTCGAGCTCAACAAGAGAGCTAAAAATAAAGAAAAGAATAAACAGATTGGCGAGTTTATTACAATAAATCAAGCTAATTGGGAGGTCTATGCTGTGAGTTGCTGTAAAAGTGAATAATAGATTGTGATAAAGCAAAACATTGTGTGACAGTCACAGTCAGCGACCCTTTGATAATTTGTTGTCATTTCTTTGCTCGCCACAAATTTGTTTTATGCAAATTTAATCTCATTCAAACTGAATTTTTAACGACTGCTCAAGATAGCTGATAGCAGATAACGAAGCCCCAGAGCGAGCCTAATTGAAATGTTTCTAAAATTTCACAGAGTTCCCCAAAAAATTTCTTCTTTTCACTTTTGTTCATTTGCATAGCTCGTATTTCTTATTTTTTACTGTGTTTCAGTTTTTGCGATGTTTCGTTCACACGCAGCAAACTGAAATGAACACAAAAAAATATAAGAAATGAAATAAAAATTTTAATACAATTTAATTTGCTACCTTTTTTATTGTCCCGTTGTTCAGTTGACATTCACATATTCATTCGACGTAATTATACAGCCTTGTCCGCTGAACGTGTCTGAAAGGGTTGCCCTGGTCAACATTTTTTGGTATTGGGGTCAGTCTCGTTGCCCCGGTCAGCAACGGTCTTCAACATTGTTGCAGTTCCCATCCATTGTGTCCTGCCACACGGCGAACTCAATGCGCATGCTCATGCGCATTCGCGGTTCGCTCTTTGGTGTATAATTAGAGCTGAAAGCATATTTGTCAAGTTGCATGCGGCTGCAGTTTTGCAGATCCAAAGGATGCGATATGTTAATGGCCAGGCCAAATTGAGTAATTGTTTACTTTATGCTCCAGTCTGTCGGAGTGTGCATGTGCATGTTGATTGGACAGGCTGCAAACAGGCGGCAACAAATTGAAAATTTAATATGTGCTCCAGATGCAACCATACTTATTATATTTACATGTGTATTCGCATTCTGCAAGTGCTTCACGAAAATATACCCAAAATAATATGTTTATAAACTAGTTGCATATATCTTTTATTTTTAACAATCAATTTACGCAATTCTCTATAAATGTTTATATGTATGTTATAAGGTTCAAGATCGCTGCCTCAGTTATCTGTTATTGTAAGCAATTTATACATATTTCTTATAAGCATTTGCATTCACTTAATGTACACTAAATGTAAAATGTCGAAATAGATAAATATGTATTTAAAACCTTTTTCCTTTATACTATGTGTATTTTGCAACACTCAAGTTCGTTGTCTCAGTTATTTGTTATGGAAGAAATATGTACTATATGAGTAATTGTAAAGTAAAAGTTAAAAAAGTGAAAAATAAAACTCATACAAAAACATTTTTTGTTTTTATTTTGAATAAAGATGAATCTTGATGAGTTTTTGATTTTGGAATTATTGTTTTGTTTTAAAAGAACTGCCAAAATGAACAAAAATTGATTGGATTTATATATTTTAATGTAAAACAGAAAAAGTTCCTAAGATCAATATTTGCTCAAAATATAGTTGTAATCCAGAGTTATTAGAATTACCTTTACTTATTTTGAAAATTGTTTTCGTTTATGTTTTTTACACTGTAAACAGAGTTGCACGCTAAAATTTTTGACAGAGATTTGCTTTTATTTTAAGTATCATATATTATTTATGTTTGTCAATTTTTTTTTTACAATTTTTTTACTCTATTTTCCCTCACATCACCTTAATTCGCTACTTCAGTCATTTGTTATTCCAAGCAATATTATATAAGATCGTATAAACATAATTCTATATATGCGAACATAATTCTATATATGCGAATTATGTTTATCAATGTATTCACAACTCTTTAACTATATTTTCTGTCTTACAACACCCAAGTTCGCTGCCTCAGTCATTTGTAGTGGCAAGCAGAATAAATAACAATTATTGATGAGAACTTGAAGCCATGCCGCCAGAGACATCAGCAAAATCGAAAATGACATTCACGACAAAACAATTTTAATGTAAATATTTCAAATACGTCCTCATGCCGGCCTGGCCCTGTAATGAGCTCTTCAGGTTTGTTAATGATACCACGGACCCTGGGTCCTGGCAGACAGTTAAAAATAGTGTGGTAAGCTTTTTGCCTAGCTACTACTTGTTTCTTACAATTTGTACGGGCGCCAAGACGCTGCCAAAGCGAGATAGAGTGAGAGACAGAGAGAGAGAGAGAGAGAGAGAGAGAGAGAGAGAGAGAGAGAGAGAGATAAATATAATGTAAAGAAAAACAGAAAAGCTGAAGATCGACACAGAAAAACAGAAAACACACACAAACTTGAAGTTGGAGTTAAAGTTGCAGCAAAACTTGTTGCCTGCTTTAATGCATCAATTAAATTTTTTTTTTTAATTATTGTTGTTGCAGTGGGTTTTTGTTCCTGCTTCTCCTGTGCTCCTGTCCTCCTGTCAACGACATGCTGTGCTTTTTTTTTGCTTTTTTGTGGCAAGGCATCTTGGCAAACTGCTTGCGAAGTAATTTTGAAAGCCGTCACTTGTCGACGCCGGGCATCGGCGTGTGTGTTTATTGATATGTTTTCATTATTGAATTAGTTTTTAATAAAAAAAAGCGAA
This sequence comes from Drosophila albomicans, assembly GCF_009650485.2. Taxonomy (NCBI): domain Eukaryota; kingdom Metazoa; phylum Arthropoda; class Insecta; order Diptera; family Drosophilidae; genus Drosophila; species Drosophila albomicans. The sequence continues at coordinate 12,690,291 of NC_047631.2, forward strand.
GTCAATTAAGTTAACAAGTTACTACAATACAAGCATTGGCTATATCTTGGCCTCTCTATGTTTGAGGCTATGGGAATAATCGCAATTATGTTTTCATACAAAATTATTATTTTTTTTTGTAGAACTCCTGAAGTGAAAACAAGGCAAAGGTCAGTCATTGAGGCAAGTTCATCAACAAATCGCATTACAAATTAAAGTCAACTCACAAGACATAATTAGTCTTAATGCCAAACTTTTATTATCGGGCATAAATTAATAAACTTGTAAAACTGTTAAAGCATTTCCGTTGCCACGTTCGTTGTCTAAGTCATTTGTTTTAACCCAAAGAAGACAAAATGCTCAGCTCGAGCCTCGGCCACCACGCAACGTCGCATTTGACGCATTCACGCATCGGCTGCCAAAATAATTGTATGGCAAAGCAAATTTGTGCTGTAATAAAAACATTGGAAATATAGCTGAGAATGTTAGAGTAGCAGCTACCCTGTAATTAGATGAAATACTTCGCAAGCTGAAATTAAGTTTCTGAATATATTTAGTAGAATAAGCTATGCAAATACAAAATACAACCAACTTACCTCAGCAGTGAAGTTTAGTGAAGCAAAGATATTTAATATAAAATTCTGTTAGCAAAAACTGCAGCAAATCATCATACCCTTTCAATAAAATTTGAGAGTGGTATGTGGTATCAAAACATAATTTAGTTTGTTGTAATCAACACCCGTCGTCTGCTGAGTCCACACAGAAGCGCAGCCATTAAGTGTGCATGACATTAAATTAGCGCCACAATCAAGGCACAGAAATAATAACTAGAGAAAATAGGCATAAAAACAAAAATAAAGCCCATAATCAAATTATGAGAAGAACGTGAAGGGAAATTTTTTCAAAGTTCTGCAATTAGTTACAGTGCATGATTTTCATTATTTATGAAACGAAAGAGAAACATAAAGTCAAATAACTGAAGTGCCAGCACATTATGCCTGACAAGTCCGAAAAGAGTTAATGCAAAAAGAAAACATCAGCATTTTCAACGGTAATATGATGTTAGGGCCCCAAAAGCTAATGAAATAAACAGGACACGCTCCCTATGTCAGACAATAACTCAAAAATAACACAACTTGGCAAAACTTGTTATGCAACATTCTGAGATACTCTACTCGCTGAGAAGGTATATTCGAAGGGGAGATCAGCGAATATTTCCAACTCTTGATGGAACTGTTGTCAGGTATATAAAAATGATCATGCTTTGAGCTCGTGTTGCACTTCGCTGTTGTTGTCGGTGTTGTTGTTGTTGTCAACAGATGTAGCTCTTGGCATTGACTGTTGTTGGCATCTTGGACTTTTCAATATGACAATTCTTAATATTCTGATGCGGACTGCAAGTGGTTTATACAAGTTTTTCATTTGGTGTTTGGACTCGTCCCGTAAGAGACAGAGAAAGAGATAGAGAGAGACTCGACTGTCATAAAGCTGCACGTTTTAGCTACAGTTGGAGAATCTCAACAATTTTAAAAGTGTGCATTTATGCCAAGTGGCATCTGCGACGGCGTCGGGCGGCCTCAACCTCAGTCTTAGCTCCAGACTTCACCTCAGTTGCTGTTGCAGTTGTCGTTGCAATTTTCGTTGTCGTCGTTCATCGGTTGCCTCCCCTGCCGGCAGTGCGTTTATTAATTAGCAGCCATCCCGATCCCGACACACAAACACACACACAACCAGCTGACAGACAGTCAGAGGCAAAAGCTAAGATTTAGCTGCAATGCAGAGAGACTCGATCTCGGACTCAGACAAACGCACACTTGCCCATTTTTTCTTCAATTAAAAATCGCAAACAGCATTTCAATCGTCTTGACCGTCTGCTGTTGTTGTATTTGTTGTTCTTGTTCTCAGTCGGCAAAAAGAAATTGTTTAAATGCCGGCCGCAAGTTCGCCCCACTGGCGACAACTGGCAACTCCTGTTAGCTGTTTGTTTGTAGCAGGCGAAGGTGTGGACAACGTTGTTGCTAATTTTGCATTTGAATATTTCATAATAATTTTAGAATAGCATAGAATTATCGGAGATACGAGATAACTATCAGAATTTCACTTGATTCTCTATTTAATTGTTTGTTTTTCTTTCAATGTTAATGATGTCACACTATCAACTATATTAGCTTCGAATTATATTAGTAATTTACTTTGTTAATCTTAGTGCTAAGAATACTACATTAGTTTACATTTGTTTATTATTAGTTTCAGAACTACTATACATTTTTGTATATTAAATATTTACATTATCTTCAAAACTACAATTATTATTAGTACTACACTATTACTTAAATTTAATTTAAAGATGACGCTCCAGTGATCCTTATACCGCCTTCACATCCGCAGATCATCAGGCTGTCTGCCTTCTTTTAAAGGCAGCTGCTACCGTTTCTTTTCTTGTGCTCTAATCCAGCGCAACTAATAAACCACAAAATGCTGGCTTAAATCCTTTTTGTGCTGCTCCATGCTGCTCTATAAGCTGTAAGCTGCACGAGGCCAAGATGCTTGGTCGATAAATCAAGACAATAACAAGGATACGCCCAGCATGCACACATTGCGTGGCCACACCTTGAAAAAATAAGCAAAAGGATTAAATTCACTCTCTAACGGAGCGCAAGGAAATCCAAATGCTGCCATACTCCTTCTTAATTGTCTTCAGATTCAAAAAACAAATCCTTTCCGCTACAGCTTACACCCCAAAAGGCCGCAAAGAATGAAAGACAAGACACAACAGCAATCTCGAAGGTGTGTGCGTTGGCATGCAGCATCTAATTTTTTCTTTCCCCTTTTTCGCATCCCTTTCCTTGCTGTTAAAAAAAGAAAAGAAGAAACGCACCAGCATGCTCTACTAAATTCAGCTACCCCCAACCTGGAGAAAGATCTAAACTCTAAACTGATGCGCGCATGCTCGATAACAATATGAAGAAATGTCTTGGCACTTAAGACCCTGCTGATCCCAAAAAAAAAAGAAAGAAACCCTCAAGAAGCAAGCATTCTTCTGCTGCATTCTTGCTAGTCTATTTTTCGGAAATTAAAATGTCTACTCCTACTATTTGTCGGCGAGGGTTCGGCACTCGGATTTCGTTTTTTAGCTCTCTAGGACTATCTATCACCAGCGCCTGCTGGCTGCCTGTCTCCCGGTGATGATGAATGTGCGCGTTCGCCGTCTCTAATTCAATTTATCTTAGACAAAGTCAGCATCATAATGGTTTTCACTCAACTTTATATATAGCAACAAGAGCGCCAGCTGTCCTTCTTTTGTTTTTTATTCGACTCTTCATGTGCTTGTCTCTTCATGTGGAAGACATTGTCAGGAGTTTTTAAATGTCATCTTAGAATGGAGAAAACTATTTGAACAAGAAAAAAGCTACAGTTAAGTGTCCTCGATCCGCAGACTCATTTTCACTAAAAGTATATACAAGTATATACTCAACTAAGAACTAAAATATACCGAACGCTATATTTGGAATATTGATATACTATTATATTTGTCGGAGAGTAAGTAATGCAGATTCGACACACTGACGTCACTGCGCAGCTGTGCGTGCGTCTCGGCACATTGCTGCGTAGTTGTAGGTGCACTTTGGCATTTTGGCAATGCGTAGTTGCTTGTGCGTTTCGGCACATTGTCAATGCGTAATTAAGAGTGTGCATGTTAGATTGCATCATTCTTCATTTGCGCTTTGTCGGTTGTCCGCATTTTGTCGCTTTGCCAAGTACAGTTATTGCGGGGCGACAGCGTTGAGACGCTGTCGCCGAGTGTGGTTCGATGGCTATGGCGTAGACAGTAAAAGGATCGAGCGGGCAGTGTGCTCGTAGAATCGCCTGTGAGAGCATCGAAACTCGCTTCGCGATAATGAATAAACAGACTTCGGTAGAACAGACTCCGACATATTCATAACATAACCATAGAGCACGAAAAATAAACCAGATTATTCAAAAAAGCAACTAATCCCCGTTTTTGCCATATAGAAATAATTTTATTTCTTAAAAATCTTCAGCAATTTTTATCTTTTTTAGTAATCCTAAACACTTTAGTTTTGATTGTATGTACCTCAAATTAATACTTGAGTAACATATGTTACATACACCTTCGGGATAAAGAAAAATATAACAACCTACTACATTACGGGTAGATGGTATAAAAATAAAGCAAAGTATTAGAAACAGATTTTCATTTATTTTTTGGAACCACATAATTTGTTTAGTTTTGTCATTACGGAATACAACATTCATATTATACAAATTATTTTGCCTAACTGCTGATGAATTTTATAAATGCCATTAACAATGACTGCAACACATCACATTAGTCGATGGAATTAATAAAAATTAATCGAGTGTTCCATGTGATGAGGGGCTAGGTGCTCGGCTTGTGGCCGGACTGTTGGCGGGGGGCGTGGCATCGGGACTGCGTCCAATCGGCACCAGCAATGGTCCCATGGGTCGCCTGGCTCGAGGAGCACCGCGTGTGCCGCGACTTACAGGCGTCGATGTCTTGGAGCGCGGTCTTCCCGGTCCGCGTTTGACCAATGAGGCGGATGGTGTGCCCATGGGGCTGGCGAGCACGGGGAAAATGCTAGATGAGTCTGCAAAACGAAACAATTTATAAAAGCGGATTAGTTGAAGTCTGTGATAGAGCCAAAAGGCAGTAAAGTACTCGTCCATTAATGTGAATGTGCATTAAATCCCCTGCTTCAAATGCAAATAAAGCAAATTAGTGCGTAGCTCGTAAATTGCAACAATGTTGTCGCTAATACCCCCCGACGCTTGTGGCTGCACGTTTCGGCAGCGAATCCTGCCACACATCCGCATCCCTTTTGCAGACAACAATGTTGCATACTTTTGGGAGCTTCAATTGTGGCTTTTTAATTGCCGAATCTACACGAGCCAAAAGTGTCCTGTGAGAACACACACTCCACTCAACGTGGCCAAGTGGCATTTATGCAATGTTGCGTTTGCAAAAATACTCTGTAATGGCTAGTGTTGTGGGTATGTGAATCGGACTTCAAATTAATTGATTAAGTGCACAGTTTAGTTGAACATTGTCTTTGATAAATTCTGCAATAGGTGTACCATATTATAAACATGTTCCAATTCGATTTACTTAGACATATCATTAAATGTTTCAGTTATACATAAATTTCCTATCAATTTTTTTATTTACTCCAGTCAATGTTTAAATCTTGTATCAATTGTAAATTCTTTGCAAAGTTGTAAGTTTTATGTTAACATTTCATTTTAATTACGAATTATTTTTTATAATTTTGAACAATGTTTTAGTCACTATCGATTTCTTGTTAAATTTAATTTTGAATTCCCTTCATCAATCAATTTGATTTCCTTTCTAGGATATCCTATAGTCGTTATATCACATAGATGTCTGCACTGCATTTGCATTTGCGATTATGCCTCCATTGAGTACCATGGAGTTTATTTCTGTCACGTGTTGTCTGGCGCTGCCCGCAGCATTTTGCATTGTCCACTTCCTCCACCCCGCGACTACACGATACACCAGCATTTTGGTTATGAGTCTGAGCATTTAAGCCGATTTATGCAATTATCATTTGTCGTGTAAATTTGACATGTGCGCCAGCCAACCAACGTGTTTTTCTGTTTCTGTTTTTCCTTAGGCATTTTCAACTGAAAATTGAACGCGAATTGTGATCAGTGCACAATTTTCTATTTGAGTTTTGTCTGTTGGCTGCATTAATTTCTGGCTTTAAATTTTGAGCAGCTGTTTGCATAATTTGCAATAATCGACAGCTCACTCACAGCTCTCAATTATTGGATATTGAAATGTTAGAGAGATCAATATAAGTTTTGAAACGTGTTTGGGAAATAATTTCAAGCATTACAAATGTGTTAATTGGATACGGAATTGGCAGTTTCTTAATGAAAATTTGTATGAATATTATACAGATTTGTGTTTGTTGTAATGGTGGAATATTTCGTTACATATAATATGAACTTTGAGCGCAGCTAATTATCAACTTTACAAAGGCTTTTCATTATTGCTTTAATTATGTGTACTTTACAGCACTTGATATAACTGATAAATCAGTCACAATTTCAACTTCAAAAGGGAATTGTTTTATACACTTTCGAAAAGGTACAATAAATTTAGTTAGGTAAAGTCGCATTGTAGTTTTTCTCTTTGAAATGAAGAATTATATCTTCTAAATTAGTATTTTTTTTTTCGATTTTTTGATGTTTGGGACTAGTTATGAATTACGTATATTAAATCTTAATAACTTCTCTAAATTTGCCTCCATATATTATATGGATACAAATCTATTTTAAGTGTCATCATGATCGCCAAGAGTATTCACTATTCGTTAGCCTCAAAAATCAATTGCTACCTTCTTGTTTTCCCCACAACATCTACGATAAGGCAGATGCAAATCTTTAAACAAATATTGGTTTGACTGCGGAAAGAGCGAGAACGCTCAAGTAAAGCTCTTTAAAAGGAACGGAGAGTTGCAACCCGATGGGGAGCCAAGTGCACTGGATGCCAATGAATATAATAATAATGATGAGGATCATAATGATAATGGTTTGTGCTGCGCGCTGAAATTGTCACGTACTACAATATTCCCCCAAATAAATGCGGGCAGCCCAAAAATACCACAAGCAATCGAAGGGTAAGGAAAAAAGGGGGAAGTCGACCACAAAGTGCAGAGATAATGCCACTCAAGTGGCAGCAATTGCTGTTGCTACTGCTGGTGAAGATGCAGCACACAAATACTTGTGTATGTAAGCATGTAAAAGGCAGGCGATAAACGTGATTATGACAGCGATTAGCGACAAGTGACACTCGAGAGTCCGCGACGGTAAAAAACCAGGAAGTGGTTCAATAACAACAGCAACAACAACAACAACAAAAAAAAAACTCGCCACTTACCTTCATCGTTTTGTGGCACGGACGGGCCACTTGCAGCCTCAGCCGCCGCTTCCTGCTGTGGCGGCAGCGGTGATGTGGTTGTTCCAGTTGCAGTTCCAACCGCTGGCGACGTCGTCGGCGTCGGCACGCGCTGCAGCGATCCATGGCCACCGCCGCGTCGTGTGCTGCCACGTGGTCGTCCTCGCTTCGTGCCGCGCGGGTGGTGACGTCGCCGCACCGACGAAATGCCGCCAAAATCGCCCAGGAAGTCTGCAATAAGAATTATGGGTTTTATTGATTAATTGGGGTACTTTTTTTATTTATTTATTTTTTTTTTTTTTGGTTTCTCCTCATTTTGCCTTTTTTGCGGTTCCCATTAAACAGCTGGCACAAAGCAACCACCCGGCAAAACAAACAGCGAGCTCGTTATAAACAAACAACGAACTCCAATATATTATTGCCGAATTCTCCTTTTATTTTTTTGTTACATTTTAACAGCACATTTATCTAATTTTATGCCATAAATTCACTCATTTCGGCGCCAGCAATTATGCGGTTCTCTGTGGCAGCCGAAAAGCTATTACTTAAGCAACTGATACGCTTATGGATATCTTATTTTAGCCAGCTGACAGAGGTCAGAGTTCAAGGAGGAGTGACACATCTCTGCGTAGTAATTTTTTGTTACAAATTTTAGCATATTTAATAAATTCCAAATGTCCGAACATTATGGCTTCTTACTTTGTGTAGCCTTGTAATTAAGTTCAATGCAACTAATAACTAGAAATAGGTCAGATTAGGTGTTTAAATTAAAGATGATCAAATACACCAAACATGTAAAAAGACTTTTGAAACGGTTATTGGATGCACCATTATTTGAATACCTAAGTCACAATATTAAAAATAGATTACAATCAGAGTAGCTTATTATGTTTTATCTAAACCTTTTACATTTTGAGCTTAGTCAAAAAATGTTAAGAAATTAATATTTTAATTGAAAGGCTTGTCTTTTTAATAAGTGTTCAACTAAAATACCTAAATCTACCTATATTGTTTTAAATGAAAATATGCTTAATACATGCTGTTATATTGAGTGATATGAATTTGTAGTAGATTTTCTCGTAAAATAAAATCGGTTTCTTTACCCAAATATTTTCTTCAATACTTGCTGCAACCTATCAAGCTTTAGATTAGTTTACTGGACTTGATCACATTAAAGATTAAATATAACGTAATAAATATTAGAGAATCCTTTTCTTGCGTAAATCGAAAATCGTCAATCAAAACACCCACTTCAGATGACACTCAGTTGAATGGCAGCAGCTGCTCTGCAACATGTAATATGTGTCATGACCATATTTGTACTTAACGTGTTACATTTTCTTAGCAAGGCCTAAACACAAATTCCTGTCAGCAAAGAGCAGAACAAGTCGAAAACTGTAGACCTTTCATCGTGCAGGGTTCAAGAACCACTCTACTGAATGCGAATGTGAATCTCAATGTGAATGTGAGTGCATATTTTATTTGTGTATAGACAGCGCGCAACGAGGTTTTCCTTTTGTTTTTGTGTTAGTTTTGTTTTTTGTTTTGGTATTTCTTCCCTTTGACTTAACTGTAAATTGCATAAATAAAACAAAGTCAACAAGAGAGACGGGCAACAAACAACTGACGAACAACAATGTGGTTGTTGTTCCACTTGTTGTTGTTGTTGATGTTGTTGTTGTCGTTGTCTCGTTGTCGCATTGGCGACATTGCTAGGCGCTTGTGCTACGAGTATTTTGGTATGCAACGCAAGTGCAGCAACATCATCACAATCCCAATTCCAATCAACATCAACACAGCAGCAGCAACATCATGATCTTCGTCTCGTCTCGACCAACTCGCTCATGATCAACTTGCGTCTCGTCAGTTAGACGATAATGATGATCATCATTTCTGCCGCTAGACGTCGTAGTCGTCGACTAGTTGGCCCCTTTGTGGCATTGCCAACAACTTGCAACAGTTTTTAATGAGACTCCCAGCTCTCGGGGCCCCAACAATCCATCCATCCAGCGCCTCAATCGAGAGCGAGTGCCAAAAAGGAAATATACAATATATATTGAATTGCCATGCCCTGTGTGTGCCATAAGTTTTATCAATAATATTCAATCCGAAGGCAATCCTTTTTTCCATACACTATTTACTTTTTTGGGCAATTTGTTATTTCGCTTGTTGTCTATTGTTATTGTTGTTGCTGTTGTTGTTGCTTTGCATTTGCCATGGATTTCGGTCAAACGTTGCGCGGCATTGCAGCAAGTCACAGAAATTGTCAAAAGTTTCGCTTTTTAGCAGAATTTACCCCCAAAAGTCATCGAAACGGTTGCAGAGAAAATAATATGAATAGGCAAAGGGAATCGACTATGAAATGCTCTACAAAAAGGAACCAAAAGTTGCCTTACAATATAATAGTTTTATGGGTAAAAGTAATAGTTGTAGTTTTATATATGTACATCAATAATTCCAATAAATTTATATAAAAACCCTTTTTTTATCGATAAGATAATCTGTACCAGAAAAGTAGAGAAGATTGCTTCGCATATTGTAATAATAATGTGTCCAAAGTTAAGCTTTCTTTACAAACTTTCCTCAATACTTAAGGACTTGTTGTGCAGCGCATGTTTGGCTGTTATTGATAATATTTCGACTACTATTTTACAAGGTAGAACACGTATTTATGATTGATAATAAACATTTTCGCTTTTGTTTGTTGCCAGCAAAGTTGTTGGCCCCCTCCCAACATATTGTGCATTAACACGAAACGTCAGGCAGCAGGAAAATCAGATACATTCGACTTAAGCAACTTAAAGACATGAATGTACTTTGCTGCGCATAATCGGATTTTAGAAATCATTCATTCAATTATCTAATTGATTTGACTGATGATCATTTGTGAACCTTGATCCTGTCTTGGCCCAATGTGACGCATGTTTGCTACGCTCGATAAGCAGACATTTGGGCAGAGAATCCAAGAGACGCCAAGATACCAACGAGAGAAGCACAAAGTCTGCCACAATGGCATTCATTGTGGCTGCTCACCTTTGACTGCCAGAGACGACTCTAATGCGCCTGCCATGACTAAGTGCGCCGCCTTACTTTGCCTTCGCCTTAGTCTTGGCCAGAGTTTTTTTTTCTTGCTGTGTGTTACGGCTACTGTAATCAGCGTGAAATTGCTGGCAATTGTAGATTGCAAGATTGGCTACCTTATTGTATGAATGTGAGATTATGATTTACTACAAAACTGAACAGCACAGAGAATTTTACATTTGCCAAATAATAAGGGAATACTTGACTTTACATATAGAAATATTCAAACTCGGGACGAGACACAGGCTTCGACAGATAGATCAGTCGTATTTGATGCAATCTCCAGCCGCGTGGCGTAAACTTCTTGCGCTTCGGTGGCGGTTCATCCAACGCCGCCACAGGCTTCTCTGGTATGGGACAATGCGGTGGATTTGGTGGCATTATATGCGGCTTGGCCAGGCTGAGAATGCGCGCTGTGGGACGCGCTTTTAACGCTGATGGACGCACTGGAAACCGTAACTGAGCCCAATAGTCATCCTCGATATCCTTGTTCACAAAACAGCAGGGCATAAAGGGTCCTCGGAAGGGTCGTCCCTTGTCGTGTTTCGCTGGCTGTCCCCACACAATGACCGGCGAGTAGTGAAACTCTTCGCGATAGTAAACATGCTTTGGGGTCACTTTGCGTGGCAGCGGCTTCGATAGGTTCTCCATTTTCTCCATTAACTCTTCCATTTCCATTTCTCGCTTGGCCCGCGCACATGGTAATATCTTTTCCGTACAGGGCACAGGTTGTTCCACCATGGGCACTTCCTTGGGCATGGCTTTCTCCAGCGCCCACTCAAAGAACTTGCGCCAATCCTTCTTCGACATGGGTCCCGCTTTCTGCCAGCGTGTCAACTGGCGTTCCACTTTCGGACGACATCGTTTCACGGGACGAGCATTGCGCTCGACCCATGCCACCCACGATGGTTCGGGAGGAGCGTTCTCATCCTTGTCACCTCCATCAGCCTCACGAGGCTCGTCCTCGTTACTCATTTTGTGTTATGCAAATCAACTTTATACTTTAAATTTTAAAAAAATGTATATATTTATACTCAATTTTTTTTTGTGCCGCTAAGCGTATGTTTTTTTGTAGACGTTTATGAAAATAATGCCGTAAAATTAGTATTAGCCAGCAAGGCAAGGCATGCTATTGGCAGTCTTAAAAACACTGATATATTGGAATTGATTTATAAATTCGACTAGTTTTTTGCCATTTAAGTCAAGGCGTTAAAGTTAGAATTTCATTTCGGAATTTGAATGTGAAAGATGTAAATAGATTTGGTTTACAAAAGCCGAACTGTGTGGGTTTGTATTTTAATAGTTCTTCTACAAAATGTTACTTGTATAAACTGAAATAGTTTTTCTATGAAGTAAAGGTATAACAATTTAAATTTTAGATAAAAGGATGATATATATATAAAGCTTCAAATAATGGTAAGACCAAATTATATACTAACAAAGAAGAAAGCTACAGTCGAGTCTGTTCGACTGAGAGATACCCGCTCCCATTTTGAATATAAGAAAAGTAGTCCGGGCCTTTTCATATAAACACCAAATTAATATACCACAAAAATATTAAAACATACCAAAGGCTACAGGTATATTTATATAGTTCAAAATATACCATACAATGCAAAATATACCAGATTGTCAGACGTATTAAGTAGCGGCTTTTCCCATACGAAAGTATTTCTTAAGTAACTCACAATACAATTTTTATCTGATCATAATCAAATTTTAAGGAACCATAAAGACTATAGTTACTTTTGCTTAGTTAGTGCCCATTTAAATTCTGCGGGGATGCGAGCTAGGACAATATAAATCAACTAATAGAATAATAGATTACATATTATATTCAAGCTAATACTCTTCTCATTACCCTAACAAAAACATACAAATCTTTGCAATGTAAAAGTGTTTGTGTATTTAAACAATGAAATTAGACAATATTCACTTATCAAGTTGGATTCATTGAGCAGCAACTCCCTGACTTACTGACATACATTAGACAAAAATGTATCGTCTATCATCTGTCAGTAACCCATCGAATTGCTATACATTGAATCTGTTCTTTGGCTGAGCATTCGATTTTTGCACCTACAGCATCGACAGATTTCCAGTTCAGCCAGCACACGTCGATTCGGCCTAGCTAAATACTCGAGTCGAGACAAATGCATCCTCCACTGATTTAAAGTCATTTTCGTCCGCTTACGCGGCATATTTTCCCAATCTATTGGGATGGGACAATGTGGCTTTGGCGGATAGACACGCGGTTGGGCCAACTCAATGATTTTCTGTGTGGGTTTTGCTCGCAGCGCATTTCTTGAGATGGGAAAACGTAAATTTGCCCAGAAGGCCGCCTTGACATCCTCGTGCTGAAAGCAACAGGGCACAATTGGCATCGGCCAAGGACGCCCGCGTTCCGGTTTCTTTTGTGGCCGTCGGTAATCGATTTGTGGTCGAAATGGAAACGGTTTTGGGGGTGGTGCAACAAATTTATCGCGCTTGTAGCGGGGAACACTCAATTCATCGAATTTTTCCTGCAATCGCTTTTTCTTCTCTTGCCTCTCCTTTTCTTTGGGCTCCACACAAAAGAATACACCAGGTATAAAAGTGCGAGACTTTCGTTTGGGTTTCTCTATTGATCTCTGATAATTGACACCGCCATTTGTTTCCACCCATTTGTAGAAATTAACCCATTGCTGCCGGCTCATGGGTCCAGCTTTTTGCCAACGCGTCGGTTCCATTCTTGGACCAGGCGAATATCTTTGTTTTGGCAGCGCATTGCGATTAACCCATTCTAGCCAACTGGGCTGTATGTTGCTGATCGAGCTCATTCTTTCACTTAGTGTGCCGTTAATTTTGACTTTTTGTCCAAACTCGTTAAAAACCTACAATTTGATATAATTTTCGAATAATGTTTTTTCAATGCTCTGCATTGTTTTTTTCAAAGCAAAAAAATACTCGGAAATTTATATCAAACGAAACTTTTACATTTTAATGAGAAATCAATGTCTGGTTTAAGGGCAATAGAACATGACAACAAAAAGAAACTAACTATTTGGTAAGCTAATTACAAGTACTATATCCTCACAGTTGCCAATCGTTTTTGTGGTGGTACTAAGAGCAACATCTGCCTTGGCATTTTGAGGGTTGTATCATTAAGTAAATGTAGCGTAAAATTGCTTTTGTTTCCGCCGCCAGCTCCACTCGATGCCTTCGATGTGTCCCGATGGCATATGTGGTGTCAATTTCACACATGTTATGAGCACTCTGCGGTTGAGTGTGAGTTACTCACACACGCACACACACATACAAACAGTCGCACACTCAGATTGATGACTTTGAACTTGGTCTGAGTGTTGTCCTTAGAGTAAAGTAACAGTTCCGGCAACAGGAAATGCCCAACAAGCAAGCGAAGGAGGGCAACAAAAAACACAACGCAACCAAAAAAAAGTGACTTGTGAATTATTAAAATTCTGCTGGCATCGATAATACTCGCTTGGCTACTGCGTTGGCTAACACGAAAGCAAAAGCAGGCAGAGAGAGAGAGAGAGAGAGGCATGTGGTAAGAGGACAGAAAGGAAACCAAAGCAAGTAAAAAGAGCCAGACACAAAATCGTGGTTCGACCAGCTAAGAAACTGGCGACAACAAATCATGACAACGGTAACCAACAAACTGCCGACGACGACGATAGCAACAACGATGTGGCGACATGAAGGCAATGCTGTTGCAAGTGGAAGACGACGACGACGACGGCGGCGGCGATGCACATCATCAAATGCAACACGCGGCAGCCTGGATGATAATGAAGATGGGCGACAATGCCAGCAAGCGGGCCAGCAAACGACGACGACGACGACGACAAACACAACAACGTTAGAAAGGTACTCGCAACAATCACAAGGCAAAAAGTGCGATCAATTGCAATGCGCACCGAATTTCAATTGGGCATCGACGCAAGTCGCAAGAACCAAGATCGAAGAACGCAAGCCAGCGCAAAGCTTTTGTAATGGATGTCGAATGGCATTCGAGCAAAATACAGCTGCTATTGATGATAAAACAGCAGCAAGAACGAGGTAAACTTATATTGGAAGAGTGCCAGTTAGCCAAGCTCATCCAACTGCGATCGGTTCAATTCATAGTTGTCTTCGGTGTCGTCGTCGTCGTCGTCGTAAGGCAGTCGGACAATGACTACAAAAGGAATTGGGTTATGACCTCGAATGCGTGTCGCCAGCATTATTGTGTTGTGCTCCTCTCTTCTGCAACTGCTTCTTCTTCTTTTTCCTGGCCAGGAGTGCGTGATTAAGCCGTTTGCTTTGTGGCTGGGGAAATATGCAACTCTTTTCAAATAACATACTTGCTGTTGCCGGATTTATTCGAATAGATGACAAATATTTTGCAGAATTCCAACAGTTGCATATGAATTTCTTGTGCTTTGAATATATTTATCATAGTTTTGCAATTCAAAGTAGTTGAAAAATTGCCACCAAAAGTTCAAATAGTTCTTGAATTATAATGTAGAGATCATTACAGACTTACTTTTATATCATAACATTAATGGATACCAAAGTTAAATATTCATTGAAAGACATGAAATACTTTCTGCAAGAACTATTAAATAACTGGTAATAAAAAAGTGATATTCTATAATTAGTACACTAAAATATAATGAAAATAAAAAGTAAATATTCGTATAAAAAATTTCCAAATTAGTAATAAATGAATTCTTTATACTATATACTATGTAATATTTAGAATTATTACGACGTTATTCTTTCATTACTAATAAATAACAATTATAAATTATAATGTTAAAGAAGTTTAACAATGTCGACTTCCTACATTGTAAAACTTCTTTAACAAATAGAGATTACAAATATACGTCATAACTTGATCCCATTATTGAGTTTTGTAAGCGTTGTTTATTTATTCCTTTTGCAAAACTTCAACAGCAAATATAATATATAAATATGTTAGTTGAGTTCTAAGTTTACATTGCTCACAAGTTGTTTTGTTTTCCTAGCTGCAATCTGCTTAATTTAAAAACCAACTACAATATTTCGAGTTTGAACTTAACATTGTAGTTACTTTTTGTTATCAATAGCAATTACAAAATCCATATCGCAAAACTTTTTTAACTAATGGAACTTGTAAATATGCAAATTGAGTTCTTAGCAAATAACTGTTGTAACATAACTCATGCCCATTGCTCAAAAATACCTTCACTAATTATTTGATTTAAGAACCGTCGAAAATTCTCGCATTTAAATGAAATAAACGCCAATTTGCAGTTAAGCAAAAGCAAATACCGAAACAAATTCTATACTCAAAGTGCGCCTGAATGTTATGCATTTGCTCATGTTTAAGTTTTCTCGTTGGAAATACTTCACATTGAGTAAATATGATTAACCAATTTAAGTCAAAACCACTTTAATTATAAAGTTTTAAATCAAATGGACAAGTGGCAACTGTGATCACGATTGCAACCGTCAATCGGATCACAGATACATCTATACACACATGCATCAAAAATATATCTTAAACTGCGAGAGGAACGCGGGGTGCAGAGATCGAAGTTCTGGCCTGCGAGGCACGTACTCGCTCTGGGCGCTATGGGGGCCAATAAGGTGTAAATTTATGCTCGAACGACAGTAAAAAGAATCCAAATAACAATAATAAATACACGACTCAAACGCAGCCATTAGCAAACGAGCCTATGCAATTTATTGTTAATTTTTATTAAAGCTCAACAAAACGCACATATTTCGTATGCCAACATTTCAGATTCTTTTTTTTCTTCACATGAATTTTGTAATTATTTGTAAGCTGTGTGAATTTTTGTGGCCAATCAGCGTTTTTGTTCGCAGTTTTTTGATTTGCTGCCAAGATTTAAGCGTAATTGTAACTCATGGCTAACGTGTATTCTATGAGAGACTTTTTTTTGTTTTGGTCTGTTGTTTTGTTTGTTATCCATTATTTATTTATTTATCGTTTATCGTTGTTATTGTCTTGTTCTTTGGGAGTTTTGCACCTTGTTTTACAACTGTTTCTTTAATTATTTATATGTATCACAAGTTGCAAGTTGACAAAGTGGACAAGGATCTTACTCCACAGCTAATGAATAATGAATACGCTCTGTGTGCCACATTCAATTGGGCGTTGTTTGCCAGACAGATAAAGTATCTGTTGAATGCAGTTGTTGACTGTTGAGAAAGTAATCCGTATCTTTTTGCACAATCAAAAACAGAAATGAAGTGCTGTGACTTGGCACGTGTCCATTTGAAAATGAAATGAACTGCGAAACTTAAATCAAAATCAATTAAGAAATAGTTTTACTCTCTTTCGTTACACAATGGCCAGAAGCAATTTGAATGCCTTGCACGATGTCTAGGCAACCGGATGATTTGTGGACTCACTTGCGACTAGTATTGTGTAAAATTAACCCACATTTCTGGCGCCGTTTGCCAAGAAAATGCGAAAAATTGTTTACAATCAACAGGCAAGAGAAAAAACAATCCTGCCTGCATAAAATTAAATGTGCTCTCAGCGGGTAAAACGTAACGAAAAACTGTGAAGACTCCGTTGTTATGGACCACATTAAGTGTCTGTATCATGGAATGCAGTTAAGTAAACTCCGTTCGTGAAGCAAAATCTCTTAACTTTTAACTAGTGTCGAGTGCGTGAGGCACGCGTAATTGGATGAACTCTCAAGTAGTTAGTTAGGGTTGCGTCTCAGACCGGATGTGAAGTGCAGCAATGAGATTCTTTAAGCAGCTCTTGTTGAGATTCTTAAAGCATAATTAAACTTATTCAAAATTGCACTTTGAGCTAGATAAATACTTGATACCGTGATTGCAAATCAAATATTTGATATTTCAATTCAATTACTTAATTGGTAACTTTTTATAATAATTGATATTTATTTTCTTTTGCTATTCGATAAATCAATAAATTTTGCCCCGTCTTTCTTTCGTAGCTAATTTTAATTATTAACAACTATAAAAAAAGCGAACTTAAATGCCAAACAGCTCGTTTGAGGCAATGAAATGTGAACATATCAATAAAAGACAAATCCGTTGGCTCAATTCGTATTCTCATGACAATTTCTCATTTTGGCCCACAACAAACAGCAAATAAATGTACACAAAAAAAAAAGGAAGACGGCGAAATTACGAAATCAAGGCAAGAGAAGAGGTAAAACAACAAAAACAAAACTCGAAACGAGTAACACAATTTATGTAGCCAAAACACGTGAAGCCATTGATTAAATTAGATGTTTTCATTTGCCAAGCCCTGCATTCAGCAAAAGAAAAAAACGCCAATGAAATGGCATATAAAAAATATTTATGAGCGCCTCGTTTTTTGTTTGTGGTATTTTAATGCACTCTCGCTATAGAGTGGTAGTAAGCCAAGCAAATCAATAGGCAAAAAAAAAAAAAAATAAAAGCGACTCCAACTAACTGACAAGCGAACCGCATTCGAGGAACATAATCAACTGGCAGCAAATGGCAAACTCTGACAGCGAGTGCGCGATATTAAATTGGGTTGCGTACGTGGCCAAAAAACAAAAAGAAAACAAATGCGGCAAAAAATCTCAGAGTTTGCCATTACAAATGAAAACGTTATCAACCGACAGGCTAACAAGAGCAACGACATACGCTTAAATTTGTTACGATCGCATTGTAAACCCATCTGCGAAGCAGTTAACCAGGCAAATAGTCAAAGCCAAAGACAAGTTGGAATCAGTTAGCAGGTTGTTGGCTGTGGTTGTTGCCTCTTGTTTGTTGTCTCGTTGCCTGTTGCCAAATCTGTTGATGTTGCACTTGTCGTGCTGTTGTTGCGTACTTTTCAACGTCTTGTACTTTCGATTGGTTAATTGTTAAACAAATTTCAAATTTTATTTATATTTGCGCTCTTTTATTTCGAATGCAAATTGCATGCGGCAAACAAGTTGCAATCATTAAGTTTGCTGTTGGTTGGTTGTTGCTGGTAGTTCTTGTTGCACATCCCACATGCAATTTGCAACTCATAACAAACGGGCCAAGTTGTTTGAAGCCAACTCACTCAGCTGTTCGACCGCATTCTGCGATGCCTTCGCGATGCCAATTGCCAAATCATTTGAATTATTAATTACAAAGTGATTGGAATATGTTAAGAATTTGTGTTGCATGTTGCAATACAGTTTGTTAAATGGGTCTTATGTGAACTGACAGCGAGTGCAAATATTTAAAAAAAATACTTGAATAAATTGCAATTTAATTTAAATAAAGGAAATAGGTTTATGTATGTTATAAAGGGAATTATATTTAATATAAATTTGGTACTCACTCATTGAATCGTTTTGCGACAAGCCACTTGGACTATCGCCATCGACAACTAAAGCCTCATTATCGGAATCATTGTCAGCTTGCGTCGGTTGCTGCAGTTGCTGTTGCAACACACATGTTGCACCTGGCACATAAGTCTCTTGGCTGAGTATTTGGTTGGTGCTGTCGGTGCCAGCGCTGGATGTGGATGACGCAATGCCAACATCAATTGAATCCTCATCCAGCTCGTGTTTAATGCGTTTGCTGCAACTGGCGCCGTCCTCTTCATTGGCCGCAATTGTAATGCCACCCATATTAACGTCCTAAAAATTATAATTGTAATAAAAAAAATACATTTTAGTATAACAATAACGATCAATTAGCATTTTTATGAGCAACGGAAATAAGGCTGAAGTATGTGCATAGTTTTGTTATCTAAATATTCCACCCCAACCTCAAGTGCTAACTGGGCCCAACCCTAGCTAAAGGTTTCACTTTATAATTTATGCCTCACTCTGCTGTTGTAGTTCTTCTTGTCGGGTTGATCAGCTACAAGGTCTAAGAAGTTTCGGGAACTGGAAATGAGGACATGCTTGAGGGGTTAGCTGGACTGTGGGGTAGATTTTCAACAGTTTTGCATAAAATTTGTACAGATTTCGTTGGCAATTATCAAGATATGCAGCACAGTAGCTACTACTTTGGATTACACTTGTTATTGTTGGGAGTGAATAGTTAAAGTTCAACTTGCATCTGGCTCAATGCAGCATAGAGCACACACTAATGAGGCTAAGTGGTTGTTCGGTCTGGAAAACCGTTAAAAACATGTAACAACTGTGACACAGAACGAGTGCAATCAGTTCCAAGTGAATCATTTTAATGCGAGTATAAATAGAAAGAAAGCATATCTATGGTTAATGCCACTTAACCTCAAACTT
The DNA here is from genome assembly GCF_009650485.2 of Drosophila albomicans. Taxonomy (NCBI): domain Eukaryota; kingdom Metazoa; phylum Arthropoda; class Insecta; order Diptera; family Drosophilidae; genus Drosophila; species Drosophila albomicans. Next base: position 12,709,542 of record NC_047631.2, read on the forward strand.
GAACTGGCAAACAGTAAATGAATTGACAGCCAGACGTTGCAGTGCAAGAGGTAGCACACAGCAAGAGGAAGCATGCAACAAGATGGCTGCGTGCCATAAAAAGTACTTATAGATTGTGGTATATGAACTTGACTGCAAGTCGAACCCCTCCAAACCGACTGAGAGTGAAGCACACAGAGACCCCTAAGAGTAGAACTCATCCAAAAACTTACAGCATAGAGAGGCCAGAGAGAAAAGAGTAAAGACAAAACAAGAAACAGAAGAAGAAACAAAGCAATGAAAAAGAAAAAGAGGCAACAGACCATAATCAGTGTTCCATTGAACGCACAAAATCATTTAGCGAAACCGAGAAGCGAGAAGGTGGGCTGCACCACCAAGCAAAAGGTACTTGAAACTGTTTTCCAAGAGCCCAAGAGCCAAACGAGAGTTGGACGCAAGTCCGAAGTTGGTTAGAGCAGCGAGTGTTTGCTTTAGACAACACGATGGGGAAGACGAACACAACCCAACACAACACAACACTTGGATGAATGAATATTGTATATAGGCAGCAATAAGAGATCCAAAGCTGGCAGCAAGTTCAAAGCACGCTACGTAGCAGACCAAGACAAGCCCAGTGCGATGAGTTGAGTCTTGTAGCAAATTGAATTGTCGTTGCTGCTGCTGCTGCTGTTGTTGTTGCTGCTGTTGCATGAATCACGTGACCATGACCACCGTGCACAGTGCCCAAGTAAGAACAACAAAAGCCAGACTCAATGCTGTGTATCTCTATATGGCCAAGTCGCAATTTGAACTTCACTTAAAAGATCATTTACTTTCATTGAGAGACTGCGCAACTTGTCGTCGCATGTAACAAGTGTAAACTTGGTCTAATAACCTGGCCATTAACAGCCATTCGAATCATGCGTTAAAGCGACAAAACTCCTCTCTCGTAATAGCTACAAATACTTTCTTGTACTCCAACCGGAAGTCTTTAGATTACGAATTCTTTTTCGCTTTTGTCCATTTTGGGCATTCGGTATTGGGCATTGGGCTTTGCACTTACCTTATTTGGCCGCCGTCGTTTGCGTTCATTCTGTGTTGCAGCTGCGCCTGATGTTGCCGCTGTTGCCGTTGTAACGGGGAGCTGGATGCAGTAGCCTCCTCTTTAACTTGCAGCTTTGCTTCCTGGCGATCTGTTAACAGAGAATATACATCAAGAGTTACATAATTAGGTCAGCTTTTTGACTTTAGCAAAACTTACATTTCATTTCAATTTCTTCGTCATCCAAAAGCAAAGACACAACTTCTTTGGGCTTCAGCGTATCGGGCTTGAAGTTACCGCCACTTATAACCATGCGTTGAATCTACAAAAGAAGCAGCGATAAATATTAACATTAATATATGCATAAATTGGTTCAAAAATCTTAAAAGAACTATGCGCCAGGAAGTGAAATGAAACACGTCGAAGCGCCAAGGGGATTTTCTTCCGCTCTTCGTCGGTCTAAGCACTTTAATATGATAATCAAGGGTTCGGCAATTAAACTAATAAATGCAGACAGTAGGCACTACAATGGCCAAGTGTTTGTGTATATATAGAAGAGAACTTAAAGGCGTAACCAAAATGTCGCCTAACCAATTGTATAATTAATTTCCGGTATCGTTTTACCCCCCCCCAAACAATGAATGCAGTGTCGTGTACAAGTGTTTCATGTGTGCGGCTCGTGTTTCATTTGCCAGTTTTTGAAAAAGGCGCAACAATGCGCCAAAGGGAAGTCCACGCACGTGCCTAATATGCGGCTAAACAATGCTGCTGGAACCCCAAGCAATTGCTTCGTTTTTGATAAATAAGAAAGAAGTACAACACAAAAAGAGTTTTGCGGTTTCCTGGCACTCAAGTCAGTTTTTTTTTTTTTTTTTTTGCTTACCTCGCTCTTTTCTCGTGCTCGCTGCAAAATGCGTTCCTCAATCGTTCCCTTGCAGATCAGACGGTAAACGGTCACCTGTTTGGTCTGGCCCAAACGATGGGCTCGATCCATGGCCTGTTGGTCCACGGTGGGATTCCAATCCGAATCATAGAAGATAACCTGTAAGTAACATAAGCATAAGAGAAAAAGATTAAATATCATCCTTGGTTCTATATTCGAATTTTAAATGAATATGCAAATGCGTAGAAGACACCCACATCCTTTCGCTATCCTTTTGATATGCATATCTCAAACATAAGAAAGGAAAAATACCGATACCGGGCTCTTTGGTAATCCACTTTATTGTGTCACGATTTTCTACGCCTTTCCTGTTTTTCCTCACACAAGAAAAACTCTTTTTCTTTTGTATGCGCTGCATGTGCAGAGTGCAAGTGTGCAGCGATTTTTATTTAAGGGTTGCCATTTCCGGCTCTGATAAACCTAATTATATTGAACATTGGATTTAGAACACGTGTTGGCTGATGAGTGTTCTGTATTGTTCCTTTTTTTAGGATAGCATTTCCGCTTAATAGACATGGTCTGCATTTCATTTAAATTGAGATAAAGCCACTGATAGTTCAGCCTTAACATAAAATAGATTGTGACTTGGGGGAGTAAACATAGAAAACATTCTTAAATATTTTGCGAACATCGAACATCTAATTTTCAACTCAATTTATAATGCAATTTCAATTTGATTTAATTTAATTTATCAATAATTTAACTTTCACTTGACAATCACCAAAATTGTATATCTTTTTTAAGAAGCTAAAGTATATAGTTAAAGTGTATCTTAAACTGAAAATATAGAATTATATTTAAAATTATAAACTTTTGCAATGCTTTTGCGTTCACCGTACATAATCGCAGTGTATATTTGATCTTTTCAAGCAAATAATCTAATTTAACTGCTACAAATTTATGTCACACTTTTCTGCTTATAAAAAGATGAGCTAATAAGTTCCTTCAACATTAGTTTGTTGGCGTCGAATCGATAAGAACTGAGTGCGATGAAGCTGAATCTTGTGTATTTGTTGTTGCTCAGTCAATTGACTTTCATTTTGGCAGCGTTCATGGATATCGTTGAAAAATCAATGTGGATTGAACAAAAAGTGGATCATTTCAACAAGAGTGACAAACGAACGTGGCAAATGGTAAGTTTAATCACAAGTTGATCTATGAATAATAATAACAATAATCATGACTTTAGCAATATTTGGCGAGTGATACATTCTTTAAGCCTGGTGGACCGATAATTATCAATATAAATGCAGAATGGGAAATGGTGCCAAAAAATCATTTTTTTGGAATGTATTTTGAGCTTGTTGAAATTTTCAATGCGTATGCATTTGAAACCGAGCATCGATACTACGGTAGAAGTTGGCCAGTCCAGTGAGCTCTAATTAATGAGAATATCTAGAAAACAGTTTCAAATTCACTTTATTTACAGAAATATGACAGTTGAAAACCTACAATATCTTACTACGAGGCAAGTACTAGCCGATCTGGCACATTTTATAAGACAACAGAAGGCCACAATTCCAGAGATAGCTAATTCTAAAGTCATAATGATTGGATGTTCGTATGCTGCCAACTTGGTCACATACTTTCGCAAGGACTATCCAGAGCTAATCGATGGTGGCTGGGCAGCGGGGGCGGGACTTGCCTATCGGCTCGATTATTCGGGTAATGTTCGATGTGAAATTTGACTGCTTAATATAATTAATTTGTTTCTTCAGATGGTTATGTGAGTGCTGGCAAATCATTACGAAAATTCGGAGGAGATGCTTGCTATGATCGTGTCGAGCACTTTTCCAAAACATTTTTGAATCACAAAAGGCAGAAAAGCGATACCTATAAAATGTTGAAGTTACTAAATTTGGCTGAATATTTTGAAGATATGCGTAGCATTATTTTAGTACATGCACAACATCGCAAGTGAGTGTCTTTAATTGCAAACTATAGATTTATTAATTATATAATACTTTTCTTTTTACAGTGCGACTGGAATGCAAAAGTTGTGCAAAAATATTACATCAGTTGACCCGAAGAATATTAATGAGTTCGGCCGATTACTAAAGTTATTCCAATCACAAACAGTTATTGACCATACGGATAAAGTTAAAATGATAAACTTCAATCCCAAATATGCAGGTAAGTTAAGTTATTGATACTGAAAGCAACAAGGATCACAAGCGAATCTTTTCAGCTCGTCAAAATTTTTATCAGACTTGCAGTGAGTTTGGTGACATTTTCTCCACAAGTTCACGACATCAACCTTTTGGAGATACTCATCCGTTTGGCAAACAAGTAGCAAAGTGTAAAGAGGTCTTTGGGCCCAAATTCACCATCGATTATATCAGTGGCAAGGTTGATGAAATCACTGCAAAATATGGAGCTCAACATCCGAATGTTGATCATATTTATTTCACAAAAGCCGAAGATGATCCTTGGCGTTGGGCGGGCATCACCGATGAATGTGCTACAATCATACCAGGTACAACTTAATGTCGATTGCAAATAAGTTTATACTATATATTTGATTCATAGGAATTGGACACTGCAAAGAACTGAGAGCACGTGCGCCAACCGATTGGCCAACAACTTCAGCGGCTCAGCAAAAAGCCATCGATTTGATAAGGGACTGGATAAATGGCAATGGCACAACGCGCGAAACTCTAATCAAATGTTAAACGTGAATGTTAAAAATAAATTATCAAAATTGTCTATCGATTGCTAAGCGATAGCTTCGCTAATTAACAATGATGTAGAGCACGCTATTTATGCCTTATCGATAAGTATTATCAGTTGAAATGGAGTAAAAACCAACTAAGGTTAGACTAGCACAAAATGATTAACACACCGCATGACAATTGTGTTGAGGTTTTAGGCCAACAATGTTGTGCTGTTGTTTACAACCTCTTAGGCGATAATACCCTAATTAATTGCATGCCTCGATAAGATTTGCCTATAGCGCTAAGCGTGAAGTATTAGCTACTCGCTGTGAAACTTTAGCCACAGTTGTCGATCAATACACAACGATGGCACACGGTGTAATCGCAATAACGTTGGCACTGCTAACACTGGGTTATTCCCAAGTTAATGCTAACATATTCCAGCAGACATTCAAGCAACTGCATCAGGAGCCACCGGTGCCAGCAAATCAGAATCGTGCCGATGAGGTGCAAACATTGTGGATTGAACAGCAGTTGGATCACTTCGATGATGCCGAAACTCGCACCTGGCAAATGGTAATGAATCATGCATTGCATAATCATTGAAAGAGTACTAAGAATACGTAACTTTTAATTGCAGCGCTACATGCTGAACGATGTGTTCTTCGAGGCTGGCGGACCGCTGTTCATTTTCCTTGGCGGCGAGTGGGCTATTTCGACAGGATACGTTACTGGTGGCCACATGTACGATATGGCCAAGGAGCACAAAGGACTTTTGGCCTACACCGAGCATCGTTACTATGGCGAAAGCAAGCCATTGCCGTGAGTTGTAATCAAGAGAGATTAGATTGATTAAGTTAAAAATACTTGTTGTTCTACAGTGACTTGTCCAATGAGAACATCAAATACTTGCATGTGAAGCAAGCGCTGGCTGACTTGGCGCATTTCATACGCACGAAGAAGGCAACCTATGAGGGTTTGAGTGACTCTAAAGTCATCATTGTCGGCGGCTCTTACTCGGCCACCATGGTCACCTGGTTCAAGAAAACCTATCCCGATTTGGCCACCGGTGGTTGGGCATCCAGTGCACCACTCTTTGCCAAGGTCAACTTTGTAGGTAAGTACAAATATGGCAATATTATTATTGAAAACTTATTTACGCTTAAATTTTCTTAGAATACAAGGAGATTACGGGTCAGTCTATTGCCTTGATGGGCGGCTCTGCCTGCTACAATCGTATTCAGAATGGCATTGCTGAGTTGGAGACAATGCTTGCCACAAAGCGTGGTGGCGAGGTGAAGGCGCTACTCAAACTGTGCGAAAAGTTCGATGTGTACAGCGATCTGGATGTCTGGACACTGTTCAGTGAAGTCTCTGATATCTTTGCAGGTGTTGTGCAGACACACAAGTGAGCTTAGAATTAAATAGTTGTAGACTTTGTTTAATTCGAATTTTATGAATTTTCTAGTGCTGGCCAAATTGAGGGCGTTTGTCAGACAATCTTGTCGGAGAGCAGCGATTTGATTGGTCTCAGCAAGTATTTGTTGACTGTGTTTGCTCAAAGCGGTGGCAATTGCTACGATCCTCAGTTATGATGCCATACTTGCGCCACTTCTGGAGTCCAGATACACTGGCAACATTAGTAAGTACTCAATACTCTTCTGACGCTATTCATTTACTTATTGGGAGTACATTTTTGCAGTGCGTCAATGGATCTATCAGACTTGCAATGAGTATGGCTGGTATCAAACTTCAGGTTCAGCTGCTCAACCCTTTGGCACCAAGTTCCCTGTCACTTACTATACCACAATGTGTGCCGATGTTTATGGTTTGCAGTACAGCAATTCTTTCATTGCCGACAAAGTGGCGGAAACTAACGAATACTTTGGCGGACTTGAACCGAATGTGGAGAATGTTTACATCACTCACGGCCAATTGGATCCCTGGCGGGCCATGGGCATTCAAAACGAAACTCAGGCCACCATCTTACCAGGTGAAGATTGGGAAAGTGATTAACTGTTGTGAAATAACTAAATATATGTAATATTTCAGAGTATGCTCACTGCAAGGACTTTGGTTCGATCAGCGCCAGCGACTCCAGCGAAATGCGTGCATCAAAGGAACGTGTCGCTGAATTGGTGCGTCAATGGTTAAATTGAAGTTTGCCACATCTATTTTAGTAATTGTGTTTAGCGATAATGATTATCTATAAATGTGTGTATTTATGACTACAATAAACGGATCATGTGGAAATTTTGAAACATTTTACAGGCTTCCTATCTATCGATTTTCTTTTGTGCAGATATGCTGCATGGATTAAGGCACAGTTCTCTCTACTCGTGGCAACAAGGTAATTGAATCTCTCGTAAATACTAGGAAATATTAGTAGCAATCATGGCATATCATAAATTCAAGATAGAGGTTTTCTAAAAAGCCCACCTTATCAGTGCTTGCTTATCGCATAGTGAATTTATAGCCATCTTTTTTGGCCATCGATATATTGCGATCGCGAGACGGCCTTTAAAACTACCCGTTGACCAATTGAGAATTTCATTTACGTCGAGCAATGCTGGCAATAAAGTTGGTCAGTCTGGCGCTGCTGGTTTTGGCCAGTCAAAGCAATGCCCTCAAGTGGAAGAAAAGATGTGCCTGTACTGGTGAAAACTCTAAAAGATTTGCATCGTGGTCCGCCACAGCAGGTTGTGATGAATCGTGCCACGGTCGAAGAGAAATGGATTACCCAACCACTGGATCACTTTGATGAAACCAACACGGGCACCTATCAAATGGTAAGCACATTTAACGGACTTACTAAAGGAATAGTGAATTAATTTCCGCTGATTGCAGCGCTATTTGGTCAACGATGAATTCCAAACAGAAGGTAGTCCCATCTTTATCTTCTTGGGCGGCGAATGGGAAGCCTCATCCGGCATGATTCTGCAGGGTCACTGGTACGACATGGCCAAGGAGCACCAAGGTCTGCTGCTCTACACCGAACATCGTTACTACGGCCAGAGCGTTCCCACCAGGTAAGCATGTTAAGACTCTATCCAAACATCCATTATTAATCCATTTCCTTGCAGCGATATGTCCACCGAGAGCCTGCAGTATCTGCATGTGAAGCAAGCTCTGGCTGATGTGGCCCAATTTATTACCACCATCAAGGCGGAGAATCCTCAGTTGACCAACTCAAAGGTGGTGCTTAGCGGTGGCTCCTATTCGGCTACCATGGTTGTGTGGTTCAAGCGTCTCTATCCCGACTTGGTTGTGGGTGGCTGGGCATCGAGTGCTCCCCTGCTGGCTAAGGTTGATTTCAGCGAGTACAAGGAGGTTGTGGGAGAAGCATTCAAGCAATTGGGTGGCCAACAGTGCTACGATCGCATACAGAAGGGCATCAATGATCTGGAGCAGATGTTTGTCAACAATAGTGCTCAGGCACATGCGATGCTGCGTCTTTGCAGTGATTTCGATCATAACAACGATCTCGATAAGTGGAGTTTGTTTGGCAGCATTTCCAACATTTTCTCCGGTGTCGCGCAATATCAAACGTAGGTTCAAATATATCGACTGTATTTTCCTCTTTTACCTATTTTTTATATATTGACAGAACTGGCGACATTGAGTATTATTGTGACTTTCTGCTGAGCTTTGATGATGACGCGGCGGCCATTGCCAACTTTGCCTATTGGGCCTGGAACTATCCAAGCTGTATTGATGCACGCTATCAGAGCACTGTCGATTATTATCTGTGGGGCATTGACAACTTTGACGCGTGTAAGTTGTTATCATTGCCCCTTAACTGATTACTAGCTGATTTTATATAATTTGTTGTGCTTTTAGCTCGACCATGGTATTATCAGACCTGCAATGAGTATGGTTGGTATCAGTCATCAACTTCGAACAATCAGCCGTTTGGCAATAACTTCCCTGCCACACTCTACATTGAACTCTGCAAGGATGTCTTTAGCTCGAAGTACGCTAGCTCGCAAATTGTCAGCAACACAGCCCAGACCAATGAGGACTTTGGTGGCATGAACCCCGAAGTCGAGAACATTTACATGACTCACGGAGGTCTCGATCCCTGGAATCCCATTGGTCATGGCGTTGCCGAGGGTGCCACGGTCATTACTGGTGCTTCCCATTGTGCTGACTTCAGTTCAATCTCCGCTATCGACACCCAAGAAATGCGTGCTTCCAAGGAACGTATTGCGGAATTAGTGCGACAATGGCTAGCCTAAACGTTGTTAACAATTCTCAACTATTTCAACCATAATTCACAGATAAGCCTAATAAAGAGTGTAAACTTGTGAAAATGTGCTGATAAAAGCTTCTTCTTTTTATAGAAAACGAGTGTACAGGAATTTACAAAGAAACACTCACTTAGCCTAAACTTATGCAATGCATAATACAAGATATTTCAGACGATTTTTTATTTCTAGTTTTTAAAAGCATCAATGATATTTATCATAAGAGCTATAAAGTCACATAATTGCTTTATATCCGAATAGCACAGGGAAATTAATGGACAACTCAATTTTTTTCCAAATTATGTCTTAATATTACATTTCTGTAATTTAATTTAGTTAAGGGACGTATCACAGCCTTTCCTTTCATTGAGTTACAGTTGGGTACAAGTTGTTACCATTTAAATTCAAGGTGGGAAATGTAGCATACTTTGACTATCGTCTTATATTCATTCATGTCTTAATATTTCTGTAATTTAATTTAGTTAAGGGACGTAGCACAGCCTTTCTTTCAATTCAGTTACAGTTGGGTACAAGTTGTTACCATTTAAATTCAAGGTGGAAAATGTAGCATACTTCGATTATCGTCTTATATTCATTTTATTTTTATTCAATTGAATCATTCTTTATTCCTCTTATCCTCTATCTATCTATTAATAAATCAACCGCGATGAGCAGAGTGCACTTCAAAGATAAGTTCCCTTTAATGGCCTAAGCTTTATTTATTGCGCAGGTTCCACTTATAGATAATTATTTCACATGTAGCTAAACAGTATTGACAGTATAATAGTTGAGGGGCAAGAAACTTTTGTTTACTTCTAATTAAACCGAATTAAATGGTCAACATTCAACGATTACAAAGGTAAATGAGACAAGTTCGCATTACACTATTTAACAGGGTAGTCAAACAAAAAACCCTTATTAAATATATTATTATTGTATTTGGTGTATTGATTCATTCAGAATATACAATATGCTAGCAAATATACCAGATTGTCAGCCAAAGCAACTAACACTCGACTAATTATTTCTTAAAGAACTTCAACAATTTTTATCTGATCACAACCGAATTTCCAGGAGTCATCAAGACTGTAGAAATCACTGAATATATCAAAAATTAAAATACGCTAGTTATTTGATTTTTTCGATTTGCGGGGGAGAAAATATAGAAAACAAATATAGAGAACAAACTTGACAGACGGACATTCTGTTGTCTTTCAGAACACTCCACAAAATATTTAGAACGCGGAACTTAGGAGTCATTTAACTTCTTATCTATGTGAAACCAATAAAAATGCATTATGTCAGTAAAAAAATGCATTAGTAGGGAATTTAAGACAACATGATGTAACACGTGACTTATACTGCCCAAGCTTTTATCAGCATGATAGGAGGGCTTAACACAAAATTAAATGCCAATATTTGCGCATTACTTAACGCCTATCAATTTTGCAATCTATCCAAGAATATTTTGAATAAATAGTCCGCTTATTGGGCTAGGAAATCATTCGACAAATTGTCAACAACCAAACAAGATGAAGTATACTCTAATTCTAGTTCTAGCGTTAGTAGCGCCTCTAGCTTATACAGCTAGTCTGCCAAAGCCTGAAATTCCTGCCTTCATTCAATCCTTGAAGGACCTTCGGCGTGGTCCACCGCGAGAACCCATCACCAAGCGTGTCAATGCGCAGACTCGTTGGATCACTCAGAAACTGGACAACTTTGACGATGACAATGAGGCAACATGGGAAGACGTAAGATTTCATATAACTTTTAATTAATTAATAATGAACTAGAATCACACCAAAAAAAATATCCTTAGCGCATTATAATTAATGAAGACAATTTCGTGGATGGATCTCCGATATTCATTTACCTTGGTGGCGAATGGATTATTAAGCCCGAGGATATAGCATCAGGGCTTCTGGCAGACCTCGCTAAGGAACATAATGGTACCATTCTCACCACAGAACATCGATTCTTTGGCGAGAGTATCCCTATTAAGTACGATAACTCAATCACTTTCCTATTTCCAGCTATAATTAACCCCTTAACGATCCCTTTAGACCCCTGTCCACAGAAAACCTTAGCAAGTATCAAAATGTGAAGCAAGCCTTGGCTGATGTGGTGAATGTTATTAAGGTACTTAAGGAGGAGGACAAGTACAAGGATTCGAAGGTCGTCGTTCAAGGATGTTCCTACTCTGCAACCATGGCAACTTGGCTCAAGAAATTGTATCCCGATGTCATTGTTGGGAGTTGGGCATCCAGTGCTCCTCTTGAAGCCAAGGTTAACTTTAGAGGTATGTAAACTTATCGTAAAAATCGATGACTCCAACCGTACATCGTACATATACGATTCTTTTGCAGAGTTTATGAAAGTTGTTGGACAAGCATACAGAGAGCTAGGGGGAGACTATTGCTACGACATCATTGACAACGCCACATCCTATTATGAAAATTTGTTTTACAACGGAGAGGGAGCGCAAGCTAAGACAGAATTAAATCTCTGCAGTAACTTTGACGAGGATGACGAACAAGATCAGTGGCAATACTTCAGCACTGTAGCGAACGTTTTCGCTAACATCGCTCAATACCAGAAGTAACTATAAATATGAATTTGCTAAATTTCCTCTAAACTTGTTTTTTCCTTGAAGACCCGAGAACTATGACTTGGCCCAGTACTGTTCCGTTCTGCGTAGCTTCAGTGACAACGATTATGTAGCCTTGTCTAAATTTGTGCAATGGCGTCTCGGATATCCGGCTTGTGTCAACACCAGATACCAAGGAGCTGTTAACTACTACTTGTGGTCGAAGGACAACTATGATGGCGATGGTCTGGCTTGGACGTTCCAAACTTGCAGTGAATTTGGCTGGTTCCAGTCTTCTGGTAGTCGCAGTCAACCGTTTGGCACTAATTTCCCAGTCACCCTTTACACCGACATTTGTGAGGATGTTTTCGGATCTGACTATACTGAGGCTAAGATTCGGGCACTAATCAAGGAAACAAATGCTGACTTTGGTGGCATCGAGAGCGTTGAGAATGTTTATTTCACACAGGGTGGTTTGGATCCATGGGCCAAGGTTGGAGCTGGTGTGGCACAAGGAGCTACCATTATTCCACAAGCTTCTCACTGCTCTGATCTGGGTTCAATTAGTGCGTCGGACAGTGCAGCCTTGCGTGCCTCGAAGGAACGTGTGTCTGAACTTATTGCCCAGTGGCTTGCATAAGATTAAATTTCTCATCCATATATTGTTAATATTTTGTTCTTTTTTAATTTCTATTATTATGATTTATTAAATAAATATCGAACATTCATTTGTGTTATATCAAGTGCTTGTCGTTAAAAGTAAGTCAATAATCTATCAATTGATTTCAATGGGCTAATTGACAACAATTTCTATTGAAGTGCAAGTCGACTTATAAGGTTTTTGACCTGCTGATTAACTAATGTAATTCAACTATCCAGATTTGTATAGCAATAATTAAGATGTTAATATACGCTCGACATGAAAATTTGTATTAGAAATAATCTCGATATTTTGATCACATCAATCTTTATAGTATTTTTTAAAGCGGTCAGATCGATTACCAGATAATTATTAGAAGCTTTCTTTGTCAAGAATGTCAAGTGCAATACTTGATTTTGTTACACACAGATCGAGTTTACCTTTAAAATAGCTATAAAAATCTGTGTCATTGTTTAATTTGGACGGACCGATAGACTAACCGATGAGCATGTGTAGCTTTATCGTCTCGGTTGTTGACGCTGATCAAGTTTATGTAATGTGGTTAGAGATGACCATACCCTTTCATAGGTAGTGGGTTTTAAAAACGAATAGAGACCATAATTTTAAAGGCAGGCTCGTGATCGTACATACAAAATTAATTATATGATTTCTAAAAATTTAGCGATCTAATAAAAATTATGTAAGAAATAATTGATATATGATATAATAATATATCATATGTATATAGCAAAAAGCGGCTGTTGTTGTCGCATCGTATTTGCTTTGATTGACACCGTGGTATACATATAATATATATATATAATATATTTTGAATGTTGATCTACCAAAATTAATATTTGATATTGTATTTAAGTATTTTTTCTGTATTAGGCAGCAAGTATAACAAAAACCTAACTCCAGTGTAGCATTCTTGCTTGTTTATACCACATTTGTTTAAAATTGTTTATAATTAAATTCGCTTACGATTATGAATATTATCGTTTAAATTTTGATATACACTTGGCCCTCGCTTAACACGGAGGTTACGTTCCTAGAAATCCTCATGTTAAGCGAAATAATGTTAAGCGAAACATGGATTCAGTACAAAATAAGGGGTTACGTTCGCAAAATTCAAAATTGGCAACAAAAAAAATTTTTGATTATTCCAATTTAGTCTGTTTTTGTTAAAGTTTCATACATTTGTTCAAAATTAACCAACATTTATTATGCATATGCCTTTAATAAATGCATAACATTCATATTTTCAAAATTAAAAGTTGGTATTAAATTAAAAAAGTTGTTTCATATAATTAATTAACAGGTTAAACTTTATAAAAACTTAAAAATGTTAAAAAGTAAGGAGATCATATGTTTTAATGCATATCAAATTTGAAATGCATTTGGTGGCATTTATAGGTTTAGCCAGTTTGTTTCAACATGTTTTTTCATTTTGGTGGATCCTTATCAAAAAATCGTGTAAGAACGAGGTTTTTAGCGTGTTAAAAGGAGGATGGGAGCAAGTTTCTAACCGTGTAAGAGCGAGTTCGTGCTAAAAGTCCGTGTTAAGCGAGGGGCAAGAGTATGTCAAAGAAATACAGTTACCTAAATTTTATATCTATATAGAACAAACTCGAAAGTACAAAAATTTCCAATAATCACCACTACGAGGGTTCTTTAAACAAGTACCCTTCGAAAGGGTCTCAGATTTATAAGTTCCACTTATTGATAACCATTTCAAATCAAGTTAAACAATAACTGTGTAATAGCTGAGGGGCAAGAACCTTTAGATTGCCATTAGTCGACCAACATCAAATGGGCAACATGCAATGATTATAGAGGCAATTTGTAGAAGTGTGCATTACACAATTTAACATTGTATCAAAATTATTAATTTTCTACTTTAAAAAATACGAAATAACTTTGTTTTGATTTTTTATAGAGTTTAAAAAGATTGCCATTGGTTTTTCATTTGTGTCCTATTAAAAACTGTTACACCTGCGATGTTTAAATAATTAGTGAATTTGTAAAATATTATGTATGTGAATATTTATTTCAGATTACTTTTACAAAATAAATTTTATTTTCATGGAAACATAAGGAGACGAAACCATATGGATATGCATATCCTTTTTGCCGCGACTAGTGAAATTATTAACTTATGAGCGGATTTTCTGATCGGGACATATTGAATTATAGTCAAATCTCTTCTATATTAGAAGTTTTTTAAAAGCAAATATGTTTACCTTTAAGAATTACAATTCGCTTTATTATACCATATGGTATCATGTAAAAAGCATTTACAAATAAAAATAATAAAAAATATTCCTTTGAAGTAGAATGATTTCTAATCTATGTTTAACCAATAGAAATGCATTATGTCAGAATTGTAATGCATTAATGCATCTCAGACAACGTGATGTAACACGTGACTTACACAACCCAAGCATTTATCAGCATTATATGAGGACTTAAGACAAAATTTATTGCCAATATTTGCACATTACTTCACTGCTATCAGTAGCTGCAATCTATTAAAGAACATTTTGAATAAATAGGCCACGTATCGGGGTAAAAAATCATTCGACAAATTGTCAACAACCAAAGAAGATGAAGTTTACTTTAGTCCTAATTTTTGCGCTAGTAGCGCCTCTAGCTTATTCAGCTAGTCTTCCAAAAAAAGAAGTTCCTGACTTTATTAAATCCCTGAAGGACCTTCAGCGTGGCCCTCCTAGGCAGGCCACCACCAGGAAATCCCATGTCAAGACTCGCTGGATCACCCAGAAACTGGACAACTTTGATGAAGCCAATAATGCGACCTGGCAAGACGTAAGATTAAATAATTCATCATTTAACCAACAAAACTAAAATCCCAGAAAAACTATATTCAGCGTATTCTGATTAACGAACGCCACTTCGTGGAGGGATCCCCGATATTCATTTACCTCGGTGGCGAATGGGTAATACAACCTGGAGATATAGAAAATGTACATCTGGCAGACATTGCAAAGCAACACAAGGGCACCATTCTCACCACAGAACATCGGTTCTTTGGCGAGAGTATTCCCATTAAGTACGATATCTCAAAATCTTTTCTAGTTCTAGCAATAATTAACCCCTTAACGCTCCTTTTAGACCCCTGTCCACAGAAAACCTTAGCAAGTATCAAAATGTGAAGCAAGCCTTGGCCGATGTGGTGAATGTTATTAAGGTTCTTAAGGAGGAGGATAAGTACAAGGATTCGAGGGTCGTCGTTCAAGGATGTTCCTACTCTGCAACCATGGCAACTTGGCTCAAGAAATTGTATCCCGATGTCATTGTGGGCAGTTGGGCATCCAGTGCTCCCCTTGAAGCCAAGGTTAACTTTAGAGGTGTGTAAATTCGTCGTTAAAATCTATGACTATGCACTTAAGATTCTTTTTCAGAGTTCATGAAAGTGGTTGGAGAAGCCTACAGAGAGCTAGGAGGAGATTATTGCTACAACATCATTGACAATGCCACATCCTATTTTGAAAATTTATTCTATAACGGACAAGGAGCCCAGGCCAAGAAAGAATTAAATCTCTGCAGTGATTTTGACGAGAATGACGAAAGAGATCAGTGGCAATACTTTAGCACTGTTGCGAATGTTTTCGCAAACCTCGCTCAATACCAGAAGTAACTATAGGTGTTTTTACCACCCAATTTTCTCTAACGGTTATTTTCTCTATTTAGTCCTCAAAACAAAGACTTGTCCAACTACTGTTCGAATCTTCGTAACTTCAGTGATAATGATTATGAAGCTTTGTCTAAATTTGTGCAATGGCGACTTGAAAATCCGGAGTGTGTCAGCACTAAATACCAGGACGCTGTCGATTACTACTTGTGGTCGAAGGATAACTACGACGGCGATGGTCTGGCTTGGACGTTCCAGACATGCAGTGAATTTGGCTGGTTCCAGTCTTCTGGTAGTCGTAATCAACCATTTGGCACTAATTTCCCAGTCACCCTTTACACCGATATTTGTGAGGCTGTTTTCGGATCTGCTTACT
The DNA here is from genome assembly GCF_009650485.2 of Drosophila albomicans. Classification (NCBI taxonomy): domain Eukaryota; kingdom Metazoa; phylum Arthropoda; class Insecta; order Diptera; family Drosophilidae; genus Drosophila; species Drosophila albomicans. The sequence goes on from NC_047631.2 coordinate 12,725,662, forward strand.
CTGAGACTAAAATTCGGGACCTAATCAAGGAGACAAATGCTGATTTTGGTGGCATTGAGAGCGTTGAGGACGTTTACTTCACACAGGGTGGTTTGGATCCATGGGCCAAGGTTGGAGCTGGTGTGGCACAAGGAGCTACCATTATTCCACAAGCTGCTCACTGCTCTGATCTGGGTTCGATAAGCGCCTCGGACAGTGCAGCTTTGCGCGCCTCTAAAGAGCGTGTTTCGGAACTCATTGCTCAGTGGCTTGCATAAGATCGAATTCCATATATATTGTTAATATTAGCTTTTTCATTATTATTAAAATCTATTAAATATACTTGTTAAATAACAATTATCAAGCAGTCAATTGTATTACATGAAATGCGCGTGGTTAAAATAAGGGTAATTATCTAACAATTGATTTCAATAGGCCAATTGACAACTCTATTTCTTGAAGTGGAAGACGGTGGAGGTCCGATAACTTGCATATTATTAAATCTAAATTCTTTGAAGGTATTTAAAATAGTTATTAAATGTTGAAAGCTAACATAATAAGACAGAAAAAATAAAGATATATTAAATACATTTTTATACCCGCTACCAAAAGGTTACAAGGGTATTATAACTTTATGTATGAACACAGTCTATAGGAGACATAGCTATAATTGTGCTTTAAAGTATTTGTTGTTTTTGCCACCATATCATGTTTGTTTTATATGACTGACACGCCCAAATTTATATGAAAAAAAACTGGGGCAGTCGGGTTATTGGTTGGATGACAATCTAATATATTTTGTACTGTATTATTATTATTAGTATATTTTTTAAATTTATCTTTTATTTTGTATGGTTATCTCACTGTATTGTTGCTATTAAAAAAAGGGTAACGGGTATCTCACAGTCGAGCTCACTTGTCTGTACATTTATTTCTTGTTGCTAGTTACTTCAGTCAATAGTGTTGTTTGAAAATGTTGTGCATTATATGTATATTATATATATATAATATATCTTAGAAATCAAAAACACTTTTTGTAATTGAAAAATTCTTAAAACTTATCAAATGTACTAATTTTGGTGGAACGAGAGCGTTGAGAACGTTAATTTCAACTCTTGCAGTGCAGCTTTGCTTTTATAAACTTCTATAAGATAGTATTATATTTATCGCTTCATTATTGTAGCGATCGTAATATTATTTTTTTTGATTTTTTTGCGCGTATATTTTGTTATACGCGATATTTTTTATATTCGGAACCAATAGAAAATCCAATTAGTTTGGTCTACCAAAAAAGTGAATCTGCTCTAGATAAACAAAAATGATTAATTAATATAAATATAACATATTTAAAAATGTGTATATTTATATGAATAATTAATGAGCTCTTTAAAACAGTATGACTTCTAACATGTGCATAACAGATAAAATATTACCGAGCTAGTGCCAATATCTTTGCAAAATGACGGAGATCTTAAAACCGCCTCCATCTTTGACACCTAAGATCTACCAAAGTTGGAATTTGATTGGTTTTGGTTTCTGTGTCAACCATGATACTGTTAAGTAATTCTTGAACATTCTAGTGTATCAATGGGCAAATTGATACAATTTTAAGTTACGAGGCGGCTTAAAATGATTTTGGTTAACTACTGGTTAACTAATTTGTTTATACTGCTTGTAATATAAAAACATTAAAAAAAAAACTGATTTTTAACATTTTAGATTTGTTAGAATGGATCTCAATATGTGAATTGCACAAAAATTATCATTATAATCGTTTTTCAATCAGCGCTATAAATACATATACTATATGTATGTATCTAAGGATAGACCACCATAACCGAATGTCTGTTTGTCCTTCAGTCAGTACACTGCATCTTAGAGACTATTAGAGATATATAGAGACTATTAAAGAATTTCTATATGCTTAGTTATTTTTAACTAATCAAAAATAACCGCTATTCACTGTTTAAATTCTGAAACATTCAAGGATTTCTTCTGATGGTTAATAAGAAGAATTAGCAATTAATCAATTGGCTGGCAATCATGTTCAATTACAGATACTCAGAATTTTGTTAAACTAAAAATTAAATTAATTAACTCTTACGATAATTAACTATAACTCTATAATTTAAGCAATATTTATATAAAATAGTTACCTAAATAGTTTATCTATATAAAATAAACTTGAAAGTACAAAAATTTCCAATAATCACCACTACGAGGGTTCTTTAAACAAGTACCCTTCGAAGCGGCCTTAAATTTTTAAGTTCCTCTTATTGATAACCATTGTACATCAAGTTAAACCATAAATGTGTAATAGATGAGGGGCAAAACCTTTTATTTGAAATAATTGACCTAAATTAAATGCCAAACAATGAATGAGGTAAAGTGGTAGAGGTAAATTGTGTAAGTGAGCTTTACACTGTTTAACATCGTATTCGATTCATACATTTTTCAATTTATTGTACGAAATAATAACTTGATTTTTATAGAGTGTAAAAAATAACATTATTAGATTTTTATTTTCGGCATTTCCACTATTTAATAAATTCACGAATTATAAAACATTATTTGAAATTGTGAACTTTATTTTTGTTTATGGTTTAGATCTTGGTAGCGAAGGCACTATTTTCCCTTATATATTTTTCTTTTATCGAGATTTAAATGAAGGAAACTATATCGACAGTTCGTAATTAAAATTATTTATTGAAGACCGGATTTTCTGTTTTGGGACAGGTTGTGATATATATTATAATTTCTTTCATTCCAAGTGTTAAAGAATTCAGAGCAAATGTCCTCTAAGCATTACAACTCGCTATATTATACCATAAGGTATTACAAAACACATTGCTTATATCATCTGAAAAGCATTTACTACTAAAAATAATATAAAATCCTTTGAAGTAGAATGATTTCTAATCTATGTGTAACCAATAAAAATGCATTATGTCAGAATTTTAATGCATAAGTGCATATCTGACAACGTGAAGTAACACGTGACTTACACAACCCAAGCTTTTATCAGCATTATATGAGGACTTAAAACAAAATTTATTGCCAATATTTGCACATTACTTCACTGCTATCAGTAGCTGCAATCTATTAAAGAACATTTTGAATAAATAGGCCACGTATCGGGGTAAAAAATCATTCGACAAATTGTCAACAACCAAAGAAGATGAAGTTTACTTTAATCCTAATTTTTGCGCTAGTAGCGCCTCTAGCTTATTCAGCTAGTCTTCCAAAAAAAGAAGTTCCTGACTTTATTAAATCCCTGAAGGACCTTCAGCGTGGCCCTCCTAGGCAGGCCACCACCAGGAAATCCCATGTTAAGACTCGCTGGATCACCCAGAAACTGGACAACTTTGATGAAGCCAATAATGCGACCTGGCAAGACGTAAGATTAAATAATTAATCATTTAACCAACAAAACTAAAATATCAGAAAAAACTATATTCAGCGTATTCTGATTAACGAGCGCCACTTCGTGGAGGGTTCCCCGATATTCATTTACCTCGGTGGCGAATGGGTAATACAACCTGGAGATATAGAAAATGTACATCTGGCAGACATCGCAAAGGAACACAAGGGCACCATTCTCACCACAGAACATCGGTTCTTTGGCGAGAGTATTCCCATTAAGTACGATATCTCAAAATCTTTTCTAGTCCTAGCAATAATTAACCCCTTAACGAACCTTTTAGACCCCTGTCCACAGAAAACCTTAGCAAGTATCAAAATGTGAAGCAAGCCTTGGCCGATGTGGTAAATGTTATTAAGGTACTTAAGGAGGATGATAAGTACAAGGATTCGAAGGTCGTCGTTCAAGGATGTTCCTACTCTGCAACCATGGCAACTTGGCTGAAAAAATTGTATCCCGATGTAATTGTCGGCAGTTGGGCATCCAGTGCTCCCCTTGAAGCCAAGGTTAACTTTAGAGGTGTGTAAATTAGTCGTTAAAATCTATGACTATGCACTTAAGATTCTTTTTCAGAGTTCATGAAAGTTGTTGGAGAAGCCTACAGAGAGCTAGGAGGAGACTATTGCTACAACATCATTGACAATGCCACATCCTATTTTGAAAATTTATTCTATAACGGACAAGGAGCCCAGGCCAAGAAAGAATTAAATCTCTGCAGTGATTTTGACGAGAATGACGAAAGAGATCAGTGGCAATACTTTAGCACTGTTGCGAATGTTTTCGCAAACCTCGCTCAATACCAGAAGTAACTATAGGTGTTTTTACCACCCAATTTTCTCTAACGGTTATTTTCTCTATTTAGTCCTCAAAACAAAGACTTGTCCAACTACTGTTCGAATCTTCGTAACTTCAGTGATAATGATTATGAAGCTTTGTCTAAATTTGTGCAATGGCGACTTGAAAATCCGGAGTGTGTCAGCACTAAATACCAGGACGCTGTCGATTACTACTTGTGGTCGAAGGATAACTACGACGGCGATGGTCTGGCTTGGACGTTCCAGACATGCAGTGAATTTGGCTGGTTCCAGTCCTCTGGTAGTCGTAATCAACCATTTGGCACTAATTTCCCAGTCACCCTTTACACCGATATTTGTGAGGCTGTTTTCGGATCTGCTTACTCTGAGACTAAAATTCGGGACCTAATCAAGGAGACGAATGCTGATTTTGGTGGCATCGAGAGCGTTGAGGACGTTTACTTCACACAGGGTGGTTTGGATCCCTGGGCCAAGGTTGGAGCTGGTGTGGCACAAGGAGCCACCATTATTCCACAAGCTGCTCACTGCTCTGATCTGGGTTCGATAAGCGCCTCGGACAGTGCAGCTTTGCGCGCCTCTAAAGAGCGTGTTTCGGAACTCATTGCTCAGTGGCTTGCATAAGATCGAATTCCCCATATATTGTTAATATTAGCGTTTTTTCATTATTATTAAAATCTATTAAATATACTTGTTAAAAAAAACAATTGTATTACATGAAGTGCGCGTCGTTAAAATAAGGGTAATTATCTAGAAATTGATTTCAATAGGCCAATTGACAACTCTATTTTTTGAAGCAGACGGTTGAGGGCCGTTAAAGCTTTTAGCTTTCCCATAAAAAATGCAAATTCTCTTAAATGGTTTTTATATATTGAACGCTAAAATTATAAGTCAAAACAAAAAAATATATGTGAAAAATTTGTTTACTATTTCTAGAGCCAGGTGCGGGGTTTGGAGCCGAAGAGTATTATACAGATAACATGGAAATTGCAAATTCTTTTTGTAATAGAAAGATTCCAAAATATCAATTAATTAATTTTGCGATAGCGAGAATGCTTGGGCTTTAATTACCTGCAACGACGGCTTATTGAAGACTTATTTTTATTATAAAAAGGCTGTGGTTTTCGGTAAATACTCAGTCTAAAATTTCTTAACACACCATCAATATGAAGTATTCTTTAGAGGTACTACAGCTAGTACTAGTCCTAGCACCTTTATCCACAGCTAAGTTGATGGAACCTGAAATTCCTGCCTTCATTAAAACAATGAAGGAAATGCACCAAGGACCACCAAGGCAGCCGACCACCAAGGATTCCCATGTTGAGACTCGCTGGATCACGCAAAAGCTGGACAACTTTGATGAGGCCAATAATAAAACTTGGCAAAACGTAAGAATAAATAATAAATAAAATAACCTTTAAAACTAAAATCATAGAGAACACTATATTCAGCGCATTCTGATTAACGAGCACAACTTCGTGGAGGGATCCCCGATATTCATTTATCTTGGTGGCGAATGGAGAATACAACCTGGAGATATAGGATCAGTACATCTGGCAGACATTGCAAAGGAACACAAGGGCACCATTCTCACCACAGAACATCGATTCTTTGGCGAGAGTATCCCCATTAAGTACGATAACTCACACTCTTTCCTAATTCTAGGAATAATTAACCCCTTAACGCTCGTTTTAGACCCCTGTCCTCAGAAAACTTGAGCAAGTATCAAAATGTTAAGCAAGCTTTGGCCGATGTGGTGAATGTTATTAAGGTACTTAAGGAGGAGGACAAGTACAAGGATTCGAAGGTCGTCGTTCAAGGATGTTCCTACTCTGCAACCATGGCAACTTGGCTTAAGAAATTGTATCCCGATGTTATTGTGGGCAGTTGGGCATCCAGTGCTCCCCTTGAAGCCAAGGTTAACTTTAGAGGTGTGTAAATTAATCATAAAAATATATAAATATTCACATTCATGTGGGTATTTTTTAGATTTTATGAAAGTTGTTGGAGAAGCCTACAGGCAGCTGGGAGGAGACTATTGCTACGATATTATTGACAATGCCACCTCATATTATGAAAACTTGTTCTATAATGGAGAGGGTGCTCAGGCTAAGAAAGAATTAAACCTCTGCAGTAACTTTGACGAGGACGACGAAAGAGATCAGTGGCAATATTTTAGCACTGTTGCGAACGTTTTCGCCAACATCGCTCAATACCAGAAGTATGTATTTATAAGTCTTATTCTACCTAATTTCTTCTATAAGTTCTTCATCTTCTTGTAGACCCGAGCACTATGACTTGGCCCAATACTGTTCCGTTCTTCGTAGCTTCAGTGACAACGATTATATAGCTTTATCTAAATTTGTGCAATGGCGTCTCGGATATCCGGCTTGTGTCAACACCAGATACCAAGGAACTGTTAACTACTACTTGTGGGAAAAGGACAACTATGATGGCACTGGTCTAGCTTGGACGTTCCAGACATGCAGTGAATTTGGTTGGTTCCAGTCCTCTGGTAGTCGCAATCAACCATTTGGATCTAATTCCCAGTCACCCTTTACACGGATATTTGTGAGGATGTTTTCGGATCTAACTACTCTGAGGCAAATATTCGCAAACTAATCAGGGAGACAAATGATGAGTTTGGAGGTATCGAAAAAGTTGACGGCGTTTATTTTACTCAAGGTGGTTTAGATCCATGGGCTAAGGTTGGAGCCGGGTTGGCACAAGGAGCAACCATTTATCCACAAGCTTCTCACTGCTCTGATCTGGGCTCAATTGGCGCCTCTGACAGTGCAGCCTTGCGTGCCTCTAAAGAGCGTATTGCAGAGCTTATTCGCGAGTGGCTTGCATAAAAACGAAAAAAAAAGTAAAAAAAAAAAAAAAAGAATTGGATTGGATCAAAATGAATTCTTTCTTATTCACACACAATAGTCTGCACTATTCTGCGTCGTTATCAGACGTATATTAATCTCAATATAATATTATTACGCACATATATATATATATATATATCCCTATAAAACTATCAATAAAAATTGCACCCAACATCGAAAGTGTTTTTCTTCATAGCAAATATTTGGGGCTACCTAATAATAATAACAAATTTATTCGATGAACTTGTAGCAATGAGTAAGCAATAAAGTTAGCAAAGATTCTAGGGCCGCTTATAAGAAGCTGAAGACCCGAGATACACCCCTTCGACTTGGTATACTCGCTGTCGGTAGGATAGAATGATATTATAACTTTGTGCCTCCAGGAAATGTATGTAACAGACAGAAGGACACATCTCCAACCATATAACCCTTTTGGTCAGCGTCAACAGCCGAGACGTTATAGCTATGTCCGTCTATCCATATGAAACATTGGGTCTCACAGACTATAAGAGATTGACCTGTAATTTTGTTTGTCACAATTTGTTGCAGACAGAATTATGTTATTATTATTATTGCAGATCAAGTTTATTTCAAACGCAAACTTCCGGCCCCCACAAATCGACAAAATCGAATAAATAGCGTTATTTTGAAGCTAGAGCGATTTTTGGTACATACAATAATAGCTATAGATTAGATAGATATGCCATCAGATCAAAATTGTAGAAATACTTTTGTATTTGCAAAAACGCATACTAACTAGGGGTTTTAGTTGCCTTGGCTGACAATCTGGTATATTTTGTACTTTATCATTTATTTTGAATGCAGTACTATATCAAGATATCAAATACAGCCTCTTGTATATTTTTAGCACAATCGACTGTAGCTTTCTCACTTTTTTTTTATAAGCTTAAACAAAAAACAAGCACTAAACTTTATCAATTTTATTTCATTTGAACAAAGAAACCTCATTAAAATAATAATATTTATATTGAAGTGCAACTTGGCAAAGCTGAGACAAATTTGTTAGGTATTATATTACGCTTTTAAAAGCATTCATTTGCAATCGATTTCAATAACCCAAATTGTCATTTGCTTACATTGAAGTGAAGGTCCTAAGCGACCGATTATATTTCTTTGAATTATTTTCTGTAACATAACTTTTGTTGAAATATGAAAGAACAAATACCAAAAAAAATGTATTAAATATAGCTGATAGCAGTTGATTTCAACAATTGACAACTCCATTTAATAAAATGGGAGACGGTTGAGGGCCGATAAAGCTGTAAACATTTATATAAGTAAATCTAAATTATTTGAAGATTTCTTCAAAAATGATTAAATATTGATTACTAAAATAATAATAATAATAATAATAATAATAATAATAATAATAATAATAATAAATAACAATATATATTACAAATATTATTGCTATTTTCTTTAGTTAATTGGGTCGTTTGGAACTTAAGAGTTTTGTTTTGATAACTTGGAAATTGCAAATTCTTTTTGTAATAGAAATATTCCAAAATATCAATCAATTTATTTGTGTTACTTATGATTGCGAGAATGCTTGGGCTTTATTACTTAAAACGACAGCTTATCGAAGACTTATTGTTATTATAAATAGGCTGCGGTTTGAGTAAATATTCAGTCTAAAGTTTCTTAACACACCAACAAAATGAAGTTTTCTTTAGTGATATTACAGCTAGTATTAGTGCTAGCACCTTTCGCCTCCACAGTTAGTTTAAGGGAACCTGAAATTCCTGCCTTCATTAAAACATTGAAGGAAATGCACCAAGGGCCACCAAGGCATCCGACTACCAGGAAATCCCATGTTAAGACTCGCTGGATCACCCAGAAACTGGACAACTTTGATAAAGCTAATAATGAGACTTGGCAAGACGTAAGATTGAATAATTAATCATTAAACCAACAGAACTAAAATCCCGGTAAAAAATATATTCAGCGCATTCTGATTAACGAGCGCCACTTCGTGGAGGGTTCCCCGATATTCATTTACCTCGGTGGCGAATGGGTAATACAACCTGGAGATATAGAAAATGTACATCTGGCAGACATCGCAAAGGAACACAAGGGCACCATTCTCACCACAGAACATCGATTCTTTGGCGAAAGTATCCCCATTAAGTACGATAACTCACACTCTTTCCTAATTCTAGGAATAATTAACCCGCTCGTTTTAGACCCCTGTCCTCAGAAAACTTGAGCAAGTATCAAAATGTTAAGCAAGCTTTGGCCGATGTGGTGAATGTTATTGAGGTACTTAAGGAGGAGGACAAGTACAAGGATTCGAAGGTCGTCGTTCAAGGATGTTCCTACTCTGCAACCATGGCAACTTGGCTTAAGAAATTGTATCCCGATGTTATTGTGGGCAGTTGGGCATCCAGTGCTCCCCTTGAAGCCAAGGTTAACTTTAGAGGTGTGTAAATTAATCATAAAAATATATATACTATTCACATTCATGTGGGTATTTTTTAGATTTTATGAAAGTTGTTGGAGAAGCCTACAGGCAGCTGGGAGGAGACTATTGCTACGATATTATTGACAATGCCACCTCATATTATGAAAACTTGTTCTATAATGGCGAGGGTGCTCAGGCTAAGAAAGAATTAAATCTCTGCAGTGATTTTGACGAGAATGACGAAAGAGATCAGTGGCAATACTTTAGCACTGTTGCGAATATTTTCGCCAACATCGCTCAATACCAGAGGTAACAATAGGTATTTTTGCTACCCAATTTTTTCCAACGATTATTTCCTTCTTTCAGACCTGAAAACAATGATTTGGCCAAGTACTGTACGAATCTTCGTAACTTCAGCGATAATGATTATGAAGCTTTGTCTAAATTTGTGCAATGGCGACTTGAAAATCCGGAGTGTGTCAGCACTAAATACCAGGACGCTGTCGATTACTATTTGTGGTCGAAGGACAACTATGATGGCGATGGTCTAGCTTGGACGTTCCAGACATGCAGTGAATTTGGTTGGTTCCAGTCCTCTGGTAGTCGCAATCAACCATTTGGATCTAATTTCCCAGTCACCCTTTACACTGATATTTGTGAGGATGTTTTCGGATCTAACTACTCTGAGACAAATATTCGCAAGCTAATCAGGGAGACAAATGATGAGTTTGGAGGTATCGAAAACGTTGAGGGCGTTTATTTTACTCAAGGTGGTTTAGATCCATGGGCCAAGGTTGGAGCCGGCTTGGCACAAGCAGCCACCATTTATCCACAAGCTTCTCACTGCTCTGATCTGGGCTCAATTGGCGCCTCTGACAGTGCAGCCTTGCGTGCCTCTAAAGAGCGTATTGCAGAGCTTATTCGCGAGTGGCTTGCATAAAAACGAAAAAAAAGTATAAAAAAAAGAATTGGATTGGATCAAAATGAATTCTTTCTTATTCACACACAATAGTCTGCACGACGTCGTTGTCAGACGTATATTAATCTCAATATAATATTATTACGCACATATATATATCCCTATAAAACTATCATCAAAAATTGCACCCAACATCGAAAGTGTTTTTCTTTATAGCAAATATTTGGGACTATATAATAATAATAACAAATTTATTCGATGAACTTGTAGCAATGAGTAAGCAATAAAGTTAGCAAAGATTCTAGGGCCGCTTATAAGAAGCTGAAGACCCTTCGACTTGGTATACCCGCTGTCTATAGGATAGAATGATATTATAACTTTGTGCCTCCAGGAAATGTATGTAACAGACAGAAGGACACATCTCCAACCATATAACCCTTTTGGTCAGCGTCAACAGCCAAGACGTTATAGCTATGTCCGTCTATCCATATGAAACATTGGATCTCACAGACTATAAGAGATTGACCTGTAATTTTGTTTGTCACAATTTGTTGCAGACAGAATTATGTTATTATTATCATTGCATTGCAGATCAAGTTTATTTCAAACGCAAACTTCCGCCCCCACAAATCGAATAAATAGCGTTATTTTGAAGCTAGAGCGATTTTTGGTACATACAATAATAGCTATAGATTAGATAGATATGCCATCAGATCAAAATTGTAGAAATACTTTTGTTTTTGCAAAAACGCATACTAACTAGGGGTTTTAGTTGCTTTGGCTGACAATCTGGTATATTTTGTACTGTATGATATAATATATTTTGAATGTAGTACTATATCAATATATCAAATACAGCCTCTAGTATATTTTTAGCACAATCGACTGTAGCTTTCTCACTTGTTTTTTATAAGCATAAACAAAAAACAAACAAACACTAAACTTTATCTATTTTATTTCTTTTGAACAAAGTAACCTCATTAAAATAATAATATTTATATTAAAGTGCAACTTGCCAAAGCTGAGACAAATTTGTTAGGTATTATATTACGCTTTTACAAGCATTCATTTGCAATCGATTTCAATAACCCAAATTGTCATTTGCTTACATTGAAGTGAAGGTCCTAAGCGACCGATTATATTTCTTTGAATTATTTTCTGTAACATAACTTTTGTTGAAATATGAAAGAACAAATACCAAAAAAAAATTTATTAAATATAGCTGATAGCAGTTGATTTCAATAATTGACAACTCCATTTAATAAAATGGGAGACGGTTGAGGGCCGATAAAGCTGTAAACTTTTATATAAGTAAATCTAAATTATTTAAAGATTTCTTCAAAAATGATTAAATATTGATTACTAAAATAATAAATAATAATAATAAATAAGAATATATATTACAAATATTATTGCTACTTTCTTTAGTTAATTGGGTCGTTTGGAGCTTAATAGTTTTGTTTCAGATAACATGGAAATTGCAAATTCTTTTTGTAATAGAAATATTCCAAAATATCAATCAATTTATTTGTGTTACTTATGATTGCGAGAATGCTTGGGCTTTAATTACTTAAAACGACGGCTTATCGAAGACTTATTTTTATTATAAATAGGCTGCGGTTTTGAGTAAATATTCAGTCTAAAGTTTCTTAACACACCAACAAAATGAAGTTTTCTTTAGTGATATTACAGCTAGTATTAGTGCTAGCACCTTTCGCCTCCTCAGTTAGTTTAAGAGAACCTGAAATTCCTGCCTTCATTAAAACATTGAAGGAAATGCACCAAGGGCCACCAAGGCATCCGACTACAAGGAAATCCCATGTTAAGACTCGCTGGATCACCCAAAAGCTGGACAACTTTGATGAGACCAATAATAAGACTTGGCAAAACGTAAGATTGAATAATTAACCATTTAACCAACAGAACTAAAATCCCACAAAAAATTATATTCAGCGTATTCTGATAAACGAGCGCCACTTCGTGGAGGGATCCCCGATATTCATTTATCTCGGTGGCGAATGGGTAATAGAACCTGCAGATATAGGATCAGTACATCTGGCAGACATCGCAAAGGCACACAAGGGCACCATTCTCACCACAGAACATCGATTCTATGGCGAGAGTATCCCAATTAAGTACGCTAACTCAAACTCTTTCCTAGTTCTAGCAATAATTAACCCCTTATCGCTCCTTTTAGACCCCTGTCCACAGAAAACCTTAGCAGGTATCAAAATGTGAAGCAAGCTTTGGCCGATGTGGTGAATGTTATTAAGGTACTTAAGGAGGAGGACAAGTACAAGGATTCGAAGGTCGTCGTTCAAGGATGTTCCTACTCTGCAACCATGGCAACGTGGCTCAAGAAATTGTATCCCGATGTCATTGTAGGCAGTTGGGCATCCAGTGCTCCCCTTGAAGCCAAGGTTAACTTTAGAGGTGTGTAAATTAATCATATAATCATATATATATTCATGTGGGTAATTTTCAGAATATATGAAAGTTGTTGGGGAAGCCTACAGAGAACTGGGAGGAGACCATTGCTACAACATCATTGACAATGCCACCTCTTATTATGAAAACTTGTTCTATAACGGTAAGGGTGCTCAGGCTAAGAAAGAATTAAATCTCTGCAGTGATTTTGACGAGGACGATGAAAGAGATCAGTGGCAATACTTTAGCACTGTTGCGAATACTTTCGGAAACCTCGCTCAATACCAGAAGTAACTATAGGTGTTTTAACCACCCAATTTTCTCTAACGGTTATTTTCTCTTTAGTCCTCAAAACAAAGACTTGTCCAACTACTGTTCGAATCTTCGTAACTTCAGTGATAATGATTATGAAGCTTTGTCTAAATTTGTGCAATGGCGACTTGAAAATCCGAAATGTGTCAACACCAAATACCAAGACTCTGTCGATTACTACTTGTGGTCGAAGGACGACTACGACGGCGAGGATCTGGCTTGGATGTTCCAGACATGCAATGAATTTGGCTGGTTCCAGTCCTCTGGTAGTCGTAATCAACCATTTGGTACTAATTTCCCAGTCACCCTTTACACTGATATTTGTGAGGATGTTTTCGGATCCAACTACTCTGAGGCAAATATTCGCAAGCTAATCAGGGAGACAAATTATGAGTTTGGAGGTATTGAAAACGTTGAGGGCGTTTATTTTACTCAGGGTGGTTTAGATCCCTGGGCCAGGGTTGGAGCCGGCTTGGCACAAGCAGCCACCATTTATCCACAAGCTTCTCACTGCTCTGATCTGGGCTCAATTGGTGCCTCTGACAGTGCAGCCTTGCGCGCCTCTAAGGAGCGTATTGCAGAGCTTATTCGCGAGTGGCTTGCATAAGATCGAAAAAAAAGTAAAAAAAAAAAAAGAATTGGATGTGAATCTTATTCACACACAATAGTCTGCACGACGTCGTTGTCAGACGTATATTAATCTCAATATTATATTATTACGCACTTTATATATATATATATATGCCCATAAATCTGTCATCAAAAATTGCACCCAACATCAAGTGTTTTTTTATAGTAAATATTTGGGGCTACATAATATTAACAAATTTATTCGTGAAACTTGTAGCAATGAGTAAGCAAAGACTCTAGGGCCGCGTGGAAGCTGAAGTCCCGATACAGCCCTTCGACTTTTTATACCCGCTATCCATAGGGTAGAAGGATATTATAATTTTGTGCCTCCAGGAAATGTATGTAACAGACAGAAGGTCACATCTCCGACCCTATAAAGTATATATACTCTTGATCCGCGTCAACTCCCGTGACGATATAGCCATATAGCCAAAATAAAATTTTTTGCCTGATATGCATTGGGTTGACAAGCTTACTTACAAATCAAAAATTTTTCATGTAATAGAAAGTTTTGACACCCTTTATGAGAAAATACTATCTATAAAAAACATCAATTGAACAAATGGTGTTTTATATGATTGCAAAAGTAGTTTAAGCTATACATAATATTTAGCTTACATGTATGTATTTGCTGGTCTATAATTAAAATGAAAATTACTGAAGATAAGTAGGAAATACACTAGGGAAGGTGTGACAAGTTGGAGAGTATGTCATGGTAACTGTCGGTTGGATCATAGATTAAGATAGCCCGATGAGAGACAAGAAATTGGTACACCCAATGAATAGCACTAAATTCTAAAACGTGTCGAGCATACGAAGAGGTGACGAAAGCGATCGACTGCGGCTACTTAAAGACATTTGCTACGATTTCGAAAATGTCATAAATCTTATGGACAACGAAAATCAAGACGCGCATGATAATGACGCTTGGGGAATCAAATCGAATCTTGTGGCTCACAAATGAAATAAACAATGCCATACAATTTGTTTATAAATGGCATAAAATACAATTAATGAAATACTCTCATATCATTTAAAATGTAACTGGTACAATTTTGTGGAGGCCTCAACGATTTCCGTTAGCAGAGGGAGAGGCAAAGAAATACCAAAGTGTTGAGTTCGCTTTTGTTTTACGCGGTCAAATTATTTTGGTATGCGCCAACGACATGAAGAGTAAATACTTTTGCAGTCCGAATTGTGTTTCTCACACACTGCGATAATTTTTGAGCAATTTTATTGAAAAAAAGGGAAATAAAAATTCTTGCAATTTGTAAAATATTTTCAAAATAATTTAAAACTAGTCTAGAATGACAAATAATTTATAACAAAAGTGTTCAACTTATTTATAATCCTTATAATTTGTTGTTTTCAGCAGATCAGTTGAGAAATAAAAGCAGCCGCGAAAAGAATCACAACCAAATACTTATTGGCATGGCAAAATGCCAAAAAGGAATTAGTCAACAGCGAGAGCTGAGCCTGAGAACCAAACAATAAAACTGAGAAACAAACAAGAGGAGACAAACCAAATTACTTCGCGGCGAGCGCGAATAACAAATCAAAATCAGTGACAAAATGATTTAGGAACCAAGCGAAAATGTTCACACGAAGCCCAGCAGCCCCAGCCAGAGTCCCACCATCAGCCAGAAATCACCACAAAATCGAATCAAACAGAAAGAGAAAAGGTAAAAGGTGAGAGAGAGAGAGAGACAAAGTTTATATTGCATCCTTTTGGCTGAGAATTTCTTGTGGCTTTAGACAGTGTCATTGTTGTGATAAAGATCAAAATGTGTAAATCATGACAAAAGCTGCTCGGGCGATCCCAAAGACCGCGCAATGCATAAACAAGTAGTCGAGCAAATGGATACAAGACCATCGAACACTTGCATAAATCTGCCAGCTGCCAATTCTGCTGACTCCTCTGCTGTCAGCCGTGCAGCGTCGCCGTCGAGTTCTCCACATTGTCATAGACCTTCACCATGTCCGTGTCCGCCTTAAGGGCCTTGAGGAACTCCACATAGCGTTGCAATTGTGCCACTGGCAACTTTACCAACGAATCTCGCGCACATTGCCCAACCTCGGAGCGAAGAGGCTTGTAGCCACATAGCCTAAGTCTGGCTGTAACCTTTGCTAAGTCCGATGGTTGGCAATTGAAGCACAGCTTTCCCTCAGCCATGTTGATTACCTTACAGTCCTGCGCCTTGCAACGCTGTGCATCTAACTTCAATGACGCCAAATCGATGGGCGTTTGACAAGTCACAAGGGCATGGATGAGACCAGTGGGCTTGAATAGATTACGCTCGATCTGAACGTTACGAAAGCGTGATTTATGTTGACGCAACAGCGGCGATAAGCGATGCTTAAGTGCAGCCAAATCATTGGTTCGCACCTGACACACTAATGCCGCCTGCTGTCCATTGTAATTTATATGCAAAACGCAATTCTGTTTCTTGACCGTCGACTTCTGAAATGGACACGAAATTGATCGATCTAATTGATCAGTGAAATCTCCGATTGGATTCAATTGTCCGTTGCGCCTAGCAATAAATTTACGAATATTTCCTTTGGTTGGTGGTACCACAACATCTGTTAATTCAAAATCCAAATCCAATCCATTACGCTTCTCTGGATCAAAACTACATGATATCGAATGTGGCATGGGAGTACTAGCAGATTTGTGCGGCGTTAGATTGGCCACAATATGCGGCAACTTGGCCGGTGTGCTTATGGGCATTATTAACATATGACTGGAAAAATCCATTCTAATACCAAATCAATTTTGTCAACTTAAAATGCTGGACACGTTTCTAATTGAATTCAAGTAACAAAAAGAGAAAAGTTACACTGATTTCAGCTAACAAGTCTAAATAGGAACTATTTTTCCAAATTTATAAAGAAAATATAAGGCAGTGCTTTCGGTAGAAGTTAGTTTAAACTAAATGATAATATAGAAAATCGTTAGCTTACCGTATCAGCTGCAGTTAAATTGATGCCCAATCCGCCAGCTCGCGTTGAGAGCAAAAAAACAAAAATATCGGCACGAGTTTGGAAATCGGCAACCATATCACGACGTGCAGATATCTTACTGGAACCATCCAAACGCATATATCGATGCTTGCGATGCCACATGTATTCCTGAAAATAAGAATTAGAATACAATAATATGTGCACCTCAGCAATTTCAGTAAATACACACACCTCAAGTAGATCAATCATTTTCGTCATTTGTGAATAGATGAGCACTCGATGACCCTCGGCCTTAAGGCGTGTGAGTAGACTATCGAGCACAAACAGCTTGCCAGCATCTGTGATAAGTGTCTCCTTGTCGGGCACCACAATCGATGACCAACCATTACGCGGCTTGCACAGTGCCAAGCCCGTCGTGACCAGTTCTTTGCCCAAACTATTTTCACATTGCAGATGTCGTATGTGGGTCCAGGCGGCAGCACGACTTTCACAACTATCAAATGAATATCAACAGAGATTAACAGATGCCTTTAGCATTGGTGATTCAGGTGGGAGTACTCACTATAAATGCCTATCCACAGCCTGCACACGCTGACCCAGTCCATAGAGGAATCGTGGCATTTGCAGAGCTTCGCATTTGTAGATCTGAGGCTTGCGTGGACGATATGGAAACTCGGGCAGTAAATGCAGTGTAGTCACTTTAACATCGCTCTTCGTATTCGATTTGGTTTGCACCTCAACAGATTCAATCTCCATATCGGTCTCTGATTTCACTTGTGGCTGTCCATTGGCGTCGACGAGCTCCTCGATAAGCGTTGCCTTCTGTTTAAGTATCTTCGAGCGTGTTACTCGATGCTCAATAGTCTCCTGCATGTTGACAGTCAGATAATCTCCAAAAGCATAAACGCTGCTCTGCCCTGATGTCTGTCATAAGCAAATATAAATTAATTGCTTTATTTCCCATATACAAATTTCCATAACGTACCACTGCAGTAAAGATGAATTTCCTTAGCACACTATCTGTGAGCAAATAATCCGGCACAAGTTTACGCTCAAGTGTTGGCTCCAACAGCTGATAGCGCGTGGCAGGTTGATGTGGCCACCATTGACGACGATAGGAGAGCAACGGCTGCTTGGCAAGCACGCGACGATAGTGCAACAGACTTTTAAATAAAATGCAATTTATTTAATGTTACAAATTAGTTTAAATTCGCATACTTACAAAGCAATGAGGCCATGCCATGTGACATCTTCCATGTCGGACGGGGATAAATCACAGAAGCGACTGAAACCAAAGCAGCTGTTCACATGGACATCCTCAAAAAGTGAAGACTGCATATGCGCCGCCTTAAATATATTAAAACTGCAAACAAAGCCCAGTTTAGCATTGATATAAGTTAATTTTCAAAGGGGCAACTCACCGATTATAGAGCAAATGTCTGCGACTGGGCAGCGCAGTGTTTAACAATCCGTCGTTGAAGACCAAACGAGGTAGCACAAACTCAGCACAACGCATGCTAAATGGACTCCGGGCATCGCGTCGTTCAAAGAGCTCGGGATGATTGCACACCTTGCGGAACTGCATGACCAGATTCATGAGATTCGACGTAAAGTTTCGATCCAGAATAGCGCCATCCGATGCTGCCGATGCCGTCGAGCCACCACTCGCCAAATGCAATAGATCCTCGATGCGTATCTTTTGCTTAAGAGCACGATACAAGAGTTTTTGGCGTATGGTTAGCGGACAATAGACCATAATCTCAATCTTATCGGACAACTCGTTCTCCACATCCTTCTTGATGCGACGCAGCATAAACGGCTTCAAAATCATGTGCAGGCGTGAAATTTGTTTCTCATCGATGCCCGTTTTGTTCTCTGCATGCGATTCAATGTCCTTGGAAAACCATTCGTTAAACTCATCATGCGAATCAAAGAGAGTTGGCATAATGAAATGCAGCAGCGCCCAAAGCTCCGCCATGCTATTCTGTATGGGCGTGCCACTGAGCAGCAAACGATTGCGACAATTGAAAGCTAGTAGCAGCTTCCAACGTTGCGAGGCGGCACTCTTGATAGCCTGCGCCTCATCCAGCACCATATACTGCCATTTGATGCGATTGAAGTATTTGTAATCACTGACCACCAGCTGATACGACGTGATCACCACATGAAAACTGGCCTCGCGTGTATGCAGATGCTTTTGCTCCCAAAACTGTCGCAGGATCTTGCGTTCGTTGGGCGAACCCCAATAGGGCACAACATTAAAATCAGGCACAAAGCGTGCCATCTCCTGCTGCCAATTGTGCAGTGTCGATGCTGGCGAGATGACCAGAAACGGGCCCCAGACGCCATAGTGCTCGGCAATGTGACAGAGAAACGCGATTGATTGCACAGTCTTGCCCAAGCCCATCTCATCAGCCAGTATGCCACTGATGCCCTGATCGTAGATATTTGCCAGCCATGTCATTCCCTTGATCTGATAACCCTTTAGTGTGCCCTTGAACATCTTGGGCTGTGGCAGATCTTTCATCTGCTCAGTGACCGCTGGCTGCGATTGCTCCAGTTCCTGCAGTTGCTCCAGCATCTGTTCCTTCTTAAAGGGTACATCAAATGCACGCGTTTTGTCCAAATCACGCTGCAGTGCAGCCTCTGCATTCGCCTGCGCCAGCTGCTTCATTTCACCAGCATCGTAATCATCGTGCACAGCCAGTCGAGCATTGTGCTCCTCGTCTAGCTGGCTGAGAATGCGCAACTGATCCTCCTCCGTGCCCTGGCCCAGTTTCTTGGACATGAAGTGAGCATAAAGCTCTGTTTGTGTAATGAGAAAGTTTAGCTTTCGCTGCTGTCGCTTCACCTCAATCAGTTCCACATCCTGTTTGCGTTGCTCTTCCGCCTCACGCTCCTGCTTGCGACGTTGATCACGTTCCACGCGCTCATAGCGCTTCCAATACGTGAGCATTTCACGTGTCAGCCGCTTGGCTCGCCACACTGTCTCCTTCATGATGCGCTGCGAGTTGAGCGCACGTTGCCTCACCACCTTGGCACACATGCCTGCCACACGCTTGCAATTCGATAGCATCTCTTTGTGATTGTTGCCCTTGATGCGTTGCATTCGAGCGCATTCCTTCTTTGACATAATCTGCCAGATACGACGACGTCGTGCCGCCAGCACTTCGGGATTTTTTCGACGTCGACGCACACGAGTCACCTGGCCATCGGTAGCGCCCACAACATCCACTTCCTCCTCGATTTCCTCATCCTCTTCCGGATAATCCAATGCCAAATTAGCCAGCTCTCGCTTGTAATCCACCTCACCATTATCCTCGTCATCGTCATCGTTGCCAACCAATGTATCGCCAAAACTGTACTTGCCCAGATCCGAAGGGTGCACCTCGCCCGACTCCGGAGAGTCCATTGCAGTACGCTTCTTACGACCACGACGCCGCTGCTTGGGCGGCTTAGGTCCGGCCTGGGCCTCTGCCAGGCGTGCCATGAGTATCTCTTGCTTGGTGCGACGCCGCCGCTTGCGCACGCCAACTGTGGCCTGTTGTCGCTCCGCGTAGACATCGTGGTTGGACAGCAAACCGCTGCCATAATAAGCATATTGAGCATTCTATAAGCAAACGGAAATAATAGATTAACTGATAAATATATATTAGATGGACACTTACTGTGGGTTTCTTGTAATAGTTTTTGCGCTGACGTTGCTCTTGGAGATGCTCGCGCAAAAATTTGGGCAACATACGCGTCTTCATCGCTCATTGGCGGCTCGCTTTCAGTGTCGCTGAGTATGAGATCGTAGAGCCATTCCCGATCACTGGTCAAGTCATTGAAATTGTAGATTTGTGCCTTGACACTTTGTCGTTCTTCTTTGCTGCCCAGGAGACGTTTACGTTGTCGTTGCTTTATGCTTTAACCTTACCACTCCCACACGCGTTGAGGAATCATCGGAGTCATCCACCGGCGCATCTTGTTCTGCCTCTTGTTCAGTGGCGCTATCCTCTCCCCCACTACCGCTGCTCAACGGTTGTTTGAGCGCTTGGCGAGCCATCTCCATAAAGGGTCGCATATTTAATGCCGCCTCCAGGCGCTGTATGTGCAAAGGTTCGGCCATGAGGCGTGACTTCTTTACCTCGGTTGCGCTCGCCATTTGTCTTTAGTTTTGCGTAATAATCTTTCGAAGTATTTGGTATTGTGTTGTCTGGTCAATTTCCTCAAATAGGCCGAGTTGCCAAATTTCCGTTAGCTTGGCGCTGCAGTGGACGCTTCAAAACGAAATTCGAATGAATTCCAATTGTAATGTAATCACGTAATTGAGAAATTTTCGCCTGCGTTGCGTAAAAAATGCAGCGCTGATTTTGTATGTTGTGCTCTACACACTTTTTTACTTGCCCACACGCTGCACACAAGCACATTTAGACGGCCAAACAAATAATATTCTTCTCGGCTCTTGTGGCTCTTCATTGTTGTTGCTGCAGGGTTGCGTGCAGGGTTGTATGTGCCAATTGGCTGCAGTGTTGGTTAGCGCACTTGTATGGAGCGCGCAAAATGAGCGTAAACTTATTGCTTTGTTCTTTTTAGCAATAAAATAAATCTTAAATGTTTAAATTATTTATACAAATCAATTACATAATTTGTATGCTAAGTATATACAACAAATATATAATATTTAATTAACGCATTTAGCGCACGCAGCATTTTGCGTTCAGCTGTGTTTACCAGCACTGATCACGCTAAAATTACTATATTGTGAAGCACTGCTGGCAGCTGTAAAACAGCTGCTGTTAAACAGCTGATTGTGTGAAATGTCTTGGCAAACCGGGTTGATCAAAACAATTTTGGATCCATCAAATTGGATAATTTCAACAGACGTTGCTGTTGTTATTGCCGATAAATTCCCAAAAGCGCGCCATCATTATCTTGTGCTACCCAAAGCGGATATCGCAAGTATATTTCAGGTAGACTCAACTCAAATTCTAAACAATGTACGTCACCACATAATAAACTTCTATAACAGCTGAATAAAACTCACTTGCCGCTTTTGGAAGAATTGCATCTCTTGGCTCACAATGTCATAGAAATTCGTGGCGAAAAGATTGACAATTTCCAAATTGGATTTCATGCCGAGCCTAGCATGCAACGTTTGCACTTACATGTCATCTCCAAAGATTTCGTTTCAAGCTGCCTCAAGACAAAAAAACACTGGAACAGTTTCAACACTCCGCTCTTTTTGCCCTACGATTGTAAGTTAATTGATTGAAATATAATTGTTCAAACAATATAATATACATATTACCATTTTCTATAAAGCCCTTTATACTCAGCTCAATAGCGAAGGCACCATCAAACGCTTATCAAAAGTTACAAAGGAAGCGCTGCTTGCCACTCCGCTGAAATGTAATCAGTGTTCATTTGTGGCAAAAAATATTCCATCATTCAAGGAGCATTTACAAGATCACAGTGCTTTATAAAAATTAGTCTTACGTACATTCAAAAAGCCAACAAATTGTAAGTGAGTTTACATTGCTTATTTATCAATCAACATTTCATAACATGACAAATTTATTGCCCTGAAGTTTTCACAAAATAGTACAAACTGGTCAAAAATTTAGTTTACAGCGCCTGTCTATTAGAAAGAGTAGTTTACAAAATTTCTGTTATTATGATATATGTACATACATTTAAGCAGCTAATATAAAAATAGAAGAACAAAAATACATTTGTAAACTTGAACAACTGGAAACATTTATATTCATTTCAAAAGCAATTTTTAAAGAAACAATATTAATTTGTTTAAGCTTTTAAACTTGCAAATCTTTATTTAAAAGAGAAAAATATATCTTAATTTGAAAGAAGGAAGTAACAGTTAATTTGGTGCTTATAAAGATAGCATAATGAAGAACAGGTCGCATAGATTAGGTGTATACTAAAAATTATTTAGGCCATGGATAAGTGATTTCATATGTAATTTCTTGTAATACAAAAATTGACATAAACAAACTATAAGTACAGCATTATTAGACCTTTTAGATTTGTTTAGAATTGTTTTGTGTCTTAACAAAATGCAATAGCTTATAACCATTTTATTCCCTGAATTACAATGATTCACTTATAACCGACGTTAATTCTTTTAAAATGCGATTGCAATTATCGACGATTTGTTTAATCGATATGCGCATACATCGATATTTTTGCATCAATAAAGTATCTATAAGTCCACTGTGCACTGCTCAACACTATTATTCGTTGATGACAAATTAAAGCTTAACAAGTGTCGATAGTTATCGTTTTACATTGTCACTCTGTTCATTCTAGAAACAGAAACAATTGGGTAGTTCCCGGAATCTATTTGATACTGCAATGGAACACATAAGCGTAGCAAGGCACGCGTTGGTTAAACGTTTGGAGAATAATAAGGACACAATATTGATTGAAAGTGATCGGGCAGCGGTAATGAAGGATCGTTACCCCAAGGCCCAATATCATTTTCTTATTGTATGCAAAGAAGATATTGCAAATGTGTCTTTAGTAAGTTTAGCCACTACCACTCATTGAAAAGAGATAAGAGATAATTAAGTATACAATATATACATTTTATATATTTTACAGTTAAAACAGGAGCACATTCCGCTTTTGGATCATATGATGGACCTTGCCAATCAAATCATTGAGCAGCAAAATCACTTGTCATCTAGTAATTTTCTTGTGGGCTTCAAAATGGATGCATTTATGGATCGGCTAAGCATGCATGTGATATCAAATGATTTCTATTCTGTTTCATTTAAAAAAGTATCGCATTGGAATAGCTTCCACTCAGATTTGTTTCTTACCTATCAGGCTGCTTATGCACTTCTACGCTCACAAGGCTGCATTGAGCCACTTTCTAAGGAAAAAGCATTAGAATTGCGATCTGTCACAACACTGCAGTGTAATCAATGTGAATTTAAGACCAGCACATTATTCGAATTAAAAGGTCATCTGTATAAACATTGGAATGATCGTGAACACGACATTGAAGTCAAGAAGCAACTGGAGAAGATCACTCAAATGCTTGATGAATCAAAATTGGATGAGCAAGAAAGCAACGTCGAAAGTCCTAAATCACCAGAGGATTCGAAACCGCACTCAACACAGTGGCGTTCAAATCCATCTGATCAAAATCAAACTAACGTCATCAGCAGAGAGACAAAACCCACGTCAGCCAATTGGCGCCAGCGTCCAAATCATGTGCCAAACGATTGCGAACAACAGCAGTCAACGCTGCCGTATGAAAACCACTTTGAGAGGCATTTCCAGAACTATGCAATCAGACAACATCAGCCATATTTGCATCCTCTGCTTGGGCAGAGCCTAATGGGACCATCTCCACCTTTTGCTCAGGGCAATTATTATCAAAGCTTAAACCAATTTCAACAACCGCAACCCCGCATGTTGAATGCTAATAACACTATTAACCAACAGAATTATATGCGATTTCTTGCACCGCAGTCAACTGAGTCGCCTCCCCGGTTCAATCCATTTAAGCAGACACCAAACATGGCCAACTTCAATCGATATCAATGCCCAGTCAATCCTACCAATCGTCAGAATGTAACCATCCACGATAAACCCAGGTGGATTCCAAAGCCTCAGTATAAACAAAATCAACCTGGTGTCGATTCACCTGGAAATAGTTCAAATAAATTGCCATCTGAAGCGAATGAAGCCAAGCAAACTAAGCCTCAACAGAAGCAGAACCCAAATGCTAAAGCTGATATTTGCAATAACTCCACAGTACTGAAGGAACAACCAAACAAAGCTAACCAAAACAAACCCAAGTGGAAACCTAAAGCTCAACATAGTCAAGGGCCAAACAATAACTTAAACAAATCTGCAGGCAACAAAGCAGCGAATCCAACAAAGTTACAGCATAAATAATGTTACATTATATACATACATAAGAAAATATGTATTCAGTAAATATATTTATGTACATACATATGTACATAGGGAGGCATGTATTTAATAATAAGTGTGCCTTGAAAATAAATATAAAAAGAATGCCTGTATCTTCTTTCAGCTTTTGTACAACTGGACAGAGTAGAAATATGATATCATTTGAAGAGCAAAGTGCTGCATCAGCTAATTAAAACATTGTTCTTTATGCTCTGGCGACATTTTATGGCATGTACTTGAGACGCAGAAAAAAGTATCGATAGTTCTATCGATTTTATTGTTTCTTAAATATTTGTTTAACAATCAATTTCCTAATTTGATTTTATAACTTTTCATGGAAAATATAAAACATTTATCTATGTAAAACATAAACATATTTTGTTTGTTTTTTGAAAACACTAAACATAATGACTATTGTATTTATCGATCTGTAAATAAATTGCACATCACTAATATTGGGACCGTTTCCCACACTGTAAATTGACAATCACAAAAAGAATTTGCAATCATTTATATATAGTTAATGTGGTCATGGCAGATGAGACGGACGTCGAATTCCAACGTGGTCTATTGACCCGCAAAATGGAAGCTGGCCAGGATGTCGTCATGGAAACTAATCAAGCGGCGGTGCTTCGCAATGTGGATGTGCCGAAAGCTAAGTATCACTTTGTTGTTCTACCCAAGGAGGATATTGTTAATGTGACAGCGGTAAGAATATGATGTTTTTCATTGTTCTCAGAACGATCTGTTTGTATGTATTTCTGAATTGAAGCTATCGCGTAAACATTTGCCTCTGCTGGACCATATGTTGGAGCTGGCCGTTCAGACCATTGAACAGCAAACGCAATCGCAATTGAGTAATTTTCTGATTGGATTTAAAATGGATGCATTTATGAATCGTCTGAATATGCATGTCATTTCCAAGGATTTCTGTGCGGATACCATGAGCCGAAATCAGCATTGGAATACATTCAATACTGAATTGTTTATCACATTTCAAACTGTCCACGCCCTGATAAATTTTAAAGGATTTATTGAACCCATGTCACCGGAGCGGGCAGAGAGTTTGCGAAAAGCTTTTCCCGTTCAATGCAACCAATGCAGTTTCAAAACTGGTAATTTTCCAAAGTTTAAGGATCATCTTGAATACCACAGGCAGAGAAAAGAGAAATATCAAACTAATTTGAGTGAATCAATGGCAAAAATGAATTTGAATGGCAGTTGCATGAAGAAGGGTCCCAAATGTGGGCCTCGACCTCAAGGCTTTCGTCCACACTCCCAGCTAGGCTCAACAGAAGCAAATCAAGCCCATCCGAATCCTTATAGGAAATTCTCCAATAACCAAAAGAAATCGAATCCTCAAACAAACAAGTCAAATGGGGACAATTCCAAGAACATTTCACCTAACTGATTTGTTATGTAGTACTATATATGTTTAAATTCTACTCATGTTATTTAATTGGTATCACCTTTTGTGAAAAAGCTTTTCATTAAAAAGCTAAAAAACAATCGTCTGAAATGTCTGGGAAGTACCTATGTAATGTATGTATATCCTTAGGACGTGGATAAATATAGTATACACTGATTGTTGCAATCAAATTTACATATCCAATTAATATGTAAGAATACAATTACTGCACATTTTCGATGAATTTTATTATACATTCTTAAAATTACTTTTGTCGTATGCTTGGCATACAAAGATTAAAGAAACCTTTGACAGAGGTCAAGGTTTTCGCTAATGATAAACAAAAAGCTACATTTAAACAAAAAAATAAATATGCTTTATACAATTTTTTTTTGCTCCTTAACGTTTTGTAATAATCATGAAAAGCCTCTGGGTAAATGTGAAAGTATAAAGACATAAACGGAATTGCGACGTGGGCAAGCATGCTCAATTAAAGCTCACTTGCCAAGTGGCTGAAATCTGGAAAATAATTGGCCCATGGCTAATTAAGTGCACCGAGGGGGACAACGGCAATGCTGCTGAGGTGAAGACAAGGTTAATTCGCACGGGGGTGGTAGGAAAAATTAAATTATAATCCTGATTAGAGCGCAAAAGTTTTCAAAGATCGTCTTGCGCCAAAAGAGAAAAAAGGAAAACCAAAGTGAATGCAACACTGAGCAACGACGAATGATGGACTTACTTTTAGAATTTTAAGTGAGAAGGGGATGCCTTTAAAAATATTTTGATTTGACGTGTGCCCGTGTGCACAGAGTTCAAAGAGAGACGCATGTGATTTATTTTCGGCTGCCTCAGGTGAGTTTTTGGCTACCGATTAGCCAAGCCACTAAGTTGAATAACTTTGCATTTTTACTTAGCATAATTGATGTGGGTGGTAGGAAGAAGATGGCGATGTATCCAGGGAATTAACCGCGACACCTACGCCAAGTCTGAAGTTTGACATTGATACATAAAAACAAATACAGATGGGCGTACTTCAAGTGAAACAGACTTCTTTGGAAATTTGTATGCTTAAATTTCCTCGACATGTGAAGCACACGAATGTTACACAAAAATCTTAAAAACAAATTCAATTCTTTAAAAATTTTTCTTGAAAATATATTTCAGCACTTAAAATGAAAATTTGATTTTAAATTCATAATAAAACGTAATTAAAACTGTACCTATTATTATTCATAATTAATAAATGGCAAACTTTGGTGCACTTCGTTGACATTACATTTATGATGGTTAAACTAAAAACACTCTCATTGCAGTTATAACTTCCATACGAAACTTTACATTAGTTCACTTCATTGCAACTTCTTCACAAACTACACACTTCACTTTTCAAGGACACTTGCCCTAATCCTTAGTTGGCCAGCAATTTGTTTGGGAACCATTTCCATTAAGTTTTGCAGCTTACCCCAATTCAAGGGCTGCACAAACTGTCAGACAACAGCCGTGTAATCCACTTTTTGTCGGTGTTATTTCAGCCTAACAACAATTTATAGTGGAAAAAATTCAAGGTAACAAACCCCAAGACCCTTAGTGTAATCTTAAGAACCGACTATATGCTGCCGAGTCGAGGTGCCGAGTAATTGTTGTCATTGCCATTGTAATTTCAGCTTGATGCCAGCACATGCAAATGTCTGCCTGTACCTCGACCTGTATCTGAATCTTTGCAAGTATTTGTATGTTACAGTGTCAAGGTGTCTGCGGAAAGCGTTTCAGACCTTCTCTCCATCTCGCATCAACTTCCGCTCAGTTTTTTTTGTTCTTATTTTGGGGTTGGCCTTTTAGCAATGCTCATATACCATCTGGCCATCAAATGCCAGCAGCTCCATTAAAGCTGTCTCCCAGCGCATTGAGCATTGAGCACTGTCGAAGCCTTGCCACCTGTTACAAGTTTGTTCAAGCAACAGGATGCCTGCCCCATTCATAACATACGAGTCAGACTTTTGAGTCAAAGAGCTAAAGCTTTCGCTGAGAGCCGCATTATTTGAGTGAGAGAGCATGTGTTTTGCTGAGCGCATGAGTAGGCAGAGCTTTTCATAGCTTATAAAGCAGCAAAGAGCGCTATAAAGCTTTTCACTGAAATGCCATTGGCGATGTTTCTATCAGTGTTTGGTTTTAAAACATTGTTTGATTCCAACTGATTTATTAATTTGACAACATTTATTTTATTTAAGAATATTTTATTATACTTATTTTAAATTTATTTAATAGAAATTTATTTTTTTAAGTGTTTGTTCTTATAATTTTTATTGTATAATCAGAAAATATCGAAAAGTCTGTTAAAATATTTCAATTTTAATTTTTTTGATTAGTTTATTTTTTTTTTTTTTTCTGTGATTGTAGTAAAATCGGAAGAATACTTTTTATTAGAAGTAGTGGGAATAATACTTAGCTTCTTTCAAATGTCACTATTAATACTATCTATATTTATATAATATAGCGATACCGATTGTCAAAACAATTTACACGGACTTTTACGGTTACAGGGTATGAAACATTCTTAATCTTCAATGCACATCTGTACTTTCCCGCATTAAATGTTATTTACTTATATTAATGATTTTTTGTCGGCAGCTGGGCTTATTTTGGATAATCCGTTCGGCATTAATTACCAACCGAAGAGCAAGACACAAAAAAAAAACGGAGAGAACGAGTAAACACAATGAAAGTACAACATCAATTGTGCCATTTAAGCAATTTGCAATATTCGCCTGAGAAAAAAAGACATCAAAAATGGCAGCGACAACAACGACAACATCGAGAACGAGCTTCAATAATAATAACTTTTCATAGCGTTCCACTGCCGTTAAGCGCCTCCTGGCTTCGGCTAGAAGTTACATATGGTGTGGCTTAGTGACAACACTTTGGCGTGACACGAGTCAGTCACAAATCAGATCTGCTTATGTTTGAGCAGATTATATATCTGAAGAATGTGAATAATTGCAGATCTATATTTGGCGAAATGTGAAATTATCTGAATAAATGAAAATTACAACTTTTAAAGTTTAATGTTGGTATTTTTTTCAGTATACTAACCTTCTTAGACATAGAAGTAAAATGTTAAATTTAGATGCATCTATCGACTCTATCTCTATTTATATTATATTAGTTTATAAATATTTTGAAAAAAGTAAATAAAATTTCATATACGATGGCGGCACGTGTTCATCTCCAAGCAAGGCCCATTTCACTTTCGTGCTGTACGCGGTGGCGCATCTTTGGCTTCAATAATTTAACACCGACTGTCATGTGCCTTGCAATCCTTTTCGGAATGCACAATACGTGTTACTCGTGCCTGAAACAATTCGTTTGCCGTTCACTCGCCCACATGTTGTATGGAAAATCTGACAATTACACATTCCATCCAAAATGCGTGCTCCTGTTGCGTGAAGCACACTGTTGCTCTCTTTGGTTTTTCATATTTTTTCATTTTATGACATTTTGTGTAAAAACATTTTATACGTCGTTTGGCTTTCGCTATGCTTGTGCAAGTGTTGTATAGTATTTATATTGCATTGACATTGCGTATACGCCATGCTGGCAAGCGAATTGGCTTTAAGCAAGCGACAACCGTTTGGCATAAAATGTCTAGTGTAAGTTTGTGATCGAAATATTAAACGAAGAAGTATAAACAACAAGGTGAGATTTTATTGCAGCATCGATGAAGCCGCTGGTTTATTTATAAGTCTCCACATGCGAAAAACAGTCAATGTGTCAAAGTAAAAGCAACTGCAGAAAAACTAAGTTTTTGTGTCTGAGGTTAAGTAAGCTAGGTAAGAAGGCATAAACAAAAAACTGCACTGAACTTGAATGAATGGAATATATGAGGTATGTACTAAATGAAATTTAACTTTAACATTCGTCTAGCAATTTTCATGCCCTAATTGCTATTGAAAACTACAGCAAATAAAATCTAGAAAGTATCATCCAAGAGGATTGGATACTCGAGGTGTTAGCTAAGAGTGTTTGCTTATCCTTAAAAACAATTCATAGCTAAGAGGCCATTTTATTAACTATGTTGAAGATGATGTTTCAAAGTAGCGTGTAAAACTTCGCAATGAACTTGATCATATAAAATGAGCACTGAATATACTTAAAAATGTAAGAAGCTGCTGCATAGTTGATGAAGACTAGCTCTCTTACTTTGCAAATAAGTAAGCAGCGATCTTTTGCTTATGAACTCAGCAAACAAAGTGAACACGACGCGTAAATGCATTTTGCTAATCAACAGAAATTGCTTTGCTCAATGCCTCAAGCTAAGCTAACAATATACACTCACCAACCCACCCACACATACACTCAAACAAGAGTCCTTACTCCCACACACACACTCTGGCTCTTGAGAAACTCATACGCACACACATCTCACTTACGTCCAAGTGTCACTCAATTTGTCTCTGTTTACCCAACGCCTACACATAAAGGAATTTACAAATTGTCTTCCACGTGGACAACAAGTTGTTGATTTAATAATGTATGGGGGACGCTTCAAGTCATTTATATGGCTGCAATGTGTCGACGCAGAAAGGACATGACCCGCAGCTTGGCCAGATTCATGGACACAGTGTCTCTCACATTGATGCTGGTCAAATCCTCCACATGCGAGTATCCTGCCGCAAGACACACGATAAATTAACCCTCAAGTTTACCCAGCTAATTGCACACACAGCCAACACATACCTGATAGAACTATGGCCTGATTGCCATGCTGCTGTCCCAAAGCTCGCCACGGATCCAGTTGGCCATGAGTGAAGATGACCTCGCGATAGCGTTCACTCTGATTGAAAGCGATGCCACCGAATTGTGCATTCAGTCGAGCAATGTTCGCCTGCAGCTTGCTTGATGTTTGCCCAGCACCAAAGGAATCGCGGCAAAGATGCTCAAAATACCAGAGAGGCACCTGGCTGCCAAAGCTGCTGGATGAGTTGCTGTCCGAGATTGTTGTGGTATACCAGCCAAACTGATTGCACGTCTGATACAGCCAAGCGCGTGCTGCAAAACAAATTTTCAATTTTCCCGTTTCTCTCATCAGTCAACCGAAAACACTTACTGCCCGAACTTTGGTCTGAATGTTCCTCAAAGAGTTGCAGCATGGCCTGATAACTAAAGTCCTGACACTGCGTGTCATCCGCATAGAGCTGTTCGAGAACATTTTGCAAAGCCTTCTCTTCGCTTGACTGCTGCCTCAGCAGTGCATTGCACAGCACCGGAATATACGTACTTTTTTGTGTTGTGAAAGCTGTTTTAACATTTGCATTTTTGAAGGTGCAAGCTCTAGATGAACTCACCTGTAACTCTGCACAATCAATGCAAAGTAATTGCCAATGCCATTGAAAAATGAGATGCGATCCAACGCATCCATTGCATTAAAATTCCCACAGGCATTCAACGCTTTCAGTAAACTCTCAGTTTCGTTCGCCTTGAATAACTCAACCAAGTGTTGCAGCCCCATCTCCAGACGCTCTGTGCAATTGTGTCCATAGCTCAGTTGCAGTGAACTGCTGACAAGCTTCATATACTCTGTGAAAGTTATTGAAAGCAGTTTTACATTGCAGTAGGAATTTTGTGCTTACCATGAAAATCCGCTTTGGCGAGCAGTGGAGCACTGGAAGCCCAACTTGCTGCTATGAGTTCTGGATAGAGTTGTGTCATCCAGGTAGCCATGCTGCCTGAATATGATCCACCAATTAATATAACTTTGGAATGGTTTAAATGCGGATTGTGGGACTTCTGATAGCGTATAAAGTAAGCCAAATCTGCCAAGGCCTGCTCCAAGCTCAAGTGTTGAAGTTGTGCCACGGTTAAGCTATTATTTCTAATGTACGACAGAAATTATATGAACAATTAATTAACATTTAATTGACTCACTCGTGTGGCCAACTCTGTCCGTAGTAACGATGCTCTGTGTAGTACAACATGCCACCATTTTCCACAGCCATATCGTGTGTAAGGCCCGTGCTTAATAATCCTGGAGTAATGGTCCACTCTCCACCCACAAATATGTAGATGGGTCCTTGGGGCTTGTGATACTCTGCGTTCTGCAGATAGCGCTGTAGAAAAACCATAGTAACAAAAGTGTGGTCTACTGTCTAACTCATTTACCATTTGCCATGTTTTCGTATTGAATTCATCAAAATGATCCAGTTTTTGGCTTATCCAAAGTTCTTTCACAGCAGCTGCATCGTTTTTCGTATAGAATCCTGAACTTGGCTCCTGCAACAACAGCTCTACATTGCGTCGATAAGGATTCAAGGCAGCTTTTCCAGCCGACATTGCAAACCCGATAATCGAGGTAATGAAGTAAATGAATTGGCTAAAGCGCTTCATATTATCAACTGAAGTTTTTAGCTGAGTTGAGCTGCTATTTTATAGGAAATTATCATTGTGCTCCACATACGAAAGTTGCCCCTATGATGCATGCTTATTAAATATAAAATTAATTGTGTGGCGACAACTTTGTAGAACAAAATTATTGATAAGAAGTGCAGATTACGTGGATTATTTATGCGTAAAATTGTACATTTATAAAATTAATGCAATACTGTTAATTATGCAATTGAATAATACTTCCAACACTTGCTAACAATACATTTTTTTCTTATTTTTGATAAGACGTGCATGTTGAGTGAATCGAATATTTATGCACTAAGATCGTAATGCTAATTATATAATTTGTTTTTGAACCTCTCTGCTTCGTTATTACACCCGCTACCCATAGGTT
This sequence comes from Drosophila albomicans, assembly GCF_009650485.2. Lineage (NCBI taxonomy): Eukaryota > Metazoa > Arthropoda > Insecta > Diptera > Drosophilidae > Drosophila > Drosophila albomicans. The sequence goes on from NC_047631.2 coordinate 12,758,539, forward strand.
AGAAGGGTGTTATAACTTTGTGCCCACAGGAAATGTATGTAAAATATAAATATTCTTGATCAGCGTCAACAACCGAGACGATGTAGTTATATCCGCCTGTTTGTATGAAACACTGGATCTCAAAGGCTATAATAGATATAGAGATCATTTTTTTTCGAAAACCCCTTTTATGCTATCGCGATGATCAAGTTTGCTTCAAATTTTTAGCACCCTCATTTCTGCACACTCGATATTACAGGTTAGCAGCTTTGGCTGACAATCTGGTATATTTTGCACTCTGCATATGTTGAATGTTGTATTATATTAATACACCAAATATAGCATGATATAGCATGGTATATTTTTAGTATTTTTGTGATATATTAATTAAGTATATTTTAAAATTAATACCACACTGATGTCTCACAGTCCAGCACACTCGACTGTAGCTTTCTTATTTGTTAGTTTTTCAAATAAATACTTTAACATAATTCTTTCATATATCATATAGTTAACAATTTAAAAGTTAAGATCGTCAATTGCCAGCTATAAATTTGTAAAAGATGTTTTCAAAATATTTGACAGCTACAATAAAGTAAATCATGGCTTACAAAAATATATCCTCAAAACGAAATGTTGAATTTTGAAATGTCAGTTCATAAATAAACATTTTTATAATTAAGTGAAAATGTCGAATAAAACCCATGAAATAAATGCCGTTGGCTGTTTTTGTGCTATGGCCCAAAAGATAAACAAACCGAAAGCTCGCTTCTCCCTCTCCCCCTGCGATTCCGATTTGAGTGTAACGCCAACGCAATTTCAGAAGGAGAAACATCGAATTGCCCCTCTTGAGCTTTTCGACTGGAGCGAATCAGCGCTGCTCTCGTCATAGCGTGGGCGCCCATGTGCGTGTCTTTGTGGGCCAACTATTGGATACAGAGCTATTTCTGCTCGATTGCGAGTATCTTTTGCGTTGCGTGGGACGACAATGGGGCGGGTACGTAACCGGCATTCTCTTCTATGAGTTAAATTTGTTGTTTGCTTTTACTTTTCATTTGTATTTTGTTTTTTTTTGTTTTTGTGCTTCTTGTTGCTTTGCACTCAGCAGCGAGCAGCGAGTGTGTTGGCAATAATTATAAGATTGGCATTGGGTTAGATTTCATTGGCATGTGTTTTTGTTACCAGGAAGTCATAAGTTACGCCGAGCATCATCACATCCCGCCAAGGGATATTCGAGTGGAACTGGTGCCGCCACTAATTAATATTAGTTGCTTTAATTACGCGCACATTTAATGCTTGCGGTGCTGCGATGTGTAATTGTAGATGTATGTATGCGGTTATTCTTGGAACTCGTAAGTACGTATATTGATGAGTTTGCTTTTTATTGTCTTCCGCTCTCTCGCATTTGATGCACATTGCGTGACCTTGAGAGTTCTGCTTTCGTGGTCTGATTGTAATTGATATGTGCTTTTGCTTATCAAGTTTCTCAAATGGATTTGCCCATTTCAACTTGTAATATTAAGCTCATTATGTACACATGTACAAAGACACCCTGATGTCTCTGGCTTTATAAAATACTAGCCAACTTGACCTGAAAGAAATGTATGTAACAGGCAGAAGACCGACCATATAAAGTATATATATTCTTGATCGGGGTCAATAGCAGAGACGATATAGTAAAGTCCGTTTGTCTGTCTGTCCGCACATTTGCGCCTTCGTAAATCGAAAGAAAGTCATTTTGAAGCTAGAATTTCTGATACATACAATAATAACTAAGGTATTCAAGGTATTGAAAAAATTTGAAATTGAAATTGGAATTGAAATCGATGTTATTATTATTATATTATCAAAATACTGCACTGTTTCATATGAACACAGTTGTCTTCTTTTATGGCATTGAAAAAAGTTAAAGAACAAAATTCAGTTGAATGAATGGGTTTTTTTTTTATTTTATTTAAAATCGCATTTGCTGTTTTTCGTTGTCTTGATGAACATCTGAATTCATTAAAGAATTAAATCATTCTTGATATGGGCGTATAAGCATTTGTGTCCTCTTCAGATTTCCGTATTCAGCCCAAAAATTATTTGACGATTTGCTCCCATGGTCAGTCTCCGAGTAGACTCCATTCAAAAAACTATATAGAAAAAGATAGGTTACAACAATTTAACATTGATCTTATAAATTTTTTGTTTTCTATTTACCATCCTGCACAACCAAAGAACCACCAGCCTCCTCGAAAGTCTTTTGCGCAGCCATCACTTCTATCACGGTCAAACGTATAGAATTTCATGCCCTTATGATATCGGAAATAGTCACCTTTCCCATCGTTCTCCAAATAATTACCCAAACTGCTCAATTTATAGTCTTGATCTCTGCCCTCGATTATAAAATGATCGTAATGAGCGAACTTAGTAGTTCCATCATATTTCTCCATGTGAATGTAAAGTTCATAGCGCATCGAGTTCGTTAGTTGATGAATTTTCTCTAAGCCAAGAAAGAAGTCACCTCTAAAAGAGCCAAAGCCGGCTGAATAAGTGTTCCAATCGCGTTCAAAATTTTCTCTGCCATCTATTCTCTGCTGAATGACAATCCAGCCAGGCCCAGCTGTCTTATTATCGAACAACACGTCGAAATAACCATAGTCAGATACACTTATTGGATGAATATCCGAAATACAACTATGAGAAATAATTACTGTCTCTAGCCTATCAATATCTGTTTTACTAACTTCCAAATCGTTGCTTGTCTTATTCATATTGATTAATTTTAGAATCTCATGTGTTTGAGTTAACCTTTGAATAGTTTTTTTCTGAAATTTTATGTTTTTTTTAAGATCAATTATCTGAATTCTCAATTCTTTTATGATCCCTTTATTATATCTCCGATTTGCCTTATATTCTGTAATTGCTCTTTTTTGTTTAAATATACCCAGTTCGTCTTTTACCTCGGGTGTATAATCTAATAATGGCTGCAGAACTCTATTCGAAAGATTTTTACATTGTTGAAGTTGACGATTTGTTTCACACATCTAATAAGCGAGAAATTGATTTATTTTTAGCATAAACTGTTCACCTTTATATATTTCAAATAAGATTATTTGTCTTACCTCTGACTGAATTGTTCCTCCTATAAACAATATCCCATGTGTAACCAGAATTAATGCCGCAAATATTAATTTTTTGCGCATTTTGAAAATTAGTACTTTAATCAATGGAAAACGAAAACATACTGAAATGCTTTGCTAAAAAATAATGTATACGCAGAAGACAACATATATAATTTGATGAAATGATTATCTATATATAGAAAGAGGCACAATAGACTATGGATTGTTATGCTCTCTTTAAAATGTAGTACTACATATAACACACATTTAAATTAATTTCAGATGATAAGCACAGAGATTATAATGTCAACTAGAAATAATGGCAGTATATTTTGATATTTCCAAATTGATACCCGCTCTATTTGATTTTGATATTACTATAAATATATAGTCAAAATAAACATCATTTTGAACTATTAGCCCTTTTAATTATGTTTGAAATGCAAATGCAAAATTGAATCTTAAATAAAAAATAATGAAAGAGAGAATAGAAGATAATGAAAAAAATTAAAAAATAAAATTATAATTGTAAATAAGTGTTTTAAAGTATTTTTATATTTTATAATACATTTGTAATTTAGTTTGTCATTTTTTTGGTTCGCAATAATTGCGTTATTTATTTATTAATCCACAAGTAAAGAGCAGCAGCGTCTGCCCAAGTGTGGCAACTTGTTGTAATACGAGGCGGAACGGGAGAGGCAGCTTGGCCCAAAGGAGTCGCTCATTCCCATCACCTTTGCACTTGACACAAAGCAAGGATGGGGAGCGGCCGAAAGGAAACAAAGCCCTGTGGGCAGGCAGCGTGTTACGTTTGTTTTTTTTTTTTTTTGTGTTGAGTTGAGTGGAAAATGAGATTCTGCTCTGGTCGAAAAGGACACACTCGAGAGCGACTCGTGAGAGAGCGACTCGGAATCGCGTAGGCGTTGCACTCAAAGCTGGCGGCACTTTGAGTCTATTTGGCAGTGCATAAAAGACGGCGACAAAACGCTCAACGCTTCAGTCGAGTTTGAAACTTACACTCAAGCGGAGTTGTAAATAGTTGTTCGAGTTGTTGGCTCGTACTCAAACGTACTGTAACCAAATATATTCTTACCATACACTCATATATACACACAATATTCAGCAAATGGATTTTTTTACAATAAATACAAAAATTGCCCTTGATATTGCCGCGTTTTTCGCTGTGCGTGTGTGACAGTGTCTGTGTGTGTGTGTGTGTGTGTTGGTTTCTTTGTAATAAAATATGATATAGAAATGTGGAACCCTTCTTTGGCGCACTAAAAAACCAAAAAAAGCAAATGAGAAACCAAATCAAGTAACCGTATTGACAAAAACAAACAAATCTTATTGCCAAGTTTATGTGTACTTTCTACGTGCTTTGTGATTGTGACTCTGTGTGTGTTTGTGTCTGTGTGTGTGTGTGTGCTTCAAAAAATTTAATTCAAGAACAGTCGTTTTGCACATTATTCATCTGAGTGCCGCCATCTGCAGTCTTAGTCTCAGTTCCAGCCTCGTTAGTTGCCCGTTGCCAGTTGATTCATGTTGCGTATACGCCGTGTGTTTGTTTTTTTTCTTGTGCTTTGAATAACAACACGCGGCTGTTGATTGTTGCCTACTTCTTATTTTGTTTTTTTTTGAGCGCGCTTTCTCACTGTGTTGCCATGTCTTCTCTCTGTCCCAGTCTCAGCCTCAGTCTCTGTTCGCTTTTCTCCCTCTCACTCCAGGCTGTGTGTCTCTTTCACATCTTTCGCCCGCACGTCCCTCGGCAACGGCAGCTGTTAAATTATGCATTAAGGAAACACAAAGCCCCAAACCTGGTCGCCAGCGTTACAAAATTATATGAAAAAGGCTGGAAAAATGCTCAGCTTTTCACTGGTTGTTGCTGTTATTATTGTTCTCTCTGCTGTTGTTGTTGCTGCTGTTGCGGCCAGTCTCTGCTTTCGCAGCTCGTATACATATTATGCAAATTAATGCTTGTTTGTGATTTAGCCTGCTATACATTTTTCAACTTTAAAAGTACCCAGAGGTAACCAAAAGTTATGCTCCCCAAAAATTACAGTCTCCGTCTCTAGTAATGCTGTATATCTCGAATTTCATTTATCATCGTATGCTATTTTATTTAATCTTTAAATAGGCTTGCAAAGCATTTGGCTTCTCGTTTTGTTGACTTTTAGTTTCAATTTTGGTCACAACTTGATCTTTTGGCACCCATAAAAAGGTTACTCTTTGCTACCAAAAGGCATCTCTAATGCTGCTTATTAAAACAATTTGTGCCATTTTTATATATAGTATACGACGAGTATTTGTTTTATTTGTGCACACATTTTGCCACCTATCCCCATAATTCACTTAGTTTCCCTACTTTATTGCCATCTGCCGTCTGTTCGCCCCTTGTGGCTTATCGCCGTAGTATTTTGGCCAGGCCATGTGGTTACACTTTCGTTCGTTTCGTTCATTCCCCATTTTGTGTACGGCAAACACGTCTTAAAATATTTTCGCTATGTTTTTGGCCTCTGGAGTATATAATTTGTTCGCCAAATGTATTTTCCCTGACGTTTAATGCGGTTGAAACGCTTCTTCGCCTTCGTCTTTTGCCTTTTGCCTTTTACTGTTTGTTAAATCGTTACCACACACAAAAACTTTCATTTCGGTTTATTAAAGAATGTGGTTCGTTATTGACTTGGTTTATGTCTGGCTGGGAATTGTCACAAGGCTTTATGATGTAATTCTCGCGGGCTGAATTCACCTACATCCGCCGTTTGAATTTCGTATTCGATTGCTTTTGCCAGACCATTTTAATAAAGGAACGAATTTTCGCAAGTTTCTCGGCATCATTAGGAAAGTTGTTAAAAGAAAAGAACTTTGCCATATTAAACGGCAATTTTATTAGCTGCAAGTTACGAAAAAAGTAAAGTCATCTAAATTCTGATTTCAATTCTTTTACTACTCTGAATTTAATAACCCAATTTTCATTCTGTGTTAGATTCAGTTTAGATTTAATCAGTATTCACTTAGACTGAGCTTGACAAACATAAATAACTCTACTTGACTAGAGCTTCTAGTCCAATCCAATTTGTCCGCTTTCGACATAAATCCCCATATGCATTTCCATGTTTGTCAGTGCCAAACAATTGCAACTCGTCTGGTAGCACATAAATTTTCATTTAAATTCCAGCAAACATTGTGAGCTCATCTTTCTTCCTTTAGCTGCTCCCGCACTTTAATTAGAGCAGTGGGAAAAAGGGTTTTTTTGACCGTTTTGTTATTGCCTTGGCCAGACAAGGCCTACATCAACATTGACAGTTAAAAAGCCGCCGGTCCAAGGGCAACCTAAATGTTTAGCAAGTTAACTTCCTTAAAGTCAACAAAAATGTCCACGCAACCAAAAAAGGCAAACAACGAAAAAAAAGCTGGGCAAACTTCAGTAGAGTAAAAGGAAAAGTGACTAATTAATATGCTGTCGCTTGTGTTTCTTGATGTTCTATCATTTTTTTTTTTTTTTTCGGTTGTGTATTTTATGTTGAAGCTGTAGAAGTGCTGAGGAGCGTGAAGCTTAGACAAAGTTTTGCCCATCTCTTTGCTGAGGAATTGAGCTACATTTTTGATTGCCCCCGAAAAAGTATGGTAAAAGTTTTCGTCTTCAGCCAGCTTGACTTTTGTGTAAAGTTGTGTCCGGTTTGGTATGCTTTTTTTTGCCTCTTAAGCAATGCTCAGGCGAAAAGCAAAAATTGTGAGAAAGGCAACAACAAGAGCCAAAAAAAAAGGTTTAACTTGGCTATAATTAAAGGTCTGGTTTCGGGCTCCCTTTCATTACTTGCTGGCTGCTTTCAAACAATTTCCTTTAGCTGGAATTGCTGCGTATGTGTTTTGGGTGCTCCAGAGAGTCATTAAAACGCGCTCAAGTATGGCCCGAGTGGATTACATATACATACATGTGAATCTGTAACTGTGTGTGTGTGTGTTTGTGTGTGTATTTACCACATTTCTTAAAAGGCAAAAGGGTTGTTCAACTTTTCGTAGCACCCAAAACAAAAATAAAAATGGATGTTAAAGTTTGTTAAGCTGATTAGTCGACATTGCCATGTAAATTGCTTTGCTGTCGTATGACGTTCATCTATATTCACATTATGTTTGACTTACTTTACATGTGTATGTGTGTGTGAGTGTGTGTGTACGCCATGTGTGTGTCATTCGCGTGTGAAGTGAAAATTTGGTGTGAAAGTTCATATTGTGTTAATTAGGCATACTCTTGTTCACTTTCATGTTTGTTGTACTTAGCTCTTAATTATTGAGTTTGCTTTAATTGCACTTCATTCTCTCTCTCTCTTTTTTGCCTTTGCCCCTATTTATCTCTGATTATTTTGCCCCACTTCAATGGTATTATCATTTTGTTTTTCTTCTCATTAGCAGTTTACCCACACTTTTGTGCGCTTTGTGGCCAGTTTGCTGCTCAATCGTTTCTCATTGTTGCCAAGCATTTAACTCAAGTTGTTTTAGCAAAACTAAACTTGACATTTTATTCTCTATGGTCACATTATTTGGCTAAATACTTTTAAAAGGAAGGTTTCTCAACCTCTCATCCTTTAAACCAAATTTCTTAGTAAATGTTGATACTTTTAGGGAAAGTAAACTAAAGTGTTGAAACACTTTAAATGTAGGAAAGGGGAAATCATACTTTTAGGGGCTAATGAAAGTCAACACGGTAGAATTTTTCGAATTGAATGCTTTATAAAATGAAGCTTTTATTGAGGCTATTCAATTAATGTTAAGAGTAGGAAACATAATCCAAAACGAATTTTTAAAAACATATAAAACAAGTAAGAAAGTTACAGTCGAGTGTGCTCGACTGTGAGATACCCGCTACCCATTTTTAATAAAGGCAAAATATTGCGGTATCATTTTGAAAATATACCGAAAATACTTAAAAAATACTAAAAATATACCAAATGGTATGTTTGGTATATCAATATAGTACCGCATTCAAAATATACCATAGACGGCTCAATATACCAGATTGTCAGCCAAAGTAACTAAGACCCTTATAAGTAGGCGTTTTTGCCCATACAAAAGTATTTCTTTAATAACTTCGACAATTTGTATCTGATCGCAACCAAATTTTCAGGAATCATAACTACTATAGTTGTTATTATATGTACCAAAATTTGCAACTCTAGCTTTAAAATTACGCTTGTTATTCGATTTTTTTGATTTGCGGGGGCGGAAGTGGGCGTGGCAAAAATTTGAAACAAACTTGATCTGCGTGCAAACATAACAAATGCTGTCGAAAAAAAATTATAGCTCTATCTCTCGTAGTCTCTGAGATCTAGGTGTTCATACGGACAGAGGGACGGACACACAGACACACAGACACACAGACGGACAGACGGACATGGCTAGATCGTCTCGGCTGTTGACGCTGATCAAGAATATATATACTTTATAGGGTCGGAGATGCCTCCTTTTACCTGTTACATACATTTCCTGTCGGCACAAAGTTATAATACCCTTCTACCCTATGGGTAGCGGGTATAAATATGACTTGACTACTTATTTCTAATTAATAAAATACATTTGTTTTCTCTCTTATCGTTGCAGTGTAGAAAAATGTAAAAAGTCGACTAAAACATAATATTTGTTTGCCTGCAAATTCTTTTCGATTTTAAGTTGTAAACGAAAAACGAAACCGAAACCGTAACCGAAAATATTTAGAAAAGTAAAACCAAACGGTTTGTAGCTTCTTGCTTTGTAGTAGAAACGAAATAAAACGCGTAGAAATCGAATCAACGTAACGAAAAGTTAACTTAAGAATCAAGCTAATTTCTGGTGCGTATAACTCCATTAGAAGGCGATTAGCATAGCGTACTATATATACATATATATATACTATATAGAACCACGTAACGTTAACGAGAGATATTGCAGCAGAAGTGCCAACAATAATTCAATCACAACCCGGCAGCAGCAGCAAAGCAAGAAAAAGAAGGGAAGAAACAACACTCCAAGTGGCAAGTGGCAAGTGAGAGAGTGACGCGGTCGTGACGCGAAGCAAAAATCTACCACTCACTCTTGCTTCCCTCCACCCCTGATCCACTCCTCACAGATTTCTGCCTGGGGGGCGGTGAACACAGAACGCAAACTAACTAGAAAACTTTCTCAAAACACTCGAATAAAGCGGCAAACGTGCGCGTTGGAAAAAATAAAGTTGTTCCTCGATTTTTGTTTCCGACTCAGTTATAGATACGAACTGCAGATAAAATTGTAGTTATCGAGAGAGAGACACACACTAAACGAATAGAAAATCTTAGCGCGAGTGCTTTAAGCAGGATGTCCTCCTCGATGCCATTGACCATGGACCAGCAGCAGCGACGCTCGATCTGGCCCACCTTCATCCTGTCGCTGTTGTTGCTCCAGAAAACAGCGAGTGCCATCGATTTGAGTCGATTGTATGGCCATAAAGCGGATCCATCTGAGAAGCGCAATGGTAAGTGCATTGCTAATGTAATTCAATTAATTCCCATTTACGTATTTTTGTTTTGTCACAAAATTTACATAATTGGCTGCAAATGAATTAGGCGAACTGCGATGGCGAAAGCAATGGAAACTAAATACTAATTGCGTAATTAAATTGATGGCGATAATACGCTTTGAGTTTGATCAAATTTAATTGGTCATAAATTAAATTAGTTAATTCGTTTTCGAATACAAAAGTTTGTGTGTGAAAATCGTATGCACGATTATGCGTACATTAATTATTTTTATTTTATACACTTTTTTTGATCAATATGAGCAGCTTTCTATTGTAGAGCATTTGCAAGTTAAATATTTCACAGCGGAAAAACTCCACAAACGAAATGCGCAAATATTTAAGGATTGCGTGTTTAAAATGAACTTTTGCAATTATATAAACTAGCCAAGTCCTCGCGGATCAAATGCATTCGTTCCCCATTTGTGCTTGGTTTTAATTGCTCTACGTTAACTGTTTGGAATTTCCCGCAGTTTTTTTTTTACCTGTGGAACTAGTTATTATATAATTAAATTAACACCAGTCGACTCGTAAAACAACTGCAATAAGAGTTTGAAATTAAAGTTGAACATTCGTAATAATGTGTTATGGAGACAACTGCATTGTTTATGCATAATTCATGAATTAAATAAGTATCGTGCATTGATGTATAAATAGTCAGCTAATTGTTTTCAATAATAAATGCATAAAAAATGTTGCAATATTTTTTTAAATTCGCTGTTAAATCCAATTATTCTCTTATATGGATACTTCAATTTTTGCAATTATCAGATTTCCAACTGCATCTGTCGCAGTCATGTTTAATTCTGTTTCCAATTTCATTCAAATGACGAGCAAACGAAACCTTTTTTTATACCCTGTAACTGTTGACAAGAGGTTATATTGATCACAGAGAAAGTCTGACATATTACAGTTATTTTTTAAAAAGTATTTCACAGTCAACAAGTTTAAAGCTTACAATTATTATGAGCAGACAGCATTAATAATTTGTAATATTAAAGGTCAGCTCAGTCGTCGTTTTGACAGCAACTCTAGTTGCATTACACACTTCAGTTGGTAAATTCCAGTTTTTTTTTTCACCTGTCACATGCAGTTGCCATAATTTCTGCTCTGCATAAAAAATGCAAAAGTATGTCCGTTGGGTAAAGACTTGCAGCTTCACAGGAAACACTACGTTGCATAGTTGAGGTCATTAAATGTTGTACAAAAATTTATATTTAAAATTTGCTCCTAGAAACTCACATTGTCAACGGAAAATAAGGAAAAGTTTGTTTTTATTATAGTATATGAAAACGAACTCTTGCATATTTATATTAAAACTTTACACCAAACTTGAAGTCGTTAAAATTGGTGCTAAAATTTCAATTTCACTTAAGATAAGTCTCAGATTAAAAATGTATTTTTTGCTAGAATTTTCAATTATCAAAATAAAATAGAGAAAATTGTGTGGATATATTTGAGGACTAACTTTGAAATATTTGTGTTTAAATTATACAGCAAAGCTGAGAGAATCGATATACATATAGAAACAATTTCAGTTAAGTTAGATTAACAATAAAATGTGATGCGGTGTGGCTATGTTTTAGTTTGTCGAAGTAAAATAACTTTTTAATTTTGAAAACTTACTTTTGCATATTTGTATTTAAACTTTACACCAAACTTGAAGTCATTAAAATTGTTGCTAAAATTTCAATTTCAATTGAGATAAATCTTAGATTCAAAATATAATTTGTTGCTAGATTATCAAAGTAAAATAGAGAAAATTTTGTGTTGAGATTTTACAGCAAAACCAAAACTTTATAGAATTTCTATACAAAAAGAAGTAATTTCAGTTCAGTTAGATGAAAAATTAAATGTATTGCTGTGTGCTATGCGTTAGTCTGTCGAAGTAAAAAAAAATTATTTTTGTCAATATTTATTTAAAGTATTTGTAATTTCATTTTACAGAAAAGTTGTAGTTTCTACTGAAAACAAAAATGTCAATATAGGTTTAGTGAATTTTCTGATAAACAATAAAAATTGTTTTTCTAAAAGATTGCAAAAATTTACATTTTTCGAAAATAAACTTTTCCATATTTGTATTTAAACTTTACATGCAAATAATTGAATGGCCAACTAGAAATCGCTAATACCAAAAAGTTGGAACTCAAAGTTACTTGACAAATCCGGAAACTCCAAAATGCACTCAGTGTTGGATCATGCAACATGGAGCTTGCAACTTGTGGTTGAAGTTTGATGGGACAGTACGATGCTTGGATGTTTACGCTGAAAGCATTTTCCTGCAGTTCGTTCGTTTTGCTTTCTCTCTCGGTATGCCGTGTTATTTTTCTACTTTTTTTTATGGCCTGTGTCGTCAACGTTTCCTTCAACGGTGTCCATCACTCACCTCAGGCGGTCATTGTCGGTCGCTATTGTGTTTGTGGCATTTGGCTTTGGCCGCCTTACTGGCCACCGTTGACGTGGCCACTAACGAACGTGGTTCTGGTCATAATTTCTAGTTTTTCACGTTTTTTTTTTTTTACTGGTTCATGGCAGTTAATAATTGTGCAGCGAACTGAGCTTGTTGCAAACAAAAGCTCCGGATATTACAAAGCACCGCATGACATTTTAATAGAGTTTCCTTTTCCTCCTCCATTTTTTTAATTTTATGGTTGGACAATTGCCGCAACGTTATCCACTTTGAGTGGTTACTGCATGCAACCAAGTTATGTGTCAGCAACTCAGCGATGCTTGATTGAAACTAGTTTTTAAGTGGCTTTTGCAGTGAAAGGGCAATCGACTTGAGTTGATTTGACGCCGATTATCGTGCCACACAAAGGTGTCGCTTAAAATTTCAATAAATTTGACCTCGGGGGAAAATATTTCACAGCTAGCTTAAAAGATATTTCAAGAGTTAAGCGAATTTATGACGGCAAAAGAGCAATAAACATAAATCGCTGAGCGGTCATATTTGATAACATGGCTGTGAATGAACCTCTAATGAGAACGTGCCCAATCCTTTGACTCTTCCCGTTTCCTGGGTGCGTTTAAATGGAAGAGAGTGAGGTGGAAAAAATCCATTAAAAGTTACGCGCGGCACGAATTCAGTTTTTGGGGTTTTGTACTTATTTATACCTAATGAGGCACGCAGCGAACAAGTTGCAGCATGTTGCGAAAGACCACGGAACATATTAAGAAAAGAGGAAAATTGCTTGGGCAAGAAAATTAATTTCGAAACATTAGCACAATAAGCTGACAGCAGCAGCCCAAGTTTTTCGGGAGTCGCTCACGACTCCCAAAGCGTAGCAAACCAAAAGTTTTAATCAAATTAGAAGAGCCGCTCAACTGTGCAGGAAATAAACTAATAAACTTGATGGCGGTAAAACTGCAGCTCAGCTCGATTCCTCTTTGGTCAAAGGTCACAGGTGGCCATGTGGTAGTAGATACAGCATAATTCTGGGTTTATAATCACAATTTTAATTTTTGGAGTTCATTGATGTGGTGTGCTAGAGTGTGCGCCCCATTTGGCTTCCATGGAGATTTCATTTTGAATGGCATGCAACTGCAACAAGCAGCAGGCAGCAGCCGCAGCTGTGGTGGCAAACGATCACGTAAATGGGCAACGAGGCTTCAATGCCAGCACGAAATGTTGTAAGCCAATATAATGCCCCATTGTGGCAGTGGCAAGCAGCTAGCGGCAAGCGCCAAGTTGCGTTTTGTGTTTTGTATTTCATATTTGCTTTCGCATTTGCATTAGCATTTGTGGCACGCTCCAGCGAACGTCTTGGCGTATGCTACGTTTTGTTTGCCATTTGTTGACGCTTTGCTTTTACGAAAATACACCCGAGTGCACTCACATGCTCGAATTATGTGCCCCATTTCTCTGTGCTCTCTATTCTGCTTTGCTTTGTACAACAAATAAATTAAATATTACATAATTCACAGCGAGCTTTCACGTAGCATTTTCTGATTGAAGCACTCCCAGAATTCTAATTGAATTACATAGCATACGATTGTATCGATACTATGATTGCGCCTCTAGTAAACAGAATACAAAAATTACCCGACATGAATACAGTTGGCTAATGAAGAGAGAGCCATCAATGGACAGTCTTATGGCGTCATCAAAACTACTAGCAATATGAACATCGACGTCGCCAACGCCAACGCTATCGTCATCAATTTCAATTTCATTTGCTTTCGCTTGTTACCAAAATAATCACCATGTTCGGAAATCAATTAGTCGCTGAATAACAAACATAAGAGCTTAGTTCAATGTTGAATAAATATGCCTAATTGAGTATACAATAGATAAGTAATCGCAATTTAGTTGAGAAAACAACCTAGAATACTCTTTACAAACAAAATAGTTCATAGTCAATGTTACATTTGTTATATGTTGCGTATGCGTAATATGTAAAATGTGCAGTCAATGTTACACATGCATAACATATTCTAGATAGTGCAGAGTATCGACAAAATTATATCGCATTTACTTTACTACAGCAATATTTATATGAAACATTTCAATTACGTATACGTAATATTGTGTTGCCTCAAAACATATTTTGTTATTTTTACTTCATATGTGCAATGTTCTTCATAAATAATTAAAAAATGATTGAATACGCTCTGCATGTTCAATATCTATTATTCAATTGAACTTTACAATAGGCAACAAGCTCCGAAAAGCCGCAATTTTAATTAAAATTGCCAACCAATCGAATTTAAATCCAAATCATAAAGTATTTGCGAATACCTCTCAAATAACATAAACTTGCACAAAATAAATATTTCGGAAATTAATGTCTTACTCTGCCCACTCTGTTGCTACATGCGAGAAAGAACTTTTTGCAAAATATTTATTGTTATTGCTAGGCAAAACTTTCCAAGCGTATCCGTCCTCTTGTGTTTGGGCAATTTGTGGGCCTGAGGACATAAATAATAACAATATAAATTTCAAGCTAAACGTTGGGTAAAATAACTAGTAAATTTACCACGACTGTCAAAGCCATTTGCAAGCAATTTTCCATTGTTATAAAATTGCCAGCGGGCAGCCTAGTCGAAGATAAACAACACACAGCACATTCTTTGGCAAATGTTTTCATAAATGTGATAAATTTAATTACGTTGACAGTTTAATTAGGCAGACGCAGGAGTGATTTGTTGCCCGCTTGCCAATTTTGTGCAAACTGGAACATTGATATGCAAATCTATGAATTTATTAGATATGCGTATGCAAATATCTTTGCTACCCTCTGTCCACCACTCGCCATTTCCCTCGACAACTTTACGCATACGCCGCGTTAACATTGACCCAACTGGCATAACGACTTTGCAGCGCATGCCAATCAGCCATATGGTCGCAGGGTTTAATAACTGTCAGCGACAACACAACATAGCCCAATCATATGTAGATTAATAGGCAACGCATATCGCTCTCATTTGATATGGAAATTAAGAGACATAAACTACTTTTAATTTGGTCACAGATATGGGCCAAAAATTGTTGCGCTTGAAGGTTTGACTAGAAGAGAAATGGAAGCAATTGTTTGACAATGTTTTCTAATATGGCTTTGAAGCTTATCAAGTGAATCTTCGTTGATGTTAGTTTAACAAATAGTTTTATAAATATGTTTAAAGTCAATTTAAAAATATATTTAAAGAGTTTATATATACACAGCTGCGAAAACGACAACCCTTAAAAATATAGCAATTATAAAAGGCTTAACATAAAGTCACAATTTAGCTTTTAACATAACAATTCAGGTTTTATTATATTAGATATAGAAAATAGTTTTTTAGTTCTACGATAAACAATTGATGTAAAAATATTTGCAATTTTTAATTTCCAAATGCAAATAATCAGCAGAAAGAATGTTATCAAATAATTCCTTCACTGTTTACTAAGAATTCATTTTATACTTTGAAGACAAACTTGTCTTTCCACAATTTAAATTTTCAAGTTTACCTAGTATAGTTGCAATTGTCAACAAAATAAAGACCCCAACTGTAGGCTAAAGGTCAATTCAAATCGATTTTGTGACTCAACTTGAATCGATACAGATATTGTTGAAGACTTTTATATATATAAACAGTGACGTAGTAACGTGAATATTGCGATTGGCGATTGCGAGGTCCTTTAACTATTTAAGCATTCACATTATGCATACTTTTATTGCTTGTACATATAATGGTAATGAGCCTGAGACGAAGGCAGCCAGCTATAACTAACTGCGAGTAAATGGCTAAAATATTCGCTTTTACTTTCCACAATGCGCGCTTTTTATGGCGTAATATTATTTGACGATGGTCTATAGGTTCACAAAGAATGCAGACCAAATTGTTGCTCGCTCCCCCACAGTAACAGCAACAACAACAGCAACAACAATAGCAACTACAAAAATGTCTATACATATACATATCTACTATATATGTATCGCTTTTTACGGCTTGTCAATTTTACGGGCTGCCGACAGCGATTCAAGCGAAAGTGTTTTTCCTTTTTTTTTTGTATTTTGCTGAGTTCGCGTTTCTTGTTTCGCTTTTCGCTTTTCACTTTTCACATTTCTTCTATTTAATATGTGTGTGTGCGTGTACTTACAATGCGCTCGACACACCCTCTCGCTCAGCCCCCGTTAAAGTTTTAGCACGCGCACAAAAAATAAAGAACTTATTAAATATGCAGAAAACACCTACAGACCCCATCAGCAAGACAGTCAACGCGACGCGTCACGACGCGTTGGTTAAGCCAGTCATTGAGGACCTTCATGCATTACTCATACGCAACGTGGGCCAGGGCCAGCAAAAATAGCGCAGGTGTAACATGGCTTTTTCATTAAGCCAAAGTGTATGAAAATGCGGTTCGCCCCCAAAAACATGGAAAACAACAACAGACAAGCTGCGGGCGTGTCATATTGATTTGTGGCTTCTGCTCGAAACTCAAGTTCAATATGCCAAGCGAAACGCGATAATAATTGATCATTTGCAGCAGGAAATGGAAAGTAGGCATGATTGAGTAAAGACTCGAGTTGCTAAAGATGAGAAGACTAAAAAAAGAGAGCTGATGTAGCTCTCAGACTACTCACGATTTTTAGTGCTTTACTCTGCTCCGCAATCTGCCTGCTTAGTCCCTTCTAACCGTAATAGACATGACATTAAGGCAGCCTTGACAATTGAGTAAACATCGTGGAAATGCATTTTATTTATCAGAATTTCATATTCAAGCCATCTAGTATAAATAAGAGTTATTCTATTTTAATGCCACATTTGCATATTGTATTGTGCTCTCGCCCTTAATGCATATATTTTTTTGTGCAGACAGTCGTTGAAAAGAATGGATATAAAAATCCAATTTGGCATATAGCCAAACCGTTGGTAATGCCAGCTGAGCTCAGTCTCGGCGGCAAACGTGACAGCTAAAAGATACTTAAACTATAACCACAAAATGCAGATGCAGATGCGCTTTAGTTGAGACCATTTGCAGCATTTGCACTCAAGATCCACTTGTGACTTTTGCGCACATTCAGTGGCTTGGCCAAGTTCTTGGTTTCTTGGTCTTCGATGTTGTGGTGTCCCTCTCTGTCCTTGCCTTGCCTTTGCTGTTGTGGCGTTTCGTGGCTGCATCTGACTGCTTCTGGCTTTGAATATCCAATTTAGCTGCAAGCATTAAAAGCAATTCAATATTGCATATTGCACATAACCATACCATACTATGTTATGGTGTTGAAATGCCCTCAACGCCCTCAGCCATCGACCTGACATAACCCGAAAGGCAACCAAACACGTTCAGGTGTGGACTAAGTATATAGATATTCAATGCATTCAGCATTTGGATTTCGCTGTTGCTGTTACATTTCATTCGAAATTGATTTTTGCTTGTTTGCCCTCTTGTCAGCAGCTCGCTGTTTGTTCACGTAATTTATGACTTGATATAATTTTCGTTTTCATTTTCATTTTTGTTTTGCATTCACTCATGTTACACCTTGGCAACTTTTTAGCTTAATTAGGTTTCTCAGTTGGACGCGGTAACTTTACGCCCGGAAAGTTGGCTGCGTATACGTAATTTTCACGGTATCTGCAGCGCTGCTAATTAGTTGCTCGCATTTTGTATTTAAGATTTTTTTTAAATGCTGCACTTTCCATCAAACTTTTGCTATGGCAACTATTTAATTATTGCTGCGGCAACTTAGCTCATCAGCCTTAGTAATGTTATGCATGCACATCGTAGTGTGAGATTCGCATTTTTAATGCGAGTGTAAAACAATTCCCTGTGGTAATTTGAATAATAGATGCCTCACACTTTACTCAACATTAGTTTCAATGATGCGAATTATATGCTAATTTATGGACTTATGGAAAAATACTATCGCTTTATGCAAAGCAAATGCAATTCAAAATAATTGATACTTCAAAGGTGAATATGTAATTACACGATTACAGCAATTAATATTTGATAAAATGAGATGAAAATCAAATTGAAAATTGAAATCAAAACAATAGCATACTTTTCAGCGTCAATTTCCTGTCACTCCGCGAACCACAAGAGATACAGATCGATGGATGACTTGATTGCAGTGGGATAAAGTTCGTGAATTGGCCGAATTATAGAAATCGAAATTCGATTTTGTGGCTTTTGTGGCGGCGAGAATAGATTTAAATTATTTATTGCATGCATTTCAGCATGTGTGCGGCCATCGCTTGAAAACAAAACAAAACACATTTCAAATGTGCAGCGTGTGTTCAGCCTATTATTGTTTTCGCCGCAGTTTTGTTGTTGTTGCTGTTTGGCAGGTGTTTATGACAGTCCATAAGCAGGATTTCAGTTTGCCATGCTCTTGAAATAGAAAACTTTTACGCTTTTAACCTCGTCCTGGCATTGGCTTTCAAAAGCGACAGGCGGGCAAAAAGTTCTGCTCACCTGAGGGTTGCATGTTGCCTGCAACGAGTTGCTTTCATTTCCACCCACGTTTGCACTTGATCGACGCTGCAACACGGTTTGAGATTAGTGAAATAAATAGGCGAGGAACTTTGTGTGCGGACTTCAAAACCAAAGCAGCGCTAAAAGCCTTCCAATAATGTTTTTTTTCGACTAGAGTCAGCTCGACAACATTTTACTCTGTAAATTATTTGACTGGCCTACATTTTCCAAAACTGAAAGTTAGCATTATTTTAGTAATTTAGGCAATTTATATTTTAAAGGTATTCTATTTGTCTTTTATTTTATTTCTTGTCGTTTTCTAAGACTCTCAGAAATTTTAAAATGTATATTTTTTAATGATTTTATCAATTTTGTATTACTATTTATATTAGATACTTATATTATTATTACTTATTTGAAGAGATTACTTTTTTAAAATTCTTCAACATTCAATTCAAATTCACAACTCTTATTTTCATAACATATTTATTTTCATGTATGTCTGCGTATTCTTCTGGCATTTTCTGCTCTTCATTATATTCGCAATATATAGTACAATGCACTTGGGTATTCAGATGCAAATAGCTTGACACAACTCGTTTTAATGAACCAATCTCCTCTGACTATGCTGGCTAGCAAAAGAAATATTGGACAATTTAAAGGATTCTCAGGCATTTGCAATGCCTCTCATAGCTGCACTCGAATGCAACTGCATCTGCAGCTGCTGTTGTTCCCCATTCTTGTTGTGGTTGGCGAGGGAATTATCGTGTTGTGGATACCATGTCTCCTGTGTGTGTGTGCTTTGTGGTAAGTGTCGACAGGCACTTTTGTGTGTGGGATCTGTGCCGCAGAAGCCAGCAGCTGCTGCCAGGCGTATTGCGGTTAACATGAAGTACGAGTAGATGTAGAAATGCAACACGTACTATGCCTTAATAGTGCTGCTGTTTGTTAAATGGCTTCTGGAAACTTGCCATGCACTCTCTTGTTCAGACCTTTGTAAGAGTACCTTTAAGAGCTGCAGAAATATGGGAGATCTAATAATGCAAGTGATTCATAATCTAATTACTCAACGAATTATATAGATTATAGATGAATTGATAATTTGAGGGCTAAAAATTCAAGAGTAATTCTTAATTATGATACATCAACCCTTATTACAAAATTGTTTCAAATGATTATATAAAAAAAATGTCTTTATAGTTAGAGATTGATTCATAATCTAATTACGCAACGAATTAAATGGATTATAGATTTGTTAGACAGTTGAGAACCTGATGGAACAATGGAGTAAGTTATTACTGTTATGACGACCAAACTTTGTAGTTTTAAGTGTGTCTTGTCTATATATAACATAGATGTATTATGCATAACATTATATATAGGCAAAGTATGCTCGTAAAGTAATAATAATAACTTATTCCATTGTTCCATCAGGGTTTTAAACTCCCGAACAAATCTATAATCTATACATATTAATTGAGCATATATCACTTTACTTATAAATACGAACTATGACAATGTTGATCAATTTTGATCTTGTTGTTGAGGTTCAAAGGTTCAATGTCTATTGCAAACAAGAACGTTTGACTAAAAACATTTGGCCGGGGTCCACATAAGTGTTGCGTCGCTTGGCGATGCGTTGCAAAATGGGCATCGGCTTGGGGGGAGCGACGCCCGTCGAGGAAGACGGCTGGATTTGCTGCCGTTGCTGCTGGGAAGGAGTTGCTGATTTTCCAGTAAACGATGTGTGCCAGATTACGTTGGGTTTGTTGACGTGACGCACCGCCAGCTGTTGGTGTTGATGTTGTGGGAGCAACTGCTGCAGATTGTTGTGATTAAATGTCTTGCGACGTTGCTGAATCCGAGGCATCGCTGTCGGTGTCGTCGTCGTCGTTGTGTTCAACTCCAGCGTGCCGGTGACATTGCGTGACTGCAGCTGACTGAAAAGCATTCGCGGTATTGGCGGCTTGGCCGCCTTGCTGCGCAGCTCGTTGTATAGCTGCTGGATGACACGTTCGTGACTAAAGCGAGTGTCGCGTAGGCTGCTCTTGCTGATGATGAGTCCGTTTTGGAATTGATACAGCACCTGCATGAGGAACTTCTTCAGGTCATCATACGGATGGATGACATCAAAGTTATCCACTTGATCGCGATGACTCGAATAGCAGTGCTGTATGTACTCATCGAAGCCGCTGTTCAAGTGCTCGGCGCACAAGTGGCAGGTGCCAAAGCGTTTGCAGTGATCGAGCATGTGACGCAACGTTTCCAACTCATCCACCGAGGCGTACATGCAGAACGAACAGTGATAGATGATCGTGTTCTTCACCAGTCGAAAGCTAAATGTCTCCTCTGCATCCGAATGCTCCACGGTTCCGTGTTGCGCAATTGCCACACTCGATGGCAGCAACACCCGACACAGATTACATTGATAATACTCGTTCTCGGTGCTTCCCATTTCGATCAGTTCGTTGAGTTCGCCATCTGTTAGATTCTTTAGATCGTTGGCCAGATGCGCCTCGATTGTCATGTGTTGCACCAACTCTGGCCACTCTTTATACGTCTTGTCGCAGTAGCCGCATTCGCGCATTTGACGCACATCGCACGCAACCAACGTGCGGTGATGATGGACATTCGGAAAGTGCTCCTCCAGCAGTGCTTTGGCACTCCCTTTGAAGCCGTAGCACACCGGACAGCACAGCTGCGGTTGCACACTGAAGAAGAAGGGATGGTCGAGATGTTTGATCGCCCAGTGTTGCGATCTTAGTTCGTCAATGTTGTGACACGTTTCTGTGCAATGCGAGCACGCGAACTCGTACTGCTTCTGCAAGAGAGGAAAAGAGAGAGAGAGAAAGCGATATGTCGATTAGGTAAACTTTATTAGAGATTACAAATAAAACAAGCTATAAATTAAGCCTCCAACTGAACAGCTATTGGTTACTATCGATAACGATAGTAGTCAGATATCGATTGAATTTGGCCGACTGTTTTCGTGATCTATAATTTCTTCAAAAAGTACAAATCAAATAAGCTATAAAATAAGCCCCCATCTAAATAGTTATCAGTTACTATCGGTACCGATAAATATAGTAATAAATGTAGATACATAAAAACGTACCTGAGCAGATGCAGCGTTATTTGTTAGGTCATCCTCTTCATCCGACGACAACTCGATGGGTTCAAAGATCTGAATGGCATGCGCATGGTTATTGGAAGCGATTGCCTCAGGTGGCTCAACGTGACCCTTTGACGAAAATATTTGGGCCATGTTCCAAAAGTCATCGTCGAGCATGTCGTTGGACAAGCGATCGAACTGCTGAATGGGTA
Organism: Drosophila albomicans; assembly: GCF_009650485.2. Lineage (NCBI taxonomy): Eukaryota > Metazoa > Arthropoda > Insecta > Diptera > Drosophilidae > Drosophila > Drosophila albomicans. The sequence goes on from NC_047631.2 coordinate 12,780,371, forward strand.
GACCTGGCAATCCGGGATGTTCCTGCGTCATATGAGCGGCGACGGGGCGATGTTTAGTGTGTCCAAAGTCACAGTGGCGACACTTGTACCGAAATCGATTCAAATGCATCTGCAGACAGTGATTGCCCATCTTGTATAAGGTGTAGGTCGGTGCATGGCATGTGTTGCAAATAAAACCGAGTGTCTGGCGATTTTTGCACTTGATGCGCAGATAACATTGCAGCGGCTGGATGCGTTTGCTGGCATGGCTACGACGTATGTGATTGACGATTCTCATCAGATCCTTGTAGCCGTATTCGCAATACGGACAGCAGTACTGATACATACGCTGGTGTGCTACCGCTGTGTGTCCAATCATCTGATGCTCGGTGGCGAGCACAGCGTGGCATAGATTACAGAACCATTCATCGGTCGAAGTGCGCGGCAGATACACTAATTTAAACAAGGATGGTAAATTGTATGAGACAAAGCACATTAGACTGTATCTTTCACATTGTTCTCGTTATATAAAAATCAAACGTTTGAAACTTTTTAGCATATTTTAGGTGTTTTTAAAAAATATGACGAATTATGTTCGCAATATACCAAATACATCTTTTAGTATATTCAATTAAGTTTACTATATTTTAGGTATATGCATTTGGTATATTTTAACAATATGATAAGTTACGTTCTCGTTACAACAAGTACAACTTTAAGTATAATAAATCAAACTTATGCAACATTTCAGTATATTTTTGGTATATGTATTTGGTATATTTAGCTAGTTATTGTATTTTGTAGACAAACTTACGCGACTTGAACCAACGAACTTCCGCTATCTTGGTGTGCATTGTCAAATCATCACGCTTATGGATAATCACATTGACATCTTCGCCCAACTTTGCATGCTTGATGTGAATATGGTGATCGATTATGGAGCGTTTTGGCGCAAACGAGCTGCACGCACCGCATTGATAAACGTATCGCTTATGATACTTCAAATGTTCCAGCACTTTCTCCAGTGTTAGAAAATGATTCACATAGTGACAGTGCGGACACTTAAAGCAATCTCCACAGCTGTGCTGAGTGCTCAGATGCTGGCTCAACCCCAGCTCTGTGTCGAAATGCTGGCCACAGTCGGGTACACCGCACTTGTAGCGTACCTCCTTGCGTACAAAGTGAAAGAGTGGCGTGACCACCATTTGTCTTCTAGCTATCGGCAACTTTGCCGGCGCAATAGGCAACTCAACCTCGTCGGTATTTGGCTGAGCGACTCTTTGAGCTGATGTCGATGCCTCGACTGTGGTGATGAGCTCCTGTTGGTTGGGTTGCCGAACATCCGATATCGCTTCTTCGGGGGAACACCTTATGCCAGAGGTGGACAAATTGGGTTCCTGCAGCTCCTCGCGACTGGCCAAACCGTGCTGGAGAACACCATGCTGAACATATTCATCGACATCCTTGCTGACATGACTGCAATAGGAGCATTGCAGATAGTCCTTCGGTCCAAAACTGAAGCTGTGGAACTTCATGTGCTCCCGTATGCACATAACTGTGTGGGAGCAGTAATTGCAATTGGGCGCCATACAACGGAATCGGTTGCCAGCGATTTGTGTGCGATCTTTCCTTGGTGGTGAACCTGTCAGTCGGGGTTCAATAGATATGTTGATCTCCGTCGGAATGGGACCCTCATAGTTTTGGGTAAGGCTCTGGGTAATGACGTAGTCATCATTGGTGGCGACAGGTAATGGCACCGTCTCGCTCGTTATGAGGGGAATGGATGTATCGGCGAGACTATATACATGATTGATTTGGAGTCCCAATTCCGCGTCGCGATTTAGAACATCGGGCACATCCACAGTCGTTGGCGGTGTCTTGGCGTACAGAAACTCTCCGACACCGGCGGCATTCAGCTGCTGTTGCTGGTGACTTGGCGGACGCGATTGGGCGAGTAACAAACTCCTAAGCGTTGTATTCTCAACAACGGGTTCTCGGGGCACAGCTTCCGGTTCGATTTCGATTGCTTGTTCGGCCTCTGGGACTAGACGATCTCCCGTGAAACGACGCACACGCAGCTTGGGCAGCACAGGTTCTGGTGGCGCAACTTCAACAGCCGGCTCCGGTGGCTTAGGCGCCACAATTTCATCCACATGCACTAGCACCATATGCCGCAGCTCCTCGCGAATGCTCAAATTATCGGGCACTTCCTTGACGGGTAGACTGCACTCAGTACAGCTGCCGTTCCAACGCAGCGACGGATGACTGCGAATAAAATGATTTTCCAGACCTTCTATCTCATTCGAGAAGAGAAACAAGCAGTCTGGAACTCGGCAATAATATGCAGGCTTCAGGATCGGTGGGCTTAGCAAACGGAATGCAACATTCTGCACACAAATCATATACTGTAAGGGGATTACTTCGGTTTCAGATGGCCATACCGTAGGCGCTGATGGCAGGTCGACTATCACTTCAGGTTGGGAATTTAGATCGGGAACTTCGCTTTCGAGGGAGCTGTGGTCGAGTGAATTTGAGGGTTTGCCCTTGATGTTACTGCCGCTAGCACCTCCGATGCTATTAGTGCTGCTCGACGTAGAGGAGCGACTTCCGCGACTCTTCAACTTATTCACTTCCGGTACTTCATCTTGCTCTACGTTCCTTATTAACTCTTCAGCTGTTGACAATGGTTCTTTTTCCGCATCGCTCGCATTAGCCAATAATTCCCTTGGAATTGGCGTCGCCGATATAGCAATTGATACTTCCAGCTTTGGCGATGATGTGTCGTCCACATCGAGCTTTACTTCTACGTCTACGTCTGAATCCGACTCTGCCTCTGCAGGTGGTATCGTAGCGCCTTTAACTCGCGCAGCCTGTGAAGAGCTCTGTAGATATTCGTTTTGTTCCAGCTTGCACTCGTTGATCAGAAGCAGCTGCTCCTCGTCCGGTCGAGTTGGTGTTGGCGACTGTTTCTTTTTATTAAGCTTCGCAATCTCACTCTTGTGACGTGCAATCAAGCGCTTGGCTGCCGCTTTTATATTGGCCGCGGGCATATTCGCATTCTTCGTACATTTGAGCATTTGCTCTAATTGCGCACAACGTGCAACACGCACTCGAAGTTTTTTGGTTGGCGTTGTGCTGCTCCAGCATCGTTGAGCGGAGCATGCCCGACGTCCGGTGGCGCGAATCACATCGTTTGCATAAAACATTTGGGCAATGTCATCGTTGAGCCTTTCCAGCTCACTGCGTCTTGACCTCTTCTTGGGCGGTGGTGGGAGCAGATTCTCAACTGCGGTCTTTGCCGCTGGCTCGTTCAGCCGCGATCGCCGCTTGCCGGCCAAAATATTTTGCGTTGAGATGCTGCAATTGTCGCTGGTCTTTTGAAACATGATGGCCAAATTTCTATTGACACGTTGCTGAGAGGACTGCGCAACTTTAATTTTCTCAGCCGTCACCTCGTCATTAGCGTTGAGCTGTTGCTGTTCTCGTCGATGGTCGACGACATCCTCGTAATTGAGACTGACACCACCAAAAAGTTCCCACTTATCGACTAGCGGTTTACTCGCCGTCGGCATCATCGATTTGCGACGTTTCAATATGCGTTTCAACTCTGGCATTTCTTTCAATGGTGACTTTGTCGTATTTATTGCATCGCTTGCGAGCGCATTTGCGGACATTTGTTGCGAGTCTGCCGATTCCACTTCGGATTTTTTGTTCGCTGATTGTTGCTCGTGAGTTTCAACCACGCTTGGTGGTTCATTTTCAACGTTGTCTGTATTATCTGCCATCGGTTTCTTTTTCTCCTTGTCCTCTTTCGAATTAGACTTTTCTGCTGGGCTCTTATCTTTCCTCGAATGCTTTGTCTTTTCTTTTTCCGGTGTTTCAGGTTTATTGGACGTTTCGTCGACATCCTCGTCTTTCTTATTTTCGGATTTGCTTTTTTTCGCCGCACTACACGAACCATGTTTTGCGTCAGAATCTTCCGTTTTATCCGAATCAGCTTTATCGACTCTAACCACTTTCTTTGACTTGTCCGCTTTTTCTTTATCTATTTTATCGCTTTTAGGTATTTTTTCCGCACTATCCGATTTTTCTTTATCAAAATGAACGGTTTTTGGCACTTTATGGCTCTTACCCGATTTGTTTGTTTTATTTGACTTGCTGGAGCTTTGCTCTTCATTATTATTATTGTCAACGTCGATCGACTCATTGCACGTATTGGTTTTATCACTATTCTGACCTCGTACCTCATTTGTTCGTGACATCTTTTCCAAACTCGCCTTCTTTGGTATCTTGAAGTCGAGCTTCTTGTTGGTGGTGCCCGTCAACACCACATTTCGATACGATGTGTCTAGTTGGACATTATCGCTTTCAATGCGGGATGGTGCCGCAACCGCTTGTCCGTCGTCTAGCAGCTTCTCAGCTTCTTGCAGCTTTCGCCTTTTTTCTGCCGCCGCCGCATCCAGTTGTCGTTGCTTTTCAGCTGCCTCAAGCTGTCGTTGCTTTTCGGCTGCCACAATCTGACGTTGCTTTTCGGCTGCCTCAAGCTGACGTTGCTTTTCGGCTGCCACAAGCCGACGCTCCTTTTCGTTCGCCTCCAGCTGACGCTGCATCTCCTGCTGCTTGGCCTTGGCCGCCAGATGATCGCGATAAGTGCGCGGTACCCCTGAATATGGCGGACCGTTGATGTTGTTGTTGCCGGGTCCTTGAGGGGCATTGAATAGACTGTCACCGAGACTTGTAGCACGATTGAACATGGGTCGGCTGTTGTAGTTGAAATTCGGACATCCGTTGATAAAGTGACTGTTGTTATTATTGTTGTTGTTCCAGCCTGGATTATTATTATTGTTGTTCCCTCTATTCAGATTGTCACCGGGATTGTGGCTGTTATAGTTGCCTGGATTATTGGATGTCTGCCAACCGGATGGACCTCCACGCCGTTGGCCGCCAACTTGTGGTGAATACTGTGATCCTGTTGGGTGTTGTTGAGGTTGCTGCTGCTGTAGGGGTCCATTGCTCTGACCCCATTCAGCACGACGTGGATCACGTGAGCCCGCACCCTTAAGATTGACATAGCGTCGAGTACTAGAAGCAAAACCATCAACATTACCTGGCGACGGGTTATTCAGACTCGGTGCCCTATTCAAATTGATTGAACCATGCAATGCGTTCGGCATGTTCAAATTGTCATTGTACTTGCTGTTGTTGTTGATGTTTGCTGCAGACCCAATCACCGGGATCGATTTTGTAGTTGGCGGCGATGTGTGAGTCGTTGACTTTGCCGAACTACCGCTGGGTGATCCAAACACTGGGATGGACTGAGGTAAGGGAAATTTCTTAACTGGAATGTTCTCCTTTCGGGGCCAACTTGTCGTCGGACCTTTCGCACTCGATTGGATGGGCGACACACTTGCCTTGGGTGGTATTTGGGTGGCATAGCTTCCACTGCGACCACGTGGATCAGTGCAATCAGATGGTGAAGCAGGTGTTGTTTCCGGTGTAGCCGCCAATGCCGCCAACTTCTTGCGCGCCTCCTCTAAAGCAACAGGTGCCGGAAGACTCGATCGGCGCTGAGTCTTCGCATTAGTTGTTGGAACGGGAACAACCGTTGGTCGTCTCACGAAAACTGTCGACTTGGGCAACGTGGCATCGGTCAACGAAGTTGGTTGCATTGGCGTTTGTATGTTCCTTGGAGATCTACGCACATAATTCACGCGTCTGCTGCCAATCGACGAGTCTATGTCGGGCAATCGGGCAGCAAGTGAGGGTTCGAGACCCAGATGTACACCACTTGTTGGTTTTGTCGGTTTAGGCGGATTCGAGCGACGCTCAAAGTCAGGCTTAGGTGCCGAAATCTCTGCTGCTGCAAGACGCTCAGGCTCGCGATCAACAATCGTGGCAGCAGTCGACCTCCTTTCAAACAGGTCATCCTGAACAGTTGTTAACTCAGGACTAGGGGCTGGTGGATTTGCACGACGCTTTTGTGACGCAATTGAGCCAAAGTTCAAGGGAATTGTTTCCCCAATTGAGGAAAAAAGAAAAAAAATTAAAACTTATATTATAAATAGGCTTTAAATTATAAACAGAAAGCTACAGAGTACGGCTGTGCGATACATGCTCCCCATTTTGAATGAAAGCGGTATATACAAAAATAATATGCCACAAAAATACTAAAAATAAAAAATATATCAAATGGTATAGTTGCTATATTGATATGGTACTACATTCAAAGGTATGTCTTGAATGAAAGATATACAATGTAGTACCATATCAATATGCCAAATATACCATTTGATATATATTTATTTTTAATATATGTGGTATATTATTTTGGTATATTTTAAGAATAATACTGCAACATTTGGTAAATTGATATGGTTCTTCATTCAATAGTATATCTTGATATCTTAGTTGCTTTGACAATCCTGTATATTTTCCACACTAAAAATAAAAAATATATGTGATACTTTTTATTTTTAGTATTTTTAGTGTGCAAAATATACCAGATTGCCAAAGCAACAAGACCCCAAGTGAGTAGGTGTTTTTGCCCATACAAAAGTATTTCATTAATAACTTTAACAATTTTGATCTGATCGCAACCAAATCAGGAATCACAATTACTATAGTTATTATTTTATATACCATTCGCGACTCGATTTTCGATTTTTGTTGATTTGCGGTGGCGGAAGTGGGCATGGAAAAAATTTGAAACAAACTTGATCCGCGTGCAATCATAACAAATACTGTAGAAAAAGTATGAAACTCTCACTTTTATTTCTTTACTTTTCTTCTCTTCTTCTATTTATTTCATGCATATTTTTTTCGCATTACTCTCTCATTAGTGATTATGAATATATCGTAAGCAAAATAAAGTCTGCCCAAAAAGCAGACACGAAATGATACAAAACACGCGGCCATCTCTAGAATTGCATGTTAGAAACATAAGATGCTTTTTCACTTAAAATACAAGCTTATTTGTTTGTATGTATGTGTGTGTAAGCGGCATACGTGCACACATGTGGACGAATTGGCAGGCAACACAACAACGTCTATTGTCTGTTGGTAATTTTCTTTATTTGCGGCCTAGCAAAAGCTTCTGCACACCGCCAACTTAAATTAATATGCGTTTCTAACGGTTTATGCACACATAACAAAATAAAATAAAAATTGAAAAGGAGAGGAAAAACTCTACGCACCGTTTCCTTAAGCAAATGAGCAACAGTAAAATTTAAAGCACACGCGCCGGTCTTTCTTATTTGTAGTTGCAGTTTTTAGACACTTATAATATTTACACCAATATTACGCTCTTTTTTTATTTTTATATCACAACGCAAAAAAAAAAAAGTAAGAAAGCTACAGCCGAGTGTACTCGACTGTGAGATACCCGCTACCCATTTTAAATAAAAACAAAATATTTTGCGGTATTATTCTCAAAATATACCAAATATACTGCAAAAATACTACAAATATACCAACTGGTATATGTGGTATATCGGTGCAGTGCCGCATATACCTTAGACGGCACAATATACCAGATTGTCAGCCAAAGCAACAAAGGCCCCTAGTAAGTAGGCGTTTTTGCCGATACAAAATTATTTCTTTAATAACTCCCAAAATCTTTATCTGATCGCAACCAAATTCTCTGGAATCATAATTACTACAGTTACTATTGTATATACCAAAATTCGCAACTCTAGCTTTAAAATTACGCTTGTTATTCGATTTTTTTGATTTGCGGGGGCGGAAGTGGGCGTGGCAAAAATTTGAAACAAACTTGATCTGCGTGCAAACATAACAAATGCTGTCGAGAAAAAATTATAGCTCTATCTCTTATAGTCTCTGAGATCTAGGTGTTCATACGGACAGACTCACAGACAGACGGACATGGCTAGATCGTCTCGGCTGTTGACGCTGATCAAGAATATATATACTTTATATGGTCGGAGATGCCTCCTTCGACCTGTTACATACATTTCCTGCCGGCACAAAGTTATAATACCCTTCTACCCTATGGGTAGCGGGTATAACAAAAAACAAGTAAGAAAGCTACAGTCGAGTGTACTCGACTGTGAGATACCCGCTACCCATTTTGAATGAAAGCAATATATTTTGCGGTATTATTCTCAAAATATACCAAATATACTGCAAAAATACTAAAAATATACCAAATGGTATATGTGGTATATCGATAAAGTACCGCATTCAAAATATACCATAGACGGCTCAATATACCAGATTGTCAGCCAAAGTAACTAAGACCCCTAGTAAGTAGGCGTTTTTGCCCATACAAAAGTATTTCTTTAATAACTTCGATAATTTTTATCAGATCGCAACCAAATTTTCAGGAATCATAACTACTATAGTAATTATTGTATATACCAAAGTTCGTAACTCTAGCTTTAAAATTACGCTTGTTATTCGTTGTTTTTGATTTGCGGGGGCGGAAGGGGGCGTGGCAAAAATTTGAAACAAACTTGATCTGCGTGCAAACATAACAAATGTTGTCGAAAAAAAATTATAGCTCTATCTCTACTAGTCTCTGAGATCTAGGTGTTCATACGGACGGACGGATAGACACACAGACGGACATGGCTACATCGTCTCGGTTGTTGACGCTGATCAAGAATATATGTATATACTTTATAGGGTCGGAGATGCCTCCTTCTACCTCCTGTTACATACATTTCCTGCCGGCACAAAGTTATAATACCCTTCTACCCTATGGGTAGCGGGTATAAAAATGTCCAGTCGAATGATGAACAGTATGGCAACTCGCTGCAGCTCAACAAAAGCGCTGGTCACGAATACGCCGTATTTCGTTTTGTTCTTTGTTGACGCTGTTGCTTGTCGTGCATTTAGTTTGCTGGCATTGCTGTTGGCGCCGCTGTTTGATTGTGTGTTTGTCGCGCTTGCGTAAGTGTGTGTGTGTAGCCTTCTTAAAGTGGCTAACATGTCGCTCTCATTTTGACGATCTATTTTGCTGTGCACATTCTTACACTCAACTGAGAGCAATACGTAAACAATTTTCGTCCGGACGAAACACACACACATGCAAGTTTTGGGGATTCTTGCTTATCGTATTTTACGCACACACACATACACACATACGCATCCGAGTGACCAACAGTGAGCATACGGAAAATGGGTAATTCTCTGGTAAATGTTGCATGCGAACAACTTTACAGTGACAAAAAAAAACATAAACTAAAACAATTTGAAAAATAAGTGAAGGGTATTCTAAAAGCTTTGGATTAGCGCTATATTTAGAGCTAAGATTGATTTTAGGAACTTGTTCTGTTTTACGATAAAATATATACATTCGTTAATGTTTTGGTTATCAGAACAGAAAACAAAACAGAAAATAATCCAAAACCATTCTTAGCTCTAATTAAAGTACTAATCTAGAGCTATAAAAATAACCTTTTCTTGTTTTTAAAATTGTTTCAGAATGTTTTTTTTTTGTCAGTGTAAAGCTGGTCGCAAGCGACATCCCTCATAGAATTACTCATATACACATATAATAGAATATTGCAAATATGTATTTACTTTTAAATTATTTTTCGAATTAAATAAATAAGCATAACAAAAACAAAGTTTTATATTCAGCAAAATTTCTTGGATGGCAACCGTAAGCAATTTTGATCAATGTTGTCACATTTTATTCCGTAGTAATCTGGTTCTAAAGTTATAATTGCTATTTATAAAAACCTTCCGAGTGACCGAGAGCTGATAGCTGCATTGCTTATAGACGACATCTAGCTACATTAATGCAATGTAATATAAATTCCAACTATGTATATTATATAGTCACCAGCTACAAGTCACTGATATCTTAGTATCGCGCAAAGCTTTCGTTGGATTTATTACTGAAACATCATGAACAGAAGAAGGGGTACGAAATACAAAAGGAGCAGAAAAATAATTACAACAATTGCAAAAAAAGATGAAACTCTAATGCCGCGATTAGAAATGTTGATCACTGACAGAGCAATGAAATATTTTGAAAATATGTATTTACAGAAATAGAAATTATTTAGCAGATAAGCTATCAATAAAATAGAAAGTAAACTAATTTTTAAAATATTTTTTAATTTTTAAATTCCATAATCTAATTGGATTCCTATTCGATTTAATTTATCGATCTCTCAAAAGATCAATTTTCGAAAGACAAGAATTGTTTTCCATTTTACCAAACTATAACAACAGCAGCTATAAACAGTAATTTATAATGCCTTTGCTTCATTTCAAGTTAATATTATAATTTTGAATTTTATTATCCTATAAAAAAAAACCTTTGCATGTGAAATGTGGAAATATCGACGGATATTTATCGGTACAGTTTACATGTTTATCGAGGTGAGACCCAAACGAGCCTCACCACAACTACAAAATGAAAAATTACTGATTTTTATACAGTTTTAAATTTGTATATGATTGGATTATTCCCTATCTTATAATTAATTGGTTACATATTTATTTTCTACGTCGGAGCGGCTGTGGAAGCATACGTATTAATACGAAATGCAATATATGTATGTATTTCCTATTTGGTATGATATGAGTGCTGTTCCATTTTCCAAATTATTAGCGGCTACTGTTCATCTAGGCCACAACTTTCAAAACTTAGTTGTGACCATATTCATACATTTTGCGCCTCGATACATGTATCAAAATCATATTTTGTAATATCCAAAGTCCAGAAGTCGCTAAAGATGAATACCCTGAAGTCCAGACGGTCCAAGAAATCGATTCGTTTGCTGGCAAGCCTCATCATTGACACGTTCGCGATCGCATCCTCCATGGTATAATTCTTGTCATGTCATGTTAGATATCGAATAAGTTTTAGTGCTTTTAATTTAACACTTTGGATAAAATAAAAGGATAAGCTATTTATATTCGTTTTAAAACTTAAATACAGGGTTTTACAGCTTTCGATCGCATACAATGGACTTCAAGCTTAAGCATACGCTAGCAACACACACACACACACGCACACACACACATTCTTCTCATTTGCAAAAAAGAAAGCAGCGACAGAGAAACGTGAAAAAGGAAAAAAAAATGCCGCGACGAATTATAATTATACATACATACATATATTTATCAGTATATTCTGATATACTTAATAAATAAAATAACACCACACGATCGAGTGCAATGTGTGCATAGAGAAAATATTTGTTTATGTTGGACTTACCATTAAGGGCTGGGTGCTGAATTTTTTTATCACTTCCAATACATGTGCACTTGAGTGTGCTTGCGCAGCGTTGTTGTAGTTGTCGCTTCTGCCGTAAACCGCGCGAATCGCGTGATGCTTCCACTTCAAAAGTTGCAGCTCAACTGACGAAAATCGTGCACACATTTAGTGATCAAAAGCGCTCTCTTGAAGACAGCAAGAGAAACTTAAGAGAGCATGCAATTGTAACGTCACAGCGCGCATGCTGCATGTTGCCTGCAACGAGTTGATTTCATTTCCACCCACGTTTGTACTTGATCGACGCTGCAACACGGTTTGAGATTAGTGAAATAAATAGACGAGAAACTTTGTGTGCGGACTTCAAAAGCAAAAGCAACGCTAAGAGCCTTCCAATGTTTATACCCGCTACCCATAGGGTAGAAGGGTATTATAACTTTGTGCCGGCAGGAAATGTATGTAACAGGTAGAAGGAGGCATCTCCGACCCTATAAAGTATATATATTCTTGATCAGCGTCAACAGCCGAGACGATCAAGCCATGTCCGTCTGTGTGTCTGTCCGTCCGTCCGTCCCACTTCCGCCCCCGCAAATCAAAAAAATCGAATAACAAGCGTAATTTTAAAGCTAGTTGCGAATTTTGGTATATACAATAATTATTATTGTAGTTAGGATTCCTGAAAATTTGGTTGCGATCAGATACAAATTGTCGAAGTTATTAAAGAAATACTTTTGTATGGGCAAAAACGCCTACTTTCTAGGGGTCTTAGTTGCCTTGGCTGACAATCTGATATATTTTGCCGTCTATGGTATATTTTGAATGCGGTACTATATCGATATACCAAACATACCATTTGGTATATTTTTAGTATTTATCCAGTATATTTAGTATTTTTTGAGAAAAATACCGCAAAATATATTTCTTTTATTCAAAATGGGTAGCGGGTATCTCACAGTCGAGTACACTCGACTGTAGCTTTCTTACTTGTTTTTTTTGCGACTGGAGTCAGCTCGACAACATTTTACTCTGTAAAATACTGACTGGCCTACATTTTCCAAAACAGAAAATTAGCATTATTTCAGTAATTTAGACAATTTATATTTTAAAGGTATTCTATTTGTCTTTTATTTTATTTCTTTTTTGTCGTTTTCTAAGAGGCTTAGAAATTTTAAAATGTATATTTTTTGATGATTTTATCTATTTTTTATTACTATTTATATTAGATAATATATTTATTTTAGATACTTATATTATTACTTATTTGAAGAGATTACATTTTTAAAGAATTTTTCAACATTTGGAAATTCACAACTCTTATTTTCATAACATAATTATTATTATAATTATGCTCTTCATTATATTCGCAATATATAGTACAATGCACTTGGGTATTCAGATGCAAATAGCTTGACACAACTCGTTTTAATGAACCAATCTCCTCTGACTATGCTGGCTAGCAAAAGAAATATTGGACAATTTAAAGGATTCTCAGGCATTTGCAATGCCTCTCATAGCTGCACTCGAATGCAACTGCATCTGCAGCTGCTGTTGTTCCCCATTCTTGTTGTGGTTGGCGAGGGAATTATCGTGTTGTGGATGCCATGTCTTTTCTATGTGCATGTGTGTTTTGTCGACAGGCACTTTTGTGTGTGGGATCTGTGCCGCAGAAGCCAGCAGCTGCTGCCAGGCGTATTACGGTTAAAATGAAGTACAAGTAGATGTAGAAATGCAACACGTACAATGCCTTAATAGTGCTGCTGTTTGTTAAATGGCTTCTGGAAACTTACCATGCACTCTCTTGTTCAGACCTTTGTAAGAGTACCTTTAAGAGCTGCAGAAATATGGGAGATCTAATAATGCAAGTGATTCATAATCTAATTACTCAACGAATTATATAGATTATAGATGAATAGATAATTTGAGGGCTAAAAATTCAAGAGTAATTCTTAATTATGATACATCAACCCTTATTACAAAATTGTTTCAAATGATTATATAAAAAAAATGTCTTTATAGTTAGAGATTGATTCATAATCTAATTACGCAACGAATTAAATGGATTATAGATTTGTTAGACAGTTGAGAACCTGATGGAACAATGGAGAAAGTTATTACTGTTATGACGACCAAACTTTGTAGTTTTAAGTGTGTCTCGTCTATATATAACATAGATGTATTGTGCATAACATTATATATAGACAAGACGTATTAAAAGCGACAAAGTATGCTCGTAAAGTAATAATAATAACTTATTCCATTGTTTCATCAGGGTTTTAAACTCCCGAACAAATCTATAATATATACATATTAATTGAGCATATATCACTTTACTTATAAATACGAACTATGACAATGTTGATCAATTTTGATGTTGTTGTTGATGGTTTCAGGTTTAATTCGGTTTAAAGTTCAAGTCCAACGCAAAAAGGTTTTATTCTGTTTAAGGTTCAATGTTTATTCCTAACAAGGACGTTTGGCTAAAAACATTTGGCCGGGGTCCACATAAGTGTTGCGTCGCTTGGCGATGCGTTGCAGAATGGGCAGCGGCTTGGGGGGAGCGACGACCGTCGAGGAAGTCGGCTGGATTTGCTGCCGCTTCTGCTGGGAAGGATTGATTTGATTTTCCCGTAAACGATGTGTGCCAGATTACGTTGGGTTTGTTGACGTGACGCGCCGCCAGCTGTTGGTGTTGATGTTGTGGAAGCAACTGCTGCAGATTGTTGTGATTAAATGTCTTGCGACGTTGATGAATCCGAGGCAGCTGACTGAAAAGCATTCGCGGTATTGGCGGCTTGGCCGCCTTGCTGCGCAGCTCGTTGTACAGCTGCTGGATGACACGTTCGTGACTGAAGCGAGTGTCGCGTAGGCTGCTCTTGCTGATGATGAGTCCGTTTTGGAATTGATACAGCACCTGCATGAGGAACTTCTTCAGGTCATCATACGGATGGATGACATCAAAGTTATCCACTTGATCGCAATGACTCGAATAGCAGTGCTGTATGTACTCATCGAAGCCGCTGTTCAAGTGCTCGGCGCACAAGTGGCAGGTGCCAAAGCGTTTGCAGTGATCGAGCATGTGACGCAACGTTTCCAACTCATCCACCGAGGCGTACATGCAGAACGAACAGTGATAGATGATCGTGTTCTTCACCAGTCGAAAGCTAAATGTCTCCTCTGCATCCGAATGCTCCACGGTTCCGTGTTGCGCAATTGCCACACTCGATGGCAGCAACACCCGACACAGATTACATTGATAATACTCGTTCTCGGTGCTTCCCATTTCGATCAGTTCGTTGAGTTCGCCATCTGTTAGATTCTTTAGATCGTTGGCCAGATGCGCCTCGATTGTCATGTGTTGCACCAACTCTGGCCACTCTTTATACGTCTTGTCGCAGTAGCCGCATTCGCGCATTTGACGCACATCGCACGCAACCAACGTGCGGTGATGATGGACATTCGGAAAGTGCTCCTCCAGCAGTGCTTTGGCACTCCCTTTGAAGCCGTAGCACACCGGACAGCACAGCTGCGGTTGCACACTGAAGAAGAAGGGATGGTCGAGATGTTTGATCGCCCAGTGTTGCGATCTTAGTTCGTCAATGTTGTGACACGTTTCTGTGCAATGCGAGCACGCGAACTCGTACTGCTTCTGCAAGAGAGGAAGAGCGAGAGAGAGAGAGAGAAAGCGAAATGTCGATTAGGTAAACTTTATTAGAGATTACAAATAAAACAAGCTATAAATTAAGCCTCCAACTGAACAGCTATTGGTTACTATCGATAACGATAGTAGTCAGATATCGATTGAATTTGGCCGACTGTTTTCGTGATTTATAATTTCTTCAAAAAGTACAAATCAAATAAGCTATAAAATAAGCCCCCATCTAAATAGTTATCAGTTACTATCGGTACCGATAAATATAGTAATAAATGTAGATACATAAAAACGTACCTGAGCAGATGCAGCGTTATTTGTTAGGTCATCCTCTTCATCCGACGACAACTCGATGGGTTCAAAGATCTGAATGGCATGCGCATGGTTATTGGAAGCGATTGCCTCAGGTGGCTCAACGTGACCCTTTGACGAAAATATTTGGGCCATGTTCCAAAAGTCATCGTCGAGCATGTCGTTGGACAAGCGATCGAACTGCTGAATGGGTAGACCTGGCAATCCGGGATGTTCCTGCGTCATATGAGCGGCGACGGGGCGATGTTTAGTATGTCCAAAGTCACAGTGGCGACACTTGTACCGAAAGCGATTCAAATGCATCTGCAGACAGTGATTGCCCATCTTGTATAAGGTGTAGGTCGCCGCATGGCATGTGTTGCAAATAAAACCTGCCTGGCGATTTTTGCACTTGATGCGCAGATAACATCGCAGCGGCTGGATGCGTTTGCTGGCATGGCTACAACGTATGTGATTGACGATTTTCATGAGATCCTTGTAGCCGTATTCGCAATACGGACAGCAGTACTGATACATACGCTGGTGTGCCACCGCCGTGTGTCCAATCATCTGATGCTTGGTGGCGAGCACAGCGTGGCATAGATTACAGAACCATTCATCGGTCGAAGTGCGCGGTTGATACACTAATTTAAACAACGATGGTAAATTGTATGAGACAAAGCACATTAGACTGTATCTTTCACATTGTTCTCGTTATATACAAATCAAACGTTTGAAACTTTTTAGCATATTTTAGGTGTTTTTAAAAAATATGACGAATTATGTTCGCAATATACCAAATACATATTTTAGTATATTCAATTAAGTTTACTATATTTTAGGTATATGCATTTGGTATATTTTAACAATATGACAAGTTACGTTCTCGTAACATCAAGTACAACTTTAAGTATAATAAATCAAACTTGTGCAAAATTTCAGTATATTTTTGGTAGATATATTTGGTATATTTAGTTAGTTATTGTATTTTTTAGATAAACTTACACGACTTGAACCAACGAACTTCCGCTAACTTGGTGTGCATTGTTAAATCATCACGCTTATGGATAATTACATCGACATCTTCGCCCAACTTTGCATGCTTGATGTGAATATGGTGATCGATTATGGAGCGTTCTGGCGCAAACGATCTGCACGCACCGCATTGATAAACGTATCGCTTATGATACTTCAAATGTTCCAGCACTTTCTCCAGTGTTAGAAAATGATTCACATAGTGACAGTGCGGACACTTAAAGCAATCTCCACAGCTGTGCTGAGTGCTCAGATGCTGGCTCAACCCCAGCTCTGTGTCGAAATGCTGGCCACAGTCGGGTACACCGCACTTGTAGCGTACCTCCTTGCGCACAAATTGAAAGAGTGGCTTGACCACCATTTGTCTTCCAGCTACCGGCAACTTTGCCGGCGAAATAGGCAACTCAACCTCGTCGGCATTGGGTTCTTGCAGCTCCTCGCGACTGGCCAAACCGTGCTGGAGAACACCATGCTGAACATATTCATCGACATCCTTGCCGACATGACTGCAATAGGAGCATTGCAGATAGTCCTTCGGTCCGAAACTGAAACTGTGGAACTTCATGTGCTCCCGTATGCACATTACTGTGTGGGAGCAGTAATTGCAATTGGGCGCCATACAACGGAATCGGTTGCCAGCGATTTGTGTGCGATCTTTCCTTGGTGGTGAACCTGTCAGTCGGGGTTCAATAGATATATTGATCTCCGTCGGAATGGGACCCTCATAGTTTTGGATAAGGCTCTGGCTGATGACGTAGTCATCAGGTAATGGCACCGTCACGCCCGTTATGAGAGGAATGGATGTATCGGCGAGACTATAAACATCATTGATTTGGAGTCCCAATTCCGAGTCGCGATTTATAACATCGGGCACATCCACAGTCGTTGGCGGTGTCTTGGCGCATAGAAACTCTCCGACACCGGCGGCGTTCAGCTGCTGTTGCTGGTGACTTGGCAGACGCGATTGAGTGAGTAACAAACTCCTAAGCGTTGTATTCTCAACAACGGGTTCTCGGGGCACAGCTTCCGGTTCGATTTCGATTACTTGTTCGGCCTCTGGGACTAGACGATCTCCCGCGAAACGACGCACACGCAACTTGGGCAGCACAGGTTTTGGTGGCGCAACTTCAACAGCCGGCTCCGGTGGCTTAGGCGCCACAATTTCATCCACATGCACTAGCACCATATGCCGCAGCTCCTCGCGAATGCTCAAATTATCGGGCACTTCCTTGACGGGTAGACTGCACTCAGTACAGCTGCCGTTCCAACGCAGCGACGGATGACTGCGTGTAAAATGATTTTCCAGACCTTCTATCTCATTCGAGAAGAGAAATAAGCAGTCTGGAACTCGGCAATAATATGCAGGCTTCAGGGTCGGTGAGCTTCGCAAGCGGAATGCAACATTCTGCACACAGATCATATACTGTATGGGGATTACTTCGGTTTCAGATGGCCATACCGTAGGCGCTGATGGCAGGTCGACTATCACTTCAGGTTGGGAATTTAGTTCGGGAACTTCGCTTTCGAGGGAGCTGTAATCGGGTGAATTTGAGGGTTTGCCCTTGATGTTACTGCCGCTAGCACTTCCGATGCTATTGGTGTTGCTCGAGGAGCGACTTCCGCGACTCATCAACTTATTGCAAATCTTGTTAAAGTTGCGGAATAGTGACTTGTTGCTGCTGCGGGAACCCTTAAGCCTTTGCTCCGACGCCAGTTCTTCATCTTCATCTGGCTCCAATTCATTTTCCTTCTGTTCCTCCACATGCATTTTCTGTTCCACGCCCATGTCCACGTCCACGTCTAACACCTGCTGTTGCTCTATGTTCTGTTCAGACGTGTGTTGTTGATCCAAGTCTTGATTTCCGTCCGGTTGCGACTCTGACATTTCCTCATCTGCCTGTTCTATTGCGACTTGCGCTTGTTGCTCTACTTGCTGTTCCACTTGCTGAGGCTGCTCTACTTCCTTTTCGGGCTCCGGTTGTTGAGCTACTTCCTCTTGCTCTACGTTCCGTATTAACTCTCCAGCTGCTGATAATGGATCTTCTTCCGCATCGCTCTCATTAGCCAATAATTCCCTTGGAATTGGCGTCGCCGATATAGCAATTGATACTTCCAGCTTTGGCGATGAAGTGTCGTCCACATCGAGCTTTACTTCTACGTCTACGTCTGAATCCGACTCTGCCTCTGCAGGTGGTATCGTAGCGCCTTTAACTCGCTCAGCCTGAGGAGAGCTCTGTAGATACTCGTTTTGTTCGAGCTTGCACTCGTTGATCACAAGTAGCTGCTCCTCGTCCGGTCTAGTTGGTGGCATGTCACTGGCAGTCACTGGCTGACTGTTGGCTTGCTCAGGGGGCTCCGTCTTGGCATTGTTGCTGATAGGCCTTATGCGCACTTTTGGATTCGTCTTGGATTTTGGCGACTGTTTCTTTTTATTAAGCTTTGCAATCTCACTCTTGTGGCGTGCAATCAAGCGCTTGGCTGACGCTTTTATATTGGCCGTGGGCATATTCGCAGTCTTCGTGCATTTGAGCAATTGCTGTAATTGCGCACAACGTGCAACACGCACTCGAAGTTTTTTGGTTGGCGTTGTGCTGCTCCCGCATCGTTGAGCGGAGCATGCCCGACGTCCGGTGGCGCGAATCACATCGTTTGCATAATACATTTGGGCAATGTCATCGTTGAGCCTTTCCAGCTCACTGCGTCTTGACCTCTTCTTGGGCGGTGGTGGGAACAGATTCTCAACTGCGGTCTTTGCCGCTGGCTCGTTCAGCTGCGATCGCCGCTTGCCGGCCAAAATATTTTGCGTTGAGATGCTGCAATTGTCGCTGGTCTTTTGGAACATGATGGCCAAATTTCTATTGACACGTTGCTGCGAGGACTGCGCAACTTTAATTTTCTCAGCCGCCACCTCGTCATTAGCGTTGAGCTGTTGCTGTTCTCGTCGATGGTCGACGACATCCTCGTAATTGAGACTGACACCACCAAAAAGTTCCAACTTATCGACTAGCGCTTTACTCGCCGTCGGCATCATCGATTTGCGACGTTTCAATATGCGTTTCAACTCTGGCATTTCTTTCAATGGTGACTTTGTCGTATTTATTGCATCGCTTGCGAGCGCATTTGCGGACATTTGTTGCGAGTCTGCCGATTCCACTTCGGATTTTTTGTTCGCTGATTGTTGCTCGTGAGTTTCAACCACGCTTGGTGGTTCATTTTCAACGTTGTCTGTATTATCTGCCATCGATTTCTTTTTCTCCTTGTTCTCGCTCGAATTAGACTTTTCTGCTGGGCTCTTATCTTTGCTCGAATGCTTTGTCTTTTCGTTTTCCGATGTTTCAGGTTTATTGGGCGTTTCGTCCACATCCTCGTCTTTCTTATTTTCAGATTTGTTTTTTTTCGCCGCACTACACGAACCATGTTTTGCGTCAGAATTATCCGTTTTATCCGAATCAGCTTTATCGACTCTAACCACTTTCTTCGACTTGTCCGCGTTTTCTTTATCTACTGTTTTATCGCTTTTAGGCACTTTTTCCGCACTATCCGATTTTTCTTTATCAAAATGGACTGTTTTTGCCACTTTATGGCACTTACTCGATTTGTTTGTTTTATTTGACTTGCTGGAGCTTTGCTCTTCACTATTATTATTGACAACGTCGATCGACTCCTCGCACGTATTGGTTTTATAACTATTCTGAACTCTTACGTCATTTCTTCGCGACACCTTTTCCAAACTCGCCTTCTTTGGTATCTTGAAGTCGAGCTTCTTGTTGGTGGTGCCTGTCAACACCACATTTCGATTCGATGTGTCTAGAGGGACATTATCGCTTTCACTGCGGGATGGTGCCGCAACCGCTTGTCCGTCGTCTAGCAGCTTCTCAGCTTCTTGCAGCTTTCGCTTTTTTTCTGCCGCCGCCGCATCCAGTTGTCGTTGCTTTTCAGCTGCCTCAATCTGTCGTTGCTTTTCGGCTGCCTCAATCTGTCGTTGCTTTTCGGCTGCCCCAAGCTGACGCTGCATCTCCTGCTGCTTGGCCTTGGCCGCCAGATGCTCGCGATAAGTGCGCGGTGCCCCTGAATATGGCGGACCGTTGATGTTGTTGTTGCCGGGTCCTTGAGGGGCATTGGATTCACCACCACCGAGACTTGTAGCACGATTGAACATAAGTCGGTTGTTGTAGTTGAAATTCGGACATCCGTTGATAAAGTGAGTGTTGTTATTATTGTTGTTGTTCCAGCCTGGATTACTATTATTGTTGTTCCCTCCACCGGGATTATAGCTGTTGTAGTTGCCTGGATTATGGTATGTCTGCCAACCGGATGGATCTCCACGCCGTTGGCCGCCACCTTGTGGTGAATACTGTGATCCTGTTGGGTGTTGTTGAGGTTGCTGCTGCTGTAGGGGTCCATTGCTCTGACCCCATTTAGCACGACGTGGATCACGAGAGCCGGCACCGTTAAGATTGCCATAGCGCCGAGTACTTAAAGCCTCTTGTGCATTATTAAATCCGTTGGCAATACCATCAACATTACCTGGCGACAGGTAATTCAAATTGATTGAACCATGCAATGCATTCGGCATGTTCAAATTGACATTGTGCTCTCTGTTGTTGTTGATGTTTGCTGCAGACCCAATCACCCGGATCGATTTTGTAGTTGGCGGCGATGTGTGAGTCGTTGACTTTGCCGAACTACCGCTGGGTGATCCAAACACTGGGATGGACTGAGGTAATGGAAATTTCTTAACTGGAATGTTCTCCTTTCGGGGCCAACTTGTCGTCGGACCTTTCGCACTCGATTGGATGGGCGACACACTTGCCTTGGGTGGTATTTGGGTGGCATAGCTTCCTCTGCGACCACGTGGATCAGTGCAATCAGATGGTGAAACAGGTGTTGTTTCCGGTGTAGCCGTCAATGCCGCCAACTTCTTGCTCGCCTCCTCTAAAGCAGCATGTGCCGGAGGATTCGATCGGCGCTGAGTCTCCGCATCAGCTGTTGGAACGGGAACAACCGTTGGTCGTCTCACGAAAACTGTCGACTTGGGCAACGTGGCAAGTTGTGTTTGTGTGTTTCTTGGAGATATACGCACATAATCCACGCGTCTGCTGCCAATCGTCGAGTCTATATCGGGAAATCGGGCAGCAAGTGAGGGTTCGAGACCCAGATTTGGCTTTGTCGGTTTAGGCGGATTCGAGCGACGTTCAAAGTCAGGCGTAGGTGCCGAAATCTCTGCTGCTACAAGACGCTCAGGCTCGCGATCAACAATGGTGGCAGCAGTCGACCTCCTTTCCAACAGGTCGTCCTGAACAGTTGTTAACTCAGGACTGGGGGCTGGTGGATTTGCACGACACTTTTGTGACGCAATTGAGCCAAAGTTCAAGGGAATTGTTTCCTTGACAGCAGTTGAAATCTCGTTGAAAGCATTCGTCTTGGCGTCGGTACTTGAAGTGGCAGTTGCACAAGTGCTAGCCTCTTGAGTCTTACCTTTGTTGGCTTCATTTGCATTACGCCACGCTGATGTGGAAGTACTTGGCTGTTCGTCATCTATAACGATCACCTCCGTGGGGTGCAATAACTGCAAACGATATGAAATAATGAGTTAAGCAAGTTTGATGATATCGATAAACTATCTACTTACAGGTTCATATTTTGACTTGAGTTTATTGATCATCGTCTCAATATTTGTCAGCTTCGACTCCATACAGCGCGCAAACATCGCCGACGACATGCTATATATGAAGGAGATTTGATTAGTATTGTAACTATGATCATTTGTTGCAAAATGTATTACTTCTCGCTCTCCAAGAGTTCGCTGAGCATGTTCAGTTTTTTCCACTGCTCTTTTGTCATCTTATGTTTAAAAGTCGTCACCAAGGTCCTGACAAAGGGAGCAGAAGCGCGTAACTGCTGCAGCTTTGCCCGACTATATGCGGAGTCCCCATTTACCTCGATGACATCATCCCCTGTATCACTCATGGTTGGGCCTTTTGATTACAGGTCCAGATAACATGAAATGAAATCCCCAATTGAGGAAAAAAGAAAAAATTAAAACTTATATTATAAATTGGCTTTAAATTATAACAAGAAAGCTACAGTGCACAGTGGATCCGCTTGTATGGAAGAGCGGCCAAAAATACTAATAATGGTCATAACGTGCTGAAATTTATAACAATAATTTAGCAAATTGGTCTAAACATATAGCAACAAAAATCGGACTTATCGATCGGCTATATCCTATAGCTCCCATAGGAACAATCGATACCGAATTATAAAAACATATTTGTTTAATCTAATTTATTACGATTTTGGTATGGAAGATATTTTTCGTAGTTATACATATTCTTAAAAAACTAAAATAAAAATCAACAAACAAAATATAAATGAAACAAAAATTATAAAGCATCATCAAGTAATTCGTAGACAGATGTAAGCAAACTCGACCTATCTTTTTTTAGGAAGTTGTCTCTGTCCTGTTAAAAATGGATCTGAACGCAATAATAAATAGTTCATGACATCTGTGTTTGTTAAAGTACGAGATACTTTCCGACTGTGTTGAAGTCTACATTTTTTTAGTTCCTTGTTATTGGACTCTGCTGCTTCCTCTGAAAGCTCTCCTATCGACACTAATGCATACTCTATTACAGCTGAACCATGAATTAAGACCTTATGGACGGTAGCCGGTAAATAGTACCATGGATATGCAGCTATAAGATATTTGGCTGTATCCAGCGCGTAATTTTCAAATTTCTCCACATTAATTTTGAATCCCGATGCCATGGCTTGCAATAATGTTGCACATCTGTGAATCAAAGATGCATCGATTCCTGTTATTTCGGAGCTCAAATCTGCATTACAAAAGAATTTCCTTGCGATATTTCCGTCGTTTGAAGATCCTCTACCTCCATCTCTAGGTTTGTCCACTAGTATTCCCATTTTTTCGCGAAATTCCTCCTGAATGTGTTTCTTCCTGTTCAATACTTGCATCTCTAGCTTATATGAAATATGTAAAAAATATTCAAAGAAGCGTATATAAGAATGTAGTGGAGATAAGCCAAATTCGTAAAATCTTGGGCGAACTTCTTTACTCAAACATTTTTGTATATTGTTCATTTCTGTTGGCTTTGCTCCACATATATAACACGTTGCCGAGGATGATTCGCTGATTGCGTTGCACACCTTTCCATCAACCATTGTAAGATGCAAGCTATGGGTAATAACAACTTTTTTATTAGAGACGCTTAATTCTTTTGGCTTTAATTGTTTAATTTTTGCGTCAAAATATTCTGCTTCGTCTTTCGACACTTTCGCGGTCTCTTTCTTAAATTGAAATCTTATTGGTCGACAGTAACGAGTCGATGATGGCCGGGGGTTTTTCCAAATTATTGTGTTATCTATTTGAGTAACCAGTTGGAGAGGTACATAGGATGTTACAAATAAGCTTCTGTCGTCCAAATCACCGTTTGAAAACTTTTGCTTATACTCGCTATGCCCTGTACTTCCATCGAAGCCCCATTTTCCAATTAAAGTTAAATTCGTAACTATATTTTCAGGCATAGTTTCAATGATGTTGTTTTGAAGCTCTATTATACTAGATGCCGTATTGTCTAGTAAGCTTTGTAGTTCGACTTCCGCACGAGATTCGTCTATATAAATACCATCAGGGTATCTTATTTTTTTGAGACTTAGTAATCTTTGGTAACTGGGAAAAAATTCAAAGGATATTTTGCTATTTACAAAGTTTCTTATCAGCAAATATTGGTGCTTCGTCATGGAGGTCTCCATTAAAAGCGAAATAACTTCCATGGGATCTGCCGGCAGGAAATTTTGATTTCGATCATCATTACGTAGAGAAGAAACAGCGGATTCATCTATTTTAATGAGCTGACCTACACGTCGTCGCTTTGTTCTCTCTGAAGCCTCCTCAAAATCAAGTTTAGGACGGCCCCGATGAGCACTTTCCTCTATTTGATTTGATTTGCAATAGGGGCGTTTTATTGAAATTGATTCTTTTGTATTAAGCCATCCAGATTGATATTTAATAACTGCAGATTTTGTCCGTTTGTAATTTTTCCAAAAAGTTACAATTGTTTTGCAGAGGTTCTCAATTTTATTGGATATTTCGCTCAACTCTGGAATAATGTAGCCGTTGTTTTCAATATCCGCTTGCACATCGGAAATCAATTTCCTCATTTTTTCGGCGTTGGTTCCATTACCTGTGCACCACATATTAAAAATATGCAGACGTGGAAAAACACATTTTTGCGATTCACCTATCAAAATCCAAAATCAAAATTTAAATAATAATTTACAAATTAATATTTTTTGCAAAAACACAAACCACTAAAGACGAAGACGAAGCAACAGCGCAAAAGCGCAACAGCACAATAAGCAAAGACTCACCTTTAACTGCTTTAGTAATATTAGTAGAAAACACACATCGGCAAATTTAGGCAGCTAATTTTAAAATATTTAGTAACCTAAAATAAGACGATCACAAAAACATACAAACCAAGTTCTGGGTTTTCTTGGAACATAACTAAAAGTCTAACTAAACATAAAATATACTTTAAAAAAATACACAAAAAAGGGTTATTCGATGAAATTAGTTTTACGAAAAAACTTTTTCAGGAAAGTTAATTATTAATATCTCAATTTAAAGTAAATACCTTCAATTTCATAATTCATGTTAAATTATTCAAATCGGAGCACTGCAGCGTACGTCTGATCACTTTAAAGGGCGAATTGAAAGAGAGAAATAACTTCCAAAGCGCAGCTGCGTTGCCAAAATGAACACGTGTTCACGATTGCAAATCTATTTTTAGAAAGTACCGTTAGATTTCTAGTAAAATCCGGTATGCCAAAGAGAAGTTTGGACTTTTAAGAGACAATTTTGATACATTTTGCTTAAAAAATATGTCATCAAATTTTTTGATTTTTGGCCTCTGACGGAACCACTGTGCAGTGCTCGGATCTGCGATACATACTATCCGTTTTGAATAAAAGCGGTATTATTTTCAAAATACACCAAAATAATATACCACAAAAATACTGAAAATAAAAATATATCAAAGGGTATAGTTGGTATATACAGTAGAATCCGGTTATAACGACTCCGCTTATAGCGTCCGACCGGCTATTACGACGAAAACTCGATGGCTTGGTTGGTCCCCATACAAACTTATATGAAAGCGCCTCCGCTTAGAACGTCTCCGCTTTTAGCGACTAACCGCTTATACCGACGAAATTTTTCAGAATTCAACCGGATATAGCGACGAAAAAAAAAATTCAGCGAAAAAATGCCAAAAAATTTAAGCATCAAACGGCGTAATTAGAAATGTATGTATATTTCAGTGATCGGCACCCTTGCTTGTGTGCGTAGCAGCGACACGAAGCTCTTAGACTCTTACTACTCTCTGTCAGTCTTAGCCGTCGCCTTAGCCATGATACAATTATACAAGGTACAATGAAATGCGCATTAACCCTTAGACGATGATATTAATATTTACATATATTGAAGCTAATATTAATGTCTCCTTGACATATATGTATAATTGTATCATGGCCTTAGCAACGCTGCTGTTAGAGAGAGACAGTCGAAGTGCAATGCTGACGTCTCACAAATGTTTACACTGTAAACTTTACAGCGTGCGTGTGCAGACCACATAGCCTATTCTGTTATATTTCTAGTTTTATCTGCTTTTTTTTTGAATGCGTAATTTCGCCAAATGTGAGTTAATGCGCAAAATGCGTAAAATGCACAAAATGTGCAATGAAGAGGTCATTCAGTTTAAGCGGGTGTGCATTACACCCGCAAAATGTCTCAAAAAAATTTTTTTTTTATTTAAAAATTAATTTGTTTTATTTTAAAAGCCTATTACGAACTGGCAACCATAAAATAAACAAAAAAAATTTATTTTTGTTCCTTCCGGTTAGTGCGTCCTCCGGTTATAACGACGTAAAATGGTCGGTCCCTTGAAAGTCGTTATAACCGGAATCTACTGTATATTCAATAGTATGCCTTGAATGATGTACAATGTATGTATGTGTGTGTAAGCGGCATACGCGTACACATATAGACGAATTGGCAGGAAACACAACAACAACGTTTATTGTCTGTCAGATTCTGCACACCGCCAACATAAATTAATATGCGTTTCTAACGGCGGCTCGGTTTATGCACACATACACAGGTACTTTGACCGCACTACAACTGCAGTTAACAAAATAAAATAAAAATTGAAAAGGAGAGAAAAAACTCTACTCACCGATTTCTTAAGTAAATGAGCAACAACAGTAAAATTTGAAGCACACGCGCCGGTCTACACTCTCTTTTTATTTTTATTCGAATTGCCAGACTGCTGCGTTTTTGTATTTCTTTTTAACACAACATTACCTGATGAACAGTATGGCAACTCGCTGCAGCTCAACAAAAGCGCTGGTCACGAGTACGCCGTATTTCGTTTTGTTGTTTGCAGTGTTGCCAGAATTTCATGAGCTGAAATAGCTAAATTTATAGAAAAAATATGCTAGAAATAGCTAAAAAAATAAATATGAAACTGCTAAAAAAAATTGCTAATTTTTGTGTGTTACTTTTAAATGGTTTTTATTAAAATAAAACAGAAATTTGGTTATTGAAATATACCAATTTGGTATTTCTCATTACAAAAGATTCTTGATCAACCGTGAATTGGTCACACTGAAAGTGTTTCGCTCTCTGCTCTTTAAGGCAGTGATGCCAACATTTTTTTTCGAAAAAAAATACAGATTGAGAAAAAAAACAGGAAAAATAGGATGAAAATATTATAAAAAGGATAGAAAAAGGGACAAAAAGTTTGTTTATAGTAATTTTATTTTGTATTATTAAGATAACAGTTTTAAGGCATCTTCAATTATTTTTACATCGTCATTATTGCTGTCCTCATAAGTGGCCATGGAGCCAATTAATTTGAGGTACTTTTCTGGCAAGTTGTAATTATGACAACATAATTTTTGGCGACGCAATCCGAATCTGAAAGAGAATGTACATGTATTCTTTCTTCAGATTCGGATTGCGTCGTTATAAGTGGTAAATTTCTTAATATATATATATATATATATACCTGATTGCCAAAATGGCATTTAATGTATCTACCTCTAAACGGTTCCTAATTTTGGTTTTCACCAAGTTTACTTGGCTAAAAACTCTCTCTACCTCAGCATTTGACCATGGCAATGAAAGCAGGCTGAGAGCAAAATTCACCAGGTCCTCATAGGGGTTGTTGCCTGCAGAATCTCATTATCTCTTCACTTCTGTCCAAAATTTTGAAGTATTTTCAATATTTTCCCAATTTATCAAGTGAATATTGGAATATTGTGAAATTATTTTGCTTTTAATTTCAGAATCTATTGAAAATATATTCAAAATAGGCAGAATTGGGTCCTTTTTGGATTTTAAAATGCGATCAACCGAAAATGCGTCTTTTTTTTTTAGTGTGGAGTAATTGTCCAACAATCTAAAATACATCCAAAAATTTTTGTTTTTTAAAAATAAAATTTATACAAGTAACATATTTACCTCTGCTTTAATTGATTGATCAATTTGATCCCAAAATCTGTACAGGTACGACGAATTATTATCTCAGTTTCATCATCAATTTTCTCTTCTAATTTTGTCAAATTGGATTCAAATTCATATCCCAAATATAAATCTCTTTTGACATGTGGTTCAAATTCTTCCTCGAGAACGTTAACTTCCACTTCGATTGGTATTATTTTCGATTTAAGGCAATTAATGCTCACAATGAAATCGCCCAGTAATTTGGTTGCGTCGGCGTCCTTGCTTTGGAAATTTTTATTGATTCTTGACATGTCGTCAAGAATTGGCTTAAAAAATAGCAAATATAAATAATTGACTTCATTGTATAAATCAGTCAATATATTTGCTTTGTGGCATTTTTCTGCCAACGCTGCAGTTTGAAAATGCAATTTGAGTTCAATCCACTGAGTTGTTATACGTTTGACTGCGTTTTCGATAGATAGCCATCTTGTGTCAGCGACTCTGGTGATTTTAAGAGGAGCCTTGTGATGTATAAATTTAAATGAAATATATAAAATTAAATAGGATAATATTTAAATAAAATTGTATAAATTGTATTTTACTACAATCTACTAGGACAAGTACGAACAACAAAAAATTTTAGTATAGTTAATATTGAAACAACACATTAGTAATCCATTACAGATGTTAAAACACATATTTATACGTTAAAACATATTTACGAAAATACCTCATCACTATTAATGCATTTATATAGTTCTCTATAGGCAATTTGCCTACTTGAACTCTTACAGAACCAAGCGTACGTTTCACTTATAAGAAATTCAAGTGCTTTCGGTAAAACCACCTTGCAAGCTGCATTGACAGCCAATTGCACTGAGTGGCACACACATTTAACAAGAATCAACGACGGCACGCTCTCCTTTAATAATGTATAAACGCTTTTTTTGCTACCCACCATAACACTGGCGTTATCAGTGCTGATTCCTATCAAGTTTGATACGGGAATTTTAAGGCGAGACAGCTCATCCAGGAGGCGCTTGGTAATGTTGAGTGCGTCTCCACTTTCAATTGAAACAAGTGAAAGGAACGTTGATTGAATTTTCTCGAATTGAACGCTGTAATATATTATAGCCACACCTGAAAACACAAAAATTTAAATATATTTGGCTACATTAACGACCGTTAATTACCTAGAAGCTTGGTTATACTTATATCGGTAGACTCATCAATTAGCAGACTGAACTTTTCGTTGCCCAGGTCAAGACGCAAATCTTCATTAAAGTGCACAGACACTACATTTTTAATGAGGTTAGTGCACTTGGTTCTGTGCAATTTAACTTTCTTGGCGTCAAAATGTGTCTTAAGTGACCAACCGGCTCAATAGCACAATGCTGGGCTATAAACATAGCTATCGCAGCTTCTTGGTGACAAGTTTCTGATGATTTGACCGGCTCGAAACTAATTTTATTTTGATTCACTAAACATGACGTATTTTGCACATGTTTTTTTGTTGTCATGTGCGCTCTTAACTGGTATATTTTACAGTTAATACTGCATTTGTAGTATTTGCAATAAGCTTTGTTGATGTCCGAATTATGTCGGCTAATCCAATCTTTAAAATCGGGCTGCAGTAGCCAGCAATCCCAAACTTTTGCTTATATACATATTTCTTTTGGCATTTTGAATTTAATACAAATTTTGAAATTGCTCGATCAGTACCAGAGAACGGCACGGGTATACACTGCCGAGGCATACTCGGCAATTTGCGATCGGTGATTCTATGCACTCGGGTAAAGCCGGTGCCGGTGGTTATGGGTAAGTGTATCCGATACACTTGGTAAAAAATTATGAGTGGACCGGCACGATTGTATGTATGTACACACATATGTACGTTTGTGTGTATGTATATTGAGATGCAAGAAATGCCGTCGGCTTTTTGTATTGTTTTTGTTATTGCTGGTGCGCTGTTCTTTCACTCATTTTATTTCTTGAAAACGCCCATTCATACCTAATTAATATTATAATTCAATAGGAAATGTGGAAAATCCGGGGTTTGTAAAGTGAAATTTTACCTGTTTTATGAGTTTTTGGGTTTTTTATATTCATCAATAACCGGAAAATCAGACATTTTATTACCTGTTTATAACACTATTGTAAATGCCTATATAATTACAAAAGGGTATTTTGCAAATTTGTGCAATTTCCATAAATTTCAGGAAAAACCACCTGATATTTTATTTGACCATTTGTCAAAGTAAAAAAACACCCAAAAATCATTCAAAGAAGTCAAAAGTCATAAAATCTACCCGCGAGCCGCGACACACAAGCATCAATAGGGGTGGGGGAAAAACACCCGAGTATTTGCTCAGACACTCGAGTGTCTGAGCAAAACACTCGAGAGTCTGAGCATTTCGGCGCCTCTGTTTGTTTGTATGTTTGTCGCGTTTGCGTAAGTGTGTGTGTGTTGCTTTCTCAAGGTGGCTAACATGTCGCCCTCATTTTGACAATCTCTTTTGCTGTGCTCAACTGAGAGCAATTCGTAAACATTTTTCGTCCGGACGAAACACACACACATGCAAATTTTGATGCTTCTTGCTTGTCGTATTTCACATACAAACATACGCATCCGAGTGAACATACGGAATATGGGTAATTCTCTGGTAAATGTCGCGTGCGAACAGCTTTACAGTGACGAAGCATTGAGAACAGTTTCGCCGCCGAGCCCCTTGTGGTGCGACTCCTGGGCGGCAACAACCTCCTCTGTCTTGGGCTTGCCCTCCAGCAGGAAGCAATTGGTGAGGAAACGAATTGAGCCTGCGAAGGAAAGAGCAAATATATATGTATTAGTTGCAATACAAAAGATGGTGTAAAAACGAGATTTACTGATGCCATAGAAGCCCGAGTTGGGCCCGAGTCGGCCGCGATGGCCGAGCATCTTGGCAACGGGATCCACAAGAATGGGCAGATTGCCTCCAATGTTGTTAATCACAAAGAGGAAGACGCCAATGGTCGAGTAGCGCACACGCAACGGGACAATCTCGACGACAATGGCAAACACAATACCGAAGAAATAGCTCAGGCCCAACGTGATCATGGCCCACAAGGGATCAAAGTAGACGGAACCAAAGGCGGGCAGCGTAGCAGTCAATTGACTGAGCGCAAGGACAAAGGCACGCGATCTGATGCCCATTTGGGCGACAATCTTGTCGACCACAATGCCACCGACAACGACACCGACGCTGCCAATGCCAATGGTAACGGCAAAGAGCCACCAGCCAAGATCGACATCGGGGAAATAGGTGTTGAAATAGAGATCCGCATTGTTGGCAAATGTCATGCCCCACAGTGACATATGGAGGCGGTAATCATCAGCATAATCATGGCAGGACTTTTGATGATTTGCCACCATGTCGGGTTTACCGCTGGCCGTTTGACGATCTCCCTCACCGATTGCCTTCGGTTCCGGCTCCTTCAGAATCGTCGATCCAGTGAGTGCGGCCACAATGACGGTCAGGACACCGGCACCCAGATAACACACACGCCAGCCCAAGTCGAAGAAGTTGAGCTTGGTAATGTAACGACTCACAGGGAAGGCAATGCCATAGCCGCCATAGATGCCCCAGTTGAAGATGGCCATAACCAAGGCACGTTTGCTTTCCGGGAAAATATCGGACATAATTCCGGTGGCGAGGGATTGCAACCGTACTCACTGGCGGCCATTATCATGCGCAATATCACCTGATGCCAATACTGCTTAACGTTGCTCTGCAGGAAGATCGCAATGCCATAGATCACCGTGCACACGGTGAGCATCTTGACCCGATTGTATTTGTCGGCCGCAAAACCCATGAAGACACCGGCTATGATGAGAACCAGAATGAAAGTGGGACCGGCAAGAATCTGATAATCGATGCCCAGGTCATTTTCCATGTTCCATTCGCAGTAGCCGGTGCCATTGAGATCGAGGGCATAGCAACTCGTCTCGATCGCGACGTCGTCGCATTGCGTTGTCAGCTCGTGACGACGAAACATGCTGTTGCATTATAATGTAATGCTATATTTTAAATGTTACTTTGTCATAAACTGAATTTTGTATGTAATATAAATTATTTATAGTTGCCAAAGCAATTGCTTTCGCTCAATTCCGACTCAATTCCATTTTGCGGTGCGACAGCACATTCTGACGATAAATTTTGAGCGGAATGATTTCACTGTCAATCCTCAAGTGCTGCCATATATTTGATTTAGATTCTTGAAGTAAAGGTCAGCGATGTAACATTTTCTAATCTGAATTTTATGTAATCTGCATGTTATGTATTATCAAAATAGGCATGGGATAAATTTGTTGTCTGTTTTTAATTAATTAAATGGTTAATTGGTTTTACTGCAAAAATCTTTAAATTATTGTGCAATTTGTGAAAATATTTATAGGAAATTCTTAAAGTTTGTATCCTTATTGAAACTTAAGATTACGATTATTAAAATTAATTCCATAATTGCCATTTTAAGTGTCAAAATTACATTAAGAAATTTGTACAGTGACTCAAAGTGAGAAGTATAAATTGAAGATGTTTTTTAAATGTGTATTTTGAATTTAAATTTAATCTTCATATTAGACGCGTTACTCGTAAGTGTTATATTTGAATTGAGCAACTTATTTGTTGTTTAAAATCTTGCCTTTATTATAAATTTTATTACAATTTTAACGATGACCTTGATGATGTCTTTTAAAATTTGTGAACTATAATTTTGCTGTACTTTTTCACTGACGCCTTTGAACTTTAATCCTCTGCGGGTTTCACCTCATCTTGACCATCGCCGACAGTTTCTGTGGCTGGCATCTCGGGCACTTCCTCTTCGTCCTGCGGCAATGCGGCCGCACTCTTGCCAGCCAAGGCCAGTTGAGTATCCGCAGGCACAAATTCCTCCTCTTCGACTTCTTCGCCATCGGCACCATCCGCTGCCAGCGGTTCGGGTGGCAACCAGCACGAACCTTTGACCAAACGTTCTTCGATCTCGGCAATTTCGTTCTTGTAATACTGATTGAAATCGGGTCGGTCCCAGATGCTCTTGACCCACTGCAGATTGAAGTCCATTTTGGCGCAACAGCAGAATTTGCGTGCCTTATGGCACTTGGGACACTTGGGCTGTTGGCGGGCTGGATGAGTGTACTGTTGTTTCTGTTTCTTCTTGCAACAATAGGGGCAGACGTGCTTCGGCTTGCGTTTGGTGCTGCAAGGCACCGGCTCCTTGGCATAGACCAAATGTCCGCGCTTCTTGGCACAGAAACAACAGTTGCAATCATCGCCCTCTGGCTGACGTTTACGCGTCTGCATGCGATCGTAGTACTTCTTGAATGCCACCTTAATCTTGGCCTCGTAGGCCATCTGTTCGCTGCACGAGAGTCCATCAAAGCGAGCAAAACTTTCGGCTGACTTGCGGGCCGCATGCACCCAGACACATTCATCATTGTAGCTGGGCCTGCCCTGATCATCGTAGGTCAGCTCCTCCTTGGGCTCGTAGTAGAAGGCCTTGAAGCCACGTTTGATGATACTATAGGCCAGATGTGCTTCGACCTTGTTCATCAGCGACTTTTTGCCCAGCTCGTGAAACAAATCCTCTTTGCGCAAACGCTTCTTGGGCACCGTGTCGATGCAATAGCAAACCTGATCGTAGTGCAAAAAGGCGTAGGTTATAATGTCGACGGTAGACTTGGCTTTGCACTCGTGCAATCCACAGATGATCATAATCTGGGCCAATGTGTTGGCCAAGTCAAGTACATTCTCCAGGAATATCGATGAGGCATTCACCTCGCCCAGGCACTTGCATTGCGTATGCTGATCGATGATGCCGAGAGGCGCATGACGCTGACATTCCTTGTGATGGCAGTTATTCCGGCATCGGAAATCTGGCATGGCATGATGCGCCTGCATCTTCACATTCAACTGGATTAATATTCTTGTATTTGATTTTTTTTTTAATTTTTGTTTTGTTATTTATGATAAAACGTCTAAAGTAATTTGAAATTTTGTGAAAAGATTTGTTTTTTGAGATTCTACATCAAGACAAGCCGAACAAAACAATTTCGATACATTCTGAAAGAAAACTCAATGGGCATCTAATATGTAGAGTTTAAAGACAGTTTTCCAATAGCCTAGGCAGGGCGAAGCTTTAAGAGAAAGACATAAGTTCGTCCCTCTTTAATATTTTATTCGTAATGTATAATTAATGTGAGGAAATATAAGTCAATTTCCATCAAAGCTTCTTACGTTCTTCATCTTCAATTATTATTGGCTTAAATAGCAATGACTTCAGCTAAAAGTTTTATGAGAATTTACGCTAAAATCCCTCTTTGAATTTGCTGCTTGGAGTTATTTCTAAGCACCGAAAAGTATGCTACACATTTTACTGAAATATTGAAATTCCTTTTAAATTCAATTGTCGGGTTCATTTCAAGACTTTGTTTTTAGGCTGAGGTGTAAAGTCTATGAAAAAATAGAAACACCGAAAAGTATGCTACATTTTTTGTTTGCGCTAAGGAAACAAAAATGAAATTCAAAGGAAATCCAATAAAAACAGCTTATTGCATACAATTGTACCGAATAAATGCATTTCCATAACAAAATGTGTCAAAAGAACCGAAAAGGGAAAACAGAAAAGTGAAAACAGCAAAGCAGAAAGCAGAAAAGAGCAAAGTGAACTGTCGACTGCAGGCCATTTCAGTGAACTCCTGTCAGATTTGCGAACCCAAGTTCTTTGTGGGCATTTGTAACTGTTAATGACGGCATTGAGTCAAGTTTATGATTGTTGGGTCGAGGGCCAAATGGAAGTGCCGTCTTGCATAATAGATGCCCTAATGTTGGGACAATATTCATAAAGCGAATGCGAATGCGAATGGTGCTGTGTGTTGGTCCCAAGACATGTCATCTTATGATTACTCCGCCGTTGACTGGCAAATACATCAAAGTTGAATTTATTTTGACAAGCGCCCAATGCAATAGGAGCATAATCAAATATGTATATGCGTGCGTTTGTGTGTGTGTGCGACAGGCTCATAGAAAAAAACAGCGCTGACAACGCCCAAGTCAAACAGATGAACGATAAAGTTGTCATTACTCATCCCGTTGTGTATTTAGACTGCGACAGGCATCCAGACTGAGAGTATTAGATAGAGAGAAATAAATAATAAAAATTGTGGCCTGGCACATCAAATAAATATAAAATATATACAGATTTTTATTCGCAGACATTGAGTGCGGCTTTTATTTCATTTTAAAATGTATCTATGGGGATTTAGCGACTGCTGCTTTTGCCTCAACGACACCAGAGACCTTTCACTCCCACTTTAGCAGATCAACGACAGCAGCGCCCAACTTCATAAACAATTATTAACTACAGTTTTCCTTATCTATAGAGTCAACTTGATACCTGTCGTAAAGTTAGTTAAGTATTTATTTGCAACTCAAGCACGATGGGGAGCCATTAATAATGCTTTTAAGTTTGCAAATACTTTGTGAAAATTTATTCATTTGTATTCATCGTGATCGCTTACTAAGCGTAAACGGAACCAGCAACAGCAGCAGCCAAGATAAACAAACAAACAAACAAAGATGCGAGGAAAACAGACAAAACGCGATAAAAAAACAATTGGCCGAAACTTTTTCGATTTCGTGCGTAAATTATTCGGTTGCGTCGGCATTATATACAACATTTGACAGAAATTATAAGAAGCAGAAAGTTGAGCGAAAGTTTAAGCTCAAAAGACGTCGGCCTCCCGCTTCAGCTATTTGAAATTATGCTAATAACGAAATGCCCAAGCAAAATATATGTGCGAGCCGTCTCGTAAAAAGGTAAAAAGGACAACTGCCACGTGGCGATATGTAAATCAAATTAATATCATATATATACTCGCACATTTACTTACATGCACGCACACACAAAATGAAAGCAATTTGTGTGTTCATGCACCACACTCACCACTCACACGCACACACGGGTCGTATGCGTAATGAGCGTCAACGTATGCGCAATTTATGAATAATTGACATCTGAAAGGCAGCAGCTGGCAGTTGGCAGCGCGCGTCCCTTAAACAGAGCCACTCACAACTGACATTTGACAATTTCGCCTAATGTGTTGGGTAAATTTGCATACGATACTTTAGCTCTGCTCACTGGTAACTGGAACTGCTAACTGGCGGTGCCTTGTAGCCATGGCTACAGTCCAGCGCCTCCACTTGCCGCATGCCACAGAGGCAGCGGCAGCCGCATGAACAGCAGCTCATCATCATTATTTTAAATAAACATTAAGTTACGCTTTACAGCCATTTATCACATTTACAGATTTATGTGCTGCCATTCACGTTGCTGCTGTTGGCGTTGCCTTTCATATTGCATGTTGCAAAGATGTTTGACTACAGCGCCGTGGCACGAACATGCTTGCTTACACCTCCAACCCTTAGGCAGCCACAAAAAGAAATATATACTCAAGGTTGCTTTTATAAACCGAATATTCTATACACTTGCAAGCAGGCTTAGCTTTTGATAAAGTTTCTTGCCAACAAAAAACATGGTTTACATTGCTCATCAGCATGAATAAATTTCATTCTACGGTCGACTTATTATAATATTGTATTATACATATAATGTATGTTAATTAAAATTCTTCGTAGGAATTTTAAGCATAAACTCAAGGCAATGGGTTCGCTTAACATAATATTATATTTTGAAAAGAGTCTTGTACAACTCACCATAAAAATTTGTTGGGTAAAAAAAGAGGTGTGGACTTAACAAATCACAGAATACTTAAACCAATGCCGTTCAAAGTTCAAAAAGATTTTTGCGCAGCTGTTTCGATTTGCGATGATATAAATAAAGCGCACAAAAATATTATGGACGAGTCGTTTGCATGTAAAATCAATGGCGACCCTTATATTTTTTATATATTGATTTTTTTCGCCATGATTTTTTGGGTGAAAAATGCTTTTAATGGTAAGTGGCGACTGTGCACGCATTAAAGGGTTTTATGCGAACAACGTGACAACAGATATAGCGCACAAGAGTCACAATAGTTGCTATTTATATTTATACCCTGTAAACAGGCCTCAATTTCCAGACTGCAAAGCAAAAGTTTGCTAGTCAATTGAGTTGCGTTTTAAACTGCTTCATTGATTTGCTACTTGAGATAATAAAAGTTGAATAGAAAGGAATAACATATATATGGAGATCAGGCTGTCTTGATTAGCCACTCAAGAACCGTATAAAACACCTGCCAACTTTGAATTTCTGTTTCCCCTTTTACTTAGATCCATCACATGAAACACGCGCCGCTTTCACCTGTCACCCACTTTCCGTTCTTTCGATATGCCCCAGTGGCTTTTATTATTGGCGAATGCCAATACTCCCCGCTATCGCATGCAAACTTTTGCATGACTCGAGCAAAAAAAAAAAAAATAAAGGAACTGAAAAGAAGAAAAAGCACCAAGACCGAGTTGGCCAAAGATAAACAACAACAACAACAGTTGGCCATTTTGTCTGCAGGAGATTTATGCGCGATTGCTCAAGTTTTATGAGTTTCGCTGTATTGCGCTGCCTTTGCTTTAAAAAGTCCGTCTGTTCTCTGCCCTTTACTCTCGCTATCTCTCTCTCTCTTTCGATAGTATTCTCGGTTGCTTTTTATACCCGCTACCCATAGGGTAGAAGGGTATTATAACTTTGTGCCGGCAGGAAATGTATGTAACAGGTAGAAGGAGGCATCTCCGACCCTATAAAGTATATATATTCTTGATCAGCGTCAACAGCCGAGACGATATAGCCATGTCCGTCTGTCTGTCTGTCCGTCTGTCCGTCTGTCCGTCCGTCCGTATGAACACCTAGATCTCAGAGACTATAAGAGATAGAGCTATAATTTTTTTTCGACAGCATTTGTTATGTTTGCACGCAGATCAAGTTTGTTTCAAATTTTTGCCACGCCCACTTCCGCCCCCGCAAATCAAAAAAATCGAATAACAAGTGTAATTTTAAAGCTAGAGCTACGAATTTTTGGTATATATAATAATTACTGTAATAGTTATGATTCCTGAAAATTTGGTTGCGTTCAGATAAAAATTGTGGATGTTATTAAAGAAATACTTTTGTATGGGCAAAAACGCCTACTTACTAGGGGTCTGAGTTGCTTTGGCCGACAATCTGGCACATTGTGCCGTTTATGGTATATTTTGAATGGTGTACTACATCAATATACCAAACATACCATTTGGTATATTTTTTAGTATTTTTTAGTATTTTCGGTATATTTTGAAAATGATACCGCAATATTTTGCCTTTATTAAAAATGGGTAGCGGGTATCTCACAGTCGAGCACACTCGACTGTAACTTTCTTACTTGTTCATTATTAGTGGAGGCAATGATTTAAGCCAAGCTTCAATGTGCGGCTGGTGTTTCTTTTATGACTTTTGGCTTGGCAACACGTTGCCAACAATTTAAGCAGCAGCAGCATCATGCCATCGCTGGTCCGCCACTGACTTGGACTCCGACTCCGGCACTTAAACAGCCAAACTGAAGCACTATAGAGCTCAACAATGGGGTTAAAGTGTAAGTTTTTATTAGATTTTGTTGCATTCCGTGTCGGAATTTCGCCAGAGTTGAAAAGGCTTCATTCGCCTTGTGGTGAGCGAATTTTGCATAAGCTGTCCTGTTGCCTCTGATGCTCTAAGAGCTCCCGTGTGCTTCAAAATATGAGCAAACATTTAAACTCTTAAGGAATAGTTTATTAATTATTTAGTATAAGCTGAAAGCTCAACGTAAGCTGGCGCATTGCTGGTAAATTAATAAAATAATGGAGATAATAGTGTGGACAAGTGATTTAGATAGTGGCTGCTACAGGTTGCACATTAGCATGGATAGTTTGTGAAGAGAGAGGAGAAGTTCAATTACCAGAATGGTCAAATTAAACAGATGATTAAATAAACGCAAGCAAATACTAATAGAAATTGAAATCAAAATCATGCTAACTACTACATACTACGAATAATTATTACATTCAGCATTCTAAAAATTATTTGTAACAGTAGTTAGATTGATTTTTAGAATGTTTATTATATATTAGAAATGAATTGTCTATTGTTATTAAGAATTCAAATTTTGAAATGAACATGAATTTGAATTATTATAAAAGAAGAACTCAAAAGAAAGTTAATGCAAATACTAATGAAAGCTTGTATGATGAAAGCAGTGTTAGTGCAAATATACTGTTATTATTATAAATATATGCTACACATCTATATAAATTCGTTTGCCAATAATTATTTAAATGCTTAAGACAAACATAAATTGATAGTCATATATTATTATTCGAGTGGGTATTCTTAACGCATTTGTATCAACAATTGTATATTTATGATATGAAATGAAAAATTCAATCAACACTGAAGAAATTCCAGTCGTGCAAACTTTTAAGTTCGTGAATAATTAGAGAGCGATTTTAGATTGTACTATAATTTACATAAATGGTATTGCCTTTAATAGTTATACCCCCAAAGACAAACGTTAATTCATTGTCGCATATTGATTTTAATTCGAATACTCGATAGCTTTTATCACATTCAGTATCAACAATAATGAAATTAACAATGACAATTTACTTAGCTCATATATTGAACAACTTTACAAGCCGCGCGTTAAGCTTGTATTGATTTCTAATTTGTCCGACATTTTGAAACATCCCCAAACAACAAACATTACGAAAACATATCGGCATAGAGAACATATGAAAGCCCTGCAGGAACGGTAATGTCAAATCAATACAACATCGCCGACTAACCTTAATAATCCACAATGACAAATGGCGATACAGCACTTAATTGGCAATAGTAGTTTGGTGCTTGGGGGGTTCACACAAATTGCTGGTTGCTATCTTAGTGCCATCATCGTCCGCAATGACAGCAACTTGTTTTAGCCCGAGGTCCCCGAGGCTAATAACGAAAATCATTACAAAGCCATTAAGTGGGCCAATCAAAAGGCATGCAAAAAGAAAACAGCTCGATATTGCACTAGGGAAAGAAAAGAGGCTTAACCAGAACTTAATGTAATTCAATCAGAAGGCAAATGCCATTGGAAAATGCAAAGCTAAATTTATGGGGCGTAACCAAAAAAAAAAAAAAAATGGATTTAATGATGGCGAAGCTGAAGAAGGATTGCAGAGCAAATTGACGGATTTGTCGGCGCCATAAATTAAGCGACGCGGTAATTGCCTGATAAATGTGCGGCCAACGGGAAAACACGAAGGATGTTGTGCAAAAATACGAGTTTTCTATCAAATGTTTGGATTGATATGATAGATACACGAATCGTGAATGTGTGGGTAGCAAGGGTTGCCAACCAGCTGAAGACTAGCACGCAATTTGCCACGCCACGCCACGACGTTGGACTCCCTCCTCGAATTCGACTTTCCCATTTCCTGGGAGGCTTTTAGGCATAGACATCGACAATGTGGGCGTGTCTCGTTGTTGATGTTGTTGCTGTTGCTGTTGTTGACGCTGTGACGCAGTTGGTCGCCTTGCTCAATTGATTGATTGATTTGCTTATGGCTAAATGAATTCGTCATAAATATTTGAACGGCACTCTTCGTTGGACGCCAATATCTCATGCCTCGCAAAATGTTAGGCAATCTCATTTGAACAGAATCAAATTTAATGATTGAATGTTGTACCAAGTGCAGTATTAAATATTACAAGAAGGCTTGCACATTAACATAAAATGAAATCAGTTTAAAATTCAATACATTTCAATACAATACAATTTGTTATTAATTATTAGAGCTTTGTTTTAGTATTTCATTCAATAATCTCATTTTGATCAAATAATGAGTTGGGGTTTGTGCAAAAATTTATGATTTATTACTCTATTATTGATAATTTTTGCAAATTGTAAGCCGCTTAGTACTTTATTTAATAATGAGTTTGTTTAATGCAAAAATTTGCGATGCATTTATAGTATTTGTCTGCTGCTATTATCAACATTTTTAATTGGAAATTGTGTAATTTATTTTTCATTAGTATTGTATTTTTAATGCCATTAATATTCATGAGCCACTGCTCTTAGTATAATTTCGTTAACTAGGGTTGCGCTTTAAGTATTTGTAATTTAGGACTCCACTGGGAAAAAGAATTAATCCGAAAGTCAAGAAAGTAATGGCAATGATTTCAATGAAGAATTTTACTTTCTCTTTTCCAGACGCCATCAAATATGACAAACTTTTACCATATCTTAATTATAATAAAATTTGAATACATTAAAGGCAGCATATATTTGTTTTAAACTTTTTCTTTAGGGGACAAATCTGAATTAAATATATTGTTTACTCATGAATATTCATTTGGTAATTTTGTGCTTCATCTCAGAACTTCCCACACACAAAAAAACAAAAACAAAAAACAAAAATATATGTATTTAATTTGCTGTACATTATTTAGTTCTGGTTGCTTGATTATCCAGTAGCAGCTGTTGCTGAGTTCTCGCTAACTGCGAAGGCGGTTGAGAACGTTCACATATGCCAGTTAGGAGGAGTACATTGGGCAGGCTTTAAAGAAAGCATTGCGAGTCGCACAAAACGATTTAATGTAAATAATTTATCAACTCTGGTGTGCTGCTTCCATTCTTTCATTCTTTCATTCAAGAGAGTAGACACACACACCTGTGTCGCCATCGTCGAGCGGCTTGTTGCTCGTTGTGTTGGTTGTTTTTTGTCTGGATTTAATTTACATATTCACATCCGGCTTATT
Organism: Drosophila albomicans; assembly: GCF_009650485.2. NCBI lineage: Eukaryota > Metazoa > Arthropoda > Insecta > Diptera > Drosophilidae > Drosophila > Drosophila albomicans. The sequence continues at coordinate 12,821,828 of NC_047631.2, forward strand.
TTCATTTTTTCCCCATTTGCTTCGATGTTGTTGTTGTGTGTACAAGCTCCTGTTGCCGTGAGCAGGATTATTTGGAGCATTGTCATGAGATAGTCAAATGTGAGGCGTTAAGCTGCCGTAGGGAAAGTGCCGAGTTTTATCGTTATCCCAGCTGGTGTGTGTGTATACATACTCGTATGTGTGTGTGGGTGTGCTCATGTGTGCGTGCATGTGTGCGAAATTAGCAAGCGCTTGGCTTATAATGCGGCTGCTGAAAATGTATTTAAAATAAAGCCAAAAGATTGCTGGCACTTTGATTGACAGCCCTGATACTCTATCAGACCATGAGGCATTTACTTTAGCTTTAACTTTTGGCATTTACTGCATTTAAATAGTATTATGCATTTGATTGTGGGGATTAAGCTGAGACAGATAACCAAATGCCTGTCATCCGGGATGATTATGACGCAAGGTGTTGTCTCTTGAGCATTGAATGTCAAATGGTCTCAGTCGAAAATGTAAAAAGCATAAAACAAAGAACAGGTGACACTTCATAAAACAATTGTTTGCTTAGCTGGTTCTGTATGCCTGCCAACATGGCGTATGCATAATATTTTATTTTATGTGTACTAGACAAAGCTGTCGGAGGCGTTAATCAAAACGAATGTTGCGCTCATTAATCAATTACAACCAGTGACAACAACACGATCACGAACACGAACAGCAGCTGAGACAACAACTTGGCAGGCTTAACGTGCTTTCAATTAGGCGCCTAATTCAAATGAATGCTCCAGAGACCGCAGGAATTTGGCAAATACGTGCGTAAATAAGCGACTCAAGTCAGGCTCAGTTTTTTTTTTTTTTTGGCTTGTTTGTGCATTTTCCGTTTGTTTTATTGCGGGGGAGCGAAGCAAACATTTTTCATGATTACCGCTCGTTAATAACTGGCCTGCCGGTAATGTCGTGTCGTGTTTACGACGCCTCGGGAATTTTTTTGTGAAAGGTAGCAAACAAAAAAGTCAAGAAGGACGGACTTTAAATACACTACATTATGGCGCTTGACTTCTTTTTTTTTTTTTTTGCTTTGAAGCCATGTTAAATGCACGAGTTTAATGATAGCGTCAGCTAAGCAGCTGCTTCGACTTGTGCCACATTTTTAATTGCCTGCACTTAAATGGCATTATGAGCTGCCAGACGACGACGATGACGATGATGATGATGATGATGATGTTGCTGCTGAGTTGACTTGTCTGGCTTTGGCCTGGTTTCAACGTCAACGCAGCGAGAGCATTTATTATTTTTTCCACGTCTTTTGCCATGCTGTACGCTGGCTTGGCTTAATTGTCATATTTAGTTGTGTGTGTGTGCGTCAAGTGGTAATTATTTAAGCATTATTTCAGTTGCAACGTGCTTGGAGGAGCCAAGTGCAAGGTCGACCTACAAGTTTATGCAAGTGACGCATGGCAACGTTGGCCTTTGTGGCCGCCAAAGCAATTAATGTGGTCAACAAATGTGTCACCAGGACAGGACGAAAAGGACCTTGTCACAAGCCACAACAAAATGTCGCTGACATTTTGTGTAAATGCTATTTTCTGCCACAACAGTGTTGTAGAATATTTATTCGCCCCGCAAACAAGTCGCAAGTCGGTCAAGGCGACTTTAAGGCACTGCTAAATATATATGTACTATATAGTAGTCCATTAAATTCGCAATTGACAATCGAATGGGCAATCAAATGTGACATGAACGCATTTGCCACGCTAAATCAGAAACAAGTTCAATTTTTATTACAAACTGTTAACGACAATTGAATGCGCTTCTTGCGGGCAATTAAAGCATCCTTTATTGCTCTTTAACAAAAATGTCAGGTAATAAAAAAGCAAAACATTTATTCGTTTGTTATTCAAAAGGGAGAGAAGTGCACAGCTTTTGATAGCAGCCAAAAACGAAAATCGTTGACAAACATGGCATTATACTCGCAGTAAAAGCAGGAAACGGAAATTCCACCAATTTGCTTGATTTCCTTTTGCTTTCATCCACAACACCATGGACATTTACTATCGCCAAGTGTCATTCAGTTAGAGCGACTCAATGGCAGAATGGCTGCCAGGTGCCTCTACAAGTGAGCTGTTTGGCTTAACATCAATCGTGTTTAGTCACTTGTCGTTTTTGGGCCATATAACACTTAATTGTAAGTGCGCCTATGTGTGTGTGTGTGTTTGTGTTTGAGTTTGAGTTTGATTCGCTGTTGCATGTGAAAGTGAGCGGAAAAGTTGTTGACACACACAACAAATTGAATTGCATACAATTGTAATCGACTCTTTTGGCAGCTCGCTAACATCAGAGAAGCAAACAAGTTGCTGACAATTTAGTTTGTTTTTCTTTTAAATTGTAAATGGCAGAAAAAACGAAAATTTAAAACGAAAATGTTTCGTTTAGAAAAGCTGTAATCTGTAAATTATTAATTGGATTGTTCTAAAGTTTTTAATATTTATTTTGTAGCTTATGTTTGGTTGTTATTTAAATAAATATAACAACTAGTGTATTAACATTTATTTGTTCATTTAATTATTTATTTTCTATCAATACAACCTAAGTCTTATAGTATAAATTATGGTTCTTGTCACTAAAATCTCATTTTATTATTTTGAATTTACTTTTCATGTACAACTAATTTATTTCGAATTCAATTTCTTATAGTTTAAAATATGCGTATCTTTAATTTAATATCATGAATATTTAATAGGAAGCATAAAGTTTAATGATAACATTGAAGCTTAAACTTTATTTTAATTATATTCATTTTTGTATAAAACAATATGTATTTAATTTGTTAAGTCTACAATTTCTAATAATTTAAATTCGTATATACTTAAATTGTATGTGTTTATGAGATTCACAATTTATGCGAAATTTATGAACAATAAATCCGTAGCTGTTTATTAAACATTTTTTTTAGAATAATGTTATGTGAATTTATCTAATTAATACTCGAAAGTGAATCAGCAATGTAATTTTCTACATAAGTTTCAATTTCCCTGACTTCTAACATGATTTCTAATTATTAAATGAGGCAACCATTTTCCTATTTATAGTATTACCAAATATTCTCATTTTACTCTGCACTATCTCATACTCTAGCTCATCATAAATTCCCATGAAATTTATCAAATTAAATGATGACAGTAACAAGAACCAAGCGAGAAATTCGAAACAATCCAAATAACGATGCGTTTATTTTAGCGTGTTGTCGCAAAGTTTGTTTAATTCAGCTATTTATTTGGCAAACTCAAGCGTAAGTGCTGTGTAAAATGAAACCCGCGAAATTTGCATTCGAATTACGAAATTTGTAGTTTTAGCCAGCGTATAACGTTTATTTTCGACTAATGCGAACTTTGACTGTGTTTGTATATATTTAACTGGTGTGGTGTAGTTTGCTCATTGTTAGCACATGCCACATGCCACATGCCTCCGATGCCACACGACAGCCTGCCACTCGCAACAACACACAAAAAAAATAGAAACAACTAAGAAAGCAACAGTGGAGTGTATTCGATTGTAAGATACCCGCTACACATTGTAAATAAAAGGCAAAAGAGTGCGATATTAAATTTTAAAATATACCGAATTAATATATCACAAAAATATTAAAAATATACCAAAGGCTATATTTGATGTAGTACTACATTCAAAATATACCATAGAGTGCAAAAAATACCATACCAAACCATTCGAAAAATTATAGCTCTATGTCTTATAGTTTCTGAGATCTGTGTGCTTATACGGACAGACGGACATGACTATATCGTCTCGGATCCTGACGCTCATCAAGAATATATATACTTGAAGGGGCGGAGATAACTACTTCTGCCTGCTACGCACATTTCCTGGAGGAACAGGCTACCTTATGGGTAGCGAATATAATAAGCAAGAAAGCTACATCAGAGTATGAAAGGGGAACGGTGCGGTATATTAATATAGTACTAAATTCAAAAAATACCAAAGAGTTCAAAGCAACTAAGATGCAACAATTGTCATATAAAATTATTTCTAAATAACTTCTACAGTTTTTAAACGATCGCAACCAAATTTTCAGGAGTCATAGCAAGTGCTGTCGAAATAAATATTATACCTCCATGAGAGATCTACATATGTGTTCATACGGACTAAGGGACAGATTGACTGACGGACATGGCTATTGTCTCGGCAAAAATACTTACTTTATGTGGTTGAAGAAATCTTCTTCTGACTACTCTATACCTTTGCTGAAGGCAAAATGTTATAATACCCTTCTACACTATGTGATGCGGGTAGAAAAATGCCGATGGACAATTGTCTGCGTGTGAGTGTTGCTGCCTGGCGTGTGTGTGAGTGTTGCTGTCTGTGTGTGTGTTGTTGGCAGTTTGGTTGATTGCAGCCACTGACACATGGTCGCTCAGCCATTTTGTGAATATTTTTGGGGCGTTTTTGTAGAAGACGAGAGGCGAGAGGCGAGAGGCATAGAAGGATGTGAGAGAGTGTTTACTTCTGTTCGCTTATTTTGCTTTAATGACATTGTTTTGTCTGTTGCGTGTTGAACACAAAAAATAAAAGCAGGCCAGCAAAACTAAGAGACACAGAGACAGAGAGAGAGATAGAAAGCGAGCTAGCGAGCAAAACGCAAATCAAATACCAACAGCTAGCAGAAAATGTGGTGGAAAATATTTGCGGTTGACTTGCACTGAATGCCAACGGGAGAAAAAGCTGGTACTAACCATTTTACGGAGAATTCAGTTAGCTGACTTTGGTTGGTTGCCCAACATCAATTGAGATACTGCACCGACTAGAAACGGTGGCGATTGTTCAAGCCTTAAACGATTTATTTTGGATCAAGAGACTTTCAAATTTTGATTTGCATTTTTGTTCTAACTTGAATTTTGTTTATTTAATTTAATCAGTTGTGCTCGTTCAACCAAAATTCTCATTTTATTTTAATGAAATGTTTTGCCTCGCTTGGGGCAAAGAATAAATTGCATATTATATTTATATTCATGGCCGAAGGAAAACTTAAAAATGCACCTGGAAATGGCATTTCAACTTAATGATGTGCACAATTTCCGGTTCATTTCTTGTCAACAAATTGCAAGCGCCAACATGAAAAAGAGAGTCAACACATATGTGAACTGCCTGCGAGGCGTATACTTAATATATTTAAGGAGATTTCTTTTTAAAGAAGAGAAAAATACTTTTGCAGAAAAAGTAGTGGAAGAATTATTCCCTTTTAGATTGTCATTTTTTTCGTACATTTTTTCATCGTTCGTTCTGCAGCGATTCACACAAATTGCATTATTTCTGCACACATTCGGCTAAGCTATTAGAAAATGTAATTTATGATTACGGCTTTACACGTTTTTATACACGAACACACGCTTGGGAAAATGCATACAAATTTTTGCCAAGAATTTATAGTCGCATATTCGCCAGCATTATTTCCGCTAAACCAAATGCACTTTTTACGAGGCTAGCGTCAATAAAAGTGCAAAATTTATGGCATCGTTTTTCCACAGTTTTCACGCCTTTCAGAGAAAAAAAAAAACGAAAAGAACAAAATAGTAATACAAATCTACGAGCGGACAATAATAAAACGAAATAAATCATGCATCTGAAATTGTAGTTTTGATATTGTTTCCATTGTTATTTCGCTAGTAAAACTTTTACAGCGGCAACTTAAAACGAGGCAAATGCAGTGCAAGTTGACACCTGGGCAATTGCATGAGTCAGCTAAGCTGCAATTGTTGGCTGTAAATTGCAGTTGACGTGACAAAGCCAGCACAATATACATATATTGCGCATACGACACGTATGGCTTTCAGTTGAAAGCTTTGTGCAAAGTGAAAGCATATCGTCTTACTCAAGTCAAATATATTTCCATATTCTCATGCTTATTTGCTTGAACATCGAGTTAATTGGTTAATCAAACGGTATCATTAGTTGATTATCTGGCCAGCAAAATGTTCAAATAATTTAATTAATTAAAATTGGGAGGCTATAATGAATATCAGTAGCAAGTCTAAGCCATTCTATAAATACACACACATTCGCAATAAAGCCAATTAAATTTAATTATACTTTGTATTTGAGAACACAATCATGACCCAGAAACTTAGTATGTGTGTAGGATGACATGACTTGCACTTTGTTGCGTATACGCAATATGTGTGCTTTGGCTCGCTTGTCTTGCTTGCTTATTAAATATTTAGTTGGTTAAAGTGGTCAATTTCCGTAGGTCAGAGTTCAGCTCAACTTGTGCAGGTCGAAGTAAACGAACAGCGGATAATCTCAACGAAATTCTTGTTATAATTAGAAGCTGATGAAGTTCTATCAAACTCTTAATTTAAAGTATTCATTTTGAACTCTACTATGGGTAGCGGGTATAAAAATAAGTTTTTAAAATATTCATTATAAGAAGTATCAATATACAAAGAAAACTAAAAATATAAATTGATGCGTTTTGTAATATCGCAACTGTATTTCTAGAAATAACAATCATAAAATGAATATGGTTGAAACTGCGCAACAAACTAAACCCCGAAGCAAAGTTTTGTATTTCTCTTGAAGCGAAGATGCAGCCACTTTATCGATTGTTGAATATTTACTTGCAGAACTACAATATCAAACAGTTGACGTACAACACTCGCTGCGGGATTTCACCCACTTGACTGTGAGCCACAAACGCAAACGCAAAAGCAAACTGTACAAACAGCAATTGCTGCAGCTGCGTTATTTTATTGCTAGAATTCCCATATTGCATAGTTGTTTATCTATACTATTGTATACGAGTAAGTAGTAGAAAGACGTCTCAGCTGCAACTGCTGAGTATTATAATCAAGACATAGTTCGTGCCATTAGTACATTCAATTCAAAGCGAATGAAACAAATCAACATGTCTCGGCTCTACACGTACCATTTGAACTCTTACTCCACTTCTAGAGATATATAATATATCTCTTCCTCTCTCTCTGTCTCTATCTCTATGTAGTGTCTGTCTATCTATGTGTCTGCTAGAAGATGCATGTCTCCGGTTGCTATAATAAATTACGTCAGCATTGTTGTCGTTCTTGAGCGAGGCAGTGCATACAAATGTGCTAATTTATAAGCAAAACAATTAGTTATATGCAATCAAACTAGTTTCCAACTGAAGGCAACACAACAACAGCACACACATACATGTATAAGGGTGGGAAACATGTACATGATAAAGGCACAACGGAAGGAAAGTAATTTTCATAAGAGCACACTTATAATAGGGTGTGTGTGTGTGAGTGCGAGCCTGTATAATTATTTAGTTTCTATTGCGTATACGTCATGTTGTGTTGTGGTCGAGAATATGCTTAGTCTGCCCACAGGAAGCACACAAAGTACTTGGCCAAAGAATGGGTTCGTTTTTCCTCCACGCAAAATTCGATGAGTCATGTTGTTTTGCAACAGTTGCACAATGGAATCTAGTCAGATGAGTAATTGACTTGCCGCCAAACTGGGATTATTATTATTATTATTATTATTATCCGCTAGCCAAGAAAGACAGTTTGCCACAACTTTGCCACATGACAGGGCACACCTTGGCAATTGCGTGTGACGGGCAGAGTGCAATTGGCAGGCGTATATTGAACATGGGGACAACACATATTGCGCATACGCCTCATGTGTCAACACTTTTTTAACACACACACACACACACGCAGATGAACACTTTTCTCATCTTACAACACACAGTTTGCTCAGCTTCTCAGTATCAGCTCAGGGCTTTCAATGCCAATTCCAATTGCTTTTTCCTGTCTGTGGCAACGTGTCACGTGCAGTGCTTAGCACAAAATGCTATTTTGGCTTTTATGTTTATGCTTTTGGCCGGACATTGTGTGTGCGCTCGCATGCTTAATATTTTTCACAACCGGGCACAAGAGAACACAGCACACACAACCCGCCAGCGTGTGTGACACTGTGTGTGTGTGTGTGTGTGTATTACAGCTCTGACAGGTGCGTGTCGTCTTCCATAGTCTGTGACATTTATGCAACATTTATTAAGTGTACATTGCCAGCAGAAGACACCGACACCGCCACCGCCATAGCCACAGCTGACAAGCTTCGGCCACATTTTCATTTCCATTCAACACAGTCAACTCATTTGGTCTGCTGGATTTTTCGTAAATTAATTCATGCCAAGGCAACAACCGTACAAGCACACAAAGACTCTGCTTGTATTTATTTTCAGGTTAAAGAAGACGAAATTGTAACTACGAAAATTTCAGTTGCCTACTTTTGTGCGCACTTGTTGCCTCTTACCTTAAACAAATACAGAATTTAAAATCAAGTCAAGCAAACAGACTTTATTGACTGCTCCGAAGTACTTTGTTTATTCAATTCATTGCACATAATGTGTTCTGCTCAATCAATAGGCATTTTTCGGGGCACAGCACTAGTGTTTGTTAATGGGAACGCATGGGAAGGAAAGATGAATAAGAATGTGTAGTTATCTATAGTCAAGCTACACAGTTGGTTGCATCTAGCAGCTGTACATAAATTGATTCTAAACGTTTTGTTTTGGTCGATTTAAGCTTGAATTCAACTATAAAGAGTTGTTGTTAACTTATTTGTATACCCGCTAGACACAGGATAGAAGGGTATTTTAACTTTGTGCCAGATAAAATCATCTCCGACCCCATAGAGTACATATATTCTTTATCCGAGGTAACAGTCGGAGATAGCTGTCTCTCCGGATGGGAAGCGGGTATCTCACAGTCGAGCATTCTTGACTGTAACGTTCTTACTTGTTATATTTTTATACCCGCTACCCATAGGGTAGAAGGGTATTATAACTTTGTGCCGGCAGGAAATGTATGTAACAGGTAGAAGGAGGCATCTCCGACCCTATAAAGTATATATATTCTTGATCAGCGTCAACAGCCGAGACGATATAGCCATGTCCGTCTGTCCGTCCGTCCGTCCGTCCGTTGAACACCTAGATCTCGGAGACTATAAGAGATAGAGCTATAATTTTCGACAGCATTTGTTATGTTTGCACGCAGATCAAGTTTGTTTCAAATTTTTGCCACGCCCACTTCCGCCCCCGCAAATCAAAAAAATCGAATAACAGGTGTAATTTTAAAGCTAGAGTTACGAATTTTGGTATATACAATAATTACTATAGTAGTTTAGTATAGTAATTTCTGAAAATTTGGTTGCGATCAAATAAAAATTGTCGAAGTTATTTAGGAAATACTTTTGTATGGGAAAAACGCCTACTTACTAGGGGTCTGAGTTGCTTTGGCCGACAATCTGGCACATTGTGCCGTTTATGGTATATTTTGAATGGTGTACTATATCGATATACCAAATATACCATTTGGTATATTTTTAGTATTTTTTTTAGTATTTTCGGTATATTTTTAAAATGATACCGCAATATTTTGCCTTTATTAAAAATGGGTAGCGGGTATCTCACAGTCGAGTACACTCGACTGTAACTTTCTTACTTGTTTGTTTTTGAAATAAGTAAATATATTCTTCCGTATGAACACTTCGAGACGATTCGAGATGGCACTCGTTATATCAACATACCATATATTCATACATTTCGGTTTATTTTAGAATTCTGTTTTCAGAATATTATTTTGATATATTTATATCATAATACGGCACTGTTTTGCTTTTACTGCCAACGGAAAGCGGGTTTCTTACAGTCTCTACACTAGTTTTCCTACTAGTTGAATTTCAGTTGTCTATGTTGACTTAAGTTCCTTTAAAACCTTAAGCCTACTTAGCATAAATGCATTTAAATTCATTCACTCAAAGCACTCTAAAATTGAAGTATAATTATGAAGAGACACTCCCACATTTTCAAGTTCAACTAAAGTGAACTAAATGACTGTAATTTCAAGGGCTTAAGCACTTAGTTTTGGCCTGATGAAAATGTCAATGTACACTTTCCCCGCAGAGCAGCTAAGCAGGAGGCCTATAATTTTGAGGGCTGTCAAGCATTTGGCCTTTTATCACACATACGCCCTGTTGCACGCGCCAGACTACTTAATTTTCAGACTGCTGTCAATGAACGCAAAATTTCATACAATACAAATTTGGAGCATAAGAAAGCTGAACTGAAGCCGCGAGCTATTCATTAGCATTTGATGTTGCAACAATTGGAATTTATGTACCCAGAGGACCGTGATAATTGACAAGCCAAGGGAGCAATACCATAATTCATTCACTTGGCAAGTAAACAAGTGCGACTACGAAGTACTTTTGCCAAGTTGCCAACTTGAATGATGATTTGCTTTATTGTGTGTGAGTATGTGTATGTCTATGTGTGTGCGTAGCAGAAATCGCAGCCAAAATTCATGTAAAGGTCAAAAGGTTTTCGGACCACGAAAAAAGCTGCCAAAAACCAACAATACAAAACATTGCCAACAAAAAAAGGGTTCGACACAATAAACTTACGTACATTTATTGGGAAAGCTGTCAAAACGTTTTATGCTCACACTTAAAGTCGCTTTTATGTCAATTCTCTGGAAAATACTTTGTATACGTTGTTTTTCCAAAGATACAAACACACAAACCTTTTCCCTTGTTGCCCCTTCGAATTTCTGTGTTGATTTAGTTGCTTTGAGGTTAAACGATAATCGTTTGATTTTGTAAGCGACTTGCTTATTGTTTTGAATGTTTTGAAAATGATTTGCATACGTTGCGTATGAGTATTGCATGATTTGAGTAATTGTTCAATAGTAATTTAGTTATTGATTTCTTAATTGACTAAATGAAGTGAGCTTGTTTAAAGTTGATTCAAATATTTTTGGAATTTGTAAACATGATTCCAATTTTATTGTCATAATCTATTGTCTCCTATTATAATTTAAAAAGCAGAAGGACTTTATTTTTATCTGAAACTAGTGTATTCTTTTATCAGATTCATATTTGGCAGTAGCTTTGATTGTATTTTAAACTCAATGTTTTAAACTACAATTATATATGCTACTATAAAATCATTTAATCAAGTCAAAACGTTTGATGTTTACTGCCTTTTAATTAATTTATGTTAGCAATAACATAATCTGAATTAATTACAGAAAAATAAATTGAATTAAATGCGTTTCGGGCAATTGAAATTACACAAACAAAAGCATATTTACAACATAAATATTAATGCAAAATTGATTAATGAAAACAAGTATTTGAAATGGATATGCTGAAACAGCAGATGCGCTATATTCCATTAAAAATTATGATGTTTAAGCAAGTTAATCACTCCCTATTGCAAATTGTATGCTGAGTATAAAAAGGGATCAGAAATGTGCACTTAATTGTTAAATGGAAAAGACAAACAGGCAAATTCATTAACTGACAATCAACGCAATTAATTTATTTTCATCTTTGCAATTGTTTTTTTCCCCTTCAATTTCATTCACTAATTTTCACTTTTCATAAAAGTCTCCTTAAATGCGCATTAGCTGTCGATGCGCACTCTGAGGCCATTTTCTGTTGAGTGAAGAGAAAAGGAAATCAAAATGAAACCCAAACAAGGCGCAAGTTAATTGAATTTATTGTTGTCCTTTTGCTGTTGCTCCTGCCTTTTGTTTTCGTTGTCCTTTCCTCGCCTATATCCTGCACCATTTGTTAACATGCATGGAGCGCAGCTCAAAAATTTGGTATTTTAATTTTCGCATGTTTTTCCTTCTTTGTTGTTGTTGTTGCTGCTGTTGCTGCTGTTGTTTTGTGTTTTTAGGTTCTTTTGTGTTTTGACTGTGAATTTGCGCCAGCATTTTTATTTCCACTGCGTAAATTGGTTTTATTTCGCCCAGGCACGTGGCCAGGGACAAAAGAGCAAAGCTTTTCACTTCAGCTTTTCACCAGCAATTTTCACTGCCATTTGTGCGCTGCTATTTCTGCGTGCGTATGTATGTAAGTGTGTGTGTGTGTGTGTGTTTTCCCGTCTGGCTTAGGTATTTATGTTCATTTGTCTGGCTTTAATGTAGCCGTGCCAAAAAGAGGTTTACTTTCCGACATTTGGTTTTTTGCACCGCATTTACTTTACGGTTATGTGCGGTCTTTTGGTTTTTTATCCATAAAAGAGCTGCTTAAAATATATTAGCTAAAAAGAATTACCTGATGCCATTTACCTGACCTTTTATAGAGCATTGCTTGCGCCCAAGTTTAATTCAATTTTAAAATATATCCACAATGAAAACTTTATCAAAATGCTAAATGCCCGAGTTTTCAACTTGGCACTTGACATTTTTTCTATTAAACTTTAGCTGCAATTTCCTTCTAGTATATTCATCTCCTTCGTTGTTTGCAAGTTTCACTGGAGTTGCATAAATAACGTCAACATGTTGAAATTGCTTTTGCAATTCAAATTTATGCAGCTTTAGCTAATAGACTCCAGGTGGAAATAAAGTGATGCGAGAATAAACAAGATAGCATATTTTGGTGTAAAAGAAGCACAATTATACTTTGATAGTTCTTGGCAAGTTGTTGAATTGTTTATGCAACTTTAACCAAAAATTCAAGTGCTCTGAAAATCAATAAAATACAAATGTAAAATATATGTAATTCCAGCATGCAAATGACTAGAGTTAAAACCGCAAGAAACAAAGACAAAATCTGCCGTAAAATAAAAAAACAAATAAAAAAGAAAAGACATACATACATGTATATGGATTTAAGCGTCTCTGTGTTTTATGTTGAATAAATCCTCTTAACAAGCGCAAATGCGATTGCAATGCTACAGGTCCCCAAAGTAACGAGTAAACAGCAAAGACAGGGAATAAAGAGGAATTTGTACAATTGTTTGACATGTTAAATATATGTGTGAATATATAGCAAAATACTTAAGCTACAACCATTGGGCATTAAATTAAGTGTTTTTTATCCTTTGGGGTTTACAGATTTAAAACTAAAAGTTGAAATCACATATAAAATTTTCATATTTAAAATACGCCAAAATTTTTTCCAGCAAAAGAAAGTAATTATTTATTTTGAATTGAATATGCGAATTCATCTGAGATTTGCAGATTTGGTTTTGATTTTCTTAAAATGGACTTTTGGCGTTCTAGCGAACGCAGACATCATTCATTTTTAAATGACTATTTGAGTGTTCAAAGCTTCGCGTATTTCATGGAATTCTTGTTTTTCTTCTCTTGCCTCCTTTCAGAACCCTGCCATGCGTACGAACCATTCAAGTGTCCCGTCGATGGTAATTGCATTTCCATACAATATTTATGCGATGGTGCGCCCGATTGCTCCGATGGCTATGATGAGGATATGCGTCTTTGCACAGCGGGTAAGTACGACGAACTGTGAAAGTTTTCGATTGGATTTGCAATTGCAGCGCATAAATTACGCATACGAACGGTTGGCCACAAGACATAACAATAATTAGTTGCAAAACTGCAGTGAAACAAGCGCAAATAATTCAATTAATCTGGCCATTTGATGTCTTGGCTTAATCAATGCCAAGCGAAATTGTGCCCCCTAGGAATGCAATCAAAAATCTGGCACAACATTTTCGATTGAAGCTTAAAATTGGCAAAATGTTGCTACCAGAATCCCGGGCAGGAAATTAAAGGCCGTATTCCAATTAAGCCTGTTAGAGTCATGTGTGTGTGTCAGAAATGTCAAGGACACAAATATCTTACATGGCCAGCAGGCCAAACACTGCCAAATCCAGAGATTGGGCTACTCAGTTGAATTTGTAACACGATGTTGCACTTTACAAGATTTCGCACACAAGTTGCCGACTTTATGTTCGTGTAGTTCTTCTTGGCCTGAATCTAATCAAATTAGCCCTACACACACTCACACACACACATAAGCAACAGCAGCAGCAGCTGAAAAACTTTTGCCAGCAAATCAAAAAGTTTCAATTTTGTCGTCCAGTTTTGCACGTTGAAAGTTTTGCGGCATGAATTTAATGTGTAAAACATGCCGCAACAAAACTTTTCGACAATGACTGAGTTTCACCGAAAAAAAAAACAGTTGATGGATGCAGTCTTCATATTGTATGCACAGTCATGAGAAAGAAATGCTTCAAGCTACGTAAACTTTCATTTAAATTATTAGCAGTGATTAATAAGCAAGTTTCTTTGTTGTCTTTCAATTTAACTAGATATAAAATATACTTTTCACATCAATCAAGGACACAGTTGCTTACTCAAAAGATAGTTTATAGATGCATGTCACAGAACTATGTCTTCATATTGTATTCATAGCCATGAAAAAGAAACTTTTATATCAATTATTAGCACTTAATGCCAGTTTCTTCGTTTTCTTTAAATTATTCAATTTTCCATATTAAAGCCACAAAATTTTACTCAAACAAGTAAGAAAACTGCAGTCGAGTATGTTCGACTGTGATGTACTCGCTAAGTATACCGAAATTATACTGTAAAATACTAAATATAATATACCCGCTACCCATAGGGTAGAAGGGTATTATAACTTTGTATGTAACAGGTAGAAGGAGGCATCTCCGACCCTATAAAGTATATATATTCTTGATCAGCGTCAACAGCCGAGACGATCTAGCCATGTCCGTCTGTCCGTCTGTCCGTCCGTCCGTCTGTCCGTATGAACACCTAGATCTCAGAGACTATAAGAGATAGGGCTATAATTTTTTCTCGACAGCATTTGTTATGTTTGCACGCAGATCAAGTTTGTTTCAAATTTTTGCCACGCCCACTTCCGTCCCGCAAATCAAATAAATTGAATAACACGCGTAATTTTAAAGCTAGAATTGGTATATACAATAACTACTATAGTAGTTATGATTCCTGAAAATTTGGTTGCGATCAGATAAAAATTGCCGAAGTTATTAAAGAAATACTTTTGTATGGGCAAAAACGCCTCCTTACGAGGCGTCTTAGATGCTTTGGCTAACAATCTGGTATATTGTGCCGTCTATGGTATATTTTGAATGCGGCACAATATCGATATACCAAATATACCATTTGATATATTTTTAGTATTTTTGCACTATAATCGGTATATTTTGAGAAAAATACCGCAAAATATATTTGTTTTGTTCAAAATGGGTAGCGCGTATCTCACAGTCGAGTACACTCGACTGTAGCTTTCTTACTAGTTTTGATTTATCGACATTCCACTTCATTAAAAATATACCGTAGAATATAAAATATACCAGATTATCAGTTAACATAGGTAATATTGTTTTTACAGCCATGATAATAAAATTCCCTAATCTTAGTAAACTTTCATTTAAAAATTGATATGCAAGTTTCTTAGTAATATTAAAATTTCATTTAAACACTTTGCACATCAATCAATGCCAGAATTTCTTACTCAATTATTAAGTACCTTTCAGATAAAAGTTGTGACATCAAGTCACCCAAGCAATTGTTACACAAACCGCCATTAAGATATTTGCTGGCCTATAAATAGAGAGTCAAGAGATAAATTTTAAATCTACAAACAATGCGCAAATTGAGCGAGTAATTTTATGGGTGGCAAACTCGCAGCAAAAGGATGAGCGAAACTTTAAGCAAACGGCAAATTGTTGCCACTAATTGCCACAATTTAGTTGACTGAAAGTCGCGACGAAGCGAAATGCGTTGCCAGGACAAAGTCAGGACGCCAGTTTGCCGTAAATTTTCCGTGTGCCATTGTTCCGCAAAAGAATTGCCAAGGGACGCAGAAAGAAAAAACTATTTTCGACAATGAAATCATTTACAAAGTGTCGGTCGCAAGTTATAGCAGCAGGCTCGAATGTCTTTGATAAATTATGCGCTACAAAACTCCGCACTCTTCTTCTTCGTCGTCTGTGCTTTCTCTTCTTTCTCTGGCTTCCGCTTTCTATCTCCGGGGGTGCTAAATGGCAAGCTCAAGTTGTCGTTTGTCAGTTTGGCCGCCTTCTTTGGCCTCCCAATCTTACGCTCAGCCAATTGTTGCTGCCTTAATTTATAGAAGCACAGCGAGCAACTGAAACTGGCTTAGTTCCTTCTCGCCTTGGCACGCCATTCTAAAAGTGTTTATTAATGAATAATAATTAGCGCCTCGCCTTGGCTTATAAATGCGGCAGGTAGCAAGTGGCATTGAAATCAGAATTGAATTTGAATTGAAAGTAGGTTATTTTTAATTAAAAATGTTTCAAGAGTGCTGTAGACAGATTTAAATTTGCTTCCTGTGAGATTTACTTAGCTTTAAGCGTTTCATACGCAATAAAATAAAAGTAATTTCAGCAACTTTTCTGCTTATGAAATAGCGATAAATAGTTTGCCCTCCAACAAATAAAAGTTTGCTGATATAACATATATTTCCAATGCTTAACAGACCACTTAAAAAAGTTTTACACACATTCAAGTATTGTTCAAATGTAAAAACAATTCACATATTGTAGTAAAAAAAAAGGAAAATATTTATATGTTGTACTGCAATAAAATTGGAAAAACTTTTAATGCGCTGCACTCGAATACCCCTGGGAAATTAACATAATTTTGCATACATTGTTTTTTTTTATCAACAATACACAAAAAATAAAAGAGAAGGGAAATGTAAAGTTAACATTTCAGTTTAGTATAGCAAAAGAAAAAAAAAAAGGGCTGGGAGCGTTAAGCAAGGCTGCGGGCAGTCAAAGAGCCTGCTAATGCTACGTAGGGTTCTCTCTTTCTATCTGGAGTGCAGATACACATCGCTTGAATATGTAACAAGTTAAAGGCAAACAGACGACACACAAACTGATATAATGTATACAGAAATGTGGCGCTCCCAGGCGATATGTTCACACAGAAGCAGCTGAAACAGGCAAAAAAAAAAAATGCTGGCAAACTGCGCCATTTGCATAACAAATACAGTCAGTAACTGAATCAGCCCACACACACACACACCCACCCACGCTGTATGCGAGGCTAACGTGTCCTTGCAACCATTAAAAATGCTAACAACAGACAGCATATGTATGTCGACAGGGGTTAGGGTTCAAAAGTGCAGCCAGTTGGCTTAAAAGCCAACATCAAGCGGTGATTCCTTTGTATTTTTAAACTTAACAACTGACTAGCTGCCTGAATGACTGACTCACTGCCTCACTGACTGACTGATTGCCTGACTGACAGACTGACTGACTGACTGCTCTACTGACTCTTGTCTGACCTTTAAACATTGGCAATCTGACCGATATACAAGAGAAATGCAAATCAAATAAAGGATTGCTTTCGTTGAGCATTTAAATAATGACAAATAAATTGTATAACAAGCAACGTCTCGGTTTAGTTTCCCATTGGGTTTCAAACTACGAAATTAATATTAAATTGCGGTTTTATAACCGCTATCTATACAGTATTCAAGAAGAAGGGTAGTATATAAGGAATTATTCTTGAAAATTGGGTTGCGGTTACGTAGTCTTAGAAATTATTCGAGAAATCTTAATTGCATTGGTTGACAATCTAGTATATTTATAGTCTATAGTATATTTTTAAATGTAGTAGTATATACCAAATAATGAGTTTCGTACATTTTAGTGTTTATTTGTTATATTAATTGGATATATTTTAACGATTGCATCGCCTTCGCCCTGTTTTGCTTTTGTAAACAATATGTATAGGGTATTTCTCAGTCAATCACACCCAATTGTAGCTTTCTTGATACCAAATAGCATACTGAAATATCAAATATAACTTTAGGTATATTTTAGTATTTTTCGATATATTAATTTGATGTATTTTAACGATAATAATGGTTCCTCACTGTGTTGCTTCACTTTAAAATAGGTACCGAGTATTTCTCAGTCAAGCATACTCGACTGTAACTTTCTTGTTATCAAGCATGCATGTGCCATTAAATATTTAAAAGTGGTTGCCATTGTCCAATGAATTTGGCAAATTTCTTTCCATGTTCCTATGCAAATATTTAATGAGCTAAAACCCTATTTAAGTTTTGGCACGTGCCTCTGGATGTTGTTATTTAAATTGCAAAATAAAACTGGGCTTAAATGTCTGCAAGAATGAGATAGTGTTGAGTTTGCACCTTTGAGGCTGGGCTACATATAAATAACAATAATTTGCTAAAGGATCTGTAACTTTTCCACTTGCAATTTGTATGCAAAAACTTTGAAACTTTATGCACTAGACAGTGTCTTGAGAAAGAGATGCTTAATAGTTGCTTTTAGTTATATTTTCGAATGGTTGCTTTTGTAAGTAAACATTTTAATAACCACATCTTTAATATTAAGAATTTGTTTGCATAGGTAAATATAAAAGATTTACTTTTTATAGTAAATTAACATTTTATAAAAAATAATGTGTATAAATGTGATATTGATAATAATCGTAATGAAATACATTGGAAGAAGTTTAAATTGATTTACAAAATGCAGTAGCAAGTATATGTATATAAAGCTAAGCAATAGCAGACAGAACAATTAAATAAATTTAAATTAAATATTTGATTTTTAAATCTTAAGACTAAGACTCTCAGGTCTCGTAATGTTTTAATATCGAACACACACTTTATTAACCACATAAATGTGATATTGACAATAAACATAAAAGATTAACATCGATATAATGTTCAGGGAGTGCAGACAAAGCGATGAAATAAATGTAAATGAATATGTACAGAAGAAGTATACTTACTTTTCAATTAGCTCCGCATTGGTAATTAATTTTGCAATTTTCAATTTGTTAATAATTGATTGTGCAATTGTGAATGAAAACACAATGAAATTTATTGCGGCCATATGCAGTATAAGTACATAAAATCGATTATGAGCGTAATCATAAAGTGAATTATGGCCACGAGAAAGTATCTTTAGCAGCTGCAAACATAATACTTAACTCACACACGAACTTTGCACTTGAAAACTGACACGGGTTGAAACTCAATTACAGCTAAATAATTATTTATACGTTTTCCTTTCTCGCTTCTTCTCGCTTCTCTTTTGTGCAGCCAAGCGTCCGCCGGTGGAGGAGACTGCATCCTTTTTGCAAAGCTTAATCGCCTCACATGGACCCAATTATCTGGAGAAACTATTTGGCAGCAAGGCACGTGACGCCCTTGCCCCAATGGGAGGCGTTGAGCCGGTGGCCATTGCTTTGAGTGAATCACAAACGATTGAGGACTTTTGCGCCGTTTTGCATCTAATGAAGTAAGGTCAGATAACCCAAAATGCTCGAGGGTGCCGCAAACCGAGTGCCAAAAAAGAGAAATAGAAAGAGTGAGAGAAAGAGAGAGAAATCCTTTTGTTTTAGCATCATGTGCTGTCGTGCATGAAGCACAAAATTTTAATTTAGTGCCTCGAGTTGCATAAACCCCTCGAGCAAGTTGGTTACCAAAAATAGTATAAATAATGAAAGCTCTTAAATAACCTTTTGCATTACCCAGAGCTATTTTTACTTTGAGTCCAGCATCCTTTTCCCCTTTCTCCCCTCCCCCTTAGCTGTGCTGGCCTTTTGTTTTTTTGTTTTGTGCAACATCCAGCGACGTCCTTGACGCTGCTCTTGAATTATGCGTATGTCCTTTTGCATCTCCATCTCCGTCTCCTTCTCCGTTGCTCTCTCTTTGGTCACCAGCCACAAAAATGTTATGAAATTTTAAAATATCTTATGCTGTCACCCGTTTACGTGCCTTCCGCCTTTCACCATTTTCCTTTTCCCTTTTAGTCTGGCTTCTGTTTTGCTTGTTGTTTATTTGCTTATTTCGGCTGTACGCTTGACATTTTACACACTGAGTTTTGTTCCCTTGGCTTATTATACCCTGTACAGCGTTGGCAAAGTTGTGTCACAATTTATGCATGTTCAAGTAGAGCTGAGGGTACTTGCCAACCTATAAACTTTTTATATGGTTATGCAGCAAACTACAGCAGCAACATCGATCTCTGTAAGTTTGTCCTTGAAAAGGACCTTTTTCACAAAAGAGCGAAATTGTTATTAAACACGTCTTAAAGATTGTAGTAAATTTAATTACTCGCTCTCTTATCGGGCATGCGGCGACTTTGTCGCTGAGAAATACATTGTAGTACTCATAATTAGTTAAATTTTTTTGTTCTTTGGGTAATCAATTTTAAGTACGGAGAAAAAAGTGTTTGTATAGGTAAATAATTAAGATGAATAAATCAATTTGTTAGCTGTCTTACATAATATCATCTAGTTTTGAATTTGAACTCTACTTTGTAATACACTTCTTAAACATTCTGCATATCTTTGAACTATCTCTCAATTTCATTCACACTAAAAATATCAAGTAATAAATCTGTTACTTGGAAACCAAACAGTAACTGTATTATAATTAATTATAAAGATAACAGCATTTGTTGTGGTTTACTTAGTCGCACTCATTAAAATGTTTCAATGACATTAATTCAAAACACGCAGCTCATTTTTGTCTCTTGTCGAATATTAAATAACGAGGATTTCCAGATAATACATTTCCGTATAATTTAGTGTTGTTATTTAATTAAAAAATGAAAATATGAGCAGGCAGTTTGTGTGACCTTATTTTCTCAGAATAATTCTTACTTAAAAAATTGTCTTCAGTCAGCTTTAAAGCTTCAACTAGTCCACTCACATCTGCTATTTCTCATCCCACTAAATTTACAGGGTATAATAAGACGAACTGTAAATGTCATAAATGGCGAAAACGCACTCATAAAGCACAAGCTAACGACAAGCAAAGGCCCAACAGGCTTACCTCTCATATAAAGGTGAAATTTCATTAAATTAGCACAACAAAAACTAACCACAAAATGGAGGGCAATAACAATGAACCAACAACAACCACAACAGAGTGCAGAGAGTGTGGGTAATTGTGAGGCAGACTAGACACGTAAAGTCCCCACGCACAGCTTGATAAATTAACAAAAAAAGAAACGAAAATTCATGAATGAGATGGAGAGAGACTCTTATGCCTGTGTCTGGCCGGCGACTGGAACTTCCCTCTTGGCATTTAGAAAATTTCATCAACGCAAATTATCGCACAAACGCCCGAATGTGACATGGCCCAGAAAGTTTGGCAATGGCCTGCGAGAGCACTTTTGTGGCAGGCAATACTGGCAACAAGTGCGAGTATGAGGCTGAAGGGTTCAACATCAACATCTCGAGCGGAGAACACGCAAATGATAATGATATTAATGTATATTTTGCAATGTTGCCTTTGTCGCGCTTGTTTTTGTTTTTGTTTTTGTTTTTGTTGTTCTGTTTACTTTTACTCGTGACTGTCGTTTCGAGATGATGCTCATCATGAAGTTTCGGACCACAAACAAACATTAACAAGAACGACAACGAGAATGAGAATGGGTACAAAAGGCACCTGCAGGGATTAATTAACTAAAGCGTATAATTTTAAGCAAACCGCCACACAAAACTCATGTGTACTTGTCGCTCTCTCTCTTGGCGCGTATGTTTTTCTTCAAAATTACACAGTGGCTAAAAGCTGTGGTTAAATTGTTTAAAGCAAAGAGAGTTTCAATTTGAAACATCAAATTTTTCTATAACATTTTCAAATGAGAACAGACTTTGTCGAGGAAATATTTAACTTTTATTTGTTAATTAAAATAGTTGGAAATTAATTTTAAACCCATTCATATTAAGTAAAGATTCATATAAATATTGCATAGACTATTGAAATTCAATCCAAATTTTCCATTTAACATGTCGCCAAAACTCAAGAGCGAAGGAAATTTCGATTAAAGTGTTTAAACCAACGAGAATTTAAATACATCCAATATTTTCAGTTTAGAATCCAGTCTTAATTATTAAAACCTAATAATTTCAGTGAAGTTTTAAATAAACATTTCCTTTTTTAAATGTTATAAAAAAATAATTTAATTTCCCCAAATTGGCATTAAATTTCCCTATATCATTTTTAATTGAAAACTTACTTCTTCGACCAAATATTTAAACATCATTTGTTAATAGTTGAAGTGTTAATAGTTGGATTTGATTATTAAACGAATTCATATGAAGTGAAGATTCAAATAAACATAAACTTCATGAAATTCAATCCAAAATTTTCTTTAAACATGTCACCAAAACTCAAGAGCAAAAGAAATTTTCATTAAAAAATAAATAAAATTTTCAGTTTAGAATTCAGTCTTAATTATCAAAACCTATTAATTTCAGCGAATTTTTAAATAACATGTTATAGAAAAATAATTTCATTATTTAACATATACTTAGATATATTTCTGTTAAGATAATTTCGTCGAAGGTTGTGAAAAATAATTCAATATTGAACTTATCCTACTTTTTGTGTACAGTTTTGATAAAATATATTTCACTTTTTTATGGCATTCCCAGATAATAGATAGTGTCAATGTGTTGCTAGTTTCTGAAGTATATCGTATTCCAAAATTTGCTTTATCATCCAAAAAGTTTTACAAGCATTTTAGTTGGGCAACTTAAATTTAAAACATGTTTATTACTTTCACATTTTGAGAATAGAGTTTTTTAAGTAAACAACTTGTTGCAATAAAATATATTCGTTGAAGATTTTGTGAATTATTTCAATGATTATTTATGGTCCTGTTATTCTTTCCAAATTTACTTACAAGAAAATAAAATTTGACCATAATAAATGTACTATTTTCCTTAACTTAATCTCAATCCAACTTTCCCTAACAATGATTTCTACTTGTTGATTTTTACCAAAGCAAAATGGACTTTTTACCACAGTTTACTTTTCTTTCAACAATAGTTTGTTATAAGTACATGGCTCTGCTTTGTGTCCAAATAAAGTTTACAGTTTCCGAGAAGCAAAAAAGTTTCGTTTTGAAATGAAGAGTAATAAACAATTTGAAACTTTATTACATTTTCTTTTGCAGATCCGACTTGGAGCACTTGCGTTCTGTTTTTATGGCTGTGGAAAATGGAGACTTGGGCATGTTGAAATCGCTGGGCATCAAGGATTCCGAATTGGGTGATGTCAAGTTCTTTTTGGAGAAATTGGTCAACACTGGTTTCCTTGACTGAGTAGCGCCTGATCCGGCTTCTGGATTTTACTATTCACATGCACAGCCCATTAATCCTAGTTTTTACTCATACTTCGGTACTCCATATGACAATTACAACAATTAAAAACTTATATTTTGTTTACACACAGTCATATACACACACATCTACAGTCATAAATGAAATATTTTCTCAAAACGCTCGTAATTTTATTCTTTTCAACAACAAATCTATTTAGTTTTATGCTAATTATTTCAAAATTATGCTTTTATTATTTTGATTCAAATGAAACTTTTTATAGAAAATACACCGAAAAAAACGCAACAAAAATATGAAAAAAAAAATGCAAAATCATAGAAAAAACCGAGAAAAAAAATCATAGTACTAATATAGGAACTATTTTGGTTAACGACAAAAGCTACAAAATACGAAATGCAAAAAAAAAACCAATGCGAAAAGCGTCTAAACTATTCTACAAATGCTTTCTCCCAAATTTCTTCTGCGCTCTTTCAATCGATCTCTCAGTTCATTTTGTGTTGAAAACTTCGTCAAATTTTGAGAAAATTAACGCGCATCCCTTCAGTGACTAACCCAAAAAATTTCGAAAACGAAAACCAACATTACAATGAAAAATTCACGAAATGATTAACTAAAATGCAAACAAAAATTTAGGAAGCAGGATCGTTGGGCAAAAGAAAAAAAATCAAGTAATACCAAAGAAAAATATTATAATAACTAAACACAAAACGAAAAATCGATATTAATGATTATGATACGAAATCTCTTTCTTAAATGTATATGTATGTGTTAACAGACTTTAATCGATCTATTTAAGTAAGTGTTTCAAGATGCCTCACAAAAACTTTCTAGTTTCAAAAATCCCCTAAAACACACACAAAAGGTATTCACTTAATCCTGAAATCCTAAGTGTTTCAACTATTCGCTATAAATGGAAACCAAATGCTATCAGTAAAGAACCTTCCAATAAACCAATATCTAGTCAATTTTTGAGAACACTTCTTTTCTATATCAACTTATTATATACTCGTATATACGCAACTATATATATTTACCTAGATGTAGAAAATATCGTCTAGAACTTAGTGTAATTGTATATCCTACTAGCAAAGCCCCTGCAGCTATTGTTGTTGTAATGATATAGAAATGATAGAACACTTAATCGCATATATATATATCAGGTGGCAAATGTCGGGCTACTGAACACGAAAACACAACCAAAACACACAAAATTGTCGAGTTGCATAATTAACGAATTCAAAATGCGAACAAAACGGAACAAAATACATATATATATGAAAACATATCAATGTTATTATTATTATTATTACTAATATATATAAGATGTTACTCAACACTTTTTTCGAATCTCTAACCAATAACAAAAAAAAAAAAAAACGACAAAGAAAAATAGTAACCAAAATGAAACTCATGAGATTATGATGGATTATTTTAGTGGCCAATTTTGAAACTACCTCGAAGCTGA
Source organism: Drosophila albomicans (assembly GCF_009650485.2). Taxonomy (NCBI): domain Eukaryota; kingdom Metazoa; phylum Arthropoda; class Insecta; order Diptera; family Drosophilidae; genus Drosophila; species Drosophila albomicans. Next base: position 12,846,233 of record NC_047631.2, read on the forward strand.
CCTCTTTGAAAAACGATCTATATGAAATGGTATAAGAAACTCAACCACAAAATTGGCTACTAAAACAAATGATTTTAGTTTGCACTTGACTAACTTTTGCTTACCTATTCAACTAGATTATTTAATTCGAAAATATTATGTGAAATGAAAGAGCACGGAATTGTTAATACGAAATGGGAAATATCTTGGCGCATACCCGGTAAATGGGAAGTGTGCAAGGTAGTTCAGTTCGATGCAAAGCAAGTAAACGAACCCAACGTTCGAAAAAACGCAGATGAAAAACGAAAACACGTCAAAAATTATCAACAAATTACAAACTAAATAATGGAGTTATAAGTACCTTGAATTAGCTGGTAGAAAACAAAGTATTGATAGAAAAGTAAAAAGAAATGCAAAAAATACAATTCATATGATTTAATAATTTGAAAATTCGGTAACTAGTAGTTGTCTATTTAAATTTAAATGTTTATAATTAAATAATTAATATATATACGAAAAACAAAGAAAATATTCAAAATGATAATAAATTAAGAGTGGTTTTGAATGAAGCATGAAAGAAAAAGATCCATTGAACTATATATATATATATATATATATACAGATATATATACAGAACAAGAATATTTATAACTTAATATATAATACACTTATATACCTACATATATACATATGTATGTGTATATGCTCCCCCAAAATTGTAAATAAAGAGACAAACTACAAATTTCATAACGATGCAAATGAAATACGAACGCAACAAGAAATGAAGTAAGCAACACAAAAAAAAATATATAAAAAGTGATAATTTATTTTGTTTATTTTATAAATTATTATATATTTGCATATTTGTTAACTAAATGTAATACAACACTTTTGTATCGTTTACTCGAAATCCTATCGTAACTCTCAACATATCTACAAAAACAAAAAGCAAAAACCAAAAAAAAAAAAAAAAAACAAAAAATAATTGTGCGTTTCTTTATGCATATTTTTGAAAATTTTAAAATTTATTATACACAATCTAAGGAATATAATGATATACAAACAATTTATGAGAAACTATAAGATAAGCCACAGAACTATATCGCATACATATCAGCGGATTTGCTATAGATGTTACCCAACGCTATGAGAGACCGCAAGAACGGTACAACAATTGAAAAATCTATTATTAAATATAATATGCAACATATCAATTAACGAAAACATATCAAATATGAGAACAAAACAAGCAAATGAATTAGCTGAAAATCTACAAACAATATGAAAATAAGTAAAACGAGAAATACAATTTAAAAATAAATAAATTTACCATTATCATTTACTTTACTTTAAATATAATTTCGTTAATTGCCTTTGTAACTTGTTTCAGCATTTTAAGCCCTAAAACTGACCCAAACCATTAAAATGCTGAAACAATTCTGCAAAACTATATTTTACTTGAGAACTAACTTAACTTATTCTATTTAATTATTCTATCCAAGGGATGTTCCAAATTTCAGACTCACCAAAATTTCGCAGCCAATCTCATTTGACTGTAAAACTGTGAGAAAAAATGGTATTTGGAATATATTTACTCATTTTATTTTCCTTATGATATTTCTTTACGTTTCAAATTTAGACATAATGAGTATTTCTTATAGCATATATCAATAAACATATCCGATGAAATGTAGCAAAAATAATTGCAGCAGACAAGAGCGAATGACTCTTCAAAAATCACACAAAAAAACAACTAAGAAAATGTTGAAATGAAATTAAGCAAAACTTGAATTCAATTACAATGTAAGAAAAGAATACATATATATATTACTATATACTATATATAAACAATTCTATGTGTATAGATTAAAAAATACAGACACTTAAATACAATTTTTAACATTCCAATGAAGCTATTTCTTTGGTGTGCTGTTTTAAAAACAAACGAATCTTTTCATTTGAGGGTGGGAAAACGTGGATATACCATATAAGATTATTCTATATGATATTTCAGAAATTCATCGCTGTATTTTACATAATAATAAGGAAAAATGGAACTGGTATTCCCTTAAAGATTAAGTGTAGATATCGTCTCTACACTCTCTGGGAAAACGTTGATATACCATATAAGATTATTCAATATGATATTTCAGAAATTCATCGCTGTATTTTACATAATAATAAGGAAAATGGAACTGGTATTCCCTCAAAGATTAAGAGTAGATATCATCTCTAAAGATAGGCCCAAGTCGTAAAGATAATAATTCGCGCATTCCCATCATATTCTTAAGCAACTCGTCAGATCTTATCTGTGTGGCACATTTGGAAATGTTAAGAATCAACATATTGCCGTGTGACTAGAGCAGTATTAATTAATTAACAACAACAAAAATTGAGCTATCAGTTAACAGTTTCAGGTATTTGCTTGTTTCAATATCATACCAGTTTATAGCGATAAGATATGGGAGCTATTAGGACTGACAGTTCTCTCGGAATTACTTTCGCCCAAATAGAGAATGAATGTTATGATAGGCAATGTTAACTGAGAGAATTTGCTGAGCAAATTCCACAATTAGTCTCTGTTTTCAGTTCTTAAGTATTCTAATCAGTCGAGAGTCGTTTTATTTGTTTTACTCGAAGGTTGATTAGACTTCTGTCTCAGCACTTCTCGCATTTAGTCGCACTTTAAATTCTCGTCTATACGGTTGTCAGCTTTCGTGTCACGTCGTTTCGTTTCGTTTCGTTTGTGTTATCAATAAAATGCAATACAATTGTAGATCATAACAAAAATTCAGTTGTAACTGCAGTAAATATTTGTTTGGTGTGTTCCCCTGAAGAAGTGAAAGTATTTTGCTATCTTTATACAATTGAAGTGCAGCCTAAAAGTATGCGACAGTGTTTTTGGCAATTTGTTTAATTATTTGATAAGTTGTTCAATAAAATGTTGTGAGGTGCAGTTGTTTTTACATAGAAATTGTTATCACCAACTATCATCATGCACGATCCCAGCGATTATGATTCCGTTTGCAGTGACGAGGATTTTCTATATGTTGTTCAGGGCGCCTCAACGCCGCCTTTAATGAACTACGACGAGTTTATGGTTAAAACTATGGGTAAGTTTCGAATTGCTGCAATTTCTTTATAAAAGATATGGGTCTGTGTGCATAATAAATACATAAGGTGCTTTCATATACGGTATATACGATATAGGTAGCACACACCTAATAGAAGTGTCTACATTTCCTGCGCTTATCTTCTGTTTGCCATAGCTTTAAACTTTGATAAAATTGCCGCTGGCCTGAAACTTTTGCATACATAAAGAATGATGTGAAAAGTCCGGTGCAGATACGTGACTATATATGTACACATGTATAAGATAACATACATATGTAAAGCTAAAAGTTTGTTTTTAAATTTAATACTTTATGTAACTCTAAATTTGTTTTAAAACGTATGCAAGGATATGCTGAGGTTTTGCAGATTTTATCTGGATTTTAACCCCATACCAATTGAAGTTGACGTTCTACGAAGTCAAATGAATCATTTCATATACATACATTATTAACTACAAATATTTGTAATACAAATTTTTTAAAAATATTTTCTATACATAATATACAATAATATTAAATATTCAATTAACTATGTAGATATAGACAAAAATGGATAAATAAAACTTTCTAGAATCATGAATCAATCGATTTCACCTTAATTGAGCCCAATTACAATATAAAAATTTACTTCCAATATCACCCAAACGTGTCTCCCATTTGATGTAAAATTGATTATTGCTTATTATTATTTACAAAGTATTATAAATATTTGTCTCAGGGGTTCTATTAAATACATTCAACAAAATCAAAACACAGCACTGCAAATAAACAACAAGGAAGAACTGAATGTCGTTTGATAAGAGGCGTGATCAATCATACTGTTACTTTCTTCCTCTATCGATGTTCATCAATTAATTCCAATTCGTTTTCAATTATGATTTTCCACTTCAAGAGCAAATTCCAATGCTCAGCGCAACAGGATGGAAATGAAACATTTAAGCCATTGTGCTCAGCAGCTGTTAACCAAGCACCGAGCACTGAGCGCATCATGTTGTTTAACATAGAAGCATCAGCCGAAATTCGAATACTCTTAAAATTTAAATATTATTTTTACTAATCTCATTATCAGTACACCAATATTTAAATAAATGCAATTAAATTGAGTACCCTTTATCAATAACTGTTGGTATATCTAAGCGGTTAATGTAAAGCATGACTGTTAACTAACATAACTTTGCGCTCTCACCGCTCTCACTCTGCACTTTAACAGGGCAGAACTGCCGCTTACAGTAAAGATCGGTTTGTTCCAATCAGACAGTCACTAGAGCGCAGTCGCGCGAGAAACATCGCAATAGGTGCGCGGAAGGTTTTTGCGTCTTACGGTTGTGGTAAAGAAAAAAACAACGAAAAAAGTGTGAGGAAGAAGCAGCAACAGTGCAAAGGGTAGCAATAAAAAGCGTTTAAAAGCAACGCTTCGTTGTATGCGAGTGTTCGTCATAAAAGTGGCTCAAAAAGTTTCATTAAAAATGTGTAATCAAAAATTGTGCACACACCAAGCACTATGTGAATATTTGGCCAAAAAAGCCAGTGCAAAAAATTTCAATTAAAAGTGGACGCCGACGTTGACGCCATCGTTGGCAGCGACGCAACAAGTTCAAGTGTATAGTGTGCAAAAACAACTCGTTTCTATCAGAAATTAAAGTGTTAAGTATAAAGTGCTAAAATAAAGTTTGGAAAAATATTTTCCAATTGGTTTACCCCGTTTGTGTTCTTCTTCCTTTTGTTTGTCGGGCAGCGAAAAAGAAATACATTTTTCTATGGCATTGTCTTTAACTCTTTTTTCTCACTTACACACATGCACGCAAAACTGAAGGCGCATACACACACACAAGCAGAACGAATGTAGTTGTTGTTGCTTGCTGCTGCTGGCTGATTCTTTGACTCACAAATTACCCGCGACAGCAACAGCAACGGCGACGTCAGCAGAGTTAGCGGCAGCGAAACTGTTGTCTGTTCCATCGTGTTTCCAGTGTTTCATATCTGGTTTTCGCTTTCCATGCGCGTGCTTATTGGAATGTATGAGCGTGCTTCTTACCGTGTTCCAATTGCCAACCATGCCGTCTGCTTGGTTTCATCAACCGGTGTTTGTTTTCGGATCACCTTAGAGAGAGAAAGAGAGAGAGACACCTGTGTTGCTCTCTAGCTTGCTCTCTGGAGCTCTTTGCGATAAGGAATACACTGATGCACTCGTATTGTGATAATGTGAATAACGGACTGCACTATCAAAATAAGCAAACAACAAACTAAAAGACGTGTTAAATTAACCAGCGTGCAAGCAAACAACTAAATAAATAAACAAAACCAAAAAAAAAGAACTCATTAAAGTAGTTTGTTGTTCTTTTTCGCGCGTTTCGCTCTGCCCGCTTCGTTTTCGCTGTTTTGTTTGTTTTTGTGTTTGTTTCGGTGTGTTTGCTTTTCATATTCCTTCTTTGTTTATTTTGCTTTTGCAAACAATTCAAAGCGGGAACGTTACAGGTGTCACTTTTCATTTCTTGTTTCCCATCAAATTTGGCACCTTTTTTAGATGTTTTTTTTTTATGTTTTGTGGTATAGCAACAATTCACGACGCGCCTTTATTTACATTAATTACTGCGAAATAATACGAAAGAGTTAAAAAAAACATCGAATAAATACAAGTGCGAAAGTGAAAAAATGGCCATAAAATAGCCAAAAATATTTGCATTTTAAAATCAATTACCAAGAAAAAAGTGAATGTTGTGTATGTGATTCAACGATTTTATTTTTTACAACCTGGAAATAAAAATCAACGTACATTAAAACGAAACGAAATTTTGGATTTTAGGCAGATTTCGCATTAAAGCGATTAGGGAATATGGAACCGGCGATTTTAATTGGTAAGCTGATGAATTTTAATGGATTGTGACTTTTGATTTGAAGTTATAAGCAATTAAATGCCAAATGAAGTAATAAAAGAAAACAATTTATATTCTTAAAACTATATTTTATAATTTTTTGTCAGTGATGATGTTTAAATTTAAAAAAAAAAAAAATTAAAATGAAACATTTTCTTATAATTGGGAATTTGTTGATGTTTGGCAATCTGTATTTCAAATTTATGCCATGGTTTCAAAATGGTTCTTAATATAGAAAGAGATTTTTCCGGTATCAAATATAATTTTTTCAAATTTTTTAATATTAATAATATAGTAGAATTCTCCGGACAAAAACCTGAATTTAATTTTTTTTTCATGTTTTAGTTGCATTTATTTATATTAAATTAAAATAAATCTTTTTTTTAATTTCCCACATTTTTGTTTTAGAAATTAGTATTAGCTTAGTGTTTTTAATTAGCGATTGTCTACTGTAATTAAAGAATGTTGCTTTAAGTTATCAGAAAAACTAAAATCTAAAATCTTGTAAGAAGTATTCTCAATTCACACACTTGGCACCAATTTTGCACTTTTCTGATTAATTTGCCCATTAATGCGCTCATTAATTTTGAGAAAAAAGAACGCCCAAGTTAGAGGAATTTATTCAATAGGTGAGCATAGATTAGATGTCATCAACAAATTGATGAGATCACATGGCAAATTTATGATCTGGTAGCTACCAGAAATGCAATCATTCAGAGACAGAGGCCCAAAAGCAAAGCAAAGCAAAGCAAATGGAAAGCCATTAAAGTAACAAATTGCGAGTTGTAATCTTGAGTAATTTTGTTGTTTTTTTTTATGGGCGTGACTATTTTTCACTCGCTTGTGGCGGCTGCTCCACATTCAAGGCAGCGTACTGCGGAACAGAGAGACAGACAGTCAGACAGACAGACTTGGCTGTGTGGCATGCTGTTTGTCTGCCACATGTGGCCAAATGCAAATGCGCATTCGCATTCCAAAGGCAGCAGCTGCCTCATGCAATTGTTTGTGTGTGTGTGTAAGTGCTCTTTCATAGATACATGGATACATTAAAAGCCAAACTGCGAGTAACCCACACACGAATTGTGTGGGACAGAATGGCAAGCACAAATTGGTGCGGTCTCGGAACAAAATCGAGTCTCAATTACCGATAGACGACACAAACCTCACAGTGGTCGGATCTCATTAGCGGCTTACGCAGAGAGCGATAGAGATGGCAAGAGAGAGAGGGAGATGGATGTATTTAGATATTTCAGCTTGTGGTGTTTATAAAGCGAAACCGCCAGTGCCGGCAAATTGAACCACGCCCGCTGTTTGTCTGATCATTAACTGCTTAACCAGCGAGATGCAGATGCTCCAGTCTCTCTAGTTGTGTATCTCTATCTCACACAATGTGTGTGTGTGTGTGTGTGTGTGTTTATATCTTTGTGTATTTGTGTGTGTGCCCGTGCCGGGCGTGTGCAACATGTGGTCGTTATCGTGGTCGGCTTCGAGCTGGTGCAAAGATACAATTCCATTTCTATTTCAACTTCTAGTATCTCTTTCTCAACTCAAACTCAAACTCAAACTGAACTTTAATGAGGGCACGACAATATCGAAGCGCCTTAATGGGATTAATTTGAACAGTTCGGGAAGATCGCTTCTCGAGACCCTGAGACCAAAATTGGTCAAAGCTCAACTGAATGGGCACGCAATTTTGAGTGCGCTGCTCCAATTTCTATGGATCAGCTTAAAGTTAATTCCCAATTGCAGAAATTGAGCGAACGAACCTGATGAACTCGTCTAATTTGATATGCTTGCCAAACAAAGTTTACCGTTTTTATTGTATTGACAATATAATAAGACGAGTTTTATAATTTATTATTTAGAAAGAAGTTTATTAGAGATATCCTATTATTTCGTTAATTTACAATATTATTAAACTTTTAATATATTAAATTGCTATAAAATTACTATTGTGTAGTATATCTTTTGTACACATTTGTGTATTTGTTTTCACTTAAAATTAGTATACTTTTTTTTTTAGAAAATAATATTCTATTCTATTATAAAATATATGTAGATGATATAAATATTTATATACATTTATAATTTAAATTGCAAAATGATCACACGTTAAATTGATATTGTGAAAAAAAAACACTTTAATCTTATTTATTTTAAAATTTGGGGTTCAATTTGGAATTAATGTCTTTTATATTTACAATTTATTTGGGGCTCAATTCGGAATAAGATCTTATATATTTATATATTTACAATTTATCATACAAACTTTTGTCTAAATTGCGATTTTTGAAAATCATTTTGAGAAGAATTGTTTGTTTTGGTATAAAATCCACATATTCTTCGGGTTTAAAATATTTGCAATTATATTACAAAATGTAATATTTATTATAATTTATCATCTTATCTCACCTTGAAAATATTCTCTATCAATATATTTGTATATTCAGGCTGTACCCCATATAATCACACATAGCTGAGTCATATCATCTACAGGCTTTTCCCTAAAGATATATGTTAGAAACTTAGATGACATTGAGTCTTCTCAAGAGTCTGTACTACGTGACGATTCATAACACAGTTGAAACGCAGTCACTTGGAGGTATCTAGTATAAACTAATACACAGCTGTAGAATACTTGATAATTGAGAATTGTATAAGCACCTGACAAGTTGCTGTAGCTATTGTTATTACTCGACTCGTAAGTCTCGTAACTAAAAATAAACATTCGAGTCGACTGTCAACTGGCATCAATAAGTATTATCGCAAATTGAAAACGAACGTTCTCCCCCACATAGAAAGAGGCTGAGGCTGCTTGACTGCTTGACTGACTGAGTTACTGACTGCCGCAGACAGTTTCCATCAACAATGTCTAATTAGAAAGTTTGCGTACCCAATAAGGCAAATTGAATGGCCAAACATTGCGGGCCAAGTTATCAACAACGACAACAGACAACAGAAAAAGCAATAAAGCAAAAAAGATGTGGTGAAGCTCAAGTTTGAAGGCATCTCAAAGTGAGTGAAATGTTTGCAAACTCACTTGACCATAAATGCTGTTTGTGTTCCATTCAACTTCAAACCGACTTTGACTCTCGCAGTTTTGTCTCCGACGCCAAGACAAACATGATAAACCGCATTGAAGCGTTACAAATCATCGACTGCAGTGGGAAAACTGATCGCTAACGTGCATATAGCATGCATCCATCTGATGTATCTGACTTAAACCTCTCTCTACTCTCCGTTCTCCACTCTCATTCAAAGTGCCCTTTCTCTTTTCTGCTCATATTTTCCATTTTTATTTCTTATTTCGTTTTCTTAGTTTTCTGTATTTTTTGCTTCGTTGCACGCCACATCGATCAATGTGACTGATAACACTGTTTGAGTTATGAATTGATTTTATACGTGTGTATTGAGGGTATCTCAACTGTTGCTGCTGCTGCTGTAGTTTGTATATTTTAACTTGTGGGGCGTACATATTGATTGGGTTCATGCTGAAGTCAAGATTGAGCCGGGGGATCGACCAACGAACACATGTGGCTTCAAAGCACGCGAAAGTCAAAGTTGGCATTCCTTTTGAATATCATAATTTATATAACTGAAGAAAGATAATTTAACTTGCAGAATTAAGAGAAACATCTGCTCTGTTCTTTAAATAAGTTGTTTTTATGGAAATAACTTTTGACATTTCGCATTTGGCATAAATTTGCTTAGCCTGTCAACTAATATGACAATTTTAAATGTGTCATAATTTAATTAGTTCAAAATATATATTATAACTTCTCTCTAAATAAGTTAGTATAACTTTTTGCACAGTATAATTGTATAGTATATTTAATACTTCAAAAAACCGTCAAAAAATATTTTATGAAATGCGAAATTAAAAGAAAAAGAAACATTTTTTCTTTTTTCTGTATAAGTTGGATGCTGAATGAACACAATAATTTTTATTGCAATGCTATAAATTGCAATTACTTATAGATAAATTTAAAGAATTCTTCAATTAATAAAACATCAAATAACTTGTGATATTAGAAAGGCAATTGTTCCGTTCCCAAATAAGTTTGATATTGAAAGAACTTTTAAAATATGAAATTTATGTAGCATGACAATTGGTGAGCATATATCATAAAATGAAAAATGGAAGAAAACTTCAATTAATTTCGACCAATTAAATGGCCGAAAATTTAATCTTTTATAAATTTGCCAATTTATTGGCTTATTGGTTTTATATATATTGCTTTTTCATTTAGTGTATAAAAATTGTTCAATAATTTAATTGATGTTTTTATTTATGAAATTTTTGAGCGTTGAATTGAATCGATAGCGGATAGCAATTATCTGAAAAATTTGGCAAATTGGAAACAATAGAAACATGCAGAAATATATTTATGTTGCCACTAAACTATTAGTTGTACATCTAGAGGCAATCATTGAATATTTGTACACCGATTAAACGATAAAATTCCCTGTCTAACAACTATAAATAAATAATAGTCATAGTTGTTGTTCTTTTTTTTTATTACGCATCGAAAGTGTGACAATAACGAAATTAATAAATCGATAATAGCCATGAAACAGACTCGAAAACTTGTCTCAAGAGAGAGAGAGAGAGAGACTGAGTAAATAAACAGAAGAACTTGGAATGGAAGGGAGAAGCCATGGCCAGGGTCAACATTTGAGTCAATTCAATTATATACTATGTAGGTCTGCTGCTCCTTTGAAATTGAAAGAGAACATAGTACAAAAACAACAAACAAATTCTGTTAATTGTCACGAATTAAATGACAAGCGGGCTTCTGTATCTTTTAACTCTACTTTAGCTCTATGTGTATGTGTGTGCGTTTGTCTCTTCAGTTTGTTTGTCCAATAATTTTGCGAGTATGAGTTGTCGTATAAATTAATAACACATGACTGAAGCGTATTCTCACGCTCCGTTGGGAAATGTTACGGCAATAGCTACAAAAAGTTAAAGCCCTATCAATTAAAGTGCGGCTTAAAAGGGGAGCGACAGAGAATGTTGTAAGTGTGTGTGTGTGTTGCGAGATACAAAAATGAAGCGCACATGTAATGAAAATAAAAATGAGCAATAAGCAGACAAAATGGGCAGATGGAGTCGCAGTCGCAGTCATCGTAGTCGTAGTCGTAGTCGGCAACCTGGTCTAGCCCAGTCAAGTGCAAGTCCTCGCGGCAACTATAGAGCCATTCGGCCTAAGTGGGCTTTAATAAGGCCTAGGAGAGGCAACGCATGGCCAAAGTAAATGGAAAATACACTTGAACATTCAAGTAACCAGAGTCTGCACTTTTCGTATACATAACATAGCAAAGTGTGTTCCCATTTCTGTAGCCTCCTTAAATTTATACATACATATAATGGCAAAATGCAATTAAATGGAATAAGAGTTTAGTTTTTGCACTATTCTCTTTCAATACTTTCTTTAGTTTAGTCTTATATCTAACGTAGAAGAGTGGGTTTTTCCTTATTCTGAAATCTCTTTAATTCACAAATATAATAGCAAAATGCAATTTTGATTTTTCATTCTTCTTCCAATAGTTTTTTTTAGTTTAGTCTATCCTGACAAATTATACTTTTCTTTGAACGCAATTGGCAAATACACTTGAACATTCAAGTAACCAGAGTCTGCACTTTTCGTATACATAACATAGCAAAGTGTGTTCCCATTTCTGTAGCCTCCTTAAATTTATACATACATATAATGGCAAAATGCAATTAAATGGAATAAGAGTTTAGTTTTTTGCCCTATTCTCTTTCAATACTTTCTTTAGTTTAGTCTTGTCAGAGTCTGCGATTTTCTTATATCTAACGTAGAAGAGCGTATTGTTTCTTATTCTGAAATCTCTTTAATTCAAAAATATAATAGCAAAATGCAATTTTGCTTTTTCATTCTTCTTCCAATAGTGTTTTTAGTTTACTCTTTCCTGACAAATTCTACTTTTCTTTGAATATAAAGGGCAAATACACTGGAACATTAAGGTAACTAGAGTCTACACTTCTCGTATATATAGCAAAGTGTGTTCCCATTTCTGTAGCCTCCTTAAATTTATACATACATATAATGGCAAAATGCAATTAAATGGAATAAGAGTTTAGTTTTTTGCCCTATTCTCTTTCAATACTTTCTTTAGTTTAGTCTCGTCAGAGTCTGCGATTTTCTTATATCTAACGTAGAAGAGTGTGTTGTTCCTATTTCTGAAATATCTTTAATTTATACACAAATATAATAGCAAAATACAATTAAATGGAATAAGAGTTTAGTTTTTTGCCCTATTCTCTTTCAATACTTTCTTTAGTTTAGTCTTGTCAGAGTCTGCGCTTTTCCTATATCTAACGTAAAAATATTGTCGTGTTCCTATCTATTTAGATCTATTTAAATTCAACAAAAAAAATAATAGCAAAATGGAATAACCTGTAATAGGAGTTTTAGTTTTATTTTATTCTTTCAACAATACGTTATTTAGTTTAGTCCTTCCAGAGAAATTCTACTTTTCTTTGAACGCAAATGGCAAATTCACTTGAACATTCAATTTACCCCAGTCTGCACTTTTCTTATACATAGAAATGTTTCCATTTCCGGAATCTCCTAAATTTTTACAAAAAAGGATCAATAAATTTTTTAATTAGATTTTGTTTAATTTTTTGTTCTATTCTTTTTACAATACGTTCATTTAGCTTTCTCTGCCAACTATTACTTTTTTTTAAAGTAAAAGGCAAATGAACTTTAAAATTAAATTAAATTAAATTATGTAGCAGATATGTGTGTTCCTATTAAACTATTTTATTTTCAGTTCAGTTTTTTTTAGATTTTCCTGACAAACTCTAATTTTCTCTCTCTCTTCCAATTACACAAATTCCCAGCTAATAGAACCTGCAGTTTTCCAATAATTCTGTGTGCAATCTCTCTTCAATTACTAAAATTAGCAAAAAGACATCTGCAGCCTGCTTCCTGGCTATTACGAATATATGTTCTTGCTGTCTGTGTTTAAGCCAGCAACCAGTTTATGGTCAATTGCCAAATCGTTGACTCTTTTTTTTTCTTCTCTTTGCTGCTTCTACTTAATTGTAGATTCCCAGTCGTGTCATCATTATCGCAGTTTGTCGTAAGCATTTGCCAATACTTCATTTTGTTGTTGATGTTGTTGTTTTCGTTGCTTGGCTGCATGAATGAATGAATTTCACGATAAGTAAATTCAATTATCCGAAACATTAATGAATGCGTAAAATTTAAGCAGCAGTCGCGGCATTTTGTCAGCTCAACGAAAAAACTCGCCGCCTAAGTGGATTTGTAATCAATTTTGAAGAAAACCACAAGGCAACGTCGACTAAGCCGAAAGTTAATAAGGCGTAAAGTGTTTAGAGTGGGCCGTTGGCCAAGATATGGCTAAAATAATTTAATGAATATTTATAGATAGACTCTAAAGTGCATGGAGTACACAAAGTCACAAATCAAGCTACTTGCTGGAGCACTGAAACCCATTTAATCGAGGGGACGAAATATTATAAATATAATAAACAAAAACTTGAAGATATATAAATAGTGCTTTTATGTTGATTAAAGTTGAATTGAAGTTAAATAAAGTGTGAAGCCGTTTGTAACTTTGAACTTGAAAGAAAAATTTAATGCTTAATAAATTTAAGTGTTGAGTACTTTTATTGAAAAATAAATTGTGTAGTATAGTTAAATGTTGTATAAAAATGATTAAAATCAATTAAATTAATGCTTTTATAGTTATTAAAGATGCGTTGAAGTTAAAACTTCAAAGATAAAGATAATTGTATTATTTCGTAAATCAAAAAACATTGTTAGTATTAAAAAAAATTTTTTGTTTATTATTATCATTAAAATGTATTAAGAGATACCCGCTATCCATTTTGAATAAAATTAGTGTGGTATTCATTTTAAAATATTCCAATTAATATACCTCAAAAATACTAAAAATATACCGAATGTTATATTTCATAATATACCATAAAGTTCAAAAAATCAGATTGACAGCAAAAGTAACTAATACCCTATTGCAAAAAGGGATTTTAACCATACAAAAGTATTTCTTTAATAACTTAAAACAGACGCTGGCTTCAAAATTTCGTTTATTATACTATTTACGCATACGCATAAATTATTTTTATAAAATTTACTATAGCTGACCTTGAAAAAACACAAAATAACATGAACTCTTTTTGGATAATTGAAGTTTATTACTTTTATCAAATTTTTAACTATATCTGATCTCGTCCAGAAAATAAATAAAATAAAAAAACAACAACAAAGGTAAAATATATTTTAAAAAATGTAATGAATGAAATTATTTTGAGTTCTTAGCGAATCTAATTGATATAATTAAAATACATAGAAGATAACAATTTCAAATTACAGCTGCAGTAAAGTTGTAATGAAATAACTGTATTTAGAGAGCGGTAGTTGCGCAAAATTAATAATAATATTGTCACACTCTCCGCAATGTAACGTTGCATGCTAATTTGAGGTGCTGCCCATCCGGCAGTCTATGCAAATCCAGCGAACACCGAATGTCGGAAGTGTTGCCCAAAGTGTTGACCGAACAGCGGAGCTGCGGTTGAGCTATAAAAAAAGTCATATTTGTAAAACAACAAAAATGAGTTAAAACTTCCGCTTGCACGGAGTGCAAAGAGTTCGGCCAGCGAAACAACCAACAACAGACGAACAGACGGACGGACAGACGGACGGACGGACGGACAGACACAGAGACCAAACAGCTAAGCGACAGGCGTCCAAAAGCCGCTGCCAAACAATGACGTCGACGCAATGGTGGAGGTGGAGATTGAGGTGGTTGCTGGGCCATTGTGGGGGCTTTGACTTTGGCTTTTGGCTGTAGCTGGTTATAGACATAAACATGACTCGGGTCTTGTTTGTCCCCCACGTTGATAAGCCTTTGGCAGCATATTCGGTACGTCAAGAAGCACTCTGAAAGTGTTGGATATGCTGGTTGAGCTCTCTGGCCTCCGGTCTCCGGTCTCTGGTCTCTGGTCTCGTTTGCTTGGAACAGGTTTTCCCATGATCTTCTGACATTTTTTGTGTATTTCGTTTTACGGTGTTTTTTTTTTTTTTTTGGAAAACATATTGAAATGCAGTCAGTATACTAATTTATGCGGGCCAAAGTTGCCTCAAATGTTTGCTTGAATGATGCATTTAATTTGTTGTTGCTTGTTCAATTGCCTGTCTCTTAATATGAGAACTTTGTGGCCATTAACAGGCAATACACGAGCTCCAAATGAGCGCCACGCTGAATGTACGCTGTGATTTTTAAATTGTGGAAGAAATTGTGTTTGTCTTTCCCAAATAAACGGAAATGTATTTTAAATTCAAATTGGCACGGTTCTTTGCACATTTATTATTATCAAGTGTGCTAGCAATCGCAATTTGCAAAACATTGCTGATAAATCAGAATTCACTGTTTGGTAAATAGGTGTATAAATTTTGTAGAAGAAAATAAATAAATGAAAATTGAGAGCATGGCATGATATTTATAATTTTTGGCAGCGAACTGAATGTCATACATATATTCAGTTTTACTAGAGTTTTATTTGGTTTTAAATAATTTAAAAACTAGAGCAAAAGCTATCAGCTTTAATTTCCTTCAGCAAAGTCTTTCACATATTTAATTCAGGCTTCATCTCATCCCAAATTGAATAATACATTGGCGAGGAAATGTAATCTTCGATTCGCCAGAAACTGAAAATAAATAAAAACTCAATTGAGTGCATAAAACAGTAAACAATAATATATGTACATACAAAATATTTTCTAAAAATAACGCAAAAAATAAAAAAGTCAGGAAAGGGCGAGAACAAATAATGAAGCGAGCAAAAAACAAACTCAACTATCGAAATGCGTGTCACATGCGACGTATTGAAGAAGGCGTCACGTACAAAACGATACAAAAGTGCCGGTAATCGAAATATACAAAGGCAATAAGTCTGATAAAAAATGAAGTGGGTGGGTGCAATTACTAGACCAGCATATACCCTGGAAATAGTTTGCAATTCAAGTGAGAGACACTCTGAACGCCAACTGCTTCAATCTGTTCTTTTTATTATATTTATTATGTCATTGTTATGAAATATTCAAACACAGTTTGTACATATGTTCAATAACCAGTTTAACAAATTCCGTTTGTAAGTGTTCATTTGAACTGAAATTGTTTTAATATAAAAGCATGCTATAGAGGTAGATATCCTATAAAGTTATTTTTGGGAATTTCAAGAAACCATTTTAATCCATGAAAAAAATTGTACTACAAAGAAAACAGTTTTCAGAATTTTAATAAATTTATATTTCAAAGCACTTTAATAAATTAGAAATTAGAAAATATATATTTCAAGCAAAACATTCTACGAATTTTAATAAATTAAAATTTTGTATACCATGAAACACCAAAAATGATTTAAGCAACTAAGTGAATATGCGAGTTAGCTTGTCGCCTTCAGTCAGTTTATAATAAATTTATGATACCCCCTTTTAGAGCCAGGGTATAAAAAGCACATTCCAGCAGACAATTTAGTACACGTTGTACGTTTGTATGTAAGTAGAACAATAAAAATGTTTTAGTCTCAGTATTATGAATGAAATGGAAAATGTTGATCATGCTGGTGTTGGTGTTGGTGTTGGCAGTGATGTTGTTGCTCTTGCTGTTGATGTTGGTGTTGGTCTTGTTGCTGAGACTGCATTTCCCATATGGGCTGTAAAAGCCCAGCGACAACTGGCAATTAAAATTGAAGCTGCCTGGGGTCACACAGACAATGCTGAGTCGAGTCGAGTTGAGTCGAGCCGGCTTTATGGTATTGTCATTATAAAGTCATGGCAACAAAGTCACTGATGCGTACAGGGAACTCAACCCACAGCTCCACCCTAACCCCAAACCCCAAACGCGCCTCAACGGCTGTTAAAATAACTTAGCAAAAGTTGAACAACCAGAAACCTGAAAATAAAATTTTAACACGAAAAAGTTTGCTCCAATTTTTTGTTTTTTGACAAACTGTGCATCTCATCATCATACTTTAACTTGCTCCAAAGTAAAGAGTATTCATTACGCATATTTTTGCAATTTTTGCTTTATTTTCTTTTATGTTAAGTTTCACCCGATTTATGGCGTTTTTAACGTCAGCAACTTGAAAGTGCAGTAATTGCTACCAAGAGCAGATAATAGCATAATTCATTGGTAATTTAGTTAAGTCAACTTTAGTTATATGGTAATAAAATCTATTTTACGAAAGAAAACAAAATATTGAAGAAAATCATTTTGTATATATGACACTAAACTTAATTATATCTTGTATGAAAAAGATAAATAATGTATATGATTTTAATATAGTTTAGTTATATTTAGATATACCAAAAAATCTTTTAGAGACTGCTGGTCTTGGGTTAAATGCACGCTGACTTGTGTAAACATTTGTTAAATATTTATTGTTTTAATGAAGATTCAAATAAAGTTGATATATTTGGTACTATATTTAAAGATCATTTAAATGTCTTATTTAAATGATTATTCAAGTTACAAAGATTTTATTTTGAGTAGCTTTAGTTGAGTTTTGTTGGTAAAAGGAAAAAACGCACTTTAGGTTTTTCAATATTTTTTAAGAAAAGTAATTTTTTTGAATTAAAATTTTTGTTGGTGTTAACATTTGATTCATTAAAAATTAAAAAATAATAATAAAAATTAAATAATAATAATAAAATAAACAACGGAGTCATTAGTGATAACTTTATATACCCGGACCTTCATAGAATGACATAAGGAATCTACATAGTTTAAGGAAAACTCACTCCAAGCACATTTAAAGCTTCATTCAATATTTCCTTATCTCCGTTTTAGCTAACCTAAGACTAACAGAAATAATAAATTTAAGAAAAGCATTTTAAACACCTTTATTTGGTGATTTAGTTTAGATAACTTTTCATTAATATACAACAAAATGTATTAGCTCTTAAATGAGAAACCAATATAATATATTTTGAGGAATGCATCTTATTCTTCCCTTGTTATCGGAAAAAAACCTTAAATTTGTTTAAGATACTCGCCAGCTGCTGGAGGGTAAATGTTTATTAATTTTACAACAGCTCGTTAGTGAGTTAGGGAGTCTTTACTGTACCTTATGTACACAAGGTACACAGAGTATTATATCACGCTCATAAATCATGCTCTCATTTTACTTTTGTTGTTGTTGTTTTTACTTTTTTGTTGTGTTTTTTGCCCGACCGGAATTTCAATTTGGTCTTGATATTATTGTTGAATAATTAACGAATCGGAACGAGTAGCCCAATCCCATGCTTTGGCTTCTCTAGTGCTCACTCATTTAAATCGTAAGGCTGATAATAATACTCGTACTTAGTGTATGTGTGAGTGTGTGTGTGTATATGGGGATAGATAGCTAGTCAGACGCTTATCAATTTTCAAAGCCACACTACGAGTTCCTTCACCTTTTTGGATTTTTCTTGGCGCTCTGTGCGTGACACACATATACAAATACACACTGAGGCACCAATACAAACATACAATACGTACATAATAAATAAATATTTGTTACGGTAGTCTCCCCAAGTATGCAGCAGTTGCTGTGGTTGTTTTTGTCCCATTTGTTGTTTTTGTTGTTGCTGAGTCTTGTGTTGTGCGTGAGTCTTGTGTTGACCCAAAGGCGAGGGATCCGGATTCCGGATCGGAGCAATGGCAAATGCCAAACGCTTGTTCAATAATAAACAAATTGTAGCGCCTTGCTGTATTTTTGTTTACATTTTATTTCTATATATAAACATCACTTTTTCTCCTGTATTGTTTTGTTTTGTCTTTTTATATATTGATGTTTTGACTCCCCCTCTAAGCAATAGATTATGGATTATTGAAATGCTCTTAATCTTAAAGCTGCAAAGTAGTTTAAGAGATTACAATTTTGACATTCTTTCTGAAGATAGATTACTAAAGTTTTCACTTCTATTGATTAAAAATGTCTACTGCAATTTAAAGTAAGAGTAAAATATCTATTATTAAGAGTTAAATTTAAAGTTAAAGGAGTATTCAACGAGTCTTAAAGTTTACTTTCTGTGTCTAAAAAATAAAATTCAAAATAATTTAGAGCAAATTTAAAATATTTACCCTTTAATTAATTTTTGTTACCTATTAAGTAGTTATTTTAAACTTAATTGAGCCTTAAACAAGCGTTCAACTGACTTTCATTTCTTGCTATTAAAAGTAAAATTCAACAAAATTCAATATTTAATATGTCTAATTAATTATCTTTTTTATTACTTATATAATAGTTAATTCGTTTTGACTAATAAATTGCTTCAAGTTTTTTCACTTCTCATATTTGAAAATGATTTCAAGCTATTATTATTTATGTATAATTACGTGCTAATCATATGTATCCAATAATTAATTTTAAAGTTGTGTTGAATATTTAATTGTTCCAAACAACTCTTCAAGTTTTTTCGACTTATTATTAAAAATATTTTTTTTAAAATTCAAAATTTTAATTGCGAAATTGATTGAATACCAAGCATTTTCAATGAATTTCTATTGATACATTATATTTTCTTTATTTTTATGTAATTTATAAAGTGTTAATCGTGAAGTTGTTTTGACCATTCATTTGTTTTGAGTTTCTTATCCTTACGATTAAAATTAAAATTTAAAAAAATTTAAATTTATATTCCCAAATAGAGCAAATATTTACTAATTATAATTCATGGCTGTTCGTAAAATTACTTCATATCTTTGAAGTACTTAATAAATAGTTAATCATGAAGTTGTTTTGACTATTTATGTGTTTCAGCTTGCTTTCACTTCTCATGCTTAAAAATAAAATTCACCGAAAGGGCATGCTAAAAATAGACATTCACCTTTTCAATTCAATGTCATGCTCGCAATCAAACAATTCGAGTCCGCAACACTTTAGACATTCGAGGAATACAAAAGATTGCGTCAAATTGAATTTGTTATAAACCTAATACCTCAAATCAATTAAAAAACAAGAATATAGTACCGCATTCAAAATATACCATAGACGGCTCAATATACCAGATTGTCAGCCAAAGTAACTAAGACCCTTATAAGTAGGCATTTTTGCCCATACAAAAGTATTTCTTTTATAACTTCGACAATTTTTATCTGATCGCAACCAAATTTTCAGGAATCATAAGTACTATAGTTATTATTATATATACCGCAACTCTAAAAAAATTAGACATTCGAGGAATACAAAAGATTGCGTCAAATTGAATTTGTTATAAACCTAATACCTCAAATCAATTAAAAAAACAACACTTTGCTCGTCAGGAGACGCTTTTATCTTCAGTTTTTTATTGACTGACAAAACGGCGGGTAATCGATATTTTTATGGTTTACACCCAAAACTTTTTTACTTGTATTCTTTTTGTTGTTTTTGGTACTTCAAAACTCAACGAAAATGATTTTCATATGCCGCTGTCTGGCTTTGAGAGCTATAAAATGTCGATTTATTGTTTTATAATTGAAAGCAATAAAAATGTACAAAAAGGCGACAACAACAATGAAAATTACCATCGAAACCAACTGATGCTGCTGTGCTTTGTGTGGGCGTTATTGGTGTGAATGTGTATTCGGGAATGGAATCGCAATGGAGCCACAAAAGCGACAAATCGAGAAAGAATCGCAAATGAATTTGATCGTAATGACATCAGTCTGTCAGCTTGTCCGTTATTCAATTGAATTCAATTCAAGACAACTTTTATTATTTGGGCTCAGTAAATACAGAATTTTTTTTACATTCATTTTTTTTTTTTTTTTGCTTAGTTTCATGTTATTTGGTTTTCAATTTGCCATAAATTGTTATTGAAATTCAAATGAAACAATGCAGCGACGACAAATATGAATTTCAAATTTTACGCTATTCGTTTCGCTTTTTGAAGGTTGTCGATTGATTTGACACAAATATCGCAATTGTTTGTCTGATGTGAAGAGGAAATTCGGCACAATGAAGCTTGCAAATAGATATAGTATACATTGAATGGGTTCCACTTGGGTGAAGGTTAGGGAAAAAGTGTAAATTATTGATAGATGTGTAATTAAACAAAACATAAATTCAACGAATTGGGAATAGAAGCAACTATGGAAAATAACAAAGGAAAACTTTCGACCACAATATTAAATAAATATAATAAAAGAGCAAATCAATCAATTACCTAGAAACAAAGATGATCGAGTTACTTTTTTCTCTTCTTTACCACAAATCAATTTCCAAACATTGATGAAGCATTTAAAGCACTTATTTGCTGAACGAATCGAACTTTGCTACCAACTGTTCACAAAACCAAATGTCAACGAAACCAATGCAACCTCAGGTGAACAAGAGTTTTCCCAGAAAAAACAACACAATTGGCAAACAGCTTGGAAGACAAACAAACAACTGCAAGAAATTAAGAGAGGCAAATAAACGGCACACACAAAAAAGTATTTCCTGGTAAATAACAAAAAAAAAAAAAATGCAGACTGCAGTAACAATTGCAGTTGCAACAGCAGCAGCAGCAACTGTTGCTGAAATTGCCGTAATTGACACTGAAAATGATGATGCTCCTTTGCGATGCTCTCTGCGAAGCTGATGCTGACACAGCAGACAACATAGATTGTGCTGTTGGTATGGTAAATTTTATTTAATTGTCGACAGCAAAGGCAATTTGCTTGGTGAGTGTTTGTTTTGCAGTTTGTCTGTGAAGAGAGAGAGAAAGAGAGTGACAGAACTAAGCTAATTTGTGCAGACTCGTAAGCTCCAATTAATGCAAATAATGAAATTTCATTTAATTAGCAAACGTCACGCAAAATTTCCGCCAAAAGACTTTGACTCAATTCGAACTCGGAACTCGGACACCAAGTCCACTTGGTAATTAATTGATGAACAGTCAGAGGCGAGTCTCTGCGGCTCAGACTCCTTGGCTGCTGCTCCTGTTGCTGCTGCATTGACTGACGACTTTTGTACGTGCAATGTCAAAGGATATTAGCCTGGTCCACGTTCACGTTCACGTCCTGACTACGCACTTTACAGTTGGCCTCATTTGTCGGCCACATGCAACAGCTTGTTGGCCCAGCCTTGTTACTTTCAACTCGCTTTCCACATTCCCTCGTTTTCGATCAATAATGTGTGGTTGGGTGTGTTCAAATGTGTGTGTGTGTGTTCGTGTGTGTGTTCGTGTATGATAAGTGGGTGGCAGTCTTACTAACAGTTTATGCCAGCAATTAGTTGGCACAGCAGCAAAGCTACTGCCTTCATTTATATGGCAATTAAATTGCACTCAAGTGAGTGACGTGCCACAGACTTGATGTTGTTGAGTTTTCCCTTATAAAGGACCCACCATACTTTTCATCACTCTTGCCGTTGGCATTGAAATGTAATCCCCATGTCCTTGCATGTTGCACAAAGTTGCCTTTGATATCAAGATAATTATCATTCGATGCAGTTGGCAGTTTTAATGAGCTGTCGCCAATTGCGTCAATGAATGCGTCAATCTCTGAAAGAATTTGTCAAGTTGATTGATATTAAAGTCTATCTACAGTGCAGTCACCAAATTGCAATTGACAATTAAAGAGTATTCCGAGAGAATCGAGGCCAAGTGGCATTCGCTTTTGATTCAAACATTAAATAATACAAATATATTCTAAATAAGATTTCATATTTCCACAATTGTCAAAATATCACTAACCGTACCACATACCAGGGGTGCCACGGAAATCACTCGTGATTTGGGAAATCACCAAACGTCAAACCACTGAAAGATTTTCGCCATGCAACAGAATTCCGAGTGGTTAGAATTTATTAGTCAATTAGTCAATCAACACAATTTAATCATAAATTTAATTAATGAATCTATAAAATCTTCAACACAAAAGTAAAGTTTCATTACTTTTTTTAAGGAAAAGCAAAGGCAAAATAGTCAGTGTTTTTTAAACCACTGTGAAATTGAAGTGAAATTCTAGCGAAAGTGTTTTCTATGGCACCCCTGTATATGTAAGAATTGCTTTGCTTTAATAGCGAGCATTTACTTGATGCATTATACAAATAGTTGCCTCTATAAAAGAAAAATATATTATTAGCATTTCTCTTCTTCATGAGTATAAATATATTTCAGACAACATCTATTAAGCTCAAAATTAACACAACTGCAAAAAAGAATGAATTTGATTAGATAACAAGAATTCATATCAAGATTTACCAAAAATATAAATAACACTTGTGTGTAGTCTTTTACATATATGTATGTTTGAAATGAAAAAAATTCACATATGTTACATAAACGAAATAAAATTATTATTGTTAAACAATTATTTTGATGAATTGCTACTTTGCGATAAAAATAGTCTTAACTTATTATTTATATGTAATAAATATAAAAATTTGAAAAAAGAACATGATTTTATTAAAAACAAGATTAGACGGTAATTTTACTTTTAATTTGAAATGAAATTAAAGAAAAAACATTCTTAGAAAGTATTTTTAAAAATTTAAAAAAAAAAATATATCGAAACAAAGATTTATTACACTTCTTCACTTCCATTAAAAAAAAAATCAAAATATTTAAATGTAAATTGAAAGTCAATGATAAACTTGTTACTTTGTATACAACTAAATTCGCTGGCATGTAAACATATCGCGTGAGTTAATGACACGAACTAATCTGAACTAAAATCTACATCTGCATAATTACGGGTACATAATAAACACTCACCTCACTTCGCAATGAGTGGCAGCATCATCAATAACTGCGGTTTAATGAGTAATTGTCTGTGTCAGTTAGAAAGACAATCAAGATGCGTGGCAAAGCCAAAACCGCCATCAATCAGAGCTTCAAT
Source organism: Drosophila albomicans (assembly GCF_009650485.2). Taxonomy (NCBI): domain Eukaryota; kingdom Metazoa; phylum Arthropoda; class Insecta; order Diptera; family Drosophilidae; genus Drosophila; species Drosophila albomicans. Next base: position 12,870,069 of record NC_047631.2, read on the forward strand.
TTGTCGACTGGAGAGTGGAACTTTGTTGCAACCACACGAGCAACTCGCACTCGCAGTCGCAGTCGATTTTGCATGCTCATTCTTATTGTGGGTGTGCAAAACGTTGGCAAAGTGACGTTACATGCAAATTGTTTTGGCCAACAATTGCAGTTTCACACAAAACTGACAAATGAAATGGAACCGGGGGGAGGGGGGACTTGGGACTGGGGAAAAACACTCGGGGCATTTGGACAACGACTTCGAATCTACTCGGACTATACTAATTGATTTTGGCACGTTTTCGGTTCAGTTCATTAGCAGAGTCGAATTGAAGCTAGGCCCGACAATGGGACAAGAGAGACAAGACAAGACAAGACAAGACTGCACAACGTTGCCACCTTGGACGTGCACTGGTTCATAACGAGTGCCTCTCTTCTGGGGCAACGTGTGGCATGGCCTACAAAATGCCATTAAAGGCGGCCGATGCAGCCCGAGGTGGGCAGAGATTGGCCTGGCCCTATTAACTGCATTGCCTAACATAGCTAACTCAATTCAGTCAATTCTCTAACCAATTTGCCATCAATTCCATTTTGCAGATGAACGACAACACATACAGAAGAAAACTTTTACGAAATGGATCAATTCACATCTAAGCAATACCCAGTGCTCGCCAGTGAACGATTTGTTCTTGGACCTTCGAGATGGCCATCGTTTGTTGGCCCTGCTCAGCACACTGACACAAACACAGCTGGTAAGTTCAAGATTTTTATTTCATTGATTTAATTATTCTCTTACTATTGACAATAACTTTAAAAGTACATAATTCTATGTAAATCCTTTCACTACGCGATTTAAAGAAAAATACCTAAATCTTAATTTTATTTAATATGTATTATATTAAAACACAATTCAATTAAAAACTTTATTATTATGATTCACTTGACAAAAAAATATGAATATGAATTCGTGATAAATATTCGCCACTGTATTTTTAGTTTATTTATTTACTAGGTGGGTAGATAGAGTCCTGAAAGAGGCAAATCATAGATCCGTTTTTATTAGCTTTATTATCAGAGACTTAGCTTCTATATTGCAACCTATATAACCTTTAAATTTCTTTAGCTTTTGCCTTGAAATTTAAGCTGATTTTTTCTTAATTACTCCACTATTTTAAAGCTTTAACTTTGCTCCTCGCATCTTAACAAAAGTGCAGCCAGTGTCTTTAGCTCTCTCAACAATTTACAAACTTTTAACATTGTGGGAATTTACCTGCATGGTTTATGCTCACCTGATGGCAAAGCTACCAGTTTTCTGCAAAACTTTTCTTATTTTATTACTCAATTTTTGAGCTTCGTTTTGCCAGTCGCTTTGGCAAAAGTGTTTTCCATTTTTATTTTACTTTTTGCAAAAGCATAAAAAATAAATGGTTTTCGTTTAACAATTTTCTACTTGCAGTTGCAGAATTATTGATGATAAAAACTTGTTTAAAACCATAGATATCAATGCATTTCTCTTACAGTACATCTGATATAATGCTTTATAGCTGTATTGAAATACTATTAATTTGTCACTTTTCCTCGTGGTAACGCGCATTTTCTTTAAATTATCTCGTTAATGAAATATGAAATGACGCTATAACTTTTGCTGGCATGTAATAGAATTCTTTTTTTTTGCATTTTAAATCAAAACTTAATGCCAGCTAATTTAATTTACAGTGATTAAGATAATAAGCACAATAACTTTTTAGTGTTTGGCATTCCTATTAGTATTAAGATGCAAATGTTCAATTAAAGTTAATTTTTAAATTGGTCAAACTGAATTCATAATAAAGTTTATTATAGTTTACTGTCATCTTCTCTGTAGTTGTAGCTGTAGCTTTGATCATAATTTATTTTTTTTTATATATTTAAGAACAAGATACTAAATGATTCATGGATTAATAGACTTGCTACCAATGAAAGTTATTGATTGATAATTGAAAAAACAAGTTTATACATAGACGTACTTTAAAATAATGAAAGAAAAAGAGGACAGGAAAATGTACTCTTTTAAGATTTTATTAACAAAATCGCCATGTAGGGAACTATATTTTAGAAGAAATCAAATAATGACAGTTCTTTTAGTTATGCTTTTAGAAGAAACATAAAGCGCATTTTATATGTATGTTGTTCCCTCATTTTATAAGTTGGGACCAATTTATCGCGTCAGACCCTTAAACATCGATTTTGTTAAATAAAAATAAATAAAATAGATATACAATAAAATATATACATATATGTATAAACATGTTACTTCTGTCTTGATTGTGTTTAATTTAACATAATATCTATCATTTTATAATTCAAAAAAATATAATATAAATTTAATGAAAAGTAATTTGAACATTTTTCCCATTGAACTTGATGTTGGTTATTTAAAAGTTCACAGTAGATGCATTCATTTATTTATCGATTAATTTTCTAGCGCTATCCTAGACATTAGAGATGTGTTCGTAATGCATTAATTTTCTTATCGATTAATTCTCTAGTGCTTTTGTTGTTTGCTTGCCGACATCGAACTGTTATCGATATACATTTATTTTAAAACTTATTTCAAAATATTTTGTAATGAATTCTTTTCTCGTCTGTTTTCTCGCTTTTCCAAACAGAAACCCGAAAAGGGTCGCATGCGAGTGCATCACATCAACAATCTGAACAAGGTGCTGCACGTGATTCAGCAGCATGGCGTCCGATTGGTTAACATCTCCAGTGACGACATTGTTGGCGGCAATGCCAAGCTCACCCTGGGCCTCATCTGGCTAATTGCGCTCGAGTTTAATGGCCAGCATCTAGTCAAAAGCCATTCCAGCAATGGCGTTGAGAAATCCCTGCTAGCCTGGGCGCGTCAATACACCGAGCCACATGGTTTGTCACTCAACGATTTCGCCAGCTCGTGGGCCGATGGTCGCGCTTTTCTGATGATATTGGCTGCGCATCTGGATGAGCTGGATCTGGAGACGGCTTTGGGACAGCATGCGTTGCAGCGTCTGCATTTGGCCTTTGATTTGGCGCATCGGCATTTCAAGATCGAGAAGCTACTCGATGCGGAGGATGTGCACACACACAAGCCGGACAACAAGTCGATACAGATGTATGTGATGTGTCTGTTCCATGCCATGGAATCGATGCGAGCCAGCGAAAGGGAACGCGTACCCTGTACCAGTATTACGGATCTCGATGAGGTGCCGCTGGATACCGAGCGGGAGCTCTACACCTCGGACAGTGCGACGAGCATGGAGCTGAAGGCGAGTGCAGTGCGTCCATTGAGCACGGCCACAAATGCCAGTGTGGAGATTAGCAGCTATCAGACGGCTCTGGAGGCGGTGCTAACGCTGCTGCTGGAGGATGAGCAATTGCTGTCGCAGGAGCTGCCCGATCCCGAGGACTTTCAGACCGCCAAGCTGCAGTTTCACGACAACGAAAGCTTTATGCTGAAGTTAACCGAACATCAGGAATTTGTGGGCGAAGCGCTCGAAGAGGGCAGCAATCTGATTAACGAGTCGCAGAAGAAAGACGGTTCAGGACTCTCGCAGGAGGATCAGAATGAAGTGCGTCAACAGATGGTGCTGCTGAATGAACGCTGGGAGACGCTGCGATTGCGTGCCTTGGATATGCAGGCGAAGATCCTCATGCGTCTGGCTGAGTTCCAGAAACAGAAACTAGAGCAATTGCGTCAGTTTCTCACCAATGTCGAGGATCGCATCTCGCATATGAGCGATATTGGACCCACCCTCAGCGAGGCGGAACAGCAGCTAGCCGAGGCTCGACAACTGAAGTCCGATCTCAGCGAGCAACAGGAGTTGGTGGACAGCATTAGCAGCATGGTGGTCATAGTCAACGATACCTCGGGTAATTTCAATGATCTCGAGGATCGTTTGAGTGCGTTGGGTGAGCGTTGGTCGCATGTGGTCAAGTGGATTGATTTGCGCACCGAAAAGTTGCAGCAATACAAATGCATCTCACGCTGGTTGGATGCTCGAGAGCAGGATCTGAAGCGCATGGAGACGAGGGATGTGACCGATGTGGGCGGCATTACACAGCGCATCAATGAGCTGAACTATTGTGCCAAGGATCTGCTCGAGTTGCAGCGTTATCTCATTGATCTGCGGCAAATGGTAGCTGCCACCTTGCAGGATGGCGATGACAAGGGCGAACGTGTGCTGATGCAGCTGGAGAGCTACGAGGATCGTCTGGATGCTCTCAAGCAAATTCTCGAGGTGCAGACGCTGCGCATTGAGACGAAGGGCTTTAATTTTGGACGCGATCGTGCCAGCTACGATGACAGTCGTGTGGTGCGTCCCGAAGGTTGGGTGGATTATCAGATGATTATCCGATTCGGTGATGAAGAGGAGGAGGGAGAACAACAGCAACCACAGCAGGAGCAGCAGCAGGATCAACTAGCAAGCAAGAAGCGTAAATTGCGCAATGGTGATAACTTCTTTGCGCTTGAGACGCAGATCATGGAGCACTTTAGTCATGTGCAGGATGTGGAACAGCAACTGCAGCAGCTGCAGCGTCAAAGTCTGCGCAATCAGTGCGAGCTGCTCAAGGAACTGCAGTCAGAGACTCAACGTCGTGCCAACACCTTACCCGAACTCAAGAAACTTTACGAAGTGTGTGAGCAGGAGGAACCAGCTCGCAAGTTGCTCTTAGAAGCAGCCCACATCAAGCAGCTGGAGCAACGCTATGCGGCATTGAATCAGCGTCTGACCAACCAGCAGAATGAGAGCAGCACGCTGTTGGCCAAGGAGCGTTACTACAACAGCCTGACAGGCTTCAAGCTTGTCTTGGCAGATTCTAGGGATTGGTATAAACAACATGCGAGTTCAGCCAGCTGCCAGTCGCTGGAGCAGCGACTCAGCCACATGGAATCGCTGTCCACGGAGATTGCCGAGGCACGCGAAGCCACCGAAGCACTCGATGACCAGCTGATCGAATGGAAGCGGGACTTTGGCATCTTCTACGACAGTTGGCACGACATGAAGCAAGCGTTGCAGACGCTTATCCAACAGCGTGGAGGCGAGACTCTTGTCCAACAGGTGCAACAACTGGAACAGTTTGTGGCGAAGGTGGCTGGGCAAAAGGTGCGTGTCTCACATCTGGAGGCAATGCAGCAACAGCAGCAGCTGCTCAATCAACTGGTCGATGAACTGGAGTCCCTAAAACCCATCTATGAACATGTGCCTGCTCAGCTCTTGACCGCTGAGTTACAAGCTGCCTGGCAACGTTTGCCGGAGCAGCTGAGCGAACGCGTTATTAAGCAGACGACGGCAATTGAGAACCTCAATCATTTCGTGGCCGAATACAATTCGATTATAGCGGTGCTCAGCAGTGCTCCGGAAGTAGTGCAAGCGCAGGATTTGCGTAAGCTGGAGATTGATGTGATTAGTGCGCGTAATTTCAGCGAGATACTCATCAAGGAGTCGGAGGAAGTGCAGCGTGAGACGCTGCAGTCGCAGATAAGTGCGCTGAATGCGCTCTACCAGCAGGTGGAGCAACTGCATCAGGCACAGCGTCAACAGCAGTCGGCGCTGCAGTCGCAAATCGAGGTGATTCAACAGCGACTGCATCAAACGGAACATTGGCTCAGCGAACTGGAGGCAAACACGCCCAAAACGGGCGTCGCTGACATTGGCAATTCCAACGAGCTGTTCCAGAGCAAATGCAAATTCCAGACGCTCAAGGAGACCTGCGAAAGGGAGGCCACGCAATTTCGGGAGCTCAACGAGCTGGGCGGCGAGTTGTTGCTGCAAATGGATGAGCTGCAGCACAAGGACAGCGAACAGGAGACGGATAAGGAGAAGGAGAAAGAGAAGGATGGCACGTTGGCCAAACAGTTTACACGCCTCAATGCTCGCTGGTCTGAGGTTACGGAACGTGTGTATGCCAAGACTGCGCTATTGGAGCACATCTCCACGCAGCTGGGGGAGTTTAAGAAGTTCATGGTCAGCGAAACTGGCTATTTGGATCGCCTCGAGAACAAGATACGCAACACACCCGAAAACGCTGCTGATGCCGAGGAAATTATGGAAGAGCTAGACGTAAGTTGATCACTAATTCATATACATATATAGCTCTTTCAATTACAACTTATTCACACTTTTATATAGGATCTGGAGAACGTGCTGCGTGCTCACTCCGAAGAGTGGTTGGACAAGATTCAGGAAATTGGCAACGAGCTAATTGATAATGAATTCATGGCCGATGTTATGCGCAAGGACATCGATGGCATTGTAGTGCGCTGGACACAGCTGCAACAGCAGGCCAAGAAGCGCACCGAACTGCTCGAGGAGAAGGTCAGCGAGGCGGAGCAATCGGAGCGGGCGGTCGTCCAACTGGAGGCGTGGCTAACGCGCATGGACGACATACTCAGCGAGCATCTGGAAAACGATGTGACCATTGAGGATCTGCCCGACGATTTTCAGGTAATATGGAATGTCTTCATTTGAGTATGAGAAATATGGGTTATATTAGAAAGTTTAGGCTCTAGCGTTAAGTTATAAATCATTTAAAAGTGGAAAAGCTCAAATCCTATGGTTAATTAGACAGTTAATTCATTTCAATTACTATGCAGAAATATTTATATGTTTTAATAGGAAAAAAACCAATCTAAATTTAGCTAATGGTGGGAAAAATAGACGTAAATTGCAAAAATAATAAATATGCATTTGAAATTCTAAATTAAACCTAATAAGCTAATAGTCAATTTGATATTACAGATGCTCAATAATATAAAATCTTTTGTTGCAAATATACCATTAAGATTTTAAGAAGTGACTAAAGATTTAGTAGAAAATTTTTGGATGTATATTGGTATTAATCAGAAATTGTAGTAGTGTGTAATCAGCTTAATTATATTCCCATACATTTATTCATTGATTTAAGCCGTTAAAACAGTAGCAATCTAAAAATTGAAGTAATGCTTTTCAAAAGTTTAAAGAGTATTCCAATGAGACTTACATATTATTGGAATTTCAAATTAAAAAAAAATTCCCATTGTTAGGAAATTTGAATCCTACTAGACAGAATTATTTTACTTAGCACACCATTAACGCTTCTTTTTGTTTTTCAGATTTTGGCCCGCGAATTTGCCATTAACGAGCGCAACTTTAAAGACATAACTGAATTGATTGCAGAGCACACCCGCAAGGGGAAAACAGGAGCTGCCAATCGGTTGCAGGAGCAGCTCAATTTGATGGAAATGCGCTTCAAGGCCTGTCAGGCGAAGCTGAACAAATGCACTGCTCCGCAGCCTGCCTACGAGTCGCGGTTGAATCGTGCCTACGGCGATCTACGCAATGTGGAACACTCCACTTTAGTGCTGGATGTGGCCTCAGCTGGTCCCAGCACCGTGCAGGCGCAGTATCAAAAGTGTTTGGTATGTAACGCATAACAATAAAATGAACTCTTTATTAATGTTACATTATTTTTAGCAAATTTATCGCACACTCTCTGAAATTAAGGCGGAAATCGAGAGCACCATAAAGACGGGACGTCGAGTGTGCGAGGATAAATACACCAAGTCACCAAAGCAGCTGAGTCAACGCATCGATGCACTGAAGCATTTGTACAATGCACTCGGTGAGAATGTGACGCAGTCGAAGGCTTTTCTAGAGGGTCTTCTCAAGCTGGCCAGACAACTGGAGCAATGCTTCGAGTCTGCAGATGAGTTAATACGCCGCTTCGAGTCGCCACAGGAGTTGCACGATCGCAACTCCATATTGCTGGAGTTTGAGGATGTGCTGCAGCGATGCGAGGATCACTACAATGAGTACAGCAAGTCCTGTGATCAGAGTTGCATGCAGGAGACGCGTCAACGCATCGATGGACTGAAGGCGACCTATCATAAGTTGACAAGTGCTGATATCATCAAACGTTTGACTGAGATGAAGGCAACGCTACAGAACTTGGATAACATATCATTGGATACTCTAAAGTCTGTTAATAAATGATAGTCTGTCTAATATATTCGATAACATAAATATTCTTTGACCTTTACAGAGCCATGGAGCATGATCTGAAGGAGATAAATGTGCCGTCGAATCCGGAAATTGAAAAGTTACAGCAACAAGTGATTGCGATTGTTGTGGTGCGTACTAAACGACTGCCAGTTCGTTATTAATCATTATATCATATAATTAATTTAATTTAAGCAAATGCTTGAACTTGTTGTATATAAAATTGTGTCCTTGAATCATTCGCTAACTTATATGTCGGTCGGTCTTATCTGTCATTTTCATTTATTCACCTCTTTCCTTTGCTTATTCGATTCCCATTCATGCACTTTTTTTACGCTCTTTGTTTGTCATCGTAACTCTTTTGGTTTCCCATTCACAAGTAACCACATTCACACACTCACATGCACATACACATTCAGAAGTCCTTCAGCATCCTCATTCGCTTTTCATTTCATTCTGGGTCGCACTTAAATTGGATTCGAATTTCTCGAGTTCCGTTTGCCAAAGCGAGCGCCAAACTCATTTTAAAATCGTGTATTTTATGCAAGGGAAAAACTTAAAGAACTTGCACCTCAAATTTAAGTTGTAAAATATTTGTATTTTTAATTATTTATAAACTTTATATATGTAACAAATATTTCGTGTGGCCTTAATCTAAGCGTAGTTAAATGCTGCTAACCCAAATCTGCTTTATATATTATACTTTTATTTATTTTTAATTTAATTTGTTGATTATGATTTTCTTTTGCAATTTCATTTACCACCCACACACATTTATAAATAAAACATTAAACATTCATAATAATCTTTCCACCAAAGCTAATTTACAACCAGAAAAAAGATAAAACCAACAACCATCACCCAAAACAAAAAATACCAGATATCACCGTATCACTAGCTCTACGAGATCTTAACTTGGTGTCATTTTCACGCTTCAAATCAATATATATATCTATATGTTTTATATATATTGATATCCTTTTGTACTGTCCCCTATAATGGCGTTCAATTTTTGGTGTGCGGCTGCGTCCAATCCATCCAAATATTTCACCAATGCTAATGTACAGCAACTTGCTTTTTGTAACCTTAACATAATTTGGCAAAAATCGAAAAAATCATTCAATTGAAAACTTATGCACAGGATACATTAAAAACGCGCCACAATCAGCCAAGCATTTTGGCCAAACCCAACGACGACGATACGGAAATTGTTGTAGTTAGCGATACAGTGCGTCAAAGACGTGCGCGCACACCTCAAGCCGGCGAAGCTGCCGGCGCCTCCTCGCCATCTCCCAAGGCAGCCACCGAAGCGGAGGCAACGGGCGAACAAGTCTTGCCAGATTTGTTGCCACCACAAACGTTTCGTCTGGCCGAATCGAGCACTCTCTTTTCCCAGATCTCGTTGAATCCTGCTAAAATGGTTGCCGAATCGATGGCACCGCCAAAGCCATTGAAGAATAAACGCAAGGCGCCAGCAGCACCTGCTCAAGTGGTTGAGATCAAGGTGAAGAACATACAGAATGATAAGATGTCTGTGCAGAATATCGCTCTCGAACCTCAGCAAGGCGAAATCGTTGACACCGTGAACATCTTGGAGAGCGTGGAGCCGCTGTTGCCCGAGTATGTGCAGACTGTGCAGATTGTAGATCTGTCTGAAGACTCGGACTCTTCGCTACGCGTCGATGCCGATGGCAAAGAGGTGCGACGCAGCAAGAGCAAACGCTCGCTATGCGAATCACCAAAGCTAAAGACAGCTGAGATGGAGGAAGATAAAGAAGATGAGACGGAGCTGCTGCGTCCTGGAGCGGGCAATACAAGTACTCCGTTTTTGCGTGTGGAAAAGCAGCGCATCTCCTTTGATGAGAAACGCAAACGCATAGCTCATGAGCGGGATATTCTGCGGGATTCCGAAGAGGAAACCGAACAGCAGCCAACAACTGAGGCAACTACAACACCAACAACAACACCAACAATAACAACCGCAACTGAAGAGCGTCCCAAGGCGAAACGCTGGCGTCAGTTGCAACCTGAATTGGAGGCACTGACGCCGGACACAGAACCCGAATCGCCCATTCGCAATAGTTTCTATAGTCCCGATAAGGAGACAGGTTACGATATTGAGCCCTTGGTATTCTCCGATGATGAGGAGATACCACGTTTCTCGATGGAAATGACACCAACGTTTGACTCCGATAGTGATACGGTAATTTTGTTGTAGCTCAAGGTGGTTTCATCATTTCGATATTCTTGCATATTCTTTTTTTGTTTTATCACTCAACTAACGCAGAGTCGCATTGAGACGCCCTCGACGAAGAAGCCAAACTCTTTTCTGAGCAAGGTGCTCAGCTCAATGCCCTCGACACCTCTCGATGACTCCAATGAGACCCTGAAGAGTCCCCCTTGTGGAGAAGCTGGTGCTCCTACTGGCTTGGAACAACGTGTGCAGGACTTTAATAAGTTGGCCGAGCAGATGATCTACAAACTGGAATTGACCAAGGTCAAGATCGAACAGTGTCACGAGAGCGAAGCGTAAGTAGAAAACGTCCATTTTATTTATTTACTATTAAATCAAAGATTTAAAATTATATTGATTCATAGAAAAATAAAAATGTAGTTTAGCTTTGTTTTAGAAATATAAATTTCCAATATAATTAAACTCTTATTAAATGTAAATTTATTACAAATATTAATTGGACTTTTTAAGAGGCAACTTTGTGAAATATAGAACAATGTAGATCATTAATTAATTAAGATTTAAAGTATTAATAAAGCTAAAAGATTAAAATTACATTTAATTTAAAATATCTATATTCATATTTAATTTAAATATTTTTTAAAACTCATTAGAATTTTTCAATAAAATATAGCAAATTGAATTTAATTTTAAAATTCCTTTATCGAACTTTTTCAGAATTTAGTCTTCTTGCGAAATATTAAAAATTTAAGTAAAGCTAAAATATAAAAAATGGAAAGTTTAATTCAATTTTCATATTGATTTACAAAATATTTATTCAATATTATTTTCTTAAAATATAGAAAATGAAATTAAATTTTATTATTAAATATTGAATAATCTTTTATCTGCTTCTATAATAATAAGAAAATTTGAGTTTAAATTTAAATTAGCATTCATTAATAAATTGAATCTTTTCAGCGAGGATTTGCGACTTCTAATTGCGCCCGATGCTGCCACACTGATCTCCAGGGGCGACTCCTTGGTGCTTGAGACCCATGGCAAACAAGGCGGCATCTCTCGCCTGGTCATGCTCACCCAGATTATATTGCGTGAAAAGTTCCGCGAGGTGCAACAGGCCAAGTAAATGAAACAACAAAGAGCCATCAGAAAAGTTTATTTTCTAATTTGAATTTCATTATTTCATTCAGATGCAAAGTCACTGGCTCGTCAAATCCACGTCCCATGCCGGAGAGTGTTAACATTGAGGAGCTGGTCACGAAGGGATTGCGACGCATTAACGTGCTCATTGAGAAGCCCGTTGACCTTAAGTCCAGCACTGAGCTAGAGAAACGCATGGAGGACATCAACGTAAGTGTGACCAGCTTAATTAAATGCTGGCCTTTTGCCAGCGAATGCAACAATTAATTGACCAAAACTTAATTGAATTTAATAATATTTGTGCATTGTTTTCGTTCTAAAAATCGCTCAGGCATTATTTATATTCGCATCACAATTTTCGACATCTTTGAAGATGACCGAGATGATTTTCTATTTGGTGTTCTTTTTTTTTGCTCTCTTTTTTGTGGCGTTCACAAGTTAATTGGCCTCTTGAGAATTCAGGGCAACGGCACACAAACCAAAACCATACCATACCAAACCAAAACTAAATGCTGCCATTAGAAATGCCCCAAAATAAACCAACAAAAATTTTGACATAGTTACACAGAGACGTCGAGACATCGAGACATCTTGTCGTACGACTGCATTAACAAGAAGCAAACAAACAATATTTGTGTGTAGTCCGCGAAGAGATGAGATTGCTTTTTCTTTAAAGAGAACTAAATTTAAGAGATGGCTAAATGCACAGTGTCTTGATCGATTTGGCTAATATATTCATAAATTGCTATTGAAATATTCTTTGAAATTAATTTAGCAAATTGAAAACATCTGCTTAAATTCATAGTTCTATAAAGAACTAAAATTCTTGATATTATCATATTTATAATATTTTCTTTTTAAACGTGAGAAATTAATTCAATTGAACGCAATGTTACTGAAAACATCTGCTAAAATGCGTAGATCTAAAATATTGTTTAAATTTTAACTTGTAAAATTAATTATTTCATTTATATTTTCTCCTTAACTGAACTGTCATGAAATTTATGTTCATATTTGGCAATTTCCAATGGCCTGCAATTTAAAATGATTTGACAAATTTTCATCGTCAGCCAACTAAATTCTTTTCAACGCGACAAAATCAATCCCTAGATAATGCCGTCGTCTGAAATCCATCATTAATCAATGCGTGCATTTGTTGTTTATTTTTATTTTTATTTTTGTTTTGTATTTCTTTTTTTATGGTCTGGTCCCAATGATGACAAAAACCCCAAACGAAATGAAATATACGCAAAAGTGGGAAACCTATGATTAAAAATAGAAAAAGAAAATAAGGAAAAATCAAACATTTGGTACAGTTCTAAAGAGCACAGCTTTCAGATCAATTAAAGAGAGAGGGAAGCGAAATTAAGCAATTCAATCTTCTTGAGTTTTTCTCTTACTGTTTGCCGGCAGCAAATGCTGTGTTTTGTGTTCAGTCTCGACGCGTCTTTATATGTGAATCGGTCGGGCGTTGCTTCAAAAAATCTTTCGTAATTTATTTTGTGTTGATTAAAGTTTTGTTTGCGAGAAAATTTCGCTTGGCGCCAAAAAATTGTGTTTAATCATCTGAACTCAATGCAATTTTGTTGGCTGATAAACGCATCGGATGCGGTATACATACTACATGCCCCACACTTCCCTATCTTTACACTCGTGTCACACAAACGCATCGCATCGCATCGCACACACACAGAGCTATTGAGGAAGTTTGCTTTTGCAAAGGGGGAATTCACAGTTGGAATTGAATAACAAACTCCGTTGGACTTCCCAGTGGTGTCCATTTTGTTAGTGTTTTCCTCTTTCCATTGCCATTTCCGTTTCCGCCTGATTTATTGTTAATTTTTCATCACAAAAGAGTACGGAGCTTAAGCTGTATGTGCTGCAACTAAGTTAGTTTTCTTTTTTATATGTTACATCTATATATTGGTTTTTTGCAGGAACGCCGAGACGATTTGCAGGTCATTGTCGGCGCCATCGGAAAGAATCCTCAAATGCCAAAGGTTACGCCCGTCATGATGAGTGAAATCGAAAAGGTTCGTAAGAAACTCACAAACTTCTTTCTGTCTCCATTTACTTTACTCATCCCTTTTTTTTTTGTGTATTTTCGCCCCACTTTTCACTTCAGACTAAAAACAATTTGATTGCTCATGCCGATTCGATTGAGCTCTCATTGACCGAACTGAAAAATGGCACTAAAATTGGCAACGGCAACAGCAACAGCAAGGGATCAGGCGTCGCCACTCGACAGGGTAAGTGATTTTCTCTACATTTGTATTATTTCCCTTTTGGTTTGTAATAATTTTCAAATTGCATTTGCTTTTGCAATCGTGTTGAGCCAAATTTTTAACCATAACCTTGGTCAATAACACGATGTGACCAGTGTCAATATGAACTCGATTTGCTAGTCACATTTGTCAGTGGTTTTATGTGTTGACAATATTTCGAACTATTTCAAAATATTCTCACGTACTCTTCTTTACATAAATATGAACTTTTGTGAGTTTTAAAATTTGTAAAATATTTTTTACACTTTCAATCAATAGTCAATTCTCTTAAAGGTTACCGCATTAATTTGTAATATATTTTCAACTTTTTTCCGCTGCGTAATCGCATAAATGTTTAATTTGTATGTTCATGAAATGAAGTGTAAGCCAAATTGTTTTCAACTTGATTTAACTTGCGGCTCATTTGAAGCTCATCAGTAATTTATACATTTATTTTGCAATTATTTTGTTTGGTCGAAATCAATATTGCATCTTTGGCCGCATTTGAAATGTGCAAAATATTTAAAAATTCACATATTTCGTCAAGTTTGAATGGCAGCTGCAAAAAGTCTCAAATAAGCACGCAGCAATATTTCTTTTTTTTTCTGCCATTCGCTTTCAGTATTGTAATTGTTTTTACACACACACATATTTTTTGTTCGGCGTTTGAAGTTTTCAATTTCACATTTTTCTGCAGCCAGCAACATTTTGTTGCATTTTATGACTATGGCTCTTGTTGCAGCTGCTCTATTCTTACTTTGCCTCCCCCTCTCAGCGTTTGTTTTCATTTTATTTTGTTGGTAAATATTTATGCCGTATACAGCACTGTTCGACTAAGGGCCCCGAGGCGAGGGTTGGCGAAAGGAGGAAGGGGTCCAAATGGGTCATGTCAGTGGCACTTTTGACATTTCATATGCATATTTTTGGTGTTTGCTTACGGGTTTATGTGTTGCTTCTTGGGTTGCACTAGCGGGCAACAGATGCAAATATGTTTTGTGGATCAATCATTAAAGAACTGTTGATGGGCACGAATTCATTTGCATATTGCCTTCCAACTAGAACAAGTTCAAGAAGCGGAATTTGCAACAAAGGCTGCTTATATTTATTTGCATTTCCATTTGTATCTACATACGTGCGGGAAAGTATATTTTGATGCACTTTCGAGAACGAGCAAATATGTTTTTTGAGCAATCATGCAGGAGAAGTCATTGGGATGAAAGTTAGACCAAGGCAATAGTTTTAAAAAGGGACTGTAATAGGTAATATCTATCTACATTCGTTGCACAGCAAAAGTATCTTTTGTTAAACAATAATCATTGATGAAAAGATGAAGTTTAGAACATTAAATGTTATTTATTTGTTTTTTTTGGATTCACTAATAATATATGTAAACTAGACCAGTCCCAAAAGCATCTTTCGATGTTAAATTCGGATCGAGGAATGCCGAGTATAGTTTAAGGATAGTGAAAGATCTTTTGAAAATCAATATACAAGAAAATAAGTATTTATTGGTAATTTGTATCTACATTCGGTAAATAGCGATAGTTTAATTCGATAGCTTCGCTACATCTTTAAGAACGAATGGAACTCTCGCTATTTTCCAAGTGAATTGATTTTTCCTCGATTCGAACAGATGACTTTTTGGAAATGATGTTTGGATCTGAGGTCATTTCGGTTGGGGTCCTTCCGACAATTGAGCCCCTGATGCTGTCAACAGTTGATCCGCGATGGAATGCAGTCATGGGACCCGTGACAATATTGTAGATACTCTTTGTTATGCCTCTTTTTCGCAGATATTGTTCCATCTCATCTCTTGCTTTCTCGGCGTTGAAATTAAGCGAATCGCGTTCTTCGAATAGCTGCCATTCTTCGGACAGTGGCCAATCGCATAGTTTCTTGCCATTCTTGGCAATCGTAAACTCTGCCAGATGGAATAAACGTCGACGCTCTGCAAACGAAACTCCATCTTTTCGTGATCGACTAGAAGATTCCGATGTTTTCACAGTTAGAGAACAGCTGCTTATGTTAAAGCTGACCTTTTTCTCTCGCTTTGGAACAACGATTTCGTGTGAACGGATTTCCGTCAAGCGCCGCAACAAATTGCTGGGATTCAGGACAATACGCTGCTTGGGATGTGGGGTACCAACGGATAGGTATTGAGTGGTCGAACCCCTGTTCGAATGTCCAGCTTTTTTGGCAAATTTCGATATACTGACTGAGCGTGCGGTAGACAAATCTGATCCAAAAACAGCTTTATGGTGGGTCAGATTCTTCGAAATGTTTTGATTTATATGCATTGGCGCCTTGGGAATTGGGTAGGAAATACGCTGTGAGGGGGAACCAACGATTTCATCCTCTATTAGTTCGACTTCGGATACCGCGCCCACTGACAAATCAAATGAATCTTTATGTTCCGAATGGAGGCGACTGCGCAGCACTTCAGGGTCGACGCCCTTGGATGATCGTGGATATGGAGTACTGCTTTTGTCGTGAGATACCTTCATTAGCCCATAATCGCGATCCATCAGATTCATGGTAGATGGTGCTGAAATGCTTAGTTTGTGCGATTTCTTGGCCGGCTTATTCATTTTAAACAATAAATTTTGGCTGTTTAGTAGCATATCTAAAAACTATGCTTGTTTTTTATGTTGGAGTATTCCTTATTTTTATTGAGTAGTTGTCTGTTTGTTATATTTTTTCTTTTCTTTTTTTTTTTTTTTTTAGTATTGTAAGTGCGCAAAGTGTAGTTGTGAACAGTTTTCAAATTCAATGAAACTGAACAATATTCGTTGTAAAACTGCTTGCAGCGCCTACTGCTTGAATTAGCTGAACCTGAATCGGAAGCTGAATGCTATACGAAAATGGAAGAAAGCTAAATGCTATCGAGTTTTAAGAAACATGTAAACAAACGGTTTTATTGTAATGCATATAGAAGTAATCTTATCTATCAAACTAAGAATTTGATTGTTTGTTACAGAAACTTCTTTGTGGATAATATATATGAAAACTTATTTTTGGATTATATATACGGCTTTGCTTAGTGCACAATGAGTCAATCGAAAGCCATGATTTATGATGTATTTCTCGATATCATTTTTAGCCTGTTTGTCGTTTCGAATGTGCTCACTTTCAACATTAACTATTGTTCTTTTAGGAATGTGCATCACACGTTCATTCATCCGTTTGCCGTATTTGGCAATCGTAAATTCACCTTCATGAAATAAGCGTCGACGTTCGAGAAAGCTTAAGTTTTGCGATTTGATAGTAGTAGGTGGTGAAATAGCGTTAACTTCCTGCAGAGAGTCCAATTTGGAGTCGTCAGAGGAAGAACTGGTTGATGGGATATAGCATCCTACGGATGGAAGTCTTATGGTAACTTTCTTGTCGTGTTTCCCATGCTGCAAGTTCTTTTTCAATATTGAATATGGCTGACGGTTACAGCATAACTCATTGCCAGCGTTCCTCAGCGACATTCGTTCCTTCACGGCCTCGTAGTCCTTGATGAGAATCTTTGGATCAAGAGCGAGAGCTTTGTTTGGATGTGGTGTACCGATCATCATGTGCTCACGCGGTGTTAGATGCGATTTTTTTAATGCCTTATTGTCAAAGTTGATCGTTGAATTGTATGCTGCTTCAGCTCGATCCTCCGAAGGATAGCTTGGCAATCCCAAGGTCTTATTCGGGTGCTGAGTCGATGCTTGATGACCAGGTATTCTCATTAAACCATAATCGCGGTCTATGATATTCGGAGGCTGCGGCGGAATGATTTTCAGATTATTCTCGAACTTCGGAACTGATCGCTTCCTTAGCATGGATCTTTTGGGCTGATGTGTAGTTATCATTTTTCTAAAAAGTTGTAAGCTGTAGTTTGTGTGACGAATATGGTTTAGTTTGTATGTGCAAATTTCGTATTTATATTTTTCGAATCTTAAATATTCTGTCAATGCTTTCAGAGCCCACTTTGCATTGCTTTAAAATCAAAATGCTGAATTCGTTGAAATATATTTATTACGTTTTACTTGCTTCAATTAAACCAAAATAAAATGTTGCCACACTTAGGTAAAGAGTACAAGATGCTGCCTAAAATCGATATAAAGTGAAAAGCGCATCGTGTTTTTTTCCGGTCAGTCAGCAAAGCATTCGGGAAATAGTGAAAATGCATTGAGGATACATTTGAATAAATGTTTGCTATTCATCGCATGCATCATCAAGCAATTTTTGTATTTCCCGAATGAATACTTTTCATCGACGCATGCTCCGAGATGGTCCGCTTGCTCAAATTTGATGAGATTCGACGCAAATTTGTTAGTGTGCCCGTGGGCGCCATAACGAAGCCGTGCTTTTTGATAAACACTTCGATTGCAGCTCGAGCCTGCTCAGCTTCGCTATCTATGTGTTCATTCGGACTCCATGAATGCTCCTCATACTGCGGCATCAAATTGTCGCTCATCTTTTTCCCATTCTTGGCAATGGTAAATTCGCCCTCGTGAAACAAGCGACGACGCTCGTTGAAACTCAAGTATTGAGTACTAGATACACTGTTCGAAGAACTACTTGATGAGTCTGAGTTCCTTCCGGCAATTCTTACAAATTTCGGGTTTTCCTTCGTTTTGGACTTCTCTGATATGGTTTTACTGGATCGGAGAGATGTTGCGTCTGCAGCATTCCAGCTTCTGCTACGCGGTTCCTTAGCTTTCTTTTTGAAAAGTGCGCCAACGTCTCGATGTTCGGAAGGCACGATGTGGCCTTCGCGATTTTTTGAAAATAATCGAGATCCCTCAGGTTTGAAATGCTTTGCCACTACCGATTCTTGATTTATTGATTTTTTGCCTTTTAAGTGTTTGTCGTGCTCCTCCTCGAGTCGCTCTTTGAGTGTGTCTATGTTGATGGCAGTTAGTATCCGTGGATGTGGAGTTCCAGCTTGAGCAGTGACCTGCATTAGACCATAGTCACGATCAGCAACATTCACACGGGCATGATGCACAAAGTTTACGGCATTCGAGAGTTTGCTTTCATAATTTCGGGTCTTCATGGACGATTTTGGCGTAGACATGATGGATTCTTTATTAGTGTCTTTGTATATTATAATGTAACCTTTTGTCGATTCACAATTGCGTGTATTCTTAAGTATTTTATGTTGTGTTGTTTGTTCAAAAGATGTGTGTATTCATGTAGTGTCGATTTATTTTGGGACTGAACGTTTTCAGTTGACACTGCTTGCGCTGCCTACTTTGCACTGCTTGCTATCGTAGCAAAAGCTGGTAGCTATAACACTGCAAGCTTTTGGCTTGGCGCTTAATGGTACAGTCAAGCTTTTTCGGTCTTTGGTCAAACAGCTGTTAAGGACTGCGGAAACATTTCAAAACAAAACGTTCAACCGTAAGGAAGCAAATGGATAAAATTAATAACTAAATGAAATATTTAATAAATAAAAAGACAAAATTGTGGGAAAAAATACTAAATAATTTAATGTAATAAAAAAAGTGAATGAGTGTAAATTAAAAATATAAATTAATATAATTATTATTAAAGTAAAATGTGAAAGTGAAACTAGTTCATGTTAACGATGAAAAGTCACAACAAGTGGTCCACTATTAAACTCCGCTGATTAAATTATTTTGAGTGCTTAAGTGATTTTGATAAATTATCTTGTAATACAAGATTTACGTATGTTAAAAAATTACTGAACTCCTTTGGAAGACTTTCGCTTCTGGTCGTTCAGTAAGTTCCCAAAACTAATTCAATGTGTTTAAAGAGTCGCTGCCAGTTTATATTTATCATCATTGATTCTTAAACACAACAAAAGCATTGAAAGAGGAGCTGCTGGCAAAAGTGTAAGCAGCAACAGCGCTGAGTGACATTGAGCAGCAGCAGCGCGACGGGGAAGAACCGACGACGACACGCTTTCCCAGCGTTTTTAATGAATTATGACATTTTCCCTTGCTGGCGACCAGTGGGGCGACGTTAGCTTTATCAGGCCCACTTCCTTTGGCAATTTCAACGTGTTTCACTTACATACATTTTTTTTTGCCCATCTTCCTTCCTCGTTTTTTTTTTTGTGTTGTAATGATTTTCTACCATTTTGCACCTGCCAGAGAGGAGACGAGTGTGGCAGCGCACAAAAGACAATAATGGGAAGGGCACAATACATGCGTCAAAATGAGTGAAAAGATATTTTGCACTTAACGTGTTTTTCCTCTCCAGCTACTTCACTACGTGTGGGTGTCCCGGGCTTGTTACATACATGGCTTGCTTTTTTTCATATGTGTTTGCTTAACAGCCTCTTATGTGCTGTGACTCTCATGAAATTCATTCTAAATGCATACAGACATGTGGCATTCATTCATTCATTCCTTGCTTTCCCCACATAGACGTGTCTAGTAACGGTCCTGCCTCAAAACCTGTTCACGTTTTCCCTTTCCTTCTCCGCATCCAAATCCCTTGAAGCACAAAAAAAATAGCAAGGGGAGACTCTAATCCGGCGTGGAAAACAAAAACAAAGTGCCACTGGACACTCACACCCACACACACACACACACACATAGTTATATAGTATAGTTTGTTATTGGGTTTGTTTTCAGGGCTTATGTGCAACTTAAGCCTTCCCGAAAACTTTCATAAATTTCTGTACTACTTTCTTAGGCTTACGCGGGACTTTGGCCGCCTACCAAGCGCTGCTTTCAATTCTTTCTTTATACTTTTTTTTGTGCGCCAAGTATTCCAAGCGTTTTGGCATCTTCCTCTTCGTTTTGGGTTTGCTTTGAAATGTTTTCGTTGGTTGGCGGCCCATCAATTTTGGGCGCTTTTCAATTGAAAATTGCCATTTAGGCTGCCCGGGCAAATGAGAAATGAGCAACAGACGAGCGAAAATATCAAAAATAATTTTATTATGTGCATTGTTCAGTGTCGCGCGCCTTAAAGCAGGCAACGATCCGTGCTCAAGCATTTGACAAGTGCCCCTCAAAGTGACCCGCATCTCCCAAAAAATGTTGCACAGTGTCAAGAAAGCTATGAACAGGGAAACAAAAAATTAAAAAAAAACTTCGAAACAGAAATGTATGTGTACTATTATTATATTCTATTCTATTTTTGTGGCTAGGTTTACCTTGTAAAGTTTTACAATTACAACTTGGTCAACATTGAATTTTGTATTGGAAGAAGAACTGGAAGAGGATAAATAAAATAATAATAAATAAATAATGTAATTTTTATTGAAATGATTTCAACATATGTTTCCCAGTTTTAACTAGTTGAAATACTTTTAGAATTGTAACATGCTTGAAAACTAATTTTATTGAAAAAAGAGAGAGAATAGATAGAAAGGATCTCATTTCCAAAAATAGAATAAATTTGTATTATATTCTATTTGAATAATCTTTTTGTAACATGTTTTCACTTGATAACATTTAGATTATATCTTGTGAATTTTTTGTTTTAAGAAAATGCTAGATTATATTGAGAATTGATAACAATATTTTAATAATGGAACAAGCTAGATTTCCCTTTGTAGAATACTGCTCACATCACACCCTGTTTAACATTATATTTTTTATGAAAATAATCAAAAAAATGTATTAAACACGTAAATTTTAACATAATAAAATCTAATCTTAGATATATATATTTAAATAATATGAATTAATTTGGATCTTTTTCCTTTGCACCTTGCACCACTGTGCAGACACTGACGCATCGCAGTCCAATAAAGCCTCTCGAAAGTTGGCTTCATTGAAATAGTTTTTCATTTACTCCACGCTTTTTTATGCGCCGCTCGACAGGCACTTTTTGAAAAGACCAAACACTGCTGAGTTGAGTCGAGTCTCGTCGAGTTGAATTGAGTCGAGTCGAGGCGAGCCACAACGCAATGAAACGAAACGAGCCGACAGGCAACTGATAAAGAGAGAGAGAGAGAGAGAGAGAGTGAACTCTAGAAATGTGGCACACTTGAACCACAAGCTGCGAATGCCACTGCGAATGGGGGGCAAACTGACCACAATTGTTGGGCTTTTTGAACCACAGCAGCTGCCGTTAATGAGGTTGAGTCGACGTCATCTGTTCGGCCCAAAAGAATCAGAGAGCCATCTAATTATCATCTTTCACTTTGCATTTGAGTTTTGCTATTTATTTTCTTTCTTATGTCTGTTTTTTTTTTTTTTGTTTTGCTTTGTTGTTGCTTACTGAACATTTCGCAATTTGCATTTTACAGATTACAACAACGAACCGAGTGGAAGCGGCACTTTGGCCAGCAGCTTTGATAAGTCAGTGCTGCACATTTCCGACTGGCTAACTTGGGAACAAAACATGATCAAGATACAGAGCGTGCTCGTCGACGATGTCGATGCCGTTCGCTTGGCCATCGAGAAACAGGAGGTGAGCGAAAAATGAAAAGAAAAAAAATATAGAAATACAGAAATAGAGAGAAGTATAAAAATGGAGTGCAACTCTGAGTGGTCCACTTTAAATGCATTTTCAACATTGCAGAAAGTTTTGCGTGAATTGAAAATGAAAAAGCCGCAACTCAATGAACTGGTCCACACGGCGGAAGTGCTTAAAGGTGACATCAAGCGGCAGCAGCTACAGGAGAAAGGTAAGTGCTTTTAAATTGGGCCTAAGCTAAGACAAGGCTGGTTAGAAAAAAGCTTTAAAGGGGGATCAATTTTGGGTACTTTTGAAAATGATCTCTTCTGATGAAGACATAAAGATTAGTGCAAAGATAAATGAATTATTTTGATCGTAATTATTTATTATTTACCGATTATAATAACGACTTTCCGGAATGCAAAGTCTTTAGTCTCTAGTTCATATGCTTTTCATTGAAAGCAATGGTAAAACCAGCTATAAAAAGGTCTACAAAGGAAAGAATTTGGAATGGATTATCTCTTCTGAATTAGATGTAGATTAATTCATTATTGAAAGTAAAGGTTGTAATGTCTTATCGGTTTGCCTTGTTGCAAAGTTTTTAGTCATTAAACTTTCGGCTTTTCAGCTGTAATAATTAAGCTTTGAATTAGAACACTATGGAGAATGGTCTGAATGAAGAAGACATGTGAAAAGAATTGATTTATTTATTATTGCAAGTACTTCTATTATTGCTTATTGACTTAGAGTAATAACCTTATATGCCTATGAATGTGTTTCGAATACAGATTCCCAACTAATTCTTAAGTCTACGTATAAAATGTAATTTGCATTCTCAAAATTATATTTATGATTTAACAACAACTGCAGATGCAATTCCCATGGGGGTAAAATGTTAATAAAATTGATGTCATTCTAGGCCTACACATTGTTTTATGCTCAGCTTAATAGCTAATCAATAATTGCTCCATTCATTTGCTGGAAGTGATTTGAATTTTGCTCGTTTCATCAAACAAATTTGGGCAATTCGATGGCACTTGGTAATTCGATTAGGCCATTTAGCTGACTGACTGAGGAGTGCTGACTGCTGTCTGCTGACTGTTTGCCATCTGCTAAATGCCATTATGAATTGCATGCCATGATTGCTTTCCACCTAGGGAGCACTGTCCAGAATAGCATTTACCATTTCCCTTAACGATTTGCGAGCAAACAAATTTCCGCTTTGCCAGACTGCAACACACACACGCTCACACACACATGGGAGGAAATTCACATACTCGTTGGGAGTGAAAACAGAACAGAAACAGAGACTAGATCCACTTAAAACTGCCAACTCAGACTTGCCACTTGGCTGGCTAACTGGCCCATAGCTAGTGATGGGCAGCGCATGTGAAGGCGGGACGGGGCAGCACATGTGGAGGAAGGCAGTTGGCTGCAAACATTTACATAACGAGGCCGTGAACCTCCTGACACCAAGTCGCTCGCTATGCGTAGCACTTTGCTGTCTTTTGCCCAGCTGCAGCAAGAAAGGACAAGCATAAAACAAAGGACTTTGATAGTCGCTCAAAGCCTACCCTATAAATCTGCAGTGAGGATAAGTACAATGCTAATTTGATATGCTCGCTTTTGAATACGCAAAACAGGGTAAACAGAGGCGGCAAAGTCAACGCTGTCAACTGGCAATGAAAGACAATGGCAAAGTTCATAGCAAACACAAACACAATAAAATACTCTCCAAGCAAGCACACAAACAACTTGAGAATGCATAAAATGCCCAAAAAAAAAAAACACACACACACAGAGACACACCAAATCCAATCAGCAACTGTCTCAGTGAGTCTCATGTTGATGGTGAATTTGCTTAGCACAGTTTGAGAGTCACTGGTCGAAGAAAAAGAGTAAACTGAAAGAGCGCGCAAGAGAAAGTTGTGGATTTTTATAGCATACCTCGAGGCGCATGCTCTAGAAAAAATCACACGTCGCAAATAAAGTGAATTCCCCGTGTTATTTGTTGCTGCTGCATTTCATTTGCGCTCTTTGCAGTATGTTAATGCTGCCAACATTTATGCCAGTTGACATTTAATTGACAAGCGTCGAGGGGGGGGCAACCAACATTTTTATGCTACATGCAGCCACTGTTCTTCTTACTCTCATTGTTGTTGTTGTTGTTGTTGCTTGTTGTGTGTGTGCAGCTTATATAGTTTTGTTCATATTCAAGGGGATTGGCCTGCACTTTATTGTTTTTGTTTTTGTTGTGTTCACATGTTACTACAGATTATTATGATGTTTGGTTTGTCATAAACATTTGTAACTTGTCCTGCTCGCGCTTCACGTTCTACACGAGCATCGTCTGCTTGACTCTTGACTCTTGTTGCTGCACGGCTACATTCTGCATGCATGCGACATGCCGCATGCCACAAGCTACTGGGGAATCGTCTTTGTTGTGGTACCTCAGGGCGCATTACTGATGCCATCGTCGCAGTCAAGGGACGAGATTCCTTTGTGCATACCCTGTAAACATAGCGAGCACAGAGGGTGTATACTTTCAAGTATGATGGGTGATTTTATAGGTTAACTAGGATTTTAAATCATCGTATTTCTAAATACTGGTACCAAGTATAAAGTTTTCAATCATAAATATTTAAACCCTCTTTTATTATGCTCACAGTAATGTATTTTATCTTGGTCGTATTTTTAGTCTATATACTCGTCGATTAAATGTTATGAACAAAATAGTTTAGTTTAGTAAATCATAAATAACTGTGAAAATCCGTTTATTTGTGATATAAATGAAATTTAAAGTTATTTCCACGCACTATAAAGATTTAAATAATAAGTGTTCAAACTCTTTTAACTAACATTTTATAATGCTCAAATCAATTTCATTTTTATAGGCTGTCTGTCTATTCTATATAATATTTATTTGAGCTATTAAATTTGTTATTTATCTATTCAATTTTTATGTAGAATTTTACGTTTAGTTTTAGTTGTTTTCTCTCGTTTGGCTTTTAAGTGTCTTCATCAATCCGTTTTAAGAATAAATGATAAAATAGTTTTGAGTACTGCATGTTTATGACTTTCGAATGATTTATTATTAGTTATTTCTTTGCTATTTGCAGCACATTTTTAAATCGAAAATTGAGTATTTATGAAGCACAGCTTTTTAGTTCCTGACAAGAAATTTCTTGCTCTAAAACCACAATTTAGAGTGCAGCATTTATTCCAGACACATTTCGTTTTTATCAAAACACCGAACGTTGTGCACAGTGGTCTTGAAACAATTTGTTAAACGTTGCCACAATTGTGCATTAGCCCAATTAGTATCGACTGCAATGGGTTTGGTTTAAGAGAAAGAGAAAGGGAGATAGAGAGAGAGAGAGAGAGAGAGAGAGAGTCGGGCAATCAGTTGGGCTGGGTCAGTTGATAGCGGAATTGGCTTTGCTACTTGTTCCCTGCCCAGCACTTTTTGCTTATCGCAGAACAAACGAACTGCACACAAAATCAATTAATTACGCATTTTGTAAGCTGACGCTTAATTAAACTATTATTTATTATCTCATATGGCCCATTGGCGTGCCAGGCAAAAGTTTTGCCAACCTCGTTCCCCTAGGTTGCCCCTCCCTCTCAAGTTGGCCCATCTGCTGCCTGACTAGTTGTGTGCTGTTATCATAAATAAAATGCCTACAAAGCAAAGTAGAAGCAGAAAATGGGGGCAATGTGTGTGTGGGCGGCTCGTAAATCTGTCTTTGACATGCAATTTTAGTGCAGCGGCTGTTGCTGCAGTTTTCTGCACCACAGCAACAACAGCAACAACAATCACAGCAACCACAACAATGAAGGCAAAGCGCATTCACTGTAAGGACAACGCACTCGCTGCCACAGAGTCTGGAGGCAGCAGCGTCCTCAGCATGTGGTCCCGGCAAGCGGCCACAACCCGGCTACCAAATTGCCTCTAATTGCCGTCTTTCTCTCTTAGTGCCGACTTCAAAACCAACTCCTCCCCTCCCCTCCCCTCTGTGCAGGCGACACTCTCCGTTGGCGCCCAGTTGGACGCCCACTTCACGCCATTACATGCTTTAATAGGCCTGGCCTCCCTCCTATTTTAGACTCCCCCCAATTGTCTCCTTCTGGTAGTCAATGACTGTCTGTCTGCTTGGTTCTCAACAACTTTTTAGCTTTTGAATGCTCTTGCCTAAAAGGAATTGCTGATTTATGGAAGAGTTTAAACATTCAGAAAATTTTGCAAATTTTAATGAATATATTGGTTCAAATAAAGTATTTTAAGGGATTTGTTATTAAGAAAGATATTTCATTATGAACTATTTGGCTCAGAAGTTATAAGGCTTTAAGACATTTTATCATTGATAAAAATACACTAAGTATATGGAATATTTCATATTTATTTTCTAAAAAAAGTAGGAAAATTTTAAAAGATATTTACTTTACAAAAAATCATTTCTATTTGAATGACTAATAATAAAATTATTTACAAAACTTTGTTTATTCCATTGCAATTTTATAAAATATTGATCAAAAATTTCGTGATATTATTTATTCAGAAAATGCATCTTTACAAAATGTACACATTAAAAAGTTGTTTAAAATTGGCTTATTCTGTTTATATAACTAAA
The DNA here is from genome assembly GCF_009650485.2 of Drosophila albomicans. Taxonomy (NCBI): domain Eukaryota; kingdom Metazoa; phylum Arthropoda; class Insecta; order Diptera; family Drosophilidae; genus Drosophila; species Drosophila albomicans. The sequence goes on from NC_047631.2 coordinate 12,896,631, forward strand.
ATGTTTCGAACGGAAATTTGATATTATAGCATTTATGTTGTGTTATTAAATCATCAATAATATATAGGAAATGTTAAAAATATGAAAGTTTTTGAGAATTATTTTATATATTTTTTTTTATATAATATATATTTCATATATATCATATGTAATGGAAATCGTCTTAAAATAGTTTGAATTGTATATTTTAATTTGGTTTATTAAATGTTCATATTAAACTACAATTTTTGATACGCTCAAAGATTACAGTAGAGTATTTAAATATTTTGTTAAGATCCGCTGAGACTTTGCTTTAATTAAGTTTTATGGCATAAATTATTGCTGTGCGGTATGCTTAAAATAATTAATATATTAATTTCGTCAAGTACTTTGGTGAACTTAACTTGGCAATACGCTTTCCGCATTCGCGTTGTGTTGGTGGCTCCATCGTCGAATAAAAAGTGTATGAAAACTTCGTTATTTGCTTGAGTTTTTCTTTTGTTTTTAATTACTTAAAAGTGTAGTCTTCATGGCTGCTTAACCTCAGACCTTTTGCCACCGGGGCAATTGGGCTTTGGCCTGGGTTTTGTCATTGTCGTTGTCGTTGTCTCGTTGGCTATTGCTTTGCCTATGGCTTTGGATTTGGCTTTCCTTGAGACTTGGAGGCTTTATGAAACTTGAGAGCACTTTCAACGCTCAGCTCAGCACTCAACGCTCTCCTGCTCCTGTTTCTTCTCCTTCTCCTTCTGGTGGAATTGAAAGCACGCATTAAATTAAATAATTGTCATCGCTGTCAGCCGTTTAGTCGCCAAGTTACGACCATTTGCCACAGGATAGTTTTACACACAGAATGAAATTATGTAAAAAATGTGTGTGTTTGTAAATATTACAGGTTCTCTGGCATTTGAACTATTTTGCTGAACGTTAGACCAAGAAGTGTTTTGCTCTAGCTGGCTTTCTGCTCCTGTTTCTGTTCTTGTCACCAGCCCAGAGGATAAAGTTCTTTTCTCTATGTGCCTTTTAACTCGCTTTGGGCTGGATTTTTTCTGCTGTTGTTGTTTCTGTTGCATGGGATGTGCCTGGGATATGACACTCACACTCATTACGCAAATTGTCTTGGGTTAAACTGTACGTGCTTGTCATGTGTGAGTGCGGATTTTGTGTGCGAGTCCTGCCGCCTGCTCTTTAGTCCTGCGAGTCCTGCGCGTCCACACTGCGGCACAATGACATCTGGAATATGCTCGAGAATGAATTTTAATTAAATTCATTAAAGTGAGCTGCGTTTTATTTTTGGAGTACGCTTACAAACTCTGCATTTCAAAGTTGATATACTCTCTGGGAAAATAATTAAGGGTATGTTGGCACAATTAAATAAATTGTATGGTGGGAGCAGATTTTGAAGAATTTCAACTTAATTTTTAATAATTACAAGTTTTCAAGTAATTCATGCAAAGATAGTCGAGAGCTCTACATTTAAAATATCAAAAATATCAGAATTTCATAAAAAAAAACAAGTAAGAAAGTTACAGTCGAGTGTGCTCGACTGTGAGATACCCGCTACCCATTTTTAATAAAGGCAAAATATTGCGGTATCATTTTCAAAATATACCGAAAATACTAAAAAAAAAAATACTAAAAATATACCAAATGGTATGTTTGGTATATCGATATAGAACACCATTCAAAATATACCATAGACGGCACAATATACCAGATTGTCGGCCAAAGCAACTAAGACCCCTAGTAAGTAGGCGTTTTTGCCCATACAAAAGAATTTCTGTAATAACTTCCACAATTTTTATCTGATCGCAACCAAATCAAAGCTACTACAGTAGTTATTGTATATGCCAAAATTCGCAATTCTAGCTTTTAAATTGGGCTTGTTATTCGATTTTTTTGATTTGCGGGGGCGGAAGTGGGCGTGGCAAAAATTTGAAACAAACTTGATCTGCGTGCAAACATAACAAATGCTGTCGAAAAAAAATTATAGCTCTATCTCTTATAGTCTCTGAGATCTAGGTGTTCATACGGACGGACGGACAGACGGACATGGCTATATCGTCTCGGCTGTTGACGCTGATCAAGAATATATATACTTTATAGGGTCGGAGATGCCTCCTTCTACCTGTTACATACATTTCCTGTCGGCACAAAGTTATAATACCCTTCTACCCTATGGGTAGCGGGTATAAAAAAACAAATAAGAAAGCTACATTTGAGTTTACTCGACTGTGATATTCCCGGTAGCCATTTTGAATAAGAGCAAAGCTATGCGATATTAATCATAAAATATACCTATTAATTTGGTATCGCAAAAATACTAAAAGACACCTAAGGATTTATTTGGTATATTGATGAAGTATTATATCCAAACTACATAACATTAATATAACGCATATTAATACTAAAATATACTTAGGACTACATTTGGTATATTAATATAGCACTTCATTCAAAATATACCACCAAGTTAAATCAATATAAATTAGTTGAAATTTAATAATTAATTTACTTAAATCAAAAGTATGGAATTGCTTACTTCAAGTTCATGAATTAAATTTGATAGAAAATATAAAGTGCAGCTTAAAAACAAACATTTAAATGAATAAATCAGTAAACTGATCATATTTGTATGTGTATCTTGAGAAATATATCATTGGAATTATTCAAAAAATTTCCTTCACTTTTCAAACTGCGCAATCCTTATGAAATTTTGAGGCCAAGGGTCTCAAATGAGATGCATTCAATATATTTTAAATTTAGCAAACCTTTAAAGCTAATAATTTGAATTCCTTCATTAAAGTTCCCAAATTAAATTGAAATAAAAACATAAACATGCACAAATCTCTTTAATATTTACGATTCGCTCGTAATAGAAGCATTCTCATTAATGTATATTTGTTGTAATTTTCGCACTTGGCTTGAAATGTTGTGTCGCTTTAGTCCCCTTTCCCTTCTCCCCTCTTGTCACTCTTGGGGCTTGCAGTCATTAGAGCCGTTGCAGACGAAACAATTTCCTCGAAGTCCCCACGTGATTACCAACTCCGCCAGAGAAGAGGAGAGGGAGGGAAGGTGGGGGACTAAAAACAAATATCTACTACGCTATGAAAACAGAACATAACATAACCCATACACACGCACTGAGACGCACACACACACACACACACGCTCACGGAGACACACAAATTCCGTCAATGGCCCCGGCACGCTTTTGGAGTGTGTGCAACCCTGTGCAAAGCTGTTAGCAACAACAACAACAGCAACAACAACAACTACAAATAAATATATAAAAACGCAAGAAGTACACAGAGAAATAAAAGGGCGAACGAAAAAAAGTTTCTTATCAGTTGTCAAGGTTTGCGGCAGGCGGCGGCGGCAGTCGACAGTCACAACATGTGGCAGGAAGGTTGCTGGCCCCAGAATGGGCTGAAATTCCGGCTGCTCCTCCGGCTATGGAACAACTTAATGCGCATGACACACACAAAAGCAAAACAAAACTGCCGGAATGCCGGTTAAAGAGAATCGAAACTCTACAAGAGAGAACACACTCAGATAAGAGCGAGAGAGAGAGAGAAAGAGAGAGAGAGACATCCAGGTGGGTGGTTGATTATTTGTCAAGTTTCAGTTTCGTTTTTTTTTTCTTCTTTTACCATTTTGTGGGGAGGCGAGAGTTGTAATTATGTTGGGGTTGCTTTGCTGTGTGCGCACACACAGCACGGTTGTTCGTCTTTGTTTACCCTATGCCAACCAGTAGATTCTCCTGCTGTGGGGGTTGCAGCTCCATGGCGCTGTGGAGTTGTGAATTGAGCTGAGCTGAACTGAGCTCTGAGCTGTGAGCGTGGCGAAAGCGTAGTAAAAACAGTTCCGTGTTGAAAACGCCGCTCTTTGTGTTCTGTGTTCTGGGGGGCCAGTTGTGCGGACTTTGCGACAGCAGTCAGCCCAGGACATTCGTGGGCAAACGGTTGTGAATCTGAATCGACTCCTTAACGCCGTAGTCGTAGTCGTAGTTGTCGTCGTCGTCGTCGCCGTCGTCGTAACCATATCTCGTCTGCTTACTTTTCTTGTGTTTTTCTTGTGCCGCCTTTCTTTGTTGCGACGCGTGAAAAACTCTGCCTCTGCCTCTGTCTTTGCCTCATGAAAAACTGTAAATTTTGTGCTTCGTGAATGTCGTAAAAAGCGAGAAACTAAGCCATAATAATTGCATTCAATTAGCAGAGCATTAGATTGCTATCGTTTCGTTTCGTGTGAATGTGCTTGAGAGGACTTTAAAGTGATTTGTCTTTACGTGTGTGTGTGTTTCTCGTGTGCGTGTGTGTGTGTGTGTTTAAGGCAGCTTTTGAGTGCCAACTAAAGCCAAGCCACAAAAAGGCATTTAAAGTTTTTGTCTGCGATGGATTATTGCCCAGCCCTGTCCCCTATCTCTTTCTCTCTCATACACACACACCCCCGCACGTTGTCTCTCTCTCTCTCTCTCTCTCACTGTCTTTCACTCTCTTGTTCGCTCCCTCTGCTACGCCGGTGTCGCTCTTGTTGTTGTTACTGTTACCGCCGCTACTTTTGTAAATCAATAAACTCAGAGGGTGGCAAAAGCCGCAAATGTTGTTGTCGAACAAACGAAATGTTGCAAAGCAGCGCATGGAAATAAATTCGCAACAACAAATAAAGAACTCGCGCACATAAATAAGAGAAACAAAGAATGCAGCATCAAAAAACAAAAGCAACAGACGCAAGCTAAAAAAAAATAAAAAAAACGCAGTTCAGAATTAATGAAATGCACGAGTTTAATGGAATTTATCCGATGCCCGCAGCATGCAACAGTCAAAACTATTAAAACGGAAATTACAAATGCAAATGGTGTTGATAAAAATAAATGCGAAAAGTTCAAACAACAAAAAAAAATGGGATATTTATCATTGAATGGATAAACTAAATAAAAAAACAATGTGAATACACCATTGATACTGGCATGTCAAAATAAATGAAATTTATTAAATAAATTGCCGGACTGCAATAATGACAAATTAAAAATGACATTAAAAGATATCAAATTGAATAAAAATGCATAAAAGGAATCATTAGCACAGAAGGAAATGATGCAATTGAAAATAAATTCAACTGGATATTTATCTGCTGCAGTTCAGATTTAACAAATCGAATTATAGCTTATTTAATACTTCACTTTGTCATGGAATTAAATGCCAAAAATACAAAGGATATCAGTCTATTGTTTTCGCAAATATTTCATTTCGGAAATTTGATTTATTATTCTCTGCTAAATTCTTATTCTTTTTAATGCACCATTAAATCAAATGAAATGTGGCGTTTATTCTTTCGATTTTAGAATTTTAAATATATTCTACTCCCTCTGTATACAAAAATGAGATGAGGATAAAATTATCCATTTTAGAATATCATAAAAACAAATTTAGAAGCAAATTGCTGTGGAATTTAAATTTATGGCCACTTTGTCTAGGAATTTACAAGAATTCAACATAAATGCTGCATAATATTAGCATTCGTCTAATTAATTAATACATATATAACATGAGAAAATTCTATTATAATAATAATAATAATAAATTCCCCAACGACGGACACAGAATTTACATATAAATATTCAATAAAACGAAGCTGAAACCGACAAAAGAGACGCAAAAATAAAGTGGGCGTATTTGTGGCAACAGCAACAATAAGGCAGCGCTGTGCCTCTTGATGTCGTTGTTGTTGTTGTTTCTGGTGCTGTTCACATCATAGGGAAATAAATGTGTTTCAATAAATTACATGAGTGCGCAGCGGAAAACGCGAAGGCGACGCGTCGCAGGCGGCAGCAGCTGAGAAAAAATTATGTAGCATAACTTGAGGGGTGTGTGTGTGTGTGTGTGCGTTGTGAATGGCAATTCATTGGAGGCCTCACAAAAACAGCAACGCAAGCAAAAAAAGATGAGAACAAAAATGTTGCCGCTCACTCAAATGGCAACGAACACAGCAAGAACAACACGACGAACAACTGCTCGAACAACAGCAAAAACAACTTCGACATCGACATCGACATCGACATCGACATCAACAACCACAACACAAGAGCACGAAACGCGCGCGGCGTCGAAACACACACTCAAGTTATTTGACTTGATTGCATACTTTTAGGCGGAAAACAACATTTCATTTCTGTAGATGTCCGCAACGGCAAACGCAAACGTGAACGTGTTGTGTATGAAAATAGTTTTCCACTTGTTTTACTGCTTTCCTTCCACTTAACTCGCTCCACAGCGACAATCAAATTGTGTGATTGTTGAGAAAGTTTTTGCAAATTGTTGCATATTGTTTATGCTGAAAATAGACAATTTGCAAATGGCTTAAAATAATCTTTTTATGACAGAGAATGTATATTAAAGAGTCAACTTTCAGTTCTTTTCCATGGCGAGTATGATTAATGATGTGCTCTGGCAGTGAACTAAAAACAATGGATATGTCAATCGAGTGTTGTTGAAATATTACACACACACTGCTAAGGTCATTTGTGTTGCCCTTTTCATGGTATTTCGAGCATAACACAACTCACATTGATGGATAGATTCGTTCGCTCATAAATATAATTGACTTTTGTGGGAAAGCAGAAAATATACTTTATATAAATGTTAATATATTGAATAGACTGACCATTTTTATATATTTTAAGCACTGCTAGAAAAGCTGGAATACTTTCTTAAAAATAACTCTTCATGATAGCCAGATTAATTTGGCATTTTGTTAATTAATTCTTAACAATTAATTGAAGCATCTTCTCTTAGGCAAATGTCAGCCATTAAACTTTATTTTAAGCCAAACAAATGGTCAGCTTAAAAGTTAAAAACTCAACTCTACTTAGTGTAACAATCTGAAAGATTAATTATGCAAAATAAATAAAAATAGCACTACTGTAATTAATGTAGCGAACAGCAGGCAAACAATGAAGGAAACAACACATTATTCTTGCATTTATGCCGGTTTGCACATGATTTAAAAAACTATTAAACAAAGTCAAGCATTTTTCGAGCCAAACACATAAAACTGAAAGCCAAAAACTGGCTGTCTGCGTCTGTCGTTGGCAATGCTACAATTTGTTGCAGAACAATACGTAAAGCAGTGAGGAAAGGAGAAAGGAATAAAACAGCGAAAACAAAGCAGACAGAAGTCAGTCAGGCGGTGGCAGGTGAACAATAAAAATGCAGTAAGCGAAAATGGCCGACAGCGTCGACATTGTGTTGCATGATGAGGAGATGCATTTAAAGGTGTGCCAGAAGTTAAATGCACCTGCCACGGGCCGTTTTACTTTGCGATTTTAATGCCATGCCACTGACTGCTGGACGGCAAAATAAAAGCGCACATGCAACACAAACACAAGCACACACAAGCACAAACAACTGACGGCAACGCAGCAATAACAATACCAAATTTGTCTGTTGCTTCTTGTTGCAGGTGCCAAAAGCAGCGAGTAAAAGGCAAAGTTCTTCGTGGTGCTGCGTAAAAGTTTACTGCATACATTTAGGCGCCTCGTTGTTCACTCAACAGTCACTGAGTGTCTCTGTGAGTGTGCGTTTGTGTGTGTCTCTGCTGTGCAATCCATTCTATACGCTAAGGCATTTTTTAGCTACAGTAAATTCTGTGTCTTAAAGTATTTCAACTATTTGCCATATAAAGTATAATTGTTTTACTTTATTGTTGTTCAAATTACGAGTAAAAGAAGCTTTTGATATTCAACTGTTGTTAAAAAATAGAACTTCATAGCTACAGTAGTTAATAGTGAAAAATATTGAAACAATATGATGTGTGATATACATACATATAATAAATATTTGCTTTAAGGCATTACAGTTAAAATATTAAACAGTGACACTCGCTACCCATTTTTTAAACTAAAAATATACCACAAAAGTACAAAAATATTCCGAAAGTTGTATTTGGTAAAATCGGAGATGGCTCCTTTTGCCTGTTATATACAGTTTCTCTAGGCAAAAAGTTATAATATGTTTCTATGCAATGGCTAGTTTGTATAAATAATAAAATTTGGTACATTCTTTGAACTTAATAAGAAGTATTATTTGCATTCGTTTTTGATATTACATTATAAAAGTAAAATCTATAATAAGAACTAGTCAGATACAGTAGTGGCTTTATGCATTACTTTTGCTATTACAGTTTTCATGACGTTCCTAAAGTTTCACCTTTCTCAAATTAAATTGGATCATTCTTGTCCGTTTTTGATACTCAATTAGAAATTAAATATGAGGCCACTATGCCAGACTACAGTATTTAATGCCTTAACGAAGTCAAACTTAAGTTTTGTATATTTCTTCAGAAAAATTTCAGTTATTTTCATCTGCAATTGGAGCATTGTTTATATAAATTTTTTATATTTACATTTCTAATCAAAATATACGTTTTGAATTAGAAATATAAATTAAATTCAAATTATATTTTATTTATTTATTGCTTTGATATTATAAATCACAAATTTCAATCATTTCGGTTATAAACTCGAGACTATTTAACAGCAAAGTAGTCTGCGGCGCATTAATAACTATTTTATATTATTTATGCTTCTTAAAGAGACTTTTAAAGAGCATACAAAAAGTATTTTATATGTACTGTCGCTGAAGTGTTTTGAATAAGAAGAGCTAGTCAAAAATTAATTAAATACTCTCATAAGCTAAATGCCCTTAAAAGATATATCTGCACTTTATATTCGATAATAGAAGCAAGAATTAAAAATACCGATGATAAATTCGATAGTCTCAATATTTTTTATGCAATAACTACTGTGCTTCGAAGCAGGCAGCAAAGCAAAACAGCGCCAAAAAGTATGCAACGTTTGTGTGTGTGCCATGCGTGTGCGTGTATGTGCGTGTGTGTGTTGAGAGACGGTGAAATGCCGCCTCTGTCTCTGTGTGTTCGCGTTGACAGCCGGCGCAGAGCGCGGCACAAAGTGTGGTGAAAAACAGATAGGGCGACGATTTGTGAGAGAGAACAAAAGAGAGAGAGAGAGAGCGAGCAAGCGAGTGAGAGAATCTTGAAGTGTGTGTATAAGTGGGTGTGAGTGTGTCGAAAAGTGCTCTTAGAATTGTGTCGGTTTCTCTTTTTCGTTGCTGGCGTTTGTTTGCGCCCATTGATTGTTGTTGTTGTCGCTATTGTTGTTATTGTTGTTGTTTGTGTGCTTGCCTGTGGCCTGTAACCGTGTTGAGTTTCCGGCACGTTGTATAAACAAACCCAGACCAGGCACACAAAAAACCGCGCTGGAGGAGGCTACCCCCCTTGCCGCCTTGCATATGTTTACCATTTACGATTTTGCCTTTTACCATTACCATTTCACCAATTGCCAATGTCAACAACTAGGCGCATTTTCAATTGAGTCGCGAACGAAATCGCAATATGCGTAACGCAAACCGCGTGTGATGATGGCGAATATCAAGTGAAAAACGCGTAACCCGCAACACACACAGCTTCCCCCTTGTCCCCGACACAAGTCACCGCAAAACCAAAGCAAAATCCAACAGAGATCACACAACAACTGCAGTAGGCAACAAATACTAGAAAACGCACAACGTAACGCACAAAAACAACAGCCAGGAGATCCAACTACGATGACTGCCAAACCGCCGCCTCCAGTGCCGCCCACAGTGCCCAACAACAGCGATGAACAAGCGCCCAAGTTGGCGCCACAAATACCACGACTCAACTCGGAGCTGGCTGCCCAAGCCGCACTCCGCGCTCAGCAGCTGCTGCGCAAGCAGAGCTCCCAAGAACAACAGCAGCAGCAAAAATCAATGCCACCGCCATTGCCACCGCAAAGTCGGCCAGTGCCCGCAATACCAGCGCGTGGCTCCAGCGATCGTTCGGCTCCGCCAGAGATACCACCCAAGCGGCACAGCCTGAAGAGCATGCCCGATGGCCAGGTGATGGTGGTGCCCGGATTGCCGCCTCCCTTGCGTCAGCCACCACCGTTGCCCAAGAAGCCGGCTTCGGCGCAGAGCTCGGCACAGAACAGTGCACAGAATTCGCCGCTGACTGCGCTCAAGTTCAAGGAGAAGCCACCGCCGCCACCGGAGAAGCACTCGACGCTGTCGGCAGAGGCCATGGCAGCCAGACGCTGTTCGAATCCGTTTGAGATGCCGCCACCTCCTCCGCCGCTGGTGCTGCAATCGGCGGTGGCTGCGCTCAGCGAGCAGAGCTCGAAGAATGCGTTGGCGAATGTGAATGTGAATCCGGTGCCATCGCCAGCGCCCACAAGAGCCAGCGAGGCCAAGAAGCTGAATCAGCGACCAACAGCAGCTTCAGTTGCTTCGCCCACGGATGAGTTTGGTTCCGAGGATGCGCTGCGTGGCATTGAGAGCGGTCTGCGGAATATGGAGCGGGCCATGCAGGAGCAGATGAATCTGCGTAGTCTGGAGGCGGCTGTGCAGAACAACTTTGATCTGAGCTTCAAGGCGAGCTTAGCCGCTGGTGGAGGGCGACATTTGGGCAGCTCGGTGAATCTGCGCACCTCGAACTATGAGCGCAACTTGTCGCTGGATGAGAGTCGAGCTGGCGACTCACGACAATCACTCGAGGAACTGAAGCAGCTGCGTGCCCAGGCACAACAGCAATCCATGCACAATTCCTCATCCTCTTCGGTCAGCTCGGCCTCCGCCTCGCAAGTGGAGCAATCGATGCGCTCCACAATCGAACATCATATGCGCTCGCTGGATCGCAATTTGCCACTCGAGTTGCAGTATAGTCGCCATCGCATGCAGAACAATCTGAATGCCGTGGGACATCATCAGGCGGCGACTCAGGCATCTGCAGCAGCCGGACAAACGAATCAGCAGCAGCAGCAGTCGCCACAGCCGCCGATGCCGCTGAGCAGCGAATTTCGCGAACAGATTCGCCAGCAACTCTTGGGCAACATTCCGCCTCAAGTTGTCCACAACATGGGCCAGTTGCCAGGCTCGGCGGCAGCTGCCGCTCTGCTCCAGCATCAGGCTCAGTCGCGGGCAGCTGCGGCCGCTGCCGCTGCTGCCGCTCAGGTTGCTGCTGGCGCCGGTGTCGGCGTCGGAGTTGGAGTTGGCGTCGGAGTTGGAGCCGCTGGTTTGTCCCGCGAAGAGCTGCGCATGCGGCGTCGCTCGTCGCACGATGAGACGCAAATGTCTCAGACAACAGCTGGTGGGATGCAGGGTAAGAATGAAGATGTGATGCAACATTTGAAAAGATTTGAAGATCTTGTGGAAATCTCTTCAAACGATAAGAGAGTGCAATTTATTGGACAATATTTGAAACAATATTATCTACCACTTAATTTATATTTTTAATTTGCTTAAATGACTATATTTGAAACAATTTGTTTTATCATTTAATTTACAATCATAATTTTCAATTACGTGGATATTGCAAGATTGAATGATCGTGTTAAAATCTCTTTAAACAATAAGAGAGATTTCATACTTTTTGAGGTAGTATTTGCTGTTATCTCATTGTTGCGATTTATTGGACAATATTTGAAACAATATTATCTACCACTTAACTTATATTTCTGATTTGCATTGAAAGACAATATTTGAAACATTTTTTTATCATTTAGTTTATATTCATAATTGTCTCATTGGTGCGTCTTATTGAAAAAAATTTAAAACAATATTATCTACCAATTAATTTATATTTCTGATTTGCATTGAAAGACAATATTTGAAGCAAATTTTATCATTTTATTTATATCCATAACTGGAATTTATGTGGAAATTGTACAATTTATTGAACAATATTAGCTATCATTTAATTTAATTCGATAATTTATATTTAAGTGGAGCTTCTGAAATTTACTCGACTTTATTTCAAACAAAGCTTTAAGTGTCCAAGATATATATCCTTTACCTTTAAGTGGAATATTTATCTTATATAAAGGTCAATTAATTGCGGTCAGATATAAACATTAGTATGAGAATTGTTGAAGCTATTCCTAAAATAGCTTATTACAATCTTGTTATAAAACTGATGCATATGCTAAGCAGAATTATATGATTATATTTCTTATTCAAAAGAATAGTTTACATTTACATTAATATTATATTGTTAATTTATTTTTGACAGTAATTTCTCCCACTCAAATTATTTTTTTTAATTTACAATAGTTTTCCTTAAATATATTATTATAATTTTAATTTTTAAATATTTACAACTATTTATACTACCTTAAAGGTCAATTCGAATCTTAGGGGAATCAAAACGGAAAGAAAATGCGCTTTAATTTTGCAATAAATACCATTAATGTTTATTTTGACTGTTTATAAAATGATTATTATTGTTTATTTCCTCATTTCCGACCAGAATTAAAACAGTTCTCATTAGCTCCGCACTGTTCAGCTGATTTAGACTATTTACGTTGCTTTCTCAAAGGTAACAAAAACGAAAACAATCAGTGTACCAAAAACCGCTAACCAAGTTCTGTGACACTTAACAGCCACGCCCTTCCGCTCCGCCCCGTTAAAAACGGCGCCAGAGTGGGCTCTCTAACTAATAACTACTCCAGACACTCGAAAACACTTCCCGTGAAAAAGAAAAAAAACAAAGAACTCAACACAAAGCTAACGCAGTTTTTTGTACTAATGAAATTGCATGGCAAAGTTTACATAACTCTCGATTTGGGACAAGGGTTCCGGTTGCAGCTCTAAGCTCCAGTTCCAGTTCCCAGCTAATTTATGTTGTGACCCATTATATAATTATATAATATGTTTGTTTCTTTTGTTTTGATTGGTAACCATAACCGTTAACGAAGTACACGCAAAACTCATCTAAAAAAAAAAAGAGAAAAAATACAATTTTATTTAAACTTGATTTTTTCTTTCTTGCCTTCGACAGTTACCCGACTGAGGGAGCATTGGGATGAGACGTCGCAGTGTGTGTTGCAACGTGCGGCACAGTTGAAGAGCATGCTGAGCGATTCACAGCGGTAGGTTATCGCTTATCCTTATCCATTTTTATAGGTCAATCTAATTAATCATGTTCAATTTCTCGATATCTCAATTGGCCAGCTTTGAGGCGAAGCGTCTCGAGCTAGAGAAGTGGTTGGCACGCATGGAACAGCGTGCTGAGCGAATGGGCACAATTGCCACCACAGCTGATATATTGGAGGCACAGCAGAAGGAACAGAAGGTGAGTTGACTTCTCTCTCTCTCTCTCTCTATCTGCATCTTTGCAGTGCATAAATTAATTTTCAAATATATTTCACAGTCCTTCCACGCCGAGCTGCATCAGAATAAGCAGCACTTTGAGCTCTTCAGCGATTTGACACAGAATCTAATTGCAGTCTATCCCAACGATGATACTTCCAGAATTAAAAAGATGACGGAAGCCATTAATCAACGGTGAGTGCATATTGAAAATCCTGCTCACGACCTCGACGACGGCTTCTGCTTTTAATTATATGCAAAAGCCTCGCGTAACTTTCACGTAGTAAATTCAAATCACTTTCCCGCCATTTGCATTTATTGCAATGCAATGACTTGCGCACTCTGCCCACAGAGTATCATAGTTAGACAACTGTTCACTGTTCACTGTTTGCTGCTCAAGTATTTTCACTTTGAGCTCAGCATTTGCAAAACATTCATTGCTTAAGTATGCAATATATCTCAAAGATATTTTGCTCAACAATGCTGCAAGCAGTGAATTAATTACAAAATATAATTATTTTAAGATTATATTAGGAAAGCTCACTTACAAGTTTGGATAAAATGCATACATTGTATAAATATAATTCTTAGTAAATTTGTCTTGTAATGAAATTATATATTTCGCAAAAGAATAGTAAGAGCTATTATTGGAAATTTATTCGACTGTAAAAGAATATAGAATATTAAGATTTGAAAGCAAATTAATATAATTATGCTATACATTACATTAGCCAAGTTCGCTTAAAAGTTGATATTCTTACTTATTAATACATATGTATAGTATATTGTATAAATGGATTTATGTATAGTCAAATTTGTTTTAAAATAAATTTTTAGAGATCGAATAGAAATAATTTTGAATAGTACGATGTAAAGAAAATTGAGGCTTCTAAGGAAAATTAATTCAAATTCATGTTTAGCTGATTTAATTAACTCTGAAATGGACCATTTTTTAGTTTAATTTACTTTTAAGAAAGGTTAGATATAACATAATTAAAAGGCTAAGGTATTTCTAAATAACTAGCTGCTAGGGCCATCCTCTTGTATTTTTTAATTGAATTACGTGTTTAATGCTGATGATATATATGGAAATCATTTATTTATTTATTTACATGTTAATTATTATAAAAAAAAATTGTAATAACTAAATAAGGGAGTGCTAGCTACTAAGGCCGTCGACTCATATATGGAAATAAAAATAAAACAATTGTTAGACAATTTTCTTAGACAACAGGTTCGCCAGCAGACTTTAATCTACTCGAGCATTAATATGTATAAGGCGTCAAGGTTTTGATGTGTCAATCTTGATAATCGCAAAGTCTAATTTTCTTATTATTCGATTATATGTTCGGAATGTATCTTGTAATGGGCTGTTATTGTTACTTGTTTTGATTTCATTTCTAAAAAGCAATCTGAATGCACACTATTATAATATTCAATTCATTTTCAGCTACTCGAACTTGAACAATGGCGTGATTAATCGTGGCAAACAACTTCATGCAGCTGTGCACAGTCTGCAATCATTTGATCGCTCCATGGATCAGGTAAGTAAAAGTATAGTATTCCATCTGCTAATGCATAACTAACTAATTTTACTTTTTTAATAGTTCCTGGCTTTTCTCTCGGAAACGGAGACACTTTGTGAAAATGCTGAATCGGACATTGAACGTAATCCACTCATGTTCAAGGTAAGTGCAGATATATCTTTTGCCTTTCGTTCCCCACTTCATCTCTGACCCCAATGGCTCCCTCTTGAGTCGAAATGAACTTTTTATGAACACACCGCTGCCTTTGTAAAATAATTAAACAGTGCGCTCAATTGATAGATTTATGCACTGCAAAGTGCCTTTACATTGTGTGTGGTGCATTGGCCTCTTTAAATGCACAGTGGAGCAAATTGTTCTAAATTTTTTGAGTCCAAAATATAAATAGTGGAAATTATCTTTGTACAAAATATTAAACTTATTAACATACTTCTAATTCCTGCTTATTTCCGGTGGCAATTAATACAGTACAATTTTAATATACAGAAAGATTTGCAAATATTTAAGCAACTACTTTTTACTCTATAAAACTTGTTCTTATTTTTAATTACAAACAATATTTTATAAATAAGATTGAATTATTCAGAAAATCATTCTATTATTCAATAACATTTACCACATTTGGCAGCGCTTCATTTGTTTATTTATCCATTGACCCATGGGGAAACTCTTTCATTTGTGAAACAAATCATTAAGAGCATGCTTGCAATTTTCCTTAAAGCGTTTTCATTAATGTGTTTTCTTCTTCATTTTCGTTTTTCTTGCTATGCGTTTAATTGGCCCGCATTCGATGAGTCGCCGTCGCCTCCTCCTCCTCCTCACGCTCCATTGAGTTTATCAGTTAATTTGCCTTAAACCGTTTTCCATTTTCCCTGCATGACCATGAAACATGCAAGCCATTTGTGATATCAGATCTCCAGCTGGGAGCTGGGAGCTGGGGCACTTGAGAGCTCAATATTGTAGTACTATGTGCAGCTACTCGAATTTGCGTACTTTGTGGACCGGCACGGATTGGAACGAGCTCCTCTCCTCTCCCTCCCCCCTACCCCACTTTGGCAAGTCGAGCAACTCTCGACCACTTAATGTCTCAATTGCATTTGCAATCCGAATTGCCATTGCTGCAGCCACACGCACACACATACACGCACGCACTCACGCCCACTCCCCTTGATTCAGATCGACTGTGTGCCTCATCGGCACTTATCAGCGACACCAAAGGCATGCCTCTGCATGTTGCACCCACGCATCACTCGCAAGTGCGGCGCGTATTTCAAGTGCTGCGTGGCGTCTGTTTGTTTGCCCCTTTCTATGTTTGTTGTTGTTATTGTTGTTGCTGTTGATCTACTTGGGTTACTGGCCCTTCAACGTCATCAGCAGCATCATCATTATTATCAGCAACAACATCATCTATTCATGTGGCTGCTCTTCTTCCACTTTCTTATAATTACGCATTCAATTTTTTGAGGCAATTATTCTAAATGCGTTTCCCTTTTTCACTTTTCTTTTCAATACTTTTATTTTCTTTGGGTTTCACTTTTCGCTTCGTTTTTCTGCTCACTCACGCGCACATTTCGAAGCAGGATTCACACAAGCAATTCAATTATAATAATTTATTTGGATTCTTTTCGCATTTAATTATTCATGTGAAGCATCCTTTTTATCACTCTAACTCCCATTTAGTAAATTGACTCAAATGGGTTGTCTTTGAGTTTTTAAACCATTTCGAGCTTTTAGGACGTCTATCGTAACAATTTCAAGGCTTTTGCAAGGGGTTGAAATACCAGCTAAATCCTTGTATCATATATGTTGCAAAGCTCAAAAACAAGCTTTAAGTTATTTTAGGATATGTATACAGCAAGTCTCCAAAAGCTTTTGCTTTTATAAGAGCTTTTTTGGTAGAGTTTTCTCCTGTAGTCTGCTAATGCCCCGTAACTTGATAAGAACTTTGATAAATTATTTGTTGTCAAAGTTTGTTTTGTCTACAGTTGGATTTGGAGTATATTAGCTGTGTGCATTTTTGGAAAAAATATATTAATTTATCAAAGGTTTTATATATTTTGTAATAAATGCAAAACTCTGGTTTAATGCTACATTTAAATATCTCTACCTTTTTTTTGTAAAATATAAAAAAATATAACTTAAATTTTTAGGAACTTATTTTAAAAAATTCTGATCATCCATTTGTACGAAAAGTTGAATTTAAATTTAAAAGTTCATTATTATTCCACCTTAATTTCCTTCGATTTTATTTACTTTAAAATATTTCTTAAAATTATTATTGTGGGACGTATTTGGATTTATTTTTCTATGCCTCACTTTAACTTTATTTAACAATTTAAAAAAGTTTTTGAGTATTATTTATACAAAATATTTGTATTATTAGTTTTCAAAGGTTTCAATTAATTGGCTTATATTTACTATAAAATATACGGAGTATTTGTTAGTCTTTCATTTGATATGCTTTACTTTGACATGCATTTCATTTGTTGTATTTTGCCGGCCAAAAACCGTTATATTTACCGGCTGTTCGCCGTGTAGAGTGAGAGCGGAGAGCGTTCTGATGAGAGAGCAGCCCCCAAACTCTACACTCCGAGTTCCCTCTCGACGGCTGTTTTCGTTTTCGTTCTCTGTTTTTGTTATCTCGGCACACGCCGCTGCCCGATGCCGATGCCGATGTTGATGTCGATGCCGATGCCGACTTGAAGCGAGTGTCGCTATTTTGGATAACTTGCCAGCTGCTGCGCTGCCGACGTCGCTGCTACCGCTGGATGCTGTGACGTTGGCGTCGCTGCCTCGGCATTTGGTTCGCATTTGCCATTGGTTTTGTCGTCGTTTAGTTCGTGTTCTGAGATGCGCCCGGACGCGCGTTGATTACGGTCGAAAAAAGCGCAGATTTATTTTAACCGGCTTCTAATAAGAATATTAAATATTCATATAAAAAAAACTAAATAAAAATTTGAAATTCAAAAATATACACAAAAAACGGAAAAATTTGTGACAAATTTTAATAATAAATGTTGAGCGGTAAATTGCAATAAATAAAGGAAATTCGCAAGCGTTGCATACTTACAGGCGTGCATTGCACTCAAACACACGCACACCTATGAATATCCTACACATATGCTGGATATGCACACATGTAAATTGAATCCACCATGCAACAATTAATCGCAAATCTTTGCTTAAAGCAAAGTCGTCGCCATTTTGCCAACCCTCCGCATACATTTCTGCGAGTGCCTAACTGCATGTGTGTGCGTGTGCGTGTGCATGTGTGTGTGTGTGTGGGAGTGTGCATTTTAAAGTGAAATGTGTACATTAATTATGCACACATTTCCCTGGCCTCCTTTGCAACGCGTGCGAAACGTGCAACACACTAAGTGAAATTGAAATGAAAATTGAAATTTGTGCAAGATTTTTTTAATACCATCTTATGAAATATGGAGTGTACTAAATTTGGAACAGAATGCAACTGCAAATATGTAATTGTTAAACGTGTTTGAGTGTGTGTGTGTGTGTGCGGTGCATAAATAAACACAAGAATCGTTTGAAGCATTGTGCATTGTAATTGGGCTGTAGAACGAATATTTCTTCTGATTGCCTTTCATTCAAATCGTGCATAATTAAAACGACATTTTGTGACATGCAGTTCGGTTGACACCCCAAAATGGGGCAATTGACAAGTGTTTGTGCAACGTAATGAGCAATATTTGAGTGTGATTGATTCGAGTATAACTGATTCGAGCAACTTTTAATGGCATTCTATTGCATTTGAAGGGTGGTAATCAATGTGTGAGTTATACTTATTGTTGACAAGGGGTCGATATAAATAACTTCAATTGCCTGATATGATACAGATATGTCGATGTCTTTCTAAAGTTGAATTGACAACATCTTAAGCAAACATCTGTTAGGATTTGAGTCTTGCTCTGAATTGCATCTCATCTTCAAAATTTCATTTTATGAGTTAGATAATAAATAACTTAATATTAAACTATTTTCAATCTTTTACTTGGGAAGGAAATTGATCTTTGAAAATATTACATTGAAGAACGAATATTAGGAGAGGTGCAAAGTATTTTTCTCATCCATTTTCTGTGCTCAGGAAATATTTGTTAGGCATTAAATTGAATTCTTATCTTTTAAAATTAGTTTTAAAAGTTGTACTATAAAGTGAGAGATGAGTTCAATATCAAACAAAAGTTAGAATATATTTCAAACAAAACTAAGAAAAATTAAAATATATTTAAATGATTTCATTAATAGTATTATGAAAATCTTTGAACATTTAGAGCTATAAATTCAATAATTATAGGTAACTTTAATATCATATTCAAGTTCAAAGATATTACAAACACATTTCGATAATTTCAATACTATGTAGTTTTGAGAACAAATACACAATCTCTCTTTGAAGAAGAGAGCGAGATAATTATAAACATATTTACTTGTCTTACACTCGCTTTGAAAACATTTTTGAAAATCTCTTGAATAGTTTTCAAGTATGAACATTCCACTTCCGTACGCAGTGTAATTGCCTTCAAGTGCTTCATCATAATTATATTCAACATAATTATTTTTATGCTCAAACAGCATCTTCAAGCTAAGAGTTGAATGGTTTTCAAAATCAACAAACTCAAACAGAGAACAAACAATCAGATATTTAAACAGAAGCCGAGAGAGAAACACACACTGAGACAAAAGAACAATTGAATTGAAATCGAAGAGGCAAAACAGCATTGATTGATCACGTTGACCATGATGATCGTATTAATAGATAAACTTTCAACTTGTCTAGCTGGAACATGATTTAGCAACCTATTGAATGACGATTATTTATCAAATGACAACACTAACTTGACTTGACACAGTCTCCATTGGGTCGCAACGAATCGAGGCGCGTCGTGTTTTGAGTTCCAATTTCATTCATAAAGAGATTTCCGCGCTTTCGAAAAGACTTTGCGTTCGACAAGTTTTTCTTTGTCAATGCGCATTACGACAAGAAAATATGCATGGCCCTTTCTTTGGCAGACAGAACGAGAAAGAGAGAGAGAGGGGGGGAGGGGAATGCCACCAGAGTCTGTTGCCGCTTTGCTGCTTGCCGCTGTTGGTCAATAACAAATGTCAAACATGCGTTTTCTTCTTGGACTCTTTGCTTGGCTGGTGTCTTGTTGTCTCCGCCAGCTGGTCGCGTGTCTCTGTCTCTATTTCTGTTTCTGTCTCTGTGTTTGGGGCATGTTTACATTTACCTGTTGACGCTTGTGGCGTCGGCGGTGTTGCAGGCAGCGGCGGCGGCGACAGACACAGAAAAAAAGCAACAAGTAACCAAAACAAGTTCACAAACAAAGAGCAAACTAAAACGAACAAAAATTATTGAAGAAAATTAGAAAAACTGAACAACACATCGAAGTCAATTTACACTTGCAATGCGATTAAAAGTTGTTTACTTACTTCGAAGAATAATTTCGTATTATTGGATGAAATAGTTGAATTTAATCAACTTGTTTTTCTAAAAGAAAATAATGAAATAAATTTGGTAGTCGTCTAATACTAATTTAAAATATTAAATTTATATACAATTGTAGATAAATTTTATGAAATATTTACTTTAAAAAAAAGGGTCTAATGAAAAACATTTCTTAAGCAATCTAAACCTACAAACACTCAGCGAGAAATTTATTAAGTGTATTTATTAGCTTACCACATTTGAATAATATCTTTCAGTATTTTCTTTATAATTGTGAATAAAATTGGGAGATATAATGTCAGTTTTTGTTATTTTAGATATTTTCATAGAGAAACTTAAAATGAAATTGAAATGAATTACAAAATATGTGTGAAACATTTAACGAGAATGTCATAAACTATCTTAACTATTGATATTTTATCTCTCAATATATGATATAAAATTCTAAATTAAATTCTTTGAGTTAATGGCAGTTCTACTCCTTAAAGGTCTTTAAAGAGTATCCATTTCATTGCGCCAAAGTAGTTCTATTTTGCCCATAGTTAGTTGTCACTTTCACACCCAGTAACGAGTGTTAAATGTTGATGCTAGTTGTCTTCACTATTGGGTAACAAGCTTTACAACAAAGCACGTAATACCCTTTACAAAAGCAACGCAATAAACAAAGAAACACAAATTGTGCGTAGGCATCGAAGTTGTCATAGTTTGTTGTTTGAGTTGTTGTTGATGCTCAAGTTGTTGTTGTTGTTGTTGTCTGAGTTGTTATTGTTTGAGATGTTGACGGCAGCTTAGAAGCACTTGAGAAATTGTCTGCCCGATTGTCTGTTTCAGCTGCTTTGATCTGCGTGGGTTCGCCAAAAGTCGTTTGATTGGAGCTTCGAGTTGAGCTTGTTTCTCCGACTCGAACTCGAACTCGGACTCAGATTCGGTTTTTATTTTCGTTTCCCTTTGGTCAGTTGGCTTGTTTGTTGTCTGAGGCAGCGCCACTTCACCTTTAATAGTCGGTTTAGTTAAAAATTATAACGCTCGAGTGGCTGACAGAGGTGCAACGTCGATCTAGAGTTGAAAAAGCTGTTGTAAAATCTCAATCAATTAAGTTGAAAACGTGGAATAACATTAAGTTTAGTGGGTGTTTATTCATAGTTTAGGTGGCGTTTTAAAGCATTTCTACTAAATGTGTCTTGATTACGTTTGGGTGTAAAAAGTTGAAAGTTGAATTTATAAATTAGCTGTTGAAATAGAGCATGAGAAAATAGTTTGATGGCTAATATTTGCAGTTGAAATGTTAATGTTTATTTACTTTAAAGATAAATTTAAATTAAATAGAATTGAGTCACTTATAAATATATATGTATAATCAATCTTAATTTCAATTCTTAAGTTTTCTTAAGAAATGTGCTCTTTAAAGTTAACACTCTTCGAACAGTTTTTCATTAGAATTTATTGTCTGCAAGTCAAAGAGTCAATCATACGATGCACTTCTTTTTTAACTCTATGCGTTTTCCTCTTTCTGTTTTTGGGGTGGTTTTATGAATGCTTCTCAGTATCCCAAATAGCAATAACAATAAAAGCAGCAGCAACAAAAACAATAACACACATACCCGCAGCAACAATTCAAGTGCACTTTGTTAAACCAATTAATTTACATTTCCGCGCAAAGCGCCCGAAAAACAAAAAAAAAATACGAAATGAGAAAAACACACAAACAAGTGAAGTGAGTGCGAGTGAGAGGGGGAGGACAAGCGGAAAGGCGGAAAAATTGTGAAAACGCAAATCGAAAAAACTTTACATAGAAACAAAAGCAGGAGAGAGCGAAAGAGTGAGTGAGGGAGAGCGGATGAGAGCCCTGTGGAGCACTTGACGAACGGAATGGCGGCTGCTGCCACTCGACTTGGACCAGGACATGCAATGGCAATGGCCATCAAAGCCACAAAATTCAGTGCTTCATTCAGTGTGCGTGTGTGTGTGTGTGTGTGCTTTGCTGGTTAGTTTGAAGAGGACTGCAGGTCAACTGAACTGGCGGCAAACAGCGACAACAGTAACTAGATTCAAGTGCCTCTTGTCAGTCAGTCGTCGGCATCAGTCAGCGGTCAAAACGTGGCCGGTCAGGACATCACAGGAAAAAGGCACAGAAAAAAGTGTAGCACACTCTTGAGGTTGCTTCGTCCAGACAGTTTCGAACTGAACATGCAAATTGCAACGACAAAAAAACAAAGCAACTGCAACTTCACATTCAACTGTTCGCCTTGTTGTGGTTTTCTTGTTCAACTTCATTCTCAACTGTTCGACACGGCAATCAATATGACAATGAAAAATATGATAAACAGCACACAGTAGCCAATGACAATTAAAAATTTCTTGCACTTTGGCGTTCTTTGACCGCCCAAGGAAATATCGTCCTGTCCACTTTCATATCCCGTTGATCGAGTTGAGATGTGTTGTACTCCTCGACTTGACCTTTGAGATCGTCGTTCTGATGTCCGAGATGGCTCTGTAGTTTCCGATTCTTCAAACTGCACTTCAGGCTTCATGTCCTTGCTTTTTTCATTCGCATTCTGATTTCAATAATTGTTCTTTTTTTATACATTTTAAGTGACGTTAAAATCAGAATCTAAAATTGTGTTTTACTTCTATATTTTTAAATTTATTCATTCATCATTATATTGCTTGTGTTAACTTTATCTTAAGCTGTTATATATTGCTGCTGGGTTATTTTCCCCTTTTTCTAGTCTTTGATTTTCTTATCCCAAACTATAAATTTAACACGCAATGAAGTTTACTCTGCTGGCTATCAGCGCACAGCGCAAGTAAAAGGCATTTGCAGACACCAAGACGTAAGACACCTCTTTGCGGTCGTATATCACAGAAAGATGAAGTTATTTGTCATTTTCATGTGCAAGTGCAATGCACATGGAGATTACATCTTCACTTCGACTATAATTGCTTTAACGTGGCACTTTACCCAGACACATTTGCAATGCGACACACAGTCTATCCTCATCGCTTTTCCTCCCCCTTTTGTTTTTCCCATTGCATTACAAACTTGTGAGCTACATTTCCCCTAAAAAACACATTCTGTAGTCTGCAGTCTGGAGTCTGGAGTCTGGAGTCTAGAGTCTCTCCTGTAGGGTTTCCGTTGCGGGCTCCATTGCAACCGGTTGCTGAATATTTTTTATTTAACTGTGTTGCTGTGACCTCTCTCCGCACTTTTGCCAGGAATGTTATTGCATTTAATTTAGCGTCAGAGCGCGCGTGTGAGAGAGAGAGAGAGAGAGAGAGAGAGCTATTAAAGTTGGGATAGAGAAGAGAGTTGCAGAAGCCGCACAGACAAAATTGTTGTTTGTTGGCGTTGAAGTTTGAGTTTGTACTTCTGTGTGTTTGCGCATCTCCATTTGCAACACACACACACAAATGGTAACTCGCGGCCAAACATGCGATAAAAACAACAACAACAATGGCAACAACGTCAAAACAACAGCCAGAACACAGAGCAAGATATTTGTGAAAAACGACGCTACACGTTTTTTCTTTTTTTCCTTCTCTTTCGTTCTTCTTTTTTTTGTGTAAATGCAACGAAATTAAATGCGAACTTTATGCAGTTGGAAATGCAGACACACACTCACACATACAGAGACACTTACAAACTCTCACACATACACAGACAACAGGCATTGCAATTGTTTAGCTGCCGTTGCAGTTATTGCTGCATACTTTTGTGCGCACTCGCTTTTCTTTACAACGCATATGAGTTGTTGCTGCCGTTGCCATTGCTGCTGCTGCTGCTTCTGTTTTTGTTTTCCTTTTATTCTTTTTTTTTTATTTTTTTTTGTGTGCTCCACTTCCACTTCATTCGTTACTGTTTTGCAATGTTAACTACATTTTCGCATGTTATCAACACGCAGCAACAACAGCACAAAGCTGCTATTATTTATTCTGTTTTCTATCTTGTTATGCTCTTGTCGAAAAGGTATTGCAGCTGCCATATCAGGAATGTAACATATTGGCTTAGTGTGTCTATTAAACAATAGCTTGGAGATACATGAAATATTTCTTAATCCTTAGGAATTTTCGTTTAAATCATAGTAAACTACATTTGTTGCAGAGTATCTTTCTATCGCCTTGGCAACAACAAACTTTTCTCTTGTGCTTTGTTTTCTTTTAGCAGCCACAAAGTACTTGTATCATGGCATGTTTTACTGGCAAGGTTTTAGTTGAAAATTTAACAGAATGATGTGCATATTAAAAGTGTCTTAATGTTGTATGTTGCTCGATTTTCTCTCAGATACAAAATCGCATTAAATTTAAGAACATTACAAACATAAACTGAAAAAATGCACACTGATTTTTAGCAGAGTTTCTTTAGAGAATATTTGAAAGCTAATTTGCAACTGAACTCTCTGGAGTATATTTGACCATAAATCAACGAAAAATGTTCGACAGTTGCAATGAAAATACGTCAAGGCTGAAAAATCGAAAAGCCAAAAATTGCCAAAAACAGAAAATGCCCCAAAAAGTCGACGCTTCGACACAATTCCGAATCCAATGTAATTGAAAAAGAGAAAATGAAAAACAACCGAGAGAAGTGCAGAAAAACGAAAAGCACAGCGACAAAATTCTAGTAGTATATGAGTTTTCCCGTTTTTTTTTTTTTTTGGTTGTCGAGAGAATGACAGACAAATGTCAATCAAAGTATCAGCCAGAAAAATATTGTAAACACATAAACATAATCTTGACTGATTGCGAGACAGCGAATAGATATGAACTTGTACTATATACGAGTACAATGTACTATATACATTAGAGATGAGATACAACATGTGCATTTTTCAATGTCATCGTCGAGACATAAACAAATGCTGTAAAAATGAAACTAAATAAAAGTGAAACAGTTTTCATGGTCTGATTTCATATGTAGGCAAATGAGCTAAGCTGAGGGAATGTCGTCGACGATTTTATACTCTGTGAAGTGACTAATTCCATTTATTATTATGTAGTAGATAACATTAATTAAGTTACTCGAAATATTGACCAATATTTGAAATTCATCCGCCTTTCAGTACCCATGTATTCCGTTAGTCTCAGTTAAAGAATGTCTTATGTATTTAATCGTCACACTCAAGGAAGACCCAGTTTATCATGAACTATTCAACTATTCACATATTAGAAAATATTAAAAAAGGAGCGAATAGTTTCTCCAATGCCTTAATCCTTACCTTCTCTACGCTTTGTTGGTGTTTAGTTCGTTATGAAGTGAGGACACTAGGAAAAACTTTACTTTATATATTTGTATTTAACTGTCAATATCCGTTTCCAAATAAATTAGACAACATCGATCTAGTTTTCAATAGGTATAATATTATATATTTAAAAAAAAAGTTAAGATTAAGTGTGACCATACAACATAATGAAGGATATTTAAAACTAAATACGGATACGATTGGTTTCCTAATTATGATAATATAATATGGGGACATTAACAATTCTTTAAAACGAATAATTGATAGCCTTAGCATTTCTTTTGTTTTCCAACGTACCTTTTCCTTTAATCTTAAGAAACGTGTATACCCTGCGTACCTTCACTCCCCTACAGGGTATTTATTGCACTATATAAAGCACTGAGCTTTGTAGTTTGTCAAGAGGCAGCGCATAAAAACCACACAAGCCAAAATGTCAGTTAACAGACACGCAAAACTTACAGCAAATTATAAGCGACATGTGGCAAAGGCGGCGGCATCGCTGATGCTAGTGTGTTGGTTGTGGGCGTGGCAGCCACAAAATGCGGTATCTCTCTCGCTGTTGGTTTGTTCATCTCTGTCTGTCTGTCTCGATTTTGTTCTGTGCTGTGCTGTTTGTTTATTCGCTCGTCTGTTTGTTGCTGCGATAAAGTTCACAACTATTTGAAAATGCCAACAGCAGCAACAACTGCAACACCCACAGCAACAGCAACATCAACAACAACAACACGAGGAGAACATCAAAAGACCAACCATACACATGTCAGATAAAGCTTATCAAGCGCACAGCGCCACAGATAATAAAAGTTAAATAAGATAAAACTGTAGAAAATGAGTTGGAAACTTTTCTATGTTGCATAGCTCTTCTCTCTCTATCTTTCCCACTCACACTCTGTGTTGTTTGTAAATTTCTTTGGAATCTGTCACGAAAATGTTGCAACAATTTTTGAGAAAACTTTCAGTTGTTTTTTGGCCCAGTTAACAGAACATTTTCACAGTTCTCCTCCGAAAGTTAACACAAACTTCAGTTGTACTTGCACTAATTTTTTTTCATCGTTTTCGTTTTTTTTTCTTACTTTCGCCTTTATGCTTGGGCATTGCGGTTAATTAAATATTCAGCTAGATAAGAGAGCTTAGAGAAAAAGGTGCTTAAATTATGGGCCGCAGGCCGTAAGAAAAATATGGAGAGGCGAGTCAGGCAACACAACAAAAAAAAAAAAGGGTGAATAAGCTCATAAAAAATATGCCAACCGTTGTGGCGCCACAAATTATTTACCTTTACCTTTAGCTTGAGCTTGAGCTTCACAGGCAACGCGTTGCCATCGTCATGGCCTGTGCCCATAACCGGCAGCAAAAGGCAATTTAAATTCTAATGATAATTCCGCAAAAGCCCTTGCCTCTCCCCCTCGGGGAGTCGCGTCTCGTCCAATGGAAAGTGGCTCTAAGCGAGCTTAGCAAATTAGCGCGCCTGGCAACCAACTTCAGAGCTACAGAGTTGAATTCTGAATCCTGCAATCCTTTATGGTACATTTCTACAACATAAATTTGTACTTTATTTGCCGCGTTTTTGCATAATTTCCATCGC
Organism: Drosophila albomicans; assembly: GCF_009650485.2. NCBI lineage: Eukaryota > Metazoa > Arthropoda > Insecta > Diptera > Drosophilidae > Drosophila > Drosophila albomicans. The sequence continues at coordinate 12,923,615 of NC_047631.2, forward strand.
GGCAGCGCCAACGCTCGTTTTTCCGGTCTTCTTTTGTTAATTATGCTTTGTTTACGCATCCTGCAATTATTTGTTGTGTGTGTGTGTGTGTGCGATTGTCTGCTTCTCCAAGGGATTTACTTAGCACATAAGCCCCTCGGCTAATGACTAAAGATGCAGCGCGCAGTGGGAGTTGCCTTGGAATTATACGCCATACATATTTGATGATGATTTATTAGATTTAATTTATTTTGCACATTTCTTTGGTATGTCGTTTAATTACACAGCTTACACATAATTCCTTAAATATTAAATACAATTGAAATTCAAATCAACATTTAAGCAAAACAATTGGAAAACGAACTCACAATTTGCTCAATAAATCAGTCTCATTACAAACCGAATGGAGAAGGGGAAACTGTGCTGTGTTTTTAAGCCTCGTTAAGTCTGTGAATGGCACAAGTCAAGAAGAGTTAGCTAAACATTTCCATTTGAGCAATTTGGTAAATTGAACGTAACGTCGAAACGCTTCTTTGGCCACAGCACAGTCACAGTCAAAGCAGAAAATCAAATGGCCAAAATGGCGTGGCTAACACGATAATAATCCTATCAAATGGCCAGAACACGACACTCTTTCTCTCTCACTAAGCGAGTCACCAAAAGCCGTGAAAGCATGCAAAAGTCAATTTTTTAACTCTTTGTTTCGGGCTAAAACAAAAAAAAAAACGCCATTCAAAGTAAAACTTAAACAGCCAAAAACCGAAAGTCGAAACGAGTCGAGTCCAGTTGAGTTTTGCGGGTCGTTTTACCATTTGGCTTTTTGTGCTATTTGGTCTTGGGGACGTGGCGTGGCGTGTGGCAACAATTATTGTGTCATTAATCAGGCGGCATTTGCAAATACCCTGACATTCAATATATATAGAGTAGAAGATTCGAAACCCAGCACAACTCGCACATTGTGTCAGCAGCTGGCATGACTTTTGTGTGTGGAGACGAGACGCGATGAGCGAGGAGGATGGCGGGAAGTTGACGCAAAAAGGCAACTTGAATTTTATTGATTGTTGCCGGAGCCTGAAATCCACGCCAAAGAAGATGAATGAATCGCTTGACGCACAAAATGAAATAAAAACCAACAAATAACAACAAAAATGAGACAGACGTGCAAATACCCTAAGTAGCTAATTTCAAAGGAAAGCAAATCTGAGAAAAAGTTAATAGAAATGTTTGCCAACTAATACGCCACACATTTTGGTGTCTAAGCCAACGCTTAGGGTATGCAAAATGGTCGCGCAAGTGTGAAAATCTGTAAGCCAAGAAGAAAAACGTTGCAAACTCAAAGGGATTTCCATATGACTTACCACGTCCTCCACGCTGCTGTTGCTGTTGCTGCTGCTGCTGCTGCTGCTGTTGGCGTTTGTCTGGCCCATGGCCATTCAATTGGGCACGCAGAGAACGAAAAAAAAAAAAAACGAAAGAAAATAGAAGCAAATGCCCTTGCTACATACGATATATGACGCAGCCGCAGGGTGGGACAAGCGAGTGAACAAGCAGACCTCACTTGAAAAACGCATTAAAAGCCACGCACATACATTTCTTCAGTTCGGGACCAAACAAAACCAAACCAAACCGAACCGAACCCAACAACACCCCAGCGGCATTCGCCGCACACAAAGTTGCGTATCAATAAAATATCCATACATGCATGCTAAGTAAGTGTTCTCCTCTCCTCTGTTCGCTCATCTTTGGGTCACTGTGCTGTGATTCTTGTAGCGACCGAAAACGAATTGGGATTTAAGTGTTGTACAAGTACAAGTACAAGTACAAGGCGTTCTCTATAGCATCCCAACACCACTCTCACACTCGTTTGCGTATGCGTATAAAAATAAAGTGAGGATGCCGAAGGGCAGCTTGTTATAAGCAGCAGCAGCAAAACGTGCCTCAAGTCAGCCTTGGGCGAGTATTTGGCTAAAGAAAAATAAAAGGAAAAACCTACAATCTCTTTCGCAATTTCTTTTCGCTGCGGCAAGTGCGCGCGCCTCATATTGCGTATACGACGCGTGTTCCCAGCAAGCTTGCTTCTGTGCTTGGTCTCCGCTTGTAAATGGAATTGGTCATTTGTAGCGAGTTAAGCATGTTGCAATGTCAAGACATCGCTATGAACAGTTCAACTGAATATTGCGTATACGCAACGTTTATTGCCTTTACCAGTCATTTGATTGGATTTTGATAGAAACTGATATTATAATAGCACATATAGTTTCATATATAGTTTAAACTATAAAAACAACTTGTTTCGGTCCTTTTTGAGTATTAAAAATTAATTTGAGTATGAGTTGAATTGGGGTTAAATGGTTGTAAGCTGTCTCGTAGAATTCGTCGCAAGTGTTCATTTTAGTTTGATGATTTTAGTGACTTTTTTGTATTGAATAATTGGGCTGGAAGCAGCTGGAAGGAATATTAAGATTAGATATACTCATATAGAAATGTAACATTTTGTATTACGATCATAATCAATATAAGTAATTTTATATTTACTAAAAAAAATAATAATTAAAGAAATCATATTCATAAATTTGTCTAAAACAGCTGGTGAATATCCTGCTCTTTCAATATACGCAATTATATAATATAAAGCAAACAAAACAATAATTACTTACGTAAAAGCTTCTTAGTGACTACTTTATATTTAATAACTATCTTTATTTTGGTAGCAGCTGAAAGGAATATTAAGATTAGATATATAGAAATGTAACATTTTGTTATTATAATCGTAATCAATATGAGTAATTTTATATTTCCTAATAAAAATAATCTTTCAAGAAATTATATACATAGATTTGTCTAAAACAGCTGGTGAATATCCTGCTCTTTCAAATTATAAGCTACACAATTATATAAAGCAGCATCGTAATTGGGTCAAACAAAAGAATAATTACTTACGTAAAAGCTTCCCTCGAACATAGTTCGACCTCAATATTGTCTCATTTGCTCCTACGCTTAAGCGACTGTTTATGGCTGCAATTTGTAAAGGGATTTGCTCGAAAGTATTTTACAATCTTAATCCGCTTCATTAACCCCGCTTGCAGATTGTTTGCTTGTCAACAAATTCGATTGATCAGCGTTAACTATGCGTATTACGCATAGTTGTTGCGCTCGGTAAAACTTACTTAACTACTTACTTATCTGAAAGCAGAAGCAGCAGCAGCAACAGCGACGCTCTCTCAGCTCCACCTGCTGTCCAAGTTGGTTTAATTGTTTGCCGCATTTGTTGCTACTTCGTTGTTGTTACTTTGTTACTGTTGCAGCTAGTTGTCGACTTTGCATAACAGATTCATTAATTTTACGAGAACGAACGACGAGGACGAGGAAGACTGGGAAAACTTTTGCTTAGCCAATAGAGAAGCACGTAGCGAGAGCAACAGGAGCTGGAGCAGGGAATGCGTTGGAATGTGTCTATAGCAAGAAGTGACTGGTAACGGTAACTGGCAGCCATTTTGTGTGATTAAATCTGGACGCAAGTTTACCGTTCAACTCAAACAAGCAGCTGGCAAACTCTGCTGTTGTTGTTGTCGTTGTTGTTGCTGCCCATTCAATTGTTGCTGTTTTTATTGTGCAAATTATTATTGTAAGTGAATTGAATTAATTTTGCGCAGAGTTTCGCCTTGTCGACGATTTGTTGAATTCAATTACTTTGATTGTGATTTTATTTATCCACCAACTTGTGCGAAATGTGTGAAAATGCACGTCAAAACTTTTTACATTTCAAATGAATGTCTGCACATTGTGCTACAATTTTTTGCACTCGGCTTCAATTAAACTTCAATTCCCATCGATTTGCGTAGAAATAGTTACAAAAATAATGCCGATAATGTTGTGCATTAATGTTGATGAGGAACTTTTCTTTACCCTTTAACGCTCTGTCCTTGACGATTTTGTGTGCCGTGCACGTTTTAGCCGAGAACTTTTTATTATGTAATCGAGTTTTAATGTCCCCAACACAGCGAACCCAGAAAACAGCCGAAGGGGCAAACGCGCAGCTCATAAATAAATTATATAAAGGGTTCAAACGCCATTCAAATTTCGCCTCCAACTTTCGCTATTATTATTTAAATGATTATTATTGTAATTTGAATTTCATTTTTGCGATAATTACAATAACGACAGGGTTGATGTGTCGTATACGTAATGACTTTCCCATTGTGCAATTTGGTCAAGTTTGTGATAGACTAGATGAAATAATAAAAACGGAGAAAAATAAAAGAATTAGCAATTTGCTTGGAAAAATTCAATCACATAAAAAAGCGGCAAAAGCATCTTGAAGTCGTTTCCTTTTTGGCATTAAGTCTGCATTTTATATGCTCCATTGTGTGTGAGAGTGTGTGTGGCAAATTTATAACCCACATCGAAATACACCCACCTCAACTTAATGTCATGCTCACACGTCATAAAACAAAGCTCACACACGCATCTTGACATGGGCAATCCCGGGTAGCATAATCACACTTCTGTCAGCTTTTAGTAGATTAAAACTTTGAGCCGCAAATGCCGCAAAATTATTAAGCATAGACTTGGCCTTTCTTTGTCGGCTGCGATGCCTTTTTCTGCCACAAGGAGCTACAATAAAAAGAATATCAAATTGCTATTTAATGCCGCAATCGATTCGCTTGGCAAATCAACGAGCCGCTTGTCATTCACCTGAGACACGCAAAGCGTGCTCGTGTCTCTTACTTTCTAGGTCGAAGAACATCTGCCAACGTAATTAACACTTAAATACATTATAATTAAGCGAGAGCGAGAGAGAACTGTGTATACGGTCTTAATTATTTCATATATCGCCACGCATGTGTCAGCTCATTTGTGGCCCGTTTGTTGTTTCAATTCCATAATAAAATTGTCTAACCAAAAAGAGAGAAAAACTAATTTCTGGCCATTGTTGGTCATTGGGAAGGGGAAAGGGGAATGTGTCTTGTCTTAAACGCCATCTTTGCCCTTTTTGCTGGTGTCTGGTCAGACAATTTGCTTCGCTCTTGGACGGGCGTTGCCTTTAATTGGCCAACTTAAGTGCCGTTACGTTTCAGTTTTACTTTCGTTCTCTTTTTTTTTGTGCTTTTTGAAATTTCTTTCCGGCCAAGAACAAAAATGTTCCTACATTTCCCTGGCCATTAATTCTACCTTGCGTTTCAATTAGTGTTTTCGCATTGGTGTCGGCCAACGCTTTCTTTCTTAGCCAATTCTATGCAACCTTCTCTCACTCGCCCGCGCCAACTGATTTATGTCCACCTCCCACTTTTGAGGCTTGGCACATGGTTACTAGAGCTCTGTGGGTGGTGGGTTGCTTGGTTTGTGGGTTAGGCCAAATGGCAGCGAAGCGTGCCAATCTCTGGGCTATCTCTCTGGTTGTGGCTGTGTTCTAACTAACTCGTCTCGTCTTCATTTCTCACTTGGCTGACTGCGTATTTGCACAGTGTCGACCAACGACGAAGGTGTCCTGGCCATGTTGGCACTGTCTATTGGCTTAACTCACGGCAAGTGTGAGCGATAGCAGAGTCTCAGTGCAGTGTTGTTTCAGATGTCAATTATAGGGTTGCCAACGCAGTTCCGGGCTTGATCAAAAACATGTCAATTTTATAAATAACGTTTTTTTTGACTTAAGAAAACAAATACCATATAATTTATATGCTTCAATAATATATAAATAATCTTAAAATATGTATTGTTATTAGCAAATGAAATGTTCTGTGGAAAATGAGATTTTTCATGTAATTCTATTATGTACCTATAATTATTATTACTCAAAACGTTATACATTCATTTATAGGCAGTTCTATTTATTTATTAATATATGCATCATTTTTTGTATTCCCTTAAATATCAATAACAATTTCATAATTTTACGTATACGTAATATAATATTTCGAGCAGCTTGACAACTCTAGTGAGACTATCGGGGACTATGCAAATTGCAAATCGTTCGCATTTGCAAACGCTCCAACACCTGCCAGAAGGCATAACCGCACAAGGCTCTTGGCCCCGCCCCCCTTTCCGCCTTGCTGCTTTCCATCTTCGGCTGCCACATTCCCTTTTCCCTATCAGTGTCGTTTTGTTATTTATCCTGCGTTCTTGCGGTGGCTTGGGATGAGTTAAGGAGGAAACTCCTGCTGCTGTTGCTGCTGCTGAACCCTTTGCACAGTGTGTGTGGAGGCCTGCGGGGCATGCCACTTAACACACTTTAAGCACGGACTCAGACGACGCCTTCAAAGCGCGACGAGATGCCATAGCAGAGCCACGCCCACACGCTGATAAGGAAGAGCGAGATGGGGATGGTTGCTGTTTGGTTTATACACGTTTTGCTTTTTAATTTATCATGTCTATTTGTTTAGTGTTTCTTCGGCCATTGCAAGTTGTACATACAACACAACCTTCTCCTCGCCCAACTCTTTGTTCATTTGTTATCCTTGTTTGCTTTGTCTCTATGTGTGTGTCGGTGTGTGTGTTGGCGCCTTAGTCGATAGTTTGTTTTAAAAAATTGCTTCCAGCTTTGGGGATTTGCTTTTTGCAGTCTCCTCTTTCAGTGGTTGCTTCTGCTGTGGTGCAGCGGTTACACGTTCAACTCCAGCTCTTGCTCTTCACTCTTTTTTGCTGCTGTGGAGCTTAAACATTAATTGAAAATCATTGAGTGTGGTCTTTGCTTTCGTTTGGTTGTGTTTTTGTGTGCTTGTGCTCGGGTTCGGTCTTTGCCATGTTTTTAATTAGATTAATTGAGTGGATTGATGATGCGGCAACTTGATTTACATTATGCTTAACTTGAACTCATTGATATCAATTGAAGTGCCAGTGGAAGATGCAATTGATGCCACTTTTCGGCTGCACTTTTGCGCAAAATCATTTAATAACCAAGCCAGAGGGCAAACAACGGATGACAGCAACCCTTAGAGACAGCACTTGAGGGTATGTGACAGTGTTTTGCATGCGAAGACAAACCCAAGATGCGGTCTGTATTTGCCATTGTCGCTGCTGCTGCTGCCACAAATTGAATCAAATTCCTAGCTGCCGAGATTCATCAGCCACACACACACAACAGAGATAGAGACGGAGATGGAGAGCACACACAAAACCATGACAGTGACAGCATATCTTATTTAATTTCAACTCGCTCTGATGCAGATAAACCAACTGAGCAACAGCGGCAGAGGGAGATGAAGAGGAAGAGGCAGAACGCAAGTTTATGGGCCAAGCACAAACCGAGCATAACATTAATTTTTGTTAATCTATTTTGAAGAGTTGGTCAGTGGGTAAACAGGGTAGAAGTAGAGTGGAGAGCAGCAGCTGCTGCTCTAGTTGAGCAACCGCAAGTAAATATGCTGTCATTAATTTAAAACTTAAACAAACAATACCAAAAACTTTGCCACAGTTTCTCCATCTTACGCAGTGCTCCAGCTGTATCTCCTTACTTCTCTCGCTCTCTCTTTCTCTATCTATCTCTCTGGCTGTTTGTCTGTCAGTCAGTCACGGTGTGCTCGTGAGTTATGTTCATTAGCAAATTCAAAAGCATTTCGAAATCTTGGCACACAATACACACTCGGAGGATGGGCAGAGCAACATTTAGCTGGAATTCCTAATGAGTAAAGAGCTGCAGTTAGTTCGAAGTGCAAGCGAGATAGATGGACAGAGACAGAGAATGCTTGTAGTTGTAGTTGTTGCTAGCCTAAATATGTCAAAACTGAAGCTGGCATTTTGTGTTGCCTGCTTTTAGGGGCAACGCTCTAAGGGTCAGCAGGTGTAGTATGCGTGTGCTTTTCCACCCCCTTGCTCACTCTTCTGTCCCTCTGCAGTTGCCAAGTGGCGCTCTTGAGTTCGTTGTGCATGTGCTAAAGTGTTGATACAAGTTACTTTGCTGCTGTTGCAGCTGCTAATATTACTGTCCTCAGCTTTAGCACACTGACACACTCTCTGCGACTGTGTGTCAGTTTATGTCCGTGTATGTATGTATGCGTGTGTGAGTGAGCTGCCTAGTCATAAACCACGACAGACAGCCAGACAGCTGAGCACGTAGCAGACAGCTGAGCATGACGAGCTGACAAAGTGCAACAGCAACATTCTCTGTGCCCTCTTCTCACCCTCTCACTCACTCTCTCTCTATCTCTGTTTTCTACGACATTGCAGCTTGCTTCTCACTCTGTGTACACAGCTCCAAATGCGGTGCGCATAAATTTACAACTGCTTCAATCAGCTGCCATCTCAATTTGTGTTGCCTAATTGAAATTTTAAATGAAAATGTTAAAGTTCTTGTACCCAGCAAGTTTTCTCATTTTTCTATTATTGCTTAACAAAATTTGTACAAATTGCAAATTAATTAGAAATATTCAATAACTTTATACAAATGATATGTATTTATTTATTACTACTGTCAACTTTCTTGCAGTGTACTTAAGTTTGAATTTTTGTTGTTGCATGCAAATGATTCAACTCGCTCGGCACATGTTTTGTCATCTGTACAAGTATGTGTGTATAAGTGTGTGTGTGTGAGGCGTGTGTATTTTGTAACATGTTTTGCGCGCGCATTTTCCCTTATGGCATGTTTCATTTTCCCATTTTCCTCGCCGCACTCATTTGTTTATTTTCATATTTGCAGCGAGTTGTCTTGTTTTTTTGTTTTTTTGTTATAATTTATGCGCATTTTTTATTAAATATTTATGTTAATGCCGAGTTTTAGCCGAGCGACCGCAAGCATTGCCATCGTCGTCTCCTCATGTATCCTTTTCATCCCTTTGCCACTCCCCATTGTCACCCATTTGCCCTTTATGGCGTATTTATGCTCTAAAGCGTGCAAATGCTTCCGTCTCCTGTATGTTATGTCTGTGTATGTAATGCTGTTGACACGTCGCCATAAAATTACGGTCTTCGTCTCCACGTAGCCAACGAAGCAGTCATAAATAGTTTTGTCAAAGCCCCGCCACAGACTGGGAACTGCGAACTTTAGCAACTGCGACTGCATCGTTGGCATCTCAATTTTGAGTTTTCGTCCTGCCAAATTCCTTGGCCTGCATAACAGAGTCCAAGACAAAGCCAAGGCCAAAGACGTGAGCTTATGGCTTATCGAAATATTTGGACAGGTATTGCCATCTGCTTTTCTGCCAGCACTATTTGCCAGCAATTTGATATTTACATTGCCTGCCGCTCTCCTGCTTTCGCTTGTCTGCAATGCTCAATTTGTTAGCTGATTATTTCCATGTTTGCAGTGGGGTTTATTTTGCATTCGATTTACTGCATTCGCATTTGCAGCAAATATATTTGGACTTAGTCTTGTCTCGGTTGGGAATTGATGTTGCCACTGAAAGACATCGAATGTGAAATTGAAATAATCTTATTAAATGCTTATTCAATGTAATCGATATTATGTTAATAGTTCTGGCGGCTTGCAAGTAAGAGATTGCTGCTCAAATGTTAAATTAAGTTCTTTATATTAAGTGTATCAGCAACTATGTTATTATTATTAACATGAAGAGTTTTCTACTTCTAATATCTTGCGAAATAAAATGCAAAGGCAATACAAAACAATCTTAGCTATTAACTTTGAGATTTCAAATTATACTCTTTTAGAATTCTTTTTAAATTCATTATTTGAAACATAATGTCAGTTAAGGAAAATTAAATGCTAAATAATTTTAGGTTAATAACTTTGATATATCATGCGCTATTTCCTTAGAAAACAGTGCAATATATAAATACTTCTATATAATATTGAAAATTCTTTTTAAATTCAATATTAGTTATATAGTATTCATATTAGTAATATCAGAACTATTTATGGTCACTACTTCGAGAATCATGCAAAATGATTTGAAATGAAATTTAATGAAATACAAAATAATTTTGAGACACAATTTTCTTTGTATTCTGTTGACTTTTTCAATTTAGACTTCTTTTGACATGCAATTCTATTATTGAATTCGAATAGTATCACTACTTGTATGTTAGTTAAATAGTTATAACTTGTATACAAATATACATATATTATATGTTAGATAGATCGATTAGCAATCGCTTAATTAATGTCAAGTCGATAAATGGTTAAACGCGCGCACACATTGATTTAATATTGAAATGCATCAATCGCGTCATTTATTGCTCAAGGGGACTACGAACTATTGTCAATTGCCATAAAGCACACGAAATATTGCGTATACGTCCCGGGGTGCGACAATAAATTTAAATGCAAACTGCGTTCAATTCAAACAGCAACAGCAACAGCCACCGACGGAGTCGAATACAAATTTCAGTAATTGCCCCACGTAGTGCAGTTGAATTGATAAGTTGAAGACGATGTAAGTGATTGATTGATCGATTGATTGGCTGATTGATTGCCCCAGTGGCCAACAATTTGAACAACAATTCCCATGCCCAAAGCGTGGCAACAACAACAGCAACAGCATCAGACAAAAGCAACGAAAGCGCACAATGGCCACGTAGCCAAACCGCTCAGCACGCTATGACATCGACAATAACGGCAAAGAACGCACAACAGCAGCAGCAGCAGCATCAACAGCAACAGCAGCAACAACAGCAATCGCTTCACACAACCAATATGAATGGCTTTCGCATAACTGGTTACCCAGCAGCAGCCACGCCCCCCACTAGGAACAATGCAGCGAACAGTATCTACGCCAAGCCGAATGCCCATGAACTCGATCTGCATATAAGTGAATCGCTGCTTTATCCCGGCAGCACACAGCAGCAACAGTCGCTGCAAAGTTCGCCCGGTCCACCGCCACAGCTGACAAACATGCTGCCCACGGCGGGCATTCCAGGGGCTGCCACGCCCATTGCATTGAAGGGCAACAATCCGTTTCTGAACAGTCCGTCGCCAACGGAAACAGCGCCCAGCATTGTCAAGGCGCCAGCAACCACTGCGAGTGGCTATGAGATGCCCGAGTACGCGGAGCCATCGCGATTGCGTGGACTCAAGCAGCGACCACACAGCATTGCTGTCTCGGCAGCCACAGCATCGCCCACCGCTGGCGGTGGAGCTCGCTCCAGTTTTGTGGACTACAATGCGCAGCAGCAGCAGCGACTGTTGCAGCTGTCGCGACAGCAGCAGCAACTGCGCAATGCTGTGAGTCTGGTGAGCACCACAACGACAGCAACCACAGCCTCGGCTGCGGACAAAGAGTCGCTGTATGCGGCCATCTTTCAGCAGTATCGTCAGAGTCCCACCAATGGGCAGCCGGCGCCGCCAGTGCCGCAGCATCGCAAACCAGCAACAGCAACGGTTGGCGGCGTGCCAGTTGTGCCACGACGTTCGCAGAGTACGCCCAGACCTAATGGTCCAACGTTGCAGCAGCAGCAACAGCAGCAGCAACAACAGCAGCAACAGTTGAACGGACAACTCAATGGCAACGGCGTGCAGCGGCCTCGCAGTCTCGATCGCTACAATGGTGGAGGAGGCGGTGGCATGCAGACGGAGGCGCCACCAATACCGTTGCGTCGCTTTGCCAACAGCAACAGCAATGGCAGCGTGAACAACAATGGCACGCTGGGTCGCCAGCGCAGTCCCAAGAAGAGTTGCAGCACTGACAACATGTTGCAAGCGACGCCCACAGTGGCAACAAACACAATGCGACACTCGCTGAGCTATCACGGCAACAGCCAGGAGGCGTTGCAGGAGAACGGCAAGCCTGAGAACAACAGACCTTCGAGTTATGCGGCCCCAGCACCTGGACCGGATCAAGCTTACCTCGAACATCAGCTGCGAGCTTATTCCGAGCAGCTGCGCACGATCACCGAAAGTGTGCGGAAGTATTCGGAGCAAGCGAAGCTGTTGTCGGAGCTGAAGCGACAGCAGCAGCTGGCCAAGCAATCGCAAACGAATCTCAATCTGCTGACGCCCAACAGCAATGGCACCAGCAGCAACAATAATAACAACAACAACAACTTTCAGCCGAATATGATTTCGCCAGAGATCGTCAGCAAATCGCTGGCATCGCTTTCAGGCGCCGGCGAAGTGCAAACGCCTTCGAATCAGTTGCGTCTGTTTCTGGACAACATTAGGAGCAGCATGCGGCAAGAGTATCAGCAACACATGCCCGATGATGTGCTCAAACCAACAGCAACCACAACCACAGCAGCAGCCACAGCAACATCAGCAGCTGCAGCAGCAACAGCAACGTTGAAACGCAATGGCGAAGCCAAAGTGGCTGCAGCTGCAACTATTGCAACTGTGGCAGAGGAGCCGCCACCACCGCCAACGCCCTCAGATCAGCTGCGTCAGTTTCTGGATGCGATACGCGCCAATAAAATACCTGAGAATGCAGACAAGCCCAGCAAGCTGAGCAACTCGCAGACGCTGGACTCGTTCATCTCGAAGCCGCTGCAAATGCCCGATGTGACATCTGGCACACCAGGCGGAGGGGTGGTTGGTGGTGGGGCAGCAGCAGCAGCGGGCAACACAGCGGCTGCTGGCAATGGAGCAGCTGCTGGTGTGCCCAGTAGACGACGACCGAAGAGCAGCGTTCTTCCCGGTGGCAGCAATGCCAAATTGGAGCAGCGTGAACACTCGCTGGTCACCTCGGAGAGCTTTCATCAGATCTCCGACAATTTGCGGCTGATGAGCGAGGACTTGCAGGCTCTGAGTCCCAGTAAAGTGGTCAGCAGCTCGGCCAGCAGTGGCAGCCTCAAAACCTTGGCTGCCAATGGCAGCAGTTCGTTGACCACTGAGCTGCGTGTAATTACAAGTTCACCACAGCAGCAGCAACAGCAGCAAATGGTGATGAGTAAATCGAACAGTTCGCTGGGCTCGTTGGCACTCACGGTGACAACGCCGTCGAGTGCAACGACCACGCCCTCGACTGCCCCGCTTATGACGGACTTTAATGAGATATTGGACAGCTTTCATGCGATGGCCGATAAGTACAAATCGAAAGGTTCCTATGATTATTTGCGCAAGTGCTCGGAGGCATTGCGTCAGCATTCGCTGCAGCTCAAACTGCAGCAGCAGCAACAACAGCAGCAGCAGCAGCATTCACAACAATTCCAACAACAGCAGCAACATCATCAACAGCAGCAGCAGCAATTTCAGCAATTGCAAAATGGTTTCAACAGCGACGACAGCAGCTCGTGTAGCACAACTCCGGGCAGCATTCGAGATGCAGTGCAGAATCTGTTATTGCTGCCCAGGAATGGATTTCAAATACTCGACGATCGCATGCGATTGTTTATTGATATCATCGACAGTCAAGATCGTTTAAGTCAGGTAAGTAAAGCAACTAGAAGAAGAGATATGAATCAAGACAGAGAGAGAGTAATAAGTTTAAGATATGCAAAGGCAACTGGTGTAGTTCATTTCCCAATATTCCTTATCATCATTCATTCCTCTTTATTTAAAGTAATCTTCCATAAACTAATTTGAATTTTATTTTTCTTACAGGTATGTATTAAGCTTTGTCTTTAACTCAAATAAAGTTGTAAGTACAAACCAGTATTATTTAATAAACAATAAAAACATATATGCGCAATGATTCAATTATTATTTGGAAAGAGGTCAGAGCTAAAAAAAAATAAAAAATAATATGGGTACGAAAACCAAAGCAAAAAGGCCTAATTTCAAAATAACCTAAAAAGAACCACCAAATATTTTATTATAAAATTCATTAATGTTTTTGCTTGGATATTACAAAATTGTCATCTTAAATCACAATTATTATTGATAAAAAATTAATATTTTGTAGTTAATTAGTTTTATACCAAATTTCAACTTTGTAGCAAAACCAATCATAATTAAATGATATAAAAATATCAATAAGCAAAAACTTAGCGTGGTGGCCATTAATTTTATCTCACTTGAGAATCTCTTTCCCTTGAGGTCACTTTATATGGCATATTTGGTCAGTGTGTTTGTCTTTCATCGTACATACATCAAAGAACGATGTCCTTTCGATTTACAGCTGCCCTGGTCGAAGTTATCTTGTCCACCCGCATATTACGCTCAATTGCATAATGTGGCAAAAGCCATCAAATCAGTTAATGACCCAGAAAGTTAAACATTTACCATCACACCCAAAGAAGAGCGCATTAAAACTTCAAAAACGAAGAAGACGACGACGACGACGAGCGAGACGAACCCATCAATTTTGCGAAAATAGCTGAAGCTGAACATCAGCAATTAATATTAATAAACTACAAAGTCATTTTGAGGGCAGGCAACTAATTTCAATGCTAATCGTCAGAGAAAGCGCAGGAAGCAAAATTGAAATTTTAATCAAATTTGAGATTGGAATGGGGGGCGGTAAACCACGCCCACTCATTCTATGTGTAGTTTTAGTAGTCGGCCCATTCATGATGATGAACCACAGAGAGAAATTGAGCCTGTCTGTCGCACACTTTGTGAATGTGTGTGTGTGTAAAGGCCATAAAACTGGCAACAGGCAATTTTGGGAGAAGTAATCAAGCGACAAGTCACGAAAATTCCCAAAAGTAGCTAATCAGTGGATCTATCATGTCCTGACTAGCAGCAGCATCCTCTCCTCATTCTATATGAAATTTGATTTGCCTTTGCCTCTGCTATCCTAGTGTGTGTGTGTGTGTGTGTGTGCTGAAAATTTGATATGCAAAATAAATCAGAGAACTAATTTCGTACAATTTAGCACGCCTGCAGGGCGGAAACGGAAATGCCAAGTGCTATCCCTGGCCATGGGCTTAACCCGTTATGGCCACAGATATGTGCTCTGCGGGTTAATGATGACGAGCTCGGTTCTAATTGTCTATGGTCCGAAGGACCTGCACCTGTCTCTGTGGCTACCGCTGCCGCTGCTTATCTGTCTTTATCAGTTAACACATTGTGTGTGTGTCTACAAAGTGCTCCCTTCTTCGTACCAATTCCAATTCATTTGCTATGCATATGCATATCATCATTTTATGGCTGCCATTCTTGATTAGCATTTCTCTGTTTGAGTCTCCGCACACAGTAAAATATACATAACATATGTGTGTGGCTGTAGCTGTGTCTGTGTCTCTGTCCGTCGGACACAACTTGAAATTGCTTTCGTAATTCAAATAAGCCGAGTCTAATGCAAATCATTTATACACATATAATATATTTACTTTGTGGCTAGTCAAAGAGTTTGGTCATCATTTTGGTTACGCATGAAAAGCTCTGCAAATAAGCTGTTGACTTTTCAAAATCATGAAAGCATCTTTAAGTGGAATAATTTCCTATAGTGCTCAGAGATCTCTTAAATTAATACGTAAAAGAATCGGTTTAATTTTAGCAACTTGAAACAAATTCCTAAATGCATTTTGTCAACTTGCCTTTTTGCTCTTCCGAATCCAAAGTTTTAATTAGATTCCATTCCATAACTTTTGGTAAAATGCTACAGAAAGTTTAAAAACATTTTTTAGTTTTTACACTTCACATATTTTATTTGACAAAAATTCCTAACTAAATACTGCACTTACAATTTTTACTACAGTAAAGTATTAACCAAACATTGCTTTGGTCAAGGCTACAAAGTAAATACTTACTAAAAGATTTGCCCTGGTTAGTTTCGCTTTTATACTTATTACTTAAATGCGTTTCAAATAATTCAAAACTTAAAATGTATAGACCATTTCTAATAATGAGGTCGAAATGTTGTTGGTCAAATTCATTCATTTTAAATAGGTGATTTTAGCCAGATAAGAGGAACTTGACTAAAATTTCAGCTGGAAATCATTTGAGAGATTCAATTAGTTAAGAGTTGCAGTGAATACGTTTTATTTGGTTTGCATTTGCAATGCGCTCTCTTAATGGCAATTCGTAATTGATGGTTGAACCAATATAAATTGCGAGTAAAGTGCAGTGAAATATGATATAACTGCCAGGCAATTTATGTGCATAATTATATAATTAAATTTGTTAATTACAAGCATACTTTATGCACCCTACAAACACAGAATAAACTTTGTTGGGTATATTAAATGGGAATAAAGTACTTTAATTTAATACGAAATGATTTCTAGAATATCCAGAACTCCATCACTTTGCATTTATTTTCAGTTTTAATTGCATAAGTGCAGGTCAAGCGGCTGCAAAATTAATGAAAATGCTGCAATTTGTTTAATGTCATTTCAGTAATTTATTTGATGAAATGCATTTAAATTTTGATGTTTACTTTCGTGTGGCTCTTCCACAATGTTTTTGTTGCCAGCGTTGCAAAAAGTAAACACACATACACATATAAATGGCTAAAATCTGCTTTTCATAATGCAATTGCAAGCAATTGCACAAAATTTCCGCAAACTGAAATAATTGCGTTTGGCGGTCAACGGCCCTAGACCAGACCAGGCCAAACAATTTTCATTACAAACTAATTATTTAAACTGCTGGCGAAAGCCAGCAACAACAACAACAACAACAACGAGAGCAACAATAGTAATTGCTAGTATAACAAGGACATCCCCGAAATGCCCTCGCAAATGGACCCTTTGCGATAAATGAACTGTAAAATAAGCGGCCAACCGAAACGTCATTTGCACTCATTTTGGCCAACAAACATTCAGTGTGGTGGTCGCCATTGACGGCCAATAGGGTGACCATTGGCACATTGTACCGCACTGACAGCATTGCCAAAAGCCATTTATTTTAATTAGCTGTGTTACACCACACAAAGCAACAGCAGCAACAACAAGAGCAACAACCATGACAAACAGGACAACAATGAGCACTACAGCAACTATTAATAATTGCCATTTTGGGGTCAACACCTAGGAATACAAGTAATTAAGTCTGCGACAGATAAAAGTGGCTGACAGAGGGATACCACGTAAGGCAGAATAATTTAAGAGAAGAGGCAAATAGCTGTAGGGATTTAACATTCTTGTGGGTATTGAAGTAATTTTTAATAAATTTCAATAGAAAAATAATTTTAATAAATTTCAAGAATTCTTCAACAATTCGTTAATTGAAAATAATTAATAAGCGATTACATTTTAATTAATTTCAATAAATAAACCCTTGGTGCTACTTAAATTAGGTATTTTTATACTACTTTGTTGGGTATACATCTGGCAGCATGTGGAGCACTTTCAATAAGTAGTTCGATTAAATCATTTTTTAAGTTAGAGTCTCTCTTATGTCGCAATATTCAACTGCATGCAACTACGTTATACTTATACTTTGAATACATCAATAAAAACATTGTTATTACATCATACTTACTCTTTATTTTTTAAAAACAATAATATTGCTGCTTTATTTAGATTAAAGTTACCAAACTAAATTATCATAAGAGATTTTTTTATACTCTACTATTTATTTTGAGACAACAAATATGTTCTCCACTTGAATTAGATAAATTTACCTAGAACTATATTCAATTCTTCTTTAGATATTAATTTGTATACTATTTACTATATATTTATTGACTTACTCTTTAGCTTAGGTTAATTTAGGAAAAAAATTAGTTTGCTATTCTTTGCAATTACCTAAAAATGGATTCATTAATTCTTGTATTAGGATATTCATTTTCTTATTAAAAAAATCCCAGGGTATTCGGCGAGCAACGTGTTGAGTTTAATTTCGAACTTGTACCATTAATATAGTAACCATACATTTAAATCAATTTCTACGGCAGAATTTAATCCACCGTAATTGCTAAGAGATCAGGTGATGGCTGCAATATGATCATTCATTTAAGCACCTGCGTTTCAATTAATTGCACTTAATGCGAGTTTAATCAATTAAAGCGAGCACATGCTCGCGTCTCTCTATGATTAAGCCGCATAATAATAATCTCTGCCTCAAATATTGTATTTTGCGGTTATTTTATTTTGCATTTTTATGGCAATGGTTAAAACGCAACCGCAACAAACAACAAAATGGCCAAACAAAGTGCGTGCTTTAAATAATTGCTATATAGGTGGAAGGTTGGAGGTTGAAGCCAGTAGTTGAGGACGATATCGGTGGGGCATGGAATGCTTTCAACAGCTTTCAATTGCGAGTCCTGGCGTTCGTCCTGGCTGGCTGACTGGCTGGTTGTATGCTTGGTCTGGCGGTTGGTTGGGCATGTCGCTTATTAATTGCATGTCATAAATCATGATTATGCCACTTGCTGACCGACCGCTGTGCTAGTCGTAGTTATTATTATTAATCTTTGTCGCCCACACAGAGAGAGAGAGAGAGGAGAGAGTGAGAAAGAGAATGAGTGAGAGCAAGTGAGATATAGCGGCAGATGGAGATTGTTTCAGGTAGTGTCTACCATATGCTCTCGCCCGTTTCATGCAAATGCGACGTTGTCATCGTCGTCGTCGTAGTTGTTGTTGTTCAGATGCTGCTGCTGCTGGTGCTCTTGTTCTTGCTGGTTGGCCTATCTTGATTAATTGCAAAAGTTTACTGGTCACACGATCCTGGGAATACGAGAGCCCAGAGCCCAGGTTCAGGAGCCATGGAAATACGTCAGCTGTTTCCGTTTTTCTTTCTCGTTTTTACGAATTTTTTTTTGTAATTTTTTTGCTGGGTATCCCACAGAATTAATAACAACAAGAATGCGGGTAACAAGCTTCATAACACGCGTATGTTGTCACGTAAATTGGTTTTAATATTTAAAGCACTTCATTACTCACAGTCGAGAGAGGCGAGAACATGAGAACGTTGCCCATTAAGGCAACAACATACGCTGAAAAGCATGTTACAAATTCGTTTAATCAACAGCTTTCGCTCTTTGGGACAACAGCAGTTGTTGTCCAGCGCGAAACTTTACGCCGCTGCAATTAAATCAAATTGAATTGCGCTGCAACAACTTTTAAGCAGCTGGCGTGTATCATTTATTCTTGTTTCAACAGTATTAAATTATTGTTTGTTGCAGCCACTGTAATGCAATAGCAATAATAAATTACATTTTCAATAAAATTCGAAAAATATTACATTTATATCCAATGAAACAGCATCAAATGCAAAAAATATATACTTTCCAGGCATATCAATTATTGCCATAACTTGAAGCGCTTATTGATAAACGATAACAAATTTCGAATGCTTTGAAACCTGCAGCTGCAAACGTGTCAGTATCTCAATTGACTTCATCCTAAGGGCGTGCTGCAATTGTGAGTTGCAATTCGAATTCGATCTGTACGCAAAGTAGTTCACTTTATGTTTGCATTTGGCACAATGAAAAATGTACAAAAAAAGAAATGTCGAAAAACAAATTCATTTTTTGCGATAAACCTAGAAACAAAAGGTAAGCAGAAATAAGAGAAAATCGGAGCCGACAGCCAACGAAGTTGTTTGCATTCATTCAGGCTGCAACTCGGTGTCTGACAAGGCGTCAGAGTGCTGAAACTTCAGCAGTAGACAGCACAAAAGTACACAACGTGCAACAGACTAAGTTGATGTGAGTGTATTTTTTTTTTTTTTTTTTTTTTTAAAACTCAATCTATATATTTTATTCAAACAGTTGTCCATTATATATAATACATATATATAGTTGTTTTAAATTTAGACTAAGTATGTTATTGCGCCATTCTACTGTCCCCCTGGGACTACCAATAAAGTATTACTTCAGGAGGGAGTAGAGCCTTAACGGCTCGCATCAGAGTTACGCACTTTTTCTTGGCGTCTGAGCTCCTTCATGACAGTGCTTGCCATTTTTTCCACCGCATCCCAATTATCGGCGTTTGCCAACATTAGTGGCACCATCCTATCTGGAGATAGGGACTCGCCCAGCACCTCTTCGGCTTCTCTTCTTTCCCTTTCAAACCTGGGGCAGGCGAAGATGATGTGTCCCGCGTCTTCCGTGACGCCTACTCCACACCTTGGGCATGATGGATCGTCAGCGTGCCCAAAGCGATGAAGATATGCTCGGAAACACCCGTGTCCACTAAGGAACTGCGTCAGATAGAAGTTTGTTTGGCCGTGTCTTCTACCTACCCACGCTTCGACCGATGGAATCAGTTTCCATGTCCATCTTCCCTTGGGAGCTTCGGTCCACCGTTGTTGCCACTCGATCAGCATGATCTGACGGCTTGTGAGGTGATTTCCTGTGCAGTATTTTCTGCTGATCTCGGTGACCAGCAGATCGAACGGAGTGATGCCCGCTATCACGTGCGCTGCTTCCCCAGAGACTGTGCGAAACGCACTGGCAACTCTAATAGCGCAGAGTCTGTAGAGTGCTCCCACTTCTTTGATGAATGTCTTTTTTGTCGTAGCCGCAGCCCATATGGGTGCTGCGTACGTTGTGATCGACCTCACCACTCCAGTCAGTAGGCGTCTCCGTAGTTGCTTCGGTCCTCTGGTGTTAGGCATTATGCGAGCAAGCGCAATACACGCCACTGAGGCTTTTTGGCCTATGTAGCTCAAGTGGTCCTTAAACGAGAGCCTCCTGTCTAGCATAACTCCCAGGTACTTAAGTGCAGGCCTTGAGCAAATACTTGTGCTTCCCACAATTATGCTAGCGGTCTCCACCATTTTCCTGGAGCTTATCAGGACTGCCTCCGTTTTGTGCTCGGCTAGGCTAAGGCCTGCGTCTGCTAGCCATCTCTCCGCCGTTTTTATTGCTGTATTAGCGCTGTTTTCAACTTCGTGCTTATGCTTGGCGACTGCCACGATCGCGATGTCATCAGCGAAGCCTACAATCTTAACCCCTTCCGGCAGATCAAGTCTCAGTATTCCGTCGTACATTAAGTTCCACAGCGTCGGACCAAGAACTGAGCCTTGTGGAACCCCTCCAGTAACTACTTGGTTGACGCTTCCGTGGTTGGTCCGGTAGCGTAGTGACCTTCCTTCGAGGTAACTGCCTATTATGCGGACGATGTGCGGCTCAATGTTCCTTTGGATCAGGCATTGCATGATTCTCC
This sequence comes from Drosophila albomicans, assembly GCF_009650485.2. Lineage (NCBI taxonomy): Eukaryota > Metazoa > Arthropoda > Insecta > Diptera > Drosophilidae > Drosophila > Drosophila albomicans. The sequence continues at coordinate 12,944,417 of NC_047631.2, forward strand.
CCCAGTTGGCGGAGTTAAAAGCGTTCTTGACATCTAGAGTGACCACTAGGCAATACTGCTTGGTACCCCAGAGCCACCGCTTACCCTCTATTGCTGTGGCTGCTATGTGTGAGACCACCTGTACCGCTTGTTGTGTGGAGTGTGCCTTTCTGAAACCAAATTGATATGGTGAAAGACCCCCTTTGATGTCAACCTCGGCTTCCAGTCGCGTGCAAATAACGCGTTCGAGTACCTTGCCTACGATGTCCAGCAGACAGATTGGCCGGTAGGCTGAAGGGTCATCCGATGGTTTGCCTCCTTTTGGAATAAGGACCAGGTCCTGTTTTTTCCATCGAATGGGAAATCTCCCCTCCCTGAAGCACGAGTTGAACACCGTACTGAAATATGCCGGTTTCAGCTCCATTGCTCTTTTGACAATGGCACTCGGGATGCCATCTGGTCCAGGAGATTTACCAGGTTTTATCCTGTGCGCTGCTGCTAAGACCTCTCTATCCGAGACTTCGTCAAACTGAATACTGTTCCAGTCAGCAAGTCCTGCAACCTCATTGTTGTCGTTTCGGGCTGGTTGCTGTGGGAACAGATGAGACACTATTTTCCTCAAGAGTTCTGGGCACTTCGGGCTTGGCGATGAGAAGGCATTCAACTTCCTCATCGTAATCTTGTAGGCCGATCCCCAAGGGTCCTGTTCGGCTTGGTCACACAGCTCCAGGAAGAGTCGCTTCTTGCTTGCTTTAATTAGACCTTTCAGTGTTCGCCTTTTTGTCTTTAGCTCGAGCAATAGCGAAGACGCGTCTGGATTTCCGCGTTTGAGGGCTCTCTGAAGAGATCTTCGTGCCTGACAGCATTCTCTCCGAGCCACTGCAATTTCGTTTGTCCACCAGTACACCGGCTGATGCTTTGCTCCGTTCCCGACCTTCTTCATTGAGGCATTGCATGCTCGTGTCAGCTGAGACATGATCTGCTTGGTCATGTCAGTCGCCGTGCCGCTAAGTTGCAACCCTTGCATCATATGCTCGAACATGTCGATGTCAAGAGTGTTCTCTCGGTACCTGGTTACTCTCGGAACTGCCGCAACTTCGGGTCGTTTCCTTATATCAGTAATGATGGCTTGGTGATCGCTGTAGGTGAAGTCCCTACAGACCTTCCAGGAGGCTCTTGGAGCCAGGCTACTGCTAAGAAAGGTCAGGTCGATAATGGATCCTGCGTTCCCTCTGCTAAATGTGTGCTCACCGCCCCTATTTAAAAGGACAACGTCCAAAGCCGCAAATGCCTCTAAAACCGCACGTCCTCTCTGGTTTGTGACTAAGCTGCCCCACTCCGTTGCCCAAGCATTGAAGTCACCCCCAATGAGGCATGGGCATTTATCTCTGGCATCCATTACCAGCTTGTCCAAGATGGACAGATAGTCCTCCATGCTAAGCGATGGGGCAAGGTAGCAACTATAAACGTATAGTGTATCTATCTTTGCCCTGACAAACCCTGACTCCATCTTGGTTTCCATCAGCTGTAGCGGGCGCTGCCCGCAGGTCCACACTACTGCCTTGCGCAACTTGTCTCCAGCCCACGTATTGGGAGATTTTATGCGATATGGTTCGCTCAGAATGGCAACATCGACTTTTTTTTCCCTTACAGTCTGCATCAGTAGGTCCTGTGCTGCTTCACAGTGGTTTAAATTTAGTTGATAAATCCGAACCATTGCTAATTTGACCGTGAACGCGCCTTGCTCTGGTACGGGCACCGTATGCTGGTAGTCGTGTGCGCCGAATCTTCTTCCCCTTTCCTGCTACACAGTATGCATTTCGGCTTTTTCGAGCATGTTTTGGCCTGGTGGCCTGCCTCTCCGCAATTGTAGCAATTTCCCGAACAATCTGCTTCCGCTGTACACCTGCTTTGTATATGTCCGAATTCCATACACCTGTAGCAGCGTATTGGCTGTATCTTACGCCTTATACGACACGTATTCCATCCTACACGCAGTTTGCCTGCCTTTAGTAGCTTCGCCGCTGAGTCGACTGGGATTCTTAGACTAGCTGTCTGCCTGCTTCCATACGATCTGCGAATCGTTATAATGCTGGATTGATTCACCCCGATCTCGCCAAATTGGGTGATTATGGCTTCCAGCAGTTCCTCTCCAGAAGTCACTTCGTCCAAGTCTTTTACTTCGATTGAAGTCATTTTCGTCAGCGATCTGACATCTATTGATGGGCCCAGGAACTCTTTTATTGCCTCCTGGAATACTTTCGTGTTGGGGTCCGAAGGCTTTGATAGTTCAAAGAGCAGCTCTCCTTTCAGCGTCTTTCGGATGCCCTAACATGCTGACCCAGCTCTTTCAATTTTGGCTCTGTTTTGACTGAGCGCAGTATATCAGCGTACGATGTATTCGCAGGTGCGCTCACAATCACTGCGTCAGGCTTTGCCGATTCTACCCTTGCGTTTCTGGTGTGCTTCTCGTGTCTATTCTTCTTTCGCACCGTTTTCCAAGTGTTATCTTGCTCTGTTTCAGCAGCCGCTCCATCCTTACTCGCTGAATGTGTTTCGACACCGTCGTTTTGGGGATTAACCTGTGTCGCTATCCTGGGATTGGTTTTAACCGGAGCCTTAGATTTCTTTGACCTTGGTGGTGGAGAAAGGAGTTCGCCTCGGTCATTTCTAGTTCTCTTGCCTTCTCTAGGCGAGTCTACGGTTCCTTCGCTTGCTGTTTGGTGTTTCGACGCACCTATAGCTTGAAGATTCGGCATTGTCTGATTGCGGGTTGCAGTTGAGAGCATCTCCTCATCCGCCGCCGTGTAAAGGCCCATTATGCTGTCAATGAGGTCTCTCATAGGCATATGTATGGTCCGACGACCCTCTAGCATCTTGCTCAAGTCCCTTATTTTCTGTCCCAAGAGATAGAAGCTCGACCGCTTCTCGGGTGGACCATCTTCTGTTAAGGCTGTTTGTGTCAGCGCTGCTACATCAGTAGTTATAGCTGGACTACGGCTATATAATTGGGCTCCTGGTGTAGCCAACTTTGGAGATCTAGCTATCTTGCTGCTTTTTATGAATGGATCAATAGTAGGCTCTTGATGTGAGTGTATGTGTGAGTGTAAGTGTGTGTGGCAAACATACGAAAATTTGCAAGCTGCAGGCGATCGAAAGAATCTTTTTTTTTTTTTTTTTTGCTCTGTTTCGTTTTTGCTGATTTTTGACATATTTTCTTTGGTAGCGCAGCACAGCAAACAAACTGGAAAAAACTTAAGGGCGTTTTTGCAGGTGCAACGTGCCACGTGCAACTGTGCAGCATGCAACTGGGTTAACATGGGGCATGGGGCATGGGGCAACGAAAGTGCTATGCAAATGCTGGGACACACAAAAAGAGATGAAAAAGTATCTCACAGATTGCAGCAGGCGGTAAACGAAATGCGTTCGGCGTTTTTCCCAATTTGTTCACCGTACTTCACTCCCTCCCCTTTCCCTTCCCCCTCTCTCTATTTATCACTGTCGCATGCTCTGTCTCTCGCTCCATCTGTTCTTGGGTGGAAGAGAGCAAAGGGAGCATGCAACAGCTCAATTTGATATTGGTGGCTGGCAACCCTTTTAGCGCTTTTGAATGGCAGCTTCATTAATCAGCATACGTAACTGCATTCTCCATTCTCGGGCATTGATAGATGCCACAGTGCCATAATGGAACACTGGATTTGCCACATTGCCGTTTAAAATGTTGCATACTCCCAGATGTAAAAAAAACACACACACACACATTTACATGAAATAAAATTGCAAGCAATTACGTAAATATCACTGGCAATGGGGGCAGGAAGTAGATTCAGTCAATCAGCTAGTGAGATGCCACGCCCACATTCAGAAGTGCAACAAGCCGCAGCTCGTTTGCGGTTCGTCTGCGTATACGTGACATCCATTTAGCATACGCCAAAAATAAACAACGAAAAAAATATTGCCAGCGAATGTTAAACTGTCCATAATTCAGTTGCAATTGCAAATATTTTATGTCGACCTGACAAGCGTTTCCCGTCAAGTTAATGATGTCCAGACGTGTGCAGGGCAATTATATGTGCGGGGGGTTGGCTAATGCATCAACTTGTTATGGCAAAGAATAGCTGCAATTATACATTAAATGGTGTAGGTTAATTTTAAATACTTTTTACATTTTATTAAGTATACGTAGCGGAACACTTAAACATTGTGTTACTAATGAATCTGTATTGATCAAGAAGTGATGCCTTAATAAAGAAGTATTTTATTAAGTTTAGGTTTGAATTGGCCCAATTTTGCATAAAAAAGTAGACTTTACTTTTGAATATTCTTGAAAATAATAAGTAATAATATAATAAATAGTATAAGTGAATCTGTCAAGTTACGTTCAACTCTTTAGAGAACTATTTTCTTAAAAAAATGTGTCAGTTTCTGCAAATATAATTATATCGTTCTTTTGCACAACTAAATATATGTAATATATCTATTATTAAGTATACGTAGTGTAGCACTTAAACGCTATATTACAATCGAAACTAAATTGATCAATAAGTGATGTATTTATTATTCATTTTATTATTTAATTGTAATGAAGAATACAATTAGTTACTGCAATGAGTTGAGCCACAGCGACTAAAAGATCTTCAGGCTTAGGTTTTAATTTCTGCAATTAAACATAAATAAGTGAACCTGAATATTTAATACTCTTAATAAATATAATATAAATAATATGATAATATAAATGTATACTTCAAGCGACGTCGCAGTCTTCAAAAAATTGTTGTAAAGAACTGTTGTATGGTGCATATGTTTTAATGCAATTTCAAAAATGTTTAATAATTAAGGAAACTGAATATATTGAAATGTTGCTGCATTTGTAAAATACTCTTTTTATGAGGCGAATGGTTTCAGAGCGGCAAATTCCTGAGTTTGAAATACATTTATTAATAATAATGAGTATACGCAACATAGTATTTAAAGACCATAAAGTAAAATATTTCAAATGAGGCTGATTTCATTTATAATTTGCTGCATTTAAAAATATATATTTTAACAAAGTTTTAAATATCTACAATTCATCAATAAAATTTTTCAATTATAAAATCTTGTTCCATCAGAATAATTCTTCAATTAAAGCTTACATTTAAGCATACCCCTCTCTAGCAATTTCCTAAGCACAGGGAATTCAAGCGTTCAACTCTGCAGCTGTCCCCTTTGGGCAATGCAGCTAGTTGGTAGTTTTTTTTTGGGTGCACTTGATAGCACAGCAAGTGATGTAGAAATAAACTCTCGCATTGTACGCAAGTGTATGTCGTGCCACGCCCATATACCGCCCCTACGCCCACACTACACAATCGACAACAACCGATATCTGTAAGCATATTTTCATGCACTCTTCTTTTTTTTATTCCTCATGTGTGTGTCATGTACTTTCTTTGCACATCTTAGCATCGATTACATTTTCCCCAAATTGAATTTTGCATAAGGGAAAAAAAGACAAACTCACGTACATGATTTTTCCTCAACGTGTGGACAGGAAATTGGGTTTTGTGCCCCCCTCTTCTGACAGCAAGGGGTGCCATCAATTGAGCTATTCCAAGGAGAAAGAGAGATAGAGAAACGTGAACTTAAATGGCAATTTCACTTAAACTTCAGGACTAAACAAACTTTACTTTCACTTGGCGTTTAGTTGGTAATCGACTTTTAGGCTCAGACTTTAAAGCCAGTCCTTAGCTTTATTAGTTGTCTCCCATTTCGTTTCATTTTTTTAGACGAGTTAGAGAGCAAAACAAACAGTGAGACAACTTGACATTTCTCGAGCGCACTACATCAAAGTCAAAAGCCGGTCGAGTGTGTTTATTAAAGGCGTATGCTGGGCCGGAGCGGAGAGAGAGAGCGGGGGCATGAAATGGGGACAGTTGGCAACCAGCTGATGACTGACTGTCAGAAGGCAGCTGAGTTGTTGCCACAGCTCAACTGCAGTTTAGCTCGTCGTCATGGTTATTGCATTGTGTATGCCATGTCCTTTTTTCTGCAGTCTGCTTTTAGGCGCAGTCTGAGAGAGAGAGAGAGAGACAGAGAGAGCGATTGCCGTAATTGCAATCTCACTAATGCTGGCAAATGTGCTGCGCGGCTTTTGCCTCAGCATTGACAGCAACAATGCGATCACACTCAATTGGATTTTGTGTCTGAGTCGAGCACCGTGTGGATTTTAGATTACTCAGCGAGTTCAGATGCCAAATGCTGCCAACAACTCACAATTTTTTCTTTTTTTTTTTTTTTTTTTTTGTCTGTCATGGTTGTTGTTGGCCTATGTTGACATTACTCAACGCCCAGTTTGACAGACGCGTCAAGTTGTTTATTCGTTGTCTTTGTTACGGCTCGGATTTATTGTGTTTAATGTGTTGAAAAGTCTGCTTATTTATGGCGCGCTCCTCCCTTCCAACACACACACACACGCAGGGGCTGACATTTGTATCAGTGTGTGTGTGTGCTCCACACTCGAAATAGTTGAGCACATAGTTCCATGTGTTGTCGTCTCTTGCGCTCGATTGTGTGGAAAATTGAAAAACGGGCATTTACGACCAGTTTTCTAGTGTCTCTCTCTCTCTTTCTCTCTCTCGTTCCTATCTGTGCTGCCTGTTCGTCCTGCTCTTGTCTTGGGCAACAGTTGGCCCAAAAGCTATGAATTAGAATTGATTTGGGAATACAATTTTGTGAGGAATGACAATGGCATAGTAAAGCGAAATGAATTGCACTAGAGAGTTCATGGGATAAATGCAATTTTATGAGTTGTAAAGACAGCATAAAGCGTACAATAAATTGTGGAAGAAATATGCATTGAACACAGTGGAAGTTTGCAACGAAAAACTGCGCTGAATTTAGCTTAGTTTAGCTTAGATTAAACTCAATTAAAGTATTTTTTTTTTAATATTCAATTTAAACTATTTATCTTTCTTTCTCTTTATATCCTTACCACGACCTAATAATAATATTACAGCTGCATCGTTTCTAGTAGCTTGTTTTCTGTCTTATTATTCTTTTCATATTGAACATAAACAATTCAAACTCTTTTTTATCTTTTTAATTCAATTTTAAACCCAGATTGAATGCTTGCACTACATAGTTTCTTTCTTTTTCCTTTTACAATTTTTTTCTTTCTTTTGTTACTTGAATTTGAAACCCAGATTTATTGCAAGTGTCATAGCTGTAAAGTTTCTAATAGATTTCAGTGTATCGTCATCAATTTCCATATCATTTACTTGACAGCAGAGAAGCTGTCGCAACATGCAGTTGCAGGTCTTGTGAGATTTCTCCAAATGTCATTTATATGTCTGTCTATCAAACTAATGTCGCATCATAAATCCATATTAAATATTTGTATAACATTTTTGCATTTGCATCCGAGCGAGTTCTCAGCTCTCGACAAGTAAAATTTATATATGAATATTTGTGATGCCACAGCTGCAACTGCTGCTGTGCAATAACACTCACTGTGGCTGTGGCTGTGGCAACAAGGGGGGCAACAACAATAGCAAAAAAAAACAGCAATAAAGCCTCATGACACGAAACATGTAGCAACTAATATTTTAGCCATTGTATTGCTACCCTCGTCGCACATCGCTCCTCCTTCGGTTGGGAAAAGGGGAGTAAAAAAGCTAATAGTGTTTGGACATTTTTCAAAATGGCCGCCGCGTGGCAGTCACTCGAAATTGGCGGAAAAGCGTGTGGCAAGCTGAGAAAAAACTCGTTAGATACACACCACCCCACACACGCTCACACACATTGTGCTTTCATGTTGGCGATGTCGTTAGCTCAAAAGTTTGTTGAAAATTTTTATCAGCATGCTGAAGCAATGACATGACCACATCACAGCGACACCAACAGCAGCAGCAGAAGGAGCAGCAACAAGGACATCAGTAGTTGTATGTTGCCTGAGCTTGGATAGCCACAACATGTTACGAGAGAAACGAGTGTCGACAACGTTGTCTGGCATGTGCGCCATACATACTAATAAACTGTTAGTTGGCTTGCTACAACACCGATAATATTTCCAAAAAATTGTTGCATGATATTCAACATTTTCTCTACGTTTATGTTGGCCATTTTAAATTCAAGGCACAGAATACCATTTTAAAGGTGACATTAATAATATTTGACAATTCGAAAAGCACAATTTGCATTTATTCAGTTCTATTCACATCTAACGAGTATCAACAAACTATAATATTATTTCTTTAGTTTAGAATAGAAAATTCAGTTAGTGCTTTCATTCTCAGCATTGTTTAGATCTCAGCACTTTTATCTGGTACGCTTTTGTTTAAATATTGTGTTAACCCAGTTTAGTTTTTGTCTGTTGAGCAAGTTTTGTTTTCTGGTTTGATAAACTATTAAGCTAATCTTTTCATATCTCTCTCGCTCTCTGGAAAACGTTGACAACGTTCATGCGGGATTCTTTGGTCTTACGTTTACGCTTGGATTATGTCTGGCTAGCATAGAGAGTTTAAATGCGCCCTAATGTGAGATGAAGGCAGCATCTTTGTGCCAGCTTTACAACCAGCTTCTGTCCCTCAAAGCACTCAAACACACACACACACATAGTCAGTCACTCAGTTAGTTAGTGAGTCTGTCATGCAACCAACCACTTTTTGCCGAGTTTATTACTTTTATGCGATTATGTATCATGTGTGTTGGGTTTCATGTCCGTGTCCACATCCGTGTGTGCTACGGGACATCATCTCCACTCAGTGCGAGTGTGTGCGTGAATGGTCGACTGCTGTTGAAATTAGTTCCAATTATTTATGACCTTTAATTTGCCGCCTTCTTCTTCGTTTTTCTTTCGCCGAGTTCATCATAACTCATAGTTCAGGGTTAATTGTATTTTTATTGCTATAAAACATAATTTATGGCTTACGCATAAAGAAAGCCATTAAATTACTCTTCGAAAATATATATTGAAAAATAACCGAAAGGAAATGTTTAGCATATGTTGCTGCCATATTTGACATTCGACTGTGGCAAATGGACTTTTGTAATTCTCTTTATGGTTGAGCTGTGTTGAATTCGAAATATGCACAGAGAAATTCTTGATTACTCACCAGTTGGCAGTCATAATTGTGACCATTAATGACTCGCAACGAGCAGACAGCAGGCAGCATCTAGGGTTGCATTCATTATGCCTCTGCCTGAGTCGCAGCATTGCCTGCGCCGTTACACATACGCAACGTTGTGCAAGCTTTACATTCAAATTATAACTGGGGAGAGGAGTGAAAGAAAAAACTGGAGCTGTAGCTGTGTAAAAATGAAACGTTCTACTGCGACCAGACCGAAAAGGAAGTAAAAATCATCATCTCCATTTTCGACAACAACATGCAACATGGAAAATCTGCACCAAGCAACGAACGCATAACATATGTGTGTGTTTGTGTCTCTCTGTCTGTCTGGTTGCCTGTGTCCTGTTCGGTTTAGTTGCCTGTCTGTGGTTGTTGCCTACACACACACACACACACACACACACACACACATACACTAGGCAAGTGGCGCGCGCTAACAACTCTCGTCAGCGTTATGAGACTCAGTTATCGCCCTCACACTCTCTCTCCATTTGCTGTCTCTGTTACGCCGCCTGTGGCTGTGGTTAGATGTGAGTTTGTTATTTTCGAAACGAGTTAAAATTAGCATAGTTATAGCAAAACGTGCAACGTTGTTGGATTCCGTTCGGATTTGGCTGGTGTCTGGCCATGGCTGCTGGCTGTTGGCTGCTGGCTGTTGGCTGCTGGCTCGCAGCGTCTGCTACGAACTGACTTGGTAATGATGTGAAAATATAATGAACTCGGCAAGTTGCGAAATTGAATGAAAACATTTGCAGCTAGCGCACTTTTAGGCGCTTCAATTTGGGTCAACATGTTGTTTATAAATAGTTAAGGATTATCCAAGATGCCTCAAATCGTTGCAGTCTGCAGTCTACAGTCTGCACTTGATATTTGTTTCTCTCTCTCTTCCCCTCTTTTGCCTCTTTCACTTGAAACACTATTAACAGCTAGGAATTGAGGTCAGCTGCGTAATGCGTCGCATAAGTGCCTATAAGTATGCAATGCACTTTCGCCCACATTGAAGTTTCACAAACACAACAGCTGAACCCGGCCAGAGCTACCTGCATAAAAAGCCAACCACACATAACACGCCGCTAGGCAGGCAAAAACCAACGCACAAAAGTGTCAAGTCAGGCCATAACCCATACTCTCTCTCTCTCTCTCCCTCTGCTGTTGCGGTATTTATTTAGCCTATAAAGCGACGAGTTGGTTACAGCAGCAGAAAGAAAAAAAAAATAGAGTGAAAAAGAGAAAAGCACCTGAAATGAACACACGTGGCCAGCGTGGCAGCATCAAAGCGTTCAGGCAGAAGGCAGCAAAGCTCTGCAACAAAAGAAAAAAGCCTGCCAAGAGGGAGAGTGAAACGCAAAGTGAAACGAACTCGGGCAGCAAGTGACATACAAACCGCGTGGCCTCAACGGCTGTTGCCTGTATTTCCCTGGCTTGGACTTTGTTGACCTAAAAATCTCATTTGCTGTGCTGCCGTTTTGCTCATTTCTGCCATCACTTTTTTTGTTGTGTGTGCTTGTCGCGCCTGCCACAACTGCCACAGCTGCCACACTACGAACTGCTTCTTCCACTTCTTCTTCACTGTTTATTGTGGTGCCTCAACGCCTCAAGCTAGGCGCAACATATTCTTTGATATAAAAATATTTGAGCTGTACCTCAGCTAGCGTTGATTTAAACCGCGTTCAGTTCGTTCAGGAAATGCGAGGAAATGAATTCTAGAAAGAAAATATATATAGAAAAACGCAGCAAAGAAAAACTGACCTACAAAACAGACATACGCTTATGGCAAGTGACATATGGAACAGTTTGTTGATTTCCTCTTCCCGTTTCCTTTTTGGCCATGTCAAGGCTGACCATTGAAAGCACTTCAACTTCGCTCGTTGCTTTCTAATTTAATCGAATTCGATGGCAAACGCGTTTATAAAAATGTCACAGGAATTTTCCAATTTCGCCATTTCCCTTGCAATCTTTATAGCCAGTTAAATCATATTTAATGATTGTATTTTCTTTTTGTTTCTTTACAGGTAAGTTCAGAGCCGCTCATTAATCAAACGCAGGTATTTCGGAACTGTATGAAAAATGAAATTCTTTATGTCAACAACACTATTTGAAAACCTTTTATTTCAGTAATCAAAATTACAGCTCAGTAAATTTAACTCACATTTTAGAATAGCAGCTTATTGCGTATTTTGGGATTCAAAGATGTAATTATCCGTTTTGCTTTTGTATTTTATTTTAAGCTCTTTTGTCCCTCCGCTCATGTTCAGGGCATTTGCCAATATTGAATTGGAAATGCGAGCCCTGCTCTCAATGGCAGTTAATAATTAAATTTAAAGCGGATTTAATAACATCATTTCCAGCACCCACACCACACTGAATGCTTAGACTCTAAGCAGATTGCAATGATTTAGCCCTAAACTTCTGCGACTGACTGTCAAGTGGCCAAGGGGAAAATGTGAAATTGAAAGTGAAAGTGAACGGGAATCGACGCTCTTTTGTTATCCTCTGTTGTCACTTAATAATTCAATTTAATGAACAAAAAATTATTTATTGACTGCGAGCAAAGGGGACAATGTCGTTCCCAATTTGCTTGACGCAGTGTCAGCGATTTTGGGTTCCTATTCCCCATTTCCATTTGCTTCAGAAATGTCACATGCAAATCTGGTTCTCAATATGCGAGACAGCGGAATAAAAAATGTTAACAAAAAACCAAAAAAAAAAATGAATGAAAATTGTGTTAGCTGCGCCGCGACAGCATGACAAAATGATAGATGGAGGACGACAGAAATAACTGAGTTTCATTTCGGAGGAGGAAAGTGAGAGCGGGGAATAAGAAAAATTAGCGTAGGCTTCAGAAAGCTTCAAAAGCAATCAAAATGACAACTTAAGTAGGCTTCGCGAGCAGAAAACAAAAAAATTCTCAACAAAAAAAGAAAGAAAATTCAATATGCACGACCGAAACAAAAGGCGGCAAAAAAGGAAAAGAAAATCTTGAGCATTAAACGATGGTTGGGGTCAACCCTTGGGATGGGAATGGATTGTAGGGGGAGAGAAGGAGGGCTGGAAATGCTGACGAATGTGGGCGCAATTAAGGCTCTAATTGTAGGCGGCCAATTGAAGAAGCAGCTTTTATTACTGTAGGTGTCAGATCTACCAATTACTAGACCCAAAATCAAAAGTAACCCTCCAAGAAAAAAGAATCTATAAAAGCGCGTAAACAAATTTCGCATGCTTCAAGTGTCCAGCTGGAGACAGGAGACAGCAGACAGTAGACAGCGTTGACAGCAGTCTCAAATCGTGCTTGAAATTTGTTGTTGAATTTACTTTCGAGTAAAAAGTTTTGCGGTCTGAAGAAGACCCAAACCCAACTCTAAGAACACGACACAAACAGAGATTTGTTGTCCCTCATTTGGGGGCATATGGCCATGGAATCAGTTTATGTGCATAGCAAATGCAAAATGTGTGTACTTAAGTGTGGCGTTGGCCCCAAATGCGCATTTAACTTAATCAAGATTTTAATATTTAAAGAATTTTCAAATGTCACAGCTCTCTCTCTCTCTCTCACTCTCTCATGCTCCTCATCTTATCTTGTGTGTGCGTTTATTGTAGTTTTGTGTCTGTGCCCAAAAGGGTTGCTCAACGGCGTCTTTTGTGGCTGGGCAAAAATAACATTATCTCACACTTGAATTGCTTGTGGAAACCACACACACAATAGATCCCTACTGTGAAACCGAATAAGAACTCAAAACCAAAAACCTCAACTCAAAAGTTCTCAAACATTATAAATTTTGTACTCAGTTTTGATCATGTTGGCTTTCGTTTCGTTTTTTTTTTTTTTTTTTTTTTTTGTTTGTGGCTTTGCAGTTGTCCGACCTGGTTTTTAGTTTTATGTTGCACTTTTATTTATTTCGACATTTATTTGCGGGGGAGCCGACAGCAAAAAAAATCAATAAGCAAAAGGACAGCAAATGTTAAGCTGACACAGAGAAAAGCGAGAGAGAGAAAGAGAGAGCGAGTGCACAGAAAATCCCATAAAAGGTTCTTTTTGCAGCAACGACTGTCAAAAGAATTTTGCTAAATATTTAAAAAGCCAAACGAGTGTACTTAGCAGCAGTCTCAGTCTCGGTCCGAGTTGATTTCGTTTGCTACATTTTGAGGTAAACATTTGCCCACATATCGTTTATCATGCATTGCCACAAGAAATAAAGAACTATGCTTGATGTTAACAGAAAGCTGCGTAAAGCCCCCGAAAATTTATTCACTTTCTTTAGTTTTCGGCATTCAACTTTTGCAAGTGACGACAGTTTTGTAGCGCTCTAACGCCCATTTAAGTGAGAAAGTTACACAGAGAAATCAAAGTTAAGCCTGCGACATGAGCTGAACACACACTGAACACACACACACACACATAGAGAGTCGCCTAACGTGCTGTGGTTTAAGTAAGCGCTTTATAAGTAAGTGTATGTGTCTCAAACACTAAGCAACTCAACTGGCGGCGCACTTAAATCTAGCCAAAAACTTTTGGCCAGGCCTCTTCTAACAAAAGTGAAGTATCACGAAGCAAGCTGCTTACGCCTTTAAGAGCCAGTCAACTCGGAGAACGTGTCGACTCAGAGGGTCGCGTTGATGGTGTGACGCTGACGGTGACGGTGTCGTAAATGGCAAGTCAAGAAATCTGCTTGCCAAATACTTTTAGCGAGAGAGCGCTCAGTGTCGTGCTGTCAAATGTGGATAAGCTCACTGGCCCCAAAAAGTAGACTATGAAAAAGGAAAACACACACGCAAAGAACTAGAAGAAGTATGGAGAAGGGAGCATCAGCAGCATACACGTGACAATCAACAGACCAACATGTGTTTTCCTTTGCTTCTCATCCCCATCATCCTCATCACTTCCTTCCCATGTATTTTGGCCATAGTTTTGTGTTATAAATTTGCCAAGTTGCTCTTTGCATTTTATTGTTATGCGCTCTTTGGATGTCTGTCTGTCGCATAACTTGTTATTGTCGCTGTTAACATGTATCTGTGAGATACTTTTCGTGTGTATTGTCTGTTGTATCTTTTCGTTTGCGTAATTTGTCTGCCTTTCGGGCAGACTTCTCTTCTCCTTTGTGCACATTAGTCCAATTGTCTGTGCTATTTCAAGAGTTGTAAGACTTGACACACCCATTCCCAACTCCTTCTCCTTTTGCTTTTGGTTTTGGTTTTGCTTCGATTCAGTTGTCTTGCTTGCAGCTGCCATCATAATTTATGTGTCTCTCTCTTTGCCTATCTCTTCTGAGCACTGTTTAATCTGCTTCATGTGTGATTTAATGTCATAGGCTCTATATTTATGAGCCTCAAACACTTGCCATTGAATTATGGCTGAACTGCTTAAAGTGCTGTGAAGAACTGAAAGAAATTTAGCCGAAAGTAAGACATCTAGTAGAATGCAGAATTTATAGCGTGTTTGAGAGATGATTAAAATCCTTCTTTCAGATTTATAATGTAGACAAAAGACAACTTGCTTTTCAATAAACTTGCAAAGTTGGAGTTGAGTTGGGTGATTGCCCAGCTTGATGCATAATCTATAGCTGCAAAAAAACATGTTTATAAATAGATTTAAGCACACTTCTCCCCACACACACATACTCGGGCAAAAATGTCTTGAAAAACAAAGGCAACAATTTATTGCTTGCGGAAGTGTCAACAGACACATGAACGCCGCAAACAATGCAAATGAGCAAAGTTTTGTATGCCAGACGAAGGCGTAGAAACTGGTTAAAAGGAGAGTGTGCAAAATAGAACGAGAGAGAGAGAGAGAGGAAGTAGGGAAGGGAAGTGCAGGTGGGGCTGGCTGGCTGATGCGAATCTGTTGTCGAGTGTTTTGCCCATTTGGCGTTGATGACAGGCAAAATGTAAATAATTTAATTTCAAGTACCTGCGGTTTGCTTGGCAAAATCATTTTCAAATAAATAAACTAAACGAGGCAACAACTTCCTAGTGGCAGGCGCAGGAAGCTATCAAGAGCCGCAGCCAAAGGAAAAACAACAAATAGCAACAACAACTGCTGCAGTCGAGAGACAACACTTATTAGCTTCGAATAAAGAGTCGAGAGACAGGCAATTGCGACATAAACAGCCACTCGAAGCCACAGCAGCAGCCGCAATTGTATGCGTCTATGTATGTGTGTATGCAGACAGTGGGCAAGAGGAGAGCGGAGAGGTGAAGTGTGTCAGTTGACAAAGTGCGAGACGAACTTTTGAATTTGTGTGTGTTTTGCGCTGAACCGCAAAACTTGAAGTGCGCCACTTAGGCCAACAACTTTATCGCTTAGAAAGACCGAAGACGTAAAGAGCTGAGGAGGAAAGAAAAAGGGGGAGGAGGAGGAAAACCTACTTTAAAATTGCTTGCCACGAAAGTGGAACGCATTAAATCAGCGCCAGAAGACAATGAACGCACCGATTTGTGTATTGAATTTATTAGCATAATTGCACACCGAATTTTGAGCAATAAAATTATTAAAAAAGTTTTTCGAGCTGCCGGCAGTCAGGCAGCAGCTGATACTCGAGCTCGGAACACGGACTGACAGGGCGGCTACTTAATATCAGGGAAATGAGCAACATTTCCCGCAGCAGCAGCAGCATCAGCAGCAACGCTTCCGTTAGCGATATTAAGTTAACTGCTTATCCTTTCTTAAGTAACGTTCACTCCCTTATTCCGTCTTCATACTTTGCTTTCATTCTCACTTCATTTTTTTCGCACTCGCCGCGTGATTGATGACACTCATTTGTGTGTGAGTGAGTGTGTATTTGTATTGGAGGGTGTGTGCGTGTGTGCGTGTGGGTGTGGTTGTTTTCCAACGTTAGGTAAAATCATTTCGCTTAATTTTAAATCAGTTTGCCATTTGCTGCCTGGCTGAAGTTGTGCTCTCCCCCAGCAAGCAAGCAAGCGAGCGATGCTGTGGTTTAATATTGTTTATGGCTTCGGTGCGTGTTGCATACTTTTAGGCGCCTGTCGACCAACATAATTTAGTCGTTTGTTTGCCCATTTGCCGTTTGCTCTTGTGGCTGCCTTTCCCTATTGCTGTTTATAATGTTTAAGCACACTCACGGGTAAAGTTAACTGCAAGTTGCCAACTTTATTAATGTACGTCTCGCTGGGGTTTTTTTTCTTTTTTTGCTTTCTTGTTTTTTTATTTTGTTGTTGCTTTCGTACATTCTTCTTTCTTGTTGTTCAATAGATTGTCTGCGTTATTTTCATGTTGTTTACTTTGTGGCATCTTTTTTATGGCCTTAAAAGTTTTGCCTTTGCTTTTGCCTTTGCCCTGGTCGTGTCTCAAAACATTTTCAATATTTTTTCTCGTTGCTTGTTTTTGACATCATAATGCGGCCGAACGACTTTTTGAAGCCATCGCAATATTAATTTGTTTTTTATGCGCCTCTTTACTATCAGATAACTCGAATTGTTTTATTTGGCAATATTTGACGTGGCTGCACTAAATCTTATTTCTTACGAATTCTTAGCTGTCGCCTTTAGCCAGAAATGCATTTCAGACTTGTGTTTACCACTCCACTCCAAGCACTTATAGAAAATGCAGCATATAGTGCATATTCTTCCTCCATTTCCACTCGCTGTTCACTCTTGACATAGAAACCGCCTGGTGTTGCCATCAGCAACGATGCAATAATATTTTTCTTGTAAAGTGGCAACAAGGTTGACGCTTTTATGCTTTTGCCTCAACGCCATTAAATACAACAACAATAAAACGCGGACCAGAAAAAAAACGAGGAAAATAAAATACATAAAGCCAACCATGCGCATTATAATTGTATTTGTAATTTTGTGGCACATTAAAAGTTGCATTTTTCACTCAGTTTTTAGCGGCTGGGTCACTCTCCATTGTTTCATGTTGTTTCTGTTTATTATTTGGCATTATTAAATTCTGCATCAACATTTAGCCCGGAATTCATTGTGTGCAACTTTTTGTTTTCCGGTCGCTCCTTTCATTAAAAGTTAATGACCAACTCGATCGCAAATTGGCAATTTATTTTAATAAATTTAATTACTGAAAATGTTACCGCAAATCTGCCTGTGTGTATGTGTTTGTACCTTTTACCTTCTCTCTAAAAACACCCGAGAGAAGAGCCTTGACCAGTTGTCCGGGCTATTTGTCTTTTTAATTGTGCGCTAACTGGCCAACAAGCACGTGGTTTTTAGCACACACTCTTCACACACACTCACACAGCACTTTTCACTCTCTGCTTGACCAAGTTTTTGCGCAACTTCCATTACCTATTTGTATTACATAATTACCTACACATGTGAGTGTGCGAGTGTCTGAGTGTGTATGTGAGTGTGTGTACTGCCAATGCAGTTGCCACCGCCAACATCACTTTTTAAACTTGTGCTGGGGCTAAAAAACTTTTAGCTGCTTCTGTATGTGTGTAATTTCTGGGCCATTCCCACAAACAAAGTTTCATTTACTGCGTTGATAATTTGTGAAAAGTTGCTGCTGCTCTTGTTGTTGCTTCTATCGGTGTTGTTGTTGTTACTCTTTTGGGGTCAGGCGAGGTCATCGGCCAATTTGGTGCGAGAAAAACTTGCAAGGCTGTTGAATTTTTAATGCTCATATCTATTGGTAACTTGCAAGAGAGCCAAACTTATGTGTTGCTTAAAAATTGGCTGTACGTAAGTTTTTTGGTGTTTATTTTTGAGAGGGTTTAAGAAAGCGAAAAATTAAATTATGAAAATAATAAATAATCTGAAGTTTAAAATGAAATTAAAAAAAAATGAAATTATTACCTTATAAAAATTGGAGTTTAAAATTAAATCAATGAAAAATTAAATATTAGCAGAGAAAGTCTGAATATGTTAAAACCCCTAGTAAGTAAGCGTTTATGCCCATACAAAATTATACTATAATATTATTATTAATAACTTCGACAAATTTTATCTAAAGTGTGAAATCTGTAATTCAATTAAAGACAACATAAAATGATGAACACAGAAAATGTGCATTTTAAAATAAAATTTATAGAAGAACTAATTAAGTCGTTCATATAATTTGTAATCATTCTAAACATGTTTTCATTTCATGTTCTATTACGTTTCTGCACTATTCCCAAGTGCAATCAACTCCAACTCATTTCATATTAATAGTTTAATAACTATTTGCTTTGCGCAAGAATTCCCCAGTTTAAATATATGCTTGTGCTTTCTTAGTTTCAAATGTTCAGCTGCGCATTTAATGGAAACCTTAAAAGGCTGACAGATGTCGCTGCATTTTTAATTCATAGTAAATTTCAATCCGCCCTTACTTAAAGTGGACAATGACAAAAAGAAGACGAAGAAGCTAAAGTCCTGATCCAGGGCTACGTTTGAAACGCCTTTTGCGTGTCATAATAATTTTTCGTTTTTCCTTTTTATGGTCCAAGAGGAGACTCCACTCAACACGAGTCGCCTCGCCTCGAGTGGAGTCGAGGAGTTGAACAGAGTTGAGAAATGGCGCATGAAAAGCGTCAACTGACTTTAATTAGTTATGCAAAGTGAGCGCTGCGATGGGACATTAAAAACTAGCACATAAAAAATGAAACAAATGCAACAACAAAAATGTCGGAAAAAATGAAAACCGAGCTTATAAAGAGAGCCTTAAACATAGCATTCACTTTGGGACAGCATAAATTTAAATTGAGAACTTGGGAATGGGAAAACAGAACACTCACAAAAACATGAAATAAACTGTAAAACGAATTATGACGATATCAAACACACAAACAAACACTGAAAACCACACACAAACATACACACACACATAACACTAACACAGAACACTCATTTGCATTCATAAATGTTTCTAACCAAAAAAAAAAAAAAATGAATAAAGTTATTTTCTGAAATTGCGCGTAAAATGCTCAGAGAAAAAGCAAATGCTTTTAAAAAATATGCTCATAATTTAATGGTGGTAATTAATTAATTAAACGAGCATATGCAAATTTTTTTGTGCATATACATACATCTGTATTAGTGTGTAAATGTGTGTGTGTGTAGTTTTTGTGCTTGTGTTTGCTCAGAGCGAAAAATAATGTGAAAACAAATTAACTCGAATTTAATATGAAATATAATAGCTAGACTATATTTCATACAGAGCCCAGCACAAAAGCATGCTATATTATACAGCATAAAATATTCGAATAGTGACCAGAGGGCACATCATAATATATTTCTATATGCAGGCAATTTGATGGTGGCAACTGTAACATGTAACGGGTAATTGGCAGATATGCGCATTTATAAGCATTCATTCTGTTTAGTTTACACAATTGACATTGCATATTGAACACTTGCCGCAGGATTCGTTTTATAACAAATCATTTTGTAGTTACATTAAACGCAAGTTGTGAATTATTCACTAAATAATGAACTAGAGTTTGATAGCCTCGAATTTATTTTCATTTCAAATTCGGTCCATAGAAATTTTGCTGTTTAACTTCTTTACTTTTTTCTTCATCGTGTATTCGTTTTAAAAGAAATCATTTTATATTAAAGTTAAGATCAATTTGTGAATTAAACATTCAAATAATCTATAAGTGATATAAGAATTTTAATTTGATCTTAAATTGAATTTGTTGATGGTGTTTTTTACTTTTTCATTTATCCTATATTTCAATTATTTTAAATTAGTTCGATGGAAATTTCCATTTGCTTGGCTGACGATCTGGTATATTTGAATGTACTACAATATTATGTGTGGTATATTTTCGGTATATTTGTAGAATATGTATAGCGGGTATCTTATCTTTTCCTTCATGACCATATGTCATATATAGTATGTTTTATTAGAAATCATTTTAATGTTAAAGAGTTTGTTAGCCTCAAACTTTATTTAGTTTTACATTTCACAAAAGAAATTTGGCTGTTTAACCTATAAATTTTTTGTTTGTCTTTTATACAAATGAGATGACATTAAGCTCTGCTCTTGTTAAATGTATATACTTATATTGTAGATATCTAGATAAGACTTAATGAAAAGAGAAGATCAGTTTGTATTTGATGTAATCTATAATTATATATCAAAGTTGAGCGCTTTGGATTCTTTTTAAAATAACAACAAATCAAGTTGGGCACAAATTTATTCGAAGCACATCGAGTCTGTTGTTGTTGATGATTCGATTGTTAACATGCTTTGTGATGCTCTCTTCATTACATCGTTTCCATTCAAACAATTTGTCTAGTTGAGCGTGATTGAGGTTTAGCTTTGATTGACTCTACTGCAAAGAGTATTATGCTTTTGTGTTGAATTATGTAACACAAAAGGATAAATAATGACACAAACAAGTGTTCTTTGTTTTAGAACTTCAGCTGAAGAGTATATTAAATGCACCTGGACATCCATTGCTGGCTTTTCTCTATTGTTCAATCAATCGACAACATCGATGTGCCTTGTTCTTCTATATATATTTTTTGGAACATTGCCATTTCGACTTGGACAAACTGCACGACAATAACAACAAGAAAAACGTTTAACTAGTTGCACTTTGTCTCCCGGGCCAACTGTCTGTCCGCCTCTCTGTCTCTCTGCCTGTCTGTCTGTCGAGTTGGCCAATGTCCTGTACTTATGTCTCTGTGTTTACTGGCATCCTGTGCGGGCATTCAATATGGTTATTGTGCTTCCTTTTGGCTTCCTTGTTGCGTCTGAACTTCTGCAGCCGCTGCTGTTGTTGCTGTTGTTGTTGATGTTGATGTTTGCATGCCACTTATTGTCTCATTGTTGCAGTTGTTGTTGTCACTACGTGACTTTACTGGCTGAGACGAGCAACAGCAGCAGGAGCCAGAAGCAAGGACTTACAGTAACAGCAGCAGCAGCAGCAGCAGCTGACTACCGTGTTGTCCCTGGCTTATCATTACTTTTCTATCCCTTGTTATTTTGCTTCTCTCCCATTTTCCCCGAGCAGACATCGCTCTTCGTTTACTTTTTTAGTAAGTTAATTAAAAATGTTGATGAATTAGCTGCACGTTCTGCTGGCAAAAAAGATACTCAACTCCCACACTGAACTTAAGCTGCTGTATAGTAAATAATGAAAGCGGCTCTCGTTATGGAAATGTTGATATACCTAAGCTTACGCTCATATTTAATTGCCAAGTCTGCAACATTTTTGCATCCTTTTTCCCTATTGATGACATGACGTCAACATATTCTTCGCTACAGTTTATAGACAGTCGCAACTGAAAGTTCTGTTTCAGTTTTTTAATTTGTTTATATTTCATTTTGTGCTGACACATGAAAAGTTGCAAGTTGTGTTTGCTGCTCGCTTGTTGTCACCACTCCCAATTATTTACTGAGGCGCAAAACTTTGCCAATTCAAACATAAACAGCAACAGAACGAGCAAAATCTCAACTGCAAGTTTTGTTACTGTTTGCACTGCTAGAGGATTGCACGAAAAAGCCACACACACATACACTCACACACACACTCAGTTAGACACCGAAATTCAACATACGTGTGCACATGTGTCGTATGCTTAATTATTTATTACGACTAATTTAAAAATGCCGCTCAGTGGCCTCGTCCTGTGCAAACTTGTGCCGGTTACACCACATAAAAGTGCCTGTTTATGAGTAACCCACGAAATGGTTTAAATGCTGAACTGAACCCAGATAGACATCATCAGGCTCAGACATGTGGAGCAGGTCAAAAGCACATGCGACGAGCATCATGGCCTCCCAGGACACCACACAAAGTTAAAGTAGTTTCAAAGTGTCCTTCCCTCTGTCGCTCTTTCCGTCTCTGTCTATTTCTCTGTCTGCGAACTTCTCTCATCGTCATGATGATGAGTCTGTGGATGAGCATCCCTGGGCAACTAACTACGACGTCTGAGCCAAAATGTAAACGTGAAACACACAAAACTCGTTTATATTTAATAAACAAATTAAACTTGCTGCCAGTGCAGTTAATTTTCTTTTTCACTTTTGTGTATATGTGTGTATGTGTGTGTGTGGAGAATACTGCAAGGAGCTGTGGCTTAAGCCGGAAATACTAGAAACTAACCAGATGTAATTTATTTAATTGTTTTTATATGAATAGTAGCAAAATCAAGATAAGAAAAAAACTTTGTCTGTGGCTTCCTTTAACAAGCTCTTTCAGAAGCTTTAATTCTAGTTTTTCAAATCCAACTGCGGAATAAGATCTTAATAGATAATTCTACATTATTATTTCAACACACAACTGCTAATAAAGTTCCTAATACAGTTACCAAAGTATGGCCTAAATTTAAGATTGGCGTTAAAAATTTGTTCTTTTTTGTCTAAGCTAGAAAATTGTGTTATATGAATAATTATATTATAATATATTATATAATATTAATAGTTAGGATACAATTAAAATTAGTTTTTAGCTCGCTCTTTTTTTCCAAAATAAGGATATTCAAAGAAATTTATTATACAAATATCTTAATATCTTATCTGATAGATAAGTTAACATAAAATTTTCAACTATAAAATGTTTGCAAAGCTCTAAATTCAATTTCCAAAGTATTGCTTTAGCAACATGAATTTGACTTTAATTCAATTTGAGATTGACATAGGGAAATGTAATGTTTATTCTGGTCACTTTTTAAATAAAGATAAAATTAGTTTTGAGTTCACTCTTTATTTCTTAGAAGTAGTATAAATAACATTAGATCCACAAATTGTAAGTAAGATCCTTAACACACAAATGTTATTAAAATTATTTATTCTTTTCCATCTTATTTTTTATGCAGTAGACTTACAGGTTTATTAGGTGTCTTAAGCTGAGCTCCAACTTTAAATAAAAGTATCATAATATGATTAGTATAAATTATTCTACGTTAGATTTTCAACACATTAATCTTAATAAATTTTTTATAGGTTTTCAATCTTATTGCTTAAGCATCATGCTTTTGGCTTCATTTAAATTCAAGATTGACAAAAGAAAATGTTTTCTTTATTCTGGTGACACATTTAAATTTGCTCTTTTTATGACAAAGTTCTCATGAGTTGAAATTGAGCCTAATTGACTTACGAATATGCGAGAAATTTATGAATTGTCTTTCTGTATTTGCTAAGGATTATATTTATATTACTTTTGGTTTGTCTCTACCACGCATTCTATCTCTCTCTTCATTTCATCTGCCCTTCTCCCACTCTCTCTCTCTTTCTCCGTAGGCAAACACATTTCTCAATTATATTTTCGGCAGCGTCATGTCTTAGTCCGAGGTCGTATGCGGAATTTTATTATTCCCGCAAGGATATGAGCGCCGCAGACGCGCAATTATGATGCCACCGCATTTTATTTATTTCAATTTACTTTGTGTATTCCCCTTCGCTCGCCGCTGCATACGAAAAGAAAAGGAAAAGAAAATAAATAAATAAAACAAAAGTAATGGCATAACACATTTGGATGCTGTCAGTTTTTCTACCATTTCTCTCGCTCTCTGTCTTTTTTGATTTTTTGTTGTTCTGTTTTTCTCTCTTTTTGGCTGCGCTCCTTTATGAATTTTAATGAGCGTTTGCAGCCTTCGTTTCGCTCCCTTTTGCCTCGTCCTTTAGCCTCGTTTGCTATGCAAAATATTTTTGCAACAAACGTCACGCAAATCTTCAATGCAAAAATTCCAACATTTCGACTCTAGTGCTGCCATCTTCCATTTGCTTTCTCTCTACAAACTGAAACCTTAACTTGGCTGGGGCACATTTCACTTGATTTTAAGCATGCATTTTTTGTGCCAGCTACGCGAAAACTGTTGCCAACTTGGCCAATACGCCAAGCTGGGCCTTTGTTAGCATTGCTAAATGTTCGTTAACGAGCCGCATAATAAATTTCGGTTGGCAAACAAACGTTGACAACCTGCATGAAGTACCACCGAGGAGGTCTCTTAATAAATTCCATCAACTTAAAAGAGAGACAGACTGCAAGAGATTTGCAGCGTTCAGCTTTTGGCATCTATTTGCAAGCAATTGCATAACAAATTTCAGTTTGCATAGCCATTAAATCTGTTGAATTTCGAATGGTATCTGTGGATTTTGTGCAACTGTTTTCGTATTTAGATGAGACAAAGGATTTCAATAAAAATAGATACAGTGTATACATAAAGCTGTTGTTATTCGGTTAGTATCCAATATCAATAATCTTTTGAATAACTTACTAAAATACTTAAAGCTTCTCGTAATCTTTATTTTACCAAGCTTTAAGCTTAACCACTAGCTGAATAATTAAGTCACTTTGCTAGTTAATATCAAAATATACACATCAAAATTCTTTAGCCATCAACTGAAGACAGCCCTGAATATCGTAACCTAACGAAAAATCCCCAAAGTATGCCAAAAACTATGAAAATATCAAACAAAATTGTTCGCATTTTTTTCACTCAACACTTTTAGTTTTCACTGTTAGCAGCATGCTCACAGTTTTTTACAGCATTTTTAATTAAAAAATATTTTTACAAGCATTTCATGTTGTGTGTGCGCTTTTATCCATGCGATATTAAAGCGGCTTATGTACACACATGCTGAGTGCAACAGCTACAACAACTACATCCACTAAGTATATTAAAGCGGATGCTCTGGGGTATTTGAATGTTTGAATGTTTGGATGCTGAGCATAAATGGCATTTAATTAATTAATTTTTGCCTCAAATGGATTTGCATTGAGAATGTCAACACGCTGTAAAAATAAACGCACGACCGGACTGGCTGGCCAATTGAAATGCAAGCGCGGCAAACATGGCGTATGATTAATATGCATCAAACGCAAAAAACAACATAAATTTACTTGTTAGTTTTTTTTTTTTTTGTTTTTGTGCTGTGTGTCGCTGCCGTTGAACTTTCCGCTGGAGTCAGCGAGGCAGACACATTGAAATACTAACAACTGACACTCGGGGGATTTGGGTTAATAGCCGAGGACTCGACGGCAACAATGGCCAGCTTCGCGATGGATGAGGAGGGGAGGGGAGGTGAGGGACTGAGGTGCTGGGGATCAAGCTAAGGTGCTCGGGCGTATGTACGTGCAAGCCTCACAAAAATAATGGCACCGTTTGTTTTGTTTATTTGTGTTGTTTTCTTTATTTTGTTGTCGCAACTCTTTGTTTTTCTTGAGAGTGAAAGAGCGAAAAAGTGGGAGAAAAATGGGTAGAAAGGCAACCCGGAATGCAGGCCATGACGTTGACGCGCTCAAAGCTGAGCTGAGATGCGAAGAGGACAATTCCGACACACAAAGAAACAAACCGAGAGCTCACCTGCAGATGGAAACAATAAGAAATACAGCAGACAGGAGACAGCAGAGACAGGACAGGCAAAGCAGCATGATGCAAAATGGAAAACTCTGTGAAGACAGCAAATGGTCAAAGGTAAAACGTAAGCCGTATCCGGTTGCCTTCGTCCATTGTCTGTTCTCTGTTGGACAGCTGTGGACATTTCATTGAGGATTATGCTAGCTACCCATCAAGCTACTTACGAGTCTTGCGAAACTTGGACACCAATGCGATACGGGCTTTTGAAATTGCTGAAGCTAAGTGGTTCTCAAAGGGGTTTAAGCATATCAAATGAGTTTAAAGCTACAACTATGCTATATGGCAACTATATCGACTCGATACACAGCATTCCAATCGCTCTACGTGCTGGGCCATTAAAGTTACCACGGACTCGAGACTCGAGAGTCAAGAGTGATGGCATGACACGTAGGCAGCAGGCACCACAAACACATAACGAGCTGCAAAAAGCAAAAAGAAAGGAACAAAAAAAAAAACAAACAAAAAGGAGAAAGAGGAAGCTAAGGAAAGGGGCGGCTTTTGAATGCAAAAAAGAACAAGGAAAAGCCGGCTAAAACAATGAAGGCGACACTGGTTAAAAATATAATGCTGACTGGCAAGGGAACTGGAAACAGAGCCATAAACTTGAGCCGAGTGAAGGAAAGAGAGCCGCTGCAGGCGGCGTGTAAAAAGGATTATAAACGAGATGAAGATGGCAAAAGGATGCCTTGGTTGCCGGGGTCTCAGAAACGTGGCCGAAACTACCTTGTACCGTACACTTTTATGAGCCCAGCCCAGCCCACAGCACAGCGCACAGACAGAATGAAGAAGGAAGCCGGCAGGTACTCGCACAAAGGTGGATGCCAAAGTAAATTAAACTGGGCGCACACGGATGCAGTAAAGCGTATGTGGGCGTCTAATAATATAAAGAACAACAACAACAACAAAATGAGTGTGAGAGTGTGTGTGTGTTACCAAAAACCATGAGCATTTAACTCAACTGACTCGTTTGACTTTGTGTCCTTTTGCCAGCTAAAGAGAAAGAGATAGAACCGAGGCGCAACCGCAGCACTTTGATTTGACTTGGGTTTTGGCTTTCTCGTTTCACCTGCTAAACGTGGTCTTGTTAGCCCATTAGCCAGCTCTGTTTATATGAGAGCAAGTGTGTGTGGGTGTGTGTTCAGTGCAGCGTAAAGTTTACAGATAAGTCTTGAGTCAAGTGCAGCCAAGTTCATATTGCACACAGATGATTTTCAGCTTAGATTTTTGCTGCTCTGGCAGCATTTTAACGTTAGTTTTCTAAGGCACTAAAGTAGGCAGTATTTTAGCCAAAGCAACTTTTTCTTTCTTTCCATTTTCAAAGTTTACTTTTCAGTTTTAGGAATTTTTGATTTGCCTCTTGCATTCTCACTGCACTTTTTTGTTTGTTTGAAAAGTTTGCCTGAAAATAAAATAAATGTTATTCGAAACAAAAGCGTCAGCTGTCGACAAAAATGAAATGGCATTAAATGCGAGTTGCAAATTTAAATTCTCAACACAAACAGACAGAAGCAGCACGTTGTGCAGTCAGTCGTATAATACACTTTCTGTTTCGTTCAGGTGAAAGGTGACACGTGAAATAAACATAATCAAATAAGCTGCAAAGCATCGAGCAAACAACTTTAGCACAATTTGTGTTATGTGTGCGTCTCGCTGAAAATCAAATTTCTGTTCTCTCTCTTTTCGTTTCGATGGTGTTGTTGTTGTTGGCAATGACAGCTAAAGTTGGCCATAAAGGATTTACATGCATGTAAACAAGAGGCTGACTAAAATATGTAAAACGACAACATTTGGGGGATGCTCTTGTTGTTGTTGTTGCTCCCTCATCGAGAGTCCTCTTTAAATTTTTCGTTGTCGTTTTTGCGTTCAGTCGAATAGTCGAGGGGCCGCAACGGCTGCTGTCACTGCCGCATGAACGCCTCGGGTGAGCCCCACTTGACAACACAGCACACTCTCCCGACTCCCCGACTCTCCGCCTATCCGACTTGCCACGCCTTGGCCTGCTGACAGTCAGCTACCCGAGGGGAGGAAGGAGGAGGAAGGAAGCTGCCTGGCCAGCCTTGTTAAGCATTCGTCACTTCCATTCTCGCTGGGAGTCGACATCACTTGCTGATGTGTTTATTATGTGCCCCTAATATATTTATGAGCGCGTTATAAACGCATTTCCATTTCCATTTTATTTGTACGCCTCCCACTCTCTGATTCCTTCCGCTTTTGCCTGCTCTTTTATGACTGATATGCTGCGCTATTATTTATGATAAAAAACACCCAAAGGTATCTTTTTGGTTTTACTCAAAAATTTGATTTGAAATTCATGCAGACATTGCAAGTGAGTTGTTCGTTCTTGTATATATTTATCATACGCACTGTGGTCGCTTCAATATTCATACACACAGCATGTGCATAATTTAGACTGTTTGCCTTGACGTCTATGAATTGTCAGAGTAGAAGAAGTGACTTGTGTTGAAAAAATGAAATTAAATAAAGAAAGCATAAACTGGGTAAATAATTCATTTAATGCATATTAAAGGCGCAACTCTCGACGAAGGGCATTGCGTAATTATTTAAAAAGAAAAGCGCAGAGTGCAGTCATAGTTAACAGCAGCAGCAACAGCAACAAATTGCCTCGAGCACCAGCGGGGGTGAGGGGGGAGGGGTGCGTGTCCATATGCCATTCGAGAAGCAAGTCTCGCTTTATGTGCTGGCATAAATGCAACGCAGCTGAGGCTGACAGGCAAAGACGAAGCTGGGCATTTACTTAATTGGGGCTTAAAACTGCAAGCGTAGCGCATAAAAGAAACGAGGAAGGAAGCTGAGGAGGAAGCATGCGTGCACTTTTACCGAAGTCTTGCAGGCAGGAAATATGAAAAATGAGGCAACAAAGCGTGAGGCAGTCAACGTTAAAAGGCCTTCACACTTCTTCTATATATACAAAGGCAACGTTCACAATGGAGAAATACCTGAGCCTTGCGGCTTTTCCTGGATTTACAGCAAATGACCTTAAATTGAAATAGAAAAATGGTCAGCTGATGGAAAATTACAGTGTGTGGTTTGCGTGTGTGTGTGGGTGTGTGTGTTGGGGTTGTGGGCATAGCAAATTAAGGTCTTTCTGGCACACTAATTAGCAGCTTAAATGGTGGTGGGGGAAAGGGGAAGGACAGCGAGGATAATGACCAAGTGCAGCGCGACAAACTGCTGACATTATTAGAGACGCCATTGCCATTGGCATTTTCTCATTTTAATTGATTTAATCGGCTTTTGCTACACGAGCCACGCCCACAAATACACACGCACACACACACACACACACACGCTCGTTAAAAATGCTTTGTTTTGCTGTCTGGTTTACGCGTTAACCCTACTCTGCCCCTGTCTCCCTCCTACCATCCAGCAACATCGCTCATTTCCGCTCTATTGGCGTATAAACAATTTTTGCGCATTAATTGAATTGCTCTGTTTATGCGTAGGTCTTCCTGCGTGTGTGTGTGTTGTAAGTGTATTACTATGTGTGCGTGTGTGTGTGACATGCATAAGCCAAATTAATTGAAGCCTCGTTTCGCACACAGCTTCCAAGCGCAAAAAACGTCGTCGAATTTTGCGCCCTTTTGCGCTTCTTTTGCTGCTCGGGTTTATTTATTTACTTCTTTCTTCCTTCACTTACTTTTTGCACGTCTCGTCGCGTCTCTTCTGGTCTTCTTTTTTGCTCTTTTGTTTACACACAACAAAAGCCATTGGGGCCCTAATGAAGGTTTAATTAGCAAACACACACACATGCAGTCGTTCACTCAATCACATACGCACACATATACAGTCACATATTTTAGAAGCCATTTCCGACATTGCTATTTTTATACTAGCCAGCTATATGCTAAGCATATATGTTTGTTTGTTCATTTGTTTGTGTGTGTATGCGCCACTAATTCCACTTTTAATTAGTTTATTTGGCACGTTTTGTGTGAGTGATTGATTGATTGATTGAATTATTCAATTAGCCAAACTCGTTGATTACAAATTTCAACTGTGCACTGCACAAACAAAACCATCAAAATTCAACCAAGTACATTATTTATAGTTTAAGCAAGCAAGTAAGAAAATTGTAATGAGGTAGAAAGCGATGCAAAGATGTTGCATGAAGTTTTACGACTGAGGATAAAATAGAGATTGAAATGCAAAAAAAAAGGAGGTAAATTTATGGAGGTAGTAAAACAAAATCAACTCAGACATTGCCTTCACTATACGATAATCGATAATTCAATATAGTTCTTAAAAGGATGAGCAGATGATGAAAGAAAAGTTTAGTTTACGTTCAGATGATATTGCAAGTTGTGAACACAGTTTAACTAAAATCGAAATACCAAGAAGTCCTTAGCCGTTGTTCTTTAACTGCCAAACAAGATGCCAACTTATGATATTACTTCAATCTCATCTTTAGGTAATATTTTAATTACACGCTTGCATATGTCCAGCAATATAATTTACTATTAATGTCATACAGTGGGAAACCTCAGCAATGTTGTGCTCCAGCTGAGCTGTGCAACCTTATGATGTAGTCCTAAGCTGCTCTGAGCACTCCAACCCGACTCCACTCTCAACGTACGTTTGCAATCTCTACCGCATGACCTAAGCCACATCAAAGTTAAAGCCCTAAAACCTCATAAAACCTGCCTTAAAATGCACAAGACACAGAGTGGAAGCACACACACATACTAATAAACAGATACACAGTGACACACATATAGTTAGATGTATGTGTGTGTGTGTATATGTATTTTTGCCATGGACTTAACCAAGAAAACCACAGCAAATAACTGGCTAAATTTTTGGAGTTTTTCGGGTCCAAGCGACAAAACGCCAGCGAACAAAACCAAAAGCCGAAACATTTTTAAGCCTTTTTTTCTGTAGGGGAGTGAGAGTGGGGAGAGGAACGAAAGTTGACAAATAAAACACCTGCCACAACAACAGATGCCACTGACAGCCAGAAATGAGAGACAGCAGACACAGAGGCTGCAGCAAATCCTGGGCAAAGAGGGGAGGTCACATGCGGTTAATAATTGCAAAGCGAGAAGATTCAGCTTGTGGAAACGAAGGGGACGCTTAAAAACTTGTCACTCATGTTGAAAACACTATGAAGAGGAGGAGAGAGCGTTGTGAGTGGACACAAAAGCATTTAGCTGGCCTCCAGCTGCGTGTGCGGGCTTATTGATGGCCTGCTCGGCAATTTCATGGCCTGCTTGTTGTGCTAAATGGCCGACGTTTAATCCTACTCCAGGATGTGCTCCATTGGCCGGGGCCGAGCAAGCGTGTGACTGTCGAGTGTGTAGATTGTGTGCGATAGATTGTGCTTTGTCTGAAATGTTTGCAGCCGCGCTTTGCATATCACACTTTTTGTTTAGAACTCTCTCTCTCTCTCGCTGTATTCATATTGAAATTCAGATTCAATTTCCCGGGCAGCTGTTGTGCCAGCTGTTTTGTGTGGCAACCGTGAAACCCGCTGGCTCGCACTTATGAATAAATTTTACATACACTAATTTATTAGCATTTCCGATTTCTACTTCTTTCTTTTTTTTTTGTGCCAACTCATTGAACCTTTTTCGTTTTGCAGGATCTACAATCGGAAATTGAAACCCATCGCGTTGTTTACGATCGTCTCGATGGCACCGGCCGCAAACTTTTGGGTTCGCTCACCTCACAAGAGGATGCGGTTATGCTGCAGCGTCGCTTGGATGAAATGAATCAACGTTGGAATAATTTAAAATCGAAAAGTATTGCAATCAGGTAAGTGCTTTTCCTCCTCCTACACTTCCTACACTCAGCCAGTCGGCAGTGGGTGTTCGCTTTCGGTCTCTTTTACAGCTTCAAGTGTTTTTTTTTTTTGTACATATATTTTTTTTGCTTTGTTGTTATTGCCGAGGATGATGATGATGCTTGAACCACATCCGAAAAGTTGGCTTTGCCACGCTCGCAGTTTGTTGTTTTGTTGTGCAGCCTAAATGGCCATGCCATTGCGGTAGTATTAACTGGGCCACGCGGCGTATGATGAATGTACATAAATGGTCGATTGAGGGAAAATAACATGTCACATTCTCTGAGCATTTATTTAAATGCAAATATTATAACAGGTTTAGAATATTGCTGAGTATTTGTGCACATTATGTGCATATTGATAATTGAGAAATAAATGTAGATTTGTGTGTAATTTATTACTTTTGCCAAATGGTAATGTTTTCTTTCAATTATTTTTGTGAATATTTCATTTGGTTTTAAATTCCCAAATAACATAAATACTCTTTCCATGCAGCTTGTTCTCTTGTCAGCTGTTAAGTAGCTTTAAAGTGCAACTCTTGTTCACAGCTAAGAACGTTGAAAGCCTTGCAAGCTGACGCGTTAATTAAACCAAATTAAGCTCAAGTTGTTGGCCACTTTTTCACAGACAGGCTACAGCTGCTGTTGCTGTAGCTGCTGGCCGGGTTAAGAGACTTTGTGTTGATGAAAATGCGAAAATAACAGTACAAACAAGCTAGTCAGTGAAGCGCTCGACGCTGGGCAACAACACTTTACGCCTGACCAGGCAGAAAGCCAGATGTAAGAGCGGAGTTCGATGAGTTCTCGGGCATCCTCGCCACCAATGAAAATCAATAAACGTACGTTACGCGTGAACACAGCCAGAACGCGGCCAGAAAGAGGCAGCGAAAGAGAGAAGGAGAGAGCGAGATTGACAGTATAAGCTATTGTCCATTCTTTATTGTTCAGAGTGTGACACAGTCTCTGGTCATCGTGACGCGGGGGAGACGAGCTGACGACAGTCGAACCAACAATGTGATGAAATCGAGTGCAAACAGGAGGCAGCGTGTCTCGTGTCTCGTGCCTTGTGTCTCGCTGCCGTGCTTGTAATTTCCACATTTCATAAATAAAGCACGCCAGCGTATACAAATATTGTCCGCTTGTTGATATTGATGCCCGGCCACATGGACACGGGATGATGATGCTGATGGCGAGCCAAAGTCAGGCGGCTGTTTGCATAGTGGGGGCGAGGGATTCGAAGATGGTTAAAATGAATAATGATGATGACATGCGAAAATCGTTGAAAAACAAGCGGCCGCAAAATGAATATAAATGGCAATTATGTGGCATCGCTCGTACAACGCTGCGTATACACGACGTTTCGCCTACCCACAAAAGTAGGCAACAATATTTTATGTTGCGCTGTGCTCTTCCTTTTTCTGTTGGTATTGGTGTTGTGGAGCGCTTTTCAATTAGGCCACAAGAGCCTAACGAATGACACCTTAAGTGTGCTCAAAATCCAACAGCCACGCCCACTGTCAGTCAGTCAGGAGCAGCAGCCAGCTGTCCGCCCTTTTTGGTCCATTGTGCTGGCTGTTTTTGGCTGGCTAGCTGGCTTTTGTGTTGGCCAACTTCTGACGATTATTCTTTGTCAGTTCGCGACGCTTTCTATTTACGCTCATTGTTGGCGTTTTGGCATATTTCCGTTAGCCAAGTTTGGCCACTTCCGCCGATGTTGTTATCGTTGTTGTTGTTGTTATAGTGGCTTGGTGGCCAGCAGCGATTGCTGCTCGCTTTTCTTTTTCTTTGCGTTGTTGTTTGCTGTTGCGCTCTTCTTCTTGTCTTGTGTTTGCTTTTGGCTTCAGTTTGCGTTGTTTGTGTTGCTCGCCGGAGATTTGCTAGCTTATAAATTCCAATGAAATATTTTGGACAGCACTTGAAAAGTTTTTCCTCGCTTCGCATTCGACATTCGGCATTTCGCATCGCTTTTTGCCTGTTTGTATTAGCCATGCGGCTCAATTCGGCTCTTGCTTTGGGTCATTTATGTGCAAACTTCTTGGCTTTGAACTTTCTATCGTCGTCTGCTCTTCCCTCTTCTACTCTCTAAACTTTGCCTTCAAGCAAAGCAGTTTGGTTTATGTTTCCTGTGGCATCTACAGGTGTTCCAAATGTGCAGCGCATTCTTCTTCCACTTGCGTCTGGCGACCGCTTCGTCTGATTGTTGTTTGAGTTGGAGCGAAGATTGATGAACCCATTTGATATAACATCGTGGTTGTCATGTGTATACTATATGTGTGTTTGCTTGTGGTCTGCCTTAAATTACATTTGGGACAGCTGAATTCAGAGCTCTCGTCATGGGGTTGCAATACATAATCCGACTCCGGTGCGAATTGGCATGATGAATATGAAAGAATTGCCATACTCAATCAATGTATTAAGCACTGACAGTTATGCTGAATTAAAGCATTTATTGTGCATTTTCTTTGAGTTTCATTTTAAACATCCACATTCAGACTTTTTCAATTTGAATTCGCCACTCGAAATTGATCGAAAGCTGCTGAAATTCAATTACATTTTAATCAACAAACTATACATGATGATTTTCTCGTATGAATTTCCTTTCCTTCAATTCTTAAAGCATTCACAGAAATTATTTTTGGCCAGGCTCAATTTGCTTGTGCCGCACTAATTGTGTCTGCAAAAGTCAACGACAGAAGATGACAAAATAAAAGAAATGAAAAGGAAAGGAAATCTGACAAGACATTTGCCATAAGCGAGGCGAAACGTGGAACAGAATACTCGGTATCTTAAGTGGCAAGACAACAAAATAAAAGAAAAGTAGGAAAACGGAAAGTGGAAAGTGGAAGCAGAGCTAAAAGCCAAACCGAGAATATTTGAATACATCTTATTTCCGAGCATATTTCCGACGCAAGTTATTTCTTTTATAATTTGCCTCTGTGTAACCCATGCATATGCCATGCCATGGGATGCCATGCGATGCTCTGCCTTAATTACAAGCCAAATGCGAGCCAAGCAAAAATAATAAGGAAAACGGAGCCCAGGAATTTGGCCAAAGATAAACAGACAAAAGGCACAAGGCGCAAAGCGCCAAACTCTGTTCCCTCAGACCAAAGTCAAGAGGATGACTATTGTTATTACAGAGCAGAGAAACGCGCTCGCGGATGCAGATTTTTTACATTCTTTTGCCGCTTTCACAAAATGGGGCGCAAAATATGCCATTGCGATATGGTTGGCGATATGGCGAACAGGATGCTGCCGCCTTTTGGCCGGCAAATAAAACTGGAAATGGAAATAAAACGAATAAGAAAATGAAAATGAAAATGGCCAGGGCATTTCACAATTACAGCGACAGCTCCTCCAAATTTGTAGCTCAAGCATAGACGACCGGCCACTTGGGTCGCTGTCTCGATGCCCTCTGGCGGTTGGCAAATGGCGGGTTTATTAGAATCAACCTCTCTTACACCACTTACAGCCAAACCCGAAGCGGAAGTAGACAAATTGTCGCTGACATTTTGCGGTCGTTGGACGGCGGCTTTTACTTGCTTGATAATCAACAACAAAACATACAGACAGCTGTGTGTTGTAAAGTGCAAATTAAATTTAATATTATGATGGCATTTATATTTCCTCAAGGCGTCTGCTAACCTTTTCTCTCTCTCTCTCTCTATCTCTGTGACTCTTTGCAGAAATCGCTTGGAATCAAATTCGGAGCATTGGAATGCGCTGTTGTTGTCACTCCGCGAGCTAACCGAGTGGGTCATTCGCAAGGATACAGAGCTAAGCACATTGGGCTTGGGTCCAGTGCGCGGCGATGCGGCGAGTTTGCAAAAGCAATTGGTAAGTTGAGAATGAAGTTTCAATTCGAATTTGTTCGGTCTATCAATCTCAAGTGCGATGCTTCACCAAAATATGTATACATATTTAGAGTACTTGGCATGCCCCAAATATGAGCATAAAGCTGAGCACTGCAGTTGCTGCTGCTGCTGCTCATCATGAGGTTCGCTAGAGGCTTTTTGTGTGCCAGCAACGACCCAATTTGAACCTGCACCTCAATTTGCTCTGGCCAACTAATTGTGTGGAAGGCTTTTGGGGTCACAACAAGTCTAAAGCAAAGCGCAGCGAAGGGAGGGATATAAGGATGGGTACTGGCATTTTTAGTGCCATTTTCTGGCACAATTTGTAATTTTTCGCCTCGGTGTGTGTGCAAATGGGGAAGAGTGAGAAATGGGGGAGAAGTGAGGAATGGGGAATGAGGAATGAGAATGCCAAACGTTCTGCGTGTGACTGGAGGGTCTCTCTGTGATTTAATGGCGCATAAAGTGGTTGCCAAGCCCATTATGTGTGCGTGCTTGTAGGTGAATAAATATATAAACCAGTATGTGTGTGTGTGAGGACTTCAAGCAAATATTTAGCCATAATTATATATAGTAGTAGTATCTGGGAATTGTTCACGCTCAGCGAAATGAATGCAAATGCTGCCACAAATGAGTTCAGCTTAAATTGTAAATCCCTGCTAATATCATATTAGCATTAGAGGCAAAACACAAACAATATACTAAGCTCCGCTTATCAAATTGAATATCAATCGAATCGGACATATTTGGCAACTGAATTCATTTGCCTTTCGCATGGAATTTGCATGTGGCCTTTTGTTTATTTGATTGCATACACAATTTGTATACGTACATATATAGTATAAGTTTGTTGTTTATGCATGTTTGCTAATGCACAATTATAGCATAAACTAATATCATTTTCGATTTTGTGACTGTTATTTGTATAGTGTGCGTTTTTGTTGCCAATGCAACGCAACGCAACGCAGCGTATACGTAATATTCAAAAATGCAAATGCTAATATTATGCGCACAATAAACAGTCAGCCGAGTGGAGATAAAAATAAGTTGCAATTAAAACAATTTGAAATAATAAATAATTATCGAACTACATTTGAATATTGCATGTTTATTTTATTCAATATTTTTACTTAAATTAATTTATTCGCATTAGAATATAATCCCGTCTTTATATTTTTTTGGCATTTGTTTATTGCTCAACATATTTATCTTCAGTTGTATAACTCATTCAGTAATTTTATTTTGTTTTCTTTTATTCGATATTTTTTTCTCTGCTTTTTTTGTATGAATTTATTTCATTTAATATT
The DNA here is from genome assembly GCF_009650485.2 of Drosophila albomicans. Lineage (NCBI taxonomy): Eukaryota > Metazoa > Arthropoda > Insecta > Diptera > Drosophilidae > Drosophila > Drosophila albomicans. Next base: position 12,980,732 of record NC_047631.2, read on the forward strand.
TTCTTTCATTTTAAAATTTAAAATAATTAATTTTTATTAAGCCCACTTTTCAGTTTTAATTGTTTATTTTATACAATATTTTACTCAAATTTATTTATTTTCTTAAAAATTATCCTATTTTTTACATTTGATTGGCTTTTTTTAATTTCTTAAAATATTTATCTTCATTTTTACTATTAATTTTTATTTTGCTTTATTCAATTTTTTTCTTTTTACATTTTTTATTAATTGATCTCTTTAAATATCTATCTTAATTTTTAAAATTCAAAATATTTTATAACTATTGAACTACACTTGAATGTGAACTGTTTATGTATAATCACATTAATTTTTCGCTAGCAAAAATAAAATGCTTACCTTAGATGCTGTTTTACATTTGTTGGACTTTATTTATATTATTTTTACATTTCGTTTGAAATATTCTTGCCATTTATTTCATTATTAGTTTCAAGTTTTTTGAGATGATCTCTGTTAAGTGCTCAATTTATTTGGTAATATTACGTTCGTATGTGCAAAGTGTGCTAATTTGGATTCAGTTGCTGGCATTTGGCTTATCATTGCCATTTCAGGCACACACTTGGCACACACAAAATAACAGGGAGAAGCAAAAGAGAGAGGAGAGAGTCGAGGAATATCCATTACATAATTCAGAAGTTGCTGCGTCAATGTATTTTATAGCCTCATATGAAATGTGCTCTATAAGTGTGTACATTGCAATTGCCTCTTCTTTTTTATGCGAAGTCACTTGAATCGCAGCTAGCCAGTGGCTAGAAGTGGATAGAGAGGGAAATATGGAGTGAGAGAGAGAGGGGGATAGACTCAAACTAGCCAATGCTTTCATATCTTAGTGCCCAACTTGACCGAATTGCTTGCGTTGAATTGAAAGTCCCACTTTTGCGTTTGCGAGCGAATTCTTAAATAATTGTTAAATGATGCTTGTTATGTCAAAAACATTCACACTCCCCCGTTCCATACGTGTGTGTATATATATGTGCATGCTTCCGGAAATCACTTAAGAGTCTCTAGCCTCAGTCAGGGGAAGTAAAAGGAAAAAAAAAGGGAAAAGTAGATTTCGCAGCAACAGCTTCTAGTTCAGACTGGGGCCAGTTGAAAATGGTGAAACACTGTCTAACACAGCGTGCGCCACTTGAATTTCACTTACCCCCAAACCTACACTCACACACACACATACGTAAGCAGCTCCCGCTGTGTGGCAAGGCAGCAAAAGCAAAAAAAAAAAAAAATGAGGCAACTTTCACCCTTGGAGCCTGCTGAATCTATTGCCTGCCACTAAGTTACGGTCTGCCGGACATTTACATTTCGACTGCCTAGAGGGCTAATGCGAATGTGTGAGTGTGCTTCTGCATCTGTGTGTGTGTGTGTGTAAGAAGTTGGCTTGTACTTGTATTTCCTACATTTCTTGTATTGCCTTTTATTTGTATTGCTTTCTGCCTTCTGCCTCGGCGTAGTGTTGCATTTTTGCCATTTTCTCCACTAAATGCATTAAACACGATATTTATTATTGTGAGTTTTCCACTTTTGCTGCACTTGGCTCTATGATGTTTTATTGGGCCAACGCTTGAACAACACTTTGGCCATTTCATTTGCAATTGACCAAAATCGCCTCCTTTTTTGTAACTTTTGGCGATAAGTTTGCTGGGTTTTTATTTGTGGCTGCTGCATAAATCTTTTTTTGCACCATTGACAACTAACATAGACTTTATTTGCCCCACAAAAAATAAAAAAAATAAAAGTGCTCTTCTTATTTGGCTGGTTTTGTCTTCTATACACTTGCAGGATGATCATAAAGCTTTTCGACGTCAGCTGGAGGATAAACGCCCAATTGTTGAGAGCAATTTAACGAGCGGTCGTCAGTATATTGCCAGCGAGGCGCCCGTTTCGGACACCAGCGATACGGAGGGTAAGTTTTTTACGATATTCCATTAAATTATTATGTTTTTACCACGAGGTCGTGCCAGATACTAAACGCGCTGCCATCAAACAGCGATCTTGGGTTTCAACATTAACCTCGACCACAAAAAGTCTCCATGAATTTTTCAACTATTTAAAGTATGCGTTTTTTGATTGGGCAATAAACCGGCCATGTAGAAGTGCTTGAATGTTACTAGTTCATGTTTGGAATGCTAGCAACTCTTGCACTTGTATTCATTCATTCATTCGTTCGGTGTTTGAATTGCCAAACACCAACTCATTCACGAAATTTGCAGTCGAGTTGTTTGGCAAATCTCAAAATCAAATGGCAACAACGAAATTTAAGAGCACCTCTTTTCAGCTCTGCTGCAACTACACACAGCAGCTTAGCAGTTGACCACACTACACACACACACACACCCACACACAACCGCACACTCATTCACACGCACGTGTACACAGACAATTACATGCATAGAGAAGCGTTCACACAGAGCTTTACCACACGTGAGGCGCCTAAAAGCAGACAACTGTTGTTGCCAGTGGCTGCTGTGGAATTGCCAATTGATTTCGTTGCATTAGCTTTGTTTTTACAACTCTATAGTTCGCTGTGTTTTTGAACAAGTTTCGAAAGCGAATGACAAGCTAAATACTCTACGTTCATTTCAATTGGAGCTCGTGATACGCATTGGTATTCATATAACATAAATAGAACAAAACATTATGATGGTGAAAACTAAATTTTGTTTTACATTGCGTAAATTAAATTTGCTTTCGTTTCATCAAGATTCGAAAGCGGATGACAAAACATTCTTCATTGATTTAAATTAGAGTTCACTTATAATTGATATTCGTATATGTAAAAAAGCAACTAGATAATATAATGATACTCAAAACTAAATTTAGTCTTCAACTACAGAATTGCTAATTGATTTATTTGCATTAAATTTGTATTCTTTAGACCATAGTTTACTAAATACTCTATATTGATTAAAGTTAAAGATTAAAAGTAGCATTCATCATAATCGTTATTCACATATGATACAAAAAACAATTGTGAAGCGTAAGACATTCCCTTTGAAGAATATATTTCTCATCTATTTCCCTCGCTTCCTAACAGGGTACAAGACAGTCAAGCAACTTATCCCAGCAGCAACATTCTCTCGTGTCCTTTAGCTGGGGGCTTAGCACTTTTTTAACTACAGTTAACAATTTAGCAAATGACTATGGCGAACTCGGTTCGGTTTTGGTTTATTTTGTTTTGCTTTTTGCTGCCAATAGCAAGGCAGACAGATCAGCGACAGCCACGCCCCTCTGGCTGTCTAATAGAAGGCGTCAACGATAATTGCAACCAAAGCAATTAGTGGGATTAGCACGCTATTAGTGCCGACTATCAATACTGCGACAGTGTGTGTATAAAATCGAATTGTATGTGTGAATTCGATACACACATGGGTGTTACTCTATTTGCTTTTGTTGTGGCAGGCTTTACGGTTCTGTGCTTTTAGACTGGCATTTGATTTGAACCATTGATATTCGTGTTTGTTGTGTGGCGCTCAATTTAAACAGTATTAACATAAATCATTGTTATAATATATCAAATTATATAAACCACTTTTTCTAAAGCCTCTAAAGTAGTTATGAAATCATTTCGTTATGCAAATATAAAATAATTTTCATCATTTTAATTGAATATTTATAAATTTATTCCGCAATTTAAATGTCACATAAAAGTATTATAAAGTATTACCAAGAAACTGATTCAAAGTTTTGGTAAATTGTTTCAATAGTTAAGATTTCAGCAACTTTGTTTTAAAATGCTCAATATACTAATTTTAACGTATTTAAATAAAACAAAACTTTGTTTTGGAACTTATGAGCAAAATCACTTTTACTTTCGCAACTAGTTTACTTTTAAAAAATTTCGATTTCAAATCTACAATTTAAACTAGTTTTTTGATTTAATTCATCAAGTTGGCCGTAAGAAGAGAAAACTCAATGAAAATTGAAATGAAAGATATTAATTTTGCTGCCGCTAAGATTCATCCTTGTTTCATCTGCATTTCCATTTCCATCCAGCTCCATCAAACTCTGTCGTCAGTCAGCGTAGAGATTCAGTGAGGCACGCAAAGAGCTCAATGAAACAGTCGAGTGAAGATGAAAAAGGCAAAATATCTAAAAAATAAACCGAAAGGAAAAGTTTTGCTGCCGCTAAGATTTCATCCTTGCCTCGCCTTCATCTGCATTTCCATTTCCATCCAGCGTCCATCAAACTGCTGTCGTCGTAGTCTCTGAGATCAGGTGTTCATACGGACAGACGGACGGACACACAGACACACAGACACACAGACGGACAGACGGACATGGCTAGATCGTCTCGGCTGTTGACGCTGATCATGAAATATATACTTTATAGGGTCGGAGATGCACCTGCATACATTTCCTGAGCAGAATAAAAACATGCGAAGCGATAAACTCAATCTTTAAATTGAATTTGAATATTACAAACGGAGAGAGAGAGAGAGAGAGTGGAAAGAGAGTGGACGAGATGCCATGTCCTGCTCAAAGAATATCAGAGACAGCCTTGATATTTGCTTAACGTCATATTACCAGATGTCGACTGTCCAAACAACTTGGCAATTGCCCGCTCACTCTTCCCTTGCGAACTTATTCGCCTTCGCTCCGTTCGTGCATTAAATTAAATTTAGATTTAGCCAACTGACTCTGACGTTCATCGACGGGGCAATGCCTGTTGTTGTCATACTTCTTTGTGCCACTGTTGAGGTTTCGTTCGCTTCGCTTTAGTTTGCTTCGGTTTGCTCAGCTGCCACTTGTCACTCGCTCTCTGTCTTTCTTGCATTTCCAAATCCATTTCCTCCACATGCACACGTCAAGTTTGTCTAACGACATTTCAAATATTTTTCAAGCGAATTCCTTGGTTGACACACATACATATATAATATATATAGCATCTCGTCTATGGCTAATCGATAATTTTAGTGTGTTTATTTGATTTGCCTGACCTGACTTGCTAAAGTTATCACTGAGTTATCCCTTGAGCGTGGCTGTCATTCAGTTATGCCCCAAACTCTCGACACAATTGCTCGACTGAGATCATTTTATTGCAAATTTAATCACTGTGCGCAATCAGCATAATCAAAGTTCCATCCATCCCCTCCATTCAGCATAATCATCGCTGTCGGTAGACATTAAGAGCCATAATAGCATCTCTAATTCATAAAGCTACGTGCCAACACACAGACGACTTCTCCAACTTGAGCAATTGTTTTACGCTTCTCTTTCTCACTGCTGGCTGGATGCTTGCTGCTTGCTGTTTTACCTGCCGATTTTTATATAATTTTCGTTTTTCTGCTTCTGCTTTGCAGCCGCACACGATTCCGACTCACGTTACATGTCCGCCGAGGAGCAGAGCCGTGAGCTGACACGCAGCATCCGGCGGGAGGTGGGAAAACTTTCGGAGCAATGGAACAATCTAATCGATAGATCTGACAATTGGAAGCATCGTTTGGATGAATACATGACGGTAAGTCCCTTCTTCCTCCTTCTTCGTCCGCGCATTCCCCCAATCTCAATCATAACCTTAGTTACTTCATCATTTCCTACACTTACATTTTCATAATTTTCTTATGACTTGCGGGTGAATTTTCTTCTTGGGAAATTTTTGAATTGACTCACAAGGGCTGCACCTTGTTACTCTTGTAATTTTTATGGCCTCCAATTTGTTTTAGCAGCAGCTCGTGTTCGTGTTCACTTCGAGTCGACTCTCAACTTTTATTCTTTTCGAGGGTCCTTTTTCCTTTTTGCCTCTATATATATGTGTGTGTGTGTGTGGGGGGGGTGTGCGTATCAGTGTAGGTGTCAGTGGGTGTGTGTGTGCAATTATATTTCCTTTTTTTTTCATTCTTTTCGGGTGTGCGAAGTGTGCACAAACTTTTGGAGCAAGCAATTTGTAGACGAAATCAAATCAGAGTTGAAATTGCGCGGAGGCCTTTGAATGGTGTCGTCATTAGGAGCTGAAATAATTTCCGCAATTTCCGCAATGCGAGATGGGTGTGAGATGAATGTAATGCAAATGGCTGCAATTCAATTCGCACTTCGATATTATTTTGGAATTTAATTATAATATTCAAAGTTTTTAAATTTAACGCAAAATACTCAACACTTAAAGCCGCATCGCAATACCCTCAAAATTTAAGCCATATATTTATTATTCAATTACAGTAGAGCAGTAGAGGAAAATGTTGAATGTGAATGTATGTGGAATGTGGAATGGCAACGTTAGAAATTTGGCAGTTTGATTGGTTTGAGTTTTCGGGGGCTGTTGGATTCGTATTCGTATTTGGATTCGGATTCTGATTCTGATTCGGTTTGTGGGTTTCAGCCTGATGGCTAATAAATGCAAGTGTGCTTTTTACGATGCCTGTCGTTTGGTTTTGCAAAACAACAGCAGTGGTAGCAAGAGTAACAGCAACAGCAACAACAACAAGAGTAACACCAGCGGGAATAACAACAAAATATTTGCCACAAATGTGACGGACTGATGGCAACGGCTGTCGTTACTCATACGCACCGTAAATTTGATGCAACAAAGTTTGGCCGCATAAAAATGTCACAGAGTGTGCAAACAATGGATATGCGAGTAATACACACACACACACAACCCGACCCCACACACTCCCCTCTCCCCCTCCACTCAACACACACACATTCACATGTGAATAACTCGTTGAGTGCACAGACAAGCATAGCATACTTTTGGGCAACTGGGCTAAGCCCAAGCGAAAATCAATACGAAACAAACGGCAGAAAGAGGCGGAGCGTAGCGTGGCGGGGCGGGGGAAACAGCAATGCCATAAAACGAAACAATATGCAGCATGTCAATGTTTCTGGGGGGGAAACACAGAACAACATAGAAATACATTTATATTTGCAACAAAGTGCGCATAAATATGACACTTGAGTGCAAAAAGCGAAGTAACTTGCTTGGCCCAAACAAGCGTTAAGACTTAGGCTTTAACGTGTCCTCTCTTTAGCCCCAAACATTGAGGTAGACGATGATAATCCATGTACTATACATATATTTAAAAGCAAGCCTGCATAAATCTGGCAACAATTTTGTGCAAATTTATTGCTTAAATCGGACTCTTGTCTCTGCTTTCGTGTTATGCATTTTAGATAACATTCTTTCGTCTTCGATGTATGTGCTTGCATACATACATATATTATGTCGTTTTCCCTAGTGGGGAACAATTTTAATTTTATTGGGTCAATCTGTAGACAAATACATGAGAATTTGTGTAAATAAATTGGCCACGCCTGCCTGTTCTCTCACTTTTGAAGTGACCTACATTTGAGTTGCAATTTAAATTGCTTGAAAATTCCTTAATCTCGTTTGTGAATCAATTATGTATTATTCTGCACATAAATATGATTCCATTTTGTCAGAGCTATGATGATTTAAAGCTGCAACTAATAGAAATGTTTCAAATTTTCTTAAAATGAAATCAAATAAGTGAAATCAATCTAAATTTCTAATGTTTGCTTTATTAATTTACGGCTACATTGCAACGCTTGCACAACGAGTTTGTATTTAATAAAAATGTTTCAGATTCTCTAAAAATGAATCTAAATTTCCAATGTGTGAATTCTTGCCTTATTAATTCAATATTAGTTTGCAAAGCTTGCACATCGATTTATCTCAAGCTTTATCGCAGCAAAATTTCACTACAAATACTTAAACTCAAAGGCAAATTTAGCGCTGAAGCATTTTCGTGGAATTTTCTTTGCTGAATATTCAATTTTGATACAAGTTTGCGATGAAAGTTGTGATAAGTTGAATATCGCATAAAAAACCAGTAATTTCGTATAGTTTTTTATTATGACAAGCGATTGTTGGCGAGTATAAAATTTGCTTGCCACGCAACGCAGGTTGATGTAAGCGCGACAACAATAAAAACTGATATGAAAAACTTTAACAAAATTAACAACGTGCAGCAGCGGCAGAGACGCAGGCAGCAGCGAAAAATTAAATAGAATTAAAAAAAAGTTTGCTCAACAAGAGGAGAGCAGAGCAAAGTTTGCCGACTGGCAAGCGTGGGTGTTTTGACAAAGAGAGCGTGAAGAGAGGAGAGGAGAAACGTAAAAAGTTTAAATAAATGCAACTTAAAACAATTACCACGAAACCAGCACAAAAATGGAGCAGCGCAAATTAAAGTTTGAGTGTACAAGGCTTAAAGGAGGCGCTTTATGGAGCGGTTGCCTTCCTTTTCGTTTTCGTTTCGTTTCGTCTCGTTTCGTTTAAATGAAGTCTCTCTAAATGGCCTGCCCTGTGAGTACTCACACTCCTCTTCACTGCTCTGCTCTGGCTGTGGGACAAACTTTGTCGTTGTCCAGACTAGAAAGGCATCGAGAGCAGGCGAAGTCAGGCAGCATTTTCCAGCATGCACTGCGGTTAATTGACCACACAAATGTTCTCGTCTCTATCTCTGCTTGAACTGTGCCTTTCTGCAAGAGAGAGAGATTCTATTAATTAAAAACAAGCCTTGCATTAATTGAATTTAAAGTTGCATTTACGGTTTGCTTATTAAGCATACGCCATGTGGTGCATTTTAAATTGTCAACTGCGAAATATAAATTAAAGAAGCGCACCACAATTTCCATTCGAACGCTACCAACATTTTGGCACCTTTTTCTGCATGTTTCACATTAATGAAATTAAAGTGATTTTTTGCACGCGATTGCAAAATGGAATTGCAAAGTGTATTGTTGCACAAGCAAACTGCTGTTTGTGGCAGCTGCTTTTCATGCGGCAAACAATGGCCAACCAGAGAATTGTATACAATTCACAGCAGTAGCAGCAGCTGCAGCTGCATTGTGCATTCCAAGGAATGCAAATGAAGTCGCAAGAAATTTCATTGAACACACTTTAAAAACGAAAATTTAAAATGTTATCATAATGAACTGCAGTCAGTTGGTTAGCCGCAAAATGCGGATTGCATTTGCCACACAGCCTTAATCAATGCTGTGCTGTACAATTCGCACTCAAGTGTGATCCCAATTAGTACTCTCTTCACCTCTCTACACTGCTCGCTAATCCGGCTCCGAGATGATGCATGACCACATCAATGTCACGGCAAGTCCGAAGCTGAGAGCTGCTCTAGAAAACCACAAGCGAAGCGCAGCATCGAATAAACATGCTAATGAAAAGTGCACACTTAGGTTTGCCTCGAATTTGGTCATGCTCCGAGTGTGTTCCATGTTCGGAAGCTGCAGCAGCAACTTCTGGCTCAGTGGGCAAATAAGCGAGGACTTCAAGAGAGTAGGGTGAACAACAACAATAGGACAATGGCAGCCTGGATACGCTCTAGAGCATCAAATTGCATTGCCACTTAGTAGCCCAGCGTTAGGCAACACAATGCGACCATTTAACCCACTTAAATACGTTGAAAATCGGCAACGAATAGCGGTCAGAATGGCCAACTAGAAACCAATTGCTTAACGCTATAAAATATGTTTCATTGATTTCCTGTAAAACTGTAAAAATGGCAAAAATATATATGGCTGAAGCGCATAGAAATTGCAATGACCAGCAGGAAGAACAGTGCTGAACTGCATTCCCAAAGGGGAGCGTACAATGCGCTCCTCGCCATAATTTAACCACATGTGGTCGATATTGACGGCATCCACACAAACACACACACACACACATATATACACGGCCAACTCATTTAACCCTCTATGACCGCTGAGCTTCGCCACAGCAGGAGCAGCTGCCGGACTGGACTGTGTTTGCCTTGCCTGTCATCGTTGTCCTTGAGTCCACTTAGCCGTAGTGCTCTACAGGCTGCTCGCCCAGTTGGGTCTGCGAAAAAAAATATAGGGGAAGCGCTGCAAGTGCGACTGCAGTTTAGTTTATTATGCAAGGCCAGGCACCATAGAATCAATTTTGTATTTTTTATTATCGTTCTATAAATCACTCATACGCAGTGTGAAATATGTTGGTCGTTTTCGTGTTTGCCTTTCTGATTTATGGCAATAAATTGGATTTTTTAAATCTAATATCAATTTAAATTTTTTAAGACGATAGAACCAAACCGAAGCGAAGCGAAGAGATTTTCATTTTGTGTGCAGCCCAAGTAATTTATTTTCTTTTTAGAGGCAGCCCTAAAAGTATGCAACATTTTTTTGCGTTACATCCATTCCACTTAGCATCCATTTGGCGTAGCCGGGACAGAAACCATGTAAAAAATTCATTGGAATTCACGCAACAAATGAAAAGTTATGAAAAATATTGTGTTCAAAATTAAAAAAAAATAAAAAGAAAATCACAAACTGTGATGCGCATTTAAAGCAAGCCCTTGAGCGCTGAGAGCAACAAACAGAATTAAATACAAGAAAAACAAATACATAAATGGAAATCAAACAGCAGCTGGCAATATTTCATTTTCATACCAAAAGCAACAATATTTACATTTCGTTTTCCTTTACTTTTTGTGTAATTTTTTCTGGAATTCTTCCTGATCCCTGGTTGCTTTGTTTTTTCTTTTAATTAGACGGAAATAAAAGTTCGCGATGATTTATATGCAATATTAAGCGACACTTTGTCACATACCGCGCCATTAAATGTTTCGAACATTGATTACAAATGGCAGAACGCCCGTAGCGTAAAAATGTCAAAAAAAAAAACAAACGTAGCATAGAAATGTTTGAAAAATATGAAAAGGGGGAAAAATATTTTCCGTTTATACCACTTGGGAAATCAATTGATTGTCACGCTGAAATGGCTTGGCTTTGGCTTTGGCTTTGGTTTTCCGTGAGCTGCGCTCGGCGATTACTTTGCTCAGCTGCAAAAGCTGCTCTCAGCCCCAACCCTAACCATCCGCCCACTCGCTATCAATTGAGGACCACATATTGCACTCGTAGTCATTGACTTTTTGTGCCAGTTTCTGTTTGTTTTTGGTCGTTGTTGTGTTGTTGTTTGCGAAACTGCACCAATATGCCACGAAATGCAACCGTGTATAATTGTCAAACGTGTTCAGTTATATTGACAATGCACACACACAAACTCACACACTCATATAGTATAGTATTCCTATCGTCATGCACACACACACACACAGACTCGTACATCGCAACGTTCGGGCCAATTCATTTGCGCTGTCATTTTTCTTTTTTATCTTCCTCTTTGTTGTTGTTTTTGTGTTGCACGATGTTCAATGTCTGGTGGCGCCATTTTGTGTGGAACACCGCATTTACAATTTACAATTTCACCCTTTCAAACCAATTGGAAGTTGGGCGCTTTTCATAAATATTTACTTGGGCTTTTTTGCGATATGCTCATATTTTTTGTGTAAACACTTTTGGTAATAATAAAAAGCACATTCATTTACCATCAAATAGTTAAATAATCGACTTGCCCACTTTACCAAATGAACACACTCTTAAATGGAATTAAGGGTTTAGTCAAGCGTTTATTAATTATATTTCCTTCCGTTGAAATTAGATAATTGGTTTTCCTCAAAGCATATCCAAAGTTTAAGTAAAAGTAATAACTGCAAAAATGCCTTTCTCAGCGAAAAGAAAAAATACTTTCAACACAATTCCATTTGAAGGCAAATGCCATATGCAAATGGCTCAATGAAATTTCCCAAACGAGTCGCAGAGCAAAATTCAATTTGCAAATGCAGGAAATCCGACAAGACAGAGACTACAACAACAAGTTGGCAAAAGAAACTAAAGTCATAGATACTTTTAGCATTGCAAACGACGACAAATCGCCTTTTGGTAAAGATATGTATCTGTATCTGAATCCGAATACGAATGCATATGCAGAGCGCCAAAGAAGTAGATGCGGAGGACAAACAAAATATCTGTCTCAAAAGGTGGCAGCGTGAAAAATTATGCGCTCAAAATAGATTTTCCAGCGACACTTACAGAAAACGACAAAAAAAAAAAACGTGGCTGCCCGTTTTTCAGTCCGAAGTTCGTTTTGTCTACAGTGTCGCGTCTGCAGTTAATAAAAATCATTTTTCTACCACGTCCTTTGCCGGCGGCATAAGTGTGTAGGCCAAATCCGTAGAGAGTAGAGAAATAGTTTGAGATAGAGATAGAGACAGAAAAGTCTGTGACTAAAATTAAAGAAAATGGAAAACTCGTCGCAAGCATTTTTCACACTTTGTCAGCGAGCGGCACAAATAGCAAATAGCAAATGCATTTTGCATATCAACTCTTTGAATTCTTCTGCCGATTTATGAAGACTTCAATGAAGCTGACAGTTGACAGAAGACATTGGCATATGAGAATGTATTTGTCACTTGCTGACTGACATGCTATGTGTGTGTGTGTGTGTGTGTGTGTGTTGAGTGTGTGGTTTTTCACATTGTTTTTCTCCGCAAAAGAAAAATGGAAAAAATGTTATGAGCTGACATGTGAGTAGAACAGGAAGTGCACGAGAACAAGAGAAACCGAGAAGCTCCAAGATTTGTTGGCCAAGTAAAAATGCTTTGAGCAATGCAAAAGGAATATTTACAAGTAATGCTTGCGGCTGCTTGTGGCATGTGGCAACGATTGGCATTGAAATGCAAGTGATTTTTTGTAGATATTTCAAAGAAAACTCTAGTTAATTTCAAATGCACATTCTTTCACTACAAATTCTTATACGTTTTCAATGAGATTTTCATTCACTTCAACTTGAAATATTTGGCAATCACATCTGTTCGCACATATTAAGCATAATCTCACTGGGTTGAATGGCTTTTATTTTGGCTGTTTATAAACATCGAATCGTGGCTGTAAATCCTTCAGTTCTCCATAAATGATCCACAACCCGTCCGTGACTCATAAGCCTCAAATCATTGCAATGCATTGAGAGAATCAAACACACACAAACAGAACACACAACAAAAGGCGAGCGCAAAAATATGCGTGTTAAATGCCATAAAAATCAAATAAAAACAATCGAAATGCGGGAAATATAAAACAGAGCGACAAACAGGCCATTCAAATGCATTTATAAATCGTCTCGAATAAGCCAAAAAAAAAAAAAACAAGAGATGAGAAAAAAACCACAAACAAAACCAAAAATGAAAAAAAAAGGAAGGAAAGAAAGAAACTGTGGCAATAAACAAGGCAAATCGTAAAGCTCATTGAAATGTTACGAGTATAAAAACAACACTCACGAGTGCCACTCAATTGGCCGGCAGACAAGCCACTCAACACTCAGCACTCGGCACTCAATAGTCGAACATTCAACACTCAACACTCAACATACTCACCATACGACAAGCACTTAATGAGCCAGAAGCTGAGAGTGAGAGAGAGAGCGGCCACAAAAAGCGCAAGTGGGGGAAATAAAATAATCAAAATAAAGATAAAAAGATACATAGATACAAAGATATTTCCATAAACAATACTCAAAATGCGAGCAACAAGTTCTCACTGATGCGTGAGTGAATTGTAGTGAGGCACTGTTGTGTCTGCTTTTCGGGGAGAACAAGTTTCGTTAGCAATTGGAGTTGAGCGCAAAGTGGCTGCAGTCGACGTTGGCGTCGCTGCCAGCGTCAGCTGAGCTGAGTGCGCTGCGCTGCGCTGTTGTGTTGTTAACGCATGCGACGACCGCCGGCTTTGTTGTTGGGTCAGTTTACGAGACGTCGGCGCGTAAGTTGGTTGCGTTTTTTCTCGTCGATGCAAAGAGCGCGCGCTCAGATCGCGATCAACCGGCGAAACAATAAAAAGATACATTTGCATCCGTCAGATACAAATGCAAAACGCAGTGCAAGGATACACAAATCAGTTGAAAATAGAAAAGAGCTATTAAAGTAACACAAGTGTTTTCTGTGCCGCCCCTCGCGTTATGTTCTAAGCCCTGTCCATAAATTTTGGGCGCATTCGTTTTAACCAGAAGTGAAATATAATGCCAAAAGCAGCAGCAACAACAACTACAACGACAACTACAACCCGAAGCAGTAGCAAAAGATTCGAAAAGCGCGAAAAACTGTTGTAGAACAAACGAAAGTAACAAGAGTAATAAGGTCGAATTTATAATAATACGAGTAATTTTTGTCAACGTCAACGGCAACGGCAACGGCGACGACGTCTTTCGGTCGCTTGGCAAAAATGTTGTGTGATAAATGAAATGAAATTCTTTGTAGCAGTCACGTTTAAAATTATGCGCCTCTTCAGCTTTGTTTTTCCTTTTTTTTGTTCTACCACCTCCCTTTTTATTGTACTTATTTGAAATGTTACTCTCGGTTTCGCGTGTATTTTGTTCTTGCATTCGATACTTTATCTAGACTAAATATACGAGTGTATTCAGTTATTCATTTGCTGTTTATGTTATTATTGCTGTTTGTGTTGTTGTCATTGTGACGTTGGGAAACTATATGGCGACGGCGTTAAGCTGCGATTTTTGCTGCATGTGCCGAAAAAAAAACAACACAACATTTCTCGTTGCCAAAAAATAATAATACAAATAAAGAGAGCCAAAGACAACAAAATATATTTTGAACGCAATATAGATTTATTTATTTATGAACACATATTTATTTGCATAGCAAATGCGACTTTTGCGAAATAAATATCGCAGAATTAAATATGACAACAGCTGCTAATGGAGGTTGATGGCTTTTAGTAGCTATCAAATTGACCCCAAATGCACTATTAATTGCTGTTATTGTTGCGGTGTTAACGTTGGCCCTGCGCCACTTGGATTTGATAATGAAATTTACACAAGGTTTATCTTTTATTACACACGCAAAAGACTTGTCTACCGTTTCTTCTCGCTTACAGGCAGATAAGTTAACTAGTAGTACATACATATATGCAGATCAAGTGGGGAATGAATGAACTCAAGATTGCGACCACACTTTTAATATCCCACGCTTGGCTGTCAAAATGGCTAAAGGCGAGATTCTCGGTGGCAACCAGCGAAGGTCGTTTATTATTATTTACTTAACATTTTATTGAATTCTTCTTCTTCTTCTTGGTGTTTTTTCTTATTTTATTTTTGCGCGAGCGCGTTGCTCAGATTTAGTAAGCTTATGGTTGCCAGCTGTGTGTGTGTTGGAAGCAGGGAGCAGGACTCACGATGAGTATTTGTTAAAGTTGTCGCTTTATTTGCTTGTTGCCCTGTCAGCTTCAGGCACTCTTTGACTGTAACTGAAACTCACACAGTGACAGAGATAGAGACAAGGACTGAGACTGAGACAGAGACTGAGACTGTGGGACTCCTTTCTGTTTGTCATCGGTTGGGGAGTCGAGAGTAACTCGAACGTCTTGTTTTTCATATAGTCTCGCATGTATCTCAACTGAATTTACATTGTCGCACATCTTCATCTCCAGCATCTTTCTGTCTCTGCGTGTATTATCCATCTTCTGTGTGTGTGGGAGTGCGATTTTTTATCTTTTACAGTTGTTAGTCATTGTTATTATGGCTGCCAGTATGTGTGTGTGTGTGTGTGTTGGCTTTATCTCTTTGTGCGCATTCCATTTTGCAAAACTGGCATAAGGCGCGATCCCAAATGTCTTTGTTGTCAGTTGGTTAATTAGGACATGAACATGACTCAAAACTTCGTCTGGAATTTCGCTCAAGGTCCTCGCAAACATCCCATAATCTAATGAAATGGAGCAGCCACTTTTAAATGAACAACATTTCAGGCAAATTAAGCACAGCGAGCTCCTCGTCAATCGTCGCCCGAATCGAGGGTCGATTTCTGTCTGATGATGTCAACACACTCACATGTAGTTTGCTGTCATTCAACTCGAAATAAAATCAAGTAGAATTCCCGTTTCTAATACTAGATTTAGTTACTCTCATTAATGCATTTGAACACGCTATTAATCTGATTTGTTTGCGTCCAATTAAATACACGTTTTCTTATCAATTTGTTTCCCCTTTATCCCTTTTCTTTTATTTTTTATTTTGCAGACCAGTTCAGTTTCAGTTGTAGCTCAGATTCTAATAACCAACACGCTCAAAGTATGTTTATCTCTTTTATTGTTTTTCTTTTTTGTTGTACACAAATTTCTATTAACCCCCAAACATAAATCTCACACACAACAAGTGTTTCGGCCCCCTCTCCATAATAATAATAATATTCATTTGTTAAACATAACATTCACATTCCATTCCCATAATATTCTGCTTCCATCAAAGTCGTGGAATATGCTCATAAATGTGTCACTTTTATCTAACATTTCGATAACAATAAGCTCTAAGTACACAAAGTAGAGAGGGGATCTCTGTTTTTTTATGATGCTGTCAATGCCCATGACGATGATGAAAAGCGGCCTCAAGGCCCACAATTAATGCCACCGAATGCAGCGCAAAAATTGTACAATAAAATTGAAAGCTTCCCTCAGAGTCAACTCGTCTCGGTTTTCATCTGGTTTTTAATGGGCCAATTGTGTGGATGTTTTATATTTTTTATTAGAAGCAGCACAACACACATTGTTGTAGTACACATGTTGATGGGTTGCGGTAGGGATTTGAACCCCATCATAAAACTTTGACCCACTTTAACAGATAAGCGCCACAACGCAACCAATTAATGCAATAGCTCAACATATTTTCATACATGAACGAAATGGACTGCAAAATGTTCTCAACAACAATCTGGAAAGCTGCGCGAGCTGAATCCTGATTAAATGTTTTATGCACAATTTTATTACTCAGACACTCTCTCAATTGAGGTCATAAATGTTAATTGATACACAAACGTTTTGATTTCTAATCATTCTGATGGAGCACAGAAGCATTTCTATCTATTGAAAATACTCACTTTGATTAACCATCACAAATTTCCACATGAATAAATAAAATAATTTACAAATTTTATATTTTGCAAAAACACATTTCCAATTCCATTGACCAATATCAAATTTTATTCGACCTTGGCTGAGAAATAAATATTATTTTTGACTGTGTTGCATTGCAATGGAAATACTTGGGGATATATTTTGTTTCATTGCAGCTGCTTACCCTGCTGTTTTTTGATGTTGTTTTTTATGGGTTTGAGTGTGTATATCTATATCGTATAACAACAAGATCTGTTTCCGTGCAAAATAACACTTGAATAAAACGTATTTTTATTGCCAAGCGCCGCCTGCCAGCATTTTGATACCCTGCAATTATTATGAAAGTGAGCAAAGTAATTGAGGGAAATGTTTGAAATGTTGAACATATGGAAAGCTAACAAAATATTTTTGCAACTGCGTTTAAGAACTTATTTTTGAATATATTTTATTTAATGTGAATTACTCACTTTCAATTTTCAACACTCATTCTTGGTTCATGAAACACTTTTCATTGTCGTCAGATTTTATGTCGTTACTTTGACATGTTTTTCCCATGCTTCACTCGCTTCACCTTACAACAAACATTCAACAGTGTATTTATTTGAGTTTCATGAATTATTTTAAGCATAATATTTTTTTGCAATTTGCAGCTTGTTTACCATTGCATTTCGTTTATTGGCTTGCTAATAAACAGCATTTAAGCAGCATAAGTATTCGTAAATACTTTCCAGAAAACGCTGTTGGCATTCTTTGCACACATGCAGATACTTGTATTTACTTTAAATGTATACGAATATATATACTTTATGTATATATATATGTATAAAGTGTAAACAAACACCAACCATGTGCGGGCTCTTCAACAGCCAGACTGCAGAGTCGTCATGCTTTGGTCGAGGGTTCGTCGTTGTCGTTGTATTCGAATTCGTATTCGTATTCGTTATTTTATGAGCTCACGTTCATATTTTTGGCTGGACTCAAGGAGGCTTTATGGGTTGCTGCTTTGAGGCTTCTTCGCCGTTGTCTGCACAAATGTTACTTGAAACTTTGATTCAAGAGCAGCTGCAATATATATGAAATCATCATCACTGTTTGAATTCACAGAAGAGTTGACTCAGTGCTTCAACTGTGCAAATATTGTGTGCTATAAATGGGTCAATTAATTTAATAAGAAGTGGCAAAGACCAAAATAATGCTTAGGAAAACAAGCATATAAAGATTTTAAATAGCTGTCCACATAACTTATCAGTTATATTTTACTATCAATGAAATATTATGACATTGTTAGTACATTTAAAGAATTGATTAAATAATAAATTTCCAAGTCAGAACAAGGCTAAATATTACTGAAAATACAATTTCATTTGAATGCAATAAATAAAGTTGAGATTTTAAATTACAGTTCATATAACTTTTCAGATTTATATGCGATACATAAACTTTAAACTTTATTTTGCTCTTAATCAAAATGTATTAAAAATATGATATTCTAAATTTGATAGAATTCATTTATTAGAAAACTCCTATGGCAAAGCTATATATAAAACTATAGATTCAAGAAAACACAATTACATTTGACTGCCATCATAAAGAAAGTTTTTATGGCTTTGAATATCGCTCAAGAGCTAGAAGATGAAGAAGGTTTGATTTATTTTACTCCCAATATTCCGAAATTCAAAACATTATTTAGCAGCTAAGAGAGAAAAATTCGATTTATGTGCACATATTTAATATTTGCCCTATTCTGATATTCTAAATAAGAAGATTTAAATCTTACTCACAATATTCTGATATTCACAAAACTAACTCTTAATAACATTAGAAGAAGATCAACTAAGACCACTTCCATGATGAGTACTTTAACAAATTGTGCGTAATTGGAGACAGCAGTAAATACTCGAAGGAACACCAGAAATTTGTGATGCAATCATTTGTAACAATTGCCTCACCTTTTCCCTTCTCAATGCGGCAGTTATCAGCGCCAAATTCGCCAAACTTGCATCGTAGACTGCAGACAAACATCCAAAAATTTCCATAGTAGATTTTACCATATGCGTATTTGCAGCACATTCCACGCATCGTTGGTTGCATGCAGCAACATCGAGTGCTCCTGGCAGTTGCCATTTGCAATTTCGCCAACTCTTGATTACAGCTAAAAGCTGAAAATTGTTTATGCTAATTGCGTTTAATTTATGCATGTGTAAAGTCGCGTTGCATGTGCGTCTGCATCTGTACATGTGTGTGTGTGTGTGTGTGTGTGTTTGTGTGAGATGTTTCAACATGTTGTAAGAACAGCAAAAGAAATGCAAAGACAAAGCAACAACTTGTTGTTGTTGTGCTGTACACAATTGATATTTATTAGTTTGGCGCTGACGACGACGACGACGAGTCGCGGCAATTTTTGCGTGCCACAAATGTGCAATTATCGCTGCAGTTGCCACGATGCCACCCCGCCCCGCCGCCTGTCGTCGTCACCCACATACTCGCTGTACTCTCGACTTGACATTTGCATGGCAGGCAAAAGTTGGAGGAACAGGAGGAGAAGAGGCAAATACGCATTTGACATACGCGACTCGCAGACGCCAAACGCCATTTAAGGCTTTGCCACATGTGGCATGGCGAACGCCTTCTATGGAATTTATACAAATGTCAGGCAAATGTCGCAACTTGCAACTTCGTGACGCGTCGCTTAATCCTGGCTGGTGTCTATTTCGGCCAATTAATATGCAGTTAATAGTGTTAACTGTTTGACGCGTTTATTTATTGGCTCAAAGAAGCAACTGCCGAATAAATGACAGACAGAGGCGCCTCGCTGTTGCAGTTGCTGTTGCACATTTTGCATGTCAAGTGATGGAGCTGCATAAAATGTCTGTATACGTTGGATTGCATAAGAAAAGCAGAGCTCGTATTCGTATTCGTATACGTATTTGTGGCAGCCAAAGGCGATGAAAAATGCTTGCTGCTGCTGTTGTTGGGTGTGGTAAGGCCGTGTGGCAGTGGCACATTTCAAGTATCTGCAGTCTGCAGATGTAATGTATCTTTTTGCCTAAGAGCAACGACAACAACAGCAACAACAACAGCTGGTGGTGTGAATAAATAAGTTATCTGAATAAATTGCAGCTGAGCGTGTCAGATAAGTGAATTAGATTGCCACAAGAACTGTCTCTATATCTGTATCTGTAAAGGAATACCAGCTAAAGATATTTCGTAAAACTATTCGAAGAACATCTGGAAAACATTTCTCGCGCAATCTGCGAATGTGAAAGAATTTCTCGAAATTATCATTTCATACTTTCTTGCCGCAGCAATCGCTTTCTTTCTCTCCGCATTCTCGACTTTTCCAATGAGCACGTAAAGCCTACTTATCGGAGTCTTGGCCAAGTCAGCTGCTCGATAAATGTCGATAGTTTTCAATGCGTTTTTCGCGTTTCCTCACATGCACTTCAAGCATGCCCGTGGCATGCAACGTTCGGTGGCAATCAATTAAAAAATGCTGCACTAATTGTCGCATGTTGTGAAGCTTCGGCCGCCAGTGGACATTCATTTCAATTGAACAATTATATTGCTGGCGAGTTGCACTCAATTAAATATGTTTCGCCGCTGGCGCCACTTGACGATTTTGTTCTTTTCGTAGTCGTTTTTGATCCGCATCTGCGATTAGTGCCACGCCCTGAATCGAAAATGCCGTTGCGCTTCATTGAACTGTTAAGCAAATCAACAGTTGGGCAAACAAATGAAATAATTCAAATCATCAGCTGTCGAAGGGACCGTTTAGGCATGACCATGGCCAGGAAGTGGCCAAAAGGAGTGTGGGAGAGAAGTGCGGGGGGGGGGCACAAATCACAACTCACGCGAGACTTCAAGTGGCATTTTATGCAAATCACCCACAAATTGCCTGCTTGCCACTGGCCACTTGCCGCTTGCCACTTGATGTTGCCTTCGTTTGCTTTGGCAGCCAAGTATTAATAATTCTAGGCGTGCTCTAATGAGCGCAAATGTTTGTCAAAATGCTGACAGCTTAATTGAGCAGAAAATTTACATCAACAAGAGCAACAACAATGCGGAAAGTTCATGAACTAGAGTTGACTACAGTTATGCATTGTCAAGTTAGTTGGTTCAGAGATGCTGCTGCAACAAAAGTCCAAGTCATTTATCAACGTCAACTCTCAGCCCGCATTTACGGACAACTGCAACTGAAACTCAGATCGAGATTTGACTTTGACTGGGACAAATACCTGTAAAGTACAATTAGCTCATCGACGATGCGATGATGCGATGTTCCCCCTTTTTTCTTTTTGTTGTCGTACAAAATGGAAAGTAAAAGGCAACAAAAGAGCCATTGCAAATGGTTTTAAGCCCAGTTAAGAGCACATTTGGCAGCGGCTTTAATGCGACTTTAATAAGCAATGTAACTATCTTCGAAAGCATGGCAAATTGTTGTTGAACTGAAGCCCAAAAAGATTTCTTCGTAGAGTGAACTTTAATGACCAACAGATGCTGCTGCTGCGGTTACTTTCATTAGAATTTCCATTATCCACATGCAACATGAGTCATACCAAATAGTTTACAATAGTTTTTCATTACACACTTTGCATTCATATTCAGATTTATTATTTTCTTTTTGTTGCTACTATTGCACTACTGCATATTTCAATTTATATTCATTCAAATATTTGCATCAAGTTTTGATTTGCGCATTCAGAGTGCCACAGAGAATGTTTTGCTACCTGCTTGCAATTTGCATCCATATGTAAATTGAAAATCAAAATACAAAAATAAATACAAGCTAGTACTCACTCGCATACACTCATATGGGAATTTTCTTTTACGAGCATTTTAATTGCCAACAACACCCATGAAATATTTTACGTTAGTTACGAGTATTTTTGCTGCGCTGCGCAATTTTCCCCAATTTATTTATTAAATAAACATTTTTCCGATTATGGGCAGCTGGTTTTTGCCTGCAATTGCCTTCTTTATTTATTCTTGTGGTTTTGTATAATCAAATATATGAGTAATGTTTTGCCAAATTGATTGTTTTATTTTCAAAATAAGAGTGCGAGTTGAAATATAATACGGAAAACAGGATTACTCAAGTAAAGCAAATTTGAACTTATTTACAAATATTTATATTTTATTTAATTACTAATTAAAGTTGACTTCCAGTTCAATCGGTTTAAGTTGTCAATTTTTGTTTAAATTTAAACATTTGGGAATCTTAAAGAATTTCTCAAATTATCATTTCATAGTTTCTTGAGTCTGCAGTTTTTAAAGATTAATTATTTATAAAAATAAAGCAAATTTGAACTTAGTCACAAATATTTATCTTTTATTTAATTACTAATTAAAGTTGACTTCCAGTTCAATTGGTTTAAGTTGCAACTCTTGTTTAGATTTAAACATTTTTCTATAAAACATTTCTCGCTGCATTAACGAATGTTAATTCGGGACATTCTAATTATCATTTTATACTTTCTTGAGGCAACAATTTTTAAAGATTAATCATTTACAAAATAAAACAAATTTCAACTTAGTCACAAATATTTATCTTTTATTTAATTACTAATTAAAGTTGACTCCCAGTTCAATCGGTTTAAGTTGCCAACTTTTCTTTAAATTTAAATATTTGCGAATCTTAAAGAATTTCTCAAATTATCATTTCATACTTTCTTGAGGCATCAATCTTTAAAGATTAATCATTTATAAAATAAAGCAAAATTGAACTTAGTCACAAATATTTAGCTGTTGTTTAATTGCTAATTAAAGTTCACTCCCAGTTCAATCGATTTAAGTTGCAAACTTTTGTGTAGATTTAAACGTGCGAATCTTAAAGAATGTCCCGAATTATCATTTCATACTTTCTTGAGGCATCAATCTTTAAGGATTAATCATTTATAAAATAAAGCAAAATTGAACTTAGTCACAAATATTTACATGTTATTTAATTGCTAATTAAAGTTGACTTCCATTTCAATCAATATAAATTGCCAAGTTTTGTTTAGATTTAAACATTTTTCAATTGCTAAGTTTAAACAAACATTAAGTGCGAGCAGCTGTTGGTGAATGAATTCCACCTAGTGCTGCCCTATTGTTAGCTATTTTTGTGGTGTTTTCATTTGAAAAGGCCCGAAAGAATCTTCATTGAATAGAACTGTTTATGCTTTGCCGCCTAGATGTTCTTTTTGACCTCACTCTCACGCTCTCTCCTCTTACACACCTTTCGATTTGTTGTTTGTACTTTACACACAGATTTTGTGCACTTTGGGGTAATTAGCAAATTTGTTTGGCCCTGAAATTTACCAAATGGTCTGTGCTCGCCTTTAGCGTGGCTAACAGACTGTTTAGAATTTGGCCGCAAAATGGGCCAAAGATAAGCACAACTCAACTCAACTGAACTCAACATAGCTCAACAATAAACAGCAAAAGGGAAACAGAAACCGGGCGCAAAAACAAAAAACAAATACAAAAAAAAAAAACACGAAGAAAATCAATAATGATTTAAAATTCAAATGGGCAAACCATGAACCGGAATATGGCGAGTGCTGTAACCGGCAAATGCAAATTGGAAAAACAGATAATGAAAAACCAAAGTGGGGCTCTGCTTTGGGGCCACGCAGCCACGCTAATGAAATTAAAAATTGATGCTTTGGGGCCATAGGCGCAAATATATATGTTGGTGGCGTATACTTAATATATATGCCGTATTTGTATTTATCTAGGCAAATACTATACATTGAGCCAGGCCTGGCCATGCCATACAAAACAAATGTCATTTAATAAATTGGAAATGTGGGCGGACCCCCAAATGGGGGAAAAGGGAAGGGGGAGAAAGTGCGCTGCTTTTCCATGCCTGATTGATTCTGCGGCGTTGGCGGCAGTGGCTGACAAGCAACCAACCAATAACCACCACGAACATCGACTGCAGCCACAAGAAAGACAAACGCCGCCAAGTTGCCGCCAAGTTTTTGACGCGTCTTTTGATGAAGTTGCCAAAGCAAGCAACGACGATAGACGACGCCGTTTTGCGTTTGCGTTTTGCGGTCGCCGTTGCTCAATCTTTCCTGGTTGCAACAAGCCGTTGACATCAATTAATTGTAAGGCGGAAAAATTGACTATCTAGCCAGGCAGACAGACAGACAGACTTCGAGGCCAGCCAGACAGACAGACCGATTGCCAAGTAAATGATTATTATTCGCTAGAAATTCGAAGCGACTCGCATGGCGCGCTCTCTAACTCAATTTCCTAGTAACCTCACTACACTTCATGCTTCATGCTACTTGTTGCCAGTTCCAGTTGCAGCTTGTTGTGGGCGTTGACGCCTCAGTGGAGAGTCTTCGCTCCATTTGCGCTTCATTAGCCATCTCAATTTATTTCTCCTTTACACGCCAATTAATCAGATTATGTCAAAATGTGTCACTGGGTTAATGCAAATATACAACTTGTAGTTTGCCTCCCTCCCTCCCCATTCTTGCGCCCCTCTCTCTCTCTCTCTGAGTGGTTGATGGTCTCTATCTAACGCCTGTCTCTGGCCTGTCTGTTATGGCATTCAATGTTGTTTAGTTGTTTGGTCCAAGATTTGCATTTGATGCTCGAAATGCGCTTAGTGCTACTTAATTAGTGAACTGAAGCTATAAACAATTTAAAGCCGATTAAGACACACACACTATCGGTACTATTTGTGTCTCCCGTATCTCAATTCCCTGATTGATGTTCGCATTATTTATGTTATGCCATTCAATAAGACGATCAACTACAACTTTCTACTTTAGATAAATTGTACTTATGTGCAACAATTAATTACGAAAATTACGACATTTCAACATTTCGTTAGCGGGAACTATTTATAAGATTGCAGAAATTTCTCTTTGAATTCTTTATGCTTTAAATAAAGATCATCACTTTAAATTGCTCATAATTTAAATAGTAAAGCATGTAATCAAATCTGTGTTTGGTGGGAAATATTTCTTTAGCAGCTGAGCTGCTTAGTTTTTTTGAAAGCCATAAAATTTCAACTTAATGTTTTTAATAGTCAAATACAGTCAAGATCAGCTCATCAAACTTGCCATAATTCAAATACTAAATTAAAGAAGTCCGATGAAAAACTGTATGCAAAGATTTGTT
Source organism: Drosophila albomicans (assembly GCF_009650485.2). Classification (NCBI taxonomy): domain Eukaryota; kingdom Metazoa; phylum Arthropoda; class Insecta; order Diptera; family Drosophilidae; genus Drosophila; species Drosophila albomicans. Next base: position 13,005,599 of record NC_047631.2, read on the forward strand.
CATATTTCAGCAGCTGAATTGCTTTGATTTTATAAATCCATATCTTATAGAAATTAATGTGTTAATGCTTAAACACAGAAAAGATTAAATACTTAATAAATGAAGTATGATTGAAGACATTGTGTAAGGCTTTTTTATATTTCAGCAGCTGAATCGCTTAGTCTTTACAAAGCCAAGACAAATAATATCTTATAGAAATTTCTTCCTATTGATTAAACATTGTCAATATCAACTCTTCAAACTTGCCATAATTTAAATCCTTTATCCGAGGAATGTGATGAAAAATGCTGTGAAAAAATTTGTTCATATTTCAGCAGCTCAATTTAATAGACTTTATAAAACCTTCACAAACAATACCTTATGGAAATTTCTAGTTAATGTGTTTTATACAAAGATCAACTCTGTCATAATTCAAATACAAAATCAAAGGAGTGTGTTGAAAACAGCAGATGAATTGCTTTGTATTTATAACGCCATAATAAACAATATCTTATAGAAATTAATGAGTTAATGCTTAAACACAGTCAAGTACTAAATCATCCAAGTGTGATTAAAAGCATCGTGTATAGCTAACTTTGTTTATTTCTCACCAGTTGAACTGTTTGGTTTTAATGAAAAATATCTATAATTTTCAAGCTTTTGTTTACATCGAAAACTTTGTATAAATTTGTCAATTCTTTGCCGTTACTTCAGCAGCACATTAATCACTTCATTGCTGACTTCTATGGTCTTTACAAATTTGTTCAAACTCCAGATCAATTTCCCATCAGAGCGAGTACAAATAAAGTATTTACATGCAGATCATCTCCAACCCTGCCCCACAGTGTTTGTATTGCCTTGACTTGAATACCCAAAAAAAAAAAAATGAAAAAATTGAAAAACAAAAATTGACAAGAGATCATCAATAAATAACAAAAGCCGCAGCTGAAAATCTCAAATGAAAACAATGTAAAAACAAACTTGTGTCTGTGTGTCTGTTCATTCTTTTAGCATTCGACATAAAGCCATTAAGTGACACACCCCGCCTACAAAAACAACAAAAAAAAAGCGAGTTCGAGTGACTCGAAATAGATCTCTGAGCATATTTATCATTTTTCACAAACTGAAACAGGGCAAAAACCTGGGCTTGGTGCAAAAAAAAATCGAATGACTGACTGAATGAGTGAATGAGTGACTGTCGCTGTGTCTTTCCTTCTCTGCAATTGGGATTGGAGCAATGTGCTTAATCACCCGTGATAGCTTCAACTTGTGCTCGTATTTGGTTGCGCCTCATTGGCGTTCCGCGTGCGGAAGTTGAGAAAACAAAAAAAACGGAAATTGAGCCATAAAATATTGTGACTAAATTATGTTTTGGCTAAAACGCTGTTTAAAACTTTCAAAATTATTTTGGCTGCATTTCACAACGAATGCGTCGCATTATTATCATTATGCTTTGTGAGCATTTTCATTTACATTTTCATACTTTATTCTCTGCTATATTTAAGCAGCAACAACAACATCTGCGGTTATTATACTTATTTGTTGGCTGTAAAAGTCTCTCGCTGAAAATGCCTATTTGCACGAGTTGTAAAAGGACTTTTTTTTATAACTCATTAAAATTATTATTGTTCTTACACTCCAGCACTGCCACGCCCCCTTTGTGTTCACTCGTTTCAGTCTGTTAGTTGCGTAGGTGGCAAACGTTGAAAGGTTACGCCTTTAAGTGCACCTTTTTTAAGTGCCTCATGCCTCCTGCCACCTGCCACAATGTTGGTGTTTGAGTTGAGGGTGGCGTCACGCCCTCGTCTTCGTTTTCTTCTTTAAGTTATAATGCCAAAATTTGCGTGAAATTTGTGGCAAATTTTAGCTAAAATTTGATGAAAATTACTCTTTGCTGTTTCTCTGTTTGCTGTGGCAAGCAGAAGGTGGAGCGTCGTATAACTTTTGGCAAAGGTTGCCAAAATGTATTTTATTCATATTTAAGTTATAAAAGTTTACTTTTTGCCTGAGCCAGCTGCAGACTAAAGAGGTCTGTGTAAATGATATGCAAGGGAGAAAGAGAAAGATTTTCACAGAATATTTAATTCAATTTGCTGAACTTATATTTCACTAGATTTTGACCTCAAACTTGATAGTTGCATATACAAATTTCTTCAGTTATGATCTTTATATATTTATATCAGCTGACTATCATGCTTTATGTGTCATACTCGTATATCATTTAGCTGGCCTGTCAGCTGCCAAAAGTTTATCTAACGATTTGCCTTAAACGTTTTACCAACGCGTTGCCAGCCACACAAAAGGCAGAGCTGGCAATTTTTTTTCTAGCTCTTGTTGTTGGCGCCTCGTTGCATTTAGCTGAAAGCCATTGACTACACTTTATTAATGGCTTCATGCTTAGCTATTTGAGGTTGGATGCCATGTACCAAGCCCGTCGTTGTCTACCCCCTTTTTTGGATATAGCATTTATCGCATGTCTGCTGCACTTGCACTTAATTTTATCTATTATGCTCCATTTTTGTCATTGTCTAACGAAAATGAAGATTCAATGCCATAAAGGAGAGCGCACACGATGAAGCCAGTCAGCCAGTCAGCCAGTCAGAAGCTAGTCAGGGAGGTGGCGAACACTATTGTTGTCTTCGGCACATTCTCACATCCTGCCAACACATCCTGCTGGCATCCTTTCATCCTTTCAGCAGGCAGCAGCAGGTGTGTGTGCCATGAAAAGTTTTACAGCCACTTTCCACAGTTGTTCCTGTGCTGGCGGCAGCTTGCTTCGAAAATGTGATAAAATGATTATAAAATAATTTTCACAAACAAAAGAACAAGCTGCACATTGGAGTGCTCACACGTTCCGAGTACGTTCTGGACTTATACTTTATTCTCATGCTCTCAGCTGCTGCATTTGATACGTGCGTCCATTTTTGGCATTTAGAAAACTTTTACAAAGGCCGCAAACTGTCCAACACGTTGGCCAGTTGCTCTAATTGAATAGATTATACAACTGTGCGTCTATTCTGGGTTTTGCTTTAATTGTCTCTTGCATCTGCAAGTTTTATAACTAATTTTTACCAGATACATAGCTCAAAGCTTATCCTGCAGCTGGCAGCTGCTTTAACCTTTTGGCCACAGTTGCGTTTGATAACTCAAAATTTTACTATTTGCCATAAATTTTACTCATATTTTGATGTTCTCTGCATTTATTATTTATCAAAATGCGTCATCATAAAAGCGTGAATTACTATCCACGCGATGCAAATAAATAAGGCGAATTCTTTAACTTTCCAAACTGAACCACAGCAAAAATGCTTAAGCGATTTTGCATAAAGTTGTACTCTATAAAGTTTACACTCTTTTTGAAGATCACATGGCAGTCATTTATTATATGAAACGTTAAATATGCTGCTGATTTTCTGATAGATATTTGGTTTTGACTTCCGCTGTCAGTCACTATGATTATGAGTGATAAGCTTACTCGATAAACTGCAGCAAGTTGATAAGTATAAAATATTTATAATATTATATTTATACATATGAAATCTCTTTAATCATAGTAAAGGTTAATCTAGCTTTATTGCTTTATTATTTATTTGCATTTTATACAACCTAAAGTTATCATATTTTATCAAAGAATCACATTAATTTGCTTAAGCAAGAAATATTTGTCTAAGTCTGTGTAATACTTATTTCACTAAACTCATGTTAATTTTCTCTTGCTCAAGCACAAATAAAAATCACTTTAAGCTGTGCTTAATAAATATTATCTGCATGCAATTGAAATGCCCACTCTGGCAGCATAAATAATGGCAATTAATTGTAATAACCATGTCATGCTGACAAACAATGGCACAAAGGCAACCACCGTGTTGCATACAGGCCACACACAAGCCACATAACATAACACACTCTGCCCCACCCACCCATCACTCTCTCCACTCCACTCCCCTCCTCGAAGACATCTAAAACCACGCGGAGCCAGATCGCAACAACATTTGTAGACAACGAGCAAAAGCAAAAGCAAAAGCAAAGTTCTCGCTGGGCCATTGGCAATGCAATAAACAAGTCTTAAGGTTCTAGACCAATGGACCAGTTTCTAAGCCACATTCAAGAACACACACACACACACTGTCGCACACTCACACACACACACACACACACTCTCTCGCAGCGCAGTCCTTCAATTTGTACGAATGCGTAGCAGCAATTTGAAGCAAATTGCTGGCAGGCGGATACACAAAGTAAGTGCACCTGAAGAGAGTGGGACAAGGAATGAGGAGAGGGAAAGCGGGGGTGGAGGGTATCAAGTTGCCCGCCTGCCTTCTGCCAGCTGATGCAGCTCACATTTGCAACTTTATTTATCGCAACGAAAACATCTTGTAAATTTTCCACGTTATTTTCGCCTCAAGACGCGCTTCGCCACGACTTCAGACTCGACTGTGGAAAATTCAACAATTGATTCCATTTGCCATTCCACCCACTAAAAGCCTTTGGGGCCAGTCCGTCTGTCTGTCCGTTCGTCTGTCCTTTTGTACGTTTGTCGTGCGATGCCAAACGAAATTGATATGAAAATTCGTTTAACCAAAAGCCTTTTAAGCGAGGCGCGCAAGCAGCCACGCCTTTTGGCCTAAAGGCGCGCCATCCTTGAATTCAAGACTTGCAACTGACCTCCTTCTACTTCGCCTTCGCCTTTTCCTTCTCCTTCTGAAGTTTCCGATTCCCATTCCGATTCCGAATCCGATTGCAAGAGGGTCTCCTCTCTCTCTCTCTATGCTCTTGGCACAGCTTGTTGTGATCATTTGTTTGTGATAAATTGTGCCATGTCGCTTGCCACTCTTGACTTCTATTGCAGCCCATGGCCAAAAAGCACCCCTCAAGTTGCAATTCTCGGTTAACTGGGCTAACTGCAAGTTGTGTATAAATTTTTTTCATGTTATGCGCATTTGTGGCGCCTGCCACATGAATTGCGCCAAATGGGCGTGGCAAATGACTTTATGCATGACGCATGAGAATTGCCCTCGAAAAGAATTTATTGCGATTAAGCAATTTGATTGATTCGCGCGAAAGTGAATAACAAATGATCTGTAGTTAGTAGAAACATTTATGTCAAATCCAATCTACACTTTCTTCATTCATATTTCACACTCGAATCTGCATCTTCAACAAACTCTCTGATTGTTTATGTTAATTTTGAAAAGTTGTTATCTATTGTTTAGACACGAAGTTCATTAGTTCAATGTGTGTGTGTGTGTGTGTGCTTATCAATGAGTCTAGATCTAGATACATTTATTTAATCGTGTGTTCTATGGCCTTGTACTAGGGACGCGGCATTCATTAAACACTGAAAACAAAACAAAACGAAAAACAACACAAAAAGAATAACAAACGACATTTTGAAAACAATAACAAAATGTGAGATGGAAATACGCCCACACATTTTCCATTTTCCATTTCATTATATCCACACATTTCCCTATTGTTTGTGTCTCTTGAGCAACAAATGCATTTCGGTTACGATTCACGCACTCTAACAACAGCAGCAACAACAGCAACAGCATTGACAATGGGACTCAGAACTTAACATGAAATTATGCATGGACGGGCACCCAGAATGGATCACTTAGGCGACAGAGGGGAGAGCGAGGTTGGGCCACTACAGGGCAGCGGGGGGGAAGTTGAGTTCTCCAACTGGCAAAAGCCAAACAGAGCGCAACAATCCAAGAGAGACGACGACGACAACGCGACGAACAAAAGCTGTAATGAAAAGACTGAGCTGAGCAGCACATTATGCACTTTTGCTTTTTATTTCCATTGAAATACAATAAATTACAAAAATACGAAAAACTGATGAAAATTTCCGGTTGCCAACTTACATACGATGTTGTATACATACATACGTGTACGTCTGTGTTTAAATGTATGCAAATTTAATAATCCGCAAAAAGGCAAAAGTGCTCCCTGTTGAGCATAGGAAGGTATTATCATTCGCTTGAAGAAACGTTTCCGATGTTGTAAAAATTAAGAAAATGTTGCTATATGACAAAGAATTCTTTACTTAAAATCGTTTGCTTGAAGAAACGTTTCCGATGTTGTAAAAATTAAGAAAACGTTGCTGTTTGTTATTTAAAAAGAGTTTACAAATTCTTTAATTTAAATTCTTAAATGACAATCAATTAAGAAGTCAACAGATTTCTAGGGAAATATGCAAACTCATCAATCAAGACAATTACGAATAAAAACACAGATGATTGAAAGACATTCTTCAGTTGCTCAAAACACGCAAATTCAATAATTTTAAGGCTTAGAAAAGTATAAAAATTTCAGAGTATTTGTCAGTCATCTACTCACTTCTGTGCTTCGTCCATTATTATTATTCTCTGAATCAGAGTTGAATGCACTATGCAAAGTCGTTGGCTTGCAGCGACTGTTTTCAGCTGGCAATTTTTGTGTTTGTGTGTTGACAGAAAATTATCAAAAATGATTACACGCAAGCTGATTAAAAATGCACAAAGCACACAGCTCAAGTCGAGTTTATAAATTGTTCTTTCATTGAGCTGTTGCGGTGCTCAATCAAACTGCAATTATCTTGAGCACGTGCCATGGGCATAAAACTATTGATAAGACTAACTAAAAAGAAAGAAAACCTTTTGTGTTTTTGCTTCTGATTTGATTTGTATCACAAATTTTTTGGAGAGACTTTCATTGCGGTCCATGAATCAGCATTTTCATTCGCAATTGCTGCGACTTTCCATGACTTGAAATTACAAGTATTACTCTCGTATTCTTGTCACGCTTGTTGATCTTTCTCTCTCTCTCACTCTCCTCTCCCTCAACTCTCACCAAGTTTAGCCCTTTTTTTTCGGCTGGTCGATCGAAAATCTGTGAATCTGTATCGGTTAAAAAATATAAAGAGACACCTGGAGATCGTGACGAGTTATGAATGTGACGACCGCAGGCTTTCTATTCGCATTGTCTTCCCAGAGGCAGCAAAAATACAACTACAAAAAAAGCTGCGGCCTGCTGGCCACTTAATTAGTTTTAGAAACCGCCTCAAAAGTGTTTTCTTTGGCGCAGGTAAACGGATTTAGCATTTACCAATTCTGTCTGCCGTCTGCCCGCCTGTGGTTTCACATAAATAACCAAATTCAGAAGATTTATTTATTGTTATTGTTGCTGCTCTGCTGCTGTCCGCAAATCGCCAGTAAAAAGTTTTGCAGCAACGCATGTGCTCAGCATTTCGTATTAGTCGAATTGAAAGTGAAAATCATCCAAAAATCGGATAGATTAAAGATAACATTTTGTGTTGATCACATGTGTTGCGAATTGCCAAGTTACCCAAAAATAATAAAATGGTTTAAGGTTGAGCTCAGGGTGAAGCAAAGCCGGCGCCTTGCCTTTAATTTATGCGTATTAAATAATGAATAGATTCAATTAATTATGCGAGCTGTAGAGTCTAAACAATTCTTCATGCTGGTCTTTTATCCTAGCGCTTTTCAATTACACAATCCACACACACACATGCGAAGAGTGTTCATAGAATTGCCACAGATTGGTGTGTTGGGGTTTGTTTTTCACTTTTAGCGAAATATATTTGCATATTGAAAAGCAATGTCCAAACAACAACAACAAGAACAGCAACAACAACAAGAACAGATTCCTATATTCATCCTTCAGCATGAATGCGGCATTCTGTCAAACCGAATGCGGATTTCGTATGCAAGGCAACGTAGCAGACCAGATACCAGATACCATATGCATATTTTATAATTTAGAAGACACAGAGCGTAGAGGGGAGAGAGTGGAGTGTGTGTCTATGTGTGTGTGTGTGTGGGTGGGTGGGGGTAAAAGTGAAATTCATTGGAATTTCTCTCACGTTCGAGTCGGGAGAAGAGTACATCAATCAAAATTGAAATGCATTCACTACGTAAATAATTTGCGATGCATCAACAACAACAACAACAAAAGGTCTGCTAATGATAAATTCGCATAATAGTTGATAATTCTCAGCACTTGTCACATCAATTGCAATCAAGATATATAAAACGCATACAACACAAACAAACAGAAAAAAAGTTGGCATATTTTCAATTACCACACCATTGAAAAAGTCGCTGTGAAAATTCTACAACTTGAAAATTTATGCATGCCACAAAACAAACAACAACAACATGCAACGCACAAGTTGTTTATTTGAGTGGAGTGGGGAGGGAGGAGAGTGGAGTGAGCTTTGCATGTTGCCACAACTAATTAGACACTTGTCATTCGTCATAATGTTGTAATAAATACCGTTACAATGTCATTACCGGCATTACTTGACGGTATTCCGGTATTTCTTTACTTTTTTTCTTCTTGTTTCATGTTTCTCTTTCTGTTCGTTGTATTTGGAGAACTTTGCATTCTCTTTCCCTCTCTCTCTCTCTCTCACTCTCTGTTGTTGTTTAACTGGTCGCCATCGTCTGTCGTCGTCTGTCAATGGCTTGTTAGCTTTCTTGTCTCTTGTGAACCCGCCCAGTGTTACCCCTTCCCTCTCTCCCTCTCTCTCTCTTTCTCCCACCTCACCTCGTCATCTCCTTGACTTTGTTTAAAACTTTGTTTTGCTTTACGGCTTAGAATTTTAATGAGCTTTCGTCTACTGCGCTTTTTTCACTTCATTCTGAAATATCATCTTTTTTCATGGGACTCTCCCTCTTCTCCCCCACCTCCACTCCTCCCTCTCTCTCTGTCTCTTTCACTCTCTACTCACGCACGTAGAACATGATAAGCAGGAGTACGTGGAACGCTCTTTACCCATACTCTGTACTTATTCTGGTTTTCTGTAGGGTCATTGCTTAGTTGGAAGTATTAACTACTTGACACTTTTCTTGTTGGGCAATGTTCTCTTGAGTTACGTTTTTTGTTGCCTACAATTAAATAGATTACACTTGCAAGTGCTTTAAAGCAAAATGCTTATGTCCACTTGTGTGAGCTTTAAAGCTGCTTAAAGCTTGTCAACAGTGCTGATTGACTTTTCTTTTGATGAGTATCGTGTACTCTTCAAGAAATTAAAAGGTTAAGCATTTAAGCAAATATCAATATTATGTCTAGTCTTTAATTTTTTTGTATGATGGTTTTGACTGTTAATTGAATGCACTTTATAATCATTAATAATATTATTCTATACTTTATCAATCTATCGTTAAAATATCGATCTAATTGCTTGAGTTTGGCTTGGATTTCTGTGCGCTTTAAAGCTGCATAAAGCTTGTCATCGGTGCTGATTGACTTTTCTTTTGCTGAGTATTTGATTACTTTACTCTTATTATTAAAAAGGTTGATCGTCTATGGAAATTATTAATATTTATTTAATACACTTTATAATATTCGATATTGTTTCTAGGGAATGCGCTTCCTTGTATTATCAAATTTTTGTCATACAATAGATATCTTTGCTTGAGTTTTATTTGGAAAACTCTAGCAAGAGCTGTAAAGCACTTGCTCAATTATGCGAGCTTTAAAGCTTATTAAAGCTTATCATATGTGCGGATTGACTTTTACTAAGCTTCTGTAGGAACTATCGATATTATTAACGTACTTAATATGCATTTTTGTATTAGAGTTTCTGATTGTAATGTCTTTTCTTTAAACATCAAGAAGATTATCTGGCACTATAAGCTGGAACTATTTTCTTCAGTTGAATATTAAATTTCTTACTATCGTTAAACTGTCGATATGCTTGCTGCCCTCTGAGAGTTTAACCTCTTGTTTACTCGTTTCCTTTAAATTGCCTTTAACTCATTGACAGCCTTTTGGTCCAACTGCCAACTTACAAGAAAGAACCTTATCTTATTAACTTGTTATATACTTGGTGGGATTCCGCTTGTGTTTCCCACCTTTCTGTTGGCTTTCCCCCCGTCCAACTCTACAAACAACATATCACATTGTCACACATGTCGGAAACTCTGACGACAACAATGTCATGGCTCAACTCTGAGCGAAGTCTTCAGCGGAGGAAACTTGGGTGTCTGTGGCACATTGAGGAACTTATCTAAGGGCAAATATTGCCCAACATAATTTACACACGCCCAGCAATTGTGCAAACAAAATGCAGCCGACAACCTTTTGCCTGAACTGAAAACACAGCAACAGCAACAGCAACAACATTAACAGTGACAATAACAAATTGTTAACAGGGCGGGACGGAGGGGCCCTGAGAAATTTCGGCGTAATTTAGTGGCTTATTTGAGCACTTCGATAAGGCGCGAGTAACAACATTTGCAGTTGTAGTTTGTAGTTCTAGTTGTAGTTGTAGTTGTTGCTGCTTGGGTGCAGCTAACTATTTGGCTAATAGTCTCTCGTGTCTCGTGTGTAGTTTAAAAATAAGAAGTGAATCCTGTTTAACCGGTCTACAAAAATAGAAGCGTTCATTACGCAAGAATGTGCCCTAAAACGATGCAACAACAGCAGCCAAGTGCCTAAGAAGAAGCAGCGAGAACCTGAAATCTGCATAGTCGAAAGATTAATTAACCCAACGCAACAACCCAGCAACAAAAACAACTTGAGCAACAATAACAACAACAACAACGATGCGACTATTTACTGCAACAACGCCGGCAGCGACGTTGTCGCTTAGCTCCAGCGACGAAGCTGGCGAAATTATAGAGAACGCTCACATCGATGACAGCGGCAAGAGAAGACAAACTGCAGCAGCAGAAGGTGGAAGAGATGGAGCAACAGCTGCTGCTGCTGCTGCAAGTGTTGGTGCCACGATCTATAGCAATCACAGCAAGTCAAGGTCATTGGAACGCTATGCCGGCGCACCTTCGCATCAGCAAATGCAACAGCAACTCCAGCTGCCGCCCTATTCCACGCCCACGAGCAGCACACAACGCCGCCTGCTGTCGCCCTTTCGCTCGATGAAGCGTCGCAGTCGCAGCAGCAGCAGCAGCGGCGAATCCCAGGGCTACAATCACTTGGCTGTGGTTGTGGCCAATGCAACAGCTGCCTCCGCCTCCACCGGACACCAGACGAAGGCGAGTTCGCAGAGTGGCGACAGCGGCACCGGCGGCACAGAGCTGGAGCATGAGCTGGAGTTGGAGCTGGAACTCGAGCTTGATCACGATGAGGAGGAACACGATGAGAGCAGTCAGCTGAGTCTCAGCTATTCACAGCTCAGCAGCAGCGGTTGCGATGAACCCGATGCGGATGATGAGGCAGCTCCGGGAGCAGCGTCCGCTTCAGTGGCGCATTCAACGCCCTCGATTGTGGTGGTGGATGTTGCCCAGCAACATGTTGCCAACGACCAAAGGCGTCGCAACATGTTGTCGCTGTACTCGTCATCGTCGGAGGACCAGCTACATTGTCGCATCGGCGACATTACGCTCATGGATGACACGTATTCCACATGCGATCCACAGAACGATGCGGAACGCATGTTTCTCCAAATTGTCGGCATGTTGCGCGACGAAAATGAGGTTTGTGTCTTGGCTAAGCCCGAACGAACTTGTTGCTCACTCACACACAAAAAGGCTGAACATAAATATTACGCAGCGGCGGCTCTCGTCTCGTGCCACATACGACATAACACACTTACTTGCATAATTGCCACAATGACACATTTAAGCCTTACCATTTTAATTAAATCGCATCTTCTTTGCCTTTCCCTCTGCCTCTCTTTTTCCCTCTCCCACGCCTGCCATTAAAATCTTGATTAATGCACAGCGACTGCCCCATTAAGGATTGGCCAACAAAAAATATAAATGTACATTTATATATGCAATTAAGCTCTATCGATGTGATGCGGCACGACTTTACTTTAAGCATTGCACTTTCAATCACACGCCCAATTCCCAATTAATTAAATGTACAATTTATGGGCTTAATGCCCAAAACGAAAGCAAACGAAAGTCGGATTTAAGTCGCTTTATTTCTTATTGTCACAATGTTTAAATGTTGATATAAAATACGTTAAAGTGTTGCATTTATTTGTGCTTACATTAATTGCTTGAAGCTACGAATTCAAATAAGGAACCATAATTAAACAATAAATTTCAATTTGTCCGTCTGTATAATTATTGTAAATGCAAAGTTGCACATGATTGTAAAATGAAATTTCCTTTTAATGTCAAAATTGTTTCGGCAAACAGTTTCCTTAATAATTGAAAGTATCGTTCATATTACTTGCAGCATTTAATTGCCATCAATCTAAATATTCATTAATTTGAGCAATTACTTCCACATGCAAATCAAATACCAAAATATTAATGCATTTATTAATTTATTTCAACACAACTTCAAAGTGTCAATTAAACATTCGAGCTGTGAGCAATTGATCAATCAAACTAACTTAAAGCCGGTCAAGTCTGGTCTGCCAATCTAGCTGACATTGCAACTGACAGCGGATGCTGTTGCATGCCCCAAAGGAGCTCAAGTTGAGCCAGAGCTGCTGCCTTGGCAAATATGATGACAGCTTTGCTTGTTTAGTTGGCCACGTGAAAGCAGAGCAGAAAGAAGCTGCACTCAGCTGGAAGAAGAAGCTCCTGGGGCACGTTTTAAATTGTGCTGCTTATGCTGCCACAATGACTATATTGACTTTGCAAACGATTCCTCAAAGCATATTTTGCTAGCTTTGGCGCTTTGTTCGTTGATTAAAAAACATCCAAAGAGAGGTCATTGAACTGCTATCAGCAGCGAGTTTGTGTTCTTTGATATCAAACGATTTCTTGTCGTCGTCGTCGTCATCGGCGGCGGCGGCTTGTTGCCACTAATTAGTGACGCTGCCGGTAGCGTGGGATGTGGCAGGTTGCATATTTATTGTAAACATCAAATTATTGATTGCAGCGCACCGACGACAACCGCAGCAGCCTCTGTGTTGTCGCCAATGCTGCGGCCTTTGTTGCAGCTGCCACTGCTGCACCCCGTTTTGCTAATTAAGCAGAAGTACAATAGCAAACAATTGTTGTTGTTGTCGCTGCTGTTGATGGAGCAGCAAATTGCAACTTCAGATTATTTTTACGCTTAATTAGCTGCAGCACAAATCAGCAAAGGAAGCCTTTGAGTTCAGTTCTCTGTTCCTGCCAAAAGGCACAATCGATGATTGATAAGACTGCCCTTTGACTTTGCCATTGCCAGCAATGGAAAAATAAATTAAATCTGCAAACAAAATCGAGTTTATTCCAATTGCAATATGCAAAGGCAAATATTTATTTTAATTGTGCTGCCAAACTTGGCAAATGCCATTAGCATGCAAACCAAATAAAACTTGCAATAAACTAAGAAAAATAGATTGTTAAATAACTAACAATTCCTTGGTCGACGACGACGACGACGACACATGTAAAATGGTCCGTGCATGCATTATGAAGCATAAACTTGCCCCGGGGAACGAGCTGAAACGGCAAAGTTCAAAATCAGAAACACAAACTTGAAGAAAACTGAATTACAAATAAAAACCGAGCAGCAGCAAAAGCAGAAGCAACTGTAGCAGCAGCAAAATAACTATAACTAAATGAAATAATAGAGTAAACGGTGGCAAGGTGGCTTGGTTGCTGGCTGACTGGGGGGCAAGACTGTGTCTGGCCGTGTCCTGGCATCCTGTGTTGGCTTCTTGCACATTGCAAGTCAGATGGAAAGTTTTGCTGCGCAGGTAAATGCATTTTGCTTGTTGCATGCATTTCCCATGCAAAATGGCAGCTATGAAAGTTTTTGTTGCACAAACTCCCAAAGGGGACGACGACGACGACTGCGACTGCGACTCCGCCAAATGGTCTGCCAAAGTGAAATTGAAAAGCGAAAATGATGAAAATGTGCAAAATGAAACGTGTGCCATGCAACAGCAGCAGCAGCAGCAACAACAACCATTAGTTGCTGTAGCTGTGGCATCAGTTGCCAGCCTCAACTCCCGCTGACAGTTTCGACTTACAAAGCGTTCAAATTGGCAACAGCAAAATGATGCTGCAGTCTTCTTTCACCTGCCACATGGTGCCTTCTGCTGCTCTCCTCTGGTTGCGCATAAAAGTTAAAGCTCACTTTTTGCTTTTTATTGCTAATGAAGAGCAGCACACAAAGGGACTGAGAATGGGGAGAGTAAAGAGAGAAAATACCTTTGAGTTATTTATATGAAAATTTTAAATTGCGACCCGCTTTATGATGGCCCACCTAACAAAGAGCGCTGGACCATAAAGACATTACTTAATTATTGCAGCGACAATGTGTCGTATGCGTAATATGCACTAGAGAGTTATTCAAGCAGCTGCAAAGTGGGCAACACAATATTTGCTGCTACATGTGAATGTGTATGTGTGTGTGTGGAAAGGAAAGCGAAACTAGACAGAAGCCGACTAACAACTAATTAAATACTCATAAGAGCAGACAGACGAAAACTGATTAAATTGAAGAAGAGGGAATATTGCTACCATAATAATTACCATATATATGATTACGCTTTCTGCTCCTCCCTCCTCCCGTTGCTTGTCTCGCCAGATTGCTAATTGATATCCCCTATGATTTTGCTACTTGCAGAAAATGCGCCAATTTCAGAAGGTGTTGGAGGATTTAAGCTCCCGCGTCGCATTGGCTGAGCAAACAAAGAATGCCTGGCAGACGCCCGCATCGGTGGGCGAGGCAAATGAGCAGATGCAACAGCTGCAACGGCTGCGGGACAAGATGACCACGGCCAGTGCACTACTCGATGATTGCAATGAGCAGCAGTCCTTCTTCACCGCCAATCAGGTGCTGGTGCCAACGCCCTGTTTGTCCAAGCTCGAGGATTTGAATACACGGTAAGTGCAACAGCAACTGCTGCTGTGCTGTAGGCTTTTCCCAGTTGCCCAGCCCAGGTCCACAGAGAGAGATATTCGTTTGATTATTGTTCGTTGCAGCATGAAACTGTTGCAAATTGCAATGGACGAGCGTCAGAAGGTTTTGTGCCAGGCTGGCGCTAATCACACGCACGAGAACGGCGACGATGGACGCAACACATCGAACAGTGGCACCATTGGGCCATTACCTAATTTGGGGCAGAGCGTTAAGCCGCCCTGGGAGCGTGCCACAACCGCCGCCAATGTGCCTTACTACATCGAGTGAGTAGCATTGACAGCTCCCTGACCCGACAGCCAATTATGACTAACGCTCCTCTGATCTCCCTCCCCATTTATCCATCCATCCAGTCATGAACGCGAGACCACACACTGGGACCATCCCGAGATGATTGAGCTGATGAAAGGACTGGCTGATCTTAATGAAATACGCTTCTCCGCCTACCGCACGGCTATGAAGCTGCGCTCGGTCCAGAAGAGATTGGGTACGTAGTAGTCTAATGCATATTTTTAAATATTTATATTTTATAATTTTGTTTGTACTTTACTATTTCACTATTTACGTATTTTGTTGTATATTTCTATTTATATAATAGGATCGATAAATTTGTATATGATATATTTTTACTTAAAAATTTAGATATTTTCTTATTTTAAAAAATAGATATTAATGTATTAATTCATGTTTATATATTTCCATGTCAAATTTAAATTGTGTGACTTAAATATAATGATAACTCATTAAATGCTATATTATCTTAATAACTATTTTTAGATTGTTTTAAATATATACATGAAGTTATTTAGATTTAAATATTGCCAAAATTACATATCTAGATTTTTAAATAATGGATAATTTATGATTTGCAATTTAGATATTTAAATACATATTTAAATTTATGTATAACTATGTTATTTAATGTATATTGATAAATCATATCACACACATTATATCACACACTTTCATACATATTGTATCTTAGATATTATGAAATATGTATCTCCATATATTTATTAATAAATACCTATCTCACATTTCAGCTCTCGATCGCATCTCGATGGCCACCGCTTGTGAGTCGTTCGATCGCCATGGGCTACGTGCGCAGAACGATAAACTTATCGATATACCGGACATGACAACGGTGCTGCATTCGCTCTACGTGACAATCGATAAAATTGATTTGACGCTAATGCTCGACCTGGCCATCAACTGGATACTGAATGTCTACGACTCGCAGCGAACTGGCCAAATTCGCGTGCTCAGCTTTAAGGTGGGACTTGTGCTTCTCTGCCGTGGTCACCTCGAGGAGAAGTATCGCTATCTCTTCCGCCTGGTGGCTGACACCGATAGGCGAGCGGATCAGCGACGTCTGGGACTGCTGTTGCACGATTGCATACAGGTGGGATTGGGACTAAAGTATACAATAACTGAATACTAAACACACTTCTCTTCGATAGGTGCCTCGGCAATTAGGTGAAGTGGCTGCCTTTGGTGGCTCCAACATTGAGCCTTCGGTGCGCTCTTGTCTCGAACAGGCGGGCATTTCACAGGAGGCCATCGATGGCAATCAGGAAATTTCAATTGAACTGCAACACTTCCTCGGCTGGCTGCAGCATGAGCCACAAAGTCTCGTCTGGCTGCCTGTGTTGCATCGTCTGGCGGCTGCCGAGGCGGCCAAGCATCAGGCCAAGTGCAACATTTGCAAAGAGTATCCGATTGTGGGCTTCCGTTATCGTTGCCTCAAGTGCTTCAATTTCGACATGTGCCAAAAGTGTTTCTTCTTCGGCCGCAATGCCAAGAACCACAAGCTCACCCATCCCATGCACGAGTATTGCACAACGGTGCGTATGCGTTATACAACTATTGTTTCATTTCGCTAATTGCATATTTTATAGACCACATCCACCGAAGACGTGCGTGATTTTACGCGTGCGCTCAAAAATAAGTTCAAGAGTCGCAAATACTTTAAGAAGCATCCACGAGTCGGCTATCTGCCGGTGCAGAGTGTGCTCGAGGGTAAGTTTCACTGCTGTCCATGTTCCATGTTTCCTTCAATTTCATTAATCAAAACATCACAGGCGATGCACTCGAGAGTCCTGCGCCCAGTCCACAGCATACAACGCATCAGCTGCAGAATGACATGCACTCTCGCCTCGAGATGTATGCGTCGAGGCTGGCACAGGTTGAATACGGCGGAACTGGCTCCAATTCGACGCCCGACAGCGATGATGAGCATCAGCTGATAGCACAGTATTGTCAGGCGCTGCCCACGAACAATGGAAGTGCGCCCAAGTCACCGGTGCAGGTGATGGCCGCCATGGATGCGGAGCAGCGCGAAGAGCTGGAGGCCATCATACGTGATCTCGAGGAGGAGAATGCCAATCTGCAGGCCGAGTACCAGCAGCTGTGCAGCAAACAGCAGAGCGGCACCCCCGACGACAGCAATGGCATGCAGCATTCGAGCTCCAGCATGACGGGTCTAGCCGGCCAAGGCGAGCACGGCCAGGTAAATTGCCTCAAAGTGTTGCACACAATATTACTCTTACTTACATTTGTGTGTTTGTTTTTCTCCTAAGGACATGATGGCCGAGGCGAAGCTGTTACGTCAGCACAAGGGTCGCCTGGAGGCGCGCATGCAGATCCTCGAGGATCACAATCGACAGCTGGAGGCGCAACTGCAGCGTCTGCGCCAGCTCCTGGACGAACCCAATGGAGGCAGCGCCAACAGCAGCGCATTGAACAGCGCCGCCGGCTCTGCACTGAACTCGAAACCAAACACGCTGCAAACTCGCTCGGTGACCGCCTCGCAGTTGAACACCGATTCGCCAGCCAAAATGAATCAGCAGAACGGACACTATGAGCACAATTCAAGTAAGTTTTAGTTAAGAACCTTAGCAAGCTTTAATCTTCATTCGCGAAATGTGTTGAGACTAACATGGCTTTGCATGTCCCATATACCCTACTCCTTCGAATAGAGGGTATTATGCTGCCAGGTCTGAGCAACGAACTGCAACAACATCCACAGTTGGCAAGTCTCACTGCCAAGCATAATCAGCATCAGTTGAGTGGCGCATTGAACGCACTGCATCAGCAGCAGCAACAACAGCAGCAACAACAACAGCAACAGCAGCAGCAA
This sequence comes from Drosophila albomicans, assembly GCF_009650485.2. Taxonomy (NCBI): domain Eukaryota; kingdom Metazoa; phylum Arthropoda; class Insecta; order Diptera; family Drosophilidae; genus Drosophila; species Drosophila albomicans. Next base: position 13,023,504 of record NC_047631.2, read on the forward strand.
CAACATGCACAGCGTGGCATGCTGACAAGCAACGGTGGCATCGACTTGCCGAATAATGGGATGCAAACGTCCGGCTATTTGGTTGATGACGGACGTCCGCCACCGCCACCGCATTCCAGTTTACTGCAGCAGCATTTGAACAACGGTGCGGAAATTGCTTGAGTGACTTTTACCAGATTTTCCAATTGCATTTTTGGGTAGTTTTGCTCACTTCGTTGAGCAACAGCAGCACACTTTTCCTCAGTTCGTTTTCAATCTTCTGTTTCGTTACTCTTGTTCTTGATTTTGCGGAGCACGCTCCTCACCTTGTTTTGTTCACATTTTTTGTTGCATACTTTTCGGTGCTGAATTTTATTTGATTGTATTGAATATTTTTTGTAGTAGTCGTATTGCTTTTGCTTTCGTTGTTGTTCGTGTTTGATGGCCACAACTCTTTTCGATACAATTTAAACAAACTAATGTGAAATTTCTCTTGCTTAATCTCCCTTGTCCCCACAAACTGACTGCAGATCATAACTAGAGCGTTTATTTGGAGTGTTTGGCAAAGCGGTAATACAAATAACTAATATACCAAGAACATAAATAAATCGCAATTCAATAAATAAATGTCTAATTAAATGTGTGCATTGTTTATCCCATCCAGACGCCGCTGATCATTTGGTGACTGTCATTACGGAACAGGAAATCGAGAGTAACAACGATGACTTGGATGAGAGCAGCAGCAGCACGACAACAAATACAACGACGACGACGACCACAAATACAGAGAAAACCTGTGTGGAACTAAAGAAATAAGTTTCGATACTTAAAAAAAGAAAGATGAAAAAAAGAGAAATGCAAGGCAATACTAAAATGAAAATAATATTAGAGTAGAAGTGGCCGACTTAAGGATACTTCACTGTACTGGCTGGCGTGCAAGCAAATTCTAAACAGTATGCATATATACAACTAATATACCTAAACACACAACTTATACATATATATACAAATATCGTGGTACATATATTTATACATATGATTATTACCAGCAACAAAATGATAAGAATGGAAGCTGAGCAACGTTTTTTATTAGTTACGAAACGATATCAATAATAAGTAAATGATACATATTAAAAGCTGAAAATAATGCAGAAATATAAATTTTAGTTAAGATATTTACATATATACAAATAACATAAACATCGTAATTATGCATAATCAATTGCAAGCACAAGCAAAACTGTTAAAAAAGAATGCACTTTTTTGTCAAAAAAGAAACATAAACCACAATAGATGTAATAAAAGAAAAAGCCAGCAGGCTTATTTCTTGTTGTATTAAAAACAAAAAATTCAATTGGCATTTAAATGCTATTCGATTTATGATTTTATCCATTGAACAGTTTTTAATTTATTGATTTTCGATTAATGTGTATTTTGTATTATAATTTAAATTGTGCTAACTAAAAGTGTGCTGCAATGTTTTTTATTAAAAGAAATTAGTTATTATTGAACAACAACACGTTTATTTGGCATTTTTATTTTACTTTTTCGCTTTCAGCTGTTTGGTTTCATTTTTAATTGTAGATACCATCATATCATTAGTTATTTCGAATAAATAATCATCAAATCAAATAATCGAGACAAAAAACGATCACTAAATGGACCACCTTTTCTATGCTCTTAACTATCAAAATAATCCAACATAGATTCAGAAAGCAACTTGAATGTTTACTAGATAAATCAATACAATTCCATTTATTACTACTAGTCAAATTAAATACCTAATCGTACACAAGTGTGTCGATATGATACTCGAAAAAATACAACTGGATTCGCTTTAAATACCAAAACTTATCGTGCGTTTTTAGATGTCTAAACTATATCATAAAATTCAGATAAACAGAATTTAAAAAAAGAACTCATTGAATATCCACAACAATAAATACTTAATAGTCTTTAATGTAGATTTTAAATCTAAACTTTCTTAAAAACGTTTCGTTTCAGAAATCACATTCTGATTTTATTACAATTTAGTTAGCTTTTAGTACATAATCATAACATATACGAGTATATCAAGAACTGACTAAGAAAGTACATATTGAATTTTCTCATAACTCACAATCAATGTAGAAAAGTTACCCACTATGCATATTTTTCTAGCCGAAAAGAAAGTCCTACCAATAATCATTGGTTACAACCAAAACCGTTTAAAACCCTCCGTTTCAAGTTAAAAACAAATGAACCAAAATGAGAAACAAAATGCTTAAATCTGATACTAGACAAAAGATCCCAAATATATATATTACAATATATATAATATGAAATCCTTAGTAAACATATCTTCAAAAACAAAAACGAAAATGCAACAACCTACAATTAAAGTTAGGCTAACATAAAATATACATATATGCGTATCTATTTAAAGTACTATTTAAATATATTTAATACGAATTTAAATGCATGCATGTTACCCAGAATTGAGAATCTTAAACACACTATCCAGCTATCCACAGAACACGCAAGCCACAAACTTTTTTATTTAAACAGAAAAGAACTGCTGCCAGCTTTGTAATAATTTTATATTTATAGATGTAAAACTAATGAAAATTTAAAATACGAGTGAATAATTATTAACGTAAAAGTAAAAATGAAAGCGAAGTGAAGCAATTCAAGCATATCCCAAAATAGTCTTCAGTGTATCAAGTGGTTGTCTATGATAAATATTATACACAATACATTTATGTTAAAAGCCAAACAATCAACGAAAATTATATGAAATTAAATACTATATATTGCGTGCTATATTAGCTACTAATTTTGGGTAAATAATCGATCATATGTAATATACTACATATTGGAAATATTACCGAAAACTGAACTAATCTAAGTTTCACTTAGCCAAATTGTGTCCAATTGTAAATCGAATCGAAACAGCACAGAACTGCACAGAAAAAGCACTTGACCCCCAACTTACTTAATCGATCCCTTAGTTAAATAGATGCAGCTTTCACTATAAATTGATCTTTGATCTTTAAAGCTTTGTTTGTTTCCCTACGACTTGAATGTAGGAACGAAGGTAGACAAAGGGCTTCACTCCGGGCTCCATAAGTTATTTTAGTGGTAGCTTGTGCCTGGGCACAGGCGAATTCAATTGTACCTATCTTTTGATACCGTTTACTACAAAACTAAGGACTATAATCGTATTATTACATTGTGTATTGTACATCTTATTTAATGCGGCAAGACCAATTCTAACTGAATATTGAAGAGAATTTGGAAACGAAATGAAGTGAAAATGGAAAGTAATAATATTAAATATTATATTTAATTTGTAACATGCAGAAGATGGGATGAAATCGAAGAGATCTTTCACATTTCAATCTATGCTACAAATCGTAGATATAGTATACATACATACATATACAACACAAATACATATGCATATAGTAAAGCATACATATACATGTGCAAACATGCAAAGCAAACACACAAAAAATGAGAGAATGAGTAATATCAAGAAATCGTACTTAAACGTTTATATACAAAAAACACTCACACATACATACATATTATATTTAAACATAATGGCATAATTATAATATTATTACTCGTATATCATATAATACGAACATATATGAAGATTGCGAAACGTTGATACAATAAATAAAAGACAACACATTAACTGCGTTACACCAAGAAGTTTTATTCAGATTGGAGGAAAAAATTGGGCAAGAAGATTGACGTTGTGTGGTCTGAAATATAAAGAATATCGATTGATGTTTAAAGATAAATTTTAATCACATTCCTTGCATTCTTTAAGGATATATTTTAATCCCATTCCCACACTTAAGTAAGTAAGTAACTCCTTTTGCTTTTCATTACACCAAGAAGTTTTATCCAGATTGGAGGAAAAAATGGGGCAAGAAGATTGACGTTGTGTGGTCTGAAATATAAAGAATATAGATTGATGTTAAAATATATCTTTTTTAATTTCATTTTAAGATATATTTTAACCCCATTCCTGCCCACACTTAAGTAAGTAAGTAACTCCTTTTGCTTTTCGTTTATCGAGTTTATTAACCTAAGTGTCGAAATTTGAGCTTATACTTGAAGAATAATACAACACATGCATACATATATATATCAAATATATGGATATATATGTAAAGTAAGGTTTAGTAGAACTTATGGATTAAGCCCGCGTAATGTGAACATTGTGTATATTTATGTGTGAATTACAAACATTCAATGAAGAACACAAAAATGGAGATGGAGATACTAGACCATTTACAGAACAGATTTTCGTGTCGAACAGAGACAGAGAATGATAGAGTAAGCGGGAAAGAGAATCAAGGCAAATAGATGATAGAGAACAGTTTGAAGATCGTCTTTTAACCGCCAAACTTCGCTCGGTTTCAATGATGATAGTAAGCATGAGGATCAGCAGCGGGAGCGGGCAGAGCAGCGGGATAGTGTGCGTAGGGACTATGAGCAAGTGCGGGGTAAGCGGCATGGAAGTGAGCGGTGGGCAGATGAGCGGGAGCAACGGGAACCGGAGCTGGTGCAGGTGCTGGAACGGGAGCAGGAGCTGGAGCGGGTGCAGCACGATGTAGAGGACCCAGAGCGTAAGGATACGAGAGCAGGGGCAAAGCAGGCTTAGGCACAGCCGGCAATGGCGGAGCAGGTGGGGGTCCGGGCACCAGGGCATGTGGAGCAGGTGCTGCTGGCTTGTAGGCAAGCGGCTCCTTGCGCACCACGGCATTGAAGCCATGATGCGGATCAGCAGTGTAGTCAACGGTACGCTTGGTGCCATCGGGATCGACCACCGAGTAGCTGCCCTTGACCACATCACCGTGGCGCGTCTCGTGCTGACTCTTCAGATCGCCAGTGTATCCATCCTGGATATCATAGCCAAACGAGTACTTGGGATCGGCATCATATGGCTCTGGAGCAGCGGGCTTGGGAGCGGGGGCTGGAACGAAAACGGAATTTATTACAGGTAATCAATTGGGTAATGCGGTAGACTCACCTGGAGCCACGTAGGGACCAGGCAGTGGTCCATGATGTGGCCCATAGGCCGCGTATGGTCCATGCAAGGGTCCAGCTGGTCCACCATAGTAGGGTCCGGGTCCAATAACGCCAGCGTAGGCAACGCCCAGCGAAGCGCTCAGCAACAGTAACTGTAAGTAGAAAACACTGGAGTAGAGTAATCCTTTTTGGAGTAGGGCATTATATAGACACACCTTCAGCATCGAATTGTGCTTGAATTGTCCTCGTCAATCCTTTTTGGGCCAAGTGGTATATGGCCAAATGTAATGTACAGGATTGCAGCAGCAGCACAACGACGAAACAAACGCGCTAGAAGAAGAAACAACAACTGCAAACGTTGCGATGGCGTTCTGGCAATTTATACTAAAAGCTGGCGTCAAATGTCGCCTGCTTCACATGGCGCAAAAGACCAAGCGAAACAATAAACTAATTGAAGATCAAGAGGGAGACGAAGCCAAGCCAAACGAAGTCGATTCAAGTCGCAAAGCGTCGCGTCGCGTTGCGAGTTGATCATGCCACATGGCGCAGACAAAACAGAGAAGCAGACAGAAAGAGGACAGACAGGCACAGACAACAAGTTAGTCTACTACTGCGACTGCGACTACGACTGCGACTGGGCAGCCACCTGGCAGTGAATCGTGTGTCTGGGTTCAAGTGAAGCTTAGAAAGGTTATTCTTCCGCTAAACCATTTAAAGGGTTTTTGATAGATCGATCCGACCCGTTTGCTTGCCCTTTCACTTTTGGCAATTATGTGGAAATTTATTTCGCTGCTCGCAGCACAACAAACACTCACACACAATTGAAATGTTAATGTTAAATTATTATCGACTAGGACTTTTGGCCAGGCTAAAAGCGTCGTAATTAGTGGCCTAACTTTGCCGCAAAGCGTTTGCCAAAATGAAATGGCAGCCGACAGCATCAACAGCAGCAGCAGCCGCAGCAGCAACATAGTGCAGACAAACTCGGCAAAAGGTCAGACAGTCGACAATTAAATTACAACAAACAAAATGCCTGACTACAGCTAGCAGCCACCGAATAAAGCGAAAGGTCAACATGCCCAACTCGATGCGGAGTATTATATTGGTCCACACATTATATTCGTGCCCTGACACAGACCCAATCAGCAAACCACAATTCCAATCCTATCCGGCAACAAGAACGAATAATGTAATTAGTTGCATGTTCATTTCGAATGCTTAATTTATGTTCACAACAATTTGTTGCAACAGGCAAACGTCGAACTGATCGGCCATTGCAATGCACATTGCTATTGACAGCTATTCCCAGCTATTATGCGACAAATCTCGCTGAAAGCTTAAATCGTGCTGGTTGCCCGCATTACCAGCTTGAAGATCAAAGCAATTGATCACAACAACTGTTGTCAAATGCTTATTACCCTTACTCTGGGTACTGTGGACTTATCGCAAAGTGTGTAACACTCTTATGTGGGAATAAATAATATGAATATGAAAGAAGTATATGTAGTTGGTCTTACAAACCACAAAAGTTTGTTCTTTTTAAAGTAAATTCTAATTTTGCTGGATACGACAAGTCATTTGCATATTTGGTTAAGTTAAATAGAGAATTGTCACATAGTTTGTTTAACTTTGTTTACTCCAACAATCTTCGAGATTGATCTTAGAGATTAAATTTAAATTAGATAATCTTAATGGGTCCTCGCACTAATAAAATATTGCAAGTTCAAATTGAAACGACGTTAAATAATAATTTTTATTAGACCTGCCAAACTCAGAAAATTTATTTATTTACATTTTAGTACAATTGTCTTTCATTTTATAGATTTATTTTGTCAAGATGTGACTATGCCTACGTAAATTTGTTTTGCTCTATCTTACAGATACATTTCAATTATATACACACTTTCACATCTTACACATATGTACTTTTGTCTCACACAAATACTCTGAAAGAATTTAATTGAAATGCGGTTTGTCGCTGCGATGTTCGATGGTTCAATTTATCAATTGACTGAATTATCACTTCATTGAGATACGCGCAATCGAAAGCAGCTGCCGCCAGTGAAGTGCGGTCCCAGTTACCGAATGCGATCAGCTGTTTGCAGGCAGAAAAATATGGCTTCTCTTGTCATAGTACGGAAATTACTTAACGTTTAAATGGAAAGATTCGCGCAGTTCTATTAGTTAGTACATCCATTTTAGTTGGCGCAGAGACTATGGACTTTACAGATGTGCTCGAGAAATGCGGAAGTTTTGGACGTTTTCAATATGTGATATTACTGCTCTACGGATACACAAATATACTTGGCTCGTTGCATTACTTTTCGCAAACTCTCATCACTTTTACTCCAGAACATTGGTTAGTTAGAACAAAAAAAAGTGAAGTTACCCATTTCTATAGATATTCGATACTTCTTCAGGTGCAATCACGATGATCTGCAGCATCTAAATGTATCTGAAGTGCGCTCGATATACGCAAATATAACTCCAGCTTCCTGCACACTGTTGGAGAGTGTGATCAATGGCACAGGAGTTACAGCCAAGGGTGGAGAATGCAGAGATTGGATTTTTAAGCGAGAATACGACTATGAAAGCATTACAACTGAGGTGCAGCTTTATGTTCAAATAATTTCTAAGCTAATCAATGTTTGCATTGCAGCTAAAATGGGTCTGTGATAAGTCACATCACTCGACAGTGGGACAATCATTCTTCTTCATCGGATCAGTTGTGGGCACCATCTTATTTGGATTTCTTGCAGATCGCATTGGACGAATGCCGGCATTACTCCTGACCACTTTAGCGGGAGCATCGGGTGATTTTATGACCTCATTTGTGTACAGTTTCCCAATGTTCACGCTCTCAAGATTCATATCTGGACTCTCCACCGATACCATGTACTATTTAATGTACATTTTGGGTAAGACTTCTGTAACTTAAACTTTTTCTTTGAGTGTTTTTCACATTAGCAAATTCAGTTTTCGAGTACCTCAGTCCTAAGCATCGCACATTTGGCTTGAACATCATCCTCGCCGTCTTTTATTGCTTTGGCCTGGTCACTTCGCCTTGGGCTGCTGTTTGGATTGGCAACTGGCGACATTATCTCTGGATAGCCTCGCTACCAGCACTTGGAGTTCTCGCATATCCGATCTTCATCTGCGAAAGTGCTCTGTGGCTACTGACAAGGCAGCGTTACGATCGTGCTGTTCAGTGTCTCAAATGGGTGGCCAAATTCAATGGACGCCAGGTTGACGATTCTGTATTCGATGAGTTTATCAAGCACTATCGCGATAAGGCCAACGAGGAGCAAAAGCTAACTACTCATGAAGACACATTCCTGGGAATGTTCAGAACACCGCGTCTACGCAGATTCACGCTCACGCTGCTGCTGAAATCGTAAGATTAGTTTTAATGAAAAACTAATTCACAGCTTACGGTTATTAAATACCTTATAGTGTCATCATAACACTCTCCTACGATGTCATCAATCGCAATATGGAGGGTCTAGGCTTGTCGCCATTTAAGCTGTTTTCCTTCACATCGATCAACTATCTGCCAGCGGGTTGCACGATCCTCTTGCTCCAGAATGTCATCGGTCGCAAGGGCATGGCGTGTGGTGCACTTCTCATAGGCGGCATAATTACCACTGTAACTGGCTTTTTGATTGCCTTCTTAGACCCTAAAGAGAATGCTGTTCTATTGGCCATAATGATTGGCCTGGGTCGCTATGGTGTCAGTGTTTCGTATGATGCGGAAATACAATATGCCGCCGAGATAATTCCAACCAGTGTTCGTGGCAGAGCAATCTCAAATATTCATGTCGTAGGCTTGGCATCAAATTCATTGGTTTTCTATGTGATCTACTTGGCCAAGTACTACAAGCCTTTGCCATCCATTTTCATAAGTTTCTTGATGTTCTTTGGTGCTGGCTTATGCCTTACATTACCGGAAACTTTAAACAAGTATGTTGTTTATTTCAATTAATCTTTTATATGTTTAGCAATTTGTTAATTACAGGAAATTGCCCGAAACGCTTGCAGAGGCGGAATGCTTTGCCAAGGACGAACCATGTTTCTACTTTACAACGCTCGATAAAAGAGATAAAAATCCTAAAGCTTCCGCATAGCTTTTAGATTAAAGTATTTTTCGTTGAACTATCGATATTTAGTAGAAAATATATACCATGTATGTATTTTCATCTCAACCAATTCTTTTTTCCCGATCAAAAATGTGACTCATTTATGTATAAGGATTGATGGAATCTCTTAAAACCAATCATATTTTTTAATTTTGTAGAGACAAACACTTTTCAATCCTGTTAGTTTAGTTTTAATATTCATGTTATTCATTAGCTTATGTCGAGAAGATGAGTTCTCAAATAAATTACAATAAAAAGTATTGCCTACTAGATTTAGATAGACTAAATCAAATAAAACAAGTAAGAAAGCTACAGTCGAGTGTGCTCGACTGTGAGATACCCGCTACCCATTTTTAATAAAGGCAAAATATTGCGGTATCATTTTCAAAATATACCTAATATACTGCAAAAATACTAAAAAATACCAAATGGTATATTTGGTATATCGGTATAGTACACCATTCAAAATATACCGTAGACGGCACAATATACCAGATTGTCGGCCAAAGCAAATTAGACCCCTAGTAAGTAGGCGCTTTTGTCCATACAAAAGTATTTCTTTAATAACTTCCACAATTTTTATCTGATCGCAACCAAATTTTCAGGAATCATAACTACTACAGAAGTTATTGTATATACCAAAACTCTAGCTTTAAATTTACACTTGTTATTCGATTTTTTTGATTTGCGGGGGCGGAAGTGGGCGTGGCAAAAATTTGAAACAAACTTGATCTGCGTGCAAACATAACAAATGCTGTCGAAAAAAAATTATAGCTCTATCTCTTATAGTCTCTGAGATCCAGTGTTTCATACGGACAGACGGACAGACACACAGACGGACAGACGGACAGACGGACATGGCTATATCGTCTCGGCTGTTGACGCTGATCAAGAATATATATACTTTATAGGGTCGGAGATGCCTCCTTCTACCTGTTACATACATTTCCTGCCGACACAAAGTTATAATACCCTTCTACCCTATGGGTTACCCTTCTACCCCTAGTTGGGAATTTTGGTATATACAATAATAACTGTAGTAATTATGATTCCTGAAAATTTGGTTCAGATCAGATAAAAATTGTGGAAGTTATTAAAGAAATACTTTTGTATGGGCAAAAACGCCTACTTACAAGGGGTCTTATTTGCTTTGGCCGACAATCTGCTACATTGTGCCGTCTATGGTATATTTTGAATGGTGTACTATATGGATATACCAAACATACAATTTGGTATATTTTTAGTATTTTTTTAGTATTTTCGGTATATTTTTAAAATGATACCGCAATATTTTGCTTTTATTAAAAATGGGTAGCGGGTATCTCACAGTCGAGCACACTCGACTGTAACTTTCTTACTTGTTTCCTATGTCACAGTTTCTTCAATTCGCACATTTTTCGGCGATATACGCTGTACGCTGTATCCAATCCAACAGAGTGCTTTGAGTTACTAAGCAGAGCTGTGCAATCCGAAAAAATGCTGTTGACATTGACCTATTTTTTGGATCTCGCAGCTTAACACATTTGTTCATACAGATACTTTATACTTCCACCGACATCAGCTAATATAAAGAAATTCATTTCAGCAGTGAAATTAAAGAAATGTATATCCGAAATTTGCTTTGAATCGATACAAAAACAATAAAAACAAATTTGTTCAGCTTAATTCAGCGTTTTTACACATCAAAGCACATTTTTGTTTTGCAACAACACTTGTTTAAATATACAAACGATTATTTATAATAAGCCTCGAGCTCCATTTTATTATTTAGCTTAATATATTTGACAAGTCACTGGCTTGCCTAGAAGTATATAAGTCAATGCATATATGGCTAATCAGACGATAACCTTAAACTTGACAACAATGCGAAATGTGAATCGGCAAGGAAATTTGTATATAAAATCACTACGAATATGGAACATTCTATAAAATATGTATAAATTTAGTACATAAGGCAATATGCATATAAAAAAAAAATGACTAAGAATTCGAAATGTTAGATACTTAAAGAGCGGACTATACAAATTATAATAAATAACATTCTAATGGAGACGTACCCGGCGTAAGGGCATAAAATAAGATTATAATGCCATATCATCACCCACTCAGTAGCACGCATAGAGACGTCACATTATAATAACTGTAAACGAATCGCATCACATCGCATGAGAAGAATCTTTTGAGCAGCGGCACATCGTAGAGCTCAAAATCTATATTTATCATTTTCGAAATAACGCAAACACACTCACACTTCGTATATAATCGCGATGTGGATTCGTTTTTCGGATAATTCGAAATGCAACGCGAGGCGTCATTCTAAACTTGACTTCGGTTTGAGACGGTTCACAGAACGGAATAACGAAATTCAGTAAAGTATTGGATAGCTCAGTGACTAAATTTAACGTTCTCAAAAAAGCTGTTTCCAATCATAAAACTTAATTCGATAATTTGGCTGACGATTTGTACAAAAAAAATTACAAATTCAAACTTAAACTACTTCAATTTGTAAAGTATATTATTTACAATAGTTTACAAATAATTTACAATTTGAAATAGTTTGAAATTGTATTATTTACAATAATTTACAAAAATTTTCAAATTATAATAGTTCAAGTTTAAGTTTGAAATGACATATTTACTTTGTACAATCTTCGTAGTCCATTGAACTTATTAATGGTTGCAATAGCTGACAACCAAAAAAAAAGAAGGAAATGTGCCTCAAAGCGTTTAATAAATATTTCGTAGTATATAACAACAAATAAAGTGTGTGTAAGTGAAATGTTAAAAATTCATTAAATCAATATGTATGATACAACGTGGAAAGCTAAATATTAAAAATAGTCACTTGCTTGAGACAAAAATGAGATGAAAGCAATTTTTAAAATTCTAAAAAACTCGAGTTTGCATTTATTTTGTTTAAAAACAATTAACAATTAAAATATGTACAAATATAAATAAAAAACTTATTAAAATTTTAAGAACGCTTAGATTTAATCTGTGGTTTTTTTACAATTACTATAAACTCTTCAAGTGCAATTTTTTAACTTGCAGCTCTAAGACATAAAAGGCTTAATAACTGAAATAAATGTTCCACTTATTTTCTTCAAATTGCACACAATATTTACACCAAAGTAAATACTGTCAAACTTAAATTATATAAACGTCAAGAGTCAAGATCAGACGTTCCGGAAATTCAAAGAGCTAATTGGCTTCAGCAATTAAATAAATTTAGCGCGACGCGCAGAAAAACAACAAAAACAAAGGCAAATCAAATGATCTGAAACAAGATAAGATGCAAGTGAAAAATGTGCAACGACAAATAGAGAACTTCTTGTGTTGACTGGCTGATTTACAGCAGTCGAAGTGAATGTGGCTTACATGAATGCAATTTGTGCGTGAGCGAAAGAACACAATGTTGGAGGTGGACAAAATGCTGGTGAAGTGCGGCGACTTCAGTCGCATGCAGTGGCTAATGCTGTTGCTCTTCAGTTTGATCAACTTACTATCAGCTTTGCATTACTATTCACAAACAATCATCAGTTTTGTGCCCAAGTATTGGTAAGTACTCTGATCCCCGCTGCGTATACTTAATATCACTTATACGGATAGGTGTGCAGATGACTTGCCTGCAGACTTTGAACCACCGCAAAAATCGAGTTGTATGCCACTGGGCATGAATGAAAGTACCTCTGGAAAATGCCATAGCTACAACTATGAACTCTATATGGGTTACAAGAGCTTTCCCAGCGACATGAACTGGATATGTGACAATGCCTGGCAGCTGACTCTCGGACAGTCCATGTTCTTTGTGGGCTCCGTTGTGGGCACGCTGTCACTGGGCTATCTGGCCGATATACTGGGCCGTGTGCCTATAATGATTGTGGCCAATCTGATTGCCATGTTGGGCAACATGTTGACCATTTTCAGCTCCAATCTGATGCTATTCTGCACATTTCGCTTGATCTCTGGCTTTGCCACTGACAGCAACTTTCTCATGATGTACATACTGGGTGAGTAATTGAAGTTGCTGCTTATTAAATGAATACTTAACTTCTTTTATTATTTGTAGTTATGGAATATATGCGTCCTTCGTTGCGCACAATTGGGCTGAGCATCTGCATAGGCATCTTCTACTGCGTTGGATCGATTAGCGCACCTTGGATTGCAGTGCTCATGGGCAGTTGGCGTGGCTATTTGCTAGTCACATCGTTGCCCCTGTCGCTAGTGCCGCTTTTCTATTTCATTGTGCCCGAGAGCGTGCAGTGGCTGGTGTCGAAACAACAATACGAACGAGCTGCACGCTGCCTAAAACGTGTAGCCAAGATCAATGGCCGACAGGTTGAGGAGCGGGAATACGATCAATTCATTGAGGAATGCAAGCAGAATCAACGAACCACAAAGAGCGCACCTAATCTGCTGGGTCTCTTCAAGACGCCTCGTCTGCGCCGCAATACGCTCATCTTGTTCTTCAAATCGTGAGCAAAACAATCTATGAGTGTCTCATAAAAGCTGCTACTTAATCTTTTGTCTCTTCGCCCACGCATAGCATGGTCATTACACTCTGTTACGATGCTGTTTCCCGTAATGTGCAAGGCCTTGGCATTTCGCCATTTGTGATGTTCTCATTGAGTGCCACCGCAATATTGCCAGCCTGTTTGCTGCTCATCGCTCTCCAAGATCGCATTGGTCGCAAGGCAATGGCTTCCATGTCGCTGCTGATCAGTGGCATTTTAATATCAGTCACTAGTATCGTGCTTTTTGTCGCTATCTCCGAAAATAATCAAAGTAAGTTGGCAACAGGTTTTTGATTTATTGCGAGGCAATTGTTTTGTCGTTGCCTTTAGCAATATCTTAATCTCTTTTTCAATTTACCATCTCATATCTGTAACTAATAATTTACCATCTAATTTCAGCAACAACTTTGCTGGTGACGCTCTCGGTGATTGGTCGCTTTGGTGTCACCGTGGCTTACAACTCGGGCGCCCAATATGCCACTGAGCTAATACCAACTTGTGTGCGTGGACAGGGCGTGGCAGCGGTGCATGTGATGGGCTATGCCTTCACCTTCTTCAGCTCCTATATTCTCTACACACGCACAATATTCTCACCTCTCCCGGAAATCATTCTGGGTGTGCTTTCGCTGCTGGGCGCTTGCTTGTGCCTCCTGCTGCCGGAGACACTGCATCGGACATTGCCCGCTTCGCTGGCGGATGGCGAAAACTTTGGCAAAAACGAGCATTGGTACACCTTTAGCTTCTTGGAGAAGCGCACACAGTCGGTGACCAAACTGACTCCGGGTAGAACTAAGTCGCAATCAAACTCAATAGATTCCTCCAATTATTTTTAACGTAGCTCGTTGTGGAGTGTTTTAGTCTAGTTGAAATGTTAGCATACTTTTATGCTCTCACTTAAAGTTCCTTCATAAAATGTGTAGTCAGCACAATATCATTGTACAAATAAAGCACTTTTAGTTAAGCAAGATGATAGTCTTCAAATTACTTTTTATTCTTTTTGATTTAGTCATACTCATATTTAAAATGGAAAGTTTGCTATTTCTCTACGCAAATGGTAACGAACACTAAATATCAGAGAAATGCATATATATGATATATATAATTCACACTCGTATCATGAAAATGACAATTCTTTAAAGGAAGTGTATTTCATAAAGTAATAAAATACATATGTATATAAATTTATAAAGTACAGCAAAGAATAGATTTTCTAGCATTGATAAAAATGTAAATAAAATACGTAATAAGATTACGTTATTATCCCTAAATTACAATAATTATCTGATGATACCTAAAGATCCCATACTACTCACCTCGTCTATATTAACTTATTCTGACCGCCTGGAGATAAAGAGAAAGTGTTCTTCAAAAAAGCATTCAGAGCAATGCGCGATATCAAATATATCCTGTAAACAAAATTTTCCATTTAATCGCTTAAAAATACGTCACGACCTTCATATTGAAAGCGAAAGTTAAACCCAGTCAACAATGTCTGCTTCCTGTACATTTTAAATATGCAAATACTGTATTCTGTATATTCGCTTTTTAGCCAAATTTATGGGCCCTTAAATTGTAAGCGCACCTTAACTGAAAATCTTGT
The DNA here is from genome assembly GCF_009650485.2 of Drosophila albomicans. NCBI lineage: Eukaryota > Metazoa > Arthropoda > Insecta > Diptera > Drosophilidae > Drosophila > Drosophila albomicans. The sequence continues at coordinate 13,038,761 of NC_047631.2, forward strand.
TTAACTAGGCCCCTAAACGCGTGTCACATTCTTATCTAAAGACAGACAAAAGAATGAAATGATAAGCGAAAAATGTCTCCACTGTCATTCAGTTCAAAATGGATGTGTCGTTACTCTTATACTCTTATACTTACATTTTTCATGATCGCTTTAGCCCCCCAGTGATAAATGCGAGAGGCTACTGCAGATTTTTGTCAATCGCTCGTTGGCTAACGAGTCAAGTAGACACGTTGGGAAAAGCGCTCGACATGGACTTCGAGAGTGTGTTGGAGAAGTGTGGCAGCTTCGGTCGCTATCAGTTCGTGTTGCTGGGACTTTATGGCTATACGAATATGCTATCGTCACTGCATTACTTTTCGCAGACCATCATCAGTTTCACGCCGCCCCATACGTAATATAACTTGATTTGCTAAATTAAATAAATACAAATTAATTCACATTTCCTTCTACCAGGTGCAATCCCTCAAATACACCTGAGATTTACGCATACGCAAATGCCACATCGTCAGCGAGGTGCAGTTACATAGAATGGGATCCCGTTCTGCAGCAAGATCAGGAAATTAAATGTCAATCCTGGAACTTTGAACGCGAGAGTGGCTATGAAAGCATCACTACTGAGGTAATTAATTACAGCACCTAGAAGTATGCTACAGTTTTCGCACATTCCCTGCTAACACTAACGTACACAAATATTGTACACAGCTGGAATGGGTCTGTGACGATGCGTACAAATTGGCAGTGGGTCAATCGTTCTTTTTCATTGGATCCGTGCTGGGTACTTTGTTCTTTGGATATCTGGCGGATCGCATTGGTCGTCTGCCTGCCTGCATGCTGACCACTCTGACTGGCGCTCTCGGTGACTTTATTACCTCGTTTGTGAGCTCGCTGCCATTTTTCTCAATGGGTCGCTTCATATCCGGCTTATCCACCGATACGCAATACATTTTGATGTACATCTTAGGTGAGTTCAGATTTTAGTAATTGCCTGCCTTTATGCTAAATTGTGTTCTTTGCAGTCTTCGAGTACCTCAGTCCAAAACGCCGCACTTTGGGCCTGAACATGGTTATGGCTGTGTTCTACTGCATTGGCCTTATGATCTCACCGTGGTTGGCGTTTTGGGTGGGCACTTGGCGAAATTACCTCTGGGTAGCTTCCCTGCCTGCCCTCGGTGTGCTCTGCTATCCTTGCGTGCTCTTCGAGAGCGCTGAGTGGCTGCTGACGAAGCGGCAATTCGAAAAAGCTGCGCAATGTCTGCGACGTATTGCCAAATTCAATGGACGGCAAGTGGACGAGTCTGTGTTCGATCAATTCATTAAATTCTATCACGAGAAGCTGAATGAAGAACAGAAAACCACATCGGACACATTCATGGGCATGCTAAGAACGCCAAGACTGCGAAAATTCACAATCATACTCTTTATCAAATCGTAAGTTGAAAACGTCAAATTTTAAGTGAATTTTTATATCAATATTTTCATTTAGCATGATCATCACAGTGGCCTTTGACATACTCAGTCGCAACATGGAGGGCATGGGCATCTCACCCTTCAAGCTCTTCTCTTACACCGGATTTACATATCTACCCGCCGGCATCACTATAATTCTCTTCCAGAACTACATCGGTCGCAAGGGCATGGCCTGTGCTTCGCTCTTTGTGGGTGCCATAATCACAGCAGCAACTGGTTTCTTGGTGGCCAGTCTTAATCCGGCTGAACATGCCGTTATTCTAGCCTTCATGGTGGGCTTGGGTCGCTATGGTGGCGTTGTCGCCTACGATGCCGAGGCTCAGTATGCTGCCGAGATTATACCGACCAGTGTGCGCGGTCGTGGCATGTCCAACATACATGTTGTGGGTTATGCGTTTGGCTTCTTCAGTTCGTACATCATCTTCCTGGGCACTTATTATAAGCCGCTGCCTTCAATCTTCATTAGTTTGCTAATGTTTATAGGTGCCGCCTTATGTTTGACCTTACCAGAGACACTGCACAAGTGAGTGAAGTATATTTATATTTCTTTATATTACTAATAAATAATCTTTTCCTCACAGAAAACTACCTCAAACACTAGCGGACGGCGAGGTATTTGGAAAGGGAGAGAGCTGGTACTACTTTCCCTGCTTCAAGTGCGGCAGGAAGTCGATAGAGGAAACGCCAGACGTCGCAGCGATAGTGTCTATGGAAAATTCCCCTACAACCATTGTAAAAGAAAATCCCTAAAAATAAACAATTTAATTTATTAAACTTACTTTGCATTTATTTACAATTGCATTTCATAATCGTTGCACTTTCTAGAGGATACAAATTATCCTATGGAGGGGCATTAGATTAATAGATTAATACTATTTGGCATCAGATGACTTTGGCGTTTTATAGCCGTTTTATGTTTGAATTACCCCAATTTAGAGGCAATAAAGCAATTAGATAATTCCAACTAAGCCAAAGAGAAACGTCAGAAATGAACTATTAAAATGGTCGTTAAGTGGGATTTCAGTAAAGTGATTATAGAATTATGGTAATCACGTCGATGGTTCCGGATCTTTTGCGATTGTATTAGTAACCGAGACTGGAGTGCGAATTTCACAAAGTCAATAGAGTTGTAATCTATACTATATGCAAACTAAGGCGTATAAAAAGTGTGTGTATAAGCTCTGGCTATAAAGATGCCAGACGCCACATAAAGCCGCAGGTAATTCCTACGAAATGTTGATACGACAGGCGTGACTTACAACAACGGCCACTCTAGTATAAATCTTGGACTTAGCTAACTTTGTGATTGCCGAAAAATAAAAATCATAAAAATAATAATACTAAATCCCATAAACACAAAGATGGTCGTCAGAACTCTTTGGTCTCTAAGCTAGTAGGTCGGCCGAGTTTAATGGCAGATAAGCCAAAACTGAGAGAAATACGCATCACAGGAAAGCCCCTTTAAAGATGTCAAATACTTTACCCCGTACGTGTAGTCAGATCAACAGTTGCCATGTGTAATGATTATCAATTGCTAGACACGCTCTTTAAAAGGTATGGCAAAGATAACATTACAACCAGCAGTTCATTATGAGATGGGCAACTTATTGTAAAAAGTCTCGGTAAGGTAGGCAATTAACAGTCGGACAGTAGCTGAGACTCTTTGTCTAAACAAACGCTTTCTGTGCGCTGTTTGTGCAAGTCTGAAAGTCATATAATCTAGATAGCACCCCCAATTCAATTTGCCGCCTTAATCTTAGACACCAGATGCTATATAAGGCGCGGACTTGCAAACGCAGCAACTCAAAACACTACAAGTTAAAGTAGATGCTACAACCTGAGCTGAAATAGGAGCATGTAGTCTAAAAGTATTCTCCCGAAAGTGAATCAAAGTGTAAAGTAAAAATTACGAGCTGAAGATTTATAAATAAATAGAATATCATAATGGATTTTGATCGGGTACTGGAGAAATGTGGGAACTTCGGACGTTTCCAATTTGTTATTCTCATATTGTACGGCTATACGAACATACTCAGTTCGTTGCATTATTTCTCGCAAACGCTCATCACATTTACTCCAGAGCATTGGTAAGTAATTAGTTATTATATTGAGAAGTGGCTCCTAATTAAATTCAAACACTCTTCCACCACTTAGGTGCTCTCACAGTGATCTTAGTGGTCTCAGCGCTGACTCGTTGCGCTCCATTTATTCGAACATTACACATCCATCCTGCACGCTGCTCGAAAGTGTTGATAATGGCACCGGCATTGCAGCCGATGGCGAAACCTGCGAGAATTGGATCTTTGAGCGCGAAAGTGGCTACGAAAGCCTGACGACTGAACTGCAATGGGTTTGCGACAAGTCGCATCAAGCGGCTGTTGGACAATCGTTCTTCTTTGTGGGCTCCGTGGTGGGCACAATTACTTTTGGATATCTAGCCGATCGCATTGGTCGCTTGCCATCCATGCTAATGGCAGCACTTGCCGGTGCTTCAGGTGACTTTATGACCTCCTTTATACACACGCTGCCCTGGTTTGCTTTCTCAAGATTCGTTTCGGGGGTGTCCACCGATACCATGTACTACCTGATGTACATTCTGGGTAGGTTCTTACTTACTTAGTTAATACTCTCTAATTTTATATGTATTAATGTCTCGTTGCATATCTTCCACAGTTTTCGAGTACCTCAGTCCTAAGCGTCGCACATTTGGACTCAACATCATTCTCGCCGTTTTCTACTGCTTTGGCCTGGTCACTTCGCCTTGGGCTGCCATCTGGATTGGCAACTGGCGGCACTATCTCTGGCTGGCCTCGCTGCCAGCACTTGGAGTACTTGCCTATCCGATCTTTATCTGCGAAAGTGCTCAATGGCTGCTCACAAAACAGCGATACGATCGTGCTGTTCAGTGTCTCAAATGGGTGGCCAAATTCAATGGACGCCAGGTTGAGGACTCTGTCTTCGATGAGTTCATCAAGCACTATCGTGAGAAGGCCAACGAAGAGCAAAAACTAAGAAAGCATCAGGACACATTCTTGGGAATGTTCAGAACACCCAGATTACGTAGATTCACACTCACACTGCTAGTAAAATCGTAAGTTTGTTTCGAGTTATAAGTGTAGTGATTTACAAATATCATTCTTAACATTACAGCGTCATCATAACGCTCTCCTACGATGTCATCAATCGTAATATGGAGGGTCTGGGCACCTCTCCCTTTAAGCTGTTCTCTTACACTTCGATCAACTATCTGCCAGCGGGTTGCACGATCCTCTTGCTCCAGAATATTATCGGTCGCAAGGGCATGGCCTGTGGTGCACTGCTTGTGGGTGGTATTATTACCACTGTAACGGGTTTCTTGATTGCTTTCTTGGATCCCAAAGAGAATGCAGTTCTATTGGCCATTATGATTGGCCTGGGGAGATACGGCACAACTGTTTCGTACGATGCTGAGATTCAATATGCCGCAGAAATAATACCAACCAGTGTGAGGGGCGCTGCTGTCTCTAATATTCATGTGGTGGGCTTGGCCTCCAGCTCACTGGCCTTCTATGTGATCTATTTGGCCAGGTTCTATAAGCCTTTGCCATCGATTTTCATCAGTTGCCTAATGTTCTTTGGTGCTGGCTTATGCCTAACTTTACCGGAAACTTTACACAAGTAAGATTAATTTTATTTTCAACTGCTTAAGCATAAATGAAAATATAAAATTTTTTTGCAGGAAACTGCCTGAAAACTTGGCTGATGGCGAGCGATTTGCCATGAACGAGAGTTCACTGTATTTCCCATGTTTTCACAAACGTCGCGAAAGCTTGACCAATAATATTGAAAATAAGTCTGATGCCTGAACGGGAATTTCGAACTGATGAACCTGACACTGAAATGAAAACAAATTAACCTGATAATGAGCTTAACGTGAAGTTAGTTCCTGTAACCAAATGGTCTGATAGATATTACTCATGTGAAGTATGCATAGTAATAATGATGTAGCCGCTAAACATACATATATATATATATATGCATATATACATATATATTATTCTACTTAATCTCCAACGCATACATCTCAATATATATTACTAGGCACCGCTGCAGTGGTGTCGTTCGAGTTTTTTCTTGGAAAAAATCATAACTTTTAAACAAATAAAGATAACCGATTAATTTTAAGTGGCATATGATAATTGTTCAACCCACAAGATCAGTGATTGTCTGAATTATCAAATATGAAATTATGAACAAATCTATTTGATGTCAACTAACATAAAATAAACGTTTTAAAACTTTAATTTTACCTTTATAAAATCTTAATATCATTTACATTTACATAAACTATTGAAAGCAGTAAAATGTAGAATTAAAATTGCAAAGTGGACAATTATCTATATTCACCCTGATATTTTTTGAAAAAGTAGCATTCATAATATTCCATTCCATTGTAGCTTGGAAATAAGTGTTCAGCAAAGCTTGCAAAAAACTGTCAATCGATCTGCTCACTCAAAAGCCACTCAAAAATAAAATGGAATCATTCGTTGAAGTTGCTTATCAGTCAGCAATTGGCAATCGGAGAGAAAGCAAATCAAATAGAGCACTCCATATAGCAGTCATTTTGTTTGAGATTTCCTTTAAATATTCTGTCACAGTTTAGAAAGAGAGGAAATAATTGGACTTCTTTCTTCGCATTTGCTAATCCATTAATAGGCTGATAAATTAATAAATGCAAATTAAAAGAATAATGTAAACTAAAATAAAAAAAACTTTGTACATTTATTTGCTATTAACTTATACCTTAAAATAAAAAGAATTAGTATGATTGACACTCATTTAAAATTAAATTATGTGATGAAAGCACACATGCAAGCTCTGAAGCAACACATGTCTTTATTTAGTGAGTCACGTTTGATAAAACACCAAACAAAACTGACTTTTCCTTGTTTTTATACCCGCTACCCATAGGGTAGAAGGGTATTATAACTTTGTGCCGGCAGGAAATGTATGTAACAGGTAGAAGGAGGCATCTCCGACCCTACAAAGTATATATATTCTTTATCACCGTTAACAGCCGATACGATATAGCCATGTCCGTCTGTCCGTCTGTCCGTCTGTGTGTCTGTCCGTCTGTCCGTATGAAACACTGGATCGCAGAGACTATGACTACTATAGAGCTATAATTTTTTTTCGACAGCATTTGTTATGTTTGCACACAAATCAAGTTTGTTTCAAAATTTTGCCACGCCCACTTCCGCCCCCGCAAATCAAAAAAATCGAATAACAACCGTAATTTGAAAGCTAGAGTTGCGAATTTTGGTATATACAATAACTACTATAGTAGTTATGATTCCTGATCAAGTATATCAATTTTGGTATAGATAATAATTACTATATTAGTTATGATTCCTGAAAAATTGGTTGCGATCAGATAAAAATTGTCGAAGTTATTAAAGAAATACTTTTGTATGGGCAAACACGTCTACTTACTAGGGCTCTTAGTTGCTTTGGCCGACAGTCTGGTATATTGTGCTGTCTATGGTATATTTTGAATGTGGTACTATATCGATATACCAAACATACCATTTGGTATATTTTAGTATTTTTCAGTATATTCGGTATATTTTGAGAAAAATACCGCAAAATATATTTCTTTTATTTAAAATGGGTAGCGGGTATCTCGCAGTCGAGTACACTCGACTGTAGCTTTCTCACTTGTTTTTTTAGAAATTTTGCACGTAGCAGTTGAGTTTTTTCATGACAACAAGCTCAAGTGAGATCGCATTCAGCATCACCATCTGGCTTTGTTTCTGGCACCGCTCCAACATTTTTAAATACATTTATACATATGCATATATTGAAAATGGGCAATAACGGGTATAATCGTTTAGTGAGAAACTATGTAAAGGTTCTTCTCTTCTAAAAAAAAATTGCAATTAATTCTCCAAATTTCAGAATGATCGAGCTATAAACATAGAATTAATTAATGAATGAAAATGAATTCCCAAACAAAGCATTCGCCGTCCGCAATATCAAAAGAATTAAAATGGACATTTGTCTGTACGGAAAGTTATTGGGTCAGCCTTTATCAATTCGCGACGCGATTTTTATCACTATTGATTGTATACTATACGCTATATTATGATTGTATAGAGAAGCAATTGCTGAAAATAACGAAAATAAATCTATCAATTGAATGAATCAATTGTTTCCAAGCGAGCGAAATGCATTAATCAGCTTTAAAAATAACTTATTTTCTTTTTAAATTTTGGTAAGCAGGCGCTTGACTGTACCTTTTGTACTCATTGAAACATTAAATTGAAATACATAATAACTGTAGAGTATTCCCGAGTCTATAAGACCCTTGAGTTCTTAATAGATTTCCCCCAGGTTTTTGAATTTGCTGAACAAATCTCATAATGAGGGAAAAATGACAGCTCAACAAATTGGTCAATTAAAAAATTTTTTTTACGAAAAAAGTGAGTAATAATATGATCAACAAACGACAGAGACAACAACGAATCTATTAATGGCAACAGCGCATTAAATCTGGACTACATTTAGATCCATATTAAAAGGCACCACGTCATCAGAAGAAACCGCCAAAATCGGAAACCAGATAATTATACTGAGCTCGCTATGTTTGTATTGTATATTTGTATTACGCGTTACCTATGTATATGGTTGGCAGGGTATTTGCCTTTTGTTCAGAGCGCATTAAGTATATTTAGCACAGTGCAAACTCTGTTACTGTCGATAATGCTGCATGTTTATGTACTTTGTTTTTATACCCGCCACCCATAGGGTAGAAGGGTATTATAACTTTGTGCCGGCAGGAAATGTATGTAACAGGTAGAAGGAGGCATCTCCGACCCTACAAAGTATATATATTCTTGATCACCGTTAACAGCCGAGACGATATAGCCATGTCCGTCTGTGTGTCTGTCCGTCTGTGTGTCTGTCCGTTCTTCCGTATGAAACACTGGATCTCAGAGACTATAAGAGTTAGAGCTATAATTTTTTTTTCGACAGCATTTTTTATGTTTGCACACAGATCAAGTTTCTTTCAAATTTTTGTCACGCCCATTTCCGCCCCGCAAATCAAAAAAATCGAATAACAAGCGTGATTTTAAAGCTAGAGTTGCGAATTTTTGTATACACAATAACTACTATAGTAGTTATGATTCCTGATCAAGTAAAAATTGTCGAAGTTATTGAAGAAATTCGTTTGTATGGACAAAAACGCCTACTTACTAGGGCTCTTAGTTGCTTTGGAAACAATCTGGTATATTGTGCCGTCTATGGTAGCCATTTTGAATGCGGTACTATACCGATATACTAAATATACCATTTGGTATAGTTTTAGCATTTTTGCAATATAATTGGTATATTTTGAGAATAATACCGCAAAATATATTGCTTTCATTTAAAATGGGTACCGGGTATCCCACAGTCGAGCACACTCGACTGTAGCTTTCTTACTTGTTTTGTTTTGTTTGTTTACTCTCTCACTCTCCCGACCTTGAGGAATTCGCATTTGCTCTGTTGTTATACCAAAGCTCTTTATTAAAAATTTCAACATGAAGCATTTTCAGTTTTTTCGCTCTCTCTCTCTCTATCTCTCTCTCTCTCGCTCTCTCTCTCTCTCTCTCTCTCTCTCTCTCTCTCTCTCTCTCTCTCTCTCTCTCTCTGTCACTATCTCTCTCTCTCTTTCTGACTGTCTACAGAACGAGAGCGAAATCGTAATTCAGTTCACCAATGACGCTTGGCAAGCGCACACATTATTGTTCGGAGAAGAACTGAACGAATTTTTTAAATGGAAAATTTTGTTATCGTTTTTTTGGCTCTGCTCTTTTTTGCTGTGTCCATTGGGGCAGTCGACAATTATAGTAATTACAATAAAACGGAAAAAAGCGTTCGTGACATAAATTCGCTCAAGATTAAGCAGAAGTCAATAAATAAATCAATTCTAAAATATAAAAATACAGTGATTAAACTGCAAAAACTGAAAATAATATCACAGATAAACATTTTAAAAACACAAGAAGCGAATCTATCTAAATGTTTGAGAAAGCAAAATAATACTTCTCTTCACGATGAGTCTATCTCTGAACTGGAACAAACAATTGAGCAACAAAAATTGCACATAGAAAATCAAGCACGTGAACTTATTCTTCGAAATAACAAAATCGAATCACTTGAAGCCACAAATAAACAAAATGATATTGATCAGAAACAAAGTGCATCTCAGCAGAACATTTTTAGAACCCAAGAGCTGATTCTAACTGATTGTCGGTCAAGGGTTAATAGCCAAGAAAAGACCATACAAAATCAAGAGCATGAGCTTACTCTCCGAAGAAACCAAATCGAAACTCTCGCAAACGAAAATAAAGAAAAAGATGTTGAAATTATTCAATTGAAAAAAGACCTCGACTATGAAATACTCAAAAATCAAGATCTTAGTCTTCAAAATAACAAAATCGAATCACTTAAAGCCACACTTGAAGCCATAAATAAACAAAAAGATATTGATCAGAAACAAAGTGCATCTCAGCAGAACATTTGTAGAACTCAAGAGCTGCATCTAACTGATTGTCGGTCAAAGGTTAATAGCCAAGAAGAGATCATCGCTAAACTAAACCAAACAAATAAGCAACAAGAGCTGCATCTAACTGATTGTCGGTCAAAGGTTGATCGCCAAGAAGCGACCATCGCTGAACTAAACCAAAAAATTGAGCAACGAGAATATCAAATCCAAAATCAATCTAAACTTCATCAAAATCAAGAGCATGAGCCTATTCTCCGAAGAAACAAAATCGAAATTCTCGAAAACGAAAATAAACAAAAAGATGTTGTAATTAATCAATTGAAAAATGACCTCGACTATGAAAAACTCCAAAATAAAGAATTGTTGGACGAATTCGCTAATGACACACAACAACTGAGCAAACAACTCGAAGATGCAGAATTTAAAAACCAAAAATTAATGATCCAATATGAAGAAAAAGTTGATGAACTCCAAAACGAAAAAATCGCAAACGAAAATTGTGAGAAATATTATGATAACTTACTAATAGAGCATGGTAAACTCAAACGCCTTGTTAAAGATTTAGAGACTAACAACACTGATCTGGACTCCAAATACAATCAACAAACTACAGAAAACAAAAACTTAATTTCAAGTAAAACTCAATTATCAGATAAACTCACGGACTGCCTGACGACTTTAAAGCAAAAGAGCGTTGTTATTCCATGTGATAAATTAAGCTGTCCCGCATTTGGCAACTATAGCGCTACACATGTTGTTAATATCGAAAATGGACAATCATTTAAAATACCCTGTAATTCGGATGAAAGCAATTTAGTTTGGTCCGTAATTGAACGTCGCTTGGATCAGTCACTTGACCTCGACCGCCGATGGATTGAATATCGCGAAGGATTCGGCGACTTTCAAAAGGAGTTCTTTATTGGCTTGGAGAAACTGCATCTCATGACGAAACAACAACCTCACCAGCTCCTCATTCGATTGAGAGTAGGACGCGAAATGAAGTTTGCTAAATATAGTCACTTTGAAATTGCAGGTGAAGATGAAAACTATGCCATACGATCTCTAGGCGAATTCAGTGGCGATGCTGGCGACGGAATGCGAGAGAGTGAGGGAAAAAGTTTCAGCACCTTCGATAGAGATAATGATTTGCACTTTAAAAGTAATTGTGCCCAGGTTTCTAAAGGCGGCTGGTGGTTTGATGATTGTGGTACTACGTGAGTCTTAATATGAATAAGATATAACATAGGGCGAACTTAATTTACTGTTTTTATGTCTCCAACAGAAATCTCAATTACCAACATAGTATGAAACTGGTGCGCTGGAACAATCACATGGGTTCTCACACGCCTATCGAAATGTTGATACGCCCAACGTAAAACGAATCCAATTTTAAATATTAACACTATTTATATATGTCTATAAGTATTGTTTTATTACTTTTTTCTTAATAGCTTTGTAGGCGGTATCAAATTAGAATTTGACGACAAATCGAAGTAAAAATCAAAACTGAAATGAACTTGTACTAAATACTAATGCACTTATAATCATAACTATTCATTACATATGTAAGTATTCAATTTGTTTCAGTTAAGTGAAATTGTGCCGCTTAAATGTTAACTATGCGATTCCAAATTTCGATTTCGATATTTTACAGGCCTTTGGAAAATATATACGTTGGTTAACTTTGTTTTGTTAATTTGCATAGATCTATGAGTTCCTAAATAGATATATGTCTATATAAGTCTATATATATGTATATATATGTGTATATATAGTATGTTAAGTAAGCCTATGTGTAGAAAAGATGATAGACAGATGCTGAGCACACAAATAGACGAGGAATTAAGTTTGTGTTGCTGGATATTCAGTTAATAATAAGCTAGCGCTTGATTACAGATTACAGAAAAGAGGGGGGACAAGTTTGTTCTGTTTGTTGCTTGCTTTGTTGCTCTCTTAAAGGCTTAGGCAAAAATTGTTTAACTAAAACTACGAACTAGATGGTGGCTCAATGCTTGGCATCCTTGAGGGCCTGCTCCTCGCGATCGGCATCGATGAGCGATTGCTTGCGTTTGTTATAGTTGCCGGATTCCACCTGTTGCTTGGCATCGATGAGCGAATGCTTGCGCTTGTACTTCTCCATCTCAGAGTCGGAGTCATCGTCATCATGATGCTGCAGACAGGGGAAGTCGAACATGCGTTCGCCCTTGCCGAAGACCTCACCCTCTTCAATGGTGGTTGGTAGACTCCTAAGAAAATAACATTTCAATTTTAGCTAAATACTAAACATTTATTATTGATTCCACTTACCTGTTTAGCGTTTCGGGCAGCAGCAGGCAAACGAAGGAGCCGGCAAAGAAGAGCACGCCCAGTATGATTGAGGGCGCTGCCTTGAAGAACGTGCCCAGCCAGAGGATGTAGGGTGCCAAAAAGGAGGCCGCAAAGCCGGCCACATGCACCGCCGCCACGCCCTGGCCACGCACACATGTGGGTATCAGTTCGGTGGCATATTGCGAGCCAGACTCATAGGAAATGGCCACACCGAAGCGCACGGCAATCGTCAGACATGCGAGCAGTATGGCATTGTGACTGTGCTGCTGATAGGCGATGGCAATGCCAGCGGCTACTGTGAATATACCGCCCACCAACAGTGAACCCGAGGCCATGCCCTTGCGTCCGATGCGATCTTGGAGTAGGACGAGCAAAATGCTCGATGGCAGCACGGCCAAGGCGCTCAGTGAGAACATAATGAACGGTGAGATGCCCATGCCCTCCACATTACGCGACACGGCATCGTAGCACAGAGTAATCACCATGCTGCAATACAGGGCGTATGAGTAATGAGTCGATTTACATTAGTTAAGCAGTCGACTTACGATTTAAAGAATAGAATGAGGGTGTTTTTGCGCATGCGCGGAGTTTTAAACATGTCCAACAACGTAGCATGCTTTTTATCATCGCCACCCTGCATCTCACGCGTCATCTGACAATGACGACGGAACTCATCGAAGTCCGCCTGCGTCACATGGCAGCCATTGAAGCGTGCGACACGCTTCAATCGCATAATCGCGCCATCAATGTCGTTGCGCGTCACCAGCCACTGAGCGCTCTCCTGCACCACAAAATAGTAGAGCACCACCAGCAAAATGGGCAGCGATGTGCAGGCCAAATAGATCTGCCAATGTCCGGCCCAAACAGCCAGCCAGGGCGTAAACACCAGTCCGAGACAATAGAAGAGACCCACGGCCATGTTCAGGCCCAGAGTGCGCATGCTGGGCCGAATGTATTCGAGAACTGTTAAAATAAACACAACACATTGCCGATTATTGCTAAAATAAACATTTCGCGCATTAATCTCACCTATAATGTACATGAGATAGAAGTTTGTATCGGCAGCCAGGCCCGAGATGAAGCGGCAGAGTGTGAAGGTGGCCACACTTTTGGTGAAGATCGTCGAGAAATCGCCAGCGAAGCCGCAGAAATTCGACAATATCAGCGCTGGAACACGTCCAATTTTATCGGAAAGCAGTCCATAGAACAATGTACCGACAACGGAGCCAATAAAGAACAGGGATTGTCCGATGCGTGCCTTATACGCTGAGTCACAGACCCAGTTCAACTGTTGATTGATGAGCAGACAACACAAAAATAAAATTTCATTTCATTCTAAATAAACAGGTAAACGGGGCAAACTTATTAACTGGAAACCTTGAACTCACCTCAGTATTCATGCTTCTGTAGCCGAAATCATAGTTGTATATCCATCTTTCGCACTCCTGTGTGCTGACCGTTACATTTGGTCCATCGATGTCAGCGAGACGTGTGCACGAAGGATTGTCAAATTTGGAATAGATATCGGCTATTTCTTTATATGTCATATTCACTAACTTCTCATGATAGCACCAATGATCTGGTACAAAACTGATCACTGTTTGCGTAAAGTAATGCTGTGAATAGATCAAATAATTTAAGCATACCGTTGAATGGCAGTGAAACTATATTGCGTATACGCACCATCGATACGATGATATTGATAAAACCAAAAAGGGCGAGTATCATAAACTGATAGCGATTGAAGTCGCCACATTTGGCAAGAATTTGATCGAAATCCATTGTGACTTGTGGCTGAGCTCCTGTTTTGGATATTGGATGTATTCGTACACTTGTTTTTGTACTCTAAAGTTGTTATTGTTGTTGCAGCTGTTAGATGGCCTTATAGGCTTTTTTTTTTGTTTTGTTGTGTATCACAATTTGTTCCGTGTGTCAGTAAAGATCAGTGTGTTGTGTTTGTCTGAGTGTGTTCAGTGCTGTGTTGTGTTGTATAGTGTAAGCTGTTGTTACGCAAATAATAAATGACTATGCATTTGGTTCACATTGGGAGCTTTGGTATCTCTGCAATAAAAAAGAAAACAATCAATTTAAATAAAGTTGAATAATATTTCAATATTATTTCAGATTTTTTATACCCGCTACCCATATGGTAGAAGCCGACTGAAAATGTATGTAACAAGCAGATGAAGGCATCACCGACCCCATAAAGTACATATATTCTTGATCATCGTCAACAGCCGAGACGATTAAGCTACGTCTGTCTGTCTGTCCCTTAATCTGTATCTAGATCTCAAGACTATAAGAAACAGAGCTATAATTTCATTTCGACAGCATTTGTTATGTTTGCACGCAGATCAAGTATGATTAAAAATTTTGCCACGCCCACTTCCGAGCCCACCATTCGGCAAAAATCGAAGAACAGGCTTAATTTTGAAGCTAGAGTCTTGATTTTTCTTCGAATACGGACAATAATAATTTTATGATTCCTAATTTGGTTGCGATCAGATAAAAATTATAGAACCTTTTTAAGAAATACTTTTGTACTTTTGGTCTCAGTTTCTTTAGCTGACAATATGGTATTTTACACTCTATAATATACAATATACCAATTATAACCCTTAGTATACTTTTACTATTTTAAAGTATAACGATTTGGTATATTTAAAAATTAATAACATTTATTTAAAATGAATAGATGGGGTATATCACGGTCGAGAACACTCAAATGTGGCTTCTTTACTTGTTTTTGCAAAGACAAATTTTTAGATTTCCATAATAAGAATTTATTGACTTTTGAAAAGAGCCGTACAATAAATTTATATATGCATTTAGCGCATAATTGATAAATGATTTATTTACCAACCCCACTTTGTAATTAATTATAATCAAATCATTAAATGAAAGCTGGCATTAAACACAAATTTATCCAGTTTGTTAATGAATTGAAACCTGTTGAAACTTGACGACATAACGACACATAAATTATTTAAAATTGAAAATGCAAATATATCGCGTCGCAGAGAAAGTTAAGTCTGAGATTCATCGCGCAATTGACACATATTTAAAATAGTACTAGGAAAATGTTATGGAAATTGCTACTGAGAAACACGTTCGTTTACCATTGTTCTAGGAACTAGACTACGCCAGAATTGAGAATGTTGTAATAAATAAATAAACAGAGCCACTTAACACAACAATTATTTAAATTATAAATTAGTCGAGGCAATTTCCAAGCACTCACATGGTTCTATTACATTTAGAGAAAACTTATTGTCGTAAACAAAAAACACGCTTTTCACATGGCGACACTCGCTCGGCAACTGAAATAACTACAAACTAAGGCCACACATTTTATCGAACTATAATTTGAGCTATAACCTCTTATCAGTGGCCAAATATTTATATTAGCGCTTGCTTTTGGATAAAGCACATTTTTATATGTCGCTGGAAGCTGACTAATAATAAGCAGCAGCAGCTGCTCACTTGGTGACTGCTGACTAATTGTCCGCACTGTAGACTGGCCATAAACTAGAAACTTGTCGCTGGTTGTCAAGTACTCAAAAACTAATCGACATCTAATTGAGTCTAAACACGTGTGTCTGGGAACCCAGACTTCGACTGTCTGCCATCCAATTCTCTCGCACTTTGATTGCGCTACGCAATTTGTAATCCAAAATAGATACACAAAAACAATTTGAATTTCAATTTTATTTTACATTTTTTACAACTGGTTTCACTTCAACGTGATTGCAAAAGATTTCTGCCCCAAAAATGCTGTACTTTTTTTTGTGTGAGCATTCTCAATACTCGTTTCAAGCATGCTTAAAAAACACACATTTCAAGGTTTTCCAAACACTCAAGTGATTGTAAGTCAAATGTTTAAAACGATTTCTTTTTATTGCACCACAAATACTATTGTAGATAAAAGAATTTTGCAAAAACTTTTCTTTTATTACCTGATGTGTACTTTTATATTTCAAATTTCAAAATACTGTATATCCAAAAATAAACACACGCACTTGCTTCGTGTCTTGATAGGAAAAACAACGAACGGAAATTTTGTTTACGAACAGCTCGACAAAAGAGAAAACACAGACATTAAACAAATATGTTTTCTTTTGTTTTTGAAATCAAGTTCTATGCCACAACAGCAGTTATTTGAATATATTTTTTATAAAAATATATTATTTTTGAAATATTGTTTTTGAAATACTTTTGTTGGCAAAGTTCAACGGCTCGATGGCGCACACGTCGCGGCTAAGCAGTCAATTATTTTTTGAGAATTGTTCAGAATTTGTTGGAAAATTGTAAATGTTTTTTTTGTTTTGTGTTTTGCTATTTTGAAAGCTTTGCTGCTGATGTTTTGGGTCTGTGTTCTAGCGAACGGCCCGTTTAGCGCGCAGTTGTAACGCGCCCGCGAAAATCTCCGGCGATGTGTATCCACGAACTGTCTTTTGCGTACTGAGCCAAAGCAACGCAACCGTTTGTTTATTAAAAACGCCAAACAGCTGTTTGACTCGTCGCTGGCGTCGACGCAGACAGCGATGCTGGCGTCGCTGATGACGACGTCGACGGCCAAAACAAATGCAATCAACAGGCAAAAAGCCAGAGACAGAAGATTTGTTTTGCTTTTGTATTTGTGTTTATTGTTTTGTTATTTTTCGGAATCAGTTTTTTGCTTGATTTTCGGTGCTGTACTTCGAACATGTTTTGCCCAAAAATACGCGGGGGAGAGAAACAGAAAGAAGACCACAAAAAAACGGACAGAAATGAAAGAGAAACAGGTCAGCAACGAAGCCACAAATCGAGACAGGCTTTTGGTCGTTTATGAGGCGGCGCACACGGCGTATACGCGTTGATTGGATTCGATACGATTTCATTTGATTTACATGCTCATTTAAACCTTGTGACGCCAGCACAGCACGCAAGAAATTATATTGCTAATTTGTTATATGCTAAACATATTTAACATCCATAGACACATACACACTCTCTTGATTATAATTAAATGCAGTTGATTTGATTTTAACACAAACACACACAGGTAATTGCACCCGCAATACCATAAATCAGAATTCTACCTTCATTTAACGATTTTATAAGCACTCCTTACGCCAAATATATTATTGCCCGAGCACGTGTTGTATACAATTTCAATTGAAATCTCCCCTATTAGCGACATCATATGAAACTGGGGGAAACACTTCGGACCCGTATCGCACTTGGTGTCAACACTCAACAACTGATTCATGAATTAGCTGGCAATCGCTTTACTAATTATTTTATGGCCCCCGACAAATCTGTCTTTTATTAATGCTTTCATTTTGAAATATTTACATTAGTTTATGACACGAGAGCGACCTTTGATGTTCCGAAAAAACAAACTTGAATTTATGTGTATTTCATTATCATAAAAACATAATATGACATATGTATGTATATACATATATGTATATATTAAGTAGTTTAGTAGTTTACAGTTGTTATCTCTTAAAAGATTAGGTAGACTTCTCTCAAGATCTCTAACATTCCATGATTCTACAACTTTGGGTAAGTCAACGCTGTCATCTGATAAGATGACGCTTTATAATAGGGAAAGTAGCTCAGTTGCAAACTTTGTACTACTTCCAAACAATTGCGTAATTTACAGTGGCCCATATTTATTTAGGGGTCTGTGGCTGAGGTCTGGTAAGTCACAAAAAGCTGCGTGTTTTGCCAATCAAAGCAAATATTTACTGATGGCCATGTTATCTGTAGAAAGCCAGAAATCAAAGCTCATGGCTAATGCTTTAATTGTGTAATTAAAGCTTAATAAGTGTTTTAAGGCGAAATCGCAATGACAACAAAGAAATACAAGATTAGATAATGCCACACGTCGATCCAGCTTGGCACTTAAGTAGCCAAAAAAAACGTTCAAGTGCTAATGGCTTTTGAGGACTAAAACTATAGATGACTAAATAAAAAGTGTGTAGCTACATATCTATGACATGCGATCTTATCGAGCTTTTTTACGCTGAAGTGCAAGCATGAAACATGTGCTAGACTTCTTTGTGATAAACTGTACCGATTGCTTAATGAAGCTAGCAAAAATACCAAGCAGATCCATAAAGGGAAACAAACGAAGCCACTTTGAGATACATAAAGCGCATACAAAAATATTTACAGATGGGAATCTCTTTTGTTCATCTCAACAGAAACAAAGAACAATGGTGAAGTGTAAATAAAGTTAAGAAAAGCCGCTACTCACATTTTGCAAATACAACTATCAAAAATTGTACAACAAAATCACGCATACGCCGCGTTGCCAACGCACTTGCATATTGAAGTTTATCTTTAATACAATTTCACAACGCCCTATAAATCGCAAGTTAAATCATCTTCCGTTTGCTTGCTTTATGGGATTTTTGATATGACTAAGCGTCAAATGGAGACCACTTGCTGTGGGCCGGGCAAATAAAACACAGAATACAATGGCAAATTGACACTTCTGGTTTCACAGTCTGCAATGCCAACTTTTGCACCTGCTCACCGGCAACAAAAATAACAGCAGCACAATAACACAGATACAAGTAAATAATAAATATATAATAATCTGAAAAGCAAGGCAATACCAAAGTGAGAGCTGCCCAAAAATATTTAAAAATAAGTTCACGAAAACACTTATTTAACTCGCTTTCAATTTAAAAATAAGTAATTGTTTATTTCAGAGAAATGTATATATTTATTATATTTAAAATAAACACATTCAATATATTAAATAAATATTTAGTTTATCTAAATTTACTGCGAACTTAATTTTTTATGTTTATTTTTGGAATTATTATTTTTTCTGATTTAATTTAACTGAAACGTCAAAATCGAATTCGAATCCGCGTCGAAATCTTATAAATTTGAACTCTTTATGCGTAGATGTTTTTTTTAGAGGAGTTTCGTTTCGCACAGACGTGCGAAATATTTTATAATAGTCAAAATTAGATGCTCATATTGAACTTACTAATTATGAAATCTTTATGATGGTTTTTTTTTCGCTACGTTTTCGCTTAGAAATTAGCTCAGATTTTTGTATTTATTTTTGGTTTGAGTTTATAACGCGTTTTGGTTTTTTCACAGTTAACTTGGAAATGGAGCGAGCGACGAGCGGCGAGCGGCGAGTAACGAGTAACGAGTTGCGAGTTTTTTTTACAGTTAGTTTTACATTTTGGCGACACAATTAAAAGTGAAATACACAGAAGAAAAGAGATCTGCAAATGTGGCTGCTACTCGCGTGACAATTGAAATCGTTTTGACTTCAAGTTCAACGAATGTCTTCGGTTTTGAATGCCTTGCGTGCCAGTTTCTTCAAATGAATATGTATAGTATGCGTCAACAGTTGCTTTATATAAACTACTCTCACACACACACACACACACACACACACTTTTAAGTATTCTGTGCTCTTACAGTTTCAAATCAATGGCATCAGCTGCGCAGCACGCTTTTCATTTGTTGCATGTGTATTCAAAGTTCTATACATTCTATATATGGATAACTTCCAAGAAGCATGGGGGATGCCAGCAAATATGGCGTCATTATGTCTCCAGCACGTTCGTTGCAGTTGTTGTTTCCCCCTGCCAACTATGATACATGTGACATAACATAACTGTCATAATCGTATAAGAAATGTTCCCTCAATTTTCTCAGCATTCGCTTCTATTAATATTTAATTGTTTCTAATGGCAAATGTTTGCTTTTGTTTGTTTGTTGCTGCGCTGTCTCTTATTCATTTCTTATGAATCTATTCCCCTAAGCATGCACACATGGGGGCATTAAATTTATGTATATAAATAGATATTTATATAAAACACTTGTCGTCAATTGAACAGTTTATGCAGCGCACATTAATAAACTCACAATTAAACTTTTATTTGGTATTATGCAGAGTGTCTCTGATAAGACGATTTACATACCAAATGATTGCTATATGATTATTACAGGCATTTGTTTCGGTCTTTTATACGGGTTTCGGAAATTGGAGACAATCTTTTTATGCATGGAAAAGTAACATCAGTTGGGATTTATTATTTTAAGTTATCTTTATGAAAACATTGTTAATTGGCTTCAGTTTTTACACCCCTCATTTATGTATAGGATTTTTTAATAAAAGTTAAGGAGAGTTTTCAATATTCTCTGTCTTTTTAAGTTTTAAAAACCAAATAAACATATATTAGCTTATCTATTTTTACTATTCTAATTCGTTATTAGACTCTCCCACATTTACTATGTACCTACCTACCTGTAGGTACTAAAAATATACCAAATAGTATATTTGGTATATCTTTATAGTACCAGATTCAAAATATACCATAGACGGCACAATATACCATAATGTCAGCCAAAGCCCTAGTAAGTAAGTGTTTTTGCCCATACAAAAATATTTCTTTAATAACTTCCACAATTATCTGATCGCAACCAAATTTTCAGGAATCATAACTACTATTGTTATTATTGTATACACGAAAGTACGCAGCTCTAGCCTTAAAATTACGCTTGTTATTCGATTTTTGTTGATTTGTGAAGGCGGAAGTGTGCGTGGCAAAAATTTTAAACAAATTTAATCTGCGTGTAAACATTACAAATTCTGTCGAAAAAAAAATTATAGCTCTATCTCTTATAGTCTCTGAGATCCAGTGTTTCCAACGGACAGACGGACAGACAGACAGACGGACGGGCAGACGGACATGGCTAGATAGTCGGCTGTTGTTGCTGATAAAGAATTTATATACTTTATAGATGCCTCCTTCACCTGTTATATACCCTTCTACCCTATGGGTAGCGGGTATAAACAGGACAAATTCTTCAGATAATGTTTAAATTCAATTGTCAAACTTGCTCTTCAATAAATTCATTATTAACGAATTGAACTTCAATCCAAACGACTTATTGTAGTCACTGAAACATTTAGATATCATCGCATAATACTACAATCGAATTGAATTCAATTAATAAAGTCAAAACATGGTGAAATGTCATTTATAGTTTAATCGATCGTGAATCATATTTATAGAGAGGAAAATAACAATGCTCAATTATTGTTAAAGCTGTAAGCAGATAAGATACTAAAGTGCCGGAACCAGTTGGCAACAGATCTAAGAGAAGTTCTACAACATGAACTTGAGTGTCAATAAGAGTGAACAACAATTTAAGGGCACACATATTTCACATAATTAGCTGACTTACTTGAAGCTCAACACAAAAAAAGGAAGAAGCAAAATACTACAATTGATGCAACTGATAAGAGGCCACCGGACAACGTGCTTACAACGTAGTTTCTTAACTCAGGTATGAGTACAGCCATGCAAATTGATAAAGCTCGTTGAGCAGAGCACAAGCAACAAGCCACCAACTGACTCGGACTGGTTAAAGTCAGTTGTAACCAACTACCAGATGCCAGTTTGCCAGTTTGTCAATGTGCCAGACAACCAGCTAGTTTGCCACATTCGCCAGACATCGACAGAGCGAGAGAGAGAGTGCCACAGATAATGCCCAGAAAAATGGCGTCAAAAACCGATTGAAGAATAATGAATGCGATAAGCGTAGCTCCCCAGCAGATTCGCTGATGCTAAACATTTTTTCGACAGGTGTCAACTAATTGGCTTGAGTTCTGGCAAGTTTATCAGTTGTTACCTGCTTTCCACTATACAAGTAATCTAATTCACTCTCTGCTTCTACCTGATACGCCCTTCAGTTCAATGGCATTCGACAATTTGAGCCAGAGAACGTGCTGCCATGTGTAGTAGTCACTGAGGTAGACAGGCACTCATAGTTTTGCAAACCTTGGACTCTTCAAATCGAATAAACAATGCTAACATTGTGCGGGGGAAGTTGATAAAGCTTTTGATTATACGCTGCTTGAAGCGCCAAAAATAACACAATATTTAGTGTATTCATATATAAAAGAGACTTTGCATATAAGATTTTGTTTATTTGCTATCAGCACTGTTTTAATTCCCAAAACTCTGCTCAACTTTTATTCTAGGAATTTTGCTCATTTCAATTGATCTGTTTTGATTTGCCAAGTGGCATTCAATTGACGAAAGTTTGTTGCCAGCATAAAATGTTTGCCGTCTTTCAGAATAATAAACTTGGAAATTTACCAGTTGAGATCTTTAGGTAAGCAGAACCTTCAATCAA
Organism: Drosophila albomicans; assembly: GCF_009650485.2. NCBI lineage: Eukaryota > Metazoa > Arthropoda > Insecta > Diptera > Drosophilidae > Drosophila > Drosophila albomicans. The sequence goes on from NC_047631.2 coordinate 13,061,256, forward strand.
AGCAAAAAGCAAATAAAATAAAAATAAAAGAAGGGGAAAAAAACTATTCAATTGTTGGGTTAAATAACAGCGCACAAACAAATGCAAATATTATATAAACGAGGCACTGAAGGATAGCGTCAAGTCATCGCCGATCGAAGCTCGGTATCAAAATAAATCAATTGAGACTCTCTCTGTCTATGCGATACGAAAATACGATGCGATACGACTTGAATTCAGCACGCGTATGCAAATGATCTCATGTTTGATTATGTTTTTTTTGTGCCAGCATAAATGTTGGGAATATTCCATGGAAGCCATGAAACCGTGACGTAAACAAATTGATCTGGCTCAGGGTGTGGTCAGCAACAAATGTAACAAAAAACAAATGACAGAAACTAAAATACAAAGAGAGAAATCGTCAAGCAATTGACTTGCTTGATTATTCGTTTGCACTTTCAATAAAGTAATACAATTTTTGCTGAATTTTCAAAAGAGATTCTCTGCATGATTTCGATAGCCAACTAACCGAGAAGCACAAACAGAAACAGCTGATAGCCCAGCCAGACTAACGATGACGAAAACAGCTGGCACAAAACGTTCTTTCCTTTCTTCCGATCCAACTAGCCAGACATCTAAAGTAGTAGAACTACTATCACTAACACATTATAAGTAGAAATGGTAGCCAAGTCTCTCAGTCAACAGCAACTACGTCGTTGTCTGTTGTCGTCGTCGGCGCACGCCGAGATTGTGCAATGATAAGCGTTCGGCAAACAGCTGCTCCCCCAAGTCTGGGAGCCTTGGGGGTCTCCAGGGGCTCTAGGGGCTACTGCCTAGAACCAGCCACTTTCTGAAGTCAGTCGCATTGACCCTCAGGCAATAAAACCTTAGCTGAGGATAGCTAGTTTTAACACTTGGCAACACGGACAACACACTTCAAATACACCTATTTATAACACACTCATAACTATACTCTATGGAAACAATGCTCTCTGGTATGTATATACTAGATAATTCCGAGCTATATGCTCGAGTATTTATCATTTCGAGCAAACAACAACGCACATTGCTGTGGCCTCTTGAAATGAGTCAAAAACGTGACACAACTTTTTGTTCATGCTTAATTTATTTATGAACAAACAATTTTTATCTATTATATTTCTTGTGTTTTCGCTGTTATTGTGTTATTGTTTATTGGAATTTATCGTTTAACGTATTTTTAGGACAGCACTGAAACCTGTTGACGATGTTCGTTTCAATATACTCGTAAGTGAGCATTGAATTGGGTTATTTTTTTTCTGTTCTTCTTAATTAATACGTGGAAATGCAGTTTCGAATGCATTTAAACCTGTTGCCAGTGTTTGTAAGTGGTGAAGTTAATAATCTGTTTGTTTCGCGTATAAAGTTCAAGCAATCAACTGCCATTTATCAAAGCGAAGTCAGTCAAACCCGTCAGAAACGTGATGCATACGAGTTAAACACGTTTACAGCAGCTAACAACAAACGACAACAGACGGTTCTGTTATGATTGTGCATAAGATATAAGTTCCAAGAACAGAATATGAATATGTGATTGTTATTAGCTTCGGCTGCTAGCAACAACTGGTTGATAGAAGTTGGCAATTTATCTCTTTGTTGATAAACAAAATGAAATTGACGTAGAAATTGCCGTTTACCTAGAAACGTAACCAGCATTCTACACTGTGTGTGTGGAAACTAATTAATGAAAGAGCCAGCATACAAATAATGAATGCATCAATGTAATCCAGTGTTGATTAATGCTTCATTTAAAGTAAAATGGCTCCTCTGAAATTTTACTATCTTTCGTCTATTGTCTTTATTTCATATTTGAAATAAACATATTTAATAACCATAATTTGGAGCATCGTTTTGTTCGTAATCATTAAATTTATTTTACAAGTTCTAAATTAAATTCTTTATTACTTGAAATGAAACATTCCATTTCTTACGGTGTATTTGTGTCTGCATAGCCTTTGATTGCTTTCAATTGAAAGACATTAATTTATTATGCAATCATCTAAATCCTTTTGACACATTTTCCAAAAGCTCAAACAACTCCCCGAATCAACAGCAAACACGCTTCTCTCTCAAAGGCAAGGTCGAATGGAAACATTAAAATGTTCATGGTGAATATTGCAAAATTATTCAATGTTTCTTGTTGTCATCGTTGTTGTCAGCGCAGTTGCTTCCTCGGTCCTAGTGTTAATGATGTGTCTACCATAAAATTGAATTACTGAAAGGTGTTTGACTAGGAAATACCCTTTAATAAGTTTCTTTCTTCTAGACAGATGTAGATTTACAATTTTAGTGAAGTCAATCAACTTATTTTGCTTTGGTTTTAAACAAACAAAATAAATTTGAAAACGTTCCTTCTGGTTTTCAACATGTACAGGGTGTAAGAAAGTAAGCACATCATCAAGTTGAAGCATTACATTAAATTTACAATAAAAAGCAGTTAGCTAAAGCGTTGCTTGCTGCAAGAATTTAAATGCCAAAGGCAAACGAGTGACACATCTTAGGAAATAACAAACACTTTGGCTGCAGATCAATTAACAAGAAAAATTAAATAAATACGAGGTAGATACTAGGATATACTACACACATATATGCATACATACATATATAAGGCATATATAATAGAAATTTGTTTATTTTTAAAACGCACACTTAACGATTACAATATACATACATATATGTATATGTACGATTGTGTAGCGTGTGTTGATGTAGGTATGTGTATATAGTATGTACAATATATGTATTGGAACAGTTGCCACAGTGTTGCATAAATTTGTTAATTGCTATTTTTATATGCAACACTTGGCGACAGAAATCGAAATTGAATATTGAACAAAAACTTTCCACTCGCCTCCGAGAAATTTAGCATGACGCTTCCTCTGCCTTTTCCTCAGCTGCTGCCGCTATCAAAGTTCTTCTCTTTGGCTGCCACTGTTGCTGCACTTCAATTGTCGTCAATTAATTGTTATTATGTATGCACACGCATACACACATACACACGCAAATTCACATGTGCATTCACACATTTCTATAAAACAAAAATATATTGCACTTTATCGCACACAATTCGTTTAATATTGTTTTTATTGATTTCAATAGAGAAACTATTTATAACACTTGAGAACTCTTGCACGATTCTTTTCGTTATTTATAATTTACTATTATCATAGTTTCTTTCTTTTTTATGCACAGCACATGCAAAATTCACCGTTAGTCCTCCGACTGCGCATTTAGCTTAATTTCGTATTTATTCTTTCTTTCTTTTTTTTTGGAGGTTCGCTGCTGCGCGAGCGCCGTCGCCAAACTGTTCAACTATGCTGCTGATACTGCTCGGCAGGTATTCGAATATCGGCCATGACTTTGAGAACCGGCAACAACAACAGCGACAGCAAAACTATTAAAACAACAACAACAACACATACATACATAGTAGAGCAAAAGCGCAAGTACAACAAGTACTGGCAAATTACCAAAAGAGCAAGCACATCAACAATGAAATACTCTGCGTTTTTTAGAACTAGCTAATTTAATACATATTTACTAAATTAGGTTTAACATTTAATAATTAACTAATTAAATTATTAAATTCCCAATAGTTACTACATTATATTATAATTATTTATATTATTATCTTTTAAATATCCACTTAGCGCATATACCTTTTGGATTCACAGACAGTGTATTCTATACTACATTGTTGTTGCTCTCTTGGTTATTTGCTGCACATGCCCATCCCCCATTCGAATGCAAATTGCGTTTGCCTTTGTCTTTGTCTTTGTCTTTGCCATTGCCTTTGCCGCTCAGCTGTTAGCGTCGTTTTGTTTTGCGTTTTTTTGTTTGGTCATTGCTTTGTTGCTCATGCGTTTGCTGTACCGTATAGAGGACCTACTGTGAATGAGAGAACCAGTTTTCACCGGTAAACTGCAACCTGTCCGACTCAGTCTGGGTGAAGTCTGTAATAGGCGTATTTTGTAGTCTATATGATTATAGTATGTATAAGTGCATTACATAGATAGTTTAGTTCAGAGCTGGGCACTTTGCCAGCAATTAGTAGTACAAATGACACATACCATAAATGACATAATTGTTTACAGCATTCTCCATACTTATGATTCAACGCTAGACTGCATTATTACCCGGAACGGAAAGTCCCCGCGAATCTGGGATCATGCTACACTTATCCCAAAAATGTTTTTAGTAATTAAAAAGTCTTATTAAAATGCCATGCTCCATTATTTAGTCGTTTAACTAATAAAAAATGTAATTACTTAAATACTTTTTTAATGTATTCTTTTTATTATTAAAACAAAAATATAATTCTCATTTGTTATCAAAAGACAATTAATTCCCCTTTGCGGTATGTTTGCTCGCACTGCAATCTGATAATACTGTATTTGACCTGAAGTAACCCAACAATTTTCCACAAACTAAACTCTGATGGGAATGAAAAGTAAAAGAGCAATTCCCCTTCATTTTAATGAAACTACGTCGCAATTTTATGATGCAGGTAGCATGAAAAACAGATCAAACGCATAATGAAAGGGGATTTTAACCCTCTTGACGGATGTAAGGGATAACCATTGTTAATAAAAGGAAAATCCGCTGCATCGTGATGGGAAAAAATATTGACACAATAAATAGAAAATGCAATGCAAGGGGAATTCCGTTAAAGGGTCTCAGAATATCACTTTAATAGGGTTCCACTCAATCGAACTAGTGTCGACAGTTATTTATATTGTTCAATCTATTGTTGAACCAAACTGAACCGGTTCAATTTGCGTTTCATGTTGATCGAAGAAAGTGACGTACATGTAAATGTGTATTTCTCATGAATAGTGCAAAATCAGACAAAATACTATATAGAAGACTTTGTATTTGTTTTGATATTTGCGTCTAAGAGCGTTCACCGCCCTCTCCTTCTCTCTCTTTCTCGCTCATCTCTTCCTCACTCGCTCTCATTTATGTTTGTCTCCGTCTGACGATAATTAAGATGCCGACGACCTTCGCAGTGATTTTTGCGAGTCGGAAACGGCTGAATATCTTGTTTTCGTAAGATTTGCCATCCTAACAGCCTTTTAGACTTTTCGCTTACTCATTCGCTAATTTGTTATTTCTGCTCACATTGTCGTCTAAAAATTTAATGAAATTTCTTTTCTGCTTTCTTTTCCATTTCTTTGCTGCGCCAATTGTTTATCGACTTCATCAGCGGTAGACATCTTTATGCCTTTTCATTAATTAATTTTAAAAACATATATATCCCACACGTTCACATAGTATTTGCTTTTTTAAATCACAACTTTTTACTGTTCTATAATCTTTAATCAATAATGAACAGAAATCGTTCATAGAATTCAAGACCGCCTTCACATCGATTTACATTCAAATGTGGGGCATTGCAAATGTCAATATTAATTTAATTCAATCTTCGTTAATTTCCCATTTACATTCAGCAATCGCGTGTCGTAATTAATCTATGTTTATTTATATTTATATCGATACACTTTGAACATTTGCATTGCGTCTTTTAGAAAGGTATATATAATTTAAGTAGGCTATAAGCAACAACCGGTATATAGACGTTTTTTAATCTACCCAAAAGAAAAATTCTTATTATTCCACTTTATAGTATCTAATTATCGATCATACTTGACAACAAGCTCGCAGCTATTTTTAATCTCAACAAGCTCAGTAAATAATTCAAAAATCGTTTAGTTCAGCTCTTTATTATGGCGCCCGCATGTCTCTGAAGAAGTCGACTAAATGCGCAATTAGTTCCGACTGATAAGAAATGTGTAATTGTATAAGTTTCTAAGGCCCGCCAGCAATCAACTTAACTGTTTGCCTTTATGAATATTTAAATAAATAAATTTAACCAATATTGATGTAGGTCGCACTTTAAATAATATTTGTTTTATTTCATTTAAATATTATTATTTATTCATTAAATGTGTGGCAAAATGCATTTACATTGTGAGTAATTCATTTCAAATCAATTTCTAGATTGCCCTGGGGGAATTTTTTCGTCAAATAATACTCCGAGCACGATATTGTTATGTGTTTTTGGGTTTTTTTGTTTTCAAAAATCGAAACTGTATTTTATGCTTATGCTAATTTCCAAACGAAGTAAACAAAACAATTAAGAGTTATCAGAAATAAATGTGTTGCCAATGAGGTTATCAATTTGGAAAAGGATTTCAGCGGTTGGGGGTGTTATAAATCAACGTCTATAGAATTGAGGATGAAGTAAACATTTTCAAACTAATCATTTTCCGACAAGCGAAAGACTCGTGGAGATGGTTCTCCCAAGGGGCAAAAGTCATTCCTGTCATGTAAATGAAATTGGCATTGCCAGTGACGGTTGGCCATTGCCTATATATAGCTATCAAGGACAACTACATATCTACAAAAATATATATAGATATATATATATATATGTTTTATAGAGCGTTGCAAGAGCGTAGACATTGCGTTACATTATAGAGACTCAAATCGCGTGCGCCTTGTTTTCTTTTTATATTGAAATCACACTCACAGATACTACACCTCTCTTATAAACATACCCTAATTTATTTACACAAACATACATTCTTTTTTTTTGGTGTGACTGTTGGGGGGGGGGAGGGGAGAGGACTGCATATGAAGACCACATTTTGTATGGTAATATCCGGCTCGTGAGTCAGCACATTTGTAGTTCTTCCTTTATGCAAACGCTACAGAAATGCTTTTTATGCTTTGTTCGCTCATGATACGAGAATTGTTATTGATGTTGCTTGGCTTCTGGTTGTTGTTGCTATGTTTATTCATTATTTTGGTCTTTAATTCAAATTTGCATAGCACACAATAATTTAGGTAATTAATGCGAGTTAACAATCAATTTATTTACTCAACAATTGATATATGCACTTAATAGTTTATTTATGATTTGAATTCTGACATCATAGAAGGCAGATAGACAACATGGCGTATACGTTATGTTTGAACATTATAAGCCCTTTTGAAAAATATGAGAGAACAGATTACTACTTTATTGCTTCTCTGTTTGAATTTGCTTTAATTTATTGTTTATGCTTTCAAAGGTATAAATCTTTTATTGTCGCACATTTGAACTAAATTTATGGATAGTCGTAAAAAAGCATATATAATTTAATTAACTCAGCATGCGCATTGCAGCTGATGTTAAGCTCGTGACTGCCTCTAAACCTTTCAGCAACTAAAGTCAAATAACTCGCGTTTCACAACCTCTAGAGGACACGTTGCGTATGCGTAATTTATGCTCAAATGCAAGTGAAATCAATAGATCATTCGCAATGTTTGTTTTCATTTACGCATTCGGTTCAACATTCGGTTGATGTAACTAAAATAAAAGTTTATTATTTAAGAATGTAATTAAAAATATAAAACATCAACACATATTTTGAAAAGTTGTCGCCACAATGATGCTGACAGGAAGCAAACAAAAGAATGGCAGCCAACAAACTTCCGTTCTGATTTCGCTTAATAACCAGGGAATTGATGGGAGTGGGAAGTGGTCACTCAGTCAGTCAGTCGGTCACTCAGTCGGTCAATACTTGCATTGTAATTTGAGTCTGGAGTGTCGATGGATGGGAGGTTACGCCACCATTAAATTCAGACCAAACAAAGTCAAGCGAAGCGATTGTAGGTAAATAATTGAAATGGCATCAAGTGAACGCAGTTAATTACTATGCTAATGCCAGATATCATAACGGCCCTGTGGGCGCTTATGACTAATGCGAAAGTTCAGTTACCCACTTAATGCCGCTTATTAAATCAATAAAATTATCAACAACAATTCCTTGCGAAGAAGCACAACGAAAGTTTCCTAAATGAAATTTATAAGCCTGCTAATAAATATTTATTAAATTACTTTTCAAAAGTTTTCTTCCCATAGCGAAGGTCAACTGTATTTGCTATGCATTAAGTAGAATCAACTGAGTAAGTGAAAAGAATATTAAGTATACGCAACAAGTAAAAGCAAAGACAACTTATACTCAGCTGTCTGTCGTTAAAGTCGACTTGATTCATCTCGCCACATGTGAAATACTATATACAATGTGTATATGCGAGTCTGAATAAATATAGATTCCACCCACAGACAGCTGAAGACCTCTGAAGACAACAGAATGGATCATCACAAAGAACGTTTGTTCAGAAAAACTTGTCAAACAAAGAGACGCCAGCGCGTCGCATTGCAATTGCCAACAAGCCAAAATTCAGCAAAGAATGTAAAGGAGAGACAGCCATCAAAGTGTGGAATGTCAGACAGAAGAAAGAAGGGAAGACTTTGGACACTTCCTTAAATGTTCTACCGGCGCCGCCGGCAACTAAAATCGATAGTCGAGAGAAGCACAAAGGGTCATTTGTATTTGTATTTGTATAGTGGCAAAAGACATTCGCTTGATTTGTTAATTGCAATTATTATTAAATAATCCGCACAGATACTTAATTAGGACATACTTGCGATTTCCGGCAGCTTCTTCTTCTTGTGCGTGTGCGTTTTAGTATGTGATGATTTGTGCTGACCGTGCGTTGCTTTCGTTGCCAGGACAACTGATTTTCCCTTAGGGCAATGCACAACGCTTCACCAGTGCTGGCCAAAGCAATGGATTGGGATTAAGGCAGCTGCAACTAGCGGCCACAATCGAACCCGGCATTGTCCACGCTGCCGTTGGGGTTTTCTCGATTTTGTTGTTTACACCAGAAATCCGCAACGCAAACTGAATGACAACAAATCGACCCGACTCGACCGAGAACGCAGCCAAGAAATGTACACAAAGTGTACGAAGCGCGGGCGCGAAGAAACGACAACGAGAACAAGAACGCGAGCGAGTGAGAGAGTAGAAATGGCGAAGGAGCGTGGCGAACAAAAGCGCACCACACTGTGGAAAACAAAGTAAGCGAATGAAAATTATTATTTTCCTTCTGTGCTGCAAACACCATCTGAGCTATGGCGGCAAGCAATCAGCTGCGCTCCCAATTGCGTTTCCCATCGCGCACGCTTTTCTCATGTGACGTCATTGTTTTGGCACATGCGCAACAACAACACGAGAGCAACAGCACTTGCATGCCATATATATGTATATATCCTATACTACGAGTGCTGTACTCTATTATCTATTGGCCATCTCAGTCCCGCTCTTGGCCAAAACACACACACACAGACAAACTTAATGCTTTCACGCGCACACACAGCAACAAGCACTCATCACTGTAGTGAGAGTGTGTGTGTGTGTGTGAGTACTTGGCCAATTCTGAAGTGGGGCAACAACAAGCAATTGCATGCTTGTTGCGCCACGGGTAACTTTGTGCCCAGCAGCAGGCGTTTGCCTCAGGGTTAATGAAAACTCTGCCCGCTCGTTACAAATCTGCGGGCTTAAAGTCATGATTCTGTAGAAACTTATTAAATGAGAGCAAATAACTCAATCCTAAATTAAACTAATATTATTCAGCATTTTACATTTAAGTATTAGTATTTCCCTTTTTAGTATTTCCCTTACACTATCTTTAAAGAACTCTACTGTAATAATTACAAATAAATGCATTGCACTTAACCAAAAGCACTTATATTTACAATTGATATTAACCACTTCGCCTAGTTCTATGTATCTAGGTCAACATTCATGACTATGACTTATAATTAAAATATATTCTTATTCAAAACCATTTAAATAACAATATTATTGCATTCCACAAAAGATTATAAAACAACGTCACTTTGATACAATTTCACTTTATGTAAATACAAGATTCATTTCAATATACATTATTCATATACTCTACAATCAATTCAATAAATACACATTCATTGCATTCATTGCCCAGATAATTTACTTATCCACATATGAGAATATTTCTCTTTATAAATATTTATGTATAACGACGATTTATAACTTTATCTAAAATAGATTCACATTTTGTTGCGGATTCAATGGGTGCTTTAAGAGAGCCTGAGTTTCATTATAAATAGTGTATGAGATTTAAAACTTAACACATTTTCTATGCAATAAGTACATTGCAATAAAAGAAGGATAGTATGAATTAATAATAATAACACAATGAATTCAATTCTTAATAGGTTTGTTTGCATATTGTAAAACATTAAATAATTGGTATAATTACATTTTGTGCGCGTTTATTATTTTTGGCACAAACTGGGCTATAAATAATTGCGCTCTATTTATATTTAGTTTGATGCATTTTGCACATTGTTTGATATTCAAATATGTTTATAACAAAATGAGGCATTTTGTTGAGTGAGTAAAGCTTAAAACCATATGGCAAACAATTGCACATATTCTTTAGATATGAAACTAATTAAGTGTGTGAAAGGAACTGGCATAACACAATAAACTAAAGCTAAACATATTCAACTAGATGATATTCTTTTGTTTATGGGATCACTGAATAGTATTTCTAACAGTCTGCACCCGAAATGCCTGTGGTCTTGTTCTCTCCATGTATTATTGAGTCCATTTCAATTTCCGACAGATTGGGATTCATTAGTCGCTCAATCTTTAAGAACTTGGCGTTTGGCTCATCCACAGAGGCGGCATCCACCTCATTTTCACTGGGATCGCGCATTGAATAACTGCGCTTAGCACGCTCTGTAATTAATGGAAATTAACGATAAATATTTAAGAAATATATTAGCAATATTTATAGTATTTACCAAATCGCGCACGTTGCGCCTCTTGGTCAATGATTATCTCGTTGGTTATATAAACTTCTCGTCTAATTTGATCACGTAGCTCCACGCTCATGTCCGGAATACACCAGCGCACCAGTATCATCACAAGGGCCACAAAGTTCTGCAAAAGTAAAATCGAATGAGTATCGCGAAACAACCTTCAAAGTGCTTTTCCAACCAACTAATTGTTGGGCCTCATTTCATCAGACTTTAGTGATTACTTTTTGCTTCAATTGGGGTTATTGGTTCAGAGTAAAACCATAAAAATGCATTTTTGTCTGACTGCAAATTGCCAGGTATTGGTTCAATTGGATATCAGCAAATCAGCCACATAAGTCGAGTGTTTAGCCAAAGATATATAACTAAAAAATTGAGCACAAAACAAGCAAAAGAAAGAGCAGCATGTCCAATAGCCAAGTTGCTGGCAATTAAAATAAACTGAAGAAGCCCACAGATCTAGTTCATGTGCGACACGGGGCTTTTCTATCTAAGTTAAGAACTGTTTAAATGTGGGGAAATGCCAAACGAATGAAAATCGGACCTAGTTTTGTCAGCAGGTCGCAACCATTTGATTCAGTATCAGCAAATACTTCGAGAAGAACGCACGCGTTCAAAACAAATACCCCGTTCACATAAAAGGATAACAATAAAAAAGGATTAAATCGCGAGAAATCATGAAACGCTTTGCCTGTTTGAATCTGCGCTCCGTTGGCTTAAGCATAGCCTGTTTGGATGCCCTAATCGCAGTTTGCGTCCTGAGCCTCTCCAGTTATCATTTGTACTATGATTTCATGGACTTGACGCAATGGCAGCAAGCCGAAGTGCAGATTACGAGTCCTTTTGGCACATTTGTCGCTACGTTGGGTGAGTACAAATAAAAGAAACATAACGAATTAACTAAATTGATATACTTTGATAGTGGACTATGTGCTAGTGCACGAATTTAGTCAGGCTTTCTATATGATACTAACTGTGACTGTGTGGGTCAAAGCATTGATAAATCTGATTGTGGCATGCATTCTAGTCGATGGCATTAAACAGGTAAGTTTGACAATATTGATAAATGAAAATAAACTATTTTAAACTGCCTAAAGCGACGACTCGTCTGCATTGCCCCCTGGTTGATCAATGCGTGTGCCTCAATGGTCGTTGAGGTTGCCGTCTTCGTATCCTTGGAGCTGAAGATTGACGAAGTGGATGCCTCTATAGACCGACGCATAGCACGCAGTGTTCTGTTTGGCGTTTTTACAGGTAAGATCATTCAAAATAAAGCTAATATTTAAATATAATTAACATTCTTTCATTTAGTACTAAATGCGCTCTTTGCCTATGGAATTTATGCGCTTTATCGCATGCTGAAGACCTCGACAAACGAGAATCGTGCGCTGCAGGAGAGCATTGTGGAGACGTCGGGTATGTTTCAGCATATCAAGGTTTAAAATGTGACAAGTGACAAGCAAACTTAAATTGGCCCTCTACAGAAAGCAAACTTATTTAGTTGGAATCTCGAACAAGAGGCATTTTCTTAATCCAATGTACAAGCATTTATGTAATGTAACAAATAAAACGAAACACAAGCAATTACAACTTACTTCGAAGACTACCACGAAGCCCAACCGACAAGCGAGAATAATGTAGAACGTGCTCGACAATTCATATTGGTTCTTTGAGCCTGGAGGCTCTCGATAGTCCGAATACCTTAAAAAAACGATTTCTATTAAAAAGAATTCGATAAATCATCATTCAGTATAGTTACATGCACGAAGTTATGCTCGAGTTGTTGGAGGGCTCTATTTGATACTTGGACAGGGTAAAATTCAAGTAACCATTTAAAGTGCCATCTTTAGAATACAAGCCGCGGTAAACAAAACGCGGTATCAAGTCCGAGGTGAAGGCGATAATAAAGCCCTAAAAAGAAAACAAACTATTAATGGCTATCAATTCAATTAAATTGCAGTTAAACTTACGTTCGTTATCACACTTAGCTTTCCAATGCTATCGAGTATGCGATACCAAACGCCAATGTCTCTAACACGCTGCGAGACGGGTCGCTTGTGATGTGTCAGCAGCTTCTTGGCATCCAGCCGCATTTCCAGTATGTTATTAAGTAGCGCAAAGAAGGGAGCCAGCGGAAAGGCAGCCACAAATATAGTAACAAATCCATATTGCAGCACCATCTCGAGATACTCGGGGAACAAACTGCGAGCACCCCAATCGAGTAGCTTGAAGTCACGCATCCAGCGCTCATCCTTAGTTTTGTCAGGCTTTACTGTATTGCTAAAGAGTCGTGAGAGGCCAACTTGAATGGCGAGCACCTTGCGCCAAAACATGGGCAAGTAAACCTCTAAAATGGTATTAAAAGCCTGCTTGCCAATCATTATGATACCCAGTTGTATGCACAGTTCAGTCAAACAGCCACCAGACGAGCACTAAAATAATAAAAACAAAGCAATTAAATTAAATTTAATATAAAAGAATGAATGAGCAGTCAACTTACCTCCTCTTGACGATGCTCAAATAACGTATTATATTTGCCCGGATGTCCAACGAATTTGCCTTTGAAGAACGCGATATAAAATATGGAAGCGTAATAATTTACAAACTGTAGCAAATAAATCTTAAGCGTCAATGAATCATCAAATTGCGTTTGAGTGCGCCACATTTCCAGCTCAGTGAGATATTCAGCCAGATGATTATACAGCTAAAAAATTAATTAACCGTAATGAAATGCATACTTTAGTTTGGTAAATTCTCAAGTTGCTCACATAGTTCAGCACGTAAAGCACGCACAGATTGACAAAAGCAGCTGATGCCGAGGCAATAACAATCGCATTTGATGTGGTCATGTTGCTGCCGTTCACTTTGAGGGCTGCCAGCACGGACATGCGATGCGCCACGACACCAACAAGTGCCGCAAAGGCCAAGGCGATTAGCAACAGCACAACGGAAAAGCTAAAAACTGTCGCTGGCAACTTCATGCGCCAAAATGGCACCGTTGGCTCCTTGATGTTGGTCACATAATCGGTGCGCGTGGGCTCAATGTGCTCGAGGCGAGCCAAATACTGTGGCCGTGGATGCTCCTCATGCACATCGAATCCCGTCAAATCCCAGCGATGCGTTATCTCGGCTGAATAGCGTTTCCATAGCTCCAAAAAGAGCGTGGCCCAAAAGGACATAAAGACGGCAAAGAAGATTGTGCTTGGATTGTCAATAAGATATGTGATTTTGGCATAAGTGCAGGTCTCCCGCAGTTTCCAAAATTCACACCAGTCGCAGAGAGGACACATTGTGATGTTATCATTTGAGCGATCGCAGATATCTTTGCTGAAATTCAAAGCAGATACTTTAGATTTGTATTTTAGATTAAGTAAGTCATTAATTACATAGGCACATAGTTTTTGAGTGAGATCCAGGAATAGATGAAGCAAATGAGACCCACTATGGAGGCAAGCAGCAGCATATACGTATAGTATCCCAGCCAAGCGAAGTAAAGACCTAAAAAAGTATGACGAATTAAACAGTTGATTGGAAAGATTGTGAGCACTGATTGCTTACCAATTTTGACACCAAAATACTCCTTAATATCATCCAATGGCTGATAGCGATACCATTTCTTAACCGATGCCCAGTTCGTATAGAGCAGTTCACGCATTGTGCCCACCTCCGTAATCTCGCCCTGATAAATGTTATAAAATGGTTTAATCATTAATATTAATCGTTGTATATATCTATTACTCACATCATGCAGCGGATAGGCGGCGCAATAGACGCCCTCGGCCACTAGACGCTCGATGCCAAAGGCCATTTCATTGTGACGCTTGGCAGGAAAACGCTGACGATCCAAGATAAATTCCACAATACGCGAACGCACCGCCGTCGTAAAGAAGCATTCCTGACGTATATCAAAGCTAAACAAAAGAAGCTATTAGTAAAGTATTAAAATGGAAGTCAAACAAACTTACAGATACTCTTTGTCGCGACTGTAGATGGCGGTGAAACGATGCGCACGCTTTGGGAAGATATTGTTATCTACATAGATTTTACTCAAAAAGGATTGGCAGCCGGATTTGAGACTAGAAAAAACACTTTTCGTGGAGCGATTGACCACAGCTAAACCGGGTATCTAAAAGAGTTAAGACAAATGATTAAGTGATTGCAGAAAGAACATTTTAAATATCGAAAATTAGTGGAATAAGTATTTGAGAACAACAACACAAGAACTAAGGAGTATAATGCTTCATTCATAAAATAATTGAAGCATACTTAGGGGCGCCAATACAATTTGAAACAGGATTGCGAGTTAGTTTTAAATAGCGGGCAAAATCAAAACTACAACAAATGCTAAAAGTGTGTCGACATGTATAATGTACATAGAATTTGGAATCTGTTGGGAAGAGTTATAGCTTTTTTTGAGGGTTTTAGCGGAGAGAGAGAGACGAGCACTCAAAGATCGCAGCGTATGTGCAAACATTTGTTAATTGCATGTAAGTAATTACGACCTGGACTCTTTGGCAGACCTTCTTGGATAAATAATGCGCCGCATTGTGTAGACGATTTGATCTCGCATGAACGCGCAAATTACAAAGGGACTAAAAATAACACAAAAATATGGCCATAGGAATAAATCGAAAATATTATTCAAAATTGATCAAACAACAAACAGTCAACGGCACTCACCTCCTTCATGGGCATTCGCAGCTTAAGTATCTCAGCATAGCGACGCAGCACCTCAAGCGGAGCATGTATCTGAAAGCAAAAAAGGAATCTATGAATAACACATCTAAAGATAATCAATGCTTGCGACGCACCTTGACAAAGTAGATTTGCTCCTTTTCACTGAACTCCACCTCGAGTCCTTGATGTATTAGATTCTCTTGGAAAACACGACGCTTCTCCGCATTTTCCGCCTCGGTGGGCTCATGTAGATTGATCTTGTAGGCAAGTACAAAGTCAATGGAACGCGAACAGTCCGCAAAGAACAACGAGGTGTTGAGCTCAGCCCTCTGATAGAAGTCACGTGGACAGCTGCAGTCGCGCTCATCGTAGCCGTTGTCAGTCATTGGCAGTAAAGGTGTCGAATGATTGGACTTGCCGTTGGGTAACGTTGGGCCATCAATCTCTGGCAGTGGCAAGGTCGATGCGCTACTGCAAAAATTCGAAAATATTTATAGATTATATTCAACAGGTTGCTCAAGTGGAATTGTTCCCAAACAAAGGCGAGTCTCTGACTGATTTCATTAGGCAGCCAGCAAAAAGGACCCAACCCACATAATTACTCCCCGTGGTCAAAACATAAACTTTTAGCACCATCGGGGACAGTCTGGAGCCATTTGGCGTGTTCATAGCTCATAACACACCCAAGAGTCTCGACTATTTATTTAGGTCAATAAGAATGGGAGCTGTTGGAATTTAATGGCAAGCATCAGTTTCAACAAGCATATTAAATTCTATCTAGAAACTGTATGATCCAATTTATTATATCCGGTATCCATAGGGTTAAAGGGTATTATAATTTGGTGACTGCAGGAAATGTATGTAAACGGCAGAGGGAGGCATCTCCGTTCATCTTGATCAGCTTTAACAGCCGAGACGATATGGGCTTGTTCATCTGCCCGTCTGTCTGGCTGTCCCTTCGTATAAACACCTATATCTCAAGGACTATAAGATATAGAGATATAATTTTGTTCGCACTCAGACTGGCCGTCAATCTGGTATACTTTTACTCTATAGTATATATTAAATGTACAAAAGTACTATATCAATATACCAAATAAAGCCATTAGTATAGTTTAGTATCTTTGTGGTATGGTACTATAACAATATACCAAATAAAGCCTTTTGCATATTTTAGTATTTTTGTGGTACATTATTTTGGTATATTTTAAGAATGACAGCACTGTTTTGCTATCATTCAAAATGCATATCGGGTATCTCACAGTCGAGCACACTCGACTGTAGTTTTCTTACTTGTTATTGTTTACTTTATGGCCGTTTTATGTTTCTAACAGAAAACTGCAAGAAAATGCTACCAGAGCAATAAATTTGTATTTCAAGACAACTTTTCGCCATGTGAGCTGCTAATGCTTTCAATATTTGCACACTTTATATGCCACATTAGCACATATATGAATACTATACTATGTCTATATATAATATTTGACTGTGAACCCCGATTCTGTAGAAAAAACCACATACACAAATAAATACACATGATTGTAGTAGCTAAAATATGTATTTTCTGATTCATTCTCGCATCAAATTATACATAACTGTGTGCAATGAACAATTAAATGAGTAAGTTGAATAGTTGGCAATATTCGTAGAGTGTGAAGAAGTGACTTGCATTTTGTTATCAAGATTTATCATAGCGAATTTGTATATTTCGCTTGGAGATATGATAAAAACTTGGATGGTACAGCTAATGAGTTTTTTTTTTTTTTTTAGTATAAGACTAGTTTTGTGTACTTAAAATCAAAGTACTTTTAAAAGAAACCACCTTGCTTTTATTTATAGAGAAATTCAACCTCAGAAGCCAGCATAACAATTACTTTTAAGTAGCAACTAATTCAAGAAGCATAATCAAAGATTATTTATATATTCAGGCATATATTATATTAAATCAAAGTGAACCCAAGAGTCATGTTATCAGTAATTTATATGGACGACAATAAAATATTTCATCAGAGATCTATGCAGTACTCTCTCTTAATCTCTAATAATTTACTTCATAATACGGACAAAGTCTCTAAGAATTATCTGCTTCCGGCATTCATTTAACTCTAAGTAGTCGTTTCTTGTAAGAAAACCCGCATTTTTAGTCACATTCATGTGTTGTCTAGTGTAATTAAAGAATATATAAAATATTGTACATATACCGGATTCAGACACATAACAAACGATTGGGGGTCTGTTAAACATAGAAACTATGCCTATTTTATTGATGAATGTGATGCTCAGCTCATTATATTTCGTGTTCCCTTTCGGCTTATCATTCGCAACAGTTTTTTGAAGTTAATACTACACATATATTTTAATAATTTATAGGCCTGTAAGCCACAAGCAACACAACAAACAATGACCTTCCGACACAAAGTAATTAGCTTGAAGCTTTTTAAAAATTATTCACATTTACAAACAATTTGTGAGGTTTTTTCTTTGTTGGTCTCATTTTTGCCAGCTTTTTATTTAATCAAGGCCAAAAACAAATGAATTTAATAAAGATTTCGCGCTGCACAAATGTGAGAAAGAGAATGGTGAAATTTGCAAATTATTTTAAGCACTGCTTATATAATGTGTGTGTATTGTTTATTGACAATTATACGGTTTAGATCGGTTCCTGACACTTTCATGAGTTTCGGTGACACATAAATGCAGCAACACCCACAACAAAAATAAAATTTAAAAAGAAAGACACGAATAAAACTGAGTGAAATCTTTGTCCCTCAGTTGATGATTAATACACGAGTAACAACAACAACAACAACTGATAAGTAAATAAACTCGTTTTTAGAGCAGTTGAAAGGGTATTTCCGTTTCCGTTAAGTACTGCATAAACTTTACCCTGTGGGAAATTGACATTAACCCAGAATACTTGTTGAACGGACAGACAATAAAATTGTAAATCGTACGTTGTCCACGCGAATTATTAATAAATTAAACAGAGAGTGAGAACAGAGGTGCAAAACGAATTGAATAAAAAGGCCAACGCGACGACAACGACCAACGCGCAGCAGCAACGACAACAAACTGATTATTAAAAGAAACAACAATTGCTCAAACAAGAGGCGAACAGCTGAGCTGAGAGCATGTTCAGCACATTTACCGGGTTGTCTGAATTTGCGAGACTGTCCGCCAGTCGCACCTCACACACACACACAGTGGTTCAGTGACACTCATACAACAGCAGCTCACGGTGGCCAATCAGCTGTTATTGGCGTCTGCGTCGCATGACAAAACGTGAGCAGCTTTAAATGAGAGTAATTTGGAAGAGAGCAGCAGCAGCAGCAGCAGCAGCAGAAGAGAGAGAGCGAGCACTTGTTGAGCTTGGCAGATCACTGTCTGTGCAAGTGCAAGGGAATCTGTCTGGCAGAGACAATGTATGTGTGCGTGCGTGTGAGCTCGCGTATATAAGGTGTCCATTAAGGTGTTGTAAAAGGCATGCGACGATGGCAGATTGGTGTTTGGAAACAGTAATTACGTTTATCGGAAAACTGTCTAGGATTATTACAATTGTTCTGTGTGCAAGCTTGTGAATTATTAATGCTTATCATTAACCTCAAAAATTTAGTGCTCACTGCCCTTTCTTGTAACAGTCGGAGAGATGTAAATAATTGTATAAACAGAGTGCCTATGAAATAACCTACATATGTAGTTACCATTTGGTAAACATCATCGCAAGATTACAAATTATTTTACTTTGCCAGTATAAATAGTAACGGTTTTGATTCTTTATTAAATGTTATTTTTTATATCAATGTCAGCATTCTTTGTTGGCTTTCCAAATGATTTGCGGTTAAGTCAACCGACAAAACATTTGCGTATTTTTATTAGTCAAACATAACATGCAACTTTTAAAGATGAACAACATTCTTATCTGGTGCAAAAACAAATTTGTATTGACTTGCAGAAATAGTTCCTAATAATAGATTTGTGCCGCTGCAATTATTTCTTTATTAAGATAAGAAAGGCTTTGTTAAAGGTCACTTCAATTATATTTGTATATATGTACATATGTATATTTATACAGGCGCAAACAAAGAACTGATACTATATTAACATAAGAAAACAATAGTCTTTCCAAATCCTTATTTTTGATCTGCAATTTACGAACAATTCCGTTTTTTTTTTTGTTAAATTTTCTTGCAATTCAATTGTGAATGTAATACCTTGTACTTTGCCTAATTATCCGTATTAGTAAATTAATAAATATGTTGTAGTCTAGTTAATAGAAAAGGTAGCAATATACTAACTTCAGTGTAAAACAATAAGTATATTAAAAGTAATGTATATAAAATTATGGCAAGACACAATCCTCACAAAAAAAAAAATTATACAATAATCAACCATAAGATGAAACACAAATGACCGTAAAAAAAAGAAAAGTAAAAACTTGGTCTAAACTACTAAACAAACACCCTGTATTCTGCACAATGATCTGAGCAAATGCCAACACAACAAAAGATCAGAGTAAGTACAAAATAAAGAAAAAATTGAGCTAATGATCGTTTCCTCTTTAGGGGGTATTCAAAGTCCGCCTCATGTAGCATTTGTTACTCACCTCTCAGCAAACCTAGAGCGTTTCTCGTGTAAATCGAGTGATTCACTCGATGTCTTAGCGACATCTTCGCCACGCTCGTGATGCATAAAACTCGTCGATGCATCCGCATCCGGTCTCCTGTTTCTCTTATTGTTGCTGCTGCTGCTCTTGGGTTCATCTGACCAAATGCTATCGCTGGCCACCAGCTTGCCCTTTAGCTTGACCTTCTTCACTAGCTCCATGTCATAGGGAGCCAGCGGGGCGGTGTAGGGTGGTTCCAGTTCCTGCTTAGCAGCTGTTGCTGCGAATTTCGAATTTTGTTCGTCAAGCAATTGAGCGGATTCATCGCTGTGCTGTGGCTGCTGCGGAGGTGTTTCCAGCCCATCACCATTGGCAGCAGCATCACCACCGGCATTAGCTAAATTTAGCATATTGCTTTATACTTGCGCTAATTTCTCGTCCAACTTGTTTACTTTCATTCATGACATTTGCATTGGTGTGCGTGTGTAACAATGTGCGTGTGGCAGAATTTTCGGGGTTCGCGTTGGCCGAAAGACATAAAATCGCGACGAGGTCAACTCGAATGTGGAGCGGAAATTGTTAAAGTTGGTTGCATGCAATCACTGGCTGGGTTATTGAACCTTGCACTCTATGCTATATAATTAGCAATTCATATATTACACAATAAATTGCATTGCACTGATTGCGCTGCGCTCAACAGCGAAAAAATAACGGCAGCACAAAAAGTCCGCGGCAAAACGCGACAGCAACCGTCGAGCGAAACGAAAATAAACACTATGTTGTAGAGTGACCGCATTCCGAATTTCAAAATATACCAAGTAGAGGTGGGCACGGGCCGGGCTTTTTTTCGTGGCACGCGGGCTTACACAGGCCCGGAGCGGGTTCGGGCGGGCCCGGGCCTTATAATTAAGATTCGTACGGGCTTCGTGCGGGCCCGGGCCTTAGAAAAAAGGCCCGGCCCGTAAAAACCCGAAATAGGCCCGTAAAAGCCCGAAGTAGGCCTGAAACAATTTTGATTTGATCGAATTAGAACCGCCATTTATCGCATTTTAATTGCTTATCGATGCTACTATTGATTTGGTTATACAATATTTTACTTGTTTGCACACCACTAATTAAAAATTGGCGGCCTATTGTGAAATTATCAAATCTGTGGGCCATGGTTTAAATGAAAAACGCACTAGGCTAAAAGCAAAAATGTAGAAAAAATTTTATTTTTAAATAAAAATATGAATTAATTTGTTTTTCATTAAATACATAACAATATTCAATATAAATACCTTAATAAATATATATATGTATATATAAATTACATGTCTTTTGAATTTCCTTATATGTGTAAATAAGTTTCGTGCCAGGCCGGGCCGGGCCGGGCCTTAGTGAAAAAGTTTCGTGTTCGGCCGGGCCGGGCCTCTCAAAAAAGAGTTTGTTTTCGTGCGGGCCCGGGCCTTAAAATACAGGCCCGCGCCCACCTCTAATACCAAGCATTCAGTTTTTTCGAAAAACGCTTATTTAAGCGGAAAATCTTATAAATGGGAGAGAAACACTTGAATAGTGAGAATCAAAGTTGTATATATGTATCAAAGATCCCTTTAAAACACGATATTACCTAGCTTTTTAAAATTACCCGCTTTACAAATGAATAAAAAAGTCTACACAAGTGTAACCAGGTCGCCATTATTGGGGTATTTCGGAAAATGGTATATCTCATTGGTAGGTATATTTAGAAATTTTATGTGGTCACACACCAACACAGATGTTAAATAAAACAGCTTTAAGAAAGCTCTTTATTATGGAAATAAAACATCTGAATATGAAAGTAGTTTATTTAGTAACCAATTAAGTTTTCATATTTATTTCGGCTGCAGAAAACATCTTATCATATTTATTTAAATTGCAGCTTGATAATTTAAACCCAAATTAAAGAAAAACTATATAAGTCAAACAAAAATAACAACTTGTATTTTGCATTGAATAAAACGTAAACAACATAATGCACACAAAATTAATTTAGTTGAAGAAATTGCGCAAACAATTTCATTTTGGTGAAACAACAAATTTTAATAAGTATATGGAATAATAATACAGCTTTGTATGTTTAATATAGTAATGCACTATTATTAAGGGGCTAAATTATATGCATTTAAAAGAGTTGAACTTGGACATCGAATTTACAATAGAAACGAGCATATTTTTCCTTTGGGATTAGGCCAAAGCCCCACCCCTGAAAGACAACAATACAATTTACTTCCTGTTGTAGTTCTTGTGGACCTCGGGCGAGATGTTGTAGACGAACTGCAAGATCTCCTGAATCACGGGTTCTTTGCGTGTCCTGATGGCACCCTCCATATCGGAAAGTTTCACACGAGTATCAGCATCGATTTTGGCTGCAACACCTTCGCGGCTGCCCATATGCTGCAGGGGATGCAAGGGGTAAGATTGAAGTATTGAAGATAAGTTGCCCATTTAAAATGTCTTCACTAACTAACCTTGGCCTCGAACTCTTTGAAGGAGCGTTCACGTTCCTGACGGAATTTCTCAATCTCCTCGGTGGCCTCATCCTTGGCTTGCTTCAATCTCCTTGCCTTGCCTGTTAATTAAAACACCAAAGAATTATCATTTTAGCAATATTTACACTTCACGATATGCGCATCATGTGACTTTGCTCAAAAGCGCGTAACGTCGATAGTGAAAAAACGTAAGTTTCTGTATCTGTCCAATTGGATTATTGTGTTTTTGTTCTTTTTTGCTTACGTTTACGGGCCTCGGCAACCTTTTCAGCTGCCTTCTTCTCAGCAGCAAGCAATTGCTGGATTCCCTGCGTTTGGCTGGCCATTTTTTAAAATATATTTATTTAATTAAAAACTGTTTAACTGCTCGCTTCGGCCGTGGTATCAATGCAAGTTGAAAAAAGCAAGTGACACAAACGACGTGAAAAATGTCATATGACGAAGTCACACACACGCATACATACCCAATTAGCCTGCATATCGATTATATCGAATAGAAATTAGAGTTGACGCGGCTACAATCAACTATCGGCTTAATTTTAACAGCTGTTTGCGTTAAACTGCTCCACCCGTTGACAGCAATATCGCAGATTTAACAGCAAATTTGAATTAACAGGCCGCCTTATCGAGTTTTGTAAGTAAGGTGGTATATCGCCCGACCACCACGAAAACTTTTGGAGCGCTTAACCCTTAATTCTTGAAATAAATTTCTTTATTTTATAGTTACCACTCTAGTTGAAGGATTAATAATAACATAATTGTGCGAAGCGCACGTAGTTTCAAATAAATAGTATGTAGTTGCTAATATTGAAAACAGCTGTGATCTGTTAAATGTTAATGTCATGGCACCGTAAACATTTAACAGAGATTGCCTAGAAACCGGTTAAACACTATTTAAATTTAAGCAATTACACTGAATTTATCTACAAAAGGAGTAGGTAATTTTTGTAAAAATTAATTTGCTTTTTTAATTCACAAAACCAGCCAAAAGTAAACAGAATTTACTTTAACAACGCAACGCCGCACTGTCTGTTAATAACATACCATTAAGCTGTTAACGGTTTGCCGCTGCTGGCCGTATTTTCTCACTTGACGGAGAGCAATGTGTGTGTGTTATTTTGGATGCCTAAAACATATATAGTAAAAATTCAAACTAGTAGTATATATACACACTAATATAGAGAAACGATCACGATCAAGCATGGAAAAGTTAAGCAAAGGCAAACGGGTGGCACGCGAAGAAAAGCAGCGCGAGCAAAAGGTCGAAGATGTGGTAAGTTTAGCAACTCCAAACTCCCAAGAGCTATGCACTTAACATCCGCCATAATAAATAAATAACTGTAACCCAGGTGCTCAAATCGCTGGATGAATTCGGCAGCAGTGAGGACAAACTGAAGGCGCTGCTGCAGCGACATGTGGAGAGCGAGAAGAACGTGGCCCGGCTAAACACAGAGATGCGCGCCCTGCAACGGCACATGGAGAGTCAGCAGCGGGAGAAGGAGAACGTGCAGCGGGAGCTGAACAAGAGCGTGCTGATGCGCGACAAGCTGCAGGAGGTGTGCCGGGAGCAGCAGCGCATCCTCAAGTCGGTGAAGAACGAGAGCATGCTACAGATCAAGGTGGAGGAGGAGCGACGCAAGGAGAGTCAGGCCAAGTTCCAGAACTCGTTGACCGAAGTGCAGAAGTCCCTAACGAAGAACAACGAGGAGAACATCAAACTGCGTGATTACAACATCGAAATGACCAAAAAGTAAGAGCAATCTATTTATAGATCAATGCATGCCTCACAAAATACGCATCATCCAACCATATGTTCATGCGGTTTACTTTTTAGGTTAAAACTGCTGGCGGAACAGTATCAGGCGCGTGAGAAGCATTTGGAGAAGCTCAACGAGCAGGTGCATCTGGAGTCGCAACTGCATCAGGCGAAACTCAACAAGGCCCAAGTCGAGGCGGCCATGGAGAAGGAAATACTCACCAAGTAAACAACCTATCGAATTCCCTTTAATCTAAATATATTTATGGAAAGTATTTCACAGAGAAAACCAAATTGGACTGGAGAAGTTGCTGCAGGCGCAACGCGCCATCAAGGATCTAACGGAACGCGAACAGCAGCTCAAGGATCAGCTGAATATTTATACGGCCAAATACGATGATTTCCAGCAATCCCTGCAGAAATCAAACGAAGTCTTTGGCAGCTACAAGGTCGAGCTAGAGAAGATGTCGAAGCACACCAAGAAGATCGAAAAGGAAGCTCTGGGCTGGCGTCAGAAATACGAAAAAGCCAATGCCATGGTCATTGAACTGGCCACCGAGAAGCAGCAGCGCGATCAGCTCTCGGAACGTCTGCAAAAGCAAGTGGAGCAGTTGCAGAAACTGTTGCGTGCTCTGCAACTGGAACGCACCACCTTGCATCAGACGCTGCGCGAGCAGAATATTGAGATTCCCGCCATGCCGCAGCTGCCACCGGAGCCGACGCCTATCAAGATTGCGCCTGTGAATTCGGACAATGCCAAAATGGAGCTGATGACGCGCAATTGCGCCGAGTTGAAGCAAACGCTGGCCAATCTGCAGAATCAAATGAAGCTGCTGACCACCAATGATGCCAAAATCGCTGCTGCCGAGGCGGAGAAGTGTCGACAGGCCGAGGAGCAACAACGCGCCGCAAGCAATGCCAAGAAGAATAACAAAAAGAAGGCGGCCAAGTCGAAGGCAAAGGCAGCGGCTGCAGCAGCTGCAGCTGCCACAGCGTCCTCGGCAGCTGAACCGGAGCAAGAGGGAGGAGACCAACCAGAGCAGGAGGAACAACAACAGCAGCCAGAGGAGGAACAGGAGTCACCTGTGGACAGCGTGTCGGAAACCACATCGGAGACTGTTGTCGACACTTCAGAGACTGTTAATGAAACGAAAGTGCCTGATTTAATTGATTCGAAGTCGGATTAAGAGGCGTCTCAACGTCTCCCACCTCAATGCCATTGCCTCGTCATCCTCGATCCCTTCTCAACTGTTTTTGTACGTGCGAAATTCATGTCACCTTCTCCACAAAATCTACTTCATATTTGTGCATTTTGTTTTAGCAATTTTTATTAAGTGTGTCGCAAAAAAGAGTAACTTTTGAAACTCAACAGCAATCAATCACAAACCATAATCGCTATAAAATAATTATTTATTGTATTTTATAAAAAAAACAAAGAAAATTATATATTTATTAATGCGCTGTTCATACGCTGATGTCAAAATAATATTGATTAAAATGTTTTCCTAGAAATATCATTTCGATCTTTTATCTTTCGTGATCTGGCGATTCTTCTTGAACATTAACTGAACTTCTTCCTTTCTTTTAAAGTACTCCTCTTCTTGAGATAAGCTTTAAAAAATTATCATCATACGGTTTGGTTTGATTTTTCCTTCTACTTAGATTTATTGTAGGGTTGGTTAACACAGAATTTAGAAAATTTGTTAGATATTGAAAATGATAAGCTGCTTTGATTCAGTTTAAAAACATTTCTTCAAAAAGGTAGTAAAATCGTTAAAGTTATTTTATTTAAAAAAAAGATGAACCAAAAGACTTGAAATATATATATTTAGTTTACTCATCAGTTTCTTTCTGAAGACTAAAAATTAATATTAAAAAAATTAATATGAGAAGTTGTTTAAAGGGCTGAAAACAGTAACGAATTTTAAATCAAATCTAAAACATACTTTCAAGGTCGTAAATTCATTTGAAATAGAGCACTCTTATATACATACTTATTATAAAGTATTTCCTTCTGTAAGTAAACGAATCTCTTAATTGTTAGCTCTCTCTTTAGGGGCACTCAGTTTGGAAATGTTAATGGAATGCCGCATGCCGCATTCAGGGGCAACTGTGAAACTCAAACTTTTCACTTGCCGCAATCAATTAAGTTCACAATTTGTTTAACAAAATAGTTTTTATTATAGTTGCTGCAATTATTGTTGTTGTTGTTTTTGTTGCTGTTGCCATTTTTGTCTTTGCTGCTTTTGCTTTTCTGACTGCATAACTTTGGCAAGAAAGTTGTTAATGCTTATACCCTGTAAACACAAAATCCCTAGAGAGCGAGGATGAGATGTTTGGCAAGGATAAATTGAAAGTAAACACAATTTAGAGGTTGTTCATAATTATTTTTTAAAAGATTTCTATTACAATTTAAATATTATATTTAAATATAAAATTAAATATTCTGAATCTATAAAAAATGTACAGTTTTATTTCAACTTAAGACTTCTTCAAATTTTAACATATTCAAAATATTCCTTTGAAAATTATAGTTGTTAACCAATAAAATAATAGAGTTGTTATAGAGAGGGTGGAAAATTATAATTTTAAAATGTAGGGTAGAACTTAGTCGCCATTTTGTACTTAATACTATTTAAATATTCAAAGTTAAAATTAATTAAATATAATATATTTATTATAATTAAATTTAACAAAATAAAAATATTTTTTAAATCAAACATAATTCAATTCAACATTTGTCTTTTCAGTTTAATTTAAAATCTTAAAAAAATATAAAGATAACAGAGATATAAAAGAAGAACTGTGGATACATTAAATATTTCTTATACTATTCAGATACTAATAGAAAATCTAATAATAAAAAATAACGAACACTTAAATGTTTTTATAATTCAATTAAACTTTAGTGTCCTTTAAAAGTCTTAGTAAGATATGTATAAAGTCAAATAAGTTAATAAGAACACCAATTTCATTTTTATTTAATTTATTATTTACGATTATAACTACAATTAATAAAATATACAAAATATTTGCATTATTTCATAATTTCTGTATTAATTTGACTTGCGTCTTTTAAAAAATGAATAAATATATTTTTGTACAGGGTATAATGTAGTCGAGACTCTGCAGTTAGCATTACTTTGTTGTTTGTTTAGTCGCGTGTTGTTGCAACTTGCAAGTTGCAAGAGCTGCCTGCCCCAATCTTGGCACTCGTCGTCGGCGGCCACCTCGCATAATAGAACTGCAAATTGGCAGTGTGGACGTCGAAGCGACGCGTCGCAGCTGGCGTTGACGTTGACGCTGACGCAGGCGTTGACGTTGGCTGAGCTGGTGCCACAATGTCTGCGATGGCATGCAACACATTGCAACGCTAGTGTGGGCTGTGGGGCATGCTTCTTGGGGGCACGAGGCACGATGCCAGTGCAGCGCAGTGCTTCATGGTCACATTAAAATCGCGCTGTAATTATTTGCGGCACGCAGCTGTCATTTTAGACAGCCGGCCACATTTTGATATGAATTATTCAGGCGCATGCAACGTATGCTTAGTGCCAAGTTGACCCTCACATACACACACACACACACACACACACTCAGAGATGAGAGCAACTCCCACACACACGCACACACGCACACTTTTGCGAGCGTAATCTCTGGCATTTTAAATAAAGCTATTTAAGTGCGCCACTAAAATAATTACAGAAATTAATTTAAATTGCATAAAGCGGCCGAGCGGTCGAGCTAAAGCAACGACCCCCCTGTGAACCCCCATCTCCATCACCCACACTTCCTCTCTCTCTCGCTCCCTCAAAGGGGCGGTGAGTGTGAAAAATAGCAGCCGCAGCCGCATAGGCGACACATGTGCATATTTCACACACTGACACACTGACAGCCTCGCACACGCACACTCTCACACTTACGTACATATATACTGCTGTTATTTAGCAGATGTGTGCACATTTCGCAGGCAATGAGCTTTTGAACATTTAATGAGTTAATACGCTAAATTTGAAAGGCGCGCAAGCGTGCACCAAGTGGCTTGGCCACACTTTCTTCCTCCCATTTCCATTTCCATTTCCATTTGCCACAAGTTGCCCATTTTAGAGCTTGAAAAATGTAAATGCTAAGAAACAACAACAACAGCAGGAGCAGCAGCAGCAGCACACACACTAAGCACTTGTCATTTGGCTGTAAAATGTCCGTCCGCTGTTGGTGAAAAGTGTGGCAATGCTCGATACTCAACAATGTGATGGTGCGAGAGGCGGAGGAGGGCTACTTGCTCATCCTAAGCTCTTGGGCATAATTTCTCAGACGCGCTTTATGTCGTCTAACAGCGAAAGTTAACAGCGACGTTAACTGCGACGCCAACAGCACAGCATGGTGCCCAACATATGCCCGAGGCAGAGAGGGCAAGACCAGAAAGCAACCCGAGACGAGCTGAGATGCGAAGAGATGAGTTGAGTATGAAACCAAGTCTCCTAGTGCTGCCAGACTGTTTGACTCGCAACCTGAGCTGCGTGCGGTACGTGCGAAGGTGTGAGTGAGGTGTGCTGTGCGCACCGTGGCATTGCCTTTTATTGCTCTTTTAAAAAGAAGTCACTTTTATAGGAGTTATTATTATGATTTCCTTTAATTATTTCGTTAAACATTTCAATCTATATATTATGCACGAATAAAACTACGAATAAACTTATTAGTGTAACAATAATCATAAATCAGTCCCACTGTAAGCGCGGGTGCCTTCGCACCATACACTCACTCTCTCACTCAGTGCCAAGCTCCAGACTGCCTCTCCGCCATTTGCCATTTGCCACTCGCTCTCTCTGTCTATGTCCTCTCGTGTGCTCTCTCATGCGTTTGACTCTCGCCGTAAGAAAGCCCCCGCCGCTGTCAGCGCTGCGGCGAAAGCATAATAACGTGAAGCTGTCGCCGCTGCTTCTGGCTCTGCCTCTGTCGCCGTCTCAGCTGTCAGGCGTCAGGCAAAGCTAAAGCTGTGCTTAGTCAAATTTCTGTAATTTTGTTGTTGTCGTCGCGCCATTGTCGTTTGTCGGTTGCCATTGCCGAGCACACGAAGCTAACCCGAACCCGAACCCGAAACGAAGTCATGGCGTCGCTGTCAACGCTAACAGTCGGACCGCAGTCGCAAGGAGCGCGTAGCCTGTAATCAGTTGTGTATAGGACACTCGCGTGTGCGCGTCGATTGCTGCTTTTTGGGTAAGGGCACTAACGGTAACTGGGCTACGCTTGGCGGCAACGCTCTGCGCGGTTTTGTTCTTCATAACTTTTATTTATGGCTGCTGCTCTCGCTGCTCTTGTCGCTCCATCAAATTGTTGATTGTTGTTGTTGTTGCTGTTGCTGTGTTGCCATTTTGCAACACATTTTTATTTTTATAAACGAGCATTTAAATTTTCGCGTAGCAAAACCAAAATTTTTTTTTGCCCAGCTACAGCTGCTGGCGGTGCCACGGCCGCAGCTGCTAGCTCTGCTGCTGCGCGTTGGCGTCGCAGCTGCGGCCGCTGTCGACTGCGCTGCTGCTGTGTCCGAGATAAAGGATATGCCCGGATCTAAAAGATACACTTTTTTTTCGTTTTTTTTTTTTTTTTTGGTTACTTGTGCAGGCTGCTTTGCTTGCTTGCTTGGCTTTTTGCTTTGTCGCTCCGTTTTGCAAGCGAATTTAAGCGACAACAGTAACAACAACAACAACAAGAACAACAAGAGCTAAAGCGACAACAACAGCGAAAGCGACAACAACGAAACGAGCTAACGAAAAATTACAATGTGTGTGTGTGCGTGTGTGCGTGAAGGAAAGAAGTAAGGTGAAGTGAGTGACAAGTTGGCAAAAAATAAAGAACCGAAAATGGAACAACAACAACAGCAACAACAACAAATGAAATGTGCGCAACTATGCAAATAAATTAATAAGCCAAAGTCATTACCAAATTAAAACGAGACACGCGAAAAGCAGCATACAACAAAATAAAAACATAGAGCGAGAGAGAGAGAGAGAGAGAGAGAGAGAGAGAGAGAGTGAGAAGCGAAAGCCAAGGAAAGTAAAGTAAAGGCAAGGCTCAAGTCAAGTGCGTTGAGTGGCAAAGTCAAGAGCTGCTGCTGAAGTAGCTGCTGGCATGCTTAGAGAGACCCCAAGAAACGGAAAGAGAGGTTAACTCGTCCGTTGTCCTCGTCGCCGTCAAAGGCATCGAAGGTAAATATATGCATAGCAGAAGCAAAGCAAACAAACTAACCTATAAAGTAAACAATAGCGTAACGCTACAAATGCAAATTTATCACCTGCACACTCACACACTTACTTACACACACACATTCACACACACTCGCCAACTATAAACAACAACTCATTTAAGCGACGCCAGGCGCCATAAAAAAAAACTCACTCACTCACACACACAGCAAAGCCAAAGCTAAGCTGAGAAAATGAACAAGAAACTAAAACGGAAAGCGAAAGCGAAACAGACGCACAAAGCGAACGAAAACGAAAAAGGAAGCAGAAAACAAAACTCATGCTAAAAACTAACTACACATTTGTATAAAATTGTAATCGCATGCGATTTATTTAACTAGACGCCAATTTCTCACACACTCCCACAGACACAGAGGGAGTACACACACACACACACTCACACGCATACGCAGAAACACGCGCAAATTCACCTGGCACTCACAGTTGGCTTTAAAAGTTAGTCTACAAAATGATTACTATGAAAATTCGAAATTCGAAAGCACAACATTTATTTGCTCTGTTTTTGTAAGCTATGAATGAATAATAACACATGAATAATTCACAACTATGAATACTATGCATAATTGCCAGTTCCCCAGTGGGAGCTTTGACAACTGTTTTCAAGTGCAGAAAATTACAGACTTCTCATCTAATTGTCTTTGGAATATTTTAATAATTAAAATATTGAGCAATAGAATGTCCTTTGAAATTGTGTTGAGTCGAACAAATAGGATAGAACCTCTTCAGTAAAGTAAAATCATTAGATTTCATTAATTTTTTTAAGTGTTACAAAATCGAAGTAAAACTACACAACATTATTTATTTCTATAACATATCCCTTAAGAAAAAAGTCTATATTACGCAGCGCAGAATAATAAATAGCAATAAGAAGCAAATGATACGTAAAGAATGTTTTTCCTTTTCCTTTCCTTTTTTTGACAACCATGACTTTTAATAACAACATGTCGAAAATCTCCATAATATTATATTAGATTGCTTACTACCCTAAATTATACTCAAGAGTTGTCATAAAGTCAAATAAAAACAACTTCTAATTGCATAAATTGGGCCCAAAAACTTGTTATACGCCGCCATAAAATAATCCTCTTTGTCCTGCCCACAATTATCTTCCACATGATTGGTTAGATCGGTAATAATAACTGAATGAAATGCAACAATGGAAAACAAATAACACTTTGTTATTATACTAGGCTACATTTAATATCGTGCCACAAAACCATTCGCATTTTGATGGCAATTTAGATTAACATATTAATTTCGAAACTAGAAAACAATTTAAGTGTTGTGAGATGTGGACGACAACTTTGTTAGTTATAATTAAATCGAAACTATTTTTAGCTTTGATATGCTAATGATTAGAAAAATAGCAGTGCATAGTAATTATTTACTAACACTTCTTAAAGTATTGCTTAGAAAACGTAATTAGTTTAAAATAAATGAGAAAAAATTGTAATTTAAATTGTAAGTAATATTTTAATTTTTTTAAATATTTGTGTATAAAACTCTATCCCTAAAAGTTATCGTTAATTTTGTAAGAAATGTTTTTAATCTTCTCAACTAAAATATATTCTAATTTGTCTGACATTAAAGATATATCTCGCTTTAAGATTATTCTACAAATCTTCCCTATTCTTTTTTCTAGAGTATCATTTGTATATAAAACTCTATCCCATAAAGTTAATCTATGATTCACAACAAATCACAAGGTGAAACTTTCTCAACTAAAATATATTCTAATTTTTTCTGATTTGATGTCTTCAAAGATATATCTCACTTTATGATTATTCTACAAATCTTCATAAAACTCTCTCAAATAGTTAATATATGATTTTATGAAAAATCTTTTTAATCTTCTTAACTAAAATATCATCTAATTTGTCTGATTTTATTTCATTAAAGATATAAATGGATGTATGTTTATTCCACAAATCTTCGTTCAACAAATTATTAAACTTTATCTCAAGATTAGGTTAGTTATCGTTTCAAGTTATGTGGCAAAGCTCTCATAAGCTTTTAGCAATAACTTAAAACTTTACGCAGAGTAACTTGAGCAAAGTATCAAATGCGAATGTAAAAAGATTAAATTAAAGATAGCTAAACATGAAAGCGATACTCGCAGCAAATGTAACACCACAATAAAACGTTGAGTGCCCCACGTGCCCCACATGCCTCACGCCTCATGCCACATGCCCCAGAGGGGCGCTTTCAACGAATTCGAGGGTGCTTCAGGTGCACTGCAATTCATTAAATAATGTGTGAGTAAAACGTTCAGTGTCATGTATTTATATAATGCTTGACGTTATTTGCCCAGCTGTATTTTAAGTGTTGCCAACTAACTGCAACAATAAAGCCAGCAGCAACCAAGAACAGCAACAACAACAACAACAACGCGGCGAACTTGGCCTACGATGCTGCAGCACAAAGGATGCGGCGGCAACATGGAAAAAAAAAAACACTTAGCGCAAAACTAAGCGACGATTGTTGTTGTTGGTGTTGCTTTTGTGGCCGTTTGTTGTTTTGTGTGACGTTTAAAAATAGCATCAAGGTGCGCTCTAGTTTCATTCACACACACACACACACACACACACGCGCGCTTACACGCATACACACACACATGCACATGCGCCTACGCCTACACAGAAAAGCGTTGGCTCTTGTGCAAAGTGGGCGAACGCCCCCAACAACAAGAACAACAACGAAAAAAGGAACTGCAAATAGAAAATGTTAAAAATAAACCAATCTGAACTCAACTCAATTGAACGCATTTCACAATTGCGGAGTGAAAGTCAATCAAGGCATGAGACAAATCTAATCAAAGTCACTAATCAAATTATGCTCGTTCAATTATATGCATTTTCAATGCGATTAAAGCTCCCCTCGCTCCCTCGCTCTTTGTTCCCGTTTTCGACCTTTGGTCAAGTGACAAATTTAGTTGGGGTGGGGAGGGGAAAAGTGCGGGTGTCGTCTGCTATGAGTGAGCTTTTATAGCCTGCTCAAATATTTGTTACCTGAACGACGTGACACGCAACAACAGAAGGCGTGAAATGATTCAGCCCGTTTCCACAAATTGCCTAATCACTTTAGGTGTTGTGTTCCTTTCCTTTTTTTTCCTCTTTTATGGCTATCAAAATACGCAGTTAATTACATACTTGTGCAAAGATAGTTCAGATACTATACACACTTTACAGCAAAGCCAAAAACTTTGCTATTGGAAATCAATTTGTGGAAAAACACACTTGATTGCATAATTTATGCGTTTGCCAAGGTGTTTTTAAGCACATAAATCACTTTTTCTGCTCTGCTGAGTTTCAGAATGCATTCCGAGACTTTAAAGACTATTATCTGTGTTTAGACACTTTAACAAAGCGCACTCGATTTACCCTAAATTGATCCATTTGCAGTATAACTTTATGACTGTCGGCATAAGCTACGTATACTTAATAATGCCTTGGTTTATTGTAATTACATTTTAATGAAGCAATTACTACTTGATTTGCTTTTTGTTTAAATTCAATGCAAATAAAGTTGTATTAATAATGGGTAACTAACGTCGAGTGTGCTCGACTGTAAAATACCCGCTACCCAGTGCGATATTAACTTTAAATTATATCATAAAAATATCCCAAAGTCTATATTTGGTATATTGCTATAATGCTACTGTCAAAATATACTTTATAATGCAAAATATCAGCCAAAGCAATCCGTAATAAGTTGGCGTTTTTTTCCCTTACAAAAGTATTTCGTTAAATATTTAAAATCGTGTCTATAGCTTCAAAATTACGCTTGACATTCAATTTTCTCGATTTGCGGCGGAAGAAAGAAATAAAATGACTGCTTACTGAAAATGTGTTATAGTATTTTAGTGTTTTTTTATGAGTGTTTTTTATGAGATACAAATTAACAGAAATTGTGCATGAAGAAAGTTGAACGAAATAAATATGCTAAATATTATTCATTAATGCTATCAGCGAATTTTGAATTGAATATTATAATATTTTTAAGCAATAGCCGCTATTTAACAAGATTATTCGCGCAACTTTTAATTTTTTATTAAGCATTAAAGACTATAAATCATAGAGCAAAGTTTGTTACACATTTAATTAATGATAAATTTCCTTTTTCGCGCTAATTTGAATTGATAGTTGTTATCGATGCTTTGAGTGCACTCGAGAAACTTAATCATTATAAACATATTTATAGATCATTATTTGCCTGACATCAACATTTTATGATTGTCACAATATTGTCGCATTATTGGTCAACTTATTAAACACAAATGGGCCACGCAACCAGACAGAGAACAAAGATGTTCCTAAACGAGTATGGGACACAGATGTGTCTATAAAACACACAAACTCACACACATACACATACACAAGCGCACCCACAAGCCAAATGTACACACACACAAAGTGGAGGATACATATTCTTATGTACTTTTGTATTTTTTTATGCGAACTTCCGTTCGTTGGTTTTATGGCCAGCTGATGAATGCAAAGTTGTGCAAAGTTTTGCGTTTTGCGTTTTGCCTTGTGAACGCAATACGCATACGCCATGTGTTGCAAAGAAAAGAAATGTGTGTGTAACTGTCAGACATTTGGGCACGCGGTCGACCTTGATGCCAAGATTTGGTAACATTTTTTAATTGCCACACATTATGTAGATGGAGGCTGCACAGAATTCAAAGTTAGATTTGCGGGGCAGGCACATGTTGTGAGGGAAAACATGCAATTAACAAGGCAGCCATCGACAAAAAAGTTGGAGAGCTGAAAATGTGGCAACGCCACACACACACACACACATAGTGAGACGAGTGGTGCTTACAAGCATTAATTACTGTGTCGGGACTGGCCAAGTACAAGGAAGGGCAGCTTTGCGTCGCCAGGCGAGAGTCGACGAAAAAAGCATAGCATACTTTTTCGCGTCGTCGTACTTTTTGTATGAGTTGCGCCTTGAATGTTTCCTTTTTTTTATTTTATTACCATTGTTGTTGCTCTTGCTGCTTATTTTTAGCTGAAAAAGTTTTGCACAATTTTTTATTGCCACGTCTTGACGTCTCTCTCTCTCTCTCTCTCTCGCTTATTGCTGTTGTTGCTCAACAACATAGAAACCCATAAAAATTGCCAAAAACAGAAAAGAAAAAAGTAAAATCATAAAAACCATGTTGAGCATTAATGCCAGTTAATATTGTAGTACAGCAATATCTGCATAATATGTTCATTATATATGTTGGCGTTATTTGCAGTCCAATAAGCTTTGCTGCTTGATTTGCTCATATATCCGAGGTCCTTCATGCTACACTAGCCGAGACTCGCATTCACATCAAGAGCCCAGGCCACTTGAGGCAATCCAAAGCCAAAGACTTGAATTGAGTGAAACGGCAATCAGTTTCATGATACGCTTCACCAACAACCAAACACACACACACATTGCTCGACTCGTAAATGTCAAGTTATTTTGAAAAGATGCCAGACCTGGACATGCTTGAACAAGTGTGTGTGTGAGTATCTGTAAGTGAGTGTGTGAAACCGGAAACTTGTTACATGCAACTGTATCGTAGCCCCATTGAAGTGGCCTCCAATCAAGAACTTACTGCTTGCAGTCTTTGCCAATTGTTTTCATTAATTTCACTAAAAAAGAAATTAAAGCAAAACATTTCCAAACGAGTCAGAAGAGTATGCAAAAAAGCGAACAAAGGGCAGGCGCTTGGAGCCAAAAAAGTTGGCGCTTGCATTTCCGTTGCAAAAGTTTTAGAGACTCCCACAAATGAAACTGACTCGAACAGAAAGAAACTTACTTGGCACTGGCCAAGCGGCTAAAAACTGACTTCATTGTCGGCCAGCCAAGCTAACAAAACTGCCAAAATAGTTCTTCTACATGGCAAACTGACTTTTGGGTGGGTGGCAATTTCATATACGATTGTACTTGCCAGCAACAACAACTGTGCGAAATGCTCAACAATAAAATGCCATTGAACGTCGTCCCGCTGGCGACGCACACACAGACACACTCACACACACACACACAGAGAGACGCCCGCTAGTTTTTATGAGGCGAGCACTTCCGGTTCTACGATATGCGCCAAGTTTTAGACAATAATTTTCTTTATCGGCCAACACAAAGCAAAAGGCGAAACGCAAATGCTTAGCAATTTCTATTTGGGGCTCTGCAAGAAGACGAAGAAGGAGCCAGACTGCGTATAAATTTTTTTGGGGCCACATTACAGTCACTAACAAATAATTTTTGGCCACAAAACCACAAACTGTTTTTGCACTGGACAAAACAATCATTTTTTTATGTTATTGTTGTAGCCCGCTTCACTTTAATTTATGAGCTGGCTTAATTTATTTCCGTCGGCAGCTGGCGTAAAAAAAAATACAGTAAAACTTTGCGCAAAAAGCAGAAAATTCTATTTTGACTTGATGAATAATTGCCAGTAAATCTGCAAGCTAGTTTTCCAAATGTATTTCAACTTATACTTTTCTACGCCTCAATTGGTCAGCAAAACTGATGGCTAATTATGTCAAGTTCTAAATAATATAGTTTCTGTTGAGTATGGTTCTAAACATATTTCAAGACTAAAACCAGAGCGTGAGGTTTGCAATGTGAAACTGATTTGCTTCGATTTTGATTGTGTGGCGAACTCACCACAAAATTTTCAATGCAGCGAGATAGAAATTTCATTAATTTCGCGCATTGATTGACATATAGTATGATTGGTTAAGCTTAAATCACAATCACATTAAGCGAGAATTTGCCAAATTTGCATAGCATTTGACTAAAAGTTAAACTAGAAATAAAGTAGAGTATAAAACTAGGAGATAACCGCTTTTCGATTTCAAT
Source organism: Drosophila albomicans (assembly GCF_009650485.2). Classification (NCBI taxonomy): domain Eukaryota; kingdom Metazoa; phylum Arthropoda; class Insecta; order Diptera; family Drosophilidae; genus Drosophila; species Drosophila albomicans. The sequence continues at coordinate 13,098,625 of NC_047631.2, forward strand.
AAAAATATCACATAAATTTACCATAAAATACTGAAATATAGCCGAAATGTATATTTCGCTTATGTATGTAACAGGATTTCGCCTGTTATATACCACTTCATCTAAAATATACTATTGAGCACATACATAATACCAACAAAAGTAAGACAAAACAGTAGCTGTTTTTTTCTCAAATAAATTTATTTCTTGAAAAACGATTTTTTGGTCGGAAAAGCACATAGCTATAATACTCTATGGTATAAGTAATGTATCGAATATAAACATTTAGTATTGATTTGTTAACAGTAGAGAATTCGGAATTAAATTAAATCGTTAACTTTAAAATACAATTTTTTAGATATAAACAAAGGTTCCCATAATTTATATAAATAGCTTCTGGAATAGAATTGTCTAAACTGTTATTTGAACTGAAAATTTGATTATGATCAACTGTCGAAAGAGAAAAGTTATTTACAAATAATTTTGTTTGGTAAAAACAAGGACTGCAATCGAATCCTAGTTGATTTAGATGACAATCTGATATATTTTGCACTCTATGGTATATTTTCAATATATCACTACATTGATATACCAAATACAGCCTTCTGTATATTTTGGTATTTTAATTTGGTATATTTTTTACTTTACGGTTCTGTTGAATATGGGTAGCAAGTATCTCACAATCGAGTTTTATTTCTTATTATAAAAATGTTTCTAGAAATATTTTGAAGCTTTCTATTAAAATCTTCTTTCAGTAACCTTTCTACATCAGTATTAATAGGTATACAATTTAAAAGTATTTTTCTTCTTTCAAATATTATTACAGCACACTTCAGAGTCAAACATTTTCTTAGTATTTCGCTTGCGTTTTCCTGGTAAGCAGCTCTTATGCTTTTTATGGTTTCAACTAGGTGAGGCAACAATTAACTTGGCCAACGTGACCGTGAGCATGTCGGAAATACTTAGGCATTAGAGACGGCAACGTGATCAAAAAATACAGAAGCGTGAATCACGCACTAAATAGCAAATAAATAGAATAGGAAAAGAAATAAAAAGCAATATTTGTCTGTACAATTTATTTGCAGTATAAATGCCTAAGGATAATCTGTTCGCATTGTAAATTTCACACATGCATTAACGTTAATAATCGTGTGTGTTTGTGCTATCACTAATAGAAGCATTGGGTATCGTTTGTTGATTTAAGATTACGGATACGAATGGCATGAATACGTTGATTGTGGTTGCTTGTTTGGTTGCCCAAATGGCTTTTGGGCACAATATTTAACTAAAAAATTATTGCAAATGGTGTCGCCTGACAAGGACAAGGATATACTACTCGGCATCCACTTGCCAGGATGCGAAACTACAAAAACAACAGAGAATGTTGCTTCTCTTGCTCTGGGGAGTAATTTGTTATTGTTTCTTGGCTTATCTTAAAGCTCCACTGGGGCAAAAGTGCTGCGTGCAGCGCCAACAGCAGCAGCAGAGAACAGCAGCAGAGACAGCTCGCAAAATGTGCTCTTGAATTATCTCCATGGTGTTTTTTCCCTTTCACATTTTCCTTGGGTTTCTCTTTTTTTCATTAGTAAACAAACTAGCCAAATGACAAGTAGTGAGCAACAAAAAAGTGAGCACACAAAGAAGTTTGCCATCAACACTTTCAGACTGATTTCCCCAGCGATTATGTTTTAATGTTAAACTGAAATTTTCAAGTCCATGCTGTGACATTACGTATACGCATCGTTAAGCAATTTCCCAACTGGCTGGCAACACTCGTTTGCCACTCGTTTTGTATAATTGAATATAAACTATTCAATTCAACAAAATGCTGCTCACCTTTTTCGACAGGCCAACTTATAATAACTAATGGCTTCCGGAGCTGGAGCGTCTTTAGGCCAGCGTATCAGCTGGCAACTTGCCAAACTTCCTGCCCAACTTTTTCGGCCAATTCTTTTGGCACATTCACAAACTTTAATTATGCGTCACGCTGTCACATTGATATATCCCCAACGTGAACACATACTCGTACAATGAAATATTCATATTTTGTTCAGAATTCTATTCAAAAAAAATAACGAAAATATTATCAATTGAATTGCAGATTTAAAGCAGTTTAATTTATATGCACTCTGATTCATAGTTGAGCTCCATAAAAAGAGTCAATAAAATAACGTATAAATTAAATATGAATATGCCGATTGATTCCCCATGCAAACAATTTGTGAAAAGTGATTAAAATGATTGCTCGCAGAAGGAAATAGATCATAGCATATCAGTGACAGTCTGAATTATAATCGCCACTATTAAACTGGATTTATTAAGCTTTGTTTGGGCCAAAGAGTGACTGCATACACAATACAATATACAAACATAATTTACTCAATTTAAAGGGAAATGCGAAAACTCATCAGCAATAAAATATAAATTGCTATCGCTTATTTACAAAAATACGTAAATGGCATTTAAGTTGTATATTTAAATTTGATTTTTTCAAAATGAATAATTTCGTTGAAACTTTTAATTGCTCGCCATAATAAAATTTGATTTACGAACGCAGAAAATAAAAGTGTATTTGGCATATAAGTTGAAAATTGAAATTTAATTCAATGCAATTTAAATGAATATTTTTATTTGACAATTTAATTGCTTAACGCAATAATTTTATCACTTGAATATTTCCTTCTATGTTTATATAATATAGAAATAATATAAATCAGTCTATTGGGTTGCTTTATTCATTAAAATGAAATTTGACTATCTAACAATATTTTTTAGTCTTCTACTCGCCTCACATTATTATTCTTGGCTATTTTCAATTTAACAAGCGTCATTTTTGACCAACAAATTGAATATTGTTGTTGGTTGGTTTATTGATGTGTGGTTCAATTTCATTTGCTCAGATGGCCGCATAATTCAATTATCCATTATGGAGACAAGTACTCTATGCATATGTATTGAAACTACATCGAGAGACTGTCAGCCTGATGTCGTTGTAGATGTTGATAGCAATGTCGATGTCGATGCTGTTGTTGAAGTGTAAATCAATTAACGTTTATCTCTCTACTAATTATGCGAGCATGCATCGCTGCTGCCATTATGCTCATATCAAATGCAAGCAGAAATCCCCCATAGACATTTATCGGCAGGAACTGAGAGTTAAACCAAACTGTTTGTCTAAAGTGATACCCTGTAAAATAATCCAGTTCCAATCACTCTGACATGCAATTTGAATCATTAGAAACTTAGATATTTAGTTCATTAAAATGTTAAGCTTTCAACTTTACTTTGTCAGACTTTTAAGATTTCATTGAGGCTCACATTCTGTATTATACCTTATCGATAAATAAAAATATCATTATATAATAGATCGATTAGGTTGAAAGTACGACATATGGACAAACTTTATCATTCTTATTTTTAGCCTTAAAAGTCTGACCACACTTTATCATTCTATTTCCTTACTTCTTCTTTTTCTTTTGGTTTGTGAACAGAGTTAAGTTCAATTTGAAGTGAACGAACTATTTGTTTCTATAGTGCATTTAGTTCGTTTATTCAGTTCAGTGTGTTCCATTCTACTTCATTAAGACATAGATTGTGCAGTTTAGAGAACAGTGCGATCGAAATAGTTCGCAACGATAAGAAACAACTCAATTTGTGAAAGAATCGCAATACGAAATACAAATCAGTAATATTAAAACATCAATCTTTAAAGACACTTTTAAACATACCTCTTCAACTATTTACAGGGTATAAGCCACCTCATTTCCCGCCAATCTTTCTCCTTGTGCATTTTCAATTAGAGAGCTCTAATGTTAGACCAATTCCACTTTCCCAGCTTTCTATAACGAACAGAAAAGTCTCGTGCAAATTCCTTGAATTGTGATTGCAATTTCAATTTACTGCAAGTATTTCTCACATGTCGTCACGAAATCCTTTGGTTCATTATTTGGCCGTTTCTCAGCAAGTACTTAGCCAGTTTTTAGAATTATTTTATTTTTTTCTTTTTTTGTATTTCGTTTCGCCTACAATGTGCAAAATCAAGTGTCAGCCAATCTCGACAAACAGATTGAAAAGTGTTGCAATTCTTTCGTTCTTTGTTTTTTTTATCCCTCGCTCAAAGTCGTTTATCATTTGTCGCGACCGCGAGCCGAAAACTTGGCCAAGACCGCAAAAAAAAAATAAATGCAAAAATATTGCTGTCTATAATTGGCGTTGATTTATTGTTTGATGTGGGCGCAATTTTTTAAGATCTCTTATCGACCTTGTGGGCGTTACTTTTTGTAGCTTCTTGCTTCTTGCCAAAAAAGAATTCAATTGTGTTTAGTAATTGTGAAGCATGCAACACACAAGCAAGTGTCCTCGCATGCGATGAGTGGGAGGAGCTCAGTTCCTTGCCATACTCAATTTAATAATGCATAGTTTCTACACAAATGCGGTTCACCTGCTGCGGTTGCGTGTGGCCCGTTGTCAGTTGCCATTTAGTTAGATAGTTGCTGGTTAGTTGCTTGGCTGCTTTTCACAACTGCCCTTCTCATTCCACCAGCCAACTCGTATTGTATTGTAATATGTGTGCCACTCCTCGACATTGGTGTCCGTTTCCCTGTCCGTGTCCGTGTTCGTGTCCCTGTCCGTGTCCGTGAAAGTGGCATGAAAGCAGCGGGAAATGACAAAGACTAGGCGACATTGCCAATTGCACAGTGGGTTGCAAATATCTTTATTTATCAAATGCATGCGCTACACTAAAATAAAATATATTTTTTATAATGGAAGTTCTAGATATATGTTATGCGAATATAGAAAGTAGAAAGTAGAAAGAAAAGAAAGATATTAAAATATCTCATTGTGAAGAATTGATCATTTTTCAAACATATAACATAATTTATTTTATTTTTTATGTTTGGAAAATATATTTTACACAATATGAATATCACATCGTGAAGAATTGATATTCTTTTACAATATTTATGTATTTCTTTATGTTGAAGAAATTTTATTTAAAAAATATGAATATTTTGCAAGTTTTTGAGAATTTCTATAACAAATTTGGCCAGAATGTTTCAGATGCTTTGGCTTTCGCATTGAGATACATAAATGAAAGAAAAAAGAATATTTTGAAGTCATACTACAATTTAATTTGATCTTCTCTACTCAAGCAGATTACTACACTTAAGGAAATACAGTGAAAAAACTCAAACTCATAATGTAACAAATATTTAATACTAACAGAAAAAGATTCAGTCAAATTCAAGACACTCAAAATAGTCATTTTCTTTTTCATTTATGATTTTTATTCAATTTGGATTAAATATATAATATAAATATAAAATTAATTAAGCTTGCTGCTGCAAGAATTTATTACTATTGTAATACTTGAATTTTAGTAAATTATTTCTGTATAGAATTAATTTATAAGCTTATCAGATATTCAGTTATAACTAGGTATGGATTGCAAATGCTAAATAGAACTTCCCTAAAGAAAATATATATAATTAGGTATATTATAAATATCTATTGGCTAGCACTAACTTATTTTCATAATAGTAACATTGTTAAATGTTCAAATTTATGCACCCACTAACAATATACTTTTTACATTAACATTTAAAGAACTTTCTTTATTAGTATTTCTTTAATTTAAATTGTATATCTAATGTATAAATATTAGTGAACTAATAATCACTATCTTCTTTCCATAATAGTTTTTTTTATAAATTGTTAAAATTGTAAAATTTCAATTAAAGTTGCTTCATCAACTTATGAAATATTAAAACAGAAATTCAAATGGACTAATTTGTTTTCTCTGCTGTTGTCATTCCACACATTTAAGCCTTTTCGAACTGTCCTAGTTTTCACTTGCAACTTGCTTTCAACTGCTTTCGATTCAAATCTAAGAAGACAGAGTGCTAATGCTCTGCTTGGCAATGGTATCATCAACATGTCTGCACCTTCGTCAGTTGCATTAGGTTGCAGCTCACAGTCTTAGCTTTGAGTATTGTGCTGGAATCAAGGCTTTAGCTTGAAGGACGAGACACAAGGCATAGTTGAGTGTGCTCTTTATTGTATTTTGGCAATTTGGAAACTGATTATCCTGCAAAAGAGAAAGAACTACTTGCAAATGGCAGTTGTAATGAGAAGTAATAACAACTAAATTAGCGCTATGTATTACAATGTTATAACCCAAGCAATTTAGTTGCTTGCTTTTGCACCACTGTGTGTGTTTTGGGCAACGAGGGAGTGTGTGTGTGTGTGTGTGAGTGTGATTGTGTGTGGGCTTGGCTTGCGTTTTTGTTTAGCTTTTAGTCGAGTGGCGTTGCATGTCTGCATGCAAGGCAAACACACTGAGAAGCAGCAAGCCTTATCCTTTGTTGTTGTTTTGGCTGCTGTTGGTTTGGCTGCTGCTGATATTGTCGTTGCCATTTAGAAGTTGAAGGCTTGACATGCACACACCATTCCAGCAGCGCAGCATTTTCATTTCCATTTCCATTTTGAATTTCTATTTGTATTTCCATATTTCCAGCAGCAGACCACACACACAAACACAATTAGACAAATGAATAAACATAGAAAAGTTGGCATTGCTTCAGAGAAACGCAATTTGCATATGCCAACAGCCAACAGCCAAGAGCCATCAGCCTAGAGCCTAAGACAAAGTCCTGCCTTTAAGTCTTTGTCGCACTTTAACTGGATTTCAATGAACAAACATTGGCTGTGGCAACTTTGTCGCTTTTGCAATTGGCTAATAAAGATTTGGGCATTAAAACGTTTAAGCTTTGACCTGATTTAATATTTAATTAGCCGACTTTTGGCCTGGCTTGGCCTGGCATTGAATAGAACGAAAACGGCGTTGGGTGTTCGTGTGCACATGTCGTATACGTAATATTTGACAAACATGTTACCCATAACACACACCACACACACACAGAAACACACAAAGCAGTCGCAACTGCATTTAAAAGTTAAATGTGCGCTTGGCTTCCTCTCTGCCTACCTCGCTTCCTTCCTTCCGCGAGCTCTCTTCTTGTCACTGACTTCCGCTCTTTAAACGATATAAAAATGCTGTAAAATGCACTTTCAGCTGCTGCTGCTGCCTGCGATTTGTGCAAATTGAGTCATGCAATTAGTTGGCTGACGCTTACTGCTGCCATTTTTCCCTCTTCTTTTTTACGCTTTCAACTGCTGCCAGAATATTGTTAGCGTTATGGGGCCCATTTAATGGACTTACTCTAGCCATAAGCTGTTTATGCTAATTGTATCACATTTGCCAACAAAATAAAAACCAGGGTTGAGGGCATTTAAAAAAATATAAATATGAGCTCTGTAGAATTTAATACTCGTTTTTTATGAGCTAAATGCAAACAAAAAAGCATTATATTATATATATTAACAACATTTGTTTTTGTAGCGTAAGCAATCAACATTTTATTTTAGTGATAGTTTGGATTGTTGCGACTGACTTTTTATCAAGAAATATCAGATTTATATTTCTTTATTGTTTAATTTTTCAATTTAATTATTTTTAATTATCTTAATACGATAAAACCTCTTTCAATCTATTGATTTTGGTTTAGTTTGCCACAAATGCAACGAGCTTAGATTTAATAAAAATAATTTTTGTATACATTTTAATTTCAATTAAAAATGTTTTAATAAGATGTTCAGTCCCTAGTTTAATAAAAAGCTATATAATAAAAGCAAAACAATACCGTATTATTCTTAAAATATACCAAATAATATACCACAAAATATTAAAATATACTGACGCTATATCGAAGAAGTACAACACTCGAAATATGGCCACAAATAACAGCCAAAGCAGCTATGACCCGATTATAGTAGACGTTAATTGCAGAAGTATTTCTTAAATAACTTCTACAATTTTTATAAGATTGTAACCAAATAAGAAAAAAGGAATAAGAAATACTTACGACGGCGGAAATGGTTGTGGCAAAACTTTGAAGCACACTCGCACATAACAAGTGCTGTCGAAAAAAAGTGTGTATGGGTAATTCTCTGGCAAATGTATACTATTTACTTTTTACAAACGTAAATTGAAACAATTTTCAAAATAAGTAAAGGTTGTTCTATATATATATTATTCACTATATTTAGAGCTAAGACTTTTGGTAACTTTTTCTGTCTTACGATACAATTTGTTCATGTTTTCCTTCAATTTTGCTAATACTTTTAAAAAACAAAATGATTTTAAAATCATTCTTACCTCTAATTAAAGTACTAATTAAGAGTTATAATAATCATCTTTATTCCAATTAACAAAAATGTTCAGTATATGTTGTTTTTAGTTTAAATCAGAGAATCACCCTTATATTATTTAAATACGAAATTTACTTTAAAAGATGCCTTTCAGCATTTATGATGTTCTGTGCCGCATTCAAAGCTGCATTGCGCATTACCTGAAAGTCCAGTACACTCTATTTTCTCTAACAAATCAAAACCTTGATCTACTACGCATTAGGTGAACTACTTGCAGAAGCCTATTATTAATTTATGCAATTGAAAGTATCTCGGCAAATGAACTATGCAAGAGAGTACTTATCGATTCGATTATACACACACACACACATAACATAATATGTCCACTTTGCTGATGAAAGTGCCCTGCGGCTGCTCGGTTGATGCATTTCTAAAAGCAACGCCATGATGGAGAATCGTGAGTGAGTTACAAGCATTGGCATTGATGAATTATGTATGGACAGGCTGCAGCTCATTTGAATTGCAGAAAAGCAAGAAAAGCACAAGTCAGGGTTAGGCAAATACACGTAAATATTTATTTTTGATGGTTTGAACATTTTTTTTTTTTTGTGTTTGGTTGGAATTTGAATTTTCATGGCGAAAGGAAATTACCGAAGCAAATTGGAGAACTGCGTGAAATATATTTGCTTGGATTAAACTGTCAAAGCTATTTCCGGCGTCGCTGTGACCTATTTCCCCTCCTCCCCACACAATCTGCTGGATTTATCAATTTCAGCTGAAAAATAGCCCTGACTTGGCAAATGGAACGCGATGTCTACCGTCCGTTTGATAGCACAACTCTCACGCCCACCACTCACTCGCTTGCTCAGTCTTTCATACAAAAACAAACACAAGCGCACACAGACAAAGTTGTGTGGGTGTGTGTGTGTGTGTGTGAGTGTAAAATGGAAATGGAAAATAGTGCAAAAGTTTCCGGCACTCGCTCTTGAGCACATTTCAAACATTGAAGCGCTATTGCATTTTGTCAAAGCCAAAGAGGTCAAGCTATTGACTCAAGTGGACACAGAAATGCGATCAAGTTTTGCTCGCTCGAGGTTGTCTCTGAATTTCAGCAATACTCGTAACTGTACATAGTTACAGTTTCATAAAGTTGCGCATTTTGACAGCTCGCAAAATGCTTGACTACGCTCAAAAAGAGTGATGCATCAAATTCACAATTTGCAGCCAACTCTCCAATTTGTCCTTCACATCAATATATATCAAATATCGAAGCTTACATAAACCAATTTCAATACGTCAAATGGGGAATGTGTGACTACAAAATACTTCTTCTTTACTTACTTAAATTAAATGAATCTTTTAATTTTGCAAACAATTATGGAAAATTATAGTATTAGTTATTTTATTTCATTATATATACAAAGTCGACTCTGAACTTGACATATAATTTAAACTCGAGAATAAAAACTTATATTTTTAAATGTGGTATTTATTGTAATTTATTCTTTATATCTTTTATTTGAAGTAGACTTTCAATTATTTATACTATTTTTTATAAAATATTTATGTATATTTTTTTTATTAATTTATATATTTTATTTAAATTTGATTATTCATTTTATTTGAAGTCAACTTTGAATGCACATTTTTTCGTTTATTTCAAAAAAGAGAATACAAATAGTAAAGTATCTCATGGTTATACATTTTTAATATATCAAAACAATATTAAAAATTATTTATTTAAAGTTTAGATTATAGTATTGCCTCAAGCAATATATTTGATTGCAATAAGTTTGAGTAAGTTTTATTTATTATATTATTAGAATTAAAATGAACTATAAAATGAAATAAACAAACTTATCTTTTAAACTAAAAGCTGTAAGTCGCAAATAAATTATATATTATTTATTATTGCAATTGTATTTTATTTAAGGTCGACATTGAAGAAAAATTCTTTTGTTTACTTAAAAACAAACATTTGTAAATATCCAATATCTATATAAAATAAAAAATAATTTATTTAAATTCAAGAATTAAAAAGTTCTTTATTCTATTATAGAAAAAATTGAGTATGTTGCCTTAATTTTTATTTTATCTAGCTAACTAACTATACAATGAGCTGTTGATATATAAATGTTTTATTTAAATTTAGAGAATACAAACATGTTTTTAAAAGACTTTAAATCGCAAAACAAATATAAGTTATGTATAAAAGCTTTATTACTCTTTATATGAGAAATTCACTTTAAAAAAGTGCAGCATACTTTTAGGAGTTGCATAGTTAAAGTCGTTATCAGAGTTCTTCAGTGCGGCGCCACTTAAAGCGCAGTTAAAGTGTGCAAATTGTTGTGGCAGTGCATTTGCAGCATTCTCACGCACTCGAAACTACCCCATTTGGTGGTGCAATTAAGCGGTATCTTTGACGACGCATACTCAATTCGTCTGCATGCAAAGTGCTCATTAATATCATCTGAGTTTCCCAGACAGCTGCTGGTTTCCACAGTTGCAGCAAGTGCAGCAGGAGCAACAACAAGACTGCTTAACCAACTTCCTGCCAACCCACGTTCTGCCACGCCCCCATCTTCTCGCCTCCGCCCATCGACTATGGCGGCGTGCGAAAATAGGTGCTGCATACGCCAAGGCGCGCGCATAACTCGATTCGCTTTGATTTATGGCACGCAATAATAATCAGCATTTGCATGTTGACGGCTTGCGATTCACGCAACTTGTTGTTTTTCTGTGCAGCGCGCAAACACTGCGTATACTTAATGTAGCCCTTAGTATATACAAGGCACGCTTATTATAAGCTGTATTGTTGCTTGGCTGCGAACAACAACAAGTTGCACTTCCGGCAGCTGCAAGTTGGCCTTAACAAATAGTCAAGAATACCCTTACACACACACACACACACACACACTCACACAGACTAGCGCTGACAGACCGCAAGCCACGCTTGATGATGAGCAGCGTCCTTGCGCTTTTTCTCTCTCTCTCTCTCTCTCTCTCTCTCTCTCTCGCTTTGGTTTGTTGCGCTAGCTTGGCTCACTGATTTATGTAAGTTTGGTTTTTTTCCTGACCTATTACTCATGCTGCTCTCTCTTTCTCTTTCTGTTTTCTGTCTCTTTCTTTCCTTGCAGCAATGCTTGCCTCATTAGCGACTTAGCCGCGTCAAAATGCAAAGGTGAAGGAAGCCAAAAAAATAAAAATAAAAAAAATACTCGACCGCAAAAACGGAATAATCACTGAAAGAGTTTTTCTTCCCTCTGCACAAGGACGAGAAATTGAATATATTTAAGGAAATATATATATATACATAATACTATATATTGCATGACGAGTGCTTAGTGGATAATTTGGCTAATGAGCTGCGCCTGAGAAATGAAAATGGAAATTGATATTGCGCAGAAAAGGGCAAATTGAAATAGACGCACATAATTGAAATATAAAATATAATTAAATTGCATAAACAACATCATCATAAACATATAAGATTTAAGAAGCATGGCATCACCACCGGAAAGCCCCATCGAGGAGGTGGTCTACGAGTTGGAACACACACGAGTGCCTAAACCCATCCCAGTTGCTCTCGAGGATTTGTGCCGTCAAACCAAGTTCACCAAGCAGGAAATCCGCGTCATGTATAGAGGATTTAAAACGGTAAGTGGACACATACGCAATGCAATTCATTTACCCCTCCTGTAAACGTAAATGTGAATGTGAATATGAATACGAATATGAATATGAATTTGCTGCTGGCACACTCCAAATTTATGAGCTCAACTGCCGAGCAAAAGCGCAGCTAAAGTGCTTTTACTTCTGCCAGCCAGAGAATGAGATGACGCGAATAATGCCAGCCAATTTAATGCATACGCGTCTTGAATTTCATTGCACGAAAGTGTGCGTAAGTGTGAGTAGAAGTGAGTGTTCGAGTGTGTCTCAGTGTGTGTGTGTGAGTGTCATATGCATTCATACGATTACGCTCACATTTCTTCTCGTAGGTTGCCAAATGTGGGTCAACAGCAGAGCCAAATCACTAAAGTAATCCTAGATGGGCAAAAACACGCTCAACAGTGCTCGCTTTTGGGCATTCTTCAGCTGATTTATCACCAGAGATTTCCAAATAAAGCAAGTTTTCTCAGAAAACAACTATATTAAGTGGAGTGTGTTATTCTCAACAATGAATAGCAAAGTAGACTATTAGAATCCAGCGTGAAATGTGCTGCGAGGCTTTGAGACTAGCTTGTTAACAGCACAAAAAATATTTCGGCAACTTCTTTTAATAGATCGTATTTGGTATTTAATAGTTTGGTAGTCATACATTGAATTATTTATTGGTTGCTCTAAAATTGATTTTATTTATCTAATATTGACTGTTTGACAGTCTAAATAATGAATAATAAGTAAGGTGATTATATATATATTTAAATTTTTTTTTAATGATTAAACACTTTATTAGAAAAAGGAATAAATACAAGTAAACAAGTTATTAAGATAAGAAAACAAGTATGAAAACTATAGTAGAGGCTGTTCGACTATGTTCGACCAGCTAGTTTATTATATTACAATATTTTCAATAAAACCATATTCTAAACATATAATATAGTAAGGTTTCTATATATATTGATATAATAATATAGTTCTACATCCAAAATATAAAAAAAATACAAAATAGTTCAGATTGTCAGGTTTTTTGTTCTATACACAAGACAGACGAACATAAGGGCATAACTATATCGTCTCGACTGTTGACCAAGAATATGTAAACGGAGTTACTTTCCTCTGCCTGTTGCATACATATCTTGCAGGCACAAAGTTATAATACCCTTCTATCCTATGGGTAGAATAATGAACATAATATAAAATATTTGGTAATAAATAAAGTGATGAATTTATATATTAATTTATTCCGTTTTAGACAGTTTAATGACGTGTTTCAAGTACTACAATTTAAAGTGATAAATTTTTATTAAATAAATGATTTTTCTCATACATTTATTAGGTTCAAAAGTCAATAAATCAAATAAAAAATGTAATAGTAATTTACTATTATAGTATTACATTATTATGGTATTATATTGTATTAGTATTATAGTATTTTAGTATTATAATATTATGGTATTATAGTATTACACTATTATGAATAGTAATATTAAATAGTGTAATTATAGAAATATGAAGACTATCATAATTAATACCTCTTAATTTCCTAGTAATTATAAAGAAACAAAAAAAAAATAAATAAAATATTGAATTGCTTAGATGTCTAGACAGAAAAAAGAACTGGAGATAAATGCAGAGATTAATAGGTTTATAGATATAATAATACATTTTTATCATCTGCTATAAGGCAGAGGGTGCTTAATGCACACTTGACATTACGGTCTTATAAATTTGAATTATAGAAAAGCATTCATTCGCCCTCCTCCCCCCACCAGCGACTGAAGCGCTGCTCAACAATGAGTTCAAAGCCTATTTTAATAGGGATTCATAACGCGTAAGAACTGAGCTTTCTACATTGTCATTGCCATTGCCACTGCCATTGGTATTCCCTTTCCCTTTCCCGTTCCCCGTTCCCTTTCCCATTTCCCATCTACCATATTTTTTGCCCCGACCCCTTTTGACATTCGCGTTGCCCTTTCCACTTCGCTATGCCATATTTTGCGCTCATATTTTCATAGAGATTTCGTTTTTGCCTTTGCAGGAATGTCCCGAGGGTGTGGTGCACGAGGATTGTTTTAAGGATATTTACGCCAAATTCTTTCCACATGGCAGTAAGTATTTAAGTGTACATACATACATCTATATATATATATGTATATGTACTTGTGTGAATTCAATGTCCTTGCCGGCATTATTTGGGTTCTTCGCGTTTTTCGTTTTTTTTTTTTTTTGTGGTGTTTTATAGCTGCGCGTCATAAAGCGCCACTTAAGCCAACATTTCATTTATGTGCGCCAGTTTTTGGAAGAGTGCTTGCACTTGCCTCCACCTCCCCCTCGCCCTTTTCCCTCGCTGGCAATCTGAAAGTACTAAAATCGTTGCCGAACATAACATTCTTCTGCTTCTTCTTCTATTACCACAGATTCCAGTTTATATGCTCATTATGTGTTCAAAGCCTTCGATGTTAATTGCAATGGCGCCATTAGTTTTCGGGTAATTATGCTCATAATCATCGAATAAAATAATGAAACAATAATTGCAATATTATTAAATTCATATTCACAGGACTTACTCGTCACCTTATCGACGCTGTTGCGCGGCTCTGTCTACGAGCGTCTGCGCTGGACCTTCAAATTGTACGATCTCAATGGAGATGGTCGCATCAGTCGCGGCGAGCTGAGCGAAATTGTGCTGGCCATACACGAGCTTATGGGACGGAGACCGCATCAGCCGGAGGACGATCGCAAGGCGAGAGATCAGGTGAGCAAACTGTGAGAAGAGAGTTGTTACTGATCAGAGAAGGAATAGAAAACTAGAAACTAATTTAGCAATCCAGTTATGAATAGTTTTTCTTCTATAATTTTCTGATAAATACAAAATATCTGTTTTGTTTACTCATTGCTCTTTAGCTAAATCGACTGTTTTGTTTACTCATTAACTAAATCGACTCTCAGATTGGCGTATACTTGATTTCTGAATGAAATAATTTATTTAATTTTATTATTCGGATTATTTTATAATCGAATACTTTCATATTTCTTTTACGAGCTTACGAATTCTGAATCTGAGCAAGAATTCAAGAAAATGCTAAAGAATTGTTGCTGATTTGCAAAGAAATGAATAACTACAAATAAATTCACTGATTTGTTGATAGTTATCAAATTAAAAAAATCCACTTTTTTTTCTATAATGTTCTGATAAATTAAATGCAATATCTGTTTTGTTTTGTAATCTACATCGACTGTCGGTTTTGTGTTTACTTGATTGCTGAATGAAGCAATTGCATAAACATTAGCCTATACTCGATTTTACAAACAATTACTTACGTATACTTATTCTCTCTATTAAATACTATCAGAACTCAAGACGAGAGATCAGATTGGCTAAACAACAAATTACATAACGCTAAAGACCTGTTGCTGATTAGCAAAGAACTAAAAATTAACAAAAATGTTTCTGACTAAGGGAGTAATTAAAAATAGTAAATAATTATATACTGAGTAGGAAAGATTAAAAGTAAACTAACTAAACTTAAATAAGCTCGCAGATTTGCGTATAAATTGTTTAAAAGGTCAAATACAAAAGATAGCTATAAAAAAATTACGACATGAAAGCAAGAAAGAATGAACCCAACAAAATGCTTCCCATTTTTCTTGATTAGCGACGAAGTGAGAAACTTAAAGTAAACCAAATTTGGAATGTTTCTCTGAAATAATAAATGACAAAAAATAAAAGATCTGTATTGCTGTATGACTAAATTTAGCTGGCTCTAGACTTGCGTACTTGATAACAAATTAATAACTTGCGTATACTTGATTTGTGCATAAAATACTAGTGTATAGTTAATTTCTGTCACAATTAATCAGCAACAATTTTAACTGTTTAATTGCAAACATTAAATTAAATTGCTGAATTGACTTTCCTGCCACTAAATACTTAAATCGATGGCTTAAAGTTAAGCGCAATTCATATTTCCTTAAACCTGTTGACAGCCAAACCCGTATCTGCAATGTTTGTATATCTTTAATATTTCGCTGCTTGTGCGGCAATAATACGAACTGAATGCGACTTAAATTGCAGCTAATTAAATTGCTGTTGCAACGAGTCTGCACAGTAGCTGATAAAGTTGAAAAAGAAAACGCATTCGATGTCGAACTGCGTTGCTGTTGAATATCATCGAGAGGGAGATACGTGTGTGTGTATGGTGTGTGTGTGTGTGCTATAGTTTTTGCATGACGCTTCATTTTTTATGCAAGAGCCGCACTTGACGTAACATAACGTGCAGCATCCGTTGACGTTGTCGGTGGCCTGGCATAAGCTGCGTATGAGTAATTATAATTGTGCACACAGCGACAGACGTGTGATGTATGTATATGCGTGTGTATGTGTGTGTGTGTGGTTAACTGCTCTGGGGAATCGGATTGGCAACGTTGAGCGGAAGCCTTGTGTGCGCCTATGAGCGGAAACTGCAGCGGAAATTTTATTTAATGACGAACGCTGCAAGCCACATTATTGATAAGTAAAGTTCTCCACATTTCTGTACGCACTGAAATATATGTATATTGATTAATCCGATTAACAATTGGCCAAGTTTTGTTATAAATAGCTTCTCTTTTTTTGGATTTCAGGTGGATCGAGTCTTTCGCAAATTGGACTTAAATCAAGATGGCATCATTACGATAGAGGAGTTTCTCGAGGCTTGTCTCAAGGACGATTTGGTAACACGTTCGCTGCAAATGTTCGACAATGACCTTTGATGACAAGCGGACGAACCAGCGATTCGCAATACCAGGACTATAATACCGCTTATTGATCTATAAATTGAATTACGATTAACACACACACACATACAGAAAACGCCCACAAAGCAAAGCCAACAAAGCCACAAACAACAATTGTACTAAATGAACACCAGTTAAGCAAAACAAAAGAAAATGAAAGCTGAAGAAGAAGCAGAAGAAACAACATATTAGTACTTAACATTAGTTTAGGCAGCTACAACAAATAATAAATCCACGAAACTTTAAAACATTTATGTGTCTACGTTTCGGATTTTGGATTTCGGATTTTGGATGGAAATTGATCGTAAATTTATAAAAGACAACTAAGTAAAATGATACAAGAATATGTCACTTTTTTATGCATATTATGAATTTAATCCTGCCGTCAAAAGCGAATTGGTCTTATATATGTGTACTTATGTATGTACAATAAAAACGTATGTACTTTACTTTCATGGAATTAAATGAGCATTAACAAAAACAAACTCAAAAAACGAAACCACCAACCAAATGAATAACAAACAACTAACAAACGGAATTGGTTTAAAAAAGTTTAACAAATTGTGCAACACGATTTACTTTACTCGATTGAATGAAAAACAAAAACAACAAAACAGCAATTTACTTATAAACCATACAACAACAACAACAATATATATGTTTGTATGTATGTATATTTAGCAAACATAACAATAACGATTCTTATTGTATTATTTTGGTTGATTACCAATTGCATTTAATTTTTCAACATGATTTTCGAACTCGGCTAGTCTAAATTTTTCCATTAAATTCGCTTAATATATCATTCTTTTAATCTTCTATTCAATTTCTTAATTCAAAGTGAATTAAACGAGTTTTAACCACCAACAAAAAAAAATGTATGTAAATTTTGCATATTTTTAATTGCAGCGTAGAATTTGCGGTCAATTAAACAATTAAAAAAATTCATTTTAAATTTATGCAAATGTCTCTGGGTTTTTTTTTATTAAATTGCCAATTAAATTGAATGCAAAACTACCACCGATAAAAAAGTAGCACTTGACGATTTAAAAGAACCATAAAA
Source organism: Drosophila albomicans (assembly GCF_009650485.2). Classification (NCBI taxonomy): domain Eukaryota; kingdom Metazoa; phylum Arthropoda; class Insecta; order Diptera; family Drosophilidae; genus Drosophila; species Drosophila albomicans. Next base: position 13,116,317 of record NC_047631.2, read on the forward strand.
TAACATAACATATTTATTAATTATGAAGAGCAGCAAACGCAATTGCCCAAACATGAGTTTTCAATTAGACTGCAGCTTTCATTCAATTATTTAAATATATACGTGCAACTGCATATTAAGCATACGCCCCATTGTACAGCAGAACATGCAACATGCAACACCTGCTGCATTAATAGAAATATTTAATTTTTTAGCATATCAACGGGCAGCAACAACAAACAAACAAACAGCAAACTGTCCCAGCTGTAGGAATATTTAACATTGCCTCAAACAATGCACACAACAGCAGCAAAAAAAAAGGAAAACAAAACAAATCTACACAAATACAAAACGAAAACAAAAAAAAAACAACATTCTTTTTACATTGTACCTTCCAGAACAATACAATTGTTGTTTCAGCAAAAGTTTTATACTTACTTATAATACAATTACGCGTCGCGTTCATTGAATGCCACTGTGCATGGAGTCGAGACAATCAATGTGGTTTGATATATTTCCCCTTAGTTATTACACATGTTCTTCCATTGTTATTTCGAACAGCAACAACAACAATTTTCAATTTGATTTGATTCACTGAATCGAAAGCAATGCAAACTAAATTTCAATTGCACTCGCTTCGATATTCACAGCTTCAGCTTGAACCTCTGAGTTTCTTGAATTTAAATATGTTTCCTCAAGTAAAAATATATTTTTCATTTCAATAAATCATTATCAAGTCAACACTTATTGGCAATAATAACAAATGCGCTTAGATGTCATTGAAATGGAAACTTGGAAACCTATGCGACCTACATGATAAACCACCCTAAGATTCTACCTAGTATGTATGTATAGTATGCAATATGTATTAACTTACACTGTCCAACAAACCGAATGTAAACGATAATTAAATTACCTTTTAAATGTCTAACTAGTAAACCAAAAAAAAAAAAAGAAAAAGTAATGAAAATTACAAATGGAAAGTAAACCTTAAACTAAATAATGAAATTGAAACGCTTAAAACTATTATATATATTTATTTAATTAACCAATTGATAAAATGAAAAGAAATGTTTTTAGTCGCTAAATGTTTAGTATGAGTAACTAAATTTGTGTAAATGTCTAACTAAGCTAATCCCCAAATCTTGATCGAGCTAATTACAATTCACATAACGAATTCGATGTTTAGCTAGAAAAACCGTAAGAATCCTTATCCATGTAGCCTCTATTTTTAGCCTGAATGAAAGGTTGTTTCGAATTCCCATTTCGCTTGGATTGCGGTATTCGAAACAGACCGAGGAAAGAAATTGAAAATTAATTCATGTATTTTTTAAACTAAATATATTGCATTCGCATTTAGTTGAAACTAAATTAAATCAAAATGTACCTAGTAAATGTAAATTATGATAATAATTTTCAAACATAAGCTATTTAAATTACGATTACGATTACTTGGAATGTAAAGGTGGCATCACAAAATTGTATCACCAGCGATCCTAAATAATCCACTAAGTTAATTAATATAATTTACTCGTATGCTATCAACTACTTAAGCCAATCAAATTAATTTGTAAACAAACAAAACAAAAAAACACAAACTCTTACACTCACACACTTAAGAAACAAAAACAAAATATGTAACTTAACAGCAGCAAACGTGGTTAGTGATTTGGATTGTTTATAAGTACATACACACCGTGTATAATAGGAGACCCATGCACATTGATAACATAATCGAATTCAAAATTATTCTAAACTCTAAAAAAAAACTCTAAAAAACAAAAACAATTAAATGAACTGTTCTGCATTTCGCTTAACTCTATATCACAAACAACAAAAAATTATTAGAGTCTACTTTTAGGCTCACGGAAAAAATAAATCAGAACATTGCACACTCATCTCAAAAGTATGCTATATATTTTCGTTGTATTTTTAATGAGATTATTAAAATCTCTACTTCAAGATTGTTACAAAAAAGATATTCAAGCCGAGTCTGCGATTAAAATAATATTTGTGGTCAACTTTTCAATGAAGCATTCCAGCAAATTCAGAAAACTCTACAAAAATCTCATTATGCATGTTAGTTTAGAATTGATGTGTCTTTTGTTATTGTTCTCTCCACACAAATGGAATTGTAATTTCATTTAAATATATGTTAGTATTTAGATATAACAAATTATGTTTAACAAGAGATAACAACAAATAACACGAAAACTGGGCAAAAATAAACAATTTTAATAAAAATAACAATTTAATAATACAACTAAAGCATTTTTATTGAAACCTTAAAAAAATATTCCCACAGACAACCCCATTAAAAATCAGTGATTTATTTGTTAAATATATGTTTATTTTATTTATGAAATATCAATAATTATGTCACTGCTTTTTAATTCATTCCTTTAATGAGTGTGTGTGTGTATTTTTGTTTTATTGCAAACATCAATTATTTGTTTTGAGCATCCATTTCGCAGGATTCAATGTTATTGCTTAATTCTCCGGTTCATGACGCACTCACTTCCTGTGGCAACTGTCCACAAATTTCAAATTGTGACTAAAGTTGTAGATGTTTCTAGAGTTTGTTTGTTTTCTTGTATTCTTCACATATTATATGTAATTGTATATGAGATATTTTGATGTAATTGTTTTGATTTTTTATGATTTGTGAGCTTAACGTTGAGGTTTTATAACATTTATGTACGTTTTAATGTTTTTACTTGTTGATTCATTGAAGTTCTAGATATATTTCATCGTTTTTAAAAAGGGATTCGCTACAATTTGAACGTATATCGAGTAATTTTGTTTTTGATGGTTTCGGGTTGATTTGTTGTACTCGTATTTAAACTACAGTTTTAAAATTTAACTCGATTTGCACAAAGATTACAATTAATTTTGTTTACTTCACTAAATCAAAAATTGGCTTAACTACTATAAAATGTAATGTAAATAAATGTTTGTTGCTTTCATGTTTGTTTTTGTGTAAATTTAAATATATATATTTATTTATTTATTAATTTACGTTTTACTTGTAGATTAATGTTTAAATTTAATTAAATTTTTATTCATTGGGTTGGTTGTAGATTTCATTTATTTTGAACGTTGTGAAGGGTACAAAGTATGACGCTCTCAGCTACGTTTAACTAACAACAAAATTCATATATGTAACAACAATTAAAATACAAAATTCGTTATGACAAATGAAAATACATATATATGGGTCTCATGTGCGATATCAAAAAAATATATATAGAAAATACATTTTGTACGGCTAGTAAATATGATTTCACAATGTACTCTTTATAACATTTGATTAAATGGGTTTTTTTTTTGTGTGTGTATTTCTTTATAAATAATTGTACTGATAATAATGAAAAGAGTTCGAAGCGTACATTATAAAAATAATGCAAATTCACTTTTCGAGTGTGTGTGTGCGTGTGAGTTAGAGTATGGGTGTAAATGTTATTTAAAATATGGCAGGGTAATTTACATGTCGCTGTTAGTTAACAGCATGTCGAACAGTGTAACTAACAGCATTCGTTAGCAGTGCGCTGTCACTTAACATTGCATGATTAAAAACAAATTTTGTAAATACATAAAATATTTGGCATTTAATTTCGCGAAGCTCAACGAATTTCATGAAAACATTTAATTTCGATTTTTCTTTCTTTTTTTTGTTTAGCACATGATTTTACACAAGAGAATTGATAAGAATTTGTTTTTGTTTTCGATTTCTTGTTTTGTTTTGGGTTTGGATCTTTGGATGGCAATTTAATCATATTCACTTGTGGAATGCTTGATTTAATTATCATTTTTCTCATTTACTACATTTTCTAAAAATTATGTATACACAAAATATCAAATTTCAAAACGAAAAACGATTTTGAAACTAAAAAACTTTGATTGCTTTTAGGCTTTTGTAGAGTAGTTTTTGTAATTTGGCAAATAAGATGTTTTTACTGTTGTTTGTGCTTAAATTGCTAGTGAATGATTCCTATGTGAGTGTATAGAAGAGTTGTATGCTTGTATGTATCGTATAAGTAGTATTTATCGTACTTTACTAAGATTTATGCGTTTTTACTCGAATTTGAAACTGTTTCGTTTTATCCTAATATTAATTTTTCGGTTTCCTATATTTTATGTTGTTGTTTTTCGTTATTGTAAAATGTGTTCGGTTTTTTCTTCTTTTTTCTTTTTGTTGTTGTTTATGTAGAAATATGTTAGAAAAGTTGTTGCGTATCAAGTTCATATAAATGTGATTGACTCAAATGTCAAGTTTTCAAATCTTTTACACAATTGCTCAGTTGTTCTTGTTTGTGGTTGTTGTTAAAGTACTACAAAATTGTTTTAAAGTATTTGCCAGTACCGACAGCCTTCAAATGTAGCCAGCCAATTGTTGTTGTTGTCGTCGCAACAGCAACAACATTTTAGCCTTTTTTCGCTAAAAAAAAATGCCCATTTTATTCGCATTCCAATTTGTTGTTGATGTTCTCATTTGTTTTTGTTTGTTTAGTAACGCTTAGGCGCCTAGGCTTTAGTTTACATTTGGTTTTGTTAGTACTTCTCATCGTCTGTTATTTCCCTATGGGAATTCTGTAATTCTCAGGCCTTGTAATGTTGATTCCTCACCGCACAGCAAAGGCTCAAGGCGAATGTCAGCGACAACAGTTCCAGCAATATAACAGCGGCGGCAATGGCGAATATGGTCACCCAATTTTCGTGGATGATTTCAATCAGTTTGTCAACACAGCCCTGTTAATTAACAGAAAGAGAAAGCACTTGCATTAGTTAAGAGCGTGTAACTCAAAGAGAGTAAGATACGTAAGTGTGTTTGTATGTGTGTGTGTATTTGTCTGTATTTTCTCATTTCCACTGCAATCAAATTGTTTATTGTTTGTTTATTTTGTGGCAGGGGAAGAAGTGTTCTCGCATAGACATTTGAAATGCGTGCGGAATATCAATAATAATTAATACATTTTTATCGTCGCGGTGTCAGGCGTAGAATTTTGATGCGCCAACGAATTATAAAGGATTATCAACTTTAATGGGGCAATCGTAAAAATCGCTTATGAACCAACATTGGTCAACAAAACACAAATTAGGCGCGAACACACCTCACAAGCAGGTGTTGAAAGCATTGATTTGACGAGATTATGATGAATCATTTTGTGGTAAATTAGAAAAACTACCTGCTGATAAATGTATGTGTTTAGAGGACCGCCAAATTTCAAATGACGCGACCGTTCACAGTCGTTATCCTTGAGATCCTCTTTGCAGCACGATTCGGGTATGTTATAAAAGACATTCAGCGATGAGACGGCAATATCCACAATATTCGTACGATCCACATTATTAAATCGACTCGTTGCCCAGTCTCCAGGTCCATCAGCGCCGCAGCATTTAAGCTAAACAAACAGAAGAGTCGAGTATTTAAGAGTCGAGTACACAACAAATAATGCAAATCATATAAATATTTACATTCTTCTGCAGCGTATCGAATGTCACGGTACGTGAACTCATCGAGGCCTGTCCGTATTCTTCCTGCACCGAAGCTTTAACTGCCGCACGCACAATATCATCGAGTTTGTCTTTGTTGTGGAATGCCCAAGCACCGGCGGCTATTTGTGCCACCATCACAATGAGTATGACACAGAAGAACTGCAAGCGGAGAGAGAGAGATTTATGAATGACTTGGATGCGTGGGTGTTGTAAACAGATATAAATCAAAGCACAGACGCTAAGATTGTAATTTAAGCAATTGCACAAATTGCAGTTGCAGACATGTGTAGGATACAAATGTCGTGGGCGCTGCTGAATTTGCAATTGCATTTTAATTGCCTTTGCCAAACCGAACTCCACACATTTGCTCCACTTACCGAAACGAGCAGACATTGCGACTCTCGACAGACGCCCATGCATCCAAAGAATGCGCCCAATGTGATCAGTGTACCAATGGCCAGGAAGACATAGAGGGCGATGTGATAATGATCGTATGATTGCGTCATCGATAGCATAAACGTGGGATCCGTGAGCATCCATATCGAGGTGATCACAATGGTTAAACCAATCAGCTGCAAAGAAAAATGGAGAACATAATTTCCAAATTAGGTTGAATTAAATATTTCAAAATAGGTTAAACGCTTTTACGTTGTGTCTGTCTTCTGTGTCTACATCCGAGAGGCGGGCCAGCAATTAAAACGGGCAGTAAAATTCGTGCCAAGAATCCCCAAGACTCTGTGCCCTCCTCCCTTTTGCCTCCCCATCAATACAATTCACATCAAACATTGTGCTGTTTGTAACTCATGATGTCAGCAGGCGGGAAATTTTTATGGCTTTGCCTAATGCTATTTCTTTGTCGAAATTAAGCAAGGCGAGACATTGAACCGACCGGCAAGTGCGAATGTGATGCTATAACCTTATTATCAGTCGACTTTTGCAGCAGAGCAAATCGTATACTTAATATACATTTTCAGCTGTGTACTCATATTTCTTTCATTAACATATAAGCAAAGCTGATTATAAATGAATTTATATATATATGTTATTTACATACTTCAATAATTCGTGTTCTGCTAAATGACGAAAGAATATTGAATTTGTATTTGAATTTGAATTTGAATACCTTGTAACTACATAAAGTTTTATTGCCTGGGACAAAAGTATTAAACTTGCACAATTAGATCATGCAATGATATCATTTACAGGGTATGTCAGCGAATTCATGTGTAATAACAATTTACCTTAGGGATAGCGAATAGCCAAGCCCAAACAAGGTGCGGAATTTGCCTATTAATTAATAAACAGCAGCAACTCATCCAATTAGTATAGTTGTACACACGTGTGTTTATTAATTATTCAGTCCCACTGTAGACTTGATATCAAAATCAGAAAAAATGACTAAACAAATTGCAGAGACTTCTTCTTACACAACATTACAAGCAGTAGCTATGCAAATATTATAAGAGTCAAGCATATCAAGAGTCAAGCATCTGCCACAATGATTTCGTAAGTTTGTTCTTTCGGCGCTACTTAGCGATAAGATTACGCAGTAATTACTCAATCTAGCATCAAAGTAAACGCAACTTAATGCCATATGTCACTCTCTTAAACTTTGCGTATTTATTTACTCTTGAATGCTAGACGCTGACAATTCGTAATGTGTGAAGCAATTAACGCAACATCATAGAAAAAGCCGCAACAAGAGCGCATAAGTCGAACCTGTGCATGCGGGTGGTCCGCGTCTAGTGCAGAGAGTGAGCTTTAAACAGAAGAGAGACTGCACCAGAGAAGAGAGCAAGTCAAGCAAAGTGCATTCTGCTGTCAGAGTTTGTGTGCCTGTGTGCACAAGTGTATGAGAGCTTTAATAAAGGAGGCAGAACAAGCAAAACACAAATACAAATGTTGTCATTGCTGCAAATTGATGACACGCCATACATGGGGATATACATATGTATGTATATGTATAGTATGTACTATTTATTATGTGTATGCATATGTTGCTGTCGCGTGCAAAAAGAGAAATGTATGCCAAATGGTTAAAAAAGTGCAAAGTCCTTGCATGACCTACATTACTAAGTCAGCCCAAAATGACAGGCGAAGAATGAAAGAGAGACGAAGAGAATCACATCACAGAGAGACCATTTATCGATAATTGGACTCCTTAGGCACAACTGCATTCAAAATGACACAAAATGTGTACATGAATAATTGCGTGAAAAATAGTTCAGTGAATTATGGAGCAAAATAATAAAATCATAGGGGAGGAGAAGAAGGTGGAGAGCAAAACGTCTGACTTAATTGCCAGGCGGGTGGGCGGTGGTATGTTTAATGAATCTCAATCGGTGTCCAGTAACAGCGTGGACAGCGGGAGATGGGGAGGGACATCAGCATCAAGAACTGAGCGTCAACTAAAATCGTGGCGTTTGATCACGAAGCCCCATAGCGATGATGACGATAATGATGATGATGAGGCTGATGAAAATGGAAAATGGATGGTTGCAAAATCTATGTCACAGTGTTGCAAAAGTTCATGGAAAATCTAAAATTGAAAATAAGCACGCAACACAAGGCAACCGTCGTGCATTTCCAACACAAAAGAAAACAAAAGCAAACAAAATGAAATGTTTTATTTATAGCAATAACTATTAATTTAATATATACTCCCAATCACATAAATATTTATACGTATTTATGAACAATTCACACCACTGTGCGCAACAAATACAACAACAACATCAAGCATAAATCGTCCACCTCCCACCCACGACAAAAACAACAACAACTACAGCTAGAAAAAATCAACATCATCGGAACGAAAGCAAAACTTTTGTCGGGTTTTGTTCGAAAATAGATTTGACTAATAAATACTATAGGGAGAACAAAATCGGAAAAAATCAACAACAAAATATAACAAACGAGAATATTGAAAATTAAAAAAACAAAGATTGAATGGAAGCAAGAAACAAATTTTTACTTGAAACATTTCGCAAGCAAAAAAATAGAAGAAGAAACTACAAACAATACACAAAAACTAATTGCAATTAAAACGTTCGTTCGTTCGTTCAATGATGAACAAATATTGTAGTGAGAAATTGCGTAAAACAAAAAGCAAAGAAAAAGTACTACAAAAAAAGAAGCGTTGAACCCTTTTCGAACAAACTGTGAAATGAGAGAACTCATTTTTATAGAGGGGAGTGGCGCACCTAAAAGGCGCCAAATCTAGGTCCTGACTTTACACAATACACGATGTACACACACTCACATGTGCAATCGAAAATGTACATGTAAAAATACATACACACAGCACTCCCACACACTTGAGTCAAAGGAATGAATGGGACTCAGTGTAGTAGATAAGAATACGAGGAGAAGCAAGAAGTAGAAATCAAAACTAACAACAACCAACGCACGCACATACATAAATATAAGAAGAGAAAAAGCCAACAGGAAAAGGCCAACAGAAAAAAAAACAAGAAAAACAACACAACTGAAATGTGTGGGAGCCACAACTCAGGGGGAGCAAAGGGGACCCGTACGCGATGCTTTAGCTATCTGTCTGTGTGGGTGTGTGTGTCGCACACTCTCCAGCCGCAGCGGAACTTCTATTGTTTATTGGAAGTAGGGATTGAGCAGCAGCAGAAGCAGCAGCAAACAGAAGAGAGCGTGCGCGCGATGTCAGGCTGAATGGCAAAATGCACAGGCCCACAAAGAGGCGTAGGGAGCGAGCACTCACATACACACACACTCACGCGTAATGTACGTGTGTGTGTTCCAGTTGCTGTTTGTGTTGGTGAGTTCGAGTTTAGCTGTGCCTTCTGTTTGTTGTTTTTGTTACTCTTGTTGTTGTCTGCTTGCATATGTACATACCCAAAATAAGATGTTTATAAGGACCATCAAATATTTGACACACGAACAGCAGCCGTTAAGACCCATTTTTAACTTTTTTTATTTTTTTCGCACACTATTTGACTTTTTCACCACCGTTTAGCGTTGGCTTCGCTTCCTGCTGCTGCTGCTGCGTTGCCTGTGCAGCAGTGATTTCGATTCGCTTGTAAGAAACTCTGAAGCTGCGTTTCTTGCTGCCCCCTTGCGGACAGACTTCTATGCAGTTTCTAATTTGGGAACTTGGCTTAGCACTTGCACAATTATTGTGAACAAATTGTTCCGCGTTCGTTTCGCAGTACGTTAAATAATACACGATTTTCTTAAATTTCTAATATCCGTTTATCCGTTAAGCGCGTTACATTTAGCAGTAATTTAAATTTTTATTTGTACATCGAAGTAACATCGGCGCTCTCTCAATCGCGTCTGAGGCAGTGTGACCGCGCTTAGAACCAATAATAATACCACGAATTGCTAATTGTGTGTTATCGAGTCCCGATAACATAATAATTCAGCCAGCATTGCTCAACACTTTAGTACCTACCTTGTGATGATTTATGTTAATGTTTTTTTTAGCATTTCAATTGGTTAACAATTCGATTCTTTGCTTCTTTATAATATTAAATGCAGTCAAGATTTAAGGTGCACGTAAAGAGTCAAATATAATAATGGAGGACTACAGGGTGCATACAAACGTAACCATTAATAATATATTGTGTTATGTATTTTTATGCGACCATAATCTTATTACTTCTCAATCATTCTCTTTCTCCTAAAAAGGGTAAATAACTTTTCAAACTGTCCATATATTGAACGCATTTTTGCATTAAAAAAATTGCGCCTCTGAATGCACATCACTAGGAAAGTGCTGCCAAACTATTAATTAGTGAAGGCGGTATATTTTTTGTAATACTAGTATATTTATAAATGCAACTGGAGGTCTCGCTGTAGGCGACTTTTATGGCTTTCCGTTGTCGGGCCACACTTACAGTTCGTTGTTTTTCCATCAGAAAAAAACAGTGAATAAGTGCAAGCGAAGAGAAGAGTGAAAAAAATGCATTACAAGTGACAAAAATTTGTAATTGAAATAACTAGTGCAAAAGTGCAAAAGGCTGTTGCCAATTCACGAAAATGAAAATGCATTCACAAATTATGTAGCTGCTGTGCTGCTGCTTTTCCGCAACACAAGAAAAAACGCAAAGAAAATCGGTACAAAAGGAAAACAAAATACACACAGCCAAACGCGAAAGTAAATGTGAAGCACATAGGGCAAAAAGTAAGCAAAAGAAATCCCAAAAGCAGGCAATGTCCCCCATTCCGCCCCCAACTTGCCACCTATCATTGGTGGTGCCACAAATAGTGCAATGGAATTGAAACAGGCTGCCTAAGTTTTTAGTAATTAAAGACCAGCCCCTACCTTATACCTCGTCTCGCTCTCGTTCTCTCTCGCTCGCTCACTCGCTCTTGCACTCCACTCCACCCCCCACACACTTGTCTTACACATGGCCCCATAGTGACTTTGTGAATGTGTGTGTCTTGTAATTTTGTTACGCAGTGGAGCGAAGCGTCGGCTGTTGAAGTGGAGTCTAAGCATTTTGTATACGAGAAATAAATAAAAGCTTTGCCTGCGCTTTAAAGTTTGTTGTTGTTACTTTTGTTGTTGTGTATATAAAATTTCACAAGTGCTGCATTTGAAGCCAGTTGCGAGGCCGCTTCTTGTATGTTTTCTGTTGTTACTGTTGTTGTTGTCATTATGTTGGCTTGCCTGTGTATGTGTGTGTGTGTGGCCAAAAATAATTGAAGTAGTGCAAAAGCCAAAAACAGCGAAACTCGACAACTTGCTTTGCATACAGACAAAAACACACTCACATACATATGTAAATACATGTGTAGATTACAACTACATAGATAAGTATGTATTTTTGTTGTTGTTAGTTTTCCGCAAGTAAATTTCACTTTCACCTTCGATGTGGGCAGTTTATTTATTATTTTATATACATACATACATATATTGCCGGCCAACCAATTACTTTGTACTTCTTTAAGTAATCATTAGGCGCCTCAGCAAACATCATCAAAAAAACGGGCGTTTTGCAAATTAGAAAGTGTAAGCTGTTTTTCTCTGTGTTGTGAGTGTATGTGTGTGAGTGTGTGTAATTACTTAATTTGCCTTAATTAGTTAATGCTCTCGTGCCCATTCTGCTGATGATTAAGTCGCCGACACTGTTATTTCATTCATCGTTCGTTGCTTTAATTCTATTCTAATTAGCGCCTTTCTGTTTCCGGCTGCAGAAGAAGCAGCAGCAGAAGGCGTCTTCTATTCTGTCCGTCTGTCTGTCTGTCTGATAATTTCATCAAGCCTGCAACGTGTGGGAACTATTAAATTGTTGCATCTATAAAAGGGGGACACACAAGATACACACACATACATATACACGCATTCAGACATTTCAATCATTTGCATTCCACAAACACACACACACAGACAGACATACGCTTACTCTACATTTCCAACAAAGCACATAATTTAGTGCGAGCAACGGCACTTGGCAACATGCTGCCACAATAGATGCAACAGCAACTGCTGCAACAACAACAACAACTATGGAAACTAGGAAGTTGTTGGCAACTGTTTCGCTTTTGTCTTTTATGCTTCACTTTATTAACGAACGAACGAATGCGCTCCATTATTATTATCAACACTCAACACACCATTTTTAACATAGACTTAACAGCGGGCTAACAGAGCACAAGTGCAACAACCCAACAACAGCAGCACGTGCAACACAACTTTTGTATACCCTGTAAACAATAAGAAAGCGTATGCTTAAAAGTATGCAACATGATATTAAGGGGAGATTATATTTTTAGACTATTTACCTATTTTCAAGACCTTATTTAGCTCAAATACATTTTTATTTTAATTTTGAGAAAATAATGTGCGTTTATTGAAACTTCATTGGTTGATATTCTTATATTGCTTCCTTCTTCCAATTGAAAATTATTTATATTTTTTTAAATTAGTTTTCTTTCACTTTTTCAATACAAACATATAAACAATTTTATTGTTCGTTTTCTTATTTAATTTATTTATAGGAGCTTCAGTGAATTTTACAATTACAAAATTTAGAAACTATAATTTATTTTGACCCAACATTTAATGTCCAATTTTTCGAAAACTCCTAACTATTATATTAAGTCTGACTTTCAGACGAAAATTGCAGTTGCTTAATATATGTTCCACTTAGTGGAATTAATGTGTTCTGTTTTTTTGGCGCACTCACTTTTGATTTTTAATGTGTGCGCTTTGATGAGCCAGTTCCAAGCCGAGCTTAAACTAGTTTGAGCTGACTTTAAAACGAAAGTGAGCAGCTCCAAAAATGTTTAACAATGCTAAAAGTTGGCTGGACAGTTTAATTAAGCTTACAGTTAAGCTTATACAAGTTTAAGACGTTCTCAATAACTCGAAGCTCGTTATCCATTTAAAATAAAGCTTTCATATATACAATAATAATTGCTTTATTCCTTAAAAAAAACTAAATTTGCATAAAGCGAGATCAACTTTGAAGCAGAATTTCAGTGATAAATCTTTAGAGCTGAAAAAATACAATGAGTATAGCTAAATTAAAAAAAATTCGGAAAACAACGGAAATGAAACTTCAAGGAATTAAATTGAGTTAAGTTTTATGAAGCATTGAATGTAATCGGATTTATAATGTAAACTTTTGACAACACATTATTTAAAAGTTAAATGACTTTTATTATTGAATTTTTCTCAAGGCTGAAATCAGCTAATAATTTATTATTGTCACATTTGTATCTTGCCTAATAAAATTGTCAATTTAGAATCGTATTTAGTAATTTGTTTGGGGCAATTAGCCCACGTTTTATTAATGTCCTCAATAAACTTTATTTGAGTTGTGAAAGGGAAAGGGTATTTGTAGAACAGCGCTTTAATTTGTTGGCCCTCAAAGCAAAGTGTGTGTGTGAGAATGAGCATAAGAATTTGTTGCAAAACAATAGGCAATTACAATACAACAGCAGTAGCAGCAGCAACAATAATAACCCACAACAACATCACTTTAACTAGAAGTGGGCAAAGCGTAACAGAAACAGAAACTGGGTAATGCTTTTATAATTTATTCCAACGACTCTTTATGGCCTGCTTTATGTTTTAGGCCCGTTTTTGATTTTGTTTTTATTTTTCTGTTGTTTCACACACCGGCAACAGTTGCTGCTTAACAGCGGTTCGCTTTGCTGCTGTTGTTGTTGGGGTGCAAAAGTTTAACCCGCATGAAAGTTAACCTTTGTGTCACTTAATGGTCTGGGATTTGTAGGTCTTAGGAGCACTAAACGGGTATTGCTGCATAAATCATTTGAGTTTTGGGTGTATATCTTGAATTTCGCTGCTGCCCGCTTGTTTGTATGTCGTGGCAGCTGTTTAAAGTTCTAGCTGAAAAATTAAAAAAAATAAAAGTAAATACAGAATAGAGCAAACAAGCGAAGACATGAAATAATACGGAATCAGTTTTTTTTTTTGTTGAGGGTTACCAAAACAAGACCAACAACGACGCATGCTTATCACTAAACTAATAAACGACCAAAACAAATTTCAGTTTCATTGCAGCCAGCAGAGTCGCAGAGACAACAACGCAGCAACAGCAGCAGCGGCAGCAGTTGAGATAACGAAAGCAATTGATAAACCCTGATAAGGATTCACAGACAGAGAGAGAGAGAGAGAGTGTTGCACATTCGAAGCCAAGTCCTGCGCAGCGGCAACGGCAACTGCAGCAGCAGCAGCAGCGTTGCCACCTGAGCGCTTATCATTGATTGAGCATGTCGCACGGCAGCGCCGGCGCGCAAACTGTTGGCGGTGGTGGCGGCAGCGTTGGTGGCGGCGGTGCAGCAGCGGCGGCGGCGGCGGCAGCAGCAGCGGCTGGTTCTGAATATCGTGAACTACATTGGACTGTGTCGAGTGTGATGGACTCGTCGCGTGTATCCACCTGCCTTATATCGATGCTGTTAATTGTCTATGGCAGCTTTCGCAGTCTCAACATTGAGCAGGAGGCGCGAGAGCGTGAACAAAAGAAACGCAATGAATCCATGACGAATTTGCTCACCGGCGAGCAGGTGGAAAAGGAGCCAAGTAAGTTTGCTAATCTACGTTAATCCAAGTCATCGAATTTCATTTGCATTTCTTGCTGTTGCAGCGGATAAGTTTGCTACGCTGGATACGATGCATGCGCTGTGCTTGCCACTCGGTGCTTCCATATCGCTGCTCATCATGTTCTTCTTCTTTGACTCGATGCAGCTGCTCTTCGCCGTGTGCACAGCCAGTGAGTACAAAAGTACACGGCATAATATGTTCCCTTGATTAATCATCCTTTTCTGCTTGCAGTTATTGCCACTGTGGCGCTGGCATTTCTTCTGCTGCCCATGTGCCAGTATATCATTCGCCCGTGCACGGATGGCAAACGCTTCTCCTTTGGCATCTGCGGACGTTTCACGGCAGCGGAACTATTCAGCTTCACGCTCTCCGTATCAATTGTGTGCGTCTGGGTGCTCACTGGCCATTGGCTGCTAATGGATGGTATGACAACAGAACGATCATCAAATTCGATTAGAAACTGTTATTGAATTTCTGTACTTTTAGCTATGGGCATGGGTCTATGTGTGGCCTTCATAGCGTTTGTGCGATTGCCCAGCTTGAAGGTGTCGACGCTGCTGTTGACCGGTCTGCTCATCTATGACGTCTTTTGGGTATTCCTCTCATCGTACATATTCAGCACAAATGTGATGGTCAAGGTGGCCACACGACCCGCCGAGAATCCTGTCGGCATTGTGGCGCGCAAATTGAATTTGGGCGGCATTGTGCGCGACACACCGAAACTGAATTTGCCGGGCAAACTGGTTTTCCCCAGCATACACAATACGGGACACTTCTCGATGCTCGGCCTGGGCGATGTCGTAATGCCGGGACTACTGTTGTGCTTTGTATTGCGCTACGATGCCTACAAAAAGTCACAGGGCATTACCTCGGATCCAACGCTATCGCCGCCAAAAGGTGTTGGCTCCAGGTTGACGTATTTTCATTGTTCCTTATTGGGGTAAGTCTGCAGCGCAGCGCAGCTCACACAAACATCAGCTTTATTGTACGCTTTTATTGCAGCTATTTCTTGGGTCTCTTAACGGCAACTGTCAGCTCGGAGGTGTTTAAGGCCGCACAGCCCGCCTTACTGTACTTAGTGCCGTTCACGTTATTGCCGCTCTTGCTGATGGCCTATCTCAAGGTATGCGAAGCACCTTCACTTTAATCATTCCATACAAATTTCTTCTAATTGAATCCTTCACTTTTTGTTTCAGGGTGATCTGCGGCGCATGTGGAGCGAACCATTTATTGCGCATCCACCATCAAAACAACTGGAAGTCTGAGTGTACTCTATCTTACAAAAAGAATTAAAAAAAGAAAACACAAAAAAATGCAAAGAATAAGAACACACAACAAATTTAAACACTATGAATTCTCTCTTAATAACGTACGTATTGTTTAATTATACGTATCAACGTTTTTTATAAGTTAGGTGATCCTCTTTTTAGTGAAGTAACAGCAAAACCGAATAATAAATGTATGTAGTTTTAGTATATATAAGTGGCAAAGATTTTTAAAAACCACAAAAATGTACATGTATATGTTGATGTGTTTTGGCTTTACGTTACGCAGAGCTGAAGATAGATACAGTTTATGCTGGCCCCAATATTCAATACAATTTGTAAGCAAGATTAATGAAGATTTTTCAGATGCGTATCAAGTTGCATTCTTAACCTTTTAATACAAAACCTGCATTAACTAAATACATTGTAAAGGTTTAAGTATTAGCATTTCTTTTTTCTAACAACTGTTGAGATTTCATTTTGTTCATTTAGTTTTTAAAGCATTTTCAACATTTCCAGCATACGATGAATCAAATACTAAATTATCCGATTTACATTATCAAAAAGTATGTCATTTTTCTGTAAATACTTAAGTTAAATAACAATCACAAATAATAGTTAGTAAGAGCGCCTACATTTCCCATTATGAGTATTATATCGCTCTAAAATGCTTTACATATTATTTCTCAATCAAATTTCCGTCCCCCAATTTATTTGCTCCATTTCAAATCAAAATTTCACTTACACATACAATAATAATATTTTGCCAAAATGCATGTGTTCGTTTTAAACAAAAAATATAAAAAGTTAAAAAAAAAAAACAAGGATAAAAAACGAAAAACAAAAACTGTTGCACTCCGTGTGTTTCACAATTAAGTTTCAAGAATTTTAATTATTTATAATGATCAAGCAAAACTAACAATAATGCATTACTATAAATATTGTATTCATAGTAGTTACATACTAATTTTAAGTAAATGCAATTTCGAAACATATAGAAACAATAAAAATGTGAGATTTAAACATAAACATGCAAATATCTTGTGTTTTTCAATTTATTCTTTAAATGCTTTTGAAGTGCATTTTGAATAGTTATGGAACGATAAAGTGCGTGCCGATATCTTAATCGATATATCAATAACCGATTGTTAAAGAATCGATTTAAGTGGAGGGTAATCGATTAAAAACGAGTAGTTGGTCGATAAATGATTTTCTTGGCGTTTAGACGATAGACGATTATATTGCGTTGTGTTTTTCTTCTTGAAAATGAAAATATAGTGGCGAAAAAGTAGTAAATAATTGTGAAATAAGTGAAAAAGTAATTGCGAACGGTGCGCTTCTCGTTATAACTACACAAATACTGCATAAATGTAAGTGAATTCCTCGAAAAAATGAAAGCGGAGAAAATAATGATTGTGTAGGAGGTGTACTACACACACATACGTGCGCGTAGCGTATAGCGAGTTGCATTTTAATAACAAACTGCAAAGCAATAATGGTTGAGACATTGAAATGGCCTTGATTTACCGCTGAATCCAGCTTATCATCAAATCTGCAAAACAAAAACAAATCAGCAGCCATATCACACACAAACACGCATTCTACAAACATACGTACAGGCTACATACATAGATATGTGGAGTCTCTGTGTGTGTAGAGATACGTTAATACGCCTACGCGCTACGTAAAGTGGAATATTACAATCAACGTAAGAGCAAAACAACGTAAACGCAAAATGAGCAACGTGAACGCAAATTGAGTAACATCGCGTACATACCCAGTGAGAAATTCTATGCATGTATGTGTGTGTGGGTGTGCGAATGTGTTTGTTTGTGCAAAAACAAAAACACAATTGCATTGTGAATTTGCTGCCGTGCAAAGAAATTAAAAAAAAATACTTAATAAAAACAGTGATTTTTTGTGTTTGCAGCACTCCAAGCGATAGCTGGGTTACAAACTGAATATTGACGGGTTTAGCGAGCCTGAACAGCGTCACCACCTACGCAGACAAAAACAACAACGACAGTCCTTTGTGCACATGGGCGGAAACAGCGCAGCTGCCAATTCAAGCGCCTTTAGCGCTGGCGGCTACATCGGACCCACCACCAGTCTGGGGGCAGCCGGTGGCAGCGATTTGATACCAGCGCCGATGGGCACTGGCAACGCCATTGGCAGCAGCAGCACATCCTACACGTATGGAGGTACAAGTTGGGAGGAATTCTGCGATAGACATGCTCACGCTGCTGCTACGGACTTTGCCAAAGCATGCATCAGTTACATAAACGGCAATCTGCCGCCGGATGAAGCACGCAACATACCACATCGTAGTTTTGCAGTGAAATTCGTGGATTCCTTCTTGGAGCACTATGACACGGAGTTCTTTCGGCGTCGCAGCAATCTAAAGACGGGCGTTGGTTCGCTGTTTGGTGGGGAAGGCGGGGCAGGTGGTGATAGCTTTGATACCGAGGAGCATGAGGTATCACGGCTGTTTCCCAAGTCGCTTTTGCGACGTCTCTCCTTTAAGGGATTGCGCAAGGGCAAGGTGAGCGAGTTGCCGCCAGTTGGCAAGCAGATCGGAAAGACAAGTCGAAAGTTTAACGTTAGAAACTCTTCTTTTTGCAGGCATTCTTTCACAAGAACTCTGACGATGTGGACGGCGTGGGCAGCAGCAAACAGAGTGGCAAAACAAAGCTGGCCAAGATTGTGGTCGAGTGCCGCAAAGAGGGCATCGTTAACAATTTGACCGCAGAGAGTTTGGATCAAACAACTGGCACACAGAAGTGGGAACGTTGTCGTCTCGCTCTGGTCAAAGCAGTGGGCGGTTATATGCTGGAGTTTTATACGCCGCCCAAATCGACAAAACCGCGCAGCGGCGTCTTTTGTTTTCTTATTTCGGAGGCACGTGAAACAACCACACTGGAGATGCCGGATCGCAACAATACGTTCGTGCTGAAGGCCGACAACAACATGGAGTATGTGATTGAGGCGGGTAGCCAAGAAGATATGCGCAGCTGGCTGGCCACCATACGCTATTGCATGCGCACGCCGCCCACTCAGCAGCCGATGCTTGACTCGGATGTGATTGCAGCTGCTATGCAGACATCGCCAGTCACCACTAATCCGAATCCCACAGGCACGGGCAGTGCTTTGGGCGGCATACAGAATCCTCAATACCAGCAACAAGGTGGTCTGGGATTGAGCGGCTCCAATGGCAATCTGGTGAACTCGCAGTCAGCGGACAGCGGTTTGGTGGCAGCCACAGCAACTGGCAATAGTAATGCAAATGTTGCTGCCTCGTCGCATGACGTAAATGCTTCCCTAAGCACATCGCAGCTCAACAACGATCATAATAATGCGCCACCCGATATTCCATCGCGTCCACAACGTGGCGAACAGCGTTTGTCGGCCTCCAGCAATTTTGATGGCAACGAACTGCTTGAAACGGATTCTGATGTAAACGTGGCCGATTTGACAGCGGAGATGCGCCAGTTCCCATGGTTCCATGGCACATTGCCGCGTGCAGAGGCCGCACGCATGGTACTACAATCGGAGGCAGCGGGACATGGTTACTTTTTGGTGCGACAGAGCGAGACGCGACGTGGTGAATTTGTGCTGACGTTCAATTTCCAAGGACGTGCCAAGCATCTGCGACTCACAATCTCGGAGAAGGGACAGTGTCGGGTGCAGCATCTGTGGTTCCCTACTATACAGGAGATGCTCGAGCATTTCCGACACAATCCCATACCGCTAGAGTCGGGCGGCACTTCGGATGTGACGCTCACCGAATGGGTGCATCACACCAGTAGACTGAACGATGCATCGGCCATCGGCATGGCGACGGTTGCTGCCAACACAACATTGTCGCACGACTCGGCGGGTGGAGGAGGAGGAGGTGCAGCGGCTGTCGATGCGGCAGCGGGAGGAGCTGGAGGGAGTAGCGGAGCCGGCGGCAACGCGAATGGAAATAGCAATGGACATCCATCGCCGAGACATGTGAGATAGCCAAAATTTTGGAGTCAATTCAGTGTCAGTGATGGTTTTTATTTTCCTTTATTTGATTTCAACTTTAATTTCATTTCATTAACGAATCGGCCGGCGGGGTATAGATATAGTCTTAGTGCCAGCAACCAAGACCTATCTTTCTCTTTCTCTCTCTCTGTGTTTTCTCTTTGAACTCCCGAAAAATAACTGAGTAACTAAGTCTGTCCGCATTTGTAACCAGAATTCTCGAATCTTTCAATTTATCCGTTTGTTGTACATTCTTTGTTGGGGTTTTCTTTGTTGTTTGTTGTGTTCTCAGTTTGAATACGTTTCCCCAATTTGTTGCATGCTTCATGTTTAACCCTTCTCCCTCTATCAAACGAACCCCTCAAAACACACATACCAACAGATTGAAATCGACAAACAAAACAAAAACAAAAAAAAAAATCAAAAACTAATTGAAAAACGCCTCAACGATATTTAATAGAAGATATCCATACGTCTTGAACCATTCACAGTGCAACGAAGTGATTACCATGAATCTAAGTGTTCGCCTAAAGACAAACGAAATCGAACTGCCACAAGAGCCAACACACGTCTATTTTCCGGAGCAAGTCTACTTTCATTTGGATCCCACACCATTGACCGTGCACAGTTCGCCGCCTGCAGGCCATGGTTTTCTCGATCAACCGCACCTGCGTGCCTCGAACGCTTCACTCCAGGCAGCCACATCATCGCGTCATGGTGGTGCCGATAGTGGTGCCAGTGGCAGTGGCGGTGGTGGAGTTGGTGGTGCTGCCGGTGGGACCGGTGGTGGAACATCAGGAAGCGGCGAGTGCACCGGACGCGCCATTGATAATCAGTATAGCTTCACTTAGGCGATATGTCGCCGCGCCCGCCCATTGCATTGATTTTCGAATTTTCTTGCGCGGAATTTATTTTTGTGCCATTTGCGTAGCAGCAGCAGCAACAGCAAACAAATCATTTTTTTGGAATTTTGTTTAATTCTTAATTCACTTTTTGTGTGTTTCCTTTTTTGTGTATTTGCAAAAACAAATTGTATGTATTTCGTGTGTGAGAATTGCTTGTTTCTATTCATTTTTTAGATACATTTATTTCTGGAACACATGAAGTAACTGAATATTATTATGATTATATATATATTTGTATACATTAAATAGCTAAATGTGTGTGTTCATTTTAAGTAAATAAGTAAATGTTGTAAGTATGTATAACAAAAAAACGAAAAATGTAAAATTTGTAGCACCAAAGGTGCGACACTTGCGAATCCTAAAACTTCCTGCTTTACAAAAAATACATACATATATACATTATATATATAAATATATATATATATATATATAAACTACACTTTAAAATATAAAATCATATATATATTTAAATTATATTAAAATTGGTAAATTACAATAAATGAAGTTATATAAATGAAATGCAAATATATTTTTTTAATACGCTAGTGATCAAGATTCAAGCATTAGTATTTTGTGCGCCTCCATTACTAATCAAACCGATTATCGATAACGCCAACAATCGTTTTGTGCAATATTTTTGGAGATGTGACCAGATGTCAAGGTTTTTATATTTTTGTTTGGTAAGTTTTATAAATGTTGCTTGTGGTCACACCCCGGCAAATAAAAAAGTCTGAATTCATCTACAAGGCAATAACAACGAATGACAGCCGGCACAAATGGATCTCGAATTGGATATTATTGACTCACTGACTGCACTTGGCTATGAGGGCGTGGATCAGCCATCACTGCAGAAGGCTGTGGCCGGTGGTATCGGTGATGCTGAATTGCGTGAGGTGATTTATTGGCTGGCCAATCAATTACATTTGCTGCGCAAGACGGACGAACATGTGGCCAATAGCAGTAAGGACCACAGTGAGTTTGCCTTCGAATTGTCGCTACTGTTGACTGAGCTGGGATGTCCCTATCGTCAATTTGTGGCCGTGCCGATGTCGGAACGCTTCCAGACCAGTGACTCGCTACTGCAGTTGCTCAACTACTTAACATCCGAGTTGATGGCCACCAAGATGTCACTGAAGCTGCAGCCGGCGGAGCCACCCAGTAAGAAATCCAAGACTGAATCCAATTTACAAGCTGCTGTTATACAGCTGACCAAAGATCTGCAACTGGGTGAGATTCCCAGCACAATCAATGTGAAGTCGCTCTTCGATCGCTTGACGCCCAAGCTGGATCAACGTTTGAAGCAGACGAACAAGGCAGTGGTCAGTGAGCCGCTGATGAACTCGAACAAACCACTGACGGATGCCCAGTGGCGTCAGCTGGAGGCCATGCACAAGGATCTGGATGCCGAGTACAATTTGCGGCGTCAGATGATGTTGACGCGTCTGGAGGCGACCGTTCAGAGTTTCCAGTGGTCGGAGAGCATGAAGCATCGCCAGAAGGAGATAAACGATCGATTCCAGCAGAAGCTTAAACAGCTGGATGCTCTCAAATACGGCGGAGCAGACACGAACATTGTGGCGCTGCTTGCGGCGCGTACAGATCTTGCTATCATTGAGAAGACCAGCTCGGTGAATGTGCGCAAAAATACAGCCTCGAAGATTGAGAAGCATGTGATTGGCAGCGTGCCGGATCGCGGAGGACGCGCCAATGAGCATGCGCCGCCGCCGCCAGAGATGCCTTCATGGCAGCAGCAGCGAGCTGGCGGACTTGCTGGAGGAGGTGGACGTGGCGGTGGCGGTAACTATCGCGGTGGCAATAGAGGAGGACGTGGTGGAGGTGGAGGCGGAGGTCAGAACTGGCAGCAGCCACAGCAGCAGTATCAACAGCATCCGCAAGAACAACGAGATCGCGATAGAGGCGACCAGCAGTGGCTCAATAGTAGTGGACGCGTGCAGGGCTCTGGCTGGAATCCTCAAGCTGATGGTGGTGGTGGACGTGGCGGTGGAGGACGAGGTGGTGGCGGCGGTTACCGTGGCGGAGGAGGAGGACGTGGTGGTGGTGGAGGCGGAGGTTATCGCGGAGGGAGGAGGACGTGGTGGCTACAACCAACGAGGTGGCTTCCATTAAAGCGGCG
This sequence comes from Drosophila albomicans, assembly GCF_009650485.2. Taxonomy (NCBI): domain Eukaryota; kingdom Metazoa; phylum Arthropoda; class Insecta; order Diptera; family Drosophilidae; genus Drosophila; species Drosophila albomicans. The sequence goes on from NC_047631.2 coordinate 13,139,153, forward strand.
TGCAATTAAACCATTATGCTGCTCATTACCTAGATTGATATTTATATTTAGCTTTAGCTAAGATTGTAATTAGAACTGTCATAGTTTATTATTCTCTAACCAATTCCCAGTCCCCGGCTCGTCTGTCACCTAATTTAACAGCGGCTTTTGCCAAGGCCATTAAAAAACAAAACAAAATATAATCATTGTTTAATAGCAATTAAAACTCGAAAATGTGTCATCTGTATTTAAGAATCTCTCGCGTGTCGTCGCCTTTTGAGGTTAGGTTCACTAATTCCGATCTGATATTACATTTTGCCAAGTCAAATTATAATCGCATTACGTGCAGAGATTGCATTAATTAGTATATTCTTTATAAAAAGTACATACAAGTTTTTTTTGGCTTACTTGCTAAGCGTTTCTGTGTCATCTGATTATTTAGGTTGCTAATCAATTGTGTGATCAGATTTGTCAAGAAAAAAGTAAAACTGCTTTTGTATTATCTTCATGTCGTGCAGTTTGTTTTTTGAGGTTAGGTTTTCACTTTCAATTGGCTGATGTCGATCTAATATTGCATTTTATTGTGTCAAATTATATTGCCAACTTGTCCAGAGTCGTCTATAAAAGGGGCGCGAGTTGTACAATGATTAAATTGTTAATTAAACTTTTATTTCAATCTAAATTGAGGTTAAGTGGAATCAAATAAGTTATTAAGTTAACGGATAAAGTATTCGAGATATTGAACTATTCAATTATCAGTTGGCTACAGAGGAATATGCATAGTGTCTTCTAAAGGAATTAGCTTGAAGGGTTTACAAGTTTTTAGTTTAGGTTTTCAATTTGAATTGAGTCATGGTGAATCTTAAAGTGCTGAATTTTAAACGTAGCTTCAAGAAATCGCTTCATTATGTGCTTTGAGGTTATGTGAAGTTGTTTAGAATCCAATTAAATGGTTAGCCCTGGTGACTACGCCCCTGGACAGGTAACGAAGCATCAAACACGCGACACTCAATTGCCACTGAGCTGAACAGCAGCAACAAACTAATCATCGTCGTTGTCCATTCTGGTGTCCACTGTATTGTGGATAATTAACGTGTTCAATCAGCATGAAAACCATGTCGAAGTCATCCGAAAACATACAACGACATCGACATCGACAGGCCCACACAGCGCACAGTTCAGTGCAACTCAATTACTCAGCGAGTACAGTACAGCGAGTACTTAATCCCCCAATTTTCGAATCCATCTATCCGCCAATTAATCGCCATGATCGGAGCGAGTCGAGCAGTACGAGCATTTATGCTATTTAACATTTTGAGTGGCATTTTTGCGCCTGGCAGCGCACAAAATCTGTTGGATCGCCTGCGTCCGCCAGCCGCCAATTTGACGCGTCAATCGGATGACGTTAAAGTTGTTTCCGGCACAAAAGTGAAACGCTACGAACGTCTTACGGTGCCCCTAGGAGGCGTGGGTCCGATTCTTGGTGGCATTGGGGCAGCAGGATTACTTAGTCCACTACTGCAACCGCAGCCTGCTTATCTGGGTTATCCCTATGTAGGTCAACTACCAAACCAAACCTTTCAATACTAATTCCCTAACTTCTTTAGCTACCTCAGTGGCAGGCGGCTGCCAGACTTACAGGAGAAGGCGAAGCTGCTGCAGCTGCGGGCATAATCTCTTTCCAGCAGTTGCCTTACAACAGTGACATCAAGGTGTCCATCAATGCCACCGGGTTGCCAGCTGGAAAACATGCACTTCACATCCACACTTATGGCGACATTAGCGATGGCTGCAAATCAACCGGTGGACAATTCCCCAACAACTTTGTGAGTTTCTCAAGAAGTTGCCTTAAGAGATATAATTTACTATTTTCCGGCTTTGCAGTTGGGCAATCTGGAGGTGAGGGACGATGGCAGTGTATCCGCAGTCTTTATGAGCATCTATCTGCAGCTCTTTGGCTTCAATGGCATCATTGGACGCTCCATAGTTATTCATAGTAAGCCAATCGATCTGAATACAGCACTCAATGCGGAAGTCTTCTCCTCCTCCTTGACTGTACCCAATGCCTTGGCCTATCAGAATGAGGAGATCTCGGTGGGTGCGCCGATTGCCTGTGGTGTCATTAGTCTCATGAGCACTGCCATGACAACTACAACTCCTGCCACTTCTCCTCCAGCTCCACCTGCGGCGGAAACTGAGAAGTAATTCCGTCTCTGTAAGCAAACATTATGTCCAGCATTTACTTTTAACTCCATTGAACTGCAATTTGTATAGCAGTCATATAATAATAAAAATATTCCATTGTCCTTTAAGAAGCATATTCGCATTTTGAATATTAATGTCACATTCTTTACAGTTTGGTATCTGAAAATCCCCTTTATGGAAGCCTAAGTGGTTTTATTTATTTTTAAATTAATTTGATAATTGTATAATTCATAATAATATGAGTAGTTTTCGGAATATTTTTAATATAGTCATTCAAGTGATTAACTTTATGCTTATATGCTAACTTTATAATTGCCAAGAAAATTAAATAAAAATGCAATTTTAAAGTAATTATGTTTCAAATTAATAATGAATATAAATGAAATAGTAGTTGTAGAATATTTTTTTTATAATTGTAATAGAAATAGAAATAATGCTATTTTAACGAAATTAGAGAAAATATAAAATCATTAATTCCCATCACAATTTAATTACATTAAAATAAGAACATAAAATATTTAATACAATTTGAATTTCTACTAAATAACAAAAATAATAAAATATGAAAGCCATTTTAATAAAATTCTGGTTAAAACATGCTGTTGTTATTAGTTTTGGTAAATGTTGAAGAGGCATTTAAGTACATAATTACTGATTAAACATAAAAATTTAAACTTGTGATTTTAATTGGCAAGCTTGCATTATTTTCTATTTTTATTACATAAAAGAATAACTATAAAAACACATTCTTATTTTTAATATAACATTTCCCAAAAAGTAGGAATTTAAATCCCAATTCTATAGGTTATAAAATGATGACATAAATTATTGTATTGTAAAAGAACTTAATCCTTCTCTAAAACTGGCAAATTCTATAAGTAACTGTCTTTACAGGGCATAACTTAGTCGATCACTGCGATCTTACAATTCACTTGTCTTTGGCAAATTAAAAGCTAATAAAATGCAGCTCAGCTTTTATGATCGTCACGTGCCGCGCATGTCCAACTATGGATGGGTGGCGTCCACTTTGCTTTGCTGGATTTCCAAACTTTCTTCGTGGGTTAATTTGGGCCCTTGGCCACAGTTGAAGGTTGCGCTTCGTCATGTTTACGCCGTCAACTAAAAGTAAAAGCCAACGCTGGCTACTGTGGACAACGCTGCTGTGCCTGCTCCAACTGGACTTGGGCAGCGCAAAGTTAACGGAGCCGGAAGGTAAAATAGAATGGTTCACATTCCCTTGGATGAACAAGAACAAGACCAACAAGGAGTCATCACACTATGGAGGATTACATCTGAAAGATGACTATGCTCAGGTGGATATCTCGAACTTTGGTGGCTTCGAACGGCATCCGTGTCGTCGCGTCTGCCAGCAAGGACAATCGCAGAGCTGTTACTATCAACTGGTGGTGCACAACTATCGCCGCCTTGGTCCCGAGTGCCAACGTTGTCCGTACGATGAGCGAGCTTGTGCATCGGAGAACTGCATCTATGGCGATGGCGTCTCCACTCCGGTGATGGCTGTGAATCGCATGGTGCCGGGCCCGGCGATTGAGCTCTGCGAGAATGACACTGTGGTGGTGGATGTGCTCAACTATCTGGGCGAGTCCAGCACAATGCACTGGCATGGCATTCACATGTCGCGCACTCCGGAAATGGATGGTGTTCCACATGTGACACAGTATCCGGTGGAGCCAGGTGAGGTGTTTCGCTACGAGTTCCTTGCGGATCGCAGTGGATCAATGTGGTATCACAGCCATATGGGTTGGCAGCGTGGCTTCGGCATAGCCGGAAATTTGATAGTGCGTCAGCCACATCAAACGAATCCTCAAGCCCGACTCTATGACTACGATCTGGTGGAGCATGCGCTGTTGGTGCAGGACATCTTCTATGATTACGACTTGCAGCAGGTGCGCAATATACTGATCAACGGCAAGGGACGCAATCATCTCAGCCAGCTGCCCGATCCGGATTCACGTCATCGCTACGAGCGTCTCAGGGTGACACCTGGCTATCGCTATCGCATGCGTGTCATCTACAACGGCGTCTTCAACTGCCCCGTGGAGTTCTCCATTGAGCAGCACAAGCTGCTCATCATCAGCACCGATGGCAACGACATCGAACCCGTGCTCGCCGATGGCTTCTTTCTAACCTCCGCCGAACGCTTTGACTTTGTGCTCGAGGCGAATCAATATGCCAAGAACTATTGGATCCGTGTGCGTGGCTACGAACGCTGCGAGGAGCGCAGCCTCTACCAGGGAGCTGTGCTCAGCTATCGCGGTGCCGCTCGCAGTGAGTTGCCCCAGGGCAACATACTCGACAGTCAGCGGGCCAGAGAACTGGATGACAATGATAATCCGCCCATCTTTGTCAACGATTTCCGCTATAAGATTTCCAATGACTCTGAGTCGTTAAATGCCTTGCGTCAGGCGAGTCCCGACAAGGATGTGGGCACTGTCTCCCTACGCTCATTGGATCCCGTGCCCTGGCCCAGCTACACCAAGTTCTTGACACACTATTCCAGTCTGAATCTGCGCCAGGCGCCCAATGGCGAGCTTCTATTTCAAATCGATGAGATTAGCTTTATGCCACCGGGCATTTCATTGCTGCAGGCTCATTATCTCTACCAGGACGATGGCTACTTCTGCAATCGCAGTTCGTTGGCCGCCAAGAAGCGACAGTGTGATCGCGAGGTGTGCGAGTGTGTCCATGTGATTCGCTTGCCTGCCTATCGACCCATCGAAATGGTTGTTGTCAATCACATGGATGCCACGCATCCCATCCACATGCATGGCTTCACCTTCCGCGTGGTGGGACAGGACGTCCTTGGCAATCAACAAGATCTTAAAAATGTAAGTCCAACTATCGCTTTTCTAACTTAGCTCTAGATGAACTTCCTCAATGTGGGTTAGTGGGTATTTAAAATTATGTGAAGCCGATAGCCATAAACAGATATCCGTCTATCTGTTGTCGTTGCAAAGTTGTAATTATAAAGACTTCCCTTAACCCTCACTAAGTAAAACATAAAATGGTCTAGTAATTTAATTTAGTAAACAAAACTTAAACTAAAGTCTACTCTTACTCTTACTCTTACTTGTTTATATATGTATTTTTTTGAAAATTTTAGTAATTTTAAAATCTGAAAAGAAAATTAAGAATTCGGAGAAGAAAATAACTTACAAGCTAAATAATTTATTTTATTTTCCATTTGATTTTTTTCATTTAACAATTTATTTATATATTTTAAATGGAATCCAAATATGGACATTAATTTATATTAAGTTTGTTAAAAGCAATAAAATGCTTATCTTATTGTTTTCAATTTTAAATTATAAGCTAATTATTACTACTTCCATTTCAGATTCGTCAATTAGATAGACAAGGACGTCTGAGACGTTTGCCCGATAAATACCCAGCTGTGGCTAAGGACACTGTGCAGGTGCCTGGTCTGGGCTATGTTATACTTCGTTTTATCTCTGATAATCCTGGCTTCTGGAGCTATCACTGTCACATCGAGTCGCACTCAGTGCAGGGCATGTTAGCTGTGCTTAAGGTCGGCGAAGACTATCAAATGAAACGTCTTCCAGCTCGCGTTAATTGCTGAAAATATGCCAACTTAAGTAGCTCCCATTAGTATAAGTAAATATATATTAAATTAATTTATTAAAGCTAATTTACGATTTGTTTCTATATTACGTAGAATTGGGGATTTCCACAGCAAACAGGAAATAAGATGCGTCATAGAGAACATCTTCAGTGTTTCTAATCAATTTACACTTTATAGAAATTTATTATTTTATAGACTCTACAAGGTTTGGAGAGAGTTCATAAAGATTTCTATAAATACCGTCATAAAATGCACCACACAGATTACAAGGCGTATGAGCGATAAGCTTCGTGTATTGTGGTGAATCTGATAAGAATCTGACGCGCTTCATTATTCTTAGTGTAAACATAATATTTGTGTTGTGATAAGACCCATTGATAGTGACACGCTTTCCATTTTATAGATGTAATCAGGTTGTTTGATTTTTACAAATGTATAAATACTGTTAAATAGTACTTACTATTCGATACATAAATCGTAAACTCATGTTTTAAATTATAACGGCTTGATTTGCGATTGCGATCCACAAATGCCACAACCAAACTCTGGTTAGCGTGAAATGCGTTCCACATGGTCTGCTTTTGTTTGAAAGAGTGTGTGTGTAAACACCATTACGTGTTTACACAATAGACATGTATCTGCATTGCTGAGGTTATTGCTCTAAGGAGTTTGTTCTATAGAAAACCAGGAAAACAAGTCAAACAGGAGTAGATACACAGCTCAGCAAACCGGCTAAACATGAATTAATTTGTACACAAGTATTGCTATTAAAAAGTATGACATGCATTTAAATTGTAAAAATAATTAAGTCAGCAAAACAATAACAATAGTCTATCTCATTCGTTTTAAGTTTTCGCGCTACGTTTTTCGATTTTCCTATGCTAATTGGTTGAACTGAAGTTCGCTGCTCCGGTTGGAGTTTAACAACACTCTTAACCAACCTTTTGCAGCACTAGGTCGCCGGGCGCCCTGTATGTGTGTTTGCGGTAGCGGGTCCACTTGAGCATGTATGGGAATAGTATGTGTGCTGCGTACACAACATGTTCAGAGAGCCAATTCTATTTGGAGAAACAACATCGTCGCGCGTATCTATCACGTGTATTTGCTCTGAAGCGCACATTGGTAATTTAGTTCTTATCTGGCACTGCTAGGGAGAGCATACTCAAGTGTTTGCAACCATAAAATTGAAACGTGTCTAAGCACATAAAACAATATAAAATACAGGTAAGCATGTAATTGCAATGCAGCAATGCAGTAGAGAGCACTGCTCCTCCTGCAAATTTGTAGCAGTCAGCTAATGTGCATATGTGTGAACACTCTGCAAACATAAATGTGCGTGTTTGTGTACATGTGCTTTGCTTATGTACGTATGCATATATGTTTGTATGTTGTGTGTGGATTGCATTTGCAAATTTGTTTTTGCATTTTGCCGGTTTCCGTCAATCAAATGTAAAAACGTTAGGCAAATGCGAAATTGAAAAAAATAAACTCATGCGAATATGCGACGTAATAAAAACACGACAAGTCATTGATAAGGCATTGCCTTGAAACGTGTTAGTTCACTTATTTTTGGCAACAATTACCCAATCAGAAGAGGAGATAACGTAATCCTCTCAAAGCTGAGGATGCTCAGGCGACATGGTAACACTGCTTGTGACGTCAGCAGGCAAATAAGCTGCGATTCACAACAAAACTACCATGAGTTGGCAGAAACCGAACAAAAAAAAAAAACAATCAACAAGTGATAAGTGATAAGTTGGGTTCACTGTCAGCCTGACCCCAAGAGCAGCAGCCAGATGGTGGCAAGCAAATCTTAACGCAGGAAATCAAATCATTAAAGCACGAGTCGGCAGCGGAATCGCATCATTTTATTGATTGAGTCTCACTCGCAATTCATTCACAGTCATGTCAGCGAATAAGGGCTATGTGCGTCCAGCGGATTTCATCGATCCCGGCAAGCCTTCGAAGTGCACCTGGCATCTGGGCACCAAGGAGCAGACGCCCCACACGCAACGTGGCATCGCGCATCGTCAGAAGATTACCCCCGATATCCTGGAGGTGATTGGCTGCACACCACTCGTCAAGCTCAACAACATACCCGCCAAGGAGGGCATTCAGTGCGAGATGTGTGAGTATCTTCAACTTGTTAGAAGAATATTTCTAGCTGTTGTTCATAGACTAGAAAGGAAGAGTAACTTTGTGCCAAGAGAGAATTATAGAGTATACCTGATCAATGATCAATGGTAGTACCGAAGACGAAATCAAATCCTTTTGATAAAATAACGTAAACATAACAGATTAATTTAAAAAATCATCAAACTCGTGTTTACATTATTTTTGTGGAACATTAAACTCAAATATAAAAAAGATTTAATAGAAGATAAAATACACGAAGATCTCAGAGACTATAAGAGATAGTTCTTCGATTTATGTAAAATTAAAAATTTGTATATGCACGTTGAGGTCCTAATATTGCAATTTTAAATCAATCTATGACAAAATTATAGGTGATTTCTGAGAATTTGGTACTGTTAAGAAATTTAGAAGACATTTAATTAATTTAATTTAGAATGTTTTAAACCAGATGCTTTCGTAATATAAACTTAAATAGCTTTTTTTATTTAATATTAAACAGTTTTAACAGACTTTAATATTAATTTAAAGAGGTCGGATAAGTATAGCTATAGATGATCTGAAAATATCTCATTTTTGAAATTTTGTAATCGCTTATACAACATATTTATTCTGTTCTTCTTTATTAGATGCCAAGTGCGAGTACCTGAATCCAGGTGGCTCGGTGAAGGATCGCATCGGCTATCGCATGGTGCAGGATGCCGAGGAGCATGGACTCCTGAAGCCAGGATACACCATCATTGAGCCCACGTCGGGCAACACGGGCATTGGTCTGGCCATGGCTTGTGCCGTCAAGGGATACAAGTGCATCATTGTCATGCCCGAGAAGATGTCCAACGAGAAGGTTTATGCTTTGCGTGCGTTGGGTGCCAAGATTATACGCACGCCCACTGAGGCAGCCTATGATTCCCCCGAAGGATTAATCTATGTGGCCCAGCAGCTGCAGCGCCAGACTCCCAACTCGATTGTGCTGGATCAGTATCGCAACGCGAGCAATCCGCTGGCACATTATGATGGCACCGCTGCGGAGATTCTGTGGCAGCTCGACAACAAGGTGGACATGATTGTGGTTTCGGCTGGAACAGCTGGCACCATCAGTGGCATTGGACGCAAGATTAAGGAGCAGGCACCCAATTGTCAAGTGGTGGGCGTCGATCCTTATGGCTCCGTGTTGGCGCGTCCCGAGGAACTAAATAAGACTGATGTGCAATTGTATGAGGTGGAGGGCATTGGCTACGACTTTCTGCCCACAGTATTCGACTACAGCGTCGTGGACGTGTGGACCAAGATCTGCGATGCCGACTGCTTCCCCATGAGTCGTCGCCTCAACGCCGAGGAGGGTCTGCTCTGCGGTGGCTCCAGCGGTGGCGCCATGCATGCGGCCCTCGAGTATGCCCGCACTTTGAAGACTGGCCAGCGTTGTGTGGTCATTCTGCCCGATGGCATTCGCAACTACATGACCAAGTTTGTGTCCGACAACTGGATGGAGGCACGTGGCTTCAAGCAGCCCGTCAACGAGCATCGCCACTGGTGGTGGAGTGTGCCCATCTCCCAGCTGCAGCTGCCCAGTCCTGTGGCCACGCTGCAGTCCAACACAACTGTGGGTGAGGCCATCGCACTGATGAAACAGCATCGCGTGGAGCAGTTGCCCATGGTTGACCAAGAAACTGGGTAAGTTATATAATAACTCGCATGATTGAAACGTTTGCCAATCTCTTCATCTATTTGCAGAAATGTTTTGGGCGTCGTGGGTCAAGAGACGCTCATCAATCAGATTGTCAGCATGAATAGGCAATTGGATGATCCAGCTCTCAAAGCAATAAATAAGAAAGTCATTCGACTGGTTGAGACTGAGATACTGGGCAAGCTGGCACGTGTGTTGGAGGTGGATCCCAGTGTGCTGATTATCGATGACAAGCAGAAGGTCTTGGCACTGGCAACCAAACTGGATGTCACATCGTACATTGCGTCTGGCGCTGGCGCCAAGCAAAACGGCAACGGAGATGTCAAGCATTAGAATTCTCCTGGGATGCTTTTAACTTAATGATGATATAATTAACCAGTGCATTTACACATAATTTAACATTTTAGTAATTAAATCTTGGACACATTTTATATCGTAACAAAAACAGTTGTACATATTGCGAAGCAGATCTTTCTCAGAACTCAGTTGTAATAATATCCGCCTCATTTTTGTGGCCTATAAATAGCGACTGTTTGTGGGTTGCAACTTCAGTTTGTGGTGAATACCGATTGTAAAAGCAACAAAGTACAATGAAAGTATTGATTCTATTGGCTACCTTGGCTGGCATTGCCACAGCAGTGGACTACTGTGCTCTGCCCACTTGCCTGGACAAACACATTGCCTGCAACAATAAGGGAGTATGTTCTAGTTCTTTAAGCTCGCAACAGTCGTAGTAAATTGTAATTCTGCTGCAGAACTTTAGCGAGGATTGCCCCAAGGATGCGCGTCAGGTGAAGATCGAATCACATCAGAAATTGATCCTCAGTCTGTTCAATGAGTTGCGCAACAATGTGGCTGGCGGCAGCATTGAAGGGCTACCCAAAGCAATTCGCATGGCCAAGATGACCTGGTGCGAGGAGCTCGCCCATCTGGCTCTCTTGAATGTGGAGACTTGTCAGTCGCTGCCCGACAAATGCCGCAGCACCGAACGCTTCGCTTATGCCGGCCAGAACAATGCCATCTTCAGCTATAGCGGTGCCGAGTCCGAGTACACGGATGCAGAGATCATTAAGGAGCAGATTGAGAAATGGTTCGGTGAGCGCAGCAATGCATCGCCCGAAATTCTGGCCAGTTTTCCCGAGGAGTTGCCCAACAAGAATGTCGCCAAGTTCACCATTGCCGTCGCCGAGAAGAACACCCATTTGGGATGTGCTGCCGTGCGATTCTCTCGCGATTATTACAATCACTTTGTGATCACTTGCAACTTTGCCACTTCGAATGTGATCGGACAGCCGGTTTATACCCCTGGCGATAAGGCAACCTCCGGCTGCAAGAATCGCTATGGCGCCGCCTTTGACTACCCTAATTTGTGCTATGCCAAGGAGATCTATGATAACGACAAGATCGTTAGCGACATCAGATTGTTCTAAATACGGAGACGACGACCCAAGAAGTTCAAGGCAATGTAAACAAAACACCTAGTATAACTTTTATCGAACATAAATAAATAAATCGTAATCGCAAGCAATGGAAAATCTGTCTTGAGTGCTTCTTATCAGCAGTGCTTCCTCTTCACGATTCTTATCAGATACAGCGTACTTAATATTTCATATACCCTCAACATTTTGGGAAGGGTATTACAAAAATATGATAGTTGTAGATAACAAAATTGTTTAAATCGAAAAATTTTAAAGAATCTAAAAATTTACAAAATATTAGAATTAAATGCAAATTAAACACTCAAATAATGACATGCAGTTATTGCTGGTAAAATACAACAAAATAATATAAAACTAAAACTTTTTTACATTTACATGCATCACATACATTCTTATGACTCTCTTGAGCGCATTTGTCTTAAACTGAGCCTGATAACCTGAGATTTTTAACTGAGTGTGTTTACTGAGAGGCTTAGACTATAACCTGTATATTTCACATACATATAACACTAATGCAAAAATTGTTTACGTATATGCATATCTATGTGTGCTAGTATTAATATCAATTGAGTTATTAGCTGTGGGGAAATAACATCGGGTTGCTATATAAATCCCAAGTCGTGAAGTAAGATCTAGTAATATTTTGTCTGTAAAGAAGAAAGCAAGTGCTTAATAAAAATTCTATATATAAAATCATATAATCCAAAGGTATGGAATTATAGAATTTTCAGTGTGGATCACAAGGATGATGGAATAACTAGGATAACACAACATCTTTAGAGGTCAATGTAAGCTGATGTATGTTTGCATGTTTGAGATAGCAGAAGATCTAGTGACTTAGTAACCGGGAATACAGGCAAAGTTTACCAACAATTTCACAACAATCCACGATAAGACAAGGAAAATAAAAGTAGCACTGATAACTCTACACGAAGTGGGCCTGACCACTGCCAACATGCGAGGTGCTGATCAACGAATAGTTCAATCAATCGCGAACCGGCAGCGGAAAAGCAACACAGAAGTTGCAGTTCAACTTAGACAGGACTAAATATATTCCAAATTATTTTACAGCAATGGCAGCTAATAACAGCTATGTGAGACCAGCAGATTTCATTGATCCTGGCCAGCCATCCCGATGCACCTGGCATCTGGACACCAAGGAGCAGACGCCTCACACGCAACGTGGCATTGCACATCCTCAGAAGATTACCCCTGATATCCTGCAAACCATTGGCTGCACACCACTCGTCAGACTCAACAACATACCCACCAAGGAGGGCATTCAGTGTGAGATGTGTAAGTAGAGTGATATAAGTATATTGCCACAGTCACGTCATCATCACGTTTCCAATGTGCTAATCGCGTTAATTGAATTCGTATCTTTGATTAGTTGCCAAGTGTGAGTTCATGAATCCGGGTGGCTCAGTTAAGGATCGCATTGCCTATCGCATGATACAGGATGCGGAGGACAAAGGACTGCTGAAGCCAGGCTACACAATAATTGAGCCCACGTCGGGCAACACGGGCATTGGCCTGGCCATGGCCTGTGCCGTCAAGGGCTACAAGTGCATCATAGTCATGCCCGAAAGGATGTCCAACGAGCGAGTCTACATACTACATGCTCTGGGCGCGCAAGTTGTACGCACTCCCAACGAGGCGCCCTACGATTCGGCGGAGGGTCTTCATTACGTGGCCCAACGGCTGCAGCATGAAACACCCAACTCGATTGTTCTAGATCAGTTTCGTAACGCTGGCAATCCGCTGGCACATTATGATGGCACAGCTGCCGAAATACTCTGGCAGTTGGACAATAAGGTGGACATGGTGGTGCTTTGTACTGGCACAGTGGGCACCATCACTGGCATTGGCCGCAAAATCAAGGAGCAGGCTCCCAATTGTCGTGTAATTGGCGTCGATCCTTATGGCTCCGTGCTGGCTCGTCCCATGGAGATCAACAAGACTGATGTGCTGTCCTACGAGGTGGAGGGCATTGGCTACAAGTTTCCACCAACCGTCTACGATGGCACGGTTATCGATGAATGGGTCAAAGTCTATGATCTTGACATTTTTCCTATGAGTCGTCGCCTCATTGCCGAGGAGGGTTTGCTCTGCGGTGGTTCCAGTGGTGGCGCTATGTTTGCAGCCTTGAAGTGTGCACGCTCCTTGAAGGCTGGCCAGCGTTGTGTGGTGATCCTTGCAGATGGCGTTCGAAACTACATGTCCCGGTTTGTATCAGACAACTGGATGGAGGCACGTGGCTTCAAGCAACTCGACAATCCTCATCGACACTGGTGGTGGGATGTCCCCATATCAAAATTAAAGCTGTCCAGTCCTGTTGCCACGCTGCAGTCCAACACAACAATGGGCCAGGCTATTGAGATAATGCAACGGCATGGCGTGGATCAGCTGCCTATGGTTGACCAAAAAACTGGGTATGTTACATAATCATTCAATTGCTTCAATCGCCTTCTTATTTCATCATCCATTTGCAGAGCTGTTTTGGGCGTGGTGGGTCAAGAGACGCTCCTCAATCAGCTGGTCAGCATGAATCGGCAACTGGATGAGCCTGCTTTGAAGGCGATTAACAAACGTGTCGTTCGCCTGCCAGAGAGTGACATAGTTGGCAAGCTGGCACGTGTACTGGAAGTGGATCCCAGTGTGCTGGTTGTCGGGCAGAACGAGAAGATCTTGGCAGTTGTTACCAAAGCAGACATTATTGCCTATATATCCAATGACAACTCCGATCCTTGAAATTCTTGGTAGAGAAATAAATTACTAACTGAGCAGAGAAATACTTATTCAGAGATTTCATTCGAGGGAGTGTCATTCATTGAAGATAATAGATAGAAATAAAGTAATTGAGCTTCGCTGTGCCATCTACAAAATTCGAATCACCAACCGATAAGTTGCGCAACAAAAACTTTTCCTACTTTTCCTACAACTACAGCTGTTATCGGTCGTTGTGTGAAGACCCCCAAGATTAAGCTAATCAGCATATTTATAACAATTTAAGAAGGAACATCGCTCGTTGATATCAGTCTAAATATTGACTGTAAATTCAAAACAGTTGTAATAATAAAGTAAATGATAAGATAATTGGTTTTCCATTTGTGTCGGCCCATAATTGTCTGAGTTTGTTATCTGAGTATTGATATAAACTTGCTTGTTTATTATCCTCTTGACAAATATTGACCAAACTCAAATGTGCTGCGATAATACAATGAAAATATGGCAAATTAAATAAGCTACTAAAATAAACTATGGAAGGTAATGATTCAGTTCTTTGCTTACCTCTAGACAACTGTTACATCCTTTTTTGCTATTTACTGATCAACAAGTAGTGGACTCTGGCAATGGAGAAGTATGATTTATAATATACCAATACGATTCCAAATTATATAAACAGGTGCTTTTTAAAATTCCCAGCACTTATATAATTAAACTACATCTTTGCTAACTATAGTTGATTACATTTATCTTAGTAATATTTTATCCAATTGAATCTTGCTTCTTGGGCACTATGCGAAGAGCTTCCAGTTTTTTGTGAGACTTGGTGGTGAGATGATGCTGATAATGCTTCTGCAGCTTAAAGCTTTGTTCGCAAATTTCACAATTATAATCACGACTCATCGTATGAACCATTTGATGGGCTCTGCAGTCACCTTTGGTCACAAACGATTTGTCGCAATATTCACATTGAAATGGCCGCTGACTCCCATCCATATGCACTCTGCAAATAGTAATTTAATTATTAGTAAAGACTAATGATTATATCAATAATTTGTTGGAGTGAATCTTACCTTTCGTGGGTGCTGCGATTGCTGCAATGGCGAAAGGATTTTCCACAGGCATAACGGCAAGGATACGGACGTACATTGTCATGCGTTCGCTTATGATTATTCAGTTCCGCAGTTGTGGAAAAAGCAGCGCTGCATAATTTACACTTGTGAGGTCGAGTCCCGGCGTGCCGTACGATGTGGTTACGCAGATTGAATCCAGTTGTGAAGTTCTTTCCACAAATGTGACAGATGTGCTCATCAGCCACACCATGAATTCGTCTTTTGTGCTTCTTAAGGAAGTGCCTGCTGTGAAACTTTTGACCGCATTCCTCGCACTTGTATCCAAAATGCACGCCGATGCTCTTCAGATGCTCGACAAGCGGTGCCGAGTACTTGAAATCATGTCCACAATGCTTGCACACAAATCTGTAAAAAGCTTAAATACTCTGGATATTCGATTCAAATGATTAGAATACAAACCTCGTATGAAGCTGCATGTTGTGCGTCTGATGCATATGCATTTTGAGCAGATCTTGGCTAGTGAAAGTCAATCCACACTCATGACACTGCAATTTCAAAGTGTTGTCATCTTTTTTTAATTTCTTTGGATTGGTAGGCGGTGCTGTTGGAAGTGGCAATGGCTGCACATCAACTTCTTCGTAATACTCTTCACTATCTGATATATCAATATCTTCTAATCGTACTTCATCTGTTTTCAAGTGTGCTTCACTTGCCCTGTCTTGGGTAATGCTTAACGACTCTGGATAATCCATTTCATCGGACTCCTCCTTCATGTGTACATTGATGACGATCTGAGACTGTGCGTCAATGCATGATCTGCGAAATTCAATAGACATCTCCAGATGTTGCTGGCAGAGACTGCAGATGAAATCGGAATGGTCGTCATCTTGTGTTAGCTGCACAAACAGAAATTGTTATAAATTTACATTGGGTTTCAGGGCCTCAGCTTACCAGCAGATCTGTCAGCTCCTTGATATCTTGCAGTATTGTATTGTTGTGAGGATCAAAGAGGTTTTGAGAAGTTTGAGCATCTTCTATTGGCTGTACACACGTTCTGCATAGCACTTCATCCATAACGATCTTTGGTTGCTGCTGCATTTCTTTCGAAGAACTTGTTAAATAGTAAATATCTTCTTCGAGTTCATCTTCTGCAGGATATTCCTCTTGCTCGTTGTCTTCATTGTCACCTTCTGCGATGTCATAATTTTCCAGATACTCCATATCCGTGTAATCTTCCACTATTGAGTCGGTCGGAGGAGTTTCATCCAAAGCAGAGTCGGACCTAAAAAGTTAAATAAAAATCAATTGGTAAATGAATAGTGTACCTTCTTTACCTCTTTCCTGACATTTCCTGCAAGAAGACCATGTGGGTAGCAAATTCCCAATGAATATCTGGAGTTTCAAGTGGATCCACATCGCCTTTATCAACATCATCGTCGCTGTCACAATCAACATTAAAGCGACTATTGGCTGCCTTGCAATGATAGCGATAACTCTGGCGCAATGAACGCCAAGCGACTTTGCATTCGTTTGCTAAACGAGCGGCATTTAATTATTTGTTTCCAGTAGTGAATTAGTCACTCACCCTCTCTGCCCATTTCAGCACCCACTGATTGCCAGGCCTCCTTAACACACGTTAGATCCTTGTGCTCGCTGTCTCTCACGTCCCAGAGGAGACGTCGCAGTCTCACTGCTGCTATAAGTCGTATCTTGTCATTTTTATCAAAACGCAACAACCTTTTACGATGCGCGCCGCGATTTGTGCATGTTTCTTTCATTTTGATGGGTAAATAATCACATTGAGTTACCACTTCACAATAAAAACCAGTAAATGTTTAATTACGTCCTTATTAAAAACAATACCTAATTAATAGCTCCAAACAAAATAAATACACTCTAATTAAAGACTTCTTTCAATAAGCAATATGATTTTTCCCAGCCCGATCAGCGTATGCTCCTTCAGTAGCAAGAAGAAGACCGTCTATTCACATTACAATTTAACAGCTGATTTAGTGCTTGACATTAACGTGTGAATGTCATTTATTTGAAATTCAAAATGTTGCAAAATTTAATACTTATTAACTGGGACATTTTGCCTTGTGTATTTTCGTTCTTTGATGAAGTGCCAGATGTGACGAACGCAGAAACCATTGATCGCATTGCTCACAACTAAAATGGGCAAATATTATAGTGCTATATTAATATATTAACACAGTTTTCTTACTGAAATTTGCGATTATTTAAATGCACTCCCTCGTGCATTTTTCGAACTGATGTCGATCTGAAGGATTTATCACAATACCGACAATCAAATGGCCGCTCGTTTGTATGAGTTCTGAAGTTCAAAATAAAAATTAATAAATTATTACTAATTAATTAAAGTGTAACTGGAGAAATCCTTAGCTAACCTTTCATGTACTGCTTTGCTGCTCGTGCCACGAAATGTTTTGTCACAATAACGACATGCATAAGGCCTTGCATTTGTATGCAATATTTTATGGCGCAGCATTTCGTTTTGTGTATAGTATCTTCTTTTACAGATATCACATTCGAATTTCTTTTGATCGGTGTGTCGTAATAAATGCAGTTTCAAGTATGTGGATGATTTGAATACTCCGCCACATTGATCACAAATCCAGGACTTTAAATGGCGATTATCTCGCCTCTTAGCTTTTGACTTTATCGTATTTTCAACATAAATTACGTCTGATTTAGTTGTTTCAGGTACTTCTTCTTCGATGTCAGACTCTTGTATTATCTCATATTCTTCACTGCTCTCATTTTGTTGAGAGTCTTCGTCACCTACATTTGGATTCGATTCATAGTCATGGTTTAGCTCGTTGCGTTTATTTAAATCTTTTATAGCCGCCAATAGTTTTCGATGAGTTCTTTGACAAATTGAACGGAATTGAAGTATTTGGTCCAAAATAGTTTTACAGCGTAAACAAATGAAATCCGGCAAAATGTTGTCATATTCCATCTACCATTATATCAATGCAATTTATAAATATACAAGTAGAAATGGCTTCATTTTTCGATCTGCTTAACGAAACTTACCCACATGTCGGCAATGTCTTGAATTAATGCTACTAATTGGAAATTCGATTCTTCAAATAGATTGACATCGAATTCTTTGTTTATTGTTGTACCACAAGTGCGGCAGTGTGTGAGCAATTCATCCATTATGAACTATTTATTTTAAATGTTTTCCTTTGCTGCAAAAACTGCAGCAAGATTGTTATTTATTTTTGCGTGAATGGCAATAATATGGAACAGCTGGCTTCGATTATGGCTAAACGCCATTTCCATTGTATGTATAAGTAAAAAATACCAAAATGTTTATTTTGTATTTGTATTTTGTAATTGTAAATCACAACTTTTAATATAATTTAAATTTATTTTGTATGTGGATTAATGATCAAAAACATAATCTAGACCATCTCCAGTTTTGTTTTTCTTTTATACATAAAGCTAGATCTCTTAGGGTATTTTTTGACGTAAAATAGTATCTTCGCTTACGCACTTACGGTCGCACTGTTGTCAGTAAGTAAATATTTTTAGAAAAATGATGCCGCTTCAGTGCAGAACTTGTGCAGAACCCATTTTTAACGCAAATCCAAGAAACTTATTTAATCATGAGAACGAGGACATTAGACAAAACATCGAAGCTCTTACGGGCATCAAGGTAGAATTTAATTGACGGCTTGCAATGTCCCAGATATTGATTTAAAATCCTTTCGAAAAATATACAGCTCTCTTTTGATTCCCGCCTGCCAAGTCATATTTGCTCCTGCTGTTACCTGGACTTGGACCATTCGATGGCATTTCGCTTGCGCTGCTTGGATGCAAATACCAATTTGTTGAGCCATAAGCATTCGGACTCGGAAGATTTACACCATTTAGATCCATTAAATAAAAATGAAATCATTGAAGTGCCAAACAATGCAAAGAGCTTTGAAGGAAAAACAAATATGAAGATTAGTGGACATATATCTAAATCAAACCACCTTAATCCTCGAGTACGAATTAGGCGTTTCCAAAATCCAGTAAAGAATGGCACAAAACCATGTCGCAGCACTACTGAACAGGATGACTCCAAACCAATGTATGATATTGCCGTGGCAATCAGTGAAAATATTAAAAAAGCCAAGAAAAAAAAGCCGCGTGTTACGTCTTCGGAGAAGAAGTACATTTGCCATGTATGCGGCTGGGCATTTAGTGACTTGAGCAACATGAAGGATCATGCGTTGCGTCACTCGGGCATCAAGAAGTTTCAGTGTCAAGAGTGCATCAGTAAATTCTTCACACGTTCTCAATTATTGCTTCATGTTCGCGTTCATCATAAGGGTGAAATGCCTTTCGTATGCAAATATTGTGGAATGGGTTTCCGCAATAGTCCCAGTCGATGTCGTCATGAACTGTAAGCAGTTAATGTCACTATATAAAGTTAATTGTAAACTGATATATTATTTTCCATTCCAGAAAGTTTCATGCGAATCAATTACCATTTGCATGCAACATTTGTCCTAAAGCGTTTGTTAGCAAAATCAGCTTAAACAATCATAAACAGACTCATGAAACAGGCGAAGTGATTTATCGGTAAGTTTTGCAGAAGTGTATATGACAGGCAGATAAATAATATTTTTAATTCATACTTTTTAGTTGTGAGCCGTGTAATAAGACATTTAAGGCACCTATCTACTTAAGAAATCACTATATAACAGCACGTCATCGTCGAGTTCAGGAAGCCCATGAAAAAACGACAGCGTCTGCCGAAGTAGAAGAGAACATTTATAGCGATGATGATATTGACTTTGAGTTCGCAGATTCAATTATTGAAGAGGTTGATGAATAAATATTTTACTGGTATTTCTGCAGTTTTCATTTATTTATACTTCTATATAGAAATTCGAATGTTTAAGTGCGCGCCCTTAACTTGCTATTCACACCATTGCGCTGCTACACACGCATGCCATTCTCGTGTTTGTTTACATACAACAAAAAAACAGCTCTGTCTGTCGTCTAAAATCGGAGTTGATGCATAAAAACATTGCACATTAAACGAAGACGCTTTTTAAAAAATGTCTATGCAATGCAGAATGTGTGCTGAAAAGATATTTAATCCGAATACCAAAAACCTTTTCGACGACGATGGCGATGAAATCGTATTAAACATCCAAAGTTTAACTGGCATCCTGGTAAGCTTCTTGCAAAACAACACCACAAAAAAAAAGGATGTTAAGCAACATGTGTTTATCCTAAATTGCAGTTAAGAGAAGACATTCATATGCCTAACTATATTTGCGGCTGCTGTCATTTGGATTTGTGTCACGCAATCGCATTTCGCGAGCGTTGTCTGCAAACGGAGCAGTCGTTTCAGCAGAGGAAACTGGAAAGAATGAGGCTAACAGTTTCAAACAGAGGCTTCCCAAGGGAGTCTATGTTATCAAGTCCTAAAGCAAAAACTTCACATCGTCTTCAAACACAGAAACAACCAATACCAAAAGAAAAATTATTCACAAAAGATAAATACTCTAAAGTAAATACTCCTGTTGCGGCTACACCAATGGGTTTAAAGCCCTTGAATAGTTGGAGCAATAGTGAGGACAACCTGAGCTCGTCATGTGATGAAGTGAACGATTGGAGTGCCGACGAAGCAAGTTCCGAAGCTCCAGTGCCACAACAATTGCCCTCAACTGATGGTGATGTTGATGTTAAAGTGAAGCGTACAGAACCAACTGAAAGTGTTGATAAAACCAAGAATAAAACGACCAACATGTCGAGCATCAAAAAAGATGATAAGTTAGACAAATTCATCTGCGAATTATGCGGTCTCCAATCGAATTCAATCGCCAACCACGAGCTACACATGAGACGCCATAGGGGTGAGAAGAATTTCAAGTGTGAGGAATGCGGCTCTGAACACTACTCCAAATATCTGATGCGATTGCATATTCGTGTGAAACACAAGGGCGAAAAGCCATTTGCCTGCAAATTTTGTGATGAACGCTTCCACTCGGGCAGCACACGGATTCGCCATGAAAGGTAATATTTGGAATTGTTTCCTGGTAATTCATAAATTTAATTAATATATATATACTATTGTAGAGTGCGTCATATTCGAGATTGGGCGTTTGAGTGCAAGATTTGCGGCAAAAAGTATTTGACCAAGTCGTGTTTGAATAAACATAAATTTTTGCACACAGGTCTGCGTCCTTATCGGTAAGTTTTATTTGGATAAATAATTTGGGGCTACATAAATAAAAGTAATAAACCACATCTTTGGCATAGACTTAGCATTAAAATAATAATATAACTGCTCTGATATCATTTTACCTTTTGTCCTAAAACAATAATGACAAATATAATTTTTTTTAAATAATACATTTAGTTGTTATATATAAAAAAATTTATAGCTTTTATTGAATCATATAATTGTTATCCTAGAATTTATACAATTTAATGTACCTGAATCCATATTTTTCATTATTGTTCCTTTTTTAGCTGTGATCTGTGCAATGTGGCCTTTCCTCGAAGACCTGGTTTAAGGATTCACTGTCGTACAAAGCAGCATCAGAAGCGAGCCAGCGAAGCGCACATAAATCCAAATGATGTTCTCAATGCTGCTCCCACCGTGGTCAGCAATGACGAGACTAACGTGGCCAACGAAGCAATTCCGTTTCCAGACTCACTATTGGCGGAGTTAGATGTGTAAAACGAATGAAAACGAATGTGCTGTGGAGCCTAAGATATAAGCGGCAGTCACACGAAAACGCGTGTAACAGCTGTACTTATTTGCCATTCGCATTTGTTTGTTTATTACAAATTTTAATCGAAGCAAAAACACATTTTTAAGGCTGGCTAAAATAAAGCAATATATTTTACAAAAAAATAAAAATGTCACAATTAATTTTGTGTAGAACATGTGGAGAAAAGATTTACAATCTCAATGCTAAAAATCTCTTTGGTCCGGAAGGTAAAACCCTTTTAAATCAGCTACACATGTTGACGGGCATCTACGTAAGTTTTGGAGTAATTGTTAAATAAAGTAAATATTTAAATGCGTATTCTTTATGTTTGTAGTTAACCGAGGAACCAGACCTGCCAAAGCACATTTGTGCTTGTTGCCATTTAGATTTGAACCATTCAATCAGCTTCCGAGAACGCTGTATCCAAACAAACAAATATTTGCGAAATGGAAAAGGAGCAACAATATCCGATCCACTTACTACAGAAATGGAGAATACAGAGATTGTAATGAGTGAGCAGCAAGCAAATCATATAGTAAGCGAACATAAACGTAAGCAAATGCAAATTGCCGTTAGCTGCAAGCCAAGCAAAAAACAAAGTCCAAAGCAGAGACAAATGCAACAGATGAGCAACCGTTCAGTAGAGCAGCGCTCCAATCAAATTGAGCGCGTAAGTTCAAAAAAAATTAAAACAAATATTAAAAAGAAAGGTAAATCAAATACCAAGACCTATGTGTGCGATCAATGTGGCCGATACTTCACCGATGCCAGCAATCTAAAAATTCACATTGTGCGACATACGGGAATAAAGTCATTCGAGTGCCAGGAATGTGGTGAAAAATACTACACAGGACATCTGCTAAATTTGCATATTCGCGTCAAACACCAAGGTGAAATGCCTTATGCTTGCAAGCATTGTGAGCAACGATTTTATACCAGCACCTCCCGTTCCCGACATGAACAGTAAGCATAACAATACAAGTACTATGATTTATTATATTAATTTTTTTTTTTTAGACTACAACATATGCGTGATAGGGCCTATGAGTGTCGCGTGTGTGGCAAAACATATCGCACTAGATCCTGCTTGAATAAACATGAATTTTTGCACACTGGTGAACGACCATATCGGTTTGTTTAATATGGAATCTTTAACTATTTGATCATCATTGTTAATGATTTTTACATTTCAGTTGCGAAGTTTGCAATGTTGCATTTCCTCGAAATACAAATTTAAAATTACACTATCGCTCAAAGCAACACCAAAAAAAAGCTGCTCAGGCTCAAGGCGAAGATTTTGACGACTTGGAAGAGGATATTATTGTGGAACAGGAAGACTTGGAATTTGCAGAATCAATTATTGAGGAATTGGATGAATGAAGCGGACGAAATCAAGTCGCTTAAATTCATAGTCGTTAGAAGTAAATGGTACAATTTGTAATAGAACATTTTTTGCGTTGTTTAAATTAAATAATTCTGATTATTAAATAATAAATTTAGTAATAAAATAAATATACCAAATTGTTAAATAGCAATTCTATGTGATACAATCCTATAGTTGAAGGCGATGACATTCACACAATGCATGTTTGAATTGTAAATATGACATTCACACAATACAACAACTTGTTTAACGTAATAACAGCCCTGTTCTTATATGGATAAACATAAACAAACGCCAACAAAACAAACAAAATATAAAAATGTCTGAGACATTTCGCTGTCGGACTTGTGGGAAACGAACTCATCGACATAAATTGAAACAATTATTTGATGACGACGATATTCTGCAGAAAATAAAGATTCTTACTGGTATTTGGGTAAGAGATAATAATGTCTGGGGTGCAGAGAGAATAATTTTGTTTATTTATTCATTTTAGCTAACAAAAGAATTAAATGTACCTAGTATAATTTGCTCAAATTGCTTAACTAACTTAAATAATGCCATTGAATTTCGAACCCGCTGCATAAAAAGTAATCGGCTATATCTGAAGAGAGGCTGTTCTTTCAAAGGAAATTTAGAGGACAATATTGATGATCCTTTGGCTAATGAGGGCATGAAAATTGAGCTGGAGGACAAAGTAGATGCAATTGAAGTGGAGTTTAATCAAAATTTGCCCTACAAAGTAGTTACATCGCAAATACACTCACCAAGGGTTTGCTTTTGCGATTTATGTGGTGGAAGTTTCGTGGATGAAGCGAGTTTAAGTCAACATCGTCAGCATCACTGCAGTTTAAAGGACGAGGATGAACAGAGTGATAGTAATTTAAATAAAACTGAGCCGATTTTATATTCTAACCACTTGTTGCTAGATGACACTTCAAACCAGAGTCGCCATAATTCGTTAACTTCTAAAAAGATTAAAAAGCCAAGGGATTTCTTTTGTGATCATTGCGGAAGACATTTTAATGACAATGCCAACTTCAACCGTCACGTTCAGCGACATTTAGGTGTTAAACGATATACTTGTGAGGAATGCGATTATAAAGATTATTCGAAGCATTTGGTTAATTTACACACACGCATTCAGCATCGAGGAGAGCAGCCATATGCCTGTAAATATTGTGGCAAACGTTTTGTAAATAGTATGGCACGATTACGGCATCAAAGGTAATTAACAATGCTCAATAATTTAATTCATATTTGTATTAACATTCGTTTTTCTTTCAAGATCCCATGTCGAGCATGTAGAGACTGAAACCAAGATGGTGACGTACACTTGTACCTTATGTGGTAAACATTTCGTAAATAAAAGTACTTTGGATAAACATGCCATTGTGCACACCGGTGAACAACCATTCTAGTATGTCTTTATAATATTTTCCTTGATTGTCACTGATTTTATTGCATATATTGTTTCAGCTGTGAAATTTGTTGCATTTACTTCAATCGAAAGTCAAGCTTACAAACACATTATCGCTCTAAGACTCATCAAAAGAAAGCAACGTCTAAGTTGGATGAAACTGGTGTTGACTCTGATTAAGCAAATATCTATATATATTATATAGATTTACACAAAATAAAATTTGAAAATAACCGCTTAACGCAACGCTGCGTTATCGATTATTGCTTGTTACCAGTTGCAAATGTTACCAAGCCTATGAAGAAAGCAGTATTTTTCTGAAAACCAAAACAGTATATTCTCAAATGCAGCTTGCGGTCACGCTATCGACGTCACAAATAAAATAATAATTTGCATTAAAAAATGAAGTGCGCGGTGCATAACTGCACAAACAAATTCAAGTCGCGTCAAAAACATTCACAACAATATAGCTTTTTTAGCTTTCCAAAGAATCCAGAAACTTTAAAAAAGTGGTTTTTGTTTTGCCGCAAGAACAGTAAAGACAAACTAAAGAGCTACCTCAAGAGTGTCATATGCAATGAGCACTTTAAAGAGGAAGACATCCAGGGAGGATTACAATTTCAAATGGGTTTGTTATTGTTTACGATGTAATACAGTATTCAATACTCAAAGCCTATTTTTCAGGCCTATGCTCGAAGCGTACACTGAGACCAGGCGCAGTGCCGTGTATCAATAAAAATGATATTAGTGAGGCTGAACGTGAAAAGTCGGAGAAACTTAAGAATCAAAAGCTGGTCGCTGAACTGCTCGAGGAG
The DNA here is from genome assembly GCF_009650485.2 of Drosophila albomicans. Classification (NCBI taxonomy): domain Eukaryota; kingdom Metazoa; phylum Arthropoda; class Insecta; order Diptera; family Drosophilidae; genus Drosophila; species Drosophila albomicans. Next base: position 13,164,365 of record NC_047631.2, read on the forward strand.
GCGGAAGCACGTGAGGCAGCCGAGGCCAGTGGAGAAATTATAATTGCCCCAGATTTTGTGCGCAATACAGGCATTGTCTCAGTGCCGGATTTTGTCAGCGCCACGGGAAATGCTTTCGTTTCATTTACGCCCATGCCTACAGAAGCAGATCCCTTGGCAGAGGAGCAGGCTGGGCAGCAGTTGAAAATAGTAGTTGAAGTCAGTCAAAAGGATGAACTAGCAACACCATTAATTGAGCAGCAGAAATGTCGCACTTGTGGTCGTTGCTTTGTCGCTGATGATAAAGCGAAAGATCTTTGCTGCGAAGAAAATGCTGTGATGTTGTATCACATTGAAGTCATAACGGGAATTTGGGTAAGTTATAAAATGTAATAACTAATTTATAGTTTATTTAAAATGTAAGAGTCAGCTAACTTATAGGCGTCTATTCTTTGGAATATTTTATTTTATTTTTAATTTACGATTCGATATAAAGGAATTTTAGTAGTGTATTTGTGAGAAGTGTATTTTTAAATATTTGAGTAATAACTAAGTGGTTTAGACCTTGTACTAATGTGGTCAATTTTATTATTGCAGATACAATGTCCCGAAGAAATTTCACGCTTCATGTGCGCCAATTGCGTGGACAACTTGCGCATCGCAATCGAGTTCCGTGAAACTTGTATTCGCACAGAGCTTCAACTTCAAGGTGGCGACGATGTGGATCTTGATAGCCAAATTAAAATGGAGGTGTCTAATTGCAAGAATGAGGAGGAAACACAGACGCTTGACAATAACAACGACAACAGCAGCGATATGAAAGCGGAGCAATATGTTACAATACTGTCAGCAGAAGGCGAAAGTGAGCAAGCCACTATTATTGTGGAGCCTATGCCAAATGCTGTAATTAGAAAAACGGGTCAGGTGCAACATCCGGGCTCAGGAGATTCGAATAGCATTGCGTTGGGGGCGCAGATCTATGAAGATCTTTTAAACGAATACAGAGGTATGGATAAGCTGCCGCGGCCCCGCAAAAAGAAGGTAGTATCAACGCCAACGCCCATACCAAAGACGCCAGTGATTAAACAACGAAAGCGCCGAGTTCAGGAAAAGAAACCTAAGCGCACAAAGCGTACGAGAGAAGAGAAAAATCGCATTCGTCGTGAACAGATCAGAGCACTACCACTCAATCATGTGTGCGATCAATGTGGCGCCTCGTTCCGAGTGCGTTGTAATCTAACCATACACATGCTGCGCCACACGCGCACCAAGAACTATCCTTGCCCCGAGTGTCCCAAACAATTCTATGACGCTTACATGAGAAACATGCATATCCGTGTCCGGCATCGCGGCGAACTACCATTTGTCTGCAACTATTGCACGAAAGCATTTAGTTCATCGAATACTCGTTATCTGCATGAAAAGTAAGAAGGAAAATTATTAATTGATTTAAGAAATAACCAATTATTTTATCTGATACAGAAACGTTCATGGAGCATCGCCACGTATTCACCGCAATGTCAATAAATTGAATCAGCGGCTCGAGATTAAGGAGAAGCCACCGCTGCCAGCACAGGAATCACAGCCTAAGGAAAATGTTCGTCATTATTGCAACTATTGTGACAAGAGCTATGCAACAAAATATGCGTTAAATGGTCATATTAATCTACACTTGGGTCTGACGCCCTTCAAGTGCAAGCTCTGTGAAATGCGATTTGCGGATCCGCAATCGAAAAAAAAGCATGAAATGAGACACGACAGCAAGCGGCCCTTCGAATGCGATATTTGCCTCAAGGGATTCTATGTGCGCAGCAAACTGAAAGAGCATGAGCGCATTCATACCGGCGAACGTCCTTACAGGTTCGATTTAATTCTTACATTATCTTAAACATGTTTTACTAAACATTAATTGTCGATTTCAGGTGCGGCATTTGTGATGCATATTTTCGGTACAAGTTCAACTTGTATTCGCATCAGTTCAGCAAAATGCACAAGGATAATCTGCAAAAGGTAGAAAAAGAGCAGATTGTAGAAGACTCAAGCTAAATAGAAAGGGAATTAGACTAATATTTGTATATAATTTAAGTTTAAAAAAATGCACAAATGGAATAGTTTTATTTTGATATGAATAGAAGTCTCAAAGTGGCACATCTTATGATTCCTTCTGCTTTAATTGAAACTTTTTGTTTTTGCGACGTTCATTAGCAATGTGGTTCGAGGAATTTAGGTGCTGTGTGAGATTCCCAGCACGCAGGAACCAAAGATCACAGACATCACAGCTGCAGATTTATAAAAACAAATGTGACTAACAACATTGATTACTGAGTGAATATAACTTACTGAAAAGTGCGTTCGCCGCGTTTGATCACCTCGGTTTTGGACTGCGGTGCTCGTCCTTTCTTACACGCCTCGCTGCCAAAGGAAGATCGAGATTATATCGTAAACTCTTTTTTTTAAAAGTAAACTCACCGTTCGTGACGCACTCGCGAGCTATTTGTACTGTATTGTAAACCACAGAAGGTGCATTCATATGGTCCCTCTGTGTGCTTCAGCTGATGCCGTCTTAACAAATGCAATGTGTAGCATTTCTCGTTACATTGCTTACACTCGTAGTTTTTAGTGCCCGTGTGCCGCAAGAGATGAACATTCAGATTGCTGCCATCCTTGAACTGGCGGCCACAGTGCTCACAGATACAGGGTCGAGCCGATGCCCATTGCCGTTCACGGTCCACAATACGTTTGGGTTGTTGCTCATCCGTAAGCTTAATGTACATAGTTCTTTTGCCCACACGCATTGTGTACTTGCGGGATTCAAGCTTGCTTCTCACTGCATTGTTTGCCTCGAGCTTAGGTTGTTGTGCATGGCCAATAACAGGAACATCCACGACTTGCGCCTCTTGGGTAGTCCCATCAAAAGGTAAAGAGGCAACGTCGTAGTCTTCGCTTTCAGTCTGTTGATGCTGGACATTCTCTGCGTCCTCCTCGTGCAGATTGTAATGCTCCTCCCCCGCTGGTTCTTCCTTAATGTTCACCGGTTCCTCTTCTATTCGCAGCGGGTCAGCCGTAACTTTACAAGCTTCTTGTAATATCGCTGGTGAAATGCCATCGTTCGCGCTCAACTTATTTTTACGTCTGGTGAGGAATGCTTCAATTTTGGCACAACGTTTACGAAACGTGCTTAGCTTTTTCAGCAGCGTTTGGCAGTCGTTGCACATATAAATTGGAAACCCGACAACATTTTCTACCTATGAAGGGGTAAATGGAGCTGTTAGTGTTTGTAATTCACCGAGTTTTTAAGTGGTTTTATTTTGTCAGTACCCAGCAGTTGGAAATTGTGCGCACCAAGTGCAGCAGTTGACGGCCCTGGGTCGAAAAAATTTTGATACAATTTTCTATATTCACTGTTTTGCCGCAAGTACGGCAAAAACTTTCCATATTCGATAAAAATTTAAATAAAACTTCAATTGGTCAAGCAGCGTATTTTGTTTATTTGTCGGCAGAGGCAGCGTGGCAGCATTTGATTAGCCAATATATGCCGAATCCAGTCAAAAATATATAAAATACTAGACTCCCATATTCCAGAAGCAAGAAAATACTAAACTTCATTTTACAATATGTTTGCAACAGAAGCGAACGTTAAAAAGTGATCAGTCCTATTAAATAAAATTACAATGTATTACAAAAAAATTCTATATTTTAATTTTTAAATTATAAAATGTAAATTGTATATTCCTGCATACAAAATTTATATAAATATATAAAAACATTAATTGACCTGACATAATAGTCGAACACATTTACACACAATAGTCCAATATTTAGTTATGATTAGATTACTTATAATAGAGCTAAGTTTCTTAAAATAGTTGTTAATTGGACTCGATTCGACAGATTAATTAGACTCCTTTAATGTATCATCTCCGTTGGCTTTCAAAGCGTGTAGTTTTGATTTCAAGTGAGCCTTCAAATGTGTACTTCGTTGAAAGTTCTTGTTACATATCTCGCAGCTGTGAAATTCAGTAATAATTAATCTAAAGTTATTTTGTTTAAAATTAATTACATACAAAAATGCTCGGATTCCGTTATGTATTAAAATATGACGTTTAAGATCCGATGCAGAGATGAACTCTTTCTCACAATAGTCGCAGGAAAAAGGACGCAAATTGGTGTGATGGCTGAAAAAATTGAAAAATAAATTAATTGACTATGTATCCATGTAGGTAGATTCAATTACCGTTCGTGAACGGCACGTGATGTGCTGTTGTGAAACGTTTTATTGCAGTATTTACAGCCATAAGGACGTTCGCCCTGATGCACGATTCGTTCGTGGAGCTGCAGCAAGTGATCTGTGTAGAAACGTTTTGAGCATCGTTGGCACTCAAAGTTCTTGATGCCCGTGTGTCGGATCATGTGCAGCTTAAAATTGCTCTGATCTGTGAAATGTTTGCCACATTGATCACAAATGCAATCGCGGCGTCGTTGTTGTCGCTTGCGTTCAACGATTTGCTCCTCTGTCAGATTTTTCCAGCTTCTATAGCGCTTGACTTTGGGTGTATTCGTTATGCAATCTTCTCTGTGATTCTTGTTTTCTTGATTGCTTGAACATAGCTGCGTGTTCTCTGTTATCGTCTGTTCATCAACTTCTATAGCTTAAATAAAAACGTTTTTATATAATCGCAATATAAAATATATTTGTGTTATACCATTGGGGCTGAAATCATTGTCTAGATCTGAAATGATTTCTTCCTCTGAATCTTGACATTCACTACTATACGTATCTATGCTTTTTACTTCGTTCTTTACGATGGCAGTCAAGAAGTCCGGATCCATGTCACTATCATCCTCACCATCATCATTTGTACTAGGTACTTCCAATTCCACCAAATTATCTGCAATGTACTCGTTAGGTTTGGGAAAGATTTTCTCGAAAACACTGCTTATTTCTTCCTTCATGTGTTCTTGACCATCATCATCATCATCTGATTGATGTTCGCTCAACAAGCTCTGGAGTTGTTCTTGTGTCCTGTTGCAACGTTCTCGAAATGTTTTTGTATGGAAAATTGCACGCTTCACGTCAACGAGACAACAAGCGCATATGTGCATTGGTAGACCAGGAATTTCTTCTAGCTATAAGCAACAATAAATTGTAAATATAATTTGGAAACGCATTTTGATTGCACTTCAACTTGCCGCAGTTCCAGCTATCATTTGAATGTTGGACAGCACTTGAAAGTTTTCAGTCGCGAAGATATTCGTTGGATTGTTATTATAAATAACTTTAGCACATGTCCTGCATTGTAGTACCATTTTGTTGTTGTTTAATAAAGAAGATGTATATTTATATTATTATTTGTTATTAAAGCAACAAAACAAAATTTTCTAATTGGAAATATAAACAGCTGATCACAGCAGAGCACAGGTGAAATACGCCAAAAATTGTAAAATTATGCATCGATACTTCGATAAGTGTAATAAATGAAAGCATCGATTTTTTGTATAATCGATGCCAATTTTTATTTGAAAAAATGAATGGATGTGGGTGTTTCAAGTAAATACGTTTGAAAACGAAAATTCATACACACCTGCTCATTAAATTAATCAACCATATTATTAATATGCACGAGAAAAAGTTCTGCATTTGCTTGGGCCAAGTTAATTGGACATTGCCGTGAGCCTATTCTAAACTATCTTCCTGCAGCTGTAATCTTTCTAATCTGCAATGTAATGGTTCTAGGTAGTTTTACATCTGAGTGCGCATAGGAAGTCACAGTCGCAAACTGAAGGAACAAGTAAAATACAAATTAAATGATTAATGTAAATAACATCTTAAATTTGTACTTTTATTTACAATAAGTATTTATATTTTACAATTAAACATAAGAATTGATGACTAATATATCTCAGAGTGTCGAGTTGGTTCATTATTGGATTGCAGAGCTCTCACAGTTTGCTGATGGGTCATAGTTCCAATGTGCTGCTCCAGCTGATGCTTGCGGGAAAATGTTTTATTGCACGGCATGCATCTGAAATGATTAATTAGTTGTAATATTACAATATTACATTTATAAAAGCAGTTTCTCGTACAAGAAAGGCTTTTCGCCCGTATGAGTCAGCATATGATTCTTAAGGACGTTCGAATACGAAAAGGATTTGCCACACGTTATACAGCTAAACGGGCGCTCATTTGTGTGCGTTCTAGAAAAAGAATAGATAGCACTCTTTCAGTTAGGCATACAAAATATTTAGTTGTCATCCTACCTTTCATGTCGGATGTTGGAACTGCGATCCGCAAATGATCGCGAACAGTATTTGCATGTAAACGGTTTTTCCCCTGTGTGAACGCGAATGTGGCGATTCAACTCTGAGGGACCAGCAAACGTTTTAGCGCAGATTCTGCAAGAGACACCAATCCCAAATTATATATTGAAGGAATTATGATATGTTTAAGAATAGAAACCTACTCGCATTCGAATGGCTTTTCGGCCATGTGCCGACGCATATGTATGTTGAGTGCAGCCCTTTTTGAGTAGATGTTGCCGCATATTTCACACATAATATTCGTCGAGGTCTCCTCACTGGATTTGTTAACACTTGTGCCAGCATTTGTTGTTGCCATTGCTTTGCCTTGACCACCATTCTTCAGCACAGAATGCGTTGCAGTTCGTGGCCTTCCGCGGCCACGTTTATTGTGTCGCGTTTTACGCACCTTCGGTTTCCGTAAACGCTCGCTGGGATTGTAATCACTATCACTGGCATTGCCCAGCAATAGGTTCTTATCATCTAATTCACCGGATTCCTCGAAATCATCGTATACTGTTTCCGTGTCCGCCGCCTCAATCGTATCCTCCAAACGTTCTTCCAGCATGGTGCCAAACTCAATGTCTTCGTCGGCATCGATAAACTCGTTGGTCGCCGCCTCATAAATGTATTCCACAGATTCGCTATCCAATTGTGTGGCATCGTCGGAGGGTTCTAGCTTTAATTCGGCCTGCAAACACCAGCATAGCTTTTATTTTTGATTGGCAATTATAAGGGTGACGCTTTACCTTAACAACGCTGCTGGCGAAGGTTCGTTCACTTTCTTGGCACAACTCACGGAATTTATAGGCGCTGGTCAGGCTGCTGACGCAACTACAGCAGAGAAGGCTGGGCATGTCCTCCAGGGGTGGCAGCTGCAAATCAAACACATAAATCAACGATATATGAATATATATGTATATTTATAGAAGCATACCTTAATGCTGCCGATTTCTTCTATTTTGCGGACCAGTGGACACTGGGCGTTCTGATTGTCATAGAGGGGTGTCATGGTATCTACATTCATGTCTTCCGTTAGACATATTCGACATATCATGTACTCGGGCATCGTTTCAAAACTGTTCTTAACAATAATAATAACAAACAACAATGTGAACGATAATAAGGCGTCTTTCTTAATTTATTTTTGCAGCTAGTTCTCAGTTTTTCTTTTGACCGTACTTCTGTGTGACCGGAGTGTGCAATTATTTTTCTAGTATTTTTCGTTTCTTGCTTTTTTAATATATTCAAGTAAATATTTTGTACGTTTATTTTTTTTCTATATATAAAAGTAATTCAATAAATTAACGGCTGACTGTTTTTCAATGTTCTTTTGAGCCAAAGTTCTTTCCGCTGAGAAGTGGAACATTGTTTCACTGCTAAACAATTTTGAATACCTCTGCGAATCAGAGTTCGACAAAATAATAAATCAGTGGAAAATGCTGATGTTATGAAACGATATATTAAAAAAAGAAACTGATATAGTTTTATTTTGGGATAACATTTCAATGACTACAAATGGATTAAATGAAAGTGTGTTTAAAGATCTCATTACTTTTGTACACAACTTATTATCACTCCCACACAGCTCTGCTGCAGCAGAGCCAAAAATTTTTTAATTAACAGCATAATGCTATGCAAGAAATTAATTTGAAATAAAGAAACGCACTATGTTCGATCGCACAAAGATTTAAATTAAGATAAGATAAGATACTCATGATATGTCTGACAAAGACTTTAAAAGAAAGCTGAATATGTTTGGTCTCAGAATGACTTAAGCATTAGCTGTTAAGCTGTTTCATTGCAGAAAAATGGTTTATTTATGTTTAAAAAAAAAAATCAAAATAAATAATAAATAAAAATTTGGTTCTTTTTTATTCAAATTGGCTCGTTAAAAATTTTTGAAGTGGCAACCGTGGTTCTACAACAATAATAATAATATTTGCTCAGCCACTTTCAATGCAAGCAAAGTGGCTCATTCTTTAGAGCATTTTGATAGGTGCTATATTTCAATTGGTCTGCAATTTGACGTACTGCCTCATCCTCAGTAAATTGATATTTGTCCATAAACAAACGAATTATCCAAAGTGGTAATAAAGCGTTTATAATAAGAGTTCCATGCGGCTGCAAATTTAGTTCTTTAGTTCTCTTCAGATATCAACTAAAAATTAAAAACTTACGCCAGATTTGCAGTAAACTTCACCGAGTTTCTTAATCATATTGGAACGTATAGTTTCATTTAAGATATGCATAATATGGCAATGATCAATGGACAGGTAATTTGTGGTTTGAAACTTATGCTGCCTTTCCTCGAATACCTGATCAAAGTTAACCCGATATTTCTCAAATGTGTTCAAAACTGTTGCCTCGTCCATGTCCTCCAGTAGTCTGTGAAACGAAACAAATATATAAAAAAATGTTCAATTGCAATTAATGTGCTTAAGAGAACTTACAGTATATCTACTTTACGTGGCTTGGGAACATCGAGCATTTCGTTGATTTTCCGAAGAGCTTCTCCATTGAGTTGCACAATTGGTGAAGGTTTTATCGCAGATATTTGCATTTTTTTTGAACTGGAGTCATCTTTTTGTACGGAATCTTTTATCTTGTGTTTACGTGACTTTTCTTTGCTGTAGATTGAAGATTTTCTTTAATATAAAAAGCTGCAGTTGAGTTGGAATGAAATTTTACCTGATGACATATTCCCTGTAACGATCTGTCTTTATTGGAGAACGAGGTGAACGACGTTCTTGCTTTGCTTCTCTAGAATTTGACCTTGAAGCAATAATGTTCAAGTATTTATTAATATTTTAAAGAAATTTAAACATGATTATACCTTGAACGCGGACTCTTTAAGCGCTTTGATCGCGTTTTACGCGGCATGTGTTCACTTTGGGTGATTGACTCCGAGATCTTTTGTTGTTTACTATCTAGCGACATCGATCTTCGGTCTCGGGAGGATAATGACGATGGTGGTATTTTACTCGACGACGAAGCTTTTTGGCTGCTCTGCAGCTCGCTTTCCTTCGTCTTACTAGACCGTCTAGTGTAGAGGTTGTAACAATATAATCTACATTGAAAGTCGTTTATTATAATTCTTACGAGGTTGAATTGTTTCTTCCCTCAGCATCCAATTGAGTTCGTTTAAATGGCACTCTCTCGTTACTCTGGATAATGATATCCTCGTGCGACATGTATTGCAGCACTATCTCAAGGCCTAAGTTCACTTTCGATAACTCATCATCGTTTAGCAGCTTCTCTGATGCGGGCAAATACTGCTGTGTTGCCTTTATTGAAACCTTAAAATTGTCAACTTGCATGTTGACTTTTAGCTTGCATGCTTCACGCTTCCAGTTATCAATGTCTGCCAATGTTCTTTGCAAACAGCTCTCCAATCTGCTCCAACGCGCCGCTGTCATCCAGTTGTAATCATTTTCCGGCTCTTTATTTTTGTATAACTTTACAACATCCGGTAATATTTTGATTGTACACAATATTTTATGTGACCTAAACTAGAGATTGATATATAATATTATTGCAAAAATGCATAAATGCAAATCGAACTCATTGCACTTACTTTATATTGCTGTAAAATCACTTGAAATTCACCGATGCTGCAGAAGTTCATTTTGCCGGCGAGCAACTCAAACAAATGAAAACAATAACACAATAGTAAGTGACCATTCGCCTGGCATCGTGTCATCAATAATCGCGGGAATATTTTGAGCTCTTATCGATATACAACAAAAATTAATTATTATTTTGCAAGATATAAATATAATTGCAATTTGACACTTCTATAAAAAAACAAAATTAAAAATTACATTTTTAATTACCGATTGGATAGATCTGATTAGCGTACTATTTTCACACTCAGGCTGAAATGTATGGTAGTATCGATATCAAATTTTAAAACATCGGCGTGCTTTTATTGCATTTTTTATTTCAAAATACACATGAACATGATACAAAATACACAAGTCCCGACGGGACTACCTTGTATAATTGTATCATGCACAAGAAGTAGGAAAGCTTTTTGGATGCTCTGGAACTCGATTTTTTTTTGTTTTATTAGACCGTCTAGTGTAAAATTCATAACGATATATTCTAATTTGAAAGTTCTTTATAATAATTAATTAATAATTAAATTGTTTGAAAACTTCGCAACAATTCAATATCGCGTGCCTAAACGCTTAGCTCTATCTCCTGCCAACAACTGCTTATCTAAAGCTTATCAGGTCGATTGGTGGATTTCCCGCTATAGACGGGGAAGCATGGCAAGCCTCGAATTTCAGCTGGTTCAACATGAGTGCCTATTTGACGAGCTACGTAGGCATGGGTCTGATCAATGAAGATATTATTAGGATGTACCCATTTCAACAGTACTTAAAGCTTTCCGAGCTGGATTTCGATTTTATCGTTCACAGTGACAAAGCAACTCAATTGAGGAATTGCGCGAGTTTCTACACGAAATCCTTAATAATGCAACCTGGATTGATAAAGAGACTCGCTAGGAGGCATTGTTAAAAGAGACAACGATGGCATCCCGCATAGGCTCATGTAGACTCGTTTACACATAAAATTTCAAAAGCAGGTCCATGAACAACATATAACCTATGACACCAAACAAAAAAATGCCTGGTATGGACTTGTCACTAGAGCAACTTTTCTTTTTGGTCTTTAGACAGATATTTGTGCCGTCTACAGGAAGGAACATTATTGGGAGAAGCTGTCGAATAGCATGCTTTAAGCGATTTTGATTGGGGCTGTTACAGCGAGGAATTTGCCAAAGCATTAAACTCTTCAGTAGGCAGTCCTATGTTATATGAATGCGTTAGAATAAAATAAACTCATCCGTTAGGAAATTTTGCATTGGTATCAAATTATATGCCAATAATTTTTAGTCGAATGTATATCCGTTACCCCTTTTTTAAAAAATGTAAAATAGTGCAGTGATATTCTAAGAATATACCCAGTTAATATACCAAAAATACTAAATTATAGGGAAGTCTATAATTCGTATATTGATATACTATCACGTTCATACCATACAGTTATCAACTAAAAGCAATTTCGTCATATGAAACCATTCCTTAAATAACTTTGATCGTAACCAAGGAATTATAGACTAGAGTTATAATTGTATGTACCAAAAATCGTAACTATTTCTGCTTCGTAACTATTTCTTCTTAGCCTCAAGAGCTAAGTTGTCAAGATCAACGTGTACTAAATATTTTTGAAAATGCAACCTACTATTTTTTTATATATTTAAACTAGCCCTAGAAAAAGTATCAATAAATATTTTTGTTGACGTCTACTTCCTTGATGAATATAAGTCTCTCTCGATCATTTACAAGAAGTTTGCACCTCAAAAAGGTCAACTTTGAGGGCCTAAAACATCATACCTCCAGAGTAGGAAAGCCGCTGTCTACCTCAAAATGAGTAACCGCTGTTAACACAGTTCCTAGTGTCCACTAAAGGATTTATCATTTCCTCAATGATAAGCAAGTGGTAGTTGAATTGAGTGACTCGACTATTATAAAGAAACGTACCTTCTTGGCATTCCACAAGGAGGTATCCTACCGCCCCACAGTACCATTGGCGCGAAGGCTAAAATACTATTAATTTGGAAGAGAGGACTTGGTATCCCAGATTCCTTCAACACCTTCACGGATGATAAAAAGATAATGGATATACATATAGTCAACCAAGGTCCCTAAACCTCTACAAACTCCTAGATCACAGTAGCAGGAAAGTCAAAAGTTGACCTTATCTTTGTTTCTAGCCAAGCTATAATTAAATCTTGGTATCCCTTAAAACGCTCTAAAGAGAAATTTATGTGCAATTGAAATTTGGGTCAGATATGAGATGACAAACGACAACCTCAAGGAAAACTCTCAACTCCCTTAATTTGTCATACAAATTTTCGGTAGGATCATCCAGTGTCAGGCGCTCATTAGGTTCCAGTTCATCACTGTACTATGGATTAATAACAGAAATTTCCTTATCAAAAGCGAGCATTACGTATAACTGTTTATACTCGTATATGTGTAATATACATGCGAATAGCACCCTGAATTGATAGTTTTTTTCAGCTCATGGATCAGTTGTATTTTTCAATTTGAATGAATCAGTCATACAATAGTGCCGATGTCAACAATCTACTGAATACTATATAAAAATACGATTCACCATTTAAGTGAATACGAATCGTAATAATGATTAGGATGGCAAACAGCTTATCATTTGTCTTGTATATTGTTTTGATGCTCAGCGCCTTATTGTCAATAGGCGTTGTAGCCAAGCCATCTGGAGATTCAACTTCAAAAACAGGTGTAGAAAACTACTTCAATCTGAACACAGTTTCTCAGATAACGATCACTACTGAAAGCATTTCCCCAACGACGGAACCTGTGGTTGGAACAAAAGGGAATAGTGAAAATGATTTGGATGACAATAAAATCACAAATACGGATGTCAAAAACGATTTCCTTAAGTCTTATGCCACCAAGATGTTGAGCTATATGAATCACACCGTGATGCCATGTGACGATTTCTATGAGTACGCTTGTGGAAACTGGAAGAATGTGAAACCGGAAAAGCAAACCAATATTAAAGAAAGCAATTTAATGGAAATTGTCTATACCCTGGCCGATATAAGCGAACAGCTGCTGCTATCAGAGACACAGCTTGCAACCGACTTGGGCTATGGAAATGAGATGCAGATTGCACAACAATTTTATAACGCGTGCTTAAACGCTGAGCTCTATCCGCTTCCAGCAGCTGACCCCGCTTATCTGAAGCTTATCAGGTCGATTGGCGGATTTCCCGCTATAGACGGGGAAGCATGGCAAGCCTCGAATTTCAGCTGGTTCAACATGAGCGCTCATTTGACGAACTACGGAAGCATGAGTCTGATCTATGAAGATATTATTGGGGTGCATCCATTTCAACCGTATTTCAAGCTGCCCGAGCTGGGTTTCGACTTTATCGTTCACAGCGACAACATCGCCACCAATGATACCAAAGGATACAAGCGCAACGAGAAGCGCATGCACGAATATCTGACGGCCAATGGATTATCCGAGGAAAAGACAGCCGATGTGATAGCTGGAGTGTTTGCCTTTTGGCGTGAAGCGTTGCAGGTTGCAGATCGTTTTAATGAAAATGATGAAAAATGTGAAGAACTTACCAGAACTGAAAGCTTGAAGTTGTTTTCGGGTTGGAAAGATTACTATGATATCGTCTGGGGAGGAATGGAGCATTTCGGTGTTTATCCACCTGAACACTTCTGCGACTTCTATTACATTGAACTGGATAAAGTGTGCGACAAGCACAAAGAAGCCGTTGCCAATTATCTGGCCATGAAGCTGTTGTTTACTATGGATTCCAAATTGAAATCAACCAAGTTTCAGCGCGAAAGTTGTCTACTGGAAGTGCAGTCTTCAGTGCCGTATCTGTTGGATAAACTTTACTATACGGTAAGTTCCTTTCGTTTGTATTAAATAAAGCTATTATCAATTAAACATCAATTTATATTTTAACAGAAATATTTTACCAAAGAAACCCAATCGGATATCTTAGAGATAATGAAGGAATTGCGTGAGTTTATACATGAAGTCCTCAATAATGCAACCTGGATCGATGAAGAGACTCGCAAGGAGGCATTGTTAAAAGAGTCAAAAATGACATCACGTATGGGTTCATTTAAGGATGAGCACCTAACCCAACTTCTCATACGCGAAATGAACAATCTCACCTTTGTGTCAGACAGTTATACGCAAAGCATCATCAATTTAAGGAAATTCTGCCAATATATGAAGCGCTACAATTCCATACACCACAAGCAACTTTCGAAAGAGACGAAGCCACTGGAATTCTTGCTGGGTATGCAAGTGAATGCATTCTACTATCACGTAGACAATTCGATTAATGTAATGTCCGGGGTGCTACATCCGCCAGCCTATCATCATGATTGGCCCAATTCGCTGAAGTATGGCACATTCGGTTATTTGGTTGGCCACGAACTGTCTCATGGTTTCGATAGCGTTGGCTCCGTCTTTGATAGCAAGGGCGAACACCGAAGGTGGTGGAGCTACAAGTCCATTGCGAAGTTCAAAAATCGCACCCAATGTTTCATAGATCAGTACAATAAATATTATGTTTCGGAGATCAATCGTTACATAAACGGCGACAAAACGAAGAATGAGAATATGGCTGATATTGGTGGACTATATGAGGCAATGAATGCTTATCGCATTCACACGAAAAAAATGTCATATGATATGACTAATGAACAAATGCCCGGTATGGACTTTTCACCAGAGCAGCTCTTCTTTTTAGGCTTTGCGCAAATATATTGTGCCGACTATAAGGAGGAGCATTTCTGGGATGAGCTGACCAGTAGGCATACAATGGGCAAGTTTCGTGTAATTGGCGCTGTTAGCAACAGCGAGGACTTTGCCAAAGCATACAACTGTCCAGTCGGCAGTCCAATGAATCCCAATATGAAATGTCATATCTGGTGAATATTTCACAGATTCCGAAGCAGATGTTTACATTTTACTATTCTACTTATTATTGGTTCTATTCTACTATTGGTTGATTTACGAAAACAAAAAGCAATTTGTGTTATGATTCTACAATACAAAAATACAAAAAATTACTATTCTCTTTTATAATTTTTTCTAGTTTTTAATTTAATAGGCGTATATTATACAGCTAGTTGTGACAATTAAAACAAGTAAGAAAACGAGTGTACTCGACTGTGAGATACCCGCTACCCATTTTGAATAAAAGCAATATATTTTGCGGTATAATTCTCAAAATATACAGAATATACTACAAAACTACTAAAAATATACCAAATGATATATGTGGTATATCGATATAGTACCGCAATCAAAATATACCATAGACGGCTCAATATACCAGATTGTCAGCCAAAGCAACTAAGACCCCTAGTAAGTAGGCGTTTTTGTCCATACAAAAGAATTTCTTTAATAACTTGGACAAATTTTATCTGACCGCAACCATATTTTCAGGAATCATAACTACTATAGTTATTATTGTATATTCCAAACTCTAGCTTCAAAATTACGCTTGTTATTCGATTTTTTTTTATTTGCGGGGGTGGAAGTGTTCGTGGCAAAATTTTGAAACAAACTTGATCTGCGTGCAAACATAACAAATGCTGTCGAAAAAAAATTAGGTGTTCATACGGACAGGCGGACAGACACACAGACGGACAGACAGACATGGCTAGATCGTCTCGGCTGTTGACGCTAATCAAGAATATATATACTTTATAGGGTCGGAGATGCCTCCTTCTACCTGTTACATACATTTCCTATCGGCACAAAGTTATAATACCCTTCTACCCTATAGGTAGCGGGTATAAAAAGGAATATAGTATATCTCAAAAAATGTTATGGCACAAACAGTATTTTGATTAGATGCCGAACATTACATTAACAAAAATTATTTAGATTAAATATTAGGTGATAATTTTAAAATGTGCCATATTTCTTCCCCTATGTCGTTCAGGGGCAGCTTATGTTCTGATAACTAATTGATCCGTGTAAAGGGTAGTGATTCATTGATCTACAAGCGCAATGTATCTTCATCTCAAAGCGATTCGATAGCTTTGAAATTAAACTTGATCGGCATATCCGAAGTAAAAGGCAACATTTCGTTTATTTTTCTATATGTGTGTAGCATGATTTATGTGGCATGTGGCAATTTGAGAAGTTTGTTATATTGTTGTTTTGTGGTGTTCGTGTAGTTTCATGTGATGATGTGATAACAAAAATTAAAATACGATTCATTCAGTCTATGTTCTCTCAAAGAACAACCCTATGTGACAGGAGTCGCCATCATGTCATGCAGGTTTACAATTGGTTCGTTTCTCGCTGACATGAAAATGATAATCTCTATAATAACCTTAACTATGGCCGATATGAACTCAAGGTTTCTTAATTTGCTTTGCGAGACCTTTGCAACTGTCAGCAAAGCCTTGTAGTATTATGTGGCCCAGTATCGATTCGAAGCGATCTACTAGATCGCCAGATGAATCTCCGGATTCATGTGGCGCGATTCAGTGGTGAGTATTCCGTAATAGTATTTATTGAATAAATTAATAATAACAATTTTCTTACCTTCCGGATTAATTCGAACCCAAATAACTAGTTTTTAAAATTATCTAAAAAATTGTAGTCTTAAAATCGAAACGGCTTTAAGTTCAAACAATTAAAACTAATAACATTTATCTAAATAAATAATATTGATTCCAGAAAATTACAAATTGTTGGAGTTATTTAAGAAATAAGAAATAGCATTAAAGCTAAATGTAGTACCTTTTAGATTTCTTTAGTATATTAATTTCGTATATTTTAACAAAAATACCGCACGTTTGGCTTTTATTTTTTACGTGTAAATCTTATAATAAAATTTGTGGTTAAAGGTATACAATTTTATATATATACCATTGCTTTCACCTCTACTGACCAATTAAATATTATCATTTAGAAACCTGGTAAGTTGGCAGAGTGAACTTGGTGTCCACAATTCCTTTAACAGCTTCGCAGAATGGGATTCTTTGTTTTCTGCCCGAAACACAGACCCCAAATCTCATACAGCAGAAATGTTATAAG
Source organism: Drosophila albomicans (assembly GCF_009650485.2). Lineage (NCBI taxonomy): Eukaryota > Metazoa > Arthropoda > Insecta > Diptera > Drosophilidae > Drosophila > Drosophila albomicans. The sequence continues at coordinate 13,181,293 of NC_047631.2, forward strand.
ATCACCTTATAATCGTATAAACATCTTTGTTATCAGCTTAGCTGCGTAGCCACTGTCTGAGTGCCGAATATCATCCGAAGAGATCAATGTAGGAAATGCTACGAGCCCGAAACCAAAAAACCACTGAAACATCTTATCAGGTGCTATTGCAGCTCCGCACAAGTTACTTAGAAGCTTCTTGTTTAAGTTCGACTTTGATGTTTCGCGACTACTCCTCAGAGGGCTGTAGGCTTTTGTCAAGAAAGCATCAATTCTTGCTAAGTTATTGAGCTCACAAGGTCAATGCTTAGTCTCCGTTGCAACTACCACTTCAACCTAAGCAAACTTGAGCCATGAGGAATATCATTTTTAAATTTTGGCGCGCATTAAATAAGTATTAAAGTAGGAAAGCATCTATCGAACAAGCACTAATGCAAAAGTCCGTGTGATCAACATACAAATTCCGTATTTGAATTAACAGAATAATTTCCTTATCACCGGGGTGAATTACTTATAGCGTATATATGTATATGTACTATATATTCGTAGAGCAGCCTGACTTGATAATTCTATTAAGTATGTGAATCAGTTATATTTTTATATTTGAATGAAACAGTCGCATAATTATTCTGAGGGTCATAAAAAAGATTCGCTAAATCGTAATGATGAATAGTAATTTCTTTGAGATTATGAATGGAAGGAGCTTATGGATCTTTATGTGTACAATTCTGATGTTTCAGTGCCTTATTTTCAACATGCGTTATAGCCAAACCAGCTGGAGATTCAATTTCCGAAGCACAAGTAGTCCAGCTAGTAGAAGATTCTTCCAATCCCAAAACGGTTTCAGAGGTAGCAGTCACTACTGAAAGCATTTTCACAACGACGGAACCCACGGCAACAACAGAAGCGGTAGTGAACAGTGAGAACGATTTGGAGAACAATAAAATCACAAATACGGATGCCAAAAACGATTTCCTCAAGTCTTATGCCACAAGATGTTGAGCTATATGAATCTCACTGTGAAGCCATGTGATGACTTCTATGAGTACGCATGTGGCAACTGGAAAAATGTGAAACCGGAAAGAGAAACGGAACGTAAGCAAAGCAATTTTATGGAAATTGTCTATACCCTGGCTGATGTAAGTGAACAGCTGCTGCTATCAGAGACACAGCTTGCAATCGACCTGGGCTATAGAAATGAGGTGAAAATTGCGCAACAATTTTATAACGCGTGCTTAAACGCTGAGCTCTTTCCGCTTCCAGCAGCTGACCCCGCTTATCTGAAGCTTATCAGGTCGATTGGTGGATTTCCCGCTATAGACGGGGAAGCATGGCAAGCCTCGAATTTCAGTTGGTTCAACATGAGCGCTCATTTGACGAACTACGGAGGTGTGGGTCTGATCTATGAAGATATTATTGGGAAGCATCCATTTCAACCGTATTTCAAGCTGCCCGAACTGGGTTTCGACTTTATCGTTCACAGCGACAACATCGCCACCAATGACACCAAAGGTTACAAGCGCAACGAGAAGCGTATGCACGAATATTTGACGGCCAATGGATTATCCGAGGAAAAGACAGCCGATGTGATAGCTGGAGTGTTTGCCTTTTGGCGTGAAGCGTTGCAGGTTGCTGATCGTTTTAATGAGAATGAAGAAAAATGTGATATACTCACCAATATCGAGGATTTGGATTGGTTTCCGGGTTGGAAAGATTACTATGAAATCGTTTGGGGCGGTGTTGAGCATTTTGGAGAAAATCCATTCCTCCACTTCTGCGACTTCTATTACTATGAGCTGGATAAAGTGTGCGACAAGCACAAAGAAGCCGTTTCCAATTATCTGGCCATGAAGCTGCTGTTTACTATGGATTCCAAACTGAAATCAACCAAATTCCAGCGCGAAAGTTGTCTACTGGAAGTGCAGTCTTCAGTGCCGTATCTGTTGGATAAACTTTACTATACGGTAAGTTCCTTTCGTTTGTATTAAATCAAGCTTTGATCAATTAAACATAAATTTATATTTTAACAGAAATATTTTACCAAAGAAACCCAATCGGATATCTTAGAGATAATGAAGGAATTGCGTGAGTTTCTGCATGAAGTTCTCAATAATGCAACATGGATCGATGAAGAGACTCGCAAGGAGGCATTGTTAAAAGAGTCAACAATGACATCACGTATGGGTTCGTTTAAGGATGAGCACCTAACGCAGCTTCTCATACGCGAAATGAACAATCTCACCTTTGTGCCAGACAGTTACACGCAAAGCATCATCAATTTAAGGAAATTCCGCAGATATATGAAGCGCTATAATTCTATACATTACAAGCAGCTGTCAAACGAAACAAAACCGTTGGAACTGTTGCTGGGTATGCAAGTGAATGCATTCTACTACATCGTGGACAATTCGATTAATGTAATGTCCGGGGTGCTACATCCGCCAGCCTATCATCATGATTGGCCCAATTCGCTAAAGTATGGGACATTTGGTTATTTGGTTGGCCACGAACTGTCTCATGCTTTCGATAGCGATGGTTCCCGCATTGATAGCAAGGGCGAAGTACGAAACTGGTGGAGCAAAATGTTCTCTGACGAGTTCAATAATCGCCGTCAATGTTTTATAGATCAATACGGCAAATATCACGTGCCTCAGATCAATCGTACTATCGACGGTGATAAAACGAAGGATGAGAATATGGCCGACATTGGTGGACTATATGAGGCAATAAATGCCTATCGTCTTCACACGAAGCATCAGAAGCAGCTCCATGAACAAGATGTGTCTTATGACATGCCAAACGAACAAATGCCTGGTATGGACTTGTCACCAGAGCAGCTCTTTTTTCTGGGTTTTGGTCAGATGTTTTGTGCCGACTACAAGGAGGAGCATTATTGGAAAGAACTGACCGATGAGCATACCATTGACAAGTTTCGTATAATTGGCGCTCTCAGTAACAGCGAGGACTTTGCCAAGGCATACAATTGTCCAGTCGGTAGCCCAATGAATCCCAACACAAAATGTCATATCTGGTGAATATTTCAGAGATTCCAAAGCAGATGCCGACATTTTACCATAAACAACATGAGTTGGTTGACTTCGGGTATTTGCAGAAAGCAAGTCTATTTAATAATGATGATTTCGAAAACGAAATTTGTGCTATGATTCTGAAATTTGGAATAAAATACTTTTTAGTTTTTAATTTAAAAGGCGTTTATTCAACAGCTAGTTGTGACAATTCAAACAAGTAAGAAAGCTACAGTCGAGTGTACTCGACTGTGAGGTACCCGCTACCCATTTTGAATAAAATACCGCATTCAAAATATTCCATAGACGGCACAATATACCAGATTGTCAGCCAAAGCAACTAAGACCCCTAGTAAGTGGGCGTTTTTGCCCATACAAAAGTATTTCTTTAATAACTTCGACGCTTGTTATTCGATTTTTTTGATTTGCGGGGGCGGAAGTGGGCGTGGAAAAAATTTGAAACAAACTTGATCTGCGTGCAAACATAACAAATGCTGTCGAAAAAAATTATAGTTCTATCTCTTATAGTCTTTGAGATCCAGTGTTTCATACGGACGGACGGACAGACACACAGGCGGACAGATGGACATGGCTAGATCTCTCGGCTGTTGACGCTGATCAAGAATATATATAGTTAACTTTGTTCTACCTGTTACATACATTTCCTGCCGGCACAAAGTTACACTATGGGTAGCGGGTATAAAGAGAAATATGTTATATTTCAAAAAATCTTATGGCACAAACAGTATTTTGATTAGATGCCGAACATTACATCAGCAAAAATTATTTAGGTTAAATATTAGGTGATCATTTTAAAATGCAGCTTAGAAAGCATATGTTCCGATAACTAATTGATCCGTGTAAAGGGTATATACGCTCACTATAGTGATTCATTGATCTACAAACGCAATGTATCTTCATCTCAAAGCGATTTGATCAGCAGAGGGCGCGGCATATCCGAAGTAAAAGCCAAAATTTCCTTTATATTTCTATATTTTGTTTATAAAAGACGATTCATTCAGTCTATGTTCTCTCAAAGCACAACCCTATGTGGGAGGAGTCGCCATCAAGTCATGCAGGTTTACAATTGGTTCGTTTCTCGCTGACATGAAAATGATAATCTCTATAATAACCTTAACTATGGCCGATATGAACTCAAGGTTTCTTAATTTGCTTTGCGAGACCTTTGCAACTGTCAGCAAAGCCTTGTAGTATTATGTGGCCCAGTATCGATTCGAAGCGATCGACTAGACATGAATCCGGAGATTCATCTGGCGCTATTCAGTGGTGAGTATTCCGTAATAGTATTTATTGAATATAATTAATAATACAAATTTTCTTACCTTCCGGATTAATTTGAACCCAAATAACTAGTTTTTAAAATTATCTAAAAAATTGTAGTTTTAAAATTAGACCGCTTTAAGTTCAAACAATTAAAACTAAGAACACTTTTCTAAAAATATAATAAATAATAATAGTTCCAGAAAATTACAAATTATTAAGAAATAAAAAATAAAAAAATTGAATGTAGTATATTAATTTTAGTATTTTAGTATCTTAATTTTAACAAAAATACCGCACCGTTTTGCTTCTATTTCTAACATGTTAATCTCATAATAGGATTTGTAGTTTTAAAGGTATACAATTTTCTCCACTTGATAATAAGAACTTTGTATTTTCTAACTCAAAGCTTTTAATGTTCTTTGAGGCACTTTATAGAAGAGAATTCTAAAATAAAATCTTGATCTAATAACATCTACATCTCATTTTTTCTACACCACCAATGGAATTTTGAGGTTTCTTCGCTGTGGTCAGGCTAAAATAAATACACCATTGCTTTCACCTCTACTGACCAATTAAATATTATCATTTAGAAACCTGGTAAGTTGGCAGAGTGAACTTGGTATCCGCAATGCCTTTAACAGCTTCGCAGAAGCTTTGAAAATGGAGGGGAATATGGGATTCTTTGTTTACTGTTTCAAACACAGACCCCAAATCTAATACAGCAGAAATGTTATAAGGTCTTCTAATAATCGAATAAACATCTTTGTTATCAGCTAAGCTGCGTAGCCACTGTCTGAGTGCCGAATATCATCCGAAGAGATCAATGTAGGAAATGCTACGAGCCCGAAACCAAAAAACCACTGAAACATCTTATCAGGTGCTATTGCAGCTCCGGATAAGTTACTTAGAAGCTTCTTGTTTAAGTTCGACTTTGACTCAGAGGGCTGTAGGCTTTTGTCAAGAAAGCATCAATTCTTGCTAAGTTATTGAGCTCACAAGGTCAATGCTTCCGTTGAAACTACCACTTCAACCTAAGCAAACTTGAGCCATGAGGAATATTATTTTTAAATTTTGGCACGCATTAAATAAGTATTAAAGTAGGAAAGCATCTATCGAACAAGCACTAATGCAAAAGTCCGTGTGATCAACATACAAATTCCGTATTTGAATTAACAGAATAATTTCCTTATCATCAGGGTGCATTACTTATAGCGTATATATGTATATGTACTATATATTCGTAGAGCAGCCTGACTTGATAATTCTATTAAGTATGTGAATCAGTTATATTTTTATATTTGAATGAAACAGTCGCATAAATATTTCGAGGGTCATAAAAAAGATTCGCTAAATCGTAATGATGATAGTAATTTCTTTGAGATTATGAATGGAAGGAGCTTATGGATCTTTATGTGTACAATTCTGATGCTCAGTGCCTTATTTTCAACATGCGTTATAGCCAAACCAGCTGGAGATTCAATTTCCGAAACACAAGTAGTCCAGCTAGTAGAAGATTCTTCCAATCCCAAAACGGTTTCAGAGGTAGCAGTCACTACTGAAAGCATTTTCCCAACGACGGAACCCACGGCAACAACAGAAGCGGTAGTGAATAGTGAGAACGATTTGGAGAACAATAAAATCACAAAAACGGATGCCAAAAATGAGTTCCTCAAATCCTATGCCACCAAGATGTTGAGCTATATGAATCTCACTGTGAAGCCATGTGATGATTTCTATGAGTACGCATGTGGCAACTGGAAAAATGTGAAACCGGAAAGGCAAACCGAAAATAAACGTAGCAATTTATTTGATAACGTTTACACTCTGGCCGATATTAGTGAACAGTTGCTGCTATCAGAGACACAGCTTGCAACCGACCTGGGCTATGGAAATGAGATGAAGATTGCACAACAATTTTATAACGCGTGCTTGAATGCTAAGCTCTATCCACTTCCAGCAGCTGATCCCGCCTATCTGAAGCTTATCAGGTCGATTGGCGGATTTCCCGCTTTAGACGGGGAAGCATGGCAAGCCTCGAATTTCAGTTGGTTTAACATGAGTGCACATTTGACGAGCTATGGTGGCATTGGTCTCATCTATGAAAAGATTACTGCGAAATACCCATTTCAACCGTACTTCAAGCTGCCCGAGCTGGGTTTCGACTTTATCGTTCACAGCGACAACATCGCCACCAATAACACCAAAGGATACAAGCGCAACGAGAAGCGCATGCACGAATATCTGACGGCCAATGGATTATCCGAGGAAAAGACAGCCGATGTGATAGCTGGAGTGTTTGCGTTTTGGCGTGAAGCACTGCAGGTTGCCGATCGTCTTACAGAAAATGAGGCTGAACGTGAAAGACTCACCGATACCGACGATTTGGATTTGTTTCCGGGTTGGAAAGATTACTATGATATCGTCTGGGGAGGAATGGAGCATTTCGGTGTTTATCCACCTGAACACTTCAGCGACTTCTATTACCATGAGCTGAATAAAGTGTGCAACGAGCACAAAGAAGCCGTTGCCAATTATCTGGCCATGAAGCTGCTGTTTACTATGGATCCCAAATTGAAATCAACCAAGTTTCAGCGCGAAAGTTGTCTACTGGAAGTGCAGTCTTCAGTGCCGTATCTGTTGGATAAACTTTACTATACGGTAAGTTCCTTTCGTTTGTATTAAATAAAGCTATTATCAATTAAACATAAATTTATATTTTAACAGAAATATTTTACCAAAGAAACCCAATCGGATATCTTAGAGATAATGAAGGAATTGCGTGAGTTTCTACATGAAGTCCTCAATAATGCAACCTGGATCGATGAAGAGACTCGCAAGGAGGCATTGTTAAAAGAGTCAAAAATAACAACTCGTATAGGTTCGTTTAAGGATGAGCACCTAACGCAACTTCTCATACGCGAAATGAACAACCTCATCTTTGTGCCAGACAGTTATACGCAAAGCATCATCAATTTAAGGAAATTCCGCAGATATATGAAGCGCTACAATTCTATACATTACAAGCAGCTGTCAAACGAAACAAAACCGTTGGAAATGTTGCTGGGTATGCAAGTGAATGCATTCTATTATCACGTAGACAATTCGATTAATGTAATGTCCGGGGTGCTACATCCGCCAGCCTATCATCATGATTGGCCCAATTCGCTAAAGTATGGGACATTCGGTTATTTGGTTGGTCACGAACTGTCTCATGGTTTCAATAGTGTTGGCTCCGTCTTTGATAGCAAAGGCGAAGTACGAAGTTGGTTTGAGGAGTTCGATAATCGCCGTCAATGTTTTATAGATCAATACAGCAAATATCACGTGCCGCAGATCAATCGTACTATCGATGGTGATAATACGAAGAATGAGAATATGGCTGATATTGGTGGACTATATAAGGCAATGAATGCTTATCGCCTTCACACAACACATCACAAGCAGCTCCATAAACGAGATGAGTCGTATGACATTACTAATGAACAAATGCCCGGCATAGACTTGGCACCAGAGCAGCTCTTCTTTTTGGGCTTTGCCCAGGTTTGGTGCTCCGAGTACAAGGAGGAGCACTATTGGGAGGAACTGACTGACGTGCATCCGGTTGATAAGTTCCGTGTGATTGGCGCTGTGAGCAACAGCGAGGACTTCGCCAAGGCATACAACTGTCCAGTCGGTAGCCCAATGAGTCCCAATAGAAAATGTCATATTTGGTAAATGTGTTTGTTTCGGTAAAATAAACTGATAATTCTTTAACTTTTTAAATCGCCTGACTAAATAATACGGTTAAGATACACAAAACAAAATTGCAATGTATTTTGATTTAAGCGATAGATTAATTTGAGAAATATATTTCAAAATCGAAAAGTTTCGCTGATTTTTTTATCAAATTTACTTCTTGACTGTCATATATCACCTTCTTATAAGTTAAAATTTTCAAAACTGAGAAATATAACGGCGACCAAACAACGTACGACTCACATTTTTTTTTTTTTAAAGCGTATAGCAAGTAATTATTTTAAACAACTCATAAAAAACTAGTTCTCAATATTAGGTTGATCATCACTCAGTGTGTTTGATGCGTTCCATCTTTTTTTTTTTAGTAATTTTCGTTTGTTGCTTTGGAAGTACATAAATATATTCAGACAAATATGTTTCGGTTTATTTTCTTTAAAATTTTAAAATACATAACTAAATTAACACCCTATTTAGACGGTATGAGCTGATTATTTCCATTTAAAATTTTGGCACTCTAAAATTATTTCAAATATCATTTCAATTCTTAAAGAATCAAAGCAAAATACAGGAAACGAATGGCTTAATGCTCTTTTTAGACCAAGTGCATTTGCTTCATTGATGCTATTCTGTGAGGAAGTGTGTACAGTGTACACCAAAACTGCATCACGCTGTTTACACTGAGCTGCATCATAGAAATTTTCTTTAAATTTAGCTTTAGGACGCATTATTCCTTAAGCGGATGTGTGTAAGAGAGGAATGAAGGTGCATCATTTTTTTCTTGGCTTAATATTTTTACTTTTGCAGCCCTAAACAGCTGTTTGAATAACGCGACTTTGGAGTAAATACTTGCATCATAGAATTGCATCATTCAAGCAGATGCACTTGGTCTAAATATGCTATAAATTGACTGCACACAGTGAAGACTAGTGTGACTAGTTTCCGTAAAAAATGTATCGGAATATCGATAATTAAAATACGATTGACCGCTAAGAATATTCTAATTTCGAAAGTTAGGCGCGTATCAATAAAGTAAGATAGGGAAGCATCCATTCAAGAGGCGCCTAGGCAAAAGGCGGTCTTAGAAAATTATAAAACGAGTGAATAAAAATTAAAAATAATTTTCTTATCAGTAGTGAGAATGACGTATAACGTACATTTATACATATGTAGTATATATACGATGAGCACTCTGGCTTGATAATTCCACTAAACTTGTGGATCAGTTGTATTTTTATATTTGAATGAAACAGTCGCATAATTGTTCCGAGGGTCAATGTTGACAATCAACTAAAAAATATATATAAATAGGATTCGCCACTTAAGTGAATTCAAATCGTAATGATGAACAGAAATATGTTTGAGATTAAGAAGGCAAGAAGCTTATCATTTGTCTTGTGTGCTGTTCTAATGCTCAGTGCCTTATTGTCAACACGCGTTGTAGCCAAGCCAGCTGGAGATTCAATTTCTGAAGCAGACGTATTCCCCGCAGTAGAAGATTCTTCCAATCCAATAACGGTTTCAGAGATAGCAGTCACTACTGAAAGCATTTCCCTAACGACGGAATCCACAGTTACCACAGAAGCAGTCGCGAGTAGTGAGAACGATTTGGATAACAATGAAATCACAAATACGGATGCCAAAACGAATTTCCTCAAGTCTTATGCCACCAAGATGTTGAGCTATATGAATCTCACCGTGAAGCCATGTGATGATTTCTATGAGTACGCATGTGGCAACTGGAAGAATGTGAAACCGGAAAGGCAAACCGAAAATAAACGTAGCAATCTGTTGGATATAGTTTACACTCTGGCCGATGTAAGTGAACAACTGCTGGTATCAGATACACAGCTTGCCACGGATCTGGGCTATGGTAATGAGATGAAGATTGCACAACAATTCTATAACGCGTGCTTGAATGCTGAGCTCTATCCACTGCCAGCAGCTGACCCCGCTTATCTGAAGCTTATCAGGTCGATTGGCGGATTTCCCGCTTTAGATGGTCAAGCATGGCAAGCCTCGAATTTCAGTTGGTTTAACATGAGTGCACATTTGACGAGCTATGGTGGCATTGGTCTCATCTATGAAAAGATTAGTCCTACCTATCCATTTCCGCCGTATTTCCAGTTGCCTGAACTCGGCTTCGACTTTATCGTTCACAGCGACAACATCGCCACCAATGACACCAAAGGATACAAGCGCAACGAGAAGCGCATGCACGAATATCTGACGGCCAATGGATTATCCGAGGAAAAGACAGCCGATGTGATAGCTGGAGTGTTTGCCTTTTGGCGTGAAGCGTTGCAGGTTGCTGATCGTTTTAAAGAGAATGATGAAAAATGTGAAGAACTTACCAATACTGAGAGCTTGAAGTTGTTTTCCGGTTGGAGAGATTACTATGATATCGTCTGGGGCGGTGCTGAGCATTTCGGTGTTTATCCACCTGAACACTTCTGCGACTTCTATTACCATGAGCTGGATAAAGTGTGTGCCAAGCACAAAGAAGCCGTTGCCAACTATCTGGCCATGAAGCTGCTGTATACTATGGATTCTAAACTGAAATCAACCAAGTTCCAGCGTGAACGCTGCCTACTAGAAGTGCAGTCCTCGGTGCCGTATCTGTTGGATAAACTTTACTATACGGTAAGTTTTTTATTTCTTTTAAATAATGCCTTTACTAATAAAGCATAAATTTATATTCGAACAGAAATATTTTACCAAAGAAACTCAATCGGATATCGTAGAGATAATTAGGGAATTACGTGAGTTTCTACACGAAGTCCTCAATAATGCAACCTGGATCGATGAAGAGACTCGCAAGGAGGCTTTGTTAAAAGAGTCAACAATGACATCTCGCATGGGTTCATTTAAAGATGAGCACCTAGCGCAGCTTCTCATACGCGAAATGAACAATCTCACCTTTGTGCCAGACAGTTATACACAAAGCATCATCAATTTGAGGAAATTCCGCAGATATATGAAGCGCTACAATTCTATACATCACAAGCAGCTGTCAAACGAAACAAAACCGTTGGAACTGTTGCTGGGTATGCAAGTGAATGCATTCTACTATAACGTAGACAATTCGATTAATGTGATGTCCGGGTTGCTACATCCGCCAGCGTATCATCATGATTGGCCCAATTCGCTGAAGTATGGCACGTTCGGTTATTTGGTTGGTCACGAACTGTCTCATGGTTTTGATAGCGTTGGTTCCCACTATGATAACAAAGGCGAGGACCGAAGCTGGTGGAGCAAAAAGTCCATTGTGGAGTTCAATAATCGCACTCAATGTTTTGTAGATCAATACGGTAAGTATAACGTGTCAGAGATCAATCGTAATATCGATGGCGATAAAACAAAGGATGAGAATATGGCCGATATTGGTGGACTATATGAGGCAATGAATGCTTATCGCCTCCACACGAAACATCTGAGGCACGAACAAGATGTGTCTTATGACATGACTAATGAACAAATGCCCGGCATGGACTTGTCACCAGAGCAGCTCTTCTTTTTGGGCTTTGCCCAGGTTTGGTGTGCCGATTACAAGGAGGAACATTATTGGGAGGAACTGACTGACGAGCATACGGTTGATAAGTACCGTGTGATTGGCGCTGTGAGCAACAGCGAGGACTTCGCCAAGGCATACAACTGTCCAGTTAGCAGTGCAATGAATCCCAATACAAAATGTCGTATCTGGTAATTGAGTGACGACGTAACGATGGCCCTGTTTTTGTTGATTTGATAAGAGCATAAAGTTCATTAATTAAATAAATATGTGAGAATGTATGAGTGTGAGCATAAATAAACTACGCATAAAATTATTTGCCGAGCAACAATGTCCGCGATAAGTTTTGAATCATTTATTCAACAACAAATAGCGTAAACAGCTAATGGATCACAGTCTCCGAAGACTTGAATGCATTGGGACTCTTATAGTTCTCAATGAGCAACGATTTATAGCGACGCAAGTGAACGCTGAGTCCCTCTTCTCGCTCAGCGGCTGACAAGATGACGACACGTGCGATAACCAAATGCGAGGGATTCGTCTGACTGAAGCCTCTGATAACATCGATTTCATCGCCAACATCTAGCTGTAGAAAATGGGTTTGAATATTAGCCATAAGCTTAATATGTTTTAGGAGTCAACTCACCTGGACGCTCTTTTTCTGAAGCTTTTTTCCATTTACACGTATTTTACTTTCATAGAAATTATGTTCTACTTTGCTGCAATTAACAAAGCATTAATTAAGTGTTCTAATAGCCTTTGACAGACGCTCACTTTCTGGCCATGCCAAGTCCTGATTTTAACAGTAAATCAGCGCGCAGCGAGTTCACTTTGGTCTTTACCACTTTGGAGTCGCGATCATCTTTAAACTCTTCATCTGCCTCATCGTCGCTGTCCAAATCGTTTGACTGTCTGGATGATTTCTTATCGTATTTCCAAGCAACTTGTGTGGTGTGTAGATGTTTCGCTGATACGCTGCCGCATGTTGCAGCTGCTTTGTTGAGTGAATTATACGATGTTGATGTTGCAACTATACGTAGTCTTGACAATAGCCGAAGACTTCGGCTGAACATGTTTTGTTGTGCGGCTTCTAAAATTATGATAACAAATACCAAATAAACTATGTACATAACCTAGAAATCGAACAGCTGATAGTATCGCGTTGCCAACCATCAGTTAGAATTATTTGTTTTGCTTTTTTTGTTTCGCTTCTTTTTAGGTTTCTTGTCAGGATTTGGACGAATCTGATGGACTGTCACTGGGCGATAAACACTCAATTCACTTGCTGGGAGAAACTCATCATCATCTGTTTCATCCAACTGCATGTGTTCAACGATTTCTTCGATGGTTTCTTTTTTGGATGAATTTGGAATTGGTTTGTCGACTTTTATGAGCTGAGTTTTCATGGCAATATTGCTGAGTGCTTTGTCCAGCTGTTGTGCTTCTACTTGTGCATCGACCAGATGCAGCTTCAAAGCACCGCCATCCATACAGGAGATGTAATCACCGCTCCACTCTTTTTCTATTTTTAAAGGTGCCGCAATTTGTGCCTCAACTTCAATAGTTTCTGCCACTTTTTCTTGAGGTTTTTTTTCCTTGCAATTGGGAAAATCTTTTGTGGCGGTGCAGGAGGCTTCTTCTTATGAGCATTCACCCATTTGCTTAGCTCCAAGCTAATGTCATCCAAATCCAAAGGCAGCACTAGAATAAGTGAACGTATGCCAAAGAGTTCTTCTGTCAGATCTTCTAGTTTGGGTTGTGCATAAATGGGCGCCGTTGGCATTTTAACCACTGCGCTCGTGGCGATTAAACGTAGCAGATGCGATGGTCGGATGCTGAGTGAAATGAAGACGCAAGAAAAACGTGCTCCGTTTATGGCTCGTAACGAACTTTCGAGTCCCAGATGAATGTGAGTCTTTGTGGCGAATGCCTTTGATGGTCCTTGGGTGCAGCTTATTGCATTTTTCATTATTTTCCGAAATGTAAGCACTTCATTTTCTGGCAGCACTGGACTGCGACATAAATAATTAATTTTTGTTTTTGTTAGTTTGAGATGCCATAAAATAGAATTCAAAGTTCGGCGCTCACCTGTGTTGCTTGTATGGATTGGCCAATATAGTGCGCAGCTTAGGCAATGTTTTTTTCTTTCCTTTTAATTCTTTTTGCTTAATGCTGGATAAACTCATTGTTAAATAAATAAACACAAATTCACGAACAAAACGTCCTCTCCATGCGAGCGGCAAACTAAAAACAACATGCAGTGTGGCCGTAGTGTGACTCTATTAATACACTACAAATGGTGCGTTAGTATATGCATCCCTGGTTTTGGTATTTTTATTTAAGTGCTGTAAAACACTATAATTATTAATTTTGGCTAGCATAGTAATAGCTACCAACAGCTGTTCTCAGTTAAATTATTATCGCACGTGTAGTTTTTGTTTTGCAAATAATTTTGTAGTAAAATGAAACCTAAGCCGCAAAAAAACCAGGGTAAAATCAATAAGAAGCAAGCAGCCAACACTGGAAAATCAAGCCAAAGGCAAAACCCCAATTTTAAGCATAAATTCAAGCCGAAAAAGGAGGCGACAGTAAGCACATACTATACATACATACGTAAGGTAAAGCAACAGGCTGGCACGGCTCAAAATTTTCTGCTTCTCTTTTAGGAAAAGAAACCCAACAAGCCGGAAATAAGAAAAATGATACGCCAGAAGAAGGCAGCGGAGGCCGAGGCGGAACGCCAAAAGATCAAGCAGGAGAAGGAGGAGCGCATTAAGGCATATAAGAAGCAGCGTCTCGAGAAAACCAAAGTGATAAGCAAACGCACCCAACGCGGGCAACCACTGATGAAAGATCGCATGCAACTTTTGCTCAAGCAGATTGAAGAAATGAAGCGACATTAAAAGAGCGAGGTGAGTCAATCAAGGCCATATACTATAGTAATTCGACATCAAATTCGACACTTTTGCGAAACTTCCGCACACGCTTCAAATTAAATTTAATGCAACCTGTAATAAATTTTCACGCCCTTTCACTTCCGGCCGTGCGCAACCCTTTGATTACGCGCTGATTCTTATTCTGTATGCTCGACATAAGTGTGTTATATGCAAATTTTGTAGTACTGCAAATTGGTTTTTTGCCAAACACTTTGGGGTCTTATCAAAGAGCATATTTTGCTTCCTGTGTGCAGCTCCTGCCGTCAACCCTTAAGGATAAACACGTCAACTAATTCCCGCGCGTATTCAAAACTGGTCGACAAACAAAGCAATTTGTTGCCATCAAAGAGTCTATTGAGTTTGCAACTTTTCACTGATACATTTTGCATAATAATAAAATTTAAGTTTTATAGCCATTTCAACCGTATCCTTGCAAACGCTTTGGCAGCATTTAAATTTTATATATATTGATAACCTCGAAAAATATCAAAGAAAAAATGTTCCTATAAGTTTTTATGGTCCTATATCACTGTAATTTTGATAACATATTTAAGCTTAAATCAATCAAAGTTTATTTCATATGCTTTATCAGCGTTTAAGCTTAAGGTGTGGTCAATTGTTTTTATTATATTTTTCGTCTAATTTCAAGGCTATCTTTAAGAAACTCAAGAAATATCCCTATGCTTCTGATTTGATAGCTTCTTAAAGCTTAAAATTGTACAATATCAATTTATTGATAAGTTTATTGATATCCACAAATATACTTGCCTATAAACCTAAAGCTTTATAATTTGTTTCTCTAGAAGTATCTATTGTATGCTCGAAGGTTCATAAAAGCAATTAATTAAATGAGCTTACACTGCAAGATTCACTGTTTTTCTTAAGGTAGCATCCTTAACTAAACCAGATTGACAATGAAGCGAATTTTTCCTCATATAAATTTCTTAACTTTTTGCTTGACATTTTATAATAATACATGTAAAGTGTTATTGGTATTTTACACGCTCTTTAAAGTTTCATATTTATTGCGTTAAACATCAAATAAACGTCCTTCCATCGACACAGTGCAATAATCGCTGTTGTTTTTGGATGGCATCCTTTAGCTAAAGCCACCCGCCCCAACCCCTTGTCATTGACAACCCCTGCACCCAGAACCGGCAAAATAACAATCAGCATGTGGTCTCATATCCGCAGCGAGCGTTCAATGCAAACAAACGCAATTTTACTTTTGTCATATTTGGGATATTGCAAAACTATTGCGTTAACCCTTTGCTGACTGACATCCTGGGTGGGTCGCGTCTCGCACATCCTTGGGGCAGCGCGATGCGATGACACAAAATCGCACTAAATCAAAAATTATACTTTATACAAATAAAAACGACGGCGTCGTCGTCGTCGTCGTCCTCGACGTTGCACGCAAAACAGCGGAAGTCCTCGCTATAGACCCTGTGGCCATAAATCTCATATAGTTAAATATTGAATTACGTAGGATGTAGGACGCAGAGAAAAGGGTTTTTCGTATTTTCAATTTTGTGGGTCAAAAGGATGCTCATACATATGTTCATACGATGCGAATTCCCTTCTCCTCGAGAGTTTTCTATTCCGTTATTCCCAGTATGTGTGACATTTTTGGCCTGCGTTTGTTTTGTTCCATCTATTTAACAAAAAAAATCTGAAGTTATGAGTACTTTTGTGCCACGGGAGGGTTTCGAAGCGCCGTTTATATGTCGATAATGAATAGTTATGGTTATTTAACGCCGAGGGGCGAATCCTGCATTAAGGATGCTCGAGGCATTCACTTGAATGTTTTGTTTAGGTCGCTTATAATGCAATTTATGCATGTTTATATTAGTCGCATTCATTGTGAGCACTCAATGGGTTAACACACTTATCATCAGATTCGCGTTTCACTGATCACAGAATTATGCGAAGACGGGGGTTTACTTTCTTCCATTGTGTTATTGCTGAGCACGTTCGACGTAATTCCCAACAGTTGATAACAGTTGCTCTATGAGGTCATCACATTTCAATAAAATCTTCGGGGCTTTAGAATATTTAAGAGCATCACATTGAAGCAGCATGATTCAGTCTGTTTGGTGATTTTGTTTAAACAATTTGATCATTTAAATTCAATTTCAATGAAATACTTCAAGTTCGAGTGGCTTTTGATGATCGCCTTTTTGCTGTGCATTGGCGATATTTTGGCAGCACCGAAGCGCAAGTCAAAGCCCAAACCCAAATTTCCCATAAAGTTGCCAAAAATTAACATAAATATTCATCATAATAGTAAGTTTGATTTTGGATTCTAAATTTTCAACTATATTTAATAAGAATTTCTATTTATATTTACAGATATTCACATTGGTTGAAGGGCAGCTCGTTCTACAAACTAGACATAAAGTATTTGGAATAAGTTTCACTTAAGATATTTATAGCTTCATCCCTCTATGTTGGGAGGTTTTAAGTATATATAAACAAAAGAAGCGGAGTTTAATGAGTGCAGAACTGGGCATTCAGATAAATCTCTAGACCCATTTCATAATAAAGTTATGTTTATCTTCTGCAAATATTTTGCCCAGTCTATTCAAATTGGCGGCATAACTTACCGGCTTTTTGTATCTTGTTAACGACTTGGGCGATGCTAATTAAATTCCTGCAATTACAAAATAAAAACAAACAAGACGCAAGCTTGAGCTTTCGCTTTTCGTTTTCGCTTTCAGCTGCCAATGCAGATAAAAAATCTGGCCCCAAATTAACACCCAGGGCGGAGGAGTTTTTGGATTTCGACGAACCGTGAATTGTTTTGCCAAACAATTCCGCAGGACGAAGTTTCCTCGCATAGTCCTCACATAAATTCCGGTCTGCAAGGAAGTCGCATTTCGAATTGGCTGCGTTATCTTGGCTAAAATATTAACGATTTAAGCTTAATTACAAATGGGTGGCGACGTTGCCCGCTCGCAAATTAACTGCTAGCCGCCCAGGGAGGAGAGACGCAAATGGAGACTCTGGGGGAGTCTGGAGTAAGTCAGTTCGCCAGCCATTAGGGTAATTATTTACAACAATTTCAAAATTTAACACATGAACACACACACAATAAAATGGCGGACCGCAACAACAAAATGTTTTGCATGCACTTTTCCATGTACTTTTTCCAGAGTGTAGTAGCTCATAAATAATGGGAGGTCGGGCTGTAAATCAAGCCGAAAAAGGCGTTCCCTCAATGTGCATGTAAATTTACAAATTTTTGAACAATTTGCAACACTTTTTGGCGAACACGCGACCAAGCGAATAAAAAGCGAGCAGAGCAACCCCTTTGCGCCCGATGTGCGCATAAATTTCAATTAAAATTGAAAAGCCATGAAAAATGAAAACCCCCGAATGACAAAAAGTTGGGTCACTTTCGAGTTGCCCCATGTGGCTGGTTTTTCGATTTTAATTGCATGCAGCAGGTGCAGGCAAGCATGAAAGTGGCTTCAACGGTCTATGGGGCGTGGCACATATTCGAAAGTATTTTTTAATTACCAAACAATTTCGAGTATTTCACAATAATTGTCAAATTGGTCAAACTGTTTAAAGTGTGCAAGCAAAGGGTAAAATCAAGGGGGGAAGGGTCAAGCAAGTGTTAATTTATGCAAATGAAAGTGAGCGGCAAATTGAAATTGATGGCAGCATATTTCACACTTCACTGGAGACCGAGCGAATCCATCAAAAATAGTGCGATAGTCATCGGACAGCAGGACCAGTGGAAACTATAAGCTGACACTAAAACCATTGAGGCACTTGAGCTTGGCAACAAAGCAGCGCACATGGCATCATGCTTAGGGGTTGATCCGATTGGCGATGCTCTTTAACTTTGCTTTGCCGTGACACGTGGCGCTTCCTTTTTCACACGCCAGGCAAAAGTACAGTCGACGCCTGGCTCGCTTGTTGGCAAGTGTACCACTAGTGTCATCATTATATAACCTCACAAAACAACATAACACAACACAACACCACATAATTCACTTCCGGTGCGTAGAGTTGTCATCCCTTGTGCTCGTTCGTGTGTTGTTTAAAGTCGCATAACTCAAAAATTAAAGTGACCATGCGACAATTTTCAATTTTGAACATTGTCCATAAATCAAATTGCGTTTACGAGTAGCCGCAGGACATCATGCGATGTCAGGACATGTCCAAAAATTACTTCGAGGGGTGTCTCGAGTTCAAAGCGCACAACTGCTTACACTCTTTTGATGAGTTTATTGAAAAATTGCGTGACATTTTTTTTTTTTTTTGTTTTGGGTGGTTTTTGAGCCTTTTTCTTAGGCTGTCAACACTTCGTCCAGCCATGTGTGACAGTTATGAGCATTTCCAAATTCAATTTAATCAAAGTTTTTTTCGGGGGCATCGTCAAGTGGCAAAAAAACAAACAAATAATCGCATTAGGCCTGCCTCAGAGAAGCACAGAAAGAGACAATGCAATTGTTGTCTACGGATTTGTGGCATGTGTCAAAAATTTCAAGACACATGTGTCCATGTGGACTATTCCTATGATTAGCAAGCACTAACGATGATGCTTGCGAAATTCAATTTTTAAATTGGCCCAGCATTGTTGTCCTCCTCCCAATGTTTGGGCCATAAATCTGTAAGAAGTCTTAACATGTCAGCGCCACTTATTTGCTTATTTCTAAACATGGTCGGACTTTATTCAAATGCCAAGCTCTCTTCCATTGAAGAACATGCAACAGGAAACGGGAAATGGCAACTGGGGGACATCTTTTGGCTTTCTCCTTTTGACTTGGCTACAAATTCCTTTGGCAAATCCAGCACAAAGCCGGTGACTTTGATTTATAACAGCGGGGCGTGGTATTTTTAATTTACAAACCAAGGCAATCCAGTGTCCTGTGCAACCCTTTTCCCTCCTGCCTACTGCTTTCTGTCGTCTGTCTGCATAATTATCTGTGTGTCTGTGGCAGGGGCGTGCGTCTTGTCCTCGACTTGCCACGCAAATTTATGGCCAAGAAACATCTCATTTAAATGGCATGCGTCTTAAGAATTCTGCCCACTTTCACTTTGTTTAATGAGTTTTTCTCTATAATTGCCAGCATTTGTAACTGCTTTATAATGCTGTCCAGTGGTCAGTTTGATTAATTTGCGGCTCTAGAGAACATCGATTTGATTGTCCCAACTACAAATCTGCTTCCAAAGTCAAACAAATGATGACTGCATCAAATATCCCGGAGAGTGGAGAGGGAGATGCCACTTGAATGTCGTCAACATGACAATAACTTTCAGTAGTAATTTCTGTAAAATTCTACGACTTCGTAACTAATTAGCGCAAACCATAAAAACAATGAGCGTTGCGGGCGCGAGACGCGAGACCACAAAACTGTCGCGCAACCCTCAGGGCAAGGATCAGAGGACGAGGGCTGCCGTCGTGCACCCTTACCGCAGTTGCTAATGAACTTTGACGTGATGTGCGATGACGCTGACGCTGAAGCGCACAGGACGATGACGACGACTACGATGATGATGATGATGGCAAAGGATGCGGCGTCAGTCAATGTCAACAAGTGAAAGTCAGCCAGCCGCCGAAGGGAGAGGGGATAACTTTGAAGCGATGTCGTTAAAAGAGCATAAAATGCATTAAAATTAAAAACGTGTTAAAATGCTCAAAAATAACTTGTTGTCCTTAAGATTTTAATGAGCTCTTAATGAAGCGCCACAAAAGTCACAGAACACCAGCTTCAAGCTTCATAGGTCACGCGTCGTACAGTCGAATAATTTGCGCCTCATTTGTTGTGGCGTCTCTCGCCTTGTTGCGTAGTTTAAAAAATCGTAAATTATAAACAAATTTTTAATAATGAAAAAAACGCAGAAAACACAGAGTTGGGCATATGCTGTCTGTGACTTTTGTTGCTGCCCATAAATTATGTAAATTTCCTTCAAAAATTAATAAAAAAAAGCGCAGAAAATAGGAAAATAATAATATGAAACCAATGGTGAAATGTGCCTCTAATAAGGTCTAAGGGCAAATGGTCACACACACAACAACAGCGGGTAGTCTGCACTTTAGGGGGCGTGGCCGAAACGCCTGTGCTCTTTTTTTGTAACCTGAAAAATATGGCTTTATTTCACATTTTGTAATTTGTTTTTTTTTTTTTTGGGTTGTAAAATGCGTTGAAATATGAGTAAAAAATTGCCACATTTTCCAGGGGCCGGCAAATGGATTTTCTAAACACAGTTTTTTATATTAGATTTTTCTGTCCAGGGGGTTGATCAGGCGTAAATCGTGGGAATGGGCAATCGGAAAGTTAAAATTCACTCGACTGTTTCAAAGTGAGCAGACAACCTGCAAGCTTCCCTAATCACACATACCGTAATCATAGCCAAGCTAAATACATTCTTTTTGCGGGATCCGAGAGTATCCAAACATAAATTAAACATCAGACATATGCAAAGGCGTAACAACGACAACGCAGGTAAAATTTATTGGACGAAAAAAAGTGCGCAAAGAAACTTGACAAAAATCTACACTGTGCAGCACGAACAAAATTTATTTTAAAATACTATTCATTTCTGTCTTAATTACTTTTTGTCTTAACTTAACTTAATTATAAGTGAGATATTGTATTTTAAATGTTGCGAAACTTATATTTCATTTGACGGTCTTTTGATATTATAAAAGTATGGATATGTAATATAATGAATTGATATTATTACATATAATATTGACATTTTTTAAAGAAAAAAATATATTAGTGTAAATACATTCCTTATTCCAAGATAGAATTTCAAAAACCTTTGTAATAACAATTAGAAATGGAAAAAATTAATTTAAAATATAAAAAATCTTATTTATATACAAGTTTTTTGTTCAGAGATTTCATTTACATATTAAATAAAAAAAGGTATTTCAATAATTTAAAAACATTTTAAGCTTGACAAAAATGTTTTCTGAATTTATGCAGATTCTACCAGAAATTCATTTGTCGCCAGCGCGTTGCACAGTGTAATTAGGATAGGGCTGCTTGTGTGGCAAAGACACGCAGCGGTAAAAGCCACTTGCAACTCGTTTTGTGGCGGCGCTTAATTTTTAATGCCAGGCCGTGAAAATTTATTGTAGCGCCACAAATTTGAGTTAATCTCTGTGTTGCCAAAGGACTTAAAAGCGGCAGCTACGCACGGCTGATGATGTTGCAAGTTTATCGGGTGGTTTTCCTATGTCTCTAATGGAATGAGAGGGCTTCGAAGTTAAGTTTGCTCCGGTTGAGACTGTACTCACTGATTGGCGTACAGGACGTGTCGCGTTGTCTGTTTAAAGTCCCAGATGAAATCGACGCTGATTTGATGCCACTTGCCACTTGCTGCTTGCTATTACAGCTGGCAAGTCAAAGGATTTGTCCAAGGGGCCAGAGGTGTGATAAGTGCTTTTCTATGCGTCGCATTGCTTTGTTATGTCTGCCACTGAGACGGCATTCCGTTGAGACATGCTTCAATTTGGTCATCAATCAATTGGCAAACTAACGAGCCGCATTTCGATGCCATGTATGTGTGTGGCATGCCTCACACATCAGCATCCTGCATGTCCTGCCGCACACAAAAAACCGAGCACGTAATTTCGCTTAGCCGTGCTGAGCTTTTCAACTTTTCAGCATTGACCATGAGCGATTGGATGACTGGAGAGAGTTGAGAGCCAAATTGAAAGTGAAATTGAAATTGAAGTTTAGTCAAAAGGGGTGAAGGGTTTATTTGGCCGCTATAAATTACACAGCCACGCCCATAGGAAAGGCTTAACGGCACCATAAATATTTATTAATGAAATTAACGGCACCGTTGCCTGAGACAACGCACAAAATTCAAATATCAACGCGAGCTCGTTCAAATAATTAAAATTCATGTTCTCGCTTCGAGAATTTCTACAGTTGGGGGTCGCATCTGCTGGGGAAAGGCGATGGGAGTTGGGTGGGGTTGGGCTGGATGAAGCTATGATCGCTCTTTGGAAAAAGCTGATGATAACGCAATTTTCAAACGCCATAAGGCCATTAAAAGATGGAGATGCAGATGGAGTTGGAGTTTGTGGAGCCCGCTCCAAAACTCATGCTGAGGCTACGGCATCTGGCGTGGATTCAATGAACGCACAAGTACTAAATATGAGTTGGCGAGGGCAGTTAAAGAAGTTGAAATTAAGGGGTTTAATTGTGTAGAATAAGTTTAGTTTTCTTCAAAATATTGCAAAGAATCAACTATTCTTTAGAAAGTAAAGAATTCGATTCAGATCATTGCAAATATTCAACTATTCTTTAAGAAGTAAGGAATTTGATAAAGACCAGCAAATTCCGATTCTATTACATATTCCTTTAAAGCGATTATTTAAATGCATTCAGCGACTTACATTATTGCGTTTTATATCCTAGAATTTATTTTAAGGTTACAAAAAAAAGGTAATTATTGTTATAGAATTACCTTTCGTTGGAGTTTGTGAAAAAAATAAACCAAATAAATACTATTATAAAATCATAAATTCTTGAACTTCAACTTGACAATATTATTTATAAAATATTTTTGAATTTACTTGGAGAAATCTTGATCAGAATCACAAAAAATAAAGCTTTATATATTGAACACATATATGACATATTTTCTCGAAATTTCGAACTTAAACATAGCTTTACTATCAGCAAGCATTGCTTATTCTATTTTAAAATAGAATATTCGATGTTTAGCTTTGTTTGATTAATGTCATGCATCCATTATTAAATTGAATATTCTGGATTACATTTTTAAATGTCTTTCATAGCCTTTAAAGTCTTTTCTTTTAACAGCAACTTTGTTGGCTACCCCCGTGCCCACATATGGCTTTAAAGGGTTTCAACTTGAACTGCAGCCCATTTGCATATGTCTACACATAATTTACAAAATTATAAAATTATAACCATAATAATTACGGCCATGAGGCGTTGGAGGAAACGTGTCGCTCCCGCTGTCTCTGTTGCTGTGGCTAACCAAAATGGCGGCTGACACAACAGTAAATGTATGTGTGTATGTTGGGGGGCGTGGTCATGTGCCATCGTATGTGGTTAAGTGGTTTTCCAGGTTTCCCAATGGGTAACTCGCGCTGAAAACTGAAAGTGGCGCCCATTTTAATGAGCAGCAAATTCAATTTAACCATTGTTCATTTGCAATTCATGTATTTTCATTTCAATTTCCATTGCAATTGTCTTGGCCCCGACGCTGTTTAACTTCAATCCCAAGGGGCGAGCTTGACAGGGGGAGGAATGGAGAAAACGGGAGCATTTCATATGCGGCGCATTCAATTAAATTGGCATAAATTATACGCTTTGTGCGCAGATCAAAAAAGTTCTTCTACCTACTGCGGAAAACTACTGGGCATCGAGCGGAGCATAAATCAACCGCTTTTGACAGCTTCAAATGCAAATCAAATGTAAAGGAAACAATTCAAAAACATAAACTTGTCGACCAGCCAACAACACGGGAATTTCGGGTCGAGTTGTTCCCCAAGAGAACAAAATAATTGGAGGGGGGAGGTAGAGAAAGTCCTTGCCACATTGGGCACGCTCTGACTTTCAAACAGCTCGGCAGCTGCGGATTAGCGACGGCGTTTACATGTTAACACTCCACTCCACTCCATTCCACTCCACTCCAGTTTAATTCATAGCGACGCCAGACCAAAAGATATTACATTTCAAAGCAATAAAACGCGTTGCCCTTCCAACGATTTGTAGCGTGTCCAGCACAACATTGCTTCTTATCTTTTATTCTCGTATTTTTTCTCCTCATTTTAGCCACGTTTCTGTAGATTTTTTGTGGTAATGAGGTGCTAATGCTCTGTGCGTTTTTTCCTAGCGATTTATTGACCTTCTAATTGTGTTGCCTGCTTTTAGGCGCCTGCATGGAATATCTGATTATTGCAACAGCTGCCCAAGTCTTGAGTGCGTAAATCAATTTTATGACTTTTTAATGAAAACTTCGATAAACAGTTGAAGCCCTTGCTATATCTGTGTTATGCGCATGTATTTTGTAAATTTATAACTATTACTTACACACGATTAAATAATTTTGAGCTGTGATCAATCGTTGTTCTGTCCCTCTAAGATTGATAAACTTTTGTGCTATTGCAACGCAAATTGCAATCATTTGTTAAGCATAAACCCTTTGCGAACAAAGCAAACAAGGGTGCTGTGAATCTCTCTCCTTTCTTGCCTAATGAGCTGGCCATAAATGGAAATGTCGTTTTTGGGGCCATAAAAATATTGAAGCTGCACTCGGACTTCTTCTTGGCTCGTCTTGATAAATGACCAAACAAATGCTCAAAGGTGGTTGGGAGGGCGTGACGAAAATCCAATCAAGTTGTATAAATATTCAGCCGGAGCACAGACTGGACAAGTGTCCATTGTCCATTGTCCCAATAACAAAACTAATATAGAAATTAGGTGTGTAATGTGCTGAGCGAGCTATAAATATTTCTTCTCTATTTTTTCTGCCTTGACAAAATATTTGCAAAATGCCAGCGAGTTAGGGTAGTTCCACTTTCTATGTGGATCTTTCGAGGGTGTCTATATCAAGTGTTTGCCACATCTGACATTTGTCATCATGATTCGGCCATAAATACAAACTGCGCATTCATAAATAAGCATTCATCCAAGCGATAGACTTATATGAAAGTTTTCCTAGTGTTTCCCCAAGTTTTTCGCTTATGCAGCAAGTTACGCTACTTAACAGATATTTTTCCGTTTTGCTGAGCAATTTCATTCCTGACTCGCCAAATGTCGAAAGTTGCAAATTTGCTGCAATTCTTTTCTCTGGATGCTTGATTTTTCAGGGATTTTCAATTATCATTTTACTATACATAGAAAGCAAAAAAAATAGAAGCTTATTAACATCTTTGCTGAGATTGATACTTTGTAAAATTATGCGAGAAATTTAATAACAAAATTATGATTTTAATATTATTATTATTCGCTTATATTGATGGTTTGTATCTATAGATTTACAAAAATATGCAAGAATTTGAATTCTTTTATTAATGTAAATGAAATATAATTTCGATAAAATTTATGAATTTTAAAATTGGAAATATGTAAGAAATCAAATAATGTTTTGACATTATTGGGAAGCAAAAGTCTTTTTCAAAACGACATAAAATGTAATATAAATCTTTTTCACATTTCTATTTGAAAGATTCAGACATACAAATGATTAAAATATGACTAAATTGCTTCCTCAAAGCTATTTATTCTTCGGCGAATTGAAAAATATCTTAAACAAATCTTATACAGATATAATGATAGTTTACTCTATATAGTTTACCTTTCAAAACAACTATTTTCTGTGTTCTTTAATAATATTAAAGTAATGTTAACAATCTCTTTGAAATAAAACTTCTCTTTCATCAAATGCAGATTCAACGCTTGTTAAATCTATATTGATTATTATCATAACTTTCAATTTTACAACAATTTGCTTTGTTCTTGAAAATTATTGAAGCAACAAAGTGTTCGTAATAAATTCTTATCGTCTATCAAATTCAGACACAATGCTTGTCAAATGTGGTTTGAATCGAACACTTAAATCACCTGCAAAGGCAAATTGTTATCAAAAGTGAGCAATGTCTTTGCTTATCGTTTGTTGTCCTGTCGTCTACTCCTTTCGCTGCCTCTGGGCAGGAATTCTAATTTAAATTTTATTATGGAGTTGGAGTGTCTGGCTTTGATGTGTGTAGCGTTGGCATATCAAATGTGAAACTATCGATAATGATGTTAATGCATTGCACATGAGCAAACAAACGTGATGAGAGGCATCGGTGAGGGGTGGGGAACGGGGTCGGAGTCGGAGTCGGGGTAAGCATAAGTACGTTGGCAACCACTTAGAGGCCAAACTCAAGCGACAGCCGCAATTTCAACTTCAACTTCAGCTTTCAGCTTCAGCTCCACAGAACTTAATTAAGGACGGTTGAGGCGGTGCCTCATATTTGTCAATGGCAACCAAGCAGCCGCAAAAGGCAAACAATCATGGGTAACACACACACACTAACACATGCACACATCAATCGCCTGTCGTCTGCAAGGATGCGTGTGTGTGTGGCAACCCTTTAGCTGGTGCTTGCAGGATTTCATCACTCAGCCGCCTGGTGACGTGAAACTATTTTAATGTGTTGCAATTAAATTAACATAAATTTCGAGACCAGTTAACGCAGCGAGCGCAGCCTTAGAAGTTTGTAATCCTTCTGGCCGTCTGTTTGATTTTGATGGCACACACGTTTCTGTTTTCTGTTGTTTTTTAGCCCAAAAAAAGGGTAGAAGGAGGTCCTTTGGCCTTTTGTGTTGACGCATCGCATGCAAATCGCACCCAAGGCCCAAGTTGATTGACGCCACACGACGCGTTAATAACTTTAGCAACGCCCTTGTCCTGCGGCACACTTTGATGACGATGACGATGAAGAACACGCCACGGCTCGATAATGATATTTTTGGTGATGATGATGATGTTGCACTATCTGCAACTAACTAGAACTATGCTGTAGATAATTATAGTGTACGCTGTGTGTGTGCGTCGTCGTTGTCGTCGTCAGTCGCTGTTTGTTTTAAATCGAGCTCTCCTCTATTTGTTTATTATTTAGCGCCAACCCATTTCTGGTCCCAAACTCTGTGTTGTGCCTGTCTGCTTGTCGCTTATCCTTCGTGTCACGCAACCCAATTATTTTGTACAAACATGTAACTGTTAATTGGCAGCTTGTCTCTTGGGTGCGACATCTCCTACTCTCTATCGTTGTGTTTAGCTAGTTTTGGCCCCAAGCCATGAGCTGAGATTGCTTTGGCTGAAGGGATTAAACTTAGTTCTCCAAACTTGCATTGAACAATGAATTCCTTACAAAAGAAAATGATGTATTATTATTGTAAATGGTGGGAGTTCGTAAAGGGTTTCGACGGCCAACTAACCATAAACAAATAAAAGCAATTATGCTTAGTATTCGATTGAGTTCTTCATATTAACAAATCAAATTTACATAAGAGAAATCGATTGGAGGTAGCGCAATCCAATCTAGCGTCGTAGTTCATTGCAAACCCATATATCAAACATGCAAATTCTAAAGGCTACAGATACATTTGTATCTGTCGAATGTATCTCGCATTTGTATTTGCATCTTCATCACGTTGCGCTGAGATGCTCGAAAGTGATTCAAATTGTAATTACGAATAGATACGCTACTTGCTTGGCTGCTCCCAAAGCAATTCGCCTGTCATAGCATAAAAATGTTAAACTATCAGATACGCGTACTTACCAGATACTTGTATCTTGTAGTTGTAGCTGTATCTATGCGTATGTGTAAGCACATACTTGGCTGCATATGATTTATGATGCAGACAGTCGAATGCGACGCACTACGCGCTGTTTTGGCCCAAAAAGATTTACGACTACTTCACTTGCAGCACAAACACAAATACACACACACACGCTCATACAATGAGTATGCAAAAAGTGCGCAGTGGCAAACAGGGGGAAAAACTGAAAGCCGTGATAAAGCAGCAAACACTCGGTGCTAAGCTTAGCGTGTCGCACAGACACAAAACCACACACAAACACACACTCGACACACACACATATGAGATGTGCTTAAAACTTTGACACGAGTCACGAGCAACTTTAAAGCCAATTACAAGACATCAGCATGCTCTAATCCTGTGCAATTTTCATGGCGATTTTCTGCGCTGTTGAGCATGCAATGCGTCTACTCTTTGTAAGGACAAAACACAAAACACAGTCCTTATGCAAAGCGAGCTGCTCTTTAAGCATTTATGGCGATAACAAAACGAAGACTGTGAAAGAAATGGCCAAACGGACATCAATTGTTTGGTCTAATTGCCGCTGGCCAAGATAAGCTTTCACTACTAATGCACTTGCCACATCGAACTTCGCATTTAATTTGCGTCCATTAAGCGCTATCGCAAATTGGGCAAAAGTCAAAGATTCAAGAGAGACATCAGTTGAACCCTTAGCTTATATCCTGCTCCATGCATCCTGTTGTCAAATGCCATAAAAATCATAAAACTATTCAGTCGTGTTGGGGGAGAGAGAGAGAGAGAGAGTTGGGCAAATGCTTCTTTGTCTGGCGTCGCTAATAGAGTTTCGCAGCGCGTTGCCAATTTCACTTTTCCGCTGCCAGTTTCGCTTTAAGGAAATCATTTTTATTATATCGAAGCTTTTGTAGTTTCCGTTTGCTTTGTTTAGTTGTTGTGCTGCTGCCAGACATGCTGTCTGTAGTCGTCTTATCCTGAGTATCCTGAGATGTATCCTTAAGTGCAGCCTTGTCCATTTGCTTTGACTTTTTGCGAATTTTCGCCGAAAGCAACGAGTTGTAACGAGTTTCTCTTGCATCCTTGGACAGACGCACTGCAAGATATCCGATATCCGCCATTTGAAGAGATTAGTGTCGAGTGCGCTTTGATGGCTTCATTGTCCTCCAATTTAATGATACTACAACAGAAAAAACGAATTTGTTCCCCATTCCAGAATAATAATCAAATAAAATACGAAGTAGCTGTTGCCGTGAGCCACAAATTAGCATTCCGCCCAAAACATTTTGAGGCAGTTTCATGCACCACTTGAAAATGTCACAACAAGCAAACACAAGACCCCTCGCAACTTGATTGTAATGAGAGAATGCGACGCGCTAATAACTCAGACCAGAATAAATGGGGAAAATCAAATGAAAACAAGTGAAAAGTTAGCCATAAACAACGAGCAGGCATGTTGCCTGCAACAACAAATTTAAAAAAACTCAAGAGACTCGAACGGTAACTGGGCAGCAAGGGAAAGGGCGGAGCACCCTTCGGACAGTGCTCGCATTTTTAAGTAGACGAGTAATTACACGTTTAATTGCGATGGGCCACGGCTCGACGGCGCCCAAAAATATGCTACGAAAAGTGAAGAAAACGAAGCAAGAAAAAAAAAACGAAAAGTAAAATGTACTTGAAATTCAGACATGGAAATTAATGAAAACTGTTGAAGAAATTATGCAAATTTCTTTCTGTTTTCTTCTGTTTTTTTTTTCTTTCGTTTTTTCGTTTTTTTTTTGCAAAGGGGTCGCGGCAATCCGTATCCGTATCCGCATTTGCATCCGGGTCTATTTCCTGTGTTTTGTCCAGCATCTCATTACGTGTGCTGCCTGCAAAAGCAGCGAAAAGAAGTGAAAGTAAATGGAAAAGCGAAAAGTGTAAGTGAAAGTTCGATTTGTGCAACAACAAATTCACTTAGCTATGCGGAGTGTCCCCATCTTCATTCTCAGCCATTACCGCCTTGATGTACGCACATTTTTGGTTCCATTTATTAGATTTGTTTCAATTTCCCTCCCCTCCCATCATTCTTCACTCAACCTGGGAGCAAACTCAACCCAGCTAGGGGTTGTTTCCCTCCCTCTCTATCAAATTGTTTTATTATTTTTTTAACGCGCATTTGCCTGAATTAGTAATTAGCATTCGCAGGGGGAGATGTCTGAGTAGCGGGTTTTGTTGTTTTTTCATCCTTCATCCTTATTTTGTATTTTTCCTTCTACTACTGTTGTACAGACTGCATAAGTCTAGCATTTTTTCTGCGTTTGTAGAGTAAAGAATCAATTAGAATTTGCTCTTAAATAAAGGGATAAACTATTCTGTTCTTGATTGAACTGTTGTTTTATATGTTGATGTTATGTTAATTATTACTTAATCCATACTATTAATTTTAATTTTTATTCCCATCGAACAAGTTCTACAAAGCGTTGACTACTTTTAGGACTAAAAGCTGAATGTCTGCAGTGAACGAAGTAATTTTGCCATAAACATAAGTAGAGAAACAGTAAGCCATATTTAATATAGAAACTTAGTCTATTTAGTTCAATAACAAATTAAAAGACAAATCAATTTGCTGCACAATGATGACTTTAAAATATTTTTTTATTATCTTTACTTTACAGCGAATTCTATAGCCACGCTTCACCTTAAGTCTACCCCGCAATTGAGTTGTGTTCTCTAATTAATAAAAATGTTCTTACGCTCGTTGCACTTGATCCGCTGCCCATTCCAATTCAGGATATTCCAACGCAGCTGACCGATTTGTTTGCCAAGTATTTTAATTATGAATGCGGTGCGTTGTAATGACTTTGTATCTTTAGCTAAGCCCTAAAGGCATTTGGACTCGGTTCAGCTGGGGAGTTTCTCACGTATTGTTTTGATTGTAGACAAGAAAAATGAAGAGTCGACTTATCAATCGACGCACAGCAGCCTCTTCAAGGATTAAATGATTAATAAAAATTATTATGGTTTGGTGCGATGCGAATTTGTTGCTGCATTTATTTGACAGTCATTGCTACAATTTGAACAATTGCGTACTAAAATATTGAAAAGGCCATAAGTCACGCACAGTTCCCCTCTAACTGTGGCATAAAAATTCAAATTATAACATAAAAATGCAGTTGCCACATGAGTCAAACGTACGTACTTTTTATGACGCAAGATGCGCGTGTCGTGGCAGCACATCAAATTGTATAATATTAATTTCTAATTGCATAAATTTGCCAGAGTTCGCCTCGTTATACTGAAATGTACTATGTACCATAATGCTTCTCCGTCTGTCTGTTCTTTTGTCGCCGACATAAACTGGCAATCATAAAAATTAAAGCGCTCCAAGGTGTTTGCCCTCGTCGTGAATCAGGATTCCTAAAGCCACATCTTTACCTTAGCTTCTTGTTTGTTGGTTGGTCTGGCCTCGTGTCAGCCATGTTTTTATTTGGCCGTCGCAATGCCACACAAATAAAAACAACCATCAAATGTCGAGTTAAAATGTTTTATTATTTGACTTAATGCTCGACGACCTACCAGAGACAATTGCCGAATGGTTTATTATTTTTTCTTTAGCTCTGCCTCACGCCGATAGCCTGCCGCTTACAGATGTTTGATGTCTTTGCAATATAAACATTGTCTTTCGGGCATCCTGCGGGCATTCTTAACGGCGCAATATCTCTCAAAATGTTATTAAAATCGCATCGCAGGCGTGCCGATAAGCGGCTCCGTCGGATTTATGTTACGTTTTCCAATTCGCATTATTTTGATTTGCTGCGGTTCACTGATCAGCTAAGAATTCAATCCAATGTACAGTAGTCTATCCAAAGTCAAATTAGACACGCTTTTTGATTACCTATATAATCTTAACTAATGACTTGATAGTGCAGATGAAATTAAAATATATTTGTCGCTCAGTTACATATTCTTATTTATATATGTATATACTCTATAGGTTTTTATATATTTGCATTTACAGTTACACCTACTTTTTTTCTCTATTTCAAATATAAAGGGTAGAATTTAAACAACTGTGAATACTTATTATTAGCCCAAAAATGAAATATTCGTTATGAAATAAATGTATGCTTTGTTTATTATGATATACTCATACTTTTATAAAACCAATTTGTATTGAGCTTCCATTAGTGTTGCTGCTCATTCTTGAATATCACCGGGGGCCTGGTCCGCCTCAAATGTAAAACTTGCCACTGCAGCTCCAATCATGAAAAGTAGTGCCCAAGAGAAGTTCATTTTGCTGAATATACAAAAGCCGCGATATCGCGTATCTTATATACTTTCTTGCTGCTTAACGCATTAAATTATGAATTAGAAGTGGTTAATGATATACTTCACAGTATAATATATTAATTTTCTAGGTATAGTATATCGAATGCAACTTTATTGATTATATAAGTTTGTAATTTTCTTGTAAACAATTTTGAACAGTATTGATTATTGTAGTTTGAATATTTATATGACTGGAAAATATATATACATGGATAAAGTTAAAAAAATAAGAGCGCCATACATTTTAAAATTCAAAATATTTTGAGCATAGGGCACCTTGTAAAGGAAAACCCAAATTCTAGATTCATCCTTGTATTTAAACATTTCAGAAACAGTTAACAGAAAACAGTTAGACAATAACTATATGCTGTTAATCATTATTGAAATACTATTGAAACACATTCTGCATTTGAATTATTCCAAAAGTTATATTTTGTATATCAATATACTTTTGCGTTTAAAATATACCTTAGAGTGCAAAACATACCAATTTGTAAACCAAAGCAACTAACTTTTTAAACTATCGCATTATTTTCATGATTAATAAAGTTTTTATTATAAGTACTAAAAATCTACTCTATCTTTAAAATTACGCAGGGTTATCGGTTAGTGGACGTGATAAAAATCTAAAGTAAACTTCATATGCGTAATAAAAAAAAAAAAAATCTGTATGATCTGTTTATTTTGAAATACTCATTTTTGTATTTAAAAAATTTGTATTAGGGTTTAATTTTTGTTGCGACTCATTCTTGAATATTACCGGGGGCCTTGCCGCCAAACTCCAATGTAAGTCCTGCCACTGCAGCTCCAATCATGAAAAGTAGTCCCCAAGAGAAGTTCATTTTGCTGAATATACAAAAGCCGCGATATCGCGTATCTTATATACTTTCTTGCTGCTTAACGCATTAAATTATGAATTAGATGTGGTTAATGATATACTTCACAGTATAATATATTTGTTTTCTAGGTATAGAATATCGATTGCAACTTTATTGATTATATAAGTTTGTAATTTTCTTGTAAACAATTTTGAACAGTATTGATTATTGTAGTTTGAATATTTATATGATTGGAAAATATATATACATGGATAAAGTTAAAAAAATAAGAGCGCCATACATTTTAAAATTCAAAATATTTTCAGCATAGGGCACCTTGTAAAGGAAAACCCAAATTCTAGATTCATCCTTGTATTTAAACATTTCAGAAACAGTTAACAGAAAACAGTTAGACCGATAACTATATGCTATTATTCATTAATGAAATACTATTGAAACACAATCTGCATTTGAATTATTCGAAAATGCTTAATGCATTAAATTATGAATTCGATGTGGTTAATGATATATTTCACACTATAATTTATTTGTTTTCTAAGTATAGCGAGTGCAACTTTATTGATTATAGAAGTTTGAAAATTTCTTACAAACAATTTTGAACAGTATTGATTATTGTAGTATAACATATGTGGGAATGGGTCTGGCAACGCCAATCTATCCCCTATCGATGATATGAAGAAAGGAGTATCGATTGAGAAGGAAGTCGATACAAGAGACTTGGAAGATGACTTTTGTGACGACGACGAGAAAAGCAAGACGTGCTAACGACGACCGCGACGTATATTTTTAAATAATTAAATTAATAAATAACGTTAACGACGAAAGTGTGAGTCTGGCAGGTAGTGATGAAAGATTTAAAACAGCAGAAATACCCAGTGTTCGTGAAAAAGAAAATAGAAGAAAACCAAATACAGCTAATTCGACAGTAATGGAAAGAAATATTGAGTTCGCTGCCGCAGGCAATGGGAACGTGCCAAGATTCGCTCTTAATTTTCGAGATATCGAGGATTCAATTCGTTTGTTCAGTGGCGACGATACATTATCAATCGAAGTGTGGATTAATGATTTTGAAGATATGGCTTCTATAATGCAGTGGGACAGCTTACATAAGTTTATATTTGCAAAACGATCTCTTAGAGGTTTGGCTCGTATGTTTGTATTAAGTGAGCGTGGCATATCAACGTGGCAAGCATTAAAACAAGCACTTCTTAGTGAATTCAAAAAGACAACGAATAGTGCAGAACTTCACAAACAGATGAGTGAAAGAAAAATGAAACGAAGTGAAAGTGTCTTAGAGTACTTACTGATAATGAAGGAACTAGTAACGCGTGGAAATATAGATGATGAAGCTATTATGCAATACGTGATAGATGGTATAAGTGATCGAAGTGTTAATAAATCTATATTATATAATGCCCGAGATATCAAAGAGTTCAAAGAAAAACTAAAAGCGTACGAAAAAATGAAGGGAAAAGTGAACTATGTGGAAAACGATGATCGTTCAAAAAATACAAATAAAAAAGAACAGTGGAGTGACGCAAAGGAAAAATATGACGACAAAGATAATAATAAAAACGCTATAAAATGCTATAATTGTGGCGGCAAGGGACATGTTTCCGAGAATTGCGATCATAAGAGTAAAGGCAAGAGATGCTTTAGTTGCAGAATCTTTGGTCACATTTCGAAAGATTGTCAAAATAATAACAAAGCCGAAAGTGAGAGTAAACCTAATATGCGAAAAATTGTGGACGAAGATTCAGTGATGTACAAACGAGTGAGAGTTCAAGATAAGAAATTTGTAGCCTTCTTTGATTCGGGAAGCAAGTACAATATCATGAATGACGTTTCGTACAAAAGTTTGAACAGCTCAGTCTTAAATAAAGTGAATATTTATTTAACGGGTTTCGGATCTAAAAATAAAATAAAACCAATCGGATCGTTTAAAGAAAAACTATTAATTGACGGTGAAGAATATGAGACAGAATTTCTGGTGGTTACCGCAGAAATACTTCCCAACGAAATAGTTTTAGGTGAAACTTTTGCTAAAAATGCCGAAATAATTATAAATCGGTATGGTTTAACAGTTCGAAAAGTCAATAATAACTCCAATAACAATAACAATGAGGACGATGAGGATGATGAAGATAATAATGACGAGGACGACAACGATGAAGATGACGACGATAATAACAATGACGATGATGAAAATGACGAGAACGGCGACGATAACTATAATGAAGACGATGACGATAATAACGACGACGATGATGAGAACGATGAAGAAGAAGATAACAATGATGAACACGAGGACGATGAAGAAAATGATGATGAAGTCGATGTCGTCGAAAATGGTGATAAAAATATTGACGATGGCGATGAAGAAGATGAGGACAATGACGATAACGATGACGACAATAACGATGATGATGACAATAATAATGAAGACGATGATAAAGATAATGATGACGAATGTGATGAAAATAATGATGATGAAGACGATGATGATGAAGAAAATGATGATGAACTCGATGACGTCGAAAATGGTGATAAAAATATTGACGATAGAGCGCTGAGTGCGATTAACAGTTTGAAATCGCTTATAACAATGAAGCCTGTCTTAAAAATATTCAACCCAAAACACGAAATCGAATTGCACACGGACGCATCGATTGATGGATTTGGTGCTGTCCTGCTCCAGAAATCACCTGATGATGGAAGTGGACACCCAGTATACTACATGAGCAAAAAAACTCCAGATGCTGAACGACGTCTCACGAGCTACGAATTAGAACTTTTGGCAGTGGTAGTAGCATTGAGAAAGTTCCGTGTTTATCTTCTGGGCGAGCATTTTAAGCTCATAAGCGATTGCGATGCATCCATAAAATCGATGAATACCGACGATAACGTATATAGCAGACTAAAATCCATCCAAGTGCAGGACGACGAGTTGAAGGCCATTATTGACGTTCTACGAGATAGAAGCTCTCATAATAATTACTTTATGAAAGGCGGACTTCTACACAAACTTATCGACGACAATGAGTTAATTGTGGTTCCTTTGAGTATGCAACGCGAGATCATTAAGTCAGCGCACGAGAGAGGTCATTTCTCCGTAAAAAAGACAAAAGAAATTATTGGAAGGCAGTATCACACTCCGAAGTTGGAGCAGAAAATACAGCAACAAACCATCAATTCGACGTATCGTAGAAGTACCCATGCTACACGGTTTGAGTTGCTTTTTGACATCAAGATGCATACTAAAGACGACCTCATTTTGAAGCAGATCATTGCCGACGAGATGATTCAGATGTTTAACGACAACAGAGACGAGCTCCGAATGCAGGCCAAACAGCAGATAGCGAATATTCAAGATGAGAATAAGCGCTCCTACAATCTTCGACGAAAGCCAGCTACAACTTACAAAGTCAACGACCTTGTAGCTATAAAACGCACTCAACTAGGAGGTGGGCTTAAATTAAAAGCTAAATATTTTGGCCCCTACCGTGTGACGAAATCAAAACCGAATGATACCTATGATGTAACCAAAGATGCGGTGTTCTATGAGGGACCGAGACAAACTACCACATGTGCGGAATTCATGAAACCATGGGTTCCAGATGGCGACTGCAACGACGACGCATTCGAGGCGAATGAATGAGAGGATGGCCGAGTTGTGGGAATGGGTCTGGCAACGCCAATCTATCCCCTATCGATGATATGAAGAAAGGAGTATCGATTGAGAAGGAAGTCGATACAAGAGACTTGGAAGATGACTTTTGTGACGACGACGAGAAAAGCAAGACGTGCTAACGACGACCGCGACGTATATTTTTAAATAATTAAATTAATAAATAAACTAAATACAATAATAATTAAGGATTAAACTTATGAAATAATAAATAAACATAATCATAAAACCAATCCCACACATATGATATAAAAGTTGTTAAAATGTTAAATTTCAGAAACATTTAACAGAAAACAGTTAGACAATAGCTATATGCTGTTGATCATTAATGAAATACTATTGAAACACATTCTGCATTTGAATTATTCCAAAATATTCCAAAAGTTATATTTGGTATATCAATATACTTTTGCGTCTAAAATATACCTTAGAGTGCAAAACATACCAGATTGTAACCCAATCATATTTTCATGAGTCATAAATAAATATTGTAGTTTTTATTGTAAATACAAAAAATCTACTATATCTTTAAAATTACGCAGGCTATTCGGGTGTTTCGATTAGTGGACGTAACAAAAATCTAAAGCAAACTTTATAAGCGTACGAAAAAACAAAAAAAATCTGTATAATCTGTTTATTTTGAAATACTCATTTTTGTATTTAACAAATTTGTATTTGGGTTGTTTTAGGGTCATTTTTGTTGCGACTCATTCTTGAATATCACCGGGGGCCTTGCCGTCCGCCTCCAATGTATAACTTGCCACTGCAGCTCCAATCATGAAAAGTAGTCCCCAAGAGAAGTTCATTTTGCTGAATATACAAAAGCCGCGATATCGCGTATCTTATATACTTTCTTGCTGCTTAACGCATTAAATTATGAATTAGAAGTGGTTAATGATATACTTCACAGTATAATATATTAATTTTCTAGGTATAGTATATCGAATGCAACTTTATTGATTATATAAGTTTGTAATTTTCTTGTAAACAATTTTGAACAGTATTGATTATTGTAGTTTGAATATTTATATGACTGGAAAATATATATACATGGATAAAGTTAAAAAAAATAAGAGCGCAATACATTTTAAAATTCAAAATATTTTGAGCATAGGGCACCTTGTAAAGGAAAACCCAAATTCTAGATTCATCCTTGTATTTAAACATTTCAGAAACAGTTAACAGAAAACAGTTAGACAGATAACTATATGCTATTATTCATTAATGAAATATTATTGAAACATATTCTGCATTTGAATTATTCCAAAATATTCCAAAAGTTATATTTTGTAAATCAATATAATTTTGCGTTTAAAATATACCTTAGTGTGCAAAACATACCAGTTTGTAAACCAAAGCAACTAACTTTTTAACAACTTATTTGATCGCAATTAAATTTTCATGATTCATAAATTTTGTAGTTTTTATTATAAGTACTAAAAATCTACTCTATCTTTAAAATTACGCAGGGTGTATCGGTTAGTGGACGTGATAAAAATCTAAAGTAAACTTCATATGCGTGCAAAAAAACAAAAAAATATTTGTATGATCTGTTTTTTTTGATATACTCATTTTTGTATTTAACAAATTTGTAATAGGGTTTCATTGGTGTTGCGACTCATTCTTGAATATCACCGGGGGCCATGGTCAACTTCCAACCGTTATAAATTCCTGCCACTGCAGCTCCAATCATCAAAAGTAGTCCCCAAGAGAAGTTCATTTTGCTGAATATACAAAGCCGCGATTTTGTCGTCTCTTATATATTTTTCTTTGGGTTTAACTGATTAAATTATAAATTTTATTAGCGTTTTTTTACGATTTATCATAGCAATTATTTATTCCCACATAATTATTTTTAGTTTTTGCATTTCTTCTGAAAGCAATCTGATAATTATAGCAATTGAATATATATATGCGTTATAAAATAATTTTTTCAATTGCTATGCTTATCAAATTGCTATTAAAAAACTTATACAATTCCGAAATTATATATATAACAGATATGTAACAATTAGTTTATTTATTTTATTTATAATAGTTTGATTTTATTAAAATTGACACTAGTTTCTAAAGTACGTTGGCTTGGTCATTTATAAAATACTAATTAAAAACATTCTGAATTTGAATTCTTATCTAAAGAATGCAAGAGATTTAGTAATAACCTTGATCTCATAATCTTAAAATGGTTGAATTTATAGTGTTTCTTCAAAAAGAAAATTAATAATGTCGTTTTATTTGAATTTCTTTATTTATTTTCACGCTATATTTATAATCTCAAAAATAAAATATTAAGTTCATTTTGCTGAATATACAAAAGTCGCAATATCGCGTATCTTATATACTTTCTTGCTGCTTAACGCATTAAATTAAGAATTCGATACGGTTAATGATATACTTTATTTATACTATCATTTATTTGTTGTATAAGTATAGCGAATGCAACTTTTTTGATTATATAAGTTTGTGAACAGTATTGATTTTTATATACTCATATATGGATAAAGTTAACAAAATATATAAAATTAGGAGTACATGTTAAAATTCAAAATACTTTCAATATTGGACACTTTATAAAAGAAAAGCCAAATTCTGAATTCATCCATGTGTTTTAGCATTTCGTAAACAGTTAACAGATATTTATATGCTATTGGTAAAACAATCAGAATTTGAATTATTTCAAAATATACCAAAAGTTATAAATAGTATATCCTAATACTTTTGCGTGCAAAGTATGCCTTAGAATGCAAAACATACCAGATTGTAAACCAATCATATTTTTATGAGTCATAAATATTGTAGTTATTATTGTACGTACTAAAAATCTACTCTAGCTTTTTAGCAGGATATTCGGATGTTTCAATTAGTGGACATAACAAGAATCTAAAGCAAACTTGATATGCGTGTAAAAAAACAAAAAAATGTTTATGATCTGTTTATTTTAATATACTCATTTTTGTATTTAACAAAGTTGTATTAGGGTTTCTTTAGAGTTGCGACTCATTCTTGAATATCACCGGGGGGTCTTGGACGTCGGTAAATCCCGATGAACTCCTGCCACTGCAGCTCCAATTATGAAAAGTAGTGCCCAAGAGAAGTTCATTTTGCTGTACATACAAAGCCGCGATTTCGATTCTTTTTTATACTTTTTGGCTGCTTAATGCATTAAATTATGAATTAGATGTGGTTAATGATATACTTCACACTATAATTTATTTGTTTTCTAAGTATAGCGAATGCAACTTTATTGATTATATAATTTTGTAAATTTCTTGTAAACAATTTTGAACAGTATTGATTATTGTAGTTTGAATATTTATATGACTGGAAAATATATATACATGGATAAAGTTAAAAAAATGAGAACGTCATACATCTTAAAATCAAAATATTTTCAACATGGGGTACCTTGTAAAGGAAAACCCAAATTCTAGATTCATCCTTGTATTTAAACATTTCAGAAACATTCAGCAGAAAACTGTTAGACAGATAATCATTAATGAAATACTATTGAAACACATTCTGCATTTGAATTATTCCAAAACATTCCAAAAGTTATATTTGGTATATCAATATACTTTTGCGTTTTTTATACCCGCTACCCATAGGGTAGAAGGGTATTATAACTTTGTGCCGGCAGGAAATGTATGTAACAGGTAGAAGGAGGCATCTCCGACCCTATAAAGTATATATATTCTTGATCAGCGTCAACAGCCGAGACGATATAGCCATGTCCGTCTGTGTGTCTGTCCGTCTGTCCGTATGAACACCTCGATCTCAGAGACTATAAGAGATAGAGCTATAATTTTTTTTCGACAGCATTTGTTATGTTTGCACGCAGATCAAGTTTGTTTCAAATTTTTGCCACGCCCACTTCCGCCCCCGCAAATCAAAAAAACCGAATAACAAGCGTAAATTTAAAGCTAGAGCTGCGAATTTTGGTATATACTATAATTGCTATAGTAGTTATGATTCCTGAAAATTTGGTTGCGATCAGATAAAAATTGTGGAAGTTATTAAAGAAATACTTTTGTATGGGCAAAAACGCCTACTTACTAGGGGTCTTAGTTGCTTTGGTCGACAATCTGGTACATTGTGCCGTCTATGGTATATTTTGAATGGTGTGCTGTATCGATATACCAAACACACCATTTGGTATATTTTTAGTATTTTTTTTAGTATTTTCGGTATATTTTGAAAATAATACCGCAATATTTTGCCCTTATTAAAAATGGGTAGCGGGTATCTCACAGTCGAGCACACTCGACTTTAACTTTCTTACTTGTTTAAATATACCTTAGAGTGCAAAACATACCAGATTGTAACCCAATCATATTTTCATGAGTCATAAATATTGTAGTTTATATTGTGAGTACAAAAAATCTACTCTATCTTTAAAATTACGCAGGCTATTCGGGTGTTTCGATTAGTGGACGTGACAAAAATCTAAAGAAACTTTATATGCGTGTTAAAAAACAAAAAAATGTTTATGTTTATTTTTATATACTCATTTTTGTATTTAACAAAGTTGTATTAGGGTTTCATTGGTGTTGCGACTCATTCTTGAATATCACCGGGGGCCTGGTCCGCCTCAAATGTAAGGCTTGCCACTGCAGCTCCAATCATGAAAAGTAGTGCCCAAGAGAAGTTCATTTTGCTGAATATACAAAAGCCGATATCGCGTATCTTATATACTTTCTTGCTGCTTAACGCATTACATTATGAATTTGATACGGTTAATGATATACGAGTACTTTACAATATCATTTAATTGTTATTTGTGAATTTCTTATATTCAATTTTGAACAGTATTGATTTTTATGTGTATATGGATGAAGTTAACAAAATATATAAAATTAAGAGTACATGCTAAAATTCAAAATACTTTCAATATTGGGCACTTTTTAAAAGAAAAGCCAAATTCTAAATTTATCCAAGTGTTTGAGCATTTCAGAAACAATTTACAGATAACTATATGATATTGTTAAAACATTCTGCATTTAAATTTTCGAAAATATGCCAAAAGCTATACACTTGACGCTCGCTTAACACGGACTCTTTTAGCAAGAACTCTGTCTTACAAGGTTACAAATTTGCTGCCATTCCCCTTTTAACACGCTAAAAACCTCGTTCTTACACGATTTTTTGATAAGGAGTCACGAAAATGAGAAAAAATGTTGAAGCAAACTGGCTTAAGCTATAAATGCCACCAAATACATTTTAAATTTGATATAAATAGAAACATATGATCTCCTTACTTTTTAACATTTTTAAGTTTCTATAAAGATTAACGTGTCAAATTATTATATAAAACAACTTTTTTAACTAAATACCAACTTTTAGTATTGAAAATATGAACGTTATGCATTTATTAAAGGCATATGCATAATAATTTTTGGTTAATTTTGAACAAATGTATGAAAATTTAATAAAAACAGACAAAATTTGAATAATAAAAAATTTTTTTTGCTGCCAATTTTGAATTTTGCGAACGTAACCCCTTATTTTGTACTGAATCCATGTTTCGCTTAACTCGAAGATTTCTAGGAACGTAACCCCCGTGTTAAGCGAGGGCCAAGTGTATGCTTTGAATGCAAAGTATGCCTTAGAATGCAAAATATACCAGATTTTAAACCAAAGAAACTAACTTATTTGATCGCAATCTAATTTTCAGGAGTCATAATTATTGTAGTTATTATTGTACTTGCTAAAAGAGTACTCTTGCTTTTTAGCAGGCTATTCGGGTGTTTCGATTAGTGAACGTGACAAAAATCTAAATCAAATTTCATATGCGTGGTACAAAACAAAAAAATGTTTATGACCTGTTTATTTTTATATACTCATATTTTTATATTTGACAAATTTGTATTAGGGTTTCTTTAGTGTTGCGACTCATTCTTGAATATCACCGGGGGCCATTTCCCAATCCCAAGGATATCCTGCCACTGCAGCTCCAATCATGAAAAGTAGTCCCCAAGAGAAGTTCATTTTGCTGAGTATACTAAAGCCACGATATCGCGTATATTATATATAGTTTCTTGCTGCTTAACGCATTAAATTATGAATTCGATACGGTTAATGATATACTTTACACTATCATTTATTTATTGTATAAGTATAGCGAATGGAACTTTCTTGATTATATAAGTGTGCCAATTTCTTATAATCAATTTTGAATTTCATATAACATATGTATGTACAGTAGAATCCGGTTATAACGACTCCGCTTATAGTGTTCGTCCGGTTATTGCGACGAAAAGTCGATGGCTTGGTTGGTTCCCATACAACCTTATATGAAAGGGCCTCCGCTTAGTACGTCTCCGCATTTAGCGACAAACCGCTTATACCGACGAATTTTTTTTATAATTCAACCGGATATTGCGACGAAAAAAAAATACAGTGAAATAATGCCAACAAAATTATGTATCAAACGACGCTGTCATAAATGTATGCATTTATCAGTGATTGGCACTCTTGCTTGTGTGCGTAGGAGCGACACGAAGGTTCTTATATTCTCACTACTCTCTGTTAGTTTTAGCTGACGCCTTAGCTTATGCTAAGGAACATGCAGCTTTACGATTTATTATGGAAAAACCATGCTATTAAATTAAATTTATAAAGTTTTTGTTTTGTTTAAAAATTAATTTGTTTTATCTTAAAAACTTATTACGAACATGGCAACCATAAAAAACAAAACAAAACAAAAATTAATTTTGCTCCTTTCGGTTAGTGCGTCTTCCGGGTATAACGACGTAAAATCGTCGGTCCCTTGAAAGTCGTTATAACCGGAATCTATTGTATATGGATAAAGTTAACAAAATATATAAAATTAAGAGTACATACATGCTAAAATTCAAAATACTTTCAATGTTGGACACCTTATAAAAGAAAAGGCAAATTATAAATTCATCCATGTGTTTGAATATTTCAGAAATAGTTAACAGTAAACAGTTATTAAACGTACTAAAAATTTACTCTATCTTTAAAAATGACGCAGGCTATTCGGGTGTTTCGATTAGTAGAGGTGACTAAAATCTAAAGCAAAAAAACAATAAAATTTGAATGATCTGTTTATTTTGATATATTCATATTTGTATATAACAAATTTGTATTAGGCTTCCATTAGTGTTGCGACTCATTCTTGAATATCACCGGGGGCCAAATCCTGATTATAATTAACTGCTGCCACTGCAGCTCCAATCATCAAAAGTAGTCCCCAAGAAAAGTTCATTTTGCTGAATGTACATAGCTTCCATTTCGCGTCTCTTATATACTTTTTTACGGTTTGACGAATTAAATTATGAATTAGATACGGCTAGTCATACAATTTACATTAGCATTCATTTATTTTGAAGAATCTTTTCATTTGTATAACGAATG
The DNA here is from genome assembly GCF_009650485.2 of Drosophila albomicans. NCBI lineage: Eukaryota > Metazoa > Arthropoda > Insecta > Diptera > Drosophilidae > Drosophila > Drosophila albomicans. Next base: position 13,225,271 of record NC_047631.2, read on the forward strand.
TAGCGTTCTTAATTGTCGGAATATTACATAACAAGAAAATTGATGTATATATGTACATATGTAAACATGGAGGGTGTTTGGTTGTGAGATACTCGCAAAGCAATGCAGTATTATTCTTAAAATATACCATAATGAAAATACTAAAATAATACTGAAATAAACCAAAACAAGTAAGAAAGCTACAATCGAGTGTACACGACTGTGAAATACCCGCTACCCATTTTGACTAAAGAAAAATATTACGGTTCCATTCTCAAAATATACCAAAATAATATACCACAGAAATACTAAAAAATATGTCAAAGAATATGTCTCAAGATATACTATAGAGTACATAATATACCAGATTGTCAGCCAAAGGAATTAAGACCCCTAGTAAGTAGGTGTTTTTGCCCATACAAAAGTATTTCTGTAATAACTCCGACAATTTTTATCTGATCGCAACCAAATTTTCAGGAATCATAAATACTATAGTTATTATTGTATATACCAATTCTAGCTTTACAATTAAGTGGGCGTGGCAAAAATTTGAAATAAACTTGATCTGCGTGCAAATATAACAAATGCTGTCGAAAAAAAATTATAGCTCTATCTCTTATAGTCTCTGAGATCTAGGTGTTCATACGGACGGACGGGCAGACACACAGACGGACAGACGGACATGGCTAGATCGTCTCGGCTGTTGACGCTGATCAAGAATATATATACTTTATAGGGTCGGAGATGCCTCCTTCTACCTGTTACATACATTTCCTGCCGGCACAAAGTTATAATAGCCTTCTACCCTATGGGTAGCGGGTATAACAATAAAACTGGAGACTTTCGAAGGTTTTCACAAATATTTGTGTGATGCTGTTCTATAATTTTATTTCAACAAAAATGTTTATTGCATTCGCATTGATGATAAGAAAACTGCGCTTCGACGTAGTATGCGATTGAAACACGTCAGCGAATAGCCACAGCTGGAATATAGACAGAGATAGAGAGGAAAAAAAGAGAGAGAGCGAGAGCTCTGCGATAAGACCCCAAGTGTGCATTATTACGTAAAGTTGAGTCTTCGTCTTAGTCAGACGACAAGATGGATTCACAAAACATGGACTTTCCACACATCCGGAACTGTCTAGCAAAGCCGTGTGCAATTCGCGATAAAACTGTAGAATCATGGCGGACTCCAATCGATGACGTGTATTTTTCAGAGACATGACTTCACTTATCAACTCGTGGAATGGCCCTTGATAAGATAGCAATTTCCTCTGCAGCTGAAGTTGTAGTTCGATTTGCCATCTTTCTCCATCTTATCAGTGCAATTAATTCGGCTTGTCTTATCTTGAATTGCACTTGGATACTTCTATTCTGTCAATTGAAAAGCTGACCGAAAAGTTGGGCTGTAAATATAATGATAATAGCGAAGCACTTATCTCATTTATCAAGTTTAAATGATTGTAATGTTTGCCTGGAAACCTCTGTGGAAAGTTTAATCAGACTAAATTTATCAGAATTTTACTAAGTTTAATTGTATGAGATTGTTTATTAAACAAAAACTACTTTAAAATCAGTTAATCTGTTGAAAAATGAAATTTTAGAATAATATAAATAAAACGTATTATTTTCAAAATGTTCGAAAACAAAACTAGAGTTGCTTTTTTAGAATTGTAAATAAATGAAAACAAATCAAATGCGGGAGAATAACAGTTGTTTACAAAATTGCTATACTAAAGAAATAATCTAAAACAATTGCAAACTTAGTTTCCATATCAACCAAATTCCGAAAAATGCATTCATGCTTTATAATATAAGTTTGATCTTTGCAAAAAAACTAATATTTAACGAAAGCTACATATATATCCTATATTTTAAATTGAGAGCTATATTGGGATATAGCTCTCAATTTAAAATATAGGATATATATATATATATCTGGGGATAGCCTTATAGAGGTTATTATTCTTGAGCACGTTATTTTTGCTGATAAACCCCAGCTAAGATAATGACAATAATAAGAAGTAGTCCTAAAAAGTATTTTTACTTATTTTACTAATTCCACAGCTTGTGTTTTTATATAAAAATCGGAATCAAATAAAATAAAACTCAAGGTTTGATATAACTGATTTTATTATTTTCTTCAATTTAGTTTGAAGTTAAATACATCAAGTATTTGTATTCATTTTTATTCTTTAACATCAGCTGGTGCTTTAAGATATATATAATCGTAATAGCAAATAATGCTAACAAGGAGAATTAGACCACAATAGAATTTCATTTTACTGAATATAAAGTCTAAAGTTTTTGCGTGGTTTATATAGTAAACAAATGGATTGCACATCGAATGAAATAAGGAATTTGTTATGATTAATTTTTTTATATTCATTAATTCAATTACATGCATATCGACTGAAGGCCTTTTACTTTTCTATTTTTTTTTGCGTTGTTAGATCAGTAAGTTTGGTTATAAATAAGATTTATTTCATTTCATACATTACAGTTTTACAACTATAACCATTTTCAAGAAATCATACAAATGTAAATAGAAGCCAAATAGAACAAAAATTTGTTAATAACAATGTATGTTTCGCTGTGTAGATCATAATTACTTAAAAGTTAAAGCTAAAGCGCAATAATAAAGCGAATTGTTGCTTTCTTCTTAAATTCAACGTTATACGAAGCGGACAACAAGTAAGAAGAGATCCTACTTGTCGAAAAGATGCTTCTACGTTCAGCAGAGAAATGATACGTCAACACTATTTCTCATAAACGCAGGCGTTCCTCAAGGGAGTGTACTGGGACCAGTCCTCTACACTCTATACACGGCAGATACAGCCATTCTGGCAACAAGCTCTTCTCGAGACGAAGCATCTCAGCTGTTGCAAAGTGAGCTCAGTCTGATTGAAGCCTGGTTTCTTCGCTGGAAAATTAAAATAAATTCCCTGAAGTCTGTCCAAATAACTTTTGCACTAAGACCAGGAAGATGCCCAAATGTAACACTATACGGCTCAGCAATTCCAGAAGATACCTGTGTGAAGTATCTTGGCATGCACCTCGACCGCAGACTAACATGGAAACCGCACTTAAAAGCGAAATGTCAACAACTTAAAATAAAAACACTGAAAATGTCCTGGTTACTAAGTAGAAAATCAGCGGTTACTTTGGAAAACAAAATTCTCCTCTACAAAGCCATTTTGAAGCCTGTTTGGACATACGCTGTTCAGCTCTGGGGAACAACTAGCAATTCAAATATTGAAATACTTCAGCGCTACCAATCAAAAACATTGCGACAAATTGTTAACGCTCCATTTTATGTAACCAATGCAAATATTCACAGAGATTTAAATATTCCAACTATAAAAGAAGAGATTAAGAAATATAGTAAAAAATACACAGACAGACTTCACAATCATGAAAATAATTTAGCCCTAGCTCTTTTAGACAATAGCTCAACTGTTAGAAGACTTAAAAGATTTCACATTCTTGATCTCCCTGATAGGTAAATTTTAATTAAACAAGATGTTATATTTAATAGCAGGTTTCACTGGAAATCTGCTATTCCTGTTATGTAAATATTAGTCATAAAATTTTCTTATTGTCTTAAGACAGATTGTAAATAAAAAATTAAACGAAAAAAAAAATTTTTATCTGATCGTAACCAAATCAGGAATCACAAAGATCTATAGGTATTATTGTATATACCAAAATTTGAGATTGTTATTCGACTTTTGTCGATTTGCGGGTCGGAAGTGGGCGTGGCAAAACTTTGAAACAAACTTGATTTGCGCGCAACATAACAAACGCTGTTAAAAAAACAATCTCTTATAGTCTCTGAGATCTAGGTGTTCATACGGACAGACGGACAGACAGACAAACGGACATGGCTAGATCGTCTCGGCTGTTGACGCTGATCAAGAATATATAATATATACTTTATGGGGTCGACGATGCCCCCTTTTGTCTGTTAAGTACATTTCCTGCCGGCACAAAGTTACAATACCCTTTTACCCTATGGGTAGAGGGAAAAATTATAATATTACGAGTAATACAAAATACTTTCAACAAAGCCAAATTTGAGATTCATCCATGTATTAGAGCATTCAAGAAACAGATAACTATAAAGTTACAAAAAATCTACTCAAGTCTTAAAATTACGCAGGCTATTCGGGTGTTTTGACTAGTGGACGTTAGAAAAATCTAAAGCAAAAAAAATAAAAAAATTGTATGATCTGTTTATTTCGATATACTCATATTTGTATTTAACAAATTTGTATTAGACTGTCATTAGTTATGCGACTCATTCTTGAATATCACCGGGGGCCAAATCGTAATTATAATTAACTCCTGCCACTGCAGCTCCAATCATCAAAAGTAGTCCCCAAGAAAAGTTCATTTTGCTGAATGTACATAGCCGCCATTTCGCGTGTCTTATATACTTTTTCACGGTTTGACGAATTAAGTTATGAATTAGATACGGCTAGTCATTCAATTTACATTAGGATTCTTTCATTTTGAAACATCTTTTCTTGTCGATATATTATATAACAAGAAAATGTATGTACTCGTATATATCTATGTATGTAGAGGGCAGTATTGTTCTTAAAATATACCAAAATGAATATACGACAATAATACTGAATAAACCAAAAATATAACATAGAGAACAAACTATATGAACAACCACAAGAACAACCGTTATCAGAATAGCAAAAATAATGCATGAAAGTGGAGACTTATTGCTAGACATTCATGAAATACTATAGAAAAACATTCCCAATTTTAATTAATCTTAGTTGATATCTGCAGAAGTTTCAGAATAGAGTCCAGAACACAATAAAAATAAAAGAGTTGAATTTAGTGCAATTACTTAAAAGAAAATAAGAAATGCGTTTTTTTTTAAATTTATATTTATATTGTTATGTTCACGTTTTTAAAAAATAATAATACAATTAATATAATGTTTTGTAGGCTCTTTATTTTGCAAACTATTCATTTTATATATATAACAATGAATTAGCATTATTTTGTATTATTTATTTTCATTCTTTAATGTCACTTGGTGCTATCCAATTGGCAGTTGTTCCTGCCAAGGCAGCGCCAATAATCAAAAGTAGTCCCCAAGTAAAGTTCATCTTGCTTAATATTTAAAGATGTGTTCTGCGGCTCTTCTATATAAGCATATACTACATTCGTATGTTAAAAGCTAAACGAATCGAATTACGACGTTGATTATAAGCGGTATATTAATGTAGAAAATTTTAAAATTTATACAACGTTTTTTAGCTTTTATTCAAAATGGTAGCGGGTATCTTTCTTACTTGTATTATTATTAAATATAATACAGTTAATGTAATGTTCTGTAAGATGTATATTTTGAGATTTACATATTTTTACAATTTTTTTCTTATTATTCATCTCATTCTTGGATGTCACTTGGTGCCATCCACGCCTCCAATGCTGTTCCTGCCAATGCAGCGCCAATAATCAAAAGTAGTCCCCACGTAAAGTTCATTTTGCTTAATATTTCAAGTGGTGTTCTACTGGTCCTCTATATATGCATGTACTACATACATACATACGTATATAAAAAGCTAAACGAATTCAATTACGACTGGTTAAAATAACTGACATGCTTTAATTTTTCTAATATATTTGTTTACTACATGTAGGTTTTTTAGATGTTTAAACTTTGAAATACCATTCCTCCTTTATTAAGTATATAAATTGATGCCCGATTGAAATAATATTTAAAGCAATTTAAGCACCACGTCAGTTGGAATATTATTCAACAAAAGAAAGATATGACTATGCATAGGACTGGTTGCTATGTTGATATATGTACTTAACTTATGAGTATATTTGTAGTATTTACTGGCAGTTTGTTCATGTTCGCGATAATAATAAATAAGTAGTTCTGTCAATAATGTTTAATGCACTATTATATCATATTTGGAATGAGTATAAAGTGTCTTTGTTCGATTTACGAACGTCGATTTTAAAACCACATGAAATGCTTGCAACTGATACGTGCCAACGTGGGGAAAACAGAAACTGAAGCCAGGCAGACAACGTCACTCGCAATTGCTCTGATTAATCCACTTGAAACAAGCACCGAGTTCCCTTTTCGAGTTCATGCCCAACCAAGATCCCCTTAATACAATTTTGCTCGCGACTGTGACAGGTTCGATAGAGGCTTCGATATCGCTATACGTTATTGCATGGGTTGATTGCATTTACGTGTTGCGTTCGCTTGTTATTTTGGCCAGGCGAATGCATTTCTAGGGAACTTGGAGGTGTCGCTGCTAATCAGTTGCAGTTCTAATTATCAAATGTACACGAAGCAGGGCGTGGTGGCGACAACGACGGCAATGGCTTATTGCCAGTGCACAATGCTGCAGATTTCACCACGCCCACTTTGCAGCTTGCAACTTGTCGCTATCTGTGACGTGGTGCACGGCATCTATTGGCGTCGCAGAGAGCAGACCACAGACAGCGAGTGGCACGTCGGGAATTCTCGACTTTGGGGCGAAAAACTTTAAGTAAATCTGCTTATCTTGTTTTCAAAAAGTTTTGCTACGTGCCGCCGCTATGGCGCGGCCTTTGTTGTGGGCCAGTTCACCAAAATTCGTAGCCACATCAGCTTTTGCGGCCCCCTCTACTGCACTGCACCTCTTTTTGACATTCGAGTTCATTGTACAGCTATCATAACGCTGACAAAGTTTCGACAGGCAACGGCATTAACTTGGCTACTTTGTTTCATATCACACGGCGCATTTTCAATCAGTCGGACAGACATACAGAGAGGTCGACTACTGTGAGCTGTTGCCAAGTGTTGCATATTCAATGAAAGTGCCTCACACCAATCAAATGCCAATCCATTGCGAAACCGCTGCCTATTTCATAGACTGAAAATTAATTGAAATTCTCGCTTCCGGCACTTCAACTTAGTCCGAAAATCGTGTCCACACCTCCCCCCGCTGTATTTTGGCATTTTGAGTCAGCAAAAGGGTTTGAGTTAATGACGTATTTATATTGCATTAACCTGAAGAATTTTGAGAGAGTTGGAGGAAGACATGCACCACACCACGATTAATTAAGCAAAGTGACCGTTTTGGAATCGACACATGCAATCGTTTAGAAATATTTACATAATTTACTATATATTGTATTGCAATTTCTTACATGACAACTTTTTTTCTAACAGATAAAGATCCAGTTTCAATATTTTATATAACATAGCGTATTATAGTTGATTTACACAATCTCTTACCTAGTGTTAAGGCTGATATGCGTGAAAATGTGCAAGCAAAAATGAAGCGGCAAAATTAATTGAGAACACAATTTTAATCGATGTACTTTCAATATGTTTGGACAGTTAGCAGCACATCAAAAATTAAGAAAAACATTCTGAATTTTAATTCTTAGCTATAAAAGGTAAAAGTTTCTTTAATTACCACAAGCACAAAGTCTTTAAGTGATGGAATTTAGAGTATTTATTCAAAAAGTAAATGAATAATATATTTTTAGCTCAATAATAAAAAAAACAGTAAGGCATTTTTGTAGAATTTTTTATTTCGATATTCTCATATTTGCATGTAACAAAGTTGATACGATTCCATTAGTGTATCTACTTATTCAAGAATATCAGCGGGGGCTAAGTGATCCTTCGTTCCTGCCACGGCAGCTCCAATTATGAAATGTTGTCCCCAAGCGAAGTATTGCTGCATATACAATGCCGGGATTTTGCATTTCTTCTATACTTTCTTCAGCATAACGCATAAAGTTATGAAGTTATAAAGTTCGATATGGTTATTCATACAATTTATAATAGAATTTATTTGTTTTTCTAAGGCTTGTGAATTTGTTATACATTTTAAATAAATTAGCATATTATATTTGATTTACACAGTCTATTAACTAATATAATAATAATGAAATGCGTGAAAAATTGCATGCCAAAATAGATTACCTTAGCGAAATTAGATTGTTTTTTTTTTAATTTTTCAGTTTATTAGTATATAAGATTTGAATGCATGTACAATTTAATTATGAATATTACATAAATATCATCAATAATTTATTTAGCGGATTAAATAGTAATAAACCTTTATCTGTAGTTAATTTAATTTTATATAGCGGACATTTATAAAGATTAAAAATCAAATATGTTAACCAGCTGTACTTTATATAATATATACTATATGTAAATATTATGCATGTTGGATTGAAACTTATTTGCAACTAGTATTTTTAAATATTTTTTATTAATTTGTATACACGTAAAATTCTTAATCTTAAGAGTTATTTTTTCATATAATTTTTCTAATCTTTACTAGAAACAAATTTATTTTGTAATTTTTATAGCCGCTGCCCATAGGGTAATATTATATTATAACTTTGTGCCGACAGGAAATGTATGTAACAGGTAGAAGGAGGCATCTCCGGCTCTATAAACTATATACATATATTCTTGATCAGCATCAACAGTCGAGACGATCTAGCCATGTCCGTCTGTCCGTATGAAACACTGGATCTCAGAGACTATAAGAGATAGAGCTATAATTTTTTTCGACAGCATTTGTTATGTTTGCAATCAAATCGAATAACAAGCGTAATTTTAAAGCCAGATATTCATATATTTTGAAAATAATACCGTTTTGCTTTTGCTTTTATTCAAAATGGGTAGCGGGTATCTCACAGTCGAGCACACTCGACTGTACCTTTCTTACTTGTTCTTTGGCAAATACTTTATTTCTTAAATTTTTAGCACGAGACTTAGTCTATTTCTGTAGTTATCTATTACAAAAAAGAAATTCATCTTGAAAAAAAGAAAATCGATCGGAATTTACCTGGTTAATCAAGTAAGTAAAAAATGTACAGCATCATTCCATTTCTTCTTAATTTGCCATCAATCTGCATATTCATATTGATATCCGCAATATATCAGAAATTAGTGCGTATTAGATCGATTTAGTCCAATATCAAATTAGAAGTATAACGTAATGCATATATTTATATAACTGTGCAAAATACGAGGCGAACAAAATTCATAATTTAGTACGATGCGCTTTCGATTCCTATAAAAAGATTTCACAAACCTTAGACTGTATATTCCTATTCACTAAAACTAAAATAAAATAAAATAAACTAAAATAAGCGAGTAAAATGAAATTGTATTGCGGACTTCTCCTTATTATTGCCATTATTGGCATCGCCTCAGCTGGAAGCGGTGACAAAAAAGCACCGGGTGATATTAATGAATAAAACCCTCTTTAACATATCTAAAAATGTCACAATAGTGTGCTTTCAATAAAATGCGTATTTAAAAAAAAATATATATATATTTTAAAAGCAATATTCAAAATCGTATTGTCAGAAATAACTTGTTCTTAAAAAAAAAATTGAGGTCGGAGATATCTCCTTCTGACCTATGAGTAGCGGGTATAACTACTTATATTATTAAACTCAAGAATACATCATTTCAGTTGAAGAATTTACGTTCTTTAAAAGGAATCGATATTATTTGAAGTTTCTCTTTAATCGACATCTAAATGATTGTACAGTAATCGTAGTTTTTTTCAATTACGGAAATTATTTTATTACTGAGATTGAAAATAAAATAACTAGCTGAATTTTATATACATATGTATATATATTATGTATAGTATGTTGGATTGAAACTTAGTTGCAACTAGTATTTTTAAATGTATTCAAATTATTTTTAAGAGTTATTTTTTATAACATTTGTATAATTTTAACTAGAAAAAATTTATTTTGTAATTTTAAAATATTAATTGAACATGTGATATTAAAAAAAGTTTTCAACCAGATTCCTATTCACTAAAACTAAAATAAAATAAAATAAACTAAAATAAGAACATTAATAAAGTTTGTAAAATAAAGTATATACATATATTCTTGATCAGCGTCAGGAGCCAAAACGATAAAGCCATGTCCTCTATCCGTCTGTTGGTCTGTCTGTCTGTCCGTCCGAATAAATACAAATATAGATTTCGGAGACCATAAAAGAAAGATTTCTGACACGCCCGCAAGTTGAAAAAAATCGAATACCAATCGTGATTTTGAAGCTAAGACTAAATTTGTGGTACATACAATCATAACAAAAGTCTTTACTATTCTTGAAAATTTGGTTCCGACTATATATTGTGGAAATTATTTAAGAAATTATTGTGTGTAGTAAAAAATGGCAGCTCTAGTCTAGTCTTAGCTGCTTTGGTTAACATATTGGCATATTTTGTACTCTATAATATATTTTGAATGAGATCTAAAATTGCTATACCATCTTCGATGTCATTTAGTCATTCAATTTACATTAGCATTCATTTATTTTGAAGCAACTTTTCATTTGTAAAACGAATGTAGCGTTCTTAATTGTTGGAATATTACATAACAAGGAAATTTATGTATGTATATATGTAGACATGGATGGTGCTTGACTGTGAGATACTCGGAAAGCAATGCAATATTATTCCTAAAGTATACCAAAATGAATATACCGAAATAATACTGAAATAAACCAAAACAAGTAAGAAAGCTACAGTCGAGTGTACATGACTGTGAGATACCCGCTACCCATTTTGACTATAGCAAAATATTACGGTGCCATTCTCAAAATATACCACAATAATATACCACAAAAATAATAAAAAATATGTCAAATGGGTTATTTGGTATATTGATGTGGTACAACAATACAAAAGTATTTCTGTAATAATTTCGACAATTTTTATCTGATCGCAACCAAATCAGGAAGCACAAAGACCTATAGGTATTATTGTATATACCAAAATTCGAGATTGTTATTCGATTTTTGTCGATTTGCGGGGTCGGAAGTGGGCGTGGCAAAATTTTGAAACAAACTTGATTTGCGCGCAACATAACAAACGCTGTTAAAAAATCAATCTCTTATAGTCTCTGAGATCTAGATGTTGATACGAACAGACGGACGGACAGACAAACGGACATGTCTAGATCGTCTCGGCTGTTGACGCTGATCAAGAATATATAATATATACTTTATGGGGTCGACGATGCCCCCTTTTGTCTGTTAAGTACATTTCCTGCCGGCCCAAAGTTACAATACCCTTTTACGCTATGAGTAGAGGGAAAAATTATAATATTACGAGTAATACAAAATACTTTTAACAAAGCCAAATTCGAGATTCATCCATGTATTAGAACATTTAAGAAACAGTTATAGACAGATAACTATAAACTTATTAATAATCTACTCAAGTCTTAAAATTACGCAGGCTATTCTGGTGTTTCGACTAGTGGACGTTAGAAAAATCTAAAGCACAAAAAAATAAAAAAAATTGTATGATCTGTTTATTTCGATATACTCATATTTGTATTTAACAAATTTATATTAGACTGCCATTAGTTATGCGACTCATTCTTGAATATCACCGGGGGCCAAATCGTAATCCCAATTAACTCCTGCCACTGCAGCTCCAATCATCAAAAGTAGTCCCCAAGAGAAGTTCATTTTGCTGTATATACAAAGTCCCGATTTCGGGTCTCTTATATACTTTGGCGAATGAAATTATGAATTACATACGGCTAGTTTTTCAATTTACATTAGCATTCTTTTATTCTTTGAAACATCTTTTCTTGTCGATATATTATATAATAAGAAAATGTATGTACTCGTATATATGTACAAGTATGTATGTAGAGGGCAGTACACAACGGCATGAAAGTGGAGACTTATTGCTAGACATTCATAAAATACTATACATTCCGAATTTTAATTAATCTTAGTTGATATCTGCAGAAGTTTCACAATAGAGTCCAGAACACAATAAAAATAAAAGAGTTAAATTTAGTGCTTTTACTTAAAAGAAAATGAGTAATGTATTTTTATATTCATATTGTTACGTTCACGTTTTTCAAAAACAATTAATGTAATGTTTTGTAGGCTCTTTATTTTGGAAACTATTCATTTTATATATATAACAATCATTCTTTAATGTCACTTGGTGCTATCCAATTGGCGGTTGTTCCTGCCAAGGCAGCGCCAATAATCAAAAGTAGTCCCCAAGTAAAGTTCATCTTGCTTAATATTTAAAGTTGTGTTCTGCGGCTCTTCTATATAAGCACATACTACATTCGTATGTTAAAACCTAAACGAGTCGAATTACGACCTCGATGTGGTTATATTAATGTAGAAAATTGTAAAATTAATACCACGCTTTTTAGCTTTTATTCAAAATGGTAGCGGGTATCTTTCTTACTTGTATTATTATTAAATAAAATACAGTTAATGTAATGTTCTGTAAGGTGTATAATTTGAGATTTACATATTTTTAATATGTATATACATTTATTTTTTTATTATTCATCTCATTCTTGGATATCACTTGGTGCCATAAACTTGTCCACTTTATTTCCTGCCAATGCAGCGCCAATAATCAAAAGTAGTCCCCACGTAAAGTTCATTTTGCTTAATATTTCAAGTGGTGTTCTGCTGCTCCTTTATATATGTGCATGTACTACGTACATACGTATATAACAAGCTAAACGAATTCAATTAAGACTGGTTAAAATGACTTGACATGTTTTAATTTTCCTAATATAATCGTTTACTACATGTAGGTTTTTTAGATGTTTAAACTTTGAAATATTATTCCTCCTTTATTTAGAATATAAATTGATGCCCGATTTCAATAATATTTAAAGCAATTTAAGCACCACGTCAGTTGGAATTTTATTCAACAAAAGAGAGATATCACTATGCATAGGACTGGTTGATATGTTGACATATGTACTTAACTTATGAGTATATTTGTAGTATTTACTGACATTTTGTTCTATAGCGGACATTTATTGATATTACAAATCAATAACTAGCTGTGCTTTATATATACTTTGTATGTCGGATTGAAACTTAGTTGCAACGAGAATTTTTAAATATATTCGATTAATTTTTATACACGTAAAATTCTTAATCTTAAGAGTTATTTTTTATAACATTTGTATAATCATTAATAGGAAAAAATTAATTTTGTAATTTTCAAATATTAATTGAACATGTGTTATTAAAAAATGTTTTAAACCAGATTCCTATTCACATGTTCCCATTCATAGTTTCTTTGAACTAAAATACGAACATTAATAAAGTTTGTAAAATAAAGAATATACACATATTCTTGATCAGCGTCAGGAGTCAAAACGATAAAGCCATGTCCTCTATCCGTCTGTCGGTCTGTCTGTCTGTCCGTCCGAATAAATACAAATATAGATTTCGGAGACTATAAAAGATAAAGATTTCTGACACAAGAAGTTAAAAAAAAATCGAATACCAATTTACGATTCCTGAAAATTTGGTTCCGACCATATAATGTGGAAATTATTTAAGAAATAATTGTGTGTAGTAAAAAATGTCAGCTGCAGTCTAGTCTTATACGACTGTCTAGTGTACACGACTGTGAGATACCTGCTACCCATTTTGACTAAAGCAAAATAATACGGTGCCATTCTCAAAATATACCACAATAATATACCACGAAAATAATAAAAAATATGTCAAATTGGTTATTTGGTATATTGGTGGTGGTACTACACTCAAAATATACTATAGAGTGCCAAATATACCAGATTGTCAGCCAAAGCAATTAAGACCATTAGTAAGTAGGTGTTTTTGCCCATACAAAAGTATTTCTGTAATAACTTTGATAATTTTTATCTGATCGCAACCAAATCAGGAATCACAAAGACCTATAGGAATTATTATATGTACCAAAATTCGAGTTATTCGATTTTTGTCGATTTGCGGGGTCGGAAGTGGACGTGACAAAACTTTAATTCAAACTTGACTTGCGCGCAACATAACAAACGCTGTTAAAAAATCAATCTTTTATAGTCTCTGAGATCTAGATGTTGATACGAACAGACGGACGGACAGACAAACGGACATGTCTAGATCGTCTCGGCTGTTGACGCTGATCAAGAATATACCATATATACTTTATGGGGTCGACGGTGCCCCCATTTGTCTGTTAAGTACATTTCCTGCCGGCTCAAAGTTACAATACCCTTTTACCCTATGGGTAGAGGGAATAATTATAATATTACGAGTAATACAAAATACTTTCAACAAAGCCAAATTCGAGATTCATCCATGTATTAGAACATTTAAGAAGCAATTATAGACAGATAACTATAAAGTTACAAAAAATCTACTCAAGTCTTAAAATTACGCAGGCTATTCGGGTGTTTTGACTAGTGGACGTTGAAAAAATCGAAATCAAAAAAACAAAAAAAATGTTATGATCTTTTTATTTTGATATACTCCTATTTGCATTTAACAAATTTGTATTTTACTTCCATTAGTTATGCGACTCATTCTTGAATATATATATATATTATATAATATATTGTATAATATATTATATAACAAGAAAATGTATATACTCGTATATATGTACAAGTATGTATGTAGAGGGCAGTACACAACGGCATGAAAGTAGAGACTTATTGCTAGACATTCATAAAATACTATAGAAAAATATTCCGAATTTTAATTAATCTTAGTTGATATCTGCAGAAGTTTCAGAATAGAGTCCAGAACACAATATCTTAAAATAGTTGAATTTAGTGCATTTACTTAAAAGAGCTATAATTGTTTTTCGACAGCATTTGTTATGTTTGCACGCAGATCAAGTTTGTTTCAAATTTTTGCCACGCCCACTTCCGCCCCCGCAAATCAAAAAAATTGAATAACAAGTGTAATTTTAAAGCTAGAGCTGTCAAAGTTATTAAAAAATACTTTTGTATGGGCAAAAACGCCTACTTACTAGGGGTCTGAGTTGCTTTGGCTGACAATCTGGTATATTGTGCCGTCTATGGTATAACAATGAATTAGTATTATTTTCTATTATTTATTTTCATTCTTTAATGCCACTTGGTGCTATCCAATTGGCGGTTGTTCCTGCCAAGGCAGCGCCAATAATCAAAAGTAGTCCCCAAGCAAAGTTCATCTTGCTTAATATTTAAAGTTGTGTTCTGCGGCTCTTCTATATAAGCATATACTACATTTGTATGTTAAAACCTAAACGAGTCGAATTACGACCTCGATGTGGTTAATCATAAGCAGTATATTAATGTAGAAAATTGTAAAATTAATACCACGCTTTTTAGCTTTTATTCAAAATGGTAGCGGGTATCTTTCTTAATTGTATTATTATTAAATAAAATACAGTTAATGTAATGTTCTTTAAGTTGTATATTTTGAGATTTACATATTTTTAAAATTTTTTTTATTATTCATCTCATTCTTGGATGTCACTTGGTGCCAGCCACTCGTCCAATGGATTTCCTGCCAAGGCAGCGCCAATAATCAAAAGTAGTCCCCACGTAAAGTTCATTTTGCTTAATATTTAAAGTGGTGTTCTGCTGCTCCTTTATATATGTGCATGTACTACGTACATACATACGTATATAAAAAGCTAAACGAATTCAATTACGACTGGTTAAAATAACTTGACATGCTTTAATTTTCCTAATATATTTGTTTACTACATGTAGGTTTTTTATATGTTTAAACTTTGAAATACCATTCCTCCTTTATTTAGAATATAAATTGATGCCCGATTACAATAATATTTAAAGCAATTTAAGCACCACGTCAGTTGGAATTTTATTCAACAAAAGAGAGATATCACTATGCATAGGACTGGTTGATATGTTGACATATGTACTTAACTTATGAGTATATTTGTAGTATTTACTGACATTTTGTTCTATAGCGGACATTTATTGATATTACAAATCAATAACTAGCTGTGCTTTATATATACTTTGTATGTCGGATTGAAACTTAGTTGCAACGAGAATTTTTAAATATATTCGATTAATTTTTATACACGTAAAATTCTTAATCTTAAGAGTTATTGTTTATAACATGTGTATAATCCTTACTAGAAAAAATTTATTTTGTAATTTTCAAATATTAATTGAACATGTGTTATTAAAAAATGTTTTAATTTAAACCAGATTTCTATTCGCATGTTCCGATTTAACGATTTCTGACACGCCAGCAAGTCAAAAACAAGTAAGAAAGCTACAGTCGAGTATGCTCGACTGTGAGATACCCGCTACCCATTTTGAATAAAAGCAATATATTTTGCGGTATTTTGCGGTATTATTCTCAAAACATACCAATTATACTACAAAAATACTAAAAATATATTTTGGGGTATTATTATAAAAAATATACCAAATATACTAAAAATATTAAAAAAATATACCAAATGGTATATTTGGTATATCGATATAGTACCGCATTCAAAATATACCATAGACGGCACAATATACCAGATTGTCGGCCAAAGCAAATTAGACCCCTAGTAAGTAGGCGTTTTGCCCATACAAAAGTATTTCTTTAATAACTTCGACAATTTTTATCTGATCGCAACCAAATTTTCAGGAATCATAACTACTATAGTAGTTATTATATATACCAAAATTCGCAATTCTAGCTTTATAATTACGCTTGTTATTCGATTTTTTTGATTTGCGGGGGCGGAAGTGGGCGTGGCAAAAATTTGAAACAAACTTGATCTGCGTGCAAACATAACAAATGCTGTCGAAAAAAAATTATAGCTCTATCTCTTATAGTCTCTGAGATCTAGGTGTTCATACGTGATCCGGACGGACAAACGGACAGACGGACATGGCTATATCGTCTCGGCTGTTGACGCTGATCAAGAATATATATACTTTATAGGGTCGGAGATGCCTCCTTCTACCTGTTACATACATTTCCTGCCGGCACAAAGTTATAATACCCTTCTACCCTATGGGTAGCGGGTATAACAAGTAAGAAAGCTACAGTCGAGTGTACTCGACTGTGAGATACCCGCTACCCATTTTGAATAAAAGAAATGTATTTTGCGGTATTTTTCTCAAAATATACCGAATATAGTACAAAAATACTAAAAATATACTAAATGGTATATTTGGTATATCGATATAGTACCAGACTCAAAATATACCATAGACGGCACAATATACCAGATTGTCAGCCAAAGCAACTAAGACCCCTAGTAAGTAGGCGTTTTTGCCCATACAAAAGTATTTCTTTAATAACTTCGACAATTTTTATATGATCGCAACCAAATTTTTCATAACTACTATAGTTGTTACTATATATACCAAAATTCGTAGCTCTAGCTTTAAAATTACGCTTGTTATTCGTTTTTTTTATTTGCTGGGGCGGAAGGGGCGTGGCAAAAATTTGAAACAAACTTGATCTGCGTGCAAACATAACAAATGCTGTCGAAAAAAATTATAGCTCTATCTCTTATAGTCTCTGAGATCTAGGTGTTCATACGGACAGACGGACAGACACACAGACGGACAGACGGACATGGATATCGTCTCGGCTGTTGACGCTGATCAAGAATATATATACTTTATAGGGTCGGAGATGCCTCCTTCTACCTGTTACATACATTTCCTGCCGGCACAAAGTTATAATACCCTTCTACCCTATGGGTAGCGGGTATAAAAATCGAATACCAATCGTAATTTTAAAGCTAAGACTAAATTTGTGGTACATACGATTCCTGAAAATTTGGTTCTATATTGTGGAAATCAAGAAATAATTGTGTGTAGTAAAAAATGGCAGCAGCAGTCTAGTCTTAGCTGCTTTTGATATAATATATTTTGAATGTGATAGAAAATTGATATACCAACTTCGATGTATTTTTAGTATTTTGTAATCTATTAATTTGGTATATTTTTAGAAAAATTCCGCTATGTTTTGCTTTAATTAAAAATGGGAAGCGGGTATCTCACAGTCGAGCACATTCGACTGTATTTTTCATACTTGTTTTTTTTTTTTTTGTTTTGTGTGATAGTTTATAAACATAATTTGTTAATAACTGAGCATTTGAACCCAACTGTTTGCAACTTTAGCATTACAATATTAATTATGAGGATTACAAAATTAAAAGTTAAATTACCAAATTTAAGTTAAAAGTTGTGATTAAGGATATTTTGGAATAGGTATTTGATAGCAAAAAGGTTGTTGTTGTACAATAAATAAATAAATTATGTAATTGAGTGGATTACTAACAAGATAAGCTACCATTGTACAAGAAAATGTTCCAATTTATTGTCAATCGAATATATATTTTTTTTTTGTGCCACATCATTGCTTAGATCGCGTGAATTGCTGATGGCAAGCGAAGCGATGTCGACTATTGCAATAACTTGTCTCGGCGTCTCTAGCTGCATTTTGCATTCTGCATCCAGAGAGATGCTGTGTTCGTATAACTTTGTGCCGCATGGTAATCGTAATCCTCACTTGCGACGAACAATATCCAAAAAAGGAGGGAAAAATGCTATTATCTTGGAAATTGTCTGCCAGGCGGCGGCAAGAAATATGGATTAAAATGTTGCCAGTGTCTGGGGAGTACGGTCGGTTGCGTTGGCTTGATTTTTTAAGTGCCTCCTTCACAGAGCGAGTATAAAGAGGAGCAGCACATTATGAACGTTAAGGCGTTTTCCCCTTCCGACACTTACATTTTTTTCTCATTGCTCTTCATTCCAGCTCATGCATACAAAATTAGTGCGGTCTGAAGCTGAAGCTGGAGCATTGCACTTGCAACGTTTATGGCTTACAGCGAGTTAATCGCGCTGTCATTCAGCCACTTTATTTTATCCCGGCCAGCGACGGCATCCCTACGCCTGCTGCCAACAATCCTGCGGCAATCCTTGTGGCATACATATTTTTTTTTTTTTTGTATTTCTTTTTTTTCGGCAATTGTCGCAGCGAAGCGACTGTAATCCGCTTATTCCGTTAAAGGAACTAAGGAAGCCAGTGAAGCATTCAGCCTCATAGATTGAGTTGCACTTACACACACATTCACAAATATATATATGTATATGTATGTGTGTGTGTGTGTGTGTACTAATACTAATGCCACACAACTTCCGGTCATTTGGAGGTTTCCTGTTGATTTTTAATCAACCAACTCTCGCTCGGCACATCGCCACAATTTGGGAGGTGTGGTCGCATCATAAAAACAGATTTTAATGTTGTCCAGAAAAGGCAGTGAGGAGAGGGGAAATAGTCTCGCTCTCGCTTTTGTCTTTTACAACTTGTGGCAGTCGTTAATTTTTATGTTTATAGCGCAAATTTTCGCCTTGCTGCACACACGTTGCACGTTCAATGGCCTCGATGCTGCTGCGGTTAGTTCCTGGCAAATTTGAAACCACAAAACTGCTATCGAAAATTGAGAGACCTCATAGGTATAAAGTATATAGGCGAGGCCGGGGTGAGGAAGTCGCTTGCCGGTAGTTAAAACAATAACAATTAGCTGCAAGTCGTCAGAGTCGTTGGTGACACGCAAAAATTAATTAGCAGCCACCAAAAATTGAGTTTGAGTTCGCCACGCCATAAATTGCAGCTCATCACAGATTAAAGCTACATTACATTCAACTAAATTATGTATTCGAAATAATTTTATACTGCAGAATTGCGATTTCTCACACTATTCGCTAACCCTATTAATTGTAAGTTAAATCTATTTTAATTATTCTAATGAGTTGTCAGTAGTACAGTTTATAAATGGATGAATAATAAATGCTGGCAGCAGTTTATTATACCCGCTACCCATAGGGTAGAAGGGTATTATAACTTTGTGCTGGCAGGAAATGTATGTAACAGGTAGAAGGAGGAATCTCCGACCCTATATAGTATATATATTCTTGATCAGCATCAATAGCCGAGACGTTCTAGCCATGTCCGTCTGTCCGTATGAAACACTGGATCCCAGAGACTATAAAAGATAGAGCTATAATTTTTCAACAGCATTTGTTATGTTTGCACGCAGATCAAGTTTGTTTCAAATTTTGCCACGCTCACTTCCGCCCCCGCAAATCAAAAAAATCGAATAACGGACATTTTTATAGAATTTTTTATTTCGATATTCCCATATTTGCATATAACAAAGTTGATATGCTACGATTCCATTCGTGGATCTACTTAGTCAAGAATATCGGCGGGGGCTAAGTGACCACTCGTTCCTGCCACGGCAGCTCCAATTATGAAAAGTAGTCGTAGTAGTAGTAGAATATACATACATACAATGCCGGGATTTCATATTTCTTATATAGTTTTTATGCTTAACGCATTAAGTTATGAATAGGTTATTCATTTAAATTATAATAGCATTATTTTTTGATTTTCTAAGCCTTGTGAATTTGTTATACATTTTAAATAACTTAGCATATTATCTTTGATTTACACAGTCTATTAACTAATAGCATGATTGAAATGCGTGAAAAATTGCATGCCAAAATAGATTACTTTATCAAAATTAGATTGTTTAAAATTTTTCAGTTTATTAGTATATAAGATTTGAATGCATGTACAATTTAATTATGAATATTACATAAATATCATAAATAATTTTTTTAGCGGATTAAATAGTAATAAACCCTAATCTGTAGATAATTTAATTTTATATAGCGGCCATTTATTGAGATTAAAAATCAAATATGTTAACCAGCTGTACTTTATATAATATATATATATAAACATTATGCATGTTGGATTGAAACTTATTTGCAACTAGTCTTTTTAAATATTTTGGATTAATTTGTATACACGTAAAATTCTTAATCTTAAGAGTTATTTTTTCATATCATTTGTCTAATCTTTACTAGAAACAAATTTATTTTGTAATTTTTATACCCGCTACCCATAGGGTAGAAGGGTATTATAACTTTGTGCCGGCAGGAAATGTATGTAACAGGTAGAAGGAGGCATCTCCGGCCCTTTAAGCTATATATATTCTTGATCAGCATCAACAGTCGAGACGATCTAGCCATGTCCGTCTGTCCGTCTGTCCGTATGAAACACTGGATCTCAGAGACTATACAAGATAGAGCTATAATTTTTTTCGACAGCATTTGTTATGTTTGCACGCAGATCAAGTTTGTTTCAAATTTTTACCACGCCCACTTCCGCCCCCGCAAATCAAACCGAATAAAAAGCGTAAGTTTAAAGCCAGATATACATATATTTTAAAAATAATACCTTTTGCTTTTGCTTTTATTCAAAATGGGTAGCGGGTATCTCACAGTCGAGCACACTCGACTGTAGCTTTCTTACTTGTTCTTTGTCAAATACTTTATTTCTTCAATTTTTAGCACGAGACTTAGTCTTTTTCTGTAGTTAGCTATTACAAAAAAGAAATTAATCTTGAAAAAAAGAAAATCGATCGGAATTTACCTGGTTAATCAAGTAAGTAAAAAATGTACAGCATCATTCCATTTCTTCTTAATTTGCCATCAATCTGCATATTCATATTGACATATTGCGGATCTCAATTAGTGCGTATTAGATCGATTTAGTCAAATGTCAAATACAAAGTCTGTCGTTATGCATATATTTATATAACTGTGCAAAAATCGAGGCGAACAAAATTCATAATTTAATACGATGCGCTTTCGATTCCTATAAAAAGATTTCACAAACCTTAGACTGTATATTCAGTAAAATGAAATTGTATTGTGGACTTCTCCTTATTATTGCCATTATTGGCATCGCCTCAGCTGGAAGCGGTGACAAAAAAGCACCGGGTGATATTAATGAATAAAAGTCTGTTTAACATATCTAAAAATGACACAATAGTGTGCTTTCAATAAAATGCGTATTTAAAAAAAAATATATATGTTTTAAAAGCATATTGCTTTCAAAATCTTATTGTCAGAAATAACTTGTTCTTAAATAAAAAATTGAGGTCAGGGATATCTTCTTCTGACCTATGAGTAGCGGGTGTAACTACTTAGCAACAAAACGAGAATACATCATTTAATTTGAAGAATTTACGTTCTTTAAAAGGAATCGATATTATTTGAAGTTTCTCTTTAATCGACATCTAAATCGTAGTTTTTCAAATCCGAAAATTATTTTATTACCGAATTTATTTGTTTTTAATTTCGTTGATATTGTGATTTGAAGTCATTGGTATATCTAATTAACTCGTTAATTTTTTACAAAATTCATAGTTAAATTTTTTTTTAATAAAAAACGTGATTTGTCTTGAGAAAGTAAGCTATCAAAACACATTGATGTAAAACACAAAAAAGTGTTTTTCTTTAACCATGTTAAATCTGTAATTTAATTCGATACTCTCAGAATTCTTATATAAACAAATAAGTGTTTTTCTTTAACCATGTTAAGTATGCAATTTATTTCGATTCACTCTAAAGTCGTTTATAAAAGTAAGCAAAATCCACAGAATTTACATTCAGTAAAATGAATTTATATTGTGGACTACTCCTCCTTATTGCCATTATTGGCACTGCATCAGTTAAATGGAAGGGAATGGCACCAGGTAATATTGAGGAATAAACACCTTTATACAGAAATCCTTAAATAAATGTGTAAAAAACAACTATTGTGGCAAAATAAAGTTCATGTAAAGATCGACTGTAAAATAAAAAATATAATAAAATTAGTCTTTATCCAAGAAAATAAAAAAAAAAAAGGAAAACTTTGTGACTTCCTTATGGCTGTTACATACATATATGTATATTTTTAGTTCTTGCAAAGTTATGAAATGCCTTTTTTCTCTGGATAAACGGTATAGCTGCTTAGGTTACAAATCAAGAATACAACATATCAGCTACGTTTTACGTTCTCAAAAACGAAGCGACTTTATTTTATTGTATTAAAATACAATGTTTTTTTTTTGCTTGATTAATTATTAATTTCATTCTGTTATATAAATATATTAATATGAATCAAGAAACTAAAAATTAATTACAAAGTATTTTATTTATTATTTATTTATTTATGCAAAAATTAAGTATTTGTTTGTTTATGTTTTTATAAGGCTTTACAATAATTTGTTTATATTTTATTAATTACTGATAATTGAACCACTTATTTCGGATTGTAAGATTTCTCACTACCAAACTGCTTTGACCTTAGTTTTACTATTCTCTAAAACTGCGATAAAAATGGGAAAAAAATGTTATCGGAAATTTGAACGTGGTAAACAAGCGGAAAAATTGCACATTGAAACTTTCTCTGTTGCAGCTGAAGTTTTGTGGAGCCGAAGGACACACAGCACACAGCATGGCGGCAAATTGCATAGAGATAATTGCAAAACTAAATGGCAAACTTAAACAAAAACGCAGACACTAATGAAATTTCGATCAACTTTTCCCAAGCAGCCAAGCGACACGCAGAGAAAGAGAGAATCGGATAATAAGAGATAGCGAGAGTGCATGAGGGAAAAAAGCAAATGATGATTTATTGAATTTTAATTTAGTGCCCCAGCAAAATTTGCCATAAATATTTGAGTGCGCCCAGCAAAAGTTACGCTCATTGCAAGTTATATGAACAGACAAATTATTCGAGTGTGTGCAGTGCCAACCCTTAGTGGCAATGCTTAGTCCTTAGTCCTTAGGCATCACCACATCCACATCCTCATCCGTGTCGTGAGTACAGTTGCCATTCAGCTTTTTAGCTCGACGCGTGCGTTGCTTACGCATGACCAGCAGCTGACAGCAATGGGTAAATCCTGTGGCTGCTGCTGCTCCTGTTGCTGTCTCTACTCCTCTCCCCCTTCTGCAATTTGCCAATGCCAATATGCGTATGCAAATTTTGCCAGCATGGCTTGGCCACATGTCATTCTTTTGACCATTTCCGCTAGAAGAAGCTAAGCAACAGCAACAAAACAATCGCAACCCCATGTGTCCTGTTTGTGCGGGGTTGCTTTCGATACCCTTTAAAATACGCATAGGGTAGACCAAATACGATTACACTTAGATTTACCAGGCAAGGAAGTTGAAATTGCTATCATAAGATTGTTTTGAAATTGAAATTCATTATTATTTTTATTTTTTTTTTAGTACTAGTTGATTCTCAAAATAGGATTTTTATTATTGCTTTTAAAATATACATTTCTTCATTTTAAAATACGCATTTTATTGAAAGCACACTATTGTGTAATTTTTAGATATCTTTAAAGACGTTTTTATTCTTTAATATCACTCGGTGCTTGTAAGATGTTGCCTCCAGCTGACGCAGTGCCAATAATGGCAATAACGAGGAGTAGTCCACACAATAATTTAATTTTACTGAATGTGAATTCCGAGGTTTTTCTTACTTTTATATACGAATTCAGAGCACATCGAACTAAATTACATATTAAACATGGTTAAAGAAAAACCCCTTTTTTTGTGTCTTTCAACAAGACACAATTATCGAATTAAATTACATTATCAAATTAAATTACAGATTTAGCAAGGTTAAAGAAAAACCTTTCTTTTTTTTTGTCTATTTCATCAAGGTACTTTGATAGCTTACTTCGTCCAAAATATCTCATTTTTTATTAAAAAAAAGTTAAACTATGAATTTTACAAGGAAATAACAAGTTAATTAGATATACCAATGACTTTCAAATCACAATATCATCGAAATTATAAACAAATAAATTCGGTAATTAAATAATTTTCGGAATTGAAAAAACTACGATTGCTGTACAATCATTTAGATGTCGAGTAAAGAGAAACTTCAATTAATATCGATTCCTTTTAAAGAACGTAAAATCTTATACTGAAATTATGTATTCTTGTTTTTAATAATAAGAAAGAAATATCTCCGACCTCCATTTTATTTATTTATTTATTTTTTTTTTTTGAGAACTAGTTATTTCTGACAATAAGATTTTGAATACTGCTTTTAAAATATATTTTTTTATTTTTAAATACGCATTTATTGAAAGCACACTATTGTGTCATTTTTAAATCTATAAAGAGGTTTTTATTCATTAATATCAGCCGGTGCTTTTTCAGTGAAGCATCCAGCTGAGGCAGTGCCAATAATGGCAATAACGAGGAGTAGTCCACAAAAGAATTTCATTTTACTGAATACACATTCTAAGGTTTCTGAAATCTTTTTATAGGAATCGAAAGCGCATCGCATTAAATTGTGAATTTTATACGCTTCGTATTTTTAACAATTTTAAGAAATCAATTTTTTTTTCAATAATTTTTTTTGTATTGCTTATTGAATAAAAGTTGGTTGTGTAACGTAATTAGAATTAAGTCGCTTTCGATACCCTAACTTATTTTCAGCTTCAACTTAAGTTGACTTTATCAAAAAGCTTTTTTCCAGGGCATTTGAATGCCTACTACACTCAGTACAGAATCATGTTTTGTTTTCAGCAATCGGGGTGCACTTAAATTTCGCAACTTGTTTTACCCACTGACCTTGAAAAGTGGATTTATTCAAATTGACTGCAGGCAGCTGTGCCTATTTGGGGTGGAATTAAATATCTCCCTGGGTTGGGTTCAGGTTGCAAATCCGACAACCGCTTCGATATTTTGTTTGCCAAACATGTTATTAATGCAAAAACGAAAGCAAAAAAAAAAAACAATAATAAAAATAACAAAAGGCAAAACGCATTTGGGCTCTTTAGGCTCTTATCTATGGCTTGCTTATCGCGCGCACTTTGCCAATCCATTAGGTTGTTTTTCCAGATTATATGCGTACTCGTACTTGATTCGATTGCTCACTCTAATCGTTCAATCCCCACGGATTGTTGTTCCACATTGGCCAAGACTGTTGTTACCAGTCGAGTATCGATTTCAAAGACTATGCAAATCGGTTTAATACGCACAAATTGCTGAGATCCGCAATATGTCAATATAAATTTGCAGATTGATTACTTACTTACTTACATGTTTAATCAGCTAAATTCGAAACAATTTACTTTTTTTGAGATGAATTTGTGTTTTGAAATACCAAACTACAGAAAAAGACTAAGTCTCGATGCTAAAAATTGAAGAAAATAAACTATTTGACAAAGAAAAAGAGGAATAAATTCAAAACAACATTAATAACTAATTACATTACCATACACAATTAATGAAAAAAGAATTTATAGAATTAATTGAACAATTCATATTTGCAAATATTATATTAAATGAGGCTTTAATATCATATTGTATATAATAATATTGTATACAAAGTTTAGTGTCGTTGCGTTGTTTATATAGGAATCGAATTAAGGTACAGATTGACATTGATAATTTTATGTGTTACATATTTGTATTACATTGTTGAAGAAACTACGCTTGCTGTACCAAATGAAGAATCTTTCATAGCGATCAATTATAATAATTAGCACATGGAATGTTGTATTCTTGTTTTGTAACCTAAGCAGCTATACCGCTTATCCAGAGAGAAAAGGCATTTCATTACTTTGTAAGAACTAAAAATATTGTATATGTGTGTAACAGCCATAAAGAAGTCACAAAGTTTTCTTTTCGTTTTTTATTTTCTTGGATAATTTTATTTTATTTTTTATTTTACAGTCAATCTTTTACATGAAGTTTATTTGGCCACAATAGTTGTTGTTTACACATTTATTTAAGGATTTCTGTACAAAGGTGTTTATTCCTCAATATCACCTGGTGCCATTCTCTTCCATTTAACTGATGCAGTGCCAATAATGGCAATAAGGAGGAGTAGTCCACAATATAAATTCATTTTATTGAATGTGAATTTCTGTGGATTTTAGTACTTTTATATACGAATTCAGATCGTATCGAATAAAATTGCAGACTTAACATGGTTATAGAAAAACACTTATTTATTTATATAAGAATTTTGAGCGTATCGAATTAAATTACAGATTTAACATGGTTAAAGAAAAACGCTTTTTTGTCTTTTCATCAAGGTGTTTTGAAAGCTTACTTCCTAAATAAAAATCGCGCTTATTATTAAAAAAAAAGATTAACTATGAATTTTCCAAAAAATTAACGAGTTAATTAGATATACCAATGATTTCATATCGCAATATCAACGAAATTAAAAACAAATAAATTCGGTAATTAAATAATTTTTGGAATTGAAAAAACTACGATTGCTGTACAATCATTCAGATGGCGATTAAAGAGAAAATTCAAATAATATCGATTCCTTTTAAAGAACTTAAAATCTTCAACTGAAATAATGTATTCGTGTTTTTAATAATATAATATAAGTAGTTATACCCGCTACTCATAGGTCAGAAGGAGATATCTCCGACCTCAATTTTTTTTTTTTGAGAACTAGTTATTTCTGACAATAAGGTTTTGAATATTGCTTTTAAAATATATTTTTTTTTATTTGCGTATTTTGCATTTTATTGAAATCACACTATTGCGTCATTTTTAGAGATGTTAAAGAGGCTTTTATTCATTAATATCACCCGGTGCTTTTTTGTTAATGCCTCCAGCTGAGGCGCTGCCAATAATGGCAATAACGAGGAGTAGTCCACAATATAATTTCATTTTACTGCATGTGAATTCTGATGTTTTTTCTTACTTTTATATACGAATTCAGAGCATATCGAACTAAATTACATATTAAACATGGTTAAAGAAAAACTCCTTTTTTTGTCTTTTTTATCAAGGTGCTTTAATAGATTATTTCTATTTATAAAAGACCTCTGAGCGTATCGAATTAAATTACAGATTTAGCAAGGTTAAAGAAAACCCCTTCTTTTTTTTTTTTGTCTATTTCATCAAGGTATTTTGATAGCTTAGTTCGTCCAAAAAATCTCATTTTTTATTAAAAAAAAAAGTTAAGCTATGAATTTTACAATGAAACAACAAGTTAATTAGATATACCAATGACTTTCAAATCACCATATCAACGAAATTATAAAAAAATAAATTCGGTAATAAAATAATTTTTGAAATTGAAAAAACTACGATGGCTGTACAATCATTTAGATGTCGATTAAAGAGAAACTTCAAATAATATCGATTCCTTTTAAAGAACGTAAAATCTTCAATTGAAATTATGTATTCTTGTTTTTAATAATAAGAAAGAGATATACTCCGACTCTCCATTTTATTTATCTCCGACCAAGACTTTTTTTTTTTGTTTTTTTTGACAACTAGTTATTTCTGACAATAAGATTTCGAATATTTTTTTTAAAATATATTGTTTTTATTTTAAAATACGCATTTTATTGAAATCACACTATTGTGTCATTTTTAGATATGTTAAACAGGTTTTTATTCATTAATATCACCCGGTGCTTTTTTGTCAGCGCTTCCAGCTGAGGCGCAGCCAATAATGGCAATAACGAGGAGTAGTCCACAATACAATTTCATTTTACTGAATATACAGTCTAAGGTTTGTGAAATCTTTTTATAGGAATCGAAAGCGCATCGTACTAAATTACGAATTTTGTTCGCCTCGTATTTTGCACAGTTATATAAATATGCATTACGTAATACTTCTAATTTGATATTGGACTGAATCGATATAATACGCACAATTTGCTGAGATCTGCAATATGTCAATATGAATATGCAGATTGATGGCAAATTAAGAACAAATGGAATGATGCTGTACATTTTTTACTTACTTGATTAACCAGGTAAATTCCGATCGATTTTCTTTTTTTCAAGATGAATTTCTTTTTTGTAATAGATAACTACAGAAATAGACTAAGTCTCATGCTAAAAATTGAAGAAAATAAACTATATAACAAAGAACAAGTAAGAAAGCTGAGAAACCCGCTACCCATTTTGAATAAAAGCAAAATATTGCGGTATTTTTCTCCAAATATACCAAAAGTACTAAAAATATGCCTAATTATATATTTGGTTAATCGATATAGTACAACATTCAAAATATACCATACACGACACAAAATACAAGATTGTCAGCCAAAGCCACTAAGACCCCTAATAAGTAGCGTTTTTGCCCATTCAAAAGTATTTCTTTAATAACTTCCACAATTTTTATCTGATCGCAACCAAATTTTCATGAATCACAATTACTATAGCTGTTATTATATATACCAAAAGTAGCAGCTCTAGCTTTACGCTTGTTATTCAATTTTTTGATTTGCAGGGCATAAGTGGGCGTGGATAAAATTGATCTGCGTGCAAGCATAACAAATGCTGTTGGAAAAAAAATTATTGCTCTATCTCTTATAGTCGCTGAGATCCAGTGTTTTATACGGACAGACAGACGGGCATGGCTAGATCGTCTCGGCTGTTGACGCTGATCAAGAATATATATACTTTATAGGGTCGAAGATGCCTCCTTCTACCTGTTTCATACATTCCTGCCGGCAGAAATTATAATACCCTTCTATCCTATAGGTAGCGGTTATAAAAAGTTAGACTATGAATTTTACAAAAAAATTAACGAGTTAATTATATATAATAATGATTTAATATCACAATATCAACGAAATTAAAACAGATAAATCCTGTAATAAGATAATTTTCGGAATTGGAAAATCTACGATTGCTGTACAATCATTTAGATATCAATTAAAGAGAAACTTCCAATAATATAGATTCCCTTTAAAGAACGTAAAAATCATCAACTCAAATGGTGTCTTCTAGTTTTTAATAATATAAGTAGTTATACCCTCTAATCATAGGTCAGAAGAAAATATCTCCGACCTACATTTTTTTTTTCTGACAATAAGATTTTTAATATTGCCTTTAAAATATATATTTTTATTTTTAAATATGCATTTTATTGAAAGCACACTATTGTGACATTTTTAGATATGTTAAAGAGGGTTTTATTCATTAATATCACCCGGTGCTTTTTTGTTAATGCCTCCAGCTGAGACGCTGCCAATAATGGCAATAACGAGGAGTAGTCCACAATACAATTTCATTTTACTGAATATACAGTCTAAGGTTTATGAAATCTTTTTATAGGAATCGAAAGCGCATCGTATTAAATTATAAATTTTATTCGCCTCGTATTTTGCACAGTTATATAAATATATGCATAACGACAGACTTTGTATTTGACATTTGACTAAATCGATCTAATACGCACAAATTGCTGAGATCTTCAATATGTCAATATGAATATGCAGATTGATGGCAAATTAAGAAGAAATGGAATGATGCTGTACACCTTGTACTTACATACCATTAACTAGGTAAATTCGAATCGATTTACTTTTTTCGAGATGAATTTGTGTTTTGTAATACAAAGCTACAGAAAAAGACTAAGTCTCGATGCTAAAAATTATAGAAAATAAACTATTTGACATAGAAAGACATGAATAAATACATCAATATTTAACTACATTAGCAAATATAATTAATGAAAACAGAAAGTTTTGATAACATATAGTTCAAAATCCTTATTAATTTTAAAAACAAAGCATTCTAAGCGATGCATTATGCAACATTAAACAAACGAGAAGACAACAACCCAATCAAAATTTATTTTGCTAGATGGTGAATCTATCTATTATATAGTATTTCAATTGCGAATTAATTCAATAAAATTCACATCAAATTATTTTCGTGATTTGGCATGGTTAATTTAATTATTTTCTTAAATTTTATTACATGCACGTCGACTTAAAGTCTCTGAAATTACGTTAAAAAAAAACAGGTCAGATGTCAATCAAACAACTTTATTTATGTGGTACAAACATATTTAAATAGAAATTAAATACATCTTAAGCTTCTTGAATACATATGTTATATTTCTTTAAATATGTTACTCTTTGATTTCAGCCGGCGATCTTCCTTGCCATAAGTTGGCAGCGGCAATAATTGCAACAAGGAGAAGTAGTTCACAAAAGAGTTTCATTTTAACAAAAACAAGTAAGAAAGTTACAGTCGAGTGTGCTCGACTGTGAGATACCCGCTACCCATTTTTAATAAAGGCAAAATATTGCGGTATCATTTTCAAAATATACCGAAAATACTAAAAAAAATACTGAAAAATATACCAAATGGTATGTTTGGTATATCGATATATTACACCATTCAAAATATACCATAAACGGCACAATGTACCAGATTGTCGGCCAAAGCAACTCAGACCCCTAGTAAGTAGGCGTTTTTGTCCATACAAAAGTATTTCTTTAATAACTTCCACAATTTTTGATCGCAAACAAATTTTCAGGAATCATAACTACTACAGTAATTGTATATATATAATTGTATATACCAAAATTTGTAGCTCTAGCTTTAAAATTACACTTGTTATTCAATTTTTTTGATTTACGGGAGGGATTTAAAATAATATCGATTCGTTTTTGAGAACGTAAAACGTAACTGATATGTTGTATTCCTGTTTTGTAACCTAAGCAGCTATACCGCTTATCCATAGAAAAAAGGCATTTCATAACTTTGTAAGAACTAGAAATACAATATGCATGTAACAGTTATAAGAAAGCTTCTCGATCATAAAGTTGTCTTTTTTATTTTCAATTTTCTTGGATAAAGACTAATTTTATTGAAACACTTTACAGTCGATCCTTACATGAACTTTATTTTTCCACAATAGTTGTTGTTTACAAAACTTATATTTAAGGATTTCTTTGAAGAGGTTTTTATTCCGTAACATCACCTGGTGCCAGGTCATTCAAAAAACCTGCTGAGGCAGTGCCAATAATGGCAATAACGAGGAGTAGTCCACTTAATAATTTCATTGTACTGAATGTAAAGTGTGAGGTTTTTTGCTCTATTTATATAACAATTCAGAGCATATCGAATTAAATTACAGATTTAGCATGGTTAACGAAAACCCCTTTTTTGTCTAGGTTATATCATTAATATGCGTTGATAGCTTACTTTGTCTATAAAAATAACTTTACATATATATTATATTAAAAACAATTAAAATTACAAAGAATTAATGACATAATTAGATATACCAATAGCTTCATATCACTATATTCACGAAATAAAAAACAAATAAATTTGGTAATAAAATAATTTTGAAGAAACTACGATTGAAGAAACTACGATTGATAATTAGATTAGATTGATTGATTAGAGATGGATTAAAGAAGATCTTCAAATAATATTTTGGGGAACGTAAAAATCTTGAATTGAAATGATGTATTCTTGCTTTGTCATTTAAGTAATTATCATTTCCGACCTCATAAAGCCATGTTCGTCTGATTATCCGTCTGTCTATCTGTCTGTAAGAACACCTATGTAGATCTCAGGGACTAGAAGAAATAGAGCTGTATTTTTTCTTTATGATTCCTCGTTGCGATCAAACAATTTAATTTGGCAAAAGTGAACTCCTTGTGACGAGTTTTAGTTGCTTTGATTGGCAATCTGGTACAATTTTGTACTCTATGGTAAATTTTGAATGCAATAGTATGCTGGGAATTTTATGCAATACACTATCTGGGGTTTTGGGTTGTTTAAATAAAAATCAAATGCACATCGAATTACAAATTATATATTGCATGGCTCATTTAATTTTGTTAATTCTCAAATAATTTCATTTGTGATAGTTGTGCCAGTTATATAAAAAGATATATCAAGGTAACATTTCTTATAACCTCTTTAGTTGCCAAACTGCAAATCATTGGACAATTCATTAAAGTTTTCATTGAAAGAGCAGAATAGATTATTTATTGCATTCAAGAAGTGGGGGTGACGACGTCACAGCTGCTTTACAGTGACTGTAAATGGCATTGCAATAAAACGAAATTAAATTGCTATTTTGCATATGGCACACACACACTCACACTCTTATCAACTGATATGAGCTCTTTGTCTGCATGCCAAAAATAATAATGGAAAAACAACAACAACAACGAAAACGACAGCAACTAAAGGCGAATCCTTTGACAACAGCTGGCGGCACTGGGAGCAGACAAAATCGAAATAGTTTTATAGTTGGCATACCCCAAAAAATGTATGTAGTGTTCTAGATTAGTAATTGCTTGGCGCGTTTATTAAAATGCATAAATTAATGGAAGAGAATTTCTCCGAGCAGGCAGCACCTTTATGGCTGTGGACCATGTGCGGTAGTTAAAAAGGGTTTAGGACACGCAATTTGTGCGCTGGCTTATGGCCAAACAATTAGACATAGAATGGGATGTGTTGTGCTCAATTTATGCCTTGAAGGACCTCCCATTAAAGACAACCCTCACTATAACGGCAAATGCACTGGAAATGACCGCAATTATATTGTGAACCCTGGCAGCTTATGTTATTATGACCACATACAAACTTGTTTCTTTTTGCCCGAAAATCAGCGCAATTAATATTAAGTGGATTAATATTTAATGACCAGTGCACGCACCCAAAGATCTCAGTTCCCATATGTGTCTTACGTATTTTATCATAATCGCACTCATAACTGTTATGATGCTATTGCCATTTATGATTACAGTTTCGGACTCAGTTTCTGGTTTGCTTTTCACATTCTAATTACAGCATAACACGCGTTTATTACCAAGATTTTGATGGTCTCTCAACCGGCACAAATAATGCCAAATTCGACCGCAGACGACGCATCAAATCCTCATTGAATGACCGTCACTAATTGATAAATGTATCTGCTGCGTGTCCGAATGCCATATTAAAAACAACAAAACAGGAGAATTTCGAAGGTTTTCACAAATATTTGTGTGATGCTGTTCTATAATTTTATTTCAACAAAAATGTTTATTGCATTCGCATTGATGATAAGGAAACTGCGCTCCGACGTATTTTGCGATTGAAACACGTCAGCGAATAGTCACAACTGGAATAAAGACCGTGATAGAGAGGAAAAAAGAGAGACAGAGAGAGCGAGAGCTCTGCGATAAGATCCCAAGTGTGCATTATTACGTAAAGTTGAGTCTTCGTCTTAGTCAGACGACAAGATGGATTCACAAAACATGGACTTTCCACACATCCGGAACTGTCTAGCAAAGCCGTGTGCAATTCGCGATAAAACTGTAGAATCATGGCGGACTCTAATCGATGACGTGTATTTTTCAGAGACATGACTTCACTTATCAACTCGTGGAGTGGTCCTTGATTAGATAGCAATTTCCTCTACAGCTGAAGTTTTAGTTCGATTTGCCATCTTTCTCCATCGTATCAATGCAATTAATTTGTCTTGTCTTATCTTGAATTGCACTTGGATACTTCTATTCTGTCAATTGAAAAGCTGACCGAAAAGTTGGTGTAAATATAATGATAATAGCGTAGCACTTATCTCATTTGTCAAGTTTAAATGATTGTAATGTTTGCCTGGAAACCTCTGTGGAAAGCTTAAACAGTCTAAAATTTATCAGAATTTTACTAAGTTTAATTGTATAAGATTGTTTATTAAACTAAAACTACTTTAAAATCAGTTAATCTGTTGAAAAATAAAATTTTAGAATAATATAAATAAAACGTATTATTTTCAAAATGTTCGAAAACAAAACTAGAGTTGCTTTTTTAGAATTGTAAATAAATGAAAACAAATAACAATTGTTTACAAAATTGCTATACTAAAGAAATAATCTAAAACAATTGCAAACTTAGTTTCCATATCAATCAAATTTTCAAAAAATGCATTGATCTTTGCAAAAAAAACTAATATTTATCGAAAGCTATATATCCTATATTTTAATTTGAGAGATGTATCCCAGAAAGTCTTATAGAGATTATTATCCTTAACCTTGTGCTTTTTACTGATAGACTCCAGCTAAGATAATAGCAATAATAAGAAGTAGTCCTAAAAAGTATTTTTACTTATTTTACTAATTCCATAGTTTGACACTCTTGCGTTTTTATATAAAAATCGGAATCAAATAAAATAAAACTCAAGGTTTGATATAACTGATTTTATTATTTTCTTCAATTTAGTTTGAAGTTAAATACATCAAGTATTTGTATTCATTTTTATTCTTTAACATCAGCTGGTGCTTTAAGATATATATAATCGTAATAGCAAATAATGCTAACAAGAAGAATTAGTCCACAATAGAATTTCATTTTACTGAATATAAAGTCTAAAGTTTTTGCGTGGTTTATATAGTAAACAAATGGAATGCACATCGAATGAAATAAGGGATTTGTTATGGTTAATTTTGTTATATTCATTAATTCAATTACATGCATATCGACTGAAGGCCTTTTACTTTTCTATTTTTTGTGCGTTGTTAAATCAGTAAGTTTGGTAATAAAAAAAATTTATCATAATTGTACGAGGGCTGCTATTTAAGTTTCTGGCCTAATAATGAAAATGCGAATATTTATCAAAAAAAATGGATTTATTGTTTGTCACAGTATTCTCCAGCAAGATTTATATATTTTGAATGCGCTCATTGTCGAAGCACTTTTTCCACATTGAGGCAGTTTTTGAACACTTTAACAGCACTTTCTGAAGAAAATCGATGACCACGCCTTTTTTCCTTGATGTACGGGATAAACAGAAGTCATAAGTCAGAGCTGTAAACCTATAAATTCCACGTTTTGACCGGAAAAAAAGGCGCGGGTTTGAGCTGGTGTGTGAGAGTTCGTGTTGTCATGGTGCAGAATGATCCATCTTTTCTTGTTCGTTTTTCGAAATTCTACAAGGATTTCAGGCAAACAAATTGTGGTGTACCACTCAGAATTGACCGTCCTACATTGCTCAAGCGAAACTGTCGCCACATGACCAGTTTTACCGAAGAAACAGGCGACCATTTGCTGAATAGTGCTTCCTCCACGAACAAGATTCGTTGGAATTGGCTCGGCTTCAAAGACCCACACGGTCGATTGCTGTTTTGTTTTGGGCTCATAACCATATATAAATCGTCACCTGTGACGCTCTTATAAATGTCTTTTGAAGCACAGGGAATGTATTTTTTTCAAAATTTCTTTGAAAATTCACACAAGTTAAATTGTCAAATGTGCGGGATCCAACGAGAACAATCCTTTTTTATTTATGCGAATGTATTCTGGTGGAAGAAATGTCAAAGGATGCCTCTATCTCACGATATGTCACATGAATCTAGTTAGTTCACGCACGGCATCAATGTTTTCTGGCACAACGTCTGTTTTTGGACGACCTTCACAACCTTCGTCTTCCAGCGAGCATCGGCCACGATAGAATCCATTAAATCAGTTTTTCACAGGGCTATAGGATGCCACATCATCGCCTTACAAAGATTTAAGTTCATCGGTGCACTCTTGTCGTAATAATCCAAGTCGAAAGTTGTGAAAAATTATTGCTCGAAAGTGTTCAAAATTCGATTTTTCTGCCGAGGTAAGTTTTTGATTAATCGTTTATCGATATCAAACGTGGTCGCACATGAAAAAGTACTTTTAATAAAAGTCCAAACTGTCAAGTAGCCAATTGGTCATAATATTAGAAGTGACCTATAAATAGCATCGTATTTCATGCATTACAGCTTAAAAACTAAAACATTTTCAAGAAATCATACAAATGTAAATAGGAGTGCAAAAATATAACAATGTATGTTTCGCTGTGTAGATCATAATTACTTAAAAGTTAAAGCTAAAAGCGCAATAATAAAGCGAATTGTTGCATTTTTCTTAGAAAAGTTAACGTTGATTGTCGCCAAAAAAAGTAGGCGTTTTTATAAAAGTTGTAAATACGAAGCGGACACAATAAGTAAATAAATAAGAAAGCTATCGAGTGTGCTAACAGTTGCTATATCAAAATTAAATTATTTTCAAGATTTTACATGGCACATGGACACATTATTTTCTTTATTTTATTAAATGCATGTCTGAAATTACATTGAAATGATGATATCAATCAAACAACTTTATTTATGCGATTCAAAAATATTTAAATATAAGTTAAATAGATCATAAACTTGTTGCATCCACGGATTTCTTTAAAGGAGTTTTTACTCCTTAATTTCCGCTGGTGCTCTTCGTAGTATAGCATTGAAATTGCAAATAATGACAGCAAAGAGAAGTAGTCCACAATAAAGTTTCATTTTACTGAATATAAAGTCTAAGGTTTTTGCTTTGTTTATATATTAAACAAATGGAACGCACATCGAATAAAATTTATGGTTAATTTTATTATTATTCACTAATTAAATTGCATGCATAACATGTTAGATAAGTAAGCGCGATGTTAAAATTTTTCATAATTCCATTACAAAAAGCGGATATGAAGTAAAATACAAAAAATTAATTTAAAATAACAATAGTATTTAATCACATAAAAAACATAAAATGCGGAAGTTGAGTAATTTGTACTGAAATACGAAAAGATTCTTATATAGATTAATTGAAAGCTTGCACTTTATTTGTCATTTTTAGATAATAATTTAACAAGTGTAATTGTCGTATGTATTTTATATACAAGAATTTCTTTAAAGAGGTTTTTATTCTATGATGTCGGCCGGTGCTTTTCCTTTGAAAAGATTGACAGCAAGGAGAAGTAATACACAATAGAATTTCATTTTTGTGAATGTAAAGTCTAATGTTTTTGAGTTGTTTATATAGTAAACGAATGGAATGCACATCGAATGAAATTTGTTATGGTTAATTTTATAATATTCACTAATTGAGAAACATGCACATCGGCAGAAAGTCTCTTACTTTTATATTTATACGTGGTTAGTTCAGTAAGTTTATACATAGATAACTCTCATCACAATTTCTTTAGTCAACATTAACTTTGCAAACATTTCAAACGCGTGAAAAGTTAAAGCATAAGAGTTCATTAAACGGAAACTACACTGCAAAAAAAACTTAAGTAATCTTGTCGCTTAATTAAACAACTTTATTTATGCGAGACAAATAATTTTAGCAATACTTTCAACTTTTGTTGATATCAGTGTTTATTTATATTTCGACAACAATGCTAAAGCAAAATAAAAACGCGAATCGTTGCTTCCTTCCTGATTTCAATTGTGTTGAAAATTGAGCAGTTGGGTTTAAGCTTAAACAATGTATAATTGTTACAATGTTTTGTGCTGACCTGCAAATTGTAATCAGAGCCGAAGCAAAGTACACCCCCAGATCGTTGTTGCTTATCGTCGTCGAGTAGAGGAAAACAAAGAGACAGACGTCGCATAGACTTATCTGCATGCTAAATATCAAACTGGGAATAAACACTGCGTATTTTATTTTGTTGTACTCATATGTATTTATTTATTTAGCTCGGTAACATAATTTAAAGATACATTTGTTCAAGCGAATGCAGCTTACTTAAACGTGTTATCACAAACATGTGTATGCGTATGTATGTGTGTGTGTGTGTGTCGATTGTGTGAGTGTGTATGAATATAAATCAAAGTTAAATAATAAGTGATTGTAAATCAGATGTTTTTCTTTGCTTTTTTTGTTGTTGCTGCGGCTGCTGCTGCGCTTCAGTTTATTTACTATAACTCAGATGACAATTCAATTTGATAAAACGCAGCGCAAAAAAATGTTTTTGGAATATTGGTAATACTAAATAG
This sequence comes from Drosophila albomicans, assembly GCF_009650485.2. Taxonomy (NCBI): domain Eukaryota; kingdom Metazoa; phylum Arthropoda; class Insecta; order Diptera; family Drosophilidae; genus Drosophila; species Drosophila albomicans. Next base: position 13,263,454 of record NC_047631.2, read on the forward strand.
AATATTACGAGAATGAAATTTGGATACTATTTTTTTTGTTTGAGTTATAATTTGAAGAGAAAATTGAATTGTGTTTTTATTGCTTCTGCAAATACTCGTCGAACAGATAGACGGACAGCGATGGCTCCTTGACACTGACCAATTTGGCGAGATCGTTGGCATAGCCCGACAGTGTGCGCACCGACTTGGCCTGCTTGCTCAAGAAGTTCTCCTGGATGTAGTGGGCCATCTCGGGATCGTGCTCACGGTTCTCGTTGCTGCTATGGGTGGCGCTGGTGTGCACGTGAATGGCGCCGGTGGTCAGCTCCTTCTCGACATCGAGGGCACGGGCCAGGGATTCCAGTTCATTGAGATGCACCTCGGGCACTTCGGCGGCACCGTGCTGATGTGGCTTGCTGAAGTCAACGGAGCCACCGCGACGTGTCACCTGGCGGATGAGCTCGATGGTGTCGTCAAAGGCACGATCCGAGAGACCCTGGTAGAGTTTCTGGAAGCCGGGGCGGTTCATTTGGTACGAGTTGAAGTGGGTGGCCAACAGAAGGTATTCGTAAGATTTCTTCAGCTGCAACTGGATATAGTTCTGCAGCTTGCCCTCCAAATGGCCAATGGCGGCATAGCGGGCATTACAATTGCTGACACCACCTATCGGAGGTAAAACAAAAGGCAACAGGTAAAGCAAACGGTGTGGGAAGAGTTAAGGCGGGTTATTGATTAGCATAAGGAAGTATTTCGCTTACTTTCATCTGAGAAAAAGGCCATGATTGCTTGTTTATTTTTAAAAATATAAATATTCAAAAGCAAGACACAGTTACAGTTAAAAAACCTGAACGAGTCAACTGCACACAAACACATGCACACGCTTTGGCACTCACTCTCTTGCAATCACTCTCTCTCTCTCTTCCATACATGCTTTTCTCTTTAATGTATTTCATACGGAGTACTCACCGTTAGTGCCGCACGCAGAGCGAACGTCCACTTGACAGCTCTGCTCTTGGGCCTGCGCAAGAGCACAGAGGCCTGCAACCAAGGCGAATACAATAAAGTATTTCATTTTGTTTTGTGTTTGCTTCTAGAATTAGAATAAATGAATTTCACAATTAGACTTATTGGAATTTTCTCAAAATTTTCTTATTGAGCAGTCAGCAAATCGATTTCGATTAAAACTGAGTGGAAAATCATGTGTTTTAAAGCGCGCTCCTATTGCGTCGTAGAGTTTTCCCGAAAATTCTCTCTCACTGCCTTGACACTAAGTAACAATCGAATTTTTCAAATTTTCGAATGCTTTGACTTTGCACTAGTTCTATTTACCGTTAGAGTCGCACAGCAATTAACTAACAATTGAACGGAATCACTTACTTTAAATTGTCCCGTTTGAAATTGAGTTTTAACTCTGCTTTTGTGTTTCTTATATGTGCTGCTTGTTGGAACGCAAATCGTGAACTGCTGTTTATAGCGTTGCGATTGTCTCGTTTCTATGCTGTCGCTGGCGCTGAGCGAGCTGCTGTAGTGTGAGTAAGCGCGCAAGTGTGCGTGAAAATGCGCGTGTATGGGTATGTTTTGCACTCGCCGCCTCTCTGTTGTGGATTTTGTTGTCAGTCAAACATGGCTCCGGCAATATGGCTGCGCCTCTGTTGATGCTTTTGTTGTTATTGCGGTTGTTTTTCTTTGTGACTCAGACATACTCTTCGTTCAATAGGGTTACCATGTTGTTAAAAACTGAATTTCTATATTTACATTTACAATTACATCACGTTATCGTCATACAATATTTTAGATGATTTTAATTAAATTGTGTAATTGCCAATATAAAACAACTACATTATTTAATGTGTCATGCTACTTAAAATTTATCCAAAAGAGCTTTTCTATTATCAATAATGCTACATTGTCATTTTGCTGCTGTCAATTGTTGCCAAGTCTGCACTGATTGTCAATCAAAATCTTGATTGATCCCATATGATATCACTACCTCTTTGAGCACACCCGCTAAAGTCAGGAACTAACACATCAGTTTTAAGTCCCTGTCCAAAACGAATACTTGGCAACCCATGACGTGTTGTTGCAGCTAATATGAAAGCGATAAATATTCCCAGTACGATATTCGGCTATTTAATACCCTAAGCGAACTGTTTTACATTTGGTGGGTATGAAAGAGTAAATTTAATTAAAAATATAGTAGTTCTTAATTAAAAGATTTTGCTACTACAAACTGATTAAGAAATCTGCGCCACATTAAATAACTTGTTCTTTGTTATGTTATAGCGTCACACAGATTCAATATGCCTTGCTTGCAGAGTGCATGTGTAACAAAGAACAGCTGACTCGAGAGCGACCACGGTCATTGGGACGCCATATTGCCTGTGGCCATTAGTCAATAGTATAGATTTAGTAATTAGAGGCAGTTTTGCAGTGAGGACGTGTGGAAGTAAGTATTGTAAATCAAGTGCGTCTATAGAATCAAATATGAAATTATCAGAGCGACTACGACGACATATTGAAATGATAAGAGCACACTCACATACACACAGTCATGGCACACGTATACTGTGTACATGTACGAGCTGCGCTCTTTGGGAGCGAGTCTGACAGCGACGAAGCGTTTAAAAGTGTTTTACTCGACAGCAGCTCCGACAGTTTGCATTCACATAGCGAAGGCGCGTAAAGCAGAAAAGTTTAATAAAGAAAAACATACGACAAAATAATTTGCCCGTCATATAGCATAGGAATTACTAAGGTACCGGAAGAATTAAATCTGGGTGTATAATTCCCGAAAAAAAGCAAGAGCAAGCTTTGCCTTCTATGCCAGTGTGTGTAAAGGCAGCTGTGACAAGCAAAGATTCGCACTCGAAACTTCTATTTAACATTGGTCAACTAACATAAACGGTTCATTTTCATTTTAAACTAAGCATTGAAATCATTGAATTATTAACTGAAAGTGATATAAATTTGTTCTGTGATTTTGTGTAAAGACATCAACTGCAACCCGAAGAACAAAAATGGTGAAATTAATTGCGAGTATTGCAAGTCTGCTGGTCGTTCTGGCTCTGGCCAACGTGGCTCAGGCTGATAGTCTAAAATGTAAGTATTACAATCATTTATTCCTAAATTACATGTTACAATTTAAAAACAAAACAAAAATACTCTGAAAAAACCAATAAAATTCGACGCAATTGAATTTTGGTTTGCGACGAAGTGGAGGCCAAACAAAGAGAGTGAGAGCATACAATAACTGAGCGAGCAATACAAAGAGAGAGAAACAATAAGAGAGCATTTCAACCCAGCTGTTGCCTTCTTTGTGAGGTAAAGTGCTCTCTTCACAGCTTGCTATGGGAATTTCCTACGTCTTAATTTTTATTCAACGTGTAGATGAACTCAATTATGTTTTTTGCAAGTCGCGATTTTAATAGAAAGCTTGATTTCATTGTGTAACCTACTATTGCATATTGAATAATGCGTGAATTTTTGTCAGCTTGATTAAGAGCCTCTCAGCTTGTCGTTGTTGTTTTTGTGATTTGTGTTTGCACACGGCCCTCTGTCAAAAGCATAACAAAGTATAAGCGCGGTTGTGAATGTGCGAGCGAGATAGTTTATTCTGAAGAAAAGTGAGAGCGTCGTTTTTGCACACGGCACAAAATCAAAACAAATGCCGTTACTATGGCGACCGCTGCGCACGTTACCACAAAGAGAAGACAGAAAAGAGAGACTTCTTACTGCACTTTGGCTTTGCACATGCTTTGTTCTAGTTGTTCTAGAATATGGAATTAGCATTGCATCAAATGCATCGACTGACGATGCTTATGCAATGTCCATACGTAACTCTTCTTGCTTCTCGCCTGCTTCCCCACGCCCACAGCTAGTCAGTTCAGTGTTGTGCAGGAGTTGAAGATTCAAAAGAACGATGAAATCAAGGTGACGAATAAATTGCAAGACGATGATCTATTAACTTGTAGGTGAAATTCCTGCTCTTATTATTATTGTTATTCATTTATTGGCTTTAAAATAATTCTAATGCTCGATATTGTTTCCGTTGCATTGCAGGCAACATCAAGTCGAATGCCGCCTTCAGCGGATGGCCCGACATGAAGGCGCCTTGCATTAACAGCATGCGCAAGCAGATCCAAAAGGAAATCTTCGCCTCCACCCAATACCTGGCCATGGCTGCCCATTTCGCCACCGACACCGTCAATCGTCCCGGATTCGCCGAGCACTTTATCAAGGCCGCCAAGGAAGAGCGTGAGCATGGAGCCAAGCTGGTTGAATATCTGTCGATGCGTGGTCAACTGACCGACACCGTGAACAACCTTATCAAAGTGCCGGTTAGTACTCTATTTGTTCAATTGATAATTTGCTTTTTGATTATTTCATTCATTTCTGATATCACAAACACAATAGACTGTTGATGTGAGCAAATGGACTGGTCTGTCTGCTCTGGAGGCGGCCTTCAAGCTGGAAACCGAGGTGACCAACTCCATTCGCGCTCTTATCAAGACCTGCGAGGGCACCGCCAAGAATGGTGAAGATAACGATTACCATCTGGTCGATTATCTGACTGGCGTCTATCTGGAGGAGCAGCTGACTGGCCAACGCGACCTGGCTGGCAAGATCACCACATTGGAGAAGATGATGGATTCGCACGGCGAGCTTGGCGAATTCCTGTTCGACAAGAACTTGTAAGGGAAATCAACCCTCAACTCAATCACTAGCAAGCTATTCATAGTTTTAACTGTGCTCTTTCAAAAAAAAAAAACAACAACAAATAAAACTATTATTTAAAATTTACTGTAATCAGCCGCAGCAAAGAACAACAACAAACAGCAAGAACAATTCAGCACAAAAACAATGAATGCATCAAGTATTTTGTCATTTAAACATTTTGCCAAATTTAGTCCATAATTAAATCGTAATGAAAAGTTGAATTTCTCTTTCAATTTTGTTTAATTTGTAATAAAAATTTCGATCTGTTTGCATTCAATTCCATTCCAATGCACAGTTAAAACATCGAGTTTTTCTTATCGAACCACTTTGAATTGGACTTAACAGAAATCAGCGGCAAAAATGTTTATCAAAAAAACGTGTAAATGACAGACTAAGTTGTGATTTATTTACAATATGTTATAATTATTTCGTTATCGCTACGAGTTCTCGCACACGAGCTGAAGTTCTCATGCTTAAGGTCTCTGTACTTCTCGAGACAAGAATTCATCAGAAATTACATAAGTAAATCATTGACATGCATATTTATACACCTACACAACTACAATACAATAAATACATATATTTTTCTGTCAATTAGCAAATAATGTTAATAAATATGGTTAAATAAACAATGCGAATAAAGTATTTCTATTGATTTGTTTATGGACTTTGGGTTATGAATCTGTTAAAAGTTCAACAAACCCTGCATACTCGTATTCATAAGTAAGTATAGCGATTTTAATCTAAAATGGGGAAATACAAGCGATTGGGACTTACCCTTAACAAATTATTACGTAATTCCAATTTGCGAATATATGTAAATGTGCATGTACTGTTTGCGGTTGGGCTTACTTGTTGCTTTTTTTAATCTTTTCAGTATCTAACATATACTTTAGTAACGGTCAGATAACTATCTTGAAACCTTGCACATTCATAGTTACAGTTTTTCTTGATGAAGGTGAAAACCTGGTGAAATACCAGGCGAACATAAATCAGCAGCAAGCAAAAATGCTGAAAGTAACGTGTGCCACGTTCTTACTCTTAGGATCCGCTATAAACTCTGAGAGATTCATAGTTATCTCAGTCGCTTTCTTTCTTTGTGGTACTCTATTATCTTCGACTTGCATTTCAGCTGTTTCACATGCAATTTTAGATGTAATTGATTTAATAAATATGTCAAAAATGGAAAAATACGAAGGGAAAAATACAGGGCGAATATCAACAAGTAAGAAAGCTACAGTCGAGTGTGTTCGACTGTGAGATACCCGCCACCCATTTTGATAAAAACAAAAAATGTAAAATATACCAAATTGATATACCTGAAAAATACTAAAAATATACCAAAGGCTATTTCAGGTATATTGATACAGTATTACATTCGAAATATACGTAACGTACAAAATAAATAAACCAGATTATCAGCCAAAACAAAACAAAATTGTATATTATAGAATTTCAAAATTTGTATCTCATCGCAACAAAGTTCTCAAGAGGTATAACTGTAGGGACTATTGTATGTATGCAGAGTCTTGACTCAGCTTAAAAATTACGCTTGTTGTTCGATTTGCGGTGACGGGACTAGGCGTGGCAAAATTTAAGATCTAACTTGATCTGCGTGCAATCATAACAAGTGCTGTCGAAAAAAATTCTATCTCTATCTATTATTGTCTTTGAGATCTAGGTGTTCATATGGATGGACAGACAGACAAACTTTATGGGTTTGAAGATGCCTTCTTCTTCTTGTTATACACATTTCCTGCAGACACAAAGCTTTAATACCCTTCTATGCTATGGGCAACGGGTATAAACAGCAGAAATGCAAAAAAACACACTCGGAGAGATTTATTCCTCACTTTTGAGTTGGGCAAATTTACTTGGAACTTGCACAATATTCGCCTGGTATTTTAGATCCACATATAATTTTAAAGTGCCATTTCGTAAGTATATATTATATGTAAATTAATTCGGTTTTTCACAAATACATATGTTTAAATGTTTCATTTATTTCTTTCTATTCTAATACTAACTAGTTGTGTTAGATGCTCTTCAGATTGTAAAAGTTGTGATAGAATCTTTTAATAACTGCTTGATATTAATGGACTTGCTAATGATCCGTGTATGGTTCGATTGAAGCATTTTATGGTCACGTATTGTAAGCCTGATGTGGGAAATCGCATTGTCTATTCCTTTTGATAGGAATCCCTCTGCATTATTGACCCTTTCATGTTGAGGAGCATTGGGCTAATCTGATTTGGGAACACAAAAAGCAAAGGCGTGCGTATGTGGTGGGAATGGCTTAAGGACATGGCTGGACAAGGCAGGGGACATATAAAGAATAATTCATAAGTCACTTGTAAAAATGTCATGCACTTGAGCAGCTCGATAGCCCCAGGGAAGGGAAGCAAAAAAAGGCAGCACAGGACAATCTCACCCTTTGGCTAATGTGGATTCACCCTTTCGATGTTGATGTCGATGTCGTTGTCGATGATTGACAGGACATGCCATGCATTGAATTATGATAAATTGTGGCAACTGTCAAATGGCTGTGATGATGTTTCTTATTTGTGTTTTGGCCTTAGTCTCTCCACGACTTTGCTTCCTTCTTCCTTTGTGGAAGACCGACAAGATTGGACGTGCAGGCGAGCGTGACCAATGAGCACGTCAATGGGTTGTCAATGCTCGATGCGCATTTTAAACAATTTCATAAGCTAATATTTGAACAGATGGGCAGAGCATGCTAATGGAGGGGCGTGGCCGAGATGCTGGATTTAAAATTGCATCAATTTTGACGATGGCCGCACAATAGACCGCAAATTTTTGCCAAAATCCGCTCAAATATTTAAGCGCAATTTGAGCCGCACAATGATTGACCAGACTGGTGGTGAAGGGGTGAGGATGGGTGAGGGAAGATGTCCGTCTAGTCTGGTCCGGCATACAAATGGATCTGGATATGGATGTGGTGCACTGGCCCACGATTAATCTTGCAACAGGCACGACAAATTTCCATGATAGCAAACTTTTGCAATTGGACATGCTTGGGTTTTGTGTCATCATTTTTATTGCATTTTTTGATGCCGAAATTTTGTGATATGCCCTGTAAATAAGAATGTTTAATAGGGGTATGCTCAAGCCGAGGGAAATCAAATTATTGTAGGCGGACAGTGCGTATCTTTTAGTCATCAACTTTCATTTGTTTTTTCTAGCTTTTTTGCCTCGATTCTTTTTACGACGTGCTAGTGATTTATTCTTCACATGACACACTGATAAAAACTTGTCCCGCTTATCACATTGACATTTGTTGTGCCTGTTGACAAATTTGCAACGGCCGACATCTCGTCGTGTCTCGTGTCTAGTGTCCCGTCTCGCCTCTTGTCCTTTGCCCTTGTCCTTGCAAAGGACTGCCACTCCAGGACTCAATGGGCATGAAATGGAAATATGGAAAAGTGGAAATATATTTTGGAAATGGAGAGAAATGGGGAGAAATGCGAAAATGCATTGTCAGAAGATAGCTAGCCTGAAAGCCTTTTTATTGCGCCCCTAACGTTGACTGACGATGTCTGCCCCGTTTGATTTAGGACACCGAGGGGCGACTCTCATTCACTTAACCGGTTGCCATTTCGCTTCACATCTCACAAATACACAATACACAATGCACACTTCAAGTGGCAGCCGCGTGCACCGCAGGACATCGGGCATCCTCGTAATTCATAATCGTGCAGTTGCTTTGTCTTCACGCTCTACGGTGAAGTGAAAGCGTAGCGCTTTCTCCCGCTTTCTCGCTCGCTGTTTGTCTTTCACACTATAAATCTTGTGCAGGAATCGCGAGGCTTGACAAGCGTGCCGCCCGGTTTAAGAGTGTTGCTCAAAAACCGGTTATAAAGGGAATTTCATAAGCGTTTCCCAAAGAGTTTAATATAATAGAAATTAACCTATGTCATCCAATTGGGAAACGTTTAAGGATCTATTTTTTATTTGAAAACTTAACATTTTCAGGAATTACAAAAATTGTATTAAAGTTCAACAAAATATGTTAGTTATAGTAACCAATTTTAATGAAATCATTACTCAAAATATAGATATCAAATTTTCTAATTATATTTTAAAAGTAAATTACAATAAAAACACTATTAGTGCTATTAGTACTAAGAACTGAAATAACAGTCTTAAGTTTGAAAACATAAATAGTTCTTTAAGCTGGAATTCCAAATTGAACATTTTTACAATAAGATTATGATCTTTAATCTAAAAGTTGTCCAATTTAAGAATTGCGTTAGTTTTTCAGTCATTCGTTTGTAGCATCAACCTCTAAAATATTGTTAAAAAAATATATATTTAAGATTAAAGTACGTAATAGGCTATCATTTATATAATATATAACTTATTTTATAATCACTAATAATATTATATAACAAATTCTCCCAAAGCAGAAATATATTTCACTGATTACTCACGATGTTTACCCTTCATATTTGGGAATCAAAATTCTCTTGGTTTTAATTTGGATTAAAGTTATCATCACCTAGCTGTAAATAGTTAAACCTATGCTAAATAGTCAATTCGTTACAAAATATTGTTACTATTTCTAATAGTGATAATTTATTTTATAATCACTTATTATATTGAGTAACAAATTCTTTCCGCGCAGAAACCCCTTTCACTAATTACTCACATTGGGTATTGAACCATTTTTAATTTGAATTCATATTTGGCAATCAAAATTCTCTAGGTTTTAATTAGGATTAAACTTATCATCACCTAGCTGTAAATAGTTAATCCTATGCTAAATAGTTAATCCTATCCAAAATATTTTTATAAGATATACATATATGTATATTAAAATCAAAATAATGGGTTACCATTTATGATATGAATCATTTATTTTATAATATTAAAAAAACAAATTCTCCCAGAGCAGAAATATATTTCACTAATTACTCACGATGTTTACTCTTCATATTTGGGAATCACAATTCTCTTGGTTTTATTTTGGATTAAAGTTAACATCACCTAGCTGTAAATAGTTAATCCTATGCTATATAGTATAGCTAATTCTATCCAAAATATTGTTCTAAGATATATATATTAAAATCAAAGTAATGGGTTACCATTTAGAATATTGATAATTTATATTATAATGACTTATAATATTAAATAACAAATTCTCCCAGAGCAGAAATATATTTCGCTAATTACTCACGATATTTAATCTTAATGCATATTTGGCATTCAAAATTCTCTAGGTTTCAATTTGGATTAAAGTTATCATCACCTAGCTGTAAATAGTTAATCCTATGCTAAATAGTCAATTCGTTCCAAAATATTGTTACCATTTCTAATAGAGATAATTTATTGTATAATCACTTATAATATTGAGTAACAAATTCTTCCCGAGCAGAAACCCCTTTCACTAATTACTCACATTGGGTATTGAACAATGTTTAATTGTAATTCATATTGGTAATCAAAATTCGCTTGGTTTTAATTTGGATTAGTTATCATCACCTACATAGCTGTAAATAGTTAATCCTATGCTTAATGCCATTTACTTAAATAGCTGATAAACAAGTGTGTGACTTGTGTTGCACACACCTCTAATGAAACGATGTCGTCAAGCTTTTTCATTAAAATTCTGCAGACATGCTGAACCAAAGAAATCTCCCGTTTACCTTTCCCATTCGCTGCATTTTGTCCCTTACCCGAAAAATGTGTGTTCACATTGTTGCCTTGGCATTCGGAATGCCAGAGCGTTATTGAAATGTCTCCGCAGCTGTCCAAACAACCCAACGGCCCAGAGAGAGCCAAACACCCGCCCGCTATCCAGCTATCCAGCTATCCAGGCAGCTTCTTCTCAGGAAAGACACGACGAGATGAAAAGAGTGGAGTAGACACGACGCGTCTATGGTGCTGATTTAGCATATTGACTGCTTGCCGCCTGCAAGGAGTAAACTTATACAAGATTTATGCGTCCGCCTGGGCGACAGCAAAGATAAAAAGGATTCGTGGCGACCCAGGACGAAGGCACTGCGAATGCAATAAATTTGATTTGCATATTAGCACACCAGCAGCGAGTGTGGTGGGAGGAGGGGAGGGGGTGAATAGAGCCATCTTGGCAGCAGCTGAGGGAATTGAATGGAAAGCACTGTGGAGCCATTAGGTAAAGGATTTGAAGCACGAAATCTTGCTTAAATTGCAAATAAATCATTAAAAATATGTGTGTTTGTGTGAGTGTGTGTGTGTGGCCTTTGTCCATTGGCGACTTGCCGCAGGGGCTTTGCAACATTCTTGGGCATTTTGTGGCATGCAGCGAATTAGGGGAAAGGGGTGGTTGGTTGGTCATCTTGTAATTCCCTTTGATTTATAAAGATAACGACACATTGTCATGTTTAATTTGCAGCCCAAAAGGTTCTTTCACGACCTCTCTCCAACTCTCCAACTTTCTCACACCCCACTCTCACTTTCTCCTCTGCATAAATCTTTGGTCCATAGTTGTTCGGACAACAAATATGACTTACACGTATCTCGAAAAGTTTTCTAATTATGCATGCCCAGACGTATTGCTTTAGATATACTTGAGCATACTTTTGGCTTTTGAAGTTCTTTGTTTCTGTGACACTTTTTAGCTGACCATTTTCATTTGGTGTGCAAAACTTTGGCATTTTTGAGAGATAAACTCCATTCCAGGCGGCACTTTATGGGTCTCGCCACAGTTCAGCGAACTGTGCGGGGGATTTCCCAAGAGTGTGCTTCTTAGCTGCGTGCTCTAAACTCGACCCAATCGCCAACGCAGTTCAAAGGCCATTCAAATAGATGCTGATTTGTGTATGTCAAGCAACGAAAGAGAGAGAGAGACTGCATTAAAAGTAAACTGCAGTGTCAGCTGAAGAAGGTTTTAAATAGATTTAGCTGGCAATGATGGAATGCTGGATTGCTGGATTGCCGGATTGCTTGTCGCGTAGTTATGCCGCAGACATGGCTTGCTTTTGATTTAAGCGCATTGTTTGCGTTAAATATTTGCCATGCCGGCCACGCAGACAATTGCAGACACGCCACGTACCACGTACCACGTACAACAACGTCACAGCAACAGCAACAGCTAGAGCCACAGCTGCAGTCAACAGCCAGGAGGCAAGTTCTCCTCGCATTTTGGTGCGTCTTGTTTGATTTCCGCTCCTTGACTCGCTGTGTACACAGCATAACCTTAGAGCTGAATGTGAGTGTGTGTGTGTGTGTGTGCATAGTTTGGCTGCCACCCACTCGTCCTGACGCTAAACAGCTTCAACTTCACACGCAGACACGTCTAGGTCCAATGTCTGCAGCTAAGTGCGCTGGGCTCCAGCTGCCACTTCTGGGCAGCTCCCTCGAGCTGAAGATTCGAGTTGGAGCTGCAGCTGCGAAGCTGCTTAGCTGGCGATGAAGTGCATTAGTTGCAATTGAATTTGTACATTTTGCGTTGGCAATTTCACAGTCGCTGCCAGAGACTCGCTTTATGGCCACAATTAATTAGCTGGCCACAAACATTCAGGTGCACTGACTAATTGAATGCTCTTAGTAGCCAAGCCAACTAGCTGCCACTTTGGCTTATCGGCTCAAATCGTCAGTCAATCGAGAGTGTCCATCAAAGTAAAGGCTTTGCAATAAATGCGCAGCAATCCAACCCTTAATCGCAACCCTTTTTCCCTTTCTCCCTTTCCCTTCCACCCACAACACAGAAACAACTTTAATTGCTTTTAGTTTTGTTTTGATGATTATAAACGACAATGGTCGCACTTTATTGAAAGATTTTGTTCTTTTCGTATTTGTTTTTTTTTTTTTTTTTGTTTTTTTTTATGTCTGCCGCTTTACAAATGTTTCAATGATTTGTTGCAATAGTTTCGTTATTGCATCATATAAAATATATATATATTTTCATATATAATTAGAAGTGTTAATCGTTTTATTATATAATATATAGTAAATGTTGTTTTTTTTTTTTTGTATAATATTATTGTTATTAATAAAGACAAATACGCATATTATATATATATAATTTAAGTGCTAAATGGGATTACAATATATAGTGTATGCATAAACCATTTAATTTTTTTATTTTTATATTTTTTTTTTTGTTATATTTTTAAAGACATAAATAATTAAGTTGTTTCGCCAATAAAATGTTTCAAGTGTTTGTGTATTTTGTGTGATTTTTTTGTGTTTTTTTTTTTTTTTGTAAATAGTTTTGTGTAAGCATAGAAAGAGTTTTGCAAAATTATTGTTTCTCATTTATCAATATTATTATTATGATTTGGATTAGTTATTTTATGCTTGTTTAATTTGTATCAAAAGCCTTGGTTTATGTAATTTCCTTTTTGATTAGCTTAGATCTTATAAGATTTATATATTTTGTATTTGTTTTTTGTTTTTTGTTTTACTGCAACTACAATGTATTGTTATGCTTAGTATATTTTTGTCTGCTGGATAAATCATTTTGAATTTTTGACTAAGCTGAGCAAAAATATCATATGAACTGAAAGATATTGGGTTTCCATTTATATGAAATATTAAAGCAGTATAATTGATGAATTTTGATCGGGTTTAATTCTATGGGTCTTTGTCTTTAATTGCTTTCTTCTGGCTAATCGCATTCAATTCTCATCTCCGTTTCATCTTCAACTTTGCATACGCATTTTACTTTTTGTTTTTTTTATTTAAAAAATCTTTTCACAATAAAAACAATTTGTACTTTCGAAAAGGGGGAGGGGCGCATTTTTTAGTTCATTTTGTTTTCTTTTGTTTTTGTTTTGCTTTTGCTTTGTATATTTTTGTTTGTTGCTTATTCGCTTAGCCTTCATCGGTGTTATATTTATTATGTTTGATTTCGCTAGGGTTTTCATTTAGTTTTTAGTTTATTTTATTTTTTCATTTTGTTTCGTTTTCTTTTCTTTTGTTTTGGTTTGTTTGTTACATTTGTGTAGGATGCAGGAGTGCTGAGGTTCATGTTTTTTGTATCTTTGAATGTTTTTTTAATTTGTAATTTCTCGCCTTCATTTTTTTTGTTACCATCTTTCATCTCATTTTGTAAAATATTCGTTTTGTATATTTGCTTTAGTTTTAACAAGGAAATCAAACAGATACAATAGATATTTGTATTTGCATTTTGTTTTCAACACAAAACCAAAAATGGAGTGCTTCAAGGATTGTGTCAAAGATCGCAGGATCGCTTTATATAATTGTATTCAATGCGTTATCCTTTTCGCTTGTCCTTACACAATCTTGTTGCACATTTGTCTATTTTAGTTTTATTTTCTTTGGTTTTACATTAACTTTTATGCTTGGTATTTTTTAATTATTTATGTTTTTTTTTTTTTTCGTTTTTTTTTTTTTTTTTTTTTTTTGTGTTTTTTGTTCAGGTCCAAAATCAAATTTGACTAATTCAAGGAATTAAAGTTTCATTGCATCTAAATAAGGTAAAGTGTACTTTTGTTTAAATATTATCATAATCATATGATTTGCATAAATTTTCATTTTCAATAATAGAAACGAAACAAGAAACTTAAACAAAATTCCACTATGGCGTTTCTACTGTTCTTCTTCTTCTTCTCTCTGCATATTACCAACTCCTCCGACATGAGAGAGAGAAAGAGATAAAAAGAGAGTGAGAGAGAAAGAGATCAAGAGAGTTAGAAAACTAAACTAAACTAAAACTAAACTTAAAACTGGCACATTACGCCCCGATTGCGATAAGGATTTTCGATCGGAACGGACGTAGGACACGCCCATACCTGAGCAGCAGAAATTCTTCTATGTGAGTAGACGCGTCTACGCCGTTGCGTTGAAAATCCTTTCGCCATTTGATCAGCGGATCGCAGACTTGGGTGGGCTCTACTGATTTTGGAAGGGCCTTCAAGCTACAAATCCCCTCAAATATAGGAGTGTATCAGTGATTGTTTGTGTGTGTGTGTGTATGTTACTAAAGTGTGTGTGTGTGTGAGTGAATAAGTGAGTGTGTATGTGTGTGTGTGTGTATTTATAACGAAACATACTACAAAGTTTAATAATAATGATGACTTTCAAATAGATTATATATAAGTTAGTACAATGAAAACTTCATATACAATATATATGCCATATAATATATAATAGATATTCCATATTTTCCATATAATGCGTAATAATGCAATAATAAGTACTTAATAGCCATATTACTTTCACGTATTTTGTATTTTTTTTTTTTGTGTGTGTTTTTTTAAAAGATAATCCATCCTAAATACTCGTTTATCTGCTGAGTGACTGAATTGAGATCGAGATAGTTAGGAGCTTCTTTCGGTGTTCATATTCGGGCAACTACTGCTAAAATTTCACTACAATAATTCTTGAGTTTTGATGAGTGATGAGTTGACTTTTTACTTTTACATACTTTACTTTACTTTACTTTACTTTTACCTTTAGTTGAGTTGAGTTATTTTGTGGCAGCTTTGATTTTGGCAGCATTACATGAGTGTATTTATAAGAATATTTTGGATGATGTAGTACTTATTATTATTGTTATTATTTATGTTACTCATATTTAGTTTGGAAACGTTAAAAACCCATTTAGTTTGGTTTGCATGCATGAACTTGTATGTTATTTTAATTGTATATCTTGTTTAATAAATGGCTCTTGAATTTTACTATTAAAATTTCCATAAATTGCATTCAAGTATTTTTTTTTTTTTTTGTTTTTGGTAGTATGTTTGATATTTTTGTTTTGTTTTGTTTTTTTTTTTAACATTTATATGTATATTTTGTAAGAATTAAACTAGAAAAATTCTAATTTGAGGTATGTATTCCATTAATTTGTAATTGTGTGTGTAATTTTTGTATATTATTATAAATATTCATAGATTATTATTACAATTACGATTACGATTTCTCTCACCCAATTCGAGTGTTCTAGAAGCGTGCTTAGTCTAAAACTCTAGAGCTTACTTCTAACTCATTAGATAGATAATTTTATTTTGAAATGCTTTAATTTTTATGATTTTTTTCGTATGGTTTTCTAATGTAGAATCGAAGCAATAATTAAGTTGACACAGAAAGCTTAAGATGATTGAAATTTGGTTTTATTTGTTAACCAAATTGTTTACTTAGATTATTTTTCAAGCAGCCACAAAATTATTTGCCAAGAATTTTGAATTGCTCTGTGAGCAAATTTATAAGGTTCCTTTTGGGTGTGTGTAAAAATTTTGTCACAGTTATGAGTTTTAATGATGTTTAATGCAATGATTGATTGTATTTATTTGCCAATGATGCAGACTCAAATGTTCAAAACTCTGAACAGCTAAACCTAATTTAAGCTTAAACAAAATTATTCAAAATAGACATTGAATTTATTTTATTTGCTTTATGTATATTACTTGCCAATTTATCAATTAGTTTCTTGGGCGTGCCCCTGGGAAAGGTTCACTCAAAATACCACATATCATTTCTCATGCTCACAGTTCGAATCCGAAAATTGTTTTGAAAAATATTCCACAATACATATACATAATGTTAAGTATTTGTTTCCAACTTAAGCTAAGCCAATGCTCACAGTAATGAGTAAGTATGATTTAAAGTTTGCCAATGCCAATGCTTTGTGCTTTTCACAATTTCAATTTCACAATAAATTTTTGAAAATTTCGTTTCAGTTTTTTATCAGTTTGCCTTTTTACCAATTTAATATCACATATCGGGGAGCTCTTTTAAAAAGGAAAAATAGTTTTTTTCTTAAATAAGAAAATGCAAATCAAATTATGTTCATGAAGAATGATTACGTTGTTTTTTTTTTTTGTGTTTTTTTTAATGTACTTTTTTTTTTGCTTATTTGTAATGCCAATGAGTATGAAATATTTTGTGGCTGTCCTTAAAATAATTGAAAAATATTCAAATTGCTTATGGGCTTATCATGTGAGTGTTGTGTATTTTTAATGAATATGAATATTCGATTGAATTTCAATTCAATTGTTTTGTTTGGTGTTGTTCTCTTACGTAACGATCGTCTCATATGTGTTTCAACGATGTCAATAGAAAAAAATTATATTTATGCTTAAGAATATGCGTTGAATACAAATGCAACATGTTGACTGTGGCAGTGAGAGTGTGTGTGTCACGTATGTTTGTGTGTGTGATATGACTGTGTGTTCTTGTCTGACGATGATGACTGATGGACCTATGACTGATGACTGATGACTGATGACATGAAGTGATGTTTCGAGTATGTCGGTTGATTTTCTTATTAAACATTTTACACT
This sequence comes from Drosophila albomicans, assembly GCF_009650485.2. Lineage (NCBI taxonomy): Eukaryota > Metazoa > Arthropoda > Insecta > Diptera > Drosophilidae > Drosophila > Drosophila albomicans. Next base: position 13,280,397 of record NC_047631.2, read on the forward strand.
TATCGGTGGATAAATGTTACACATTTTCATTTCATCTTTGTAATATTCTTTAATTATTCTTTTCTGCATTTTGAGGTATTTGGGCGCTGCAACATTTTTTGTTTCTTTGTTTTTTTGTTTTTCTTTAAATTAGTTATTAACAATGAGGTAGAAATTTTTTATTTGCAGTACGTTACTTGACTTTCGTGTCTTATTAGTCTCTATTTTGCTTTTGTTTATGTTTTGTTTTGCTTAAATACTTGGAAGTCCATTGAATTAAATCGTTTTGCTTTTGTAGTTCAAATACCTGAATTGCTTGGATGTTTTGTTTTTTGTTTTTGCTTTTGTTTTTCATTTCATAAATCGATTATATAGATACACTTATTGTTTTGTATGTTCTATAAATCAATCATCACCTTGGCTGCTTGCTTACGTTATTCGAGTGATTATACTTTTCAGTCATTCAGTCTTTTTTAGCATACACTGTTTACCGATCTACAGATCTCTAACATAGTTCGTTACTCCTACACCGTTTACCATCATTTTATGTTGCATACTTTGCGGCGCACATCACAAATTCGTTACACACAGACACACACAATCGAATAATCGAATCGAAAGTTGTTGTTGCTGACCATCAGTCCTATACGTTAGCTTAATTCTTATGCTGATTGCAACCTAATACTAACTTGGATTGGATTGATTAAATGCTGGCTTAAATCACTAACGACTATGCATCGTACTATATAATTAATTGTAGAACAAAAACACAACATCGAGGAGTTTGTTTCTTTGTGGGGATTGTTATTGAAAAATCGTTGACTTTACGACTACACACGAGATTATTGAGTAGATGAGTAGAGTCAAGCGTAAAGCATAATAATAATAATAAACATAGGGTATTGCTAAGTAAACCTAAGTACAACACATAGACACACTTCTACAGTAAGACTTATAGAGAGAAATAAATGGCAACGATTGTTCGACAATTCATATTCAGATTCATATGCAGCACTTGAAAGCGCCGCGCTTTTTAAATGATAATTACGAGTACGTATGTATGTGTAATTGTAAGTATACGATACGAGTAAGTTCCTTATGCGTTATGGGCTAGGCTAAATCAAGGGATTTTTTATGTTTTACGTTTCGGCGAGACCAGGCCACGACTCCAGGGGCCTTTGGGCCCTCGCTCGTATTGCTTGCTCAACACTTTCATTTTCATTTGCTTTTACTTGCTTGCTTTTTGCAGCTGTATCAAGCCTATGCTAATAACATAAATACTACACACGAGTCGAGTCGAGTAGAGTCTAGTATATATGCGCCTATATAATGTATAATGTTCTATGTATAATGTGATTCTTTTGTTTTGTTTTGGTTTATGATTTTTCATGCATGTTTAACCGATTGTTGGTCCACTTTACCAGCGGTTCTTCTACCCATGCTGACCAGCTATCGGTTGTAGTTTGAAGTGCTTAAAGTTAGCCGATGTGTGTTTTGAGTTCCTAATGTAGTGTAAATATAAATACATATATGCTTAATACAAAATTGAATGTGTATTTTTACGATACCTTCACCATAATCATAATAATTCATAATCGAACAAAATAATTCGTTTCTAGCAAAACCTTTTGCGCCACATTTGGGAGACGCCTACGTGAATATGGCAACTCAAATGGGTTTTATTTATTTTCGTTAAATATCATATGCATCTTCTTGTCTTTCGTCTTTCATTTACACACGATTCTATCTTAAACGCTAAGAAGTGCAGCCCATTTAAAAGTACACACAACTATAAGCATATATATCGCTAATTAATTAATTAATTAATGTACTTGTAGCTTTTCAAAATCAAAATTATTAAATCTCAAACTGAAACCGAAATAATACGAACTCGCTTCGAATCGAGGGCAACTTTACCATCAATGCTCAGGTAACTCAAAGGGTACGTACACATCTTCAATTAGGAATTACAAGGAATTGATTTAGTTGTTAATTATCGATTTTTTTTTTAGTATTTGTTTTTTTTTTTTTTTTGTGTTTTGTACTTTGGCAAGAAATTTTCAACATAACGAGAACAAACGTGAACAAAAATTCGACTACAACATTGACAAAGACAAAGATGACGCTCGACGCGTTCAACTCAAAATTCAACTAAGAAATTGATTTAGTGCATTTGGGAGCATTTTGGGGGAGGGGGGAGGTAGGATACTAGGCGGGGGTGTACACAGGTAACTCAGTAAGCAAGTTTTGCTAAAAAATAAAGACAAAAAACGATAAGTTCCATCAAGTATGCCACACACATCATCGTCTCATGAATGTGGTTGTATCTGTGAAAATAATCTGTTGCATACGCTTGGGGGCGCGAATGCAATTACTAAACTATTTAGTTATGTATTTATGCGGCGATTAACATGTTCCTACGTTGTACAAATTACTATGTATGTATGTTTGTATCTAATGATGCGACTAACTGAGGTAAACGCGTCTGGCAGAGGGACTTTCTACTACTATAAATGCTAAAAGCAATACATTTCGGTAAAGTAAATGACGCAAGTATGCTAAACTCGGCAGTTTATCGTCCGACGATTTCATTTTGTTATACGATTTATACTTCGTTATATGCAGTTTCCAACTAAATAACAATAAAGAAAAATGAAGATTGAATACAAACCAAAGAACTCAAATTGAATAACCAAACTTTGAAATAATACAAACAAATATTTTAATCATTTGAAAAATCAACAAAAATTGTATATTTATTAATTGTAATAATAATAGCAAAAAGTTATGTAGTATAATTGTTTTTGTGATTTTGTTGTTGTTTATTTTTATATATGTATGTTTATTTTTAATTCAAGTATAATTAAATTTATTTAGTTTTCATTGATATATAGTAATAATAATAATAAAAAAATCAACTAAAATATTCAACTAAATTACATTAAAAAGTAGATAAGATGGGAAATTTGTGGGCGCGTTGGATGAAGTAACACAAATAAAAAAGAGGGGCGTGTGGTGCTGATTTTCTTTTCATTTTGCAAATTGCATAAAGATAAAGATTTAAAAGAAAAGAGAAGAAAAAGGTACAAAGTATTATATTACACATTAAACAAATAATGCTTAAACCAAAAAAGTGTGCTAAATTTTGTATTTCAAAGATGATTCTTGGGCATGTGCATTTATATGTTTTTTTTTAGGAAATCATACTAAAGTTTGATTTTAATGAGGTGTGCATTCAGATAAGTGTTAAAAAATAAAAACAAACATTTGCTACGCTTTTCCTTGATTAAAGAAAGTTTGTGATGGTTTTTCTTCCATCCAGTTCAAAGTGCCTAAACTTTACCAATTTGTACATTTCGTCATCAGATGATCTGAGAGAGCTCGTGGATGCTACGATGAAAGTCCTCAAAATGATTGAAACTTGATCTAGTGCAAGCGTTGGGAGCTTTCAAAAATTGATTTTAAAGAATTTTGGTGTAAGTTTAAGCATTTTGCTGTTGGATCCATTCACACGATTTAGAATATTGAAATCGAAATATTGAAGATGAGAATTTGACTGGGAAGAGCGTGCAAATAATTTGTTTTTTTTTTTCTTTTGTTTTCATGTTTCGAAATAAAATAATAATAATAATAAAAGTATATCTGCTTTCATTTATGTAGTTATATTTTGGGTTTTATAAATGTTTTTTAAATTTTTTAAATAACACTAAACAGAAACTGTCTTCATTTGTTTTGCATTTAAGTTTTAAGTATTCTTTTGTGTTTATTATTATGGTTATTAAATTTACGTATTATACTGTTATTGTTAATTATTAAAACATTTGTTATTGATTTTTGCTAAGGAGGTAATATAAATTACATTTAAATGTTTTCATTTAGTTAGTTAAATTGTTTATGTATTGCTATTTTGCGTTGGGTAGAACTGAAAGTCTGACTATTATTTTAGTTTAATTAAGAGTTTTCGTTTAGTTTGGGTTTATTATTATTATTTCGTTTAATTCGTTTAGTGTATTTTAATTTACGTTTTCTTGGTGGCTGAGGTGGGCATTAGTTTGATGTATGTATGTTTGTTTCAACTGTCCAACTGTTTCAACTTTTGCACTCAATGCATACGTTTAACAAGATGTCAATTAGAGTTAAGAGTTATATAGTTTAACACTTTTACTTTTACTTGCACATTTAACTAAAACAAAAATAAAATTCAAAACTAAATAAAAATTGGGCGTCTAAACTAAAAACACGGGCTGACTTAAACGGTAGTTGGTGGTGCGCTGCTGCCTTCGACCTTGCATATAGGGTTGTTGCATCGTTCTATAATGCCAATTAAATATCGAAACAACTATGTATGTAGTAGTTATAGGTATATGTGTGTGTGTTGGTGTGTAGGTGTATGTATGTGTGTTGTTGTTTGCCTATAAATAATCTTCATTAATTTCTAGATATAATTGTGTTTTTCTTGTATGAACTATATACGTAATTGAAATCTTAAATTTAGACGAAAATCATATACAAAAGCAGAGTTTTGCCTCATATACGACTCTCTCAATTAAATGCCAAAAAGTTTTGTTGATGGGGTTTGGGTTTTTTTCTTTAGAAATAGGTTTAGGGTATAGATTGTATGTTTTGTTTTTGTTTTACTTGTAACTTAAGCATAATTCTATATAGGTAAGTATGCAAACGAGCTTCTCTCGTTGAAATCGTGAATATAAAAGTTACTATCACTTCGATTTTCCCATTCCGACTTACATCATCATCATCATTCTGCTTTCTACTTTTCTGAAAATGTACGCTTCATCGTATAATTACTTGTATTATTTGGTATGTTAAATGGCGGCAAATCTAGATGCCTATATTTCAAGTATTGGAAAACGCGGCACATGCAATGTAATTTATTAGTAGCCTAATCCCAGACGCCAGCTGAATCAACTTTAAAGGTATTTCAAGATCAACCATGCCAAAAGTCACCAATGGGGAGGGGGATAGGGGGGATTATTCAACGGGGTACTTTATATATAATATCAACTTTATCACACTGCTCTTAAATGTTTTGTAATTTTTTCAAAATTATTTACGCTGCGTAGGTTTCACAAGTTGGGGGAGAAATATCAAAATTGTATCACATTACAGAAAAAAAGGATATTCGAAATGAACAAACGGAAAACTTACTTATCCTAAACGCATTCACAGTTATTTGTAGGTTGGGTTTTGAATTTTTTAGAAAAATTTCGTTCCTGACGAACGGCAACTCACAAATTGACAATGCATTTGAAATGTTTAACACATATTTTTATCAAGGGGATTTTAGTTTTTCACAGTTTTGGCTGTTTTTATCGAGGCAATTTTGGTTTGAGGGATTTTTGGGGGTCAGTTTAGACATTTTCTCAAAATGTTTAACACAGGGTCGAGAGAGGGGATTGATTTTTAAATTTTTGAAAAATTTTTGTTTATGTTAAACACTCACAGTTGAAATTTTAGGGGAGTGCAACGCTTCAGCCTACTTTGGGGATTCTCAAATGGAATCGTAGGAAAGCGTCGCATTTCACAGACAGTTTGACGAAACTTATGGAAATAGTTGATCTTAGGATCGGTTCGTTGCGAACGCTATGCACAGACATATGAGCTTAAACACAGTTTCTGCTGTTTCGAAATTCACAGATGGTTGATCTCAAGATCTGTTCGTTGCGAACGTTATGCACAGACATAAAATCTTAAACACAGTTTCTGTTGTACCGAATTTCACAGATAGTTAGATGATCTTAAGATCTGTTTGTTTCAAACGCTATGCACAGAAAGTAGGGACAGTTTTCACTGTTCCGAAGTTCACAGATAGTTGATCTCAAGATCTGTTCGTTGCGAACGTTATGCACAGAGAAATTAAACACAGTGTCTGCTGCTCCATAGTTTTACAAGTTTTGGTCGGTGAAAACTTTCTGTCACAGTTGGGTCATATATCAAATTTGGTTTTTCTTTTAATTGCATTAAAAGTAAAGATTTTAATCTTTAAGTAATTTTACACAATTTTGAGTTGAGAACAAAGTGAATCAATGGGAGGGATAATAAAACTTATACATAATAATGATGTGTTTGGGGGGCAGGGAAAATGGGGGAGGGAAATTGGTGACTTTTTTGATGCACAAAAAATAAAGACAAAACAGGAAACATTGAACCGCTCTTTAAATCGTGGGATGTTTGCATACCTCGTAAATACTCGTATATAAAATTTAGAAAACTTGCTTAATCCTATTAAACCTATCGATAGCGTCGTGAGTGAGTGAGTGCAAAGCACACAAATCAAAACACTTTACAGAGATCCATCACATACGGCTGTTCTGCTAAGTTGCCTTGCCTTACTACAATACTACAATAGATATATAGACACATAGTTAGTTTAAAGATAGATACACATAGACAGAGATAGGGGTAGGGGTAGGGGGAGATGGGGTGTGGGGATAGAGGGAGACCTAAATATTACTCGTACATAGTACAAGGGAAATGATTCAATAACCTAGCCAATAGAAAATGAAATGCCTACGAACTAGAACACTCCTATAATTTGGGTTCACTATCTTACTTAAAAAACTTACTAATTAATGATCACGCTGCGCCGAAAATTTTTGTTGTTGTTGTTGTTGCTGAAGCTGTTTGTTGTTTGGTTAAAACTTATATCATAGGATGGGCGGGCAATGGATGTATTTTAAAATACCTTTGCAATGGCTGACGGGTGGACGCTGGGAACTGTTACATATTATATATTTTTTTGCATGTACCGCTAATTGTCATCGATAATTGTTATCGTTCTGAATATGTATGAAATTTTATATCGAACTCGTTTTGTTTTTACTTTGGAAAGGGCTTTGAGAAAGTGATTTTGTTGTTGTCGTTGTTGTTGATGTTTTTCTTAGGGGGAGTTGGGGGAGTGGGGGCGTGTTTTGTTTTTCCAATTCGCTTACTAAAAACTAGAAATAATTACCAATTGTTTAGGTAAAGATGTGCAAACTTATCGATTAATTTCGTATGTAAATTTATGTTTTATAAAATGTAGCAAAATTTTGTTTTTCATTTTCTTCCCGTTCATTCGATTATTATACTCGTATATCGTTTAAGTATACGCACGTGTATTCATGCGTATATTTCTATATCATTATTATTAATATTTTTTGTGGTTGTTGTTGTAGTTGTTATTGAGCAGCACAGCAATTTTCATTTCATTCAACGAACATAAAATGCTTTGCTTGCAATTAGTTTTTCTCTTTGCTAAATTATATAATATTTAAAAAAGAAACCCCTCAAAAACTATGCGAAGATTAATGCGCGTGATGTGAATCGCATTTTTTTTTCCTGTGTTGGTTTTGTTTTTCCTTTTTTTCTTTTTTGGTTGGTCCTTATATAAAAATTTGCATTTATAAAATAAAACTAAAAAATTGCTTTCATTTAGGGTTTTTTTCTTTTTTTGTTTGATTTTTTTGTTTTTTAATATGATTTTTAGTGTAATATGTAAATGTAAAAATGATTAAACTCAACAAAAGTAACAAGAAAATTGTTTTTAGATGAAGTGTTTGTATCATTTTGCTTTTACCTCGTTTGTGTAAAATCGCTTTTTCATTGTATTAAATAAAAATACACACACAGGCGAGCTTTTCATTTTTCTCGTCTCTCGTTTTGTTTTTTGTGTAAATTTCTAAAAGTACATAGTTGGAAATTCAGCAAGACGCCTGTGCCTGCTGGCGGTTGCTTCTACCTGTTAATTTAACAGCTTCTATTACTGTTACTGTTACTGCTAGTGTTAATGTTACTGCTACTGTTACGGTAAGTTGTTACTATTCTCTGTTAAATTTTGCTAGAGTAACATTCGCTTTTTGTTTTCATCTGTTGTGTTTTTGTGTGTGTGTGTGTTTCGCTTAGTTCATGTTTAGATAATCATTAAAGAGCTGCATGCAGGGCGCAACTCCAGTTGGCTCCTCGAACAATACTTGGCGCACATTGTGTGCTGCGCTGTGGCGCCAAATGTTGGCCACCTCCAGCTCGCCAGCCGAGGAGGATGAGTTGGAGCTAACATCAGAGTTAGCATCAGCTTTCATGTTGTTGATGTTGTTGCTGCTAATGTTGTTGATGTTGTTGCTGTGCTGATTGCCATCCTGGCCGATGTGCAGATTGCACAAGAGATCGCTGAACATATCGGGTGCGAGTTGAGCTGCATTGTGACTGTTGTGGTTGCTGTTGGCTGGCGGCAACTCCCATATATTTTGGGCAGCACTCAGCTTGGCATAATGGGCATTAACAGCAACATTCGAGGAGGTGCCCCAACCGCCTGTGGAGGAGGCGCCCGATGAGCTGGTCAACGATGCGGTGGGCGATGCAGCATGCGGCAACAGCTCTTTGGCCGCATAGAAATTCTCCCTGAGTTGGGCGCAATTGGGCGACGTCTGGGCCCAGAGCAACTCCTTGCTGTGGCTGCTCGTCGGACTCAGCGATGGCTGCGAGCCGCTGCCCGATGAACAGCCGCTGGTCGAGCCGGTTGTCGAGGCATTGCTGGCACAGCCCCACAAGGCCGAGATGGCCTCCGCCTGGGCCATGGGCTGTGACCAGGCGTTGCTCACTTTGCTGTTGTTGTGTGAATTATTGCTAATTAATAAGTTACTAATACTGCTGCTAACACCGTTGTTGCTGTTGTTGTTGTTGCCGTTCATGTTGGTCAATAAAAGGCCGTTGGCATCATGGCCAAGATTCAAGTGGCCCAATGGTTTGTGTGGCTGTTGCTGTTGCTGCTGTTGTTGCTGCTGTTGTTGTTGGTGATGCTGCTGTTGCTGTTGAAACTTGCTCATTACATCCGCCATGGCCATTAGGCTGTTTGTGAAGGTCAGCTTCTGTTGTTGTTGTTGCTGCTGCTGTTGTTGCTGGTAGCTGGCAGCACGTGCAGCTGCTGCTGACACCAAATAAGCAGCCTCATTTGCACGTTGCGTGGTTGCTGCAACTGTGGCTGCTGCTGTTGCTGGTTGATTGACAGCAGCAATAGCTGGTTGTTGCTGTGTTGTTGGTTGCTGTTGCTGCTGCGGCTGTTGTGGTGGCTGCTGCTGCTGCCTTACCTGCTGATGTTGCTGGGCATGTGGATGGGCGCCAATAAGATCGGGATTGATTTGCTGCTGTAGCGGGGCCGAATAATCGATGGCCGCATTGTAGAGCGGCTGCTTGGGGTCCGTTGAAGCACCATTGGCACTGGCGGCATTTGCTGTGGTTGCTGTTGCGCCTTGCACCGTTGGAGACTCCAACGGGGCCTCATGTTATGCGATCGCCTGCAACCGCGTCGCATTGCTCTTGGTGTAGCAGAAGTTCAGCGGCTTCACAAAGTGTGTGTCCTGTGTGTTGCAATAGGGGCAGGTGACGCCGTGCGAGTAATCGCTGTAGAAGCTCAGACGCTTCTGTGGATGCATCAGCATCTTGAAGCAGTTATTGCACTGCAACGAGAACCAAAAGAAATATATAAGTTACAGCTGTAACGAGGTGAACTAGGCAAAGCAATATTAATTCTTTAAGTCTTGTATTTAGTATTATTTTTACATACCAAACAAATATTAACTAAATGTGTTTCTATTCACTTGACAATTGTTAATTTAATCACATAGTAAATATTTTGAAATAAGCTTTCAACAAGTTTAAGATTTAGATAACTATTGAAATCTGCCTTTTCTTTTTTATTTTGCTGAGCTTTACTGTGCATCTGAAGCCTTGTATTTGCTATGCAGCCTTTAATGTGCTTTAAAAGCTTTTTAATTATTAGATACTTGCGAACTAAATTTTATTATTGAATGGTTTCTGCACACTACTTTAATACACCTACGTGACATTGTTGGCATATAGTAACGCTTTTAATGTGCTTAAAAGCTCTTCAATAATTGTTAACTCTTGTTAAGTTTTCATGTATAAATTACATGATTAGGTGATTAAGCTAAGCATTGTGGTTGAATGTTGGAAATAATTTCAATACCCATGATTTTTTCCATTTTATATGCAATGCTTTTAATGTGCTTTAAAGCTCTCTTTAAATGACACTCACCTTGAAACGATCGGCACAGCAGGGCATGGCTGCAAAGATGTCATAGGCGTACATGGTGCCCAGCACCAGGCTGGAGCCATCCCAGGGCTCGCTGCAGAATCTGTGTGTGAGAGAGCAAATGCAAAATTGTTAAAATATTGCCAAGGGATGACGACGTGGAAGCCATGAAAAGAGTGCTTCTGGTGTGTGGAAGAGGAAGACACTTACCGGCAGCTGATGACACGACTGCTGGAGGTGCCGTCGAGGCAACTCATGCACACACAGGTCAAGTAGAGCATGCGTCCCTCGTATTTGACCTGCAATGGAGTAACAAAATGGTGGAGAGCGAGACTTGCATTAAATATATGTATGTATAAAGAGGAAATATGGGAGGAAGGCATTCAGGCAGTCAGTTGGTAAACCAGGCAGGGCAGTCACATAATTCATTGTCACAACAATGAAAAATGATTTGAAGCAACTTTCTACTCGCATTCGCATATCGTTTTGCCTGCTGCTGTTGCTTTCCTCTTTCTCTGCATTCGAACTGAACTCCTCTCTGTCGTTCTTTTGGCATAAAAAGGGCTTTGCGACGCGACATAATAATTTCAAATAAAATGCAAAATGCATAGCAAACGCCCACGAGACAGTGGCAATGGCAATGGCCATGGCCCATGACAGAGAGAGAGGGAAAGGGAGAGAGACCCAAGTTCCAGACACACAGCAGCAGCATTTGCAGTTGGCAATGAATTATAAATCCAGGTTTAAATTAAAGCGCAAACAAGCGAAAGGGGCGAGAGAAGGCGCCAGACCACATCAGAGCCAGAGCCCAGGACAGAGAGCAACTCGAGTCGAGTCGACTCGACCAGGCATGACAGGCTTACACACAACAGGGAATGGAAATGCCAGCTGGCTGACTCTTGGTTGAAGCGTAGGTTGCTGCATTGCACGTGGGTCTTTGTGGCAGAGGCAGAGCGCATTGCTGCAACTGCTGTTGCACCTTTGGGGCTCTGTGGCAGTTTATTAGGCGCTGCCGTAATTATGCTGACTTAAATGGGTCATAAATTGCAAATGCTACAAAGGCGACTTAGAGGTGCGCCTTGACATGCCACCACAACTGTTGCCATAATTTGTGCAAACTGTGACTTATGCCTCTCTCTCTCTCTTTGGCTCTCTTTCGCCCGTTGCACTCTTCTTTTTTTGGGGCCAACATCTTGGCTAATTGCAGGCTCGAAAGTTCTGAGTGGGCGGAGTGAAAGCAGCCGCTGTCTTGTTGCCTCGTTGCCTGTTGCACGTGGGTGTCAGTTGACGTTTATTAATGATGAACTACGAGTGAGTGAAGAGAGAGACTTACCTCAATGCAGCCGCTGGAATGCTGCTTGGGACTGAGAAAGAAGGAGCCATCGACCAGCGGATAGCGATCGAATACAAGCAACGGCTCCTCGCACAAAATGCATGCAACGCGACTCATCTGCGACTGGGCCAGCGAGGAGAGTATGAAGAGGCGTGTTTCGTCGTTGCCATGATTGCCCTCGTCCTCAATCTGCAAAGGAATAGCAAAATAAAAGAAAATTAGATACATATGCTTGCTGTTTAAAGCTAAAATATAATCAAATTTCGTGTGTGTGTGTGTGTCTGTCTCTAAGCTGAAACTATAACAATGGCCCAGAGCTGGGAGGGCTAAATATTCAATATGTTGCATGTGGCAAGGTAAGTGAGCAGTGTGTGTGGCAGGACGGCGTCTAAGCGCCAACAAATGAACCATAAAATCCAAACGTGCTCAGAGCCAGAGCAGCCAGTCAACCAGACGCTGTGTTTGAGTTGTGCTCGATTGGCAAGCCAAATGGCCAACAGCGTTGGCCAAATTGAAAGCCACAACGAGCGAAAAGAGAGAGAGAGATGAGTGAGAAACGTTGCTAGAATTCCCCAATCGATAATCAATATGGCGAGCCGCGGCTTCTAATAAAGCCGTCAAGAGCTGTGTGGTCTCAAAGTCAATAGCCAAAAAGCTGCCAAAAGGTGTTGAAGGATGCACAAAATATGGCAAGCAGACACTAATCAAAGCTTGCACAGGTAATTGCCGTTTGCCCTGCTGACCGCACAGTGAAAAAGAAAGAGAGAGAGAGTACTTCGATGGGAAGATGGATAAGAACAAATAACGACACAGACATGCTGCATTATTTAGTAATAATGATAACGAGAAATGCGAAAGGACACGTAGTTGTAATCAATTGCTGCAATGGGACTTCAACATGACAAAACGCTTTCAGCTCTGTCTGCTTGAGACAGAGTTTAATGCACTTTTAATAAGTCGCTAAGCAGTTGAGATGTTAGAGCACCCTTAGGCCAAGCAGAAGAGTCTCTCAACTCAAGAGTTTTGCTACATTTTGCATAATGTGCCGAAAATCTTATTGTTCTAATGCTGTGCAAACATTTGCCCAGAACTTTTGGCCAAACAAAACAATCAACAAATTAATATTTGCTATGGGGTAACAGCAAACTCTCAACCCCCGAAAATTCCACCTCTCGATGGCTACATAGGTTGGTTGTCTCATAAATCTTTTGGCAACAATAAAATCAACTGTGTCGAGTTGCCATTAAACTCGATTAATCAATGTTTGCTTTAGCAGAGGGGCGAGAGAGAAAAGTGCTTGGTAAGTAAACGATATTCTTCTCATTCTCATTAAACAAAAGAAAGAGAAACGAAAGCGTTTTAGTGGCAATCGAGTTGATTGTGTTGCCTAAGCGTGTCTCGGGTTACCAGCACTGGGGCATGCAACAACTGGTGGCAGCTGACAACTGACAACGGGGACAACAATAAAAAAAAATAATTATACATTTCTTTAGCCTTTTTTTGTTTTGCTACGTGACAATTTGCTAATTTGCCTGACCAACGGTCATTGAACGTGCCACCGCACGCGGCATCGCTTTGCTTGCAACATAACCTGCCACAAGCAAATGCCACAACATAATTTATGAATGTCGCTTGTTGTTTTGACGAAAAACAGCTTGTGGAATTTTTGACTTTGGCTTTCAATGCGCTGTGTTTGTGTCAAGTGCAAGAAACTTTTTGTTTTCAGCGCTGGCAAAAAGTCAAAAGTCGAAGTGCAATAAACTCTTGCATTAACTCGAAAAAGTTATTCGGCAACAACAACTGGCGCTAATGAAGCCATTCAGTTGTCATTTCCTTGGCCCAAAGCAGCATTGAGCGCATAAATCAGCATTGTCAGCATTTCCCTTTGACCATAAATATCAACACGCTATTAAGAGTCTCAGTGTGGTAAAGCCAGGGAGTTGTTGGCCACAAGAAGCAGAAAAAGTCAAAAACCACTCGTAATCCGGGCACAAATCAAAGGCGAGGCATGACCATATACCCTGTAGTTAGCAAGTGTTATTAAAGGGTAGCACAATACTATGAAAATGAGCTTAGAGTATCAGCTAGTTGTGCTTAGCTGTAAGCATCCCTCTCACTATAAGCAAGACAATGGACGATTGAGAAGCAATTCAATTCGATTCCAAGTGCTACGATTTTCATAAACACATTAAATTAAATTGCATTTCAATGGCATGGAATCGGAGAGGGGGAGACGCCTCAAAGGAAAGGGAGGAGGAAGTGTCTCAAAAGTTGCGTGAATCCATTAAAACTGTTGCTGTTGTGACCATTTGATGGCCATAAATATTCTTGAACTCAAGTCGAGCATTTCCTCGCTGGCGCCGCCTCAATTCAGACTAAATGTGAATAGATTCGTTCTCTATGTGAATAGCACTCATGATGAATATTTATATTTGCTCATAGAAATTTATTTGAATTTTTAGGCAGTTGTTCAATGTGTGTTTAGCGTAATTAATAATGCGCTGCATCAAATTGAAACTCAAAAGCATTTACAAAATTAATTGGATTTTTGATATGTGCAACAGTTTTGAAATTAAATTTCTTTTATTTATTTACGAAATTTCGAATCTACTAATTAGTTTATGAATTATATTTTTATGAATTTTGAGTTAAAATATTTTACTTTGAGACTTTGTTGCATTTTATGAAATTTTAATTTAAATTTTATTTGTATTATAAGTTGGTTTTTACTTTTAGTTTATTACATTCTCTGTAATTATGACGGATGAATTCGGGTTTTAAATCGATTTGCAATATTCGTATTTAATTAGCTTTTGTTATTTAATTTCATTGTCTTTTTCTATCCTTTTCCTTGACTTTCTTTGCGTATTATTAAAAAGCAATAAGTCGTGTTTTTTGTGCTTTTTAACTTATTTGCGTCAGCTCAAAAGAAACGACTCTGAACTTTGCGTACACACACACACACTCATGCTTATCCATCAGATACATATATCCAAGTATCTGCGTGTGTGTGCGTGTTTTATTTGTGTTTGTGCAGACAGTGAACAAACATGCGAGACTCCCTTTCAGCTTGCTTGCTTGATGTTAGGTGTACAACATTTCACTAGCTGTTATTAAATATTTAAGTTGTGCTGTGTGCCATAATTTATGCGACTGACTGTTGTTGTTGTTGTAACGCCTCATTAATCCACAATTGAAATGGAAGTTGAAGCCTACGGCGATGTTTTTCACGTTATTTCTTTTTAGCGACTTTTCACTGTGGGCGTCTTTTGCGATCGCTTTTCGCTTTGAAGCCATTTGATGTCAAACGATTTTATTAAGCCTGCCAAAAGTCGCCTCCTCCTTCAATGTGAAACCCGGAAAAACTAAAACTATCAGCCTCAATTGACGATTGTCATTTGTGGAAATTGAAAAATTTTATTGCCAACTGGCAGCAGAAAAAAACGAAAAACAAAAACAAAAACTGAGTAGGAGGCGGAGCTGCAAAGGAGTTTTGAGTGGGTGACAATAAAGACAATAAAGAAGAAAGTTTGCAACAAAATGAATTACAAACTGCCACTCGAGGTGGGCTTGCTTTGCTGCTTATTATGTTGTCGTAGTTTTTGGGGGCGTGGCCTGGCTGCTTAATTCGCCCAAGTGTGTGGTGGCAGCGAGAGCCACATCAAATGACTTTTAATGCTGTGGCACAACCAGGCGGCAGTTGAGCATAACGTGCAGCGAAGCAAGAGTTTGCCAACAACTTTTAGCCAGCTGTGCGCGGTGGCATCCAAGACGTGCCACTGTCTCCGTGTGGCAGTGGCAGAGGCAGATTAACTGGCAGCATCCAAAGCCAATGACAAGCGCAAGAACAAGCGGACGGCGGCATATGACACTGACAATGAAATGGCATTGCAAACATGCCAACACAGCACAGCATAGCCACAACTTCAGTCCAGCCAAGGCGACGCCTTAGCGTCCACTTCTGCTCTGGCTGCTGCTGCTGGTTGTGACTGCACTGGAGAATCCCCTCAAGCCTGGGACAGCGCTAACTGCAGCACAACAATAAGCTTTAAAATCAACCTAAGCCCGCAAAACAACAACAGCCAGAGGAGGAGTTGAGGAGTTAGAACTAAAGCCAACAGTTAAAATGAAATACAAGAGCATAACTAAGAACTCAACTGTGTAAATACTCAATCGATAAACACCCTGTAGAAAATGGGTATGAAATTCCTCATTTAAAACAAAGATATGAAGAAAAAAATGAAAGGTTCTAGCTAACTATAAAATGTAAAATAAAATAAAGAAGCAACGAATTTAGAAATGGTAATTATGTAAATTGAAAATGTGAACTAATATAAAGCACCAAATAAATTAAAAGAACAGTACAACTTCAGAGCTTCGATTTCCTTGAAAGTAACGAAATATAAATTCTGTGTGAAAAATCTTTCAAAAATTTTAAAGTACTTTACAGTTTACTGAACCACAAAAAATTTAACAAAACTTTCCCCGGAAGACATTTTTAAAAGTAATAATAAGAAGAAATGAAGTATAATATCTGTGAGAAAATATGTGTCAAAAACAAAGAATGTGCATACAAAATAAATAGGATCTTGGTAAATAATATAATTTGCATTCAAACATACTTCAGAAAACATTCCCGAAGAAGTATAAATTAAACGTAATTATCCACGATAAAAAGTATCGAAAATAAAATAAATTTTGTATACGACATGAATAGGAAATGCAACTTAAATTGAAAGTACAACATAAATATGATTTTATATTAAGAAAAACGTGAAATATTTGATAACTCGATTTCCCATAATATTTCTATTAGTAAGACTTTCACACAGTAGCTCAAAAGTAATATACTCACATTGGACAAATGTTATGTGCTGAGTATTAAAGCGGAATGAAGCATAGTCGGTAGCTTGTACAAATAACATGGAGCTGAGCACTTTGAGGGGGAGTGAGACTCTTCAATATGGGCGTGGGGCGTGTGGGCGGAGCGCACTCTTATAAATGAAATGGAGTAATAATATTTTGCGACAACAAACGCAGCAGGAGCGCTGCTTTTGCCAGCAGTAAGTACAATAGAATGATACAAAGGAAGCGCGGAGAGGGGCAAGAGAAAAGGGCTGCATACACACAGAGGACGCAGCTGTGACGACGGTGTGGAGCTAAACAACAATGCAATAGCGCTGCAGACAAACAAACATTTCAATAAATTCAAAAAAACCAGCAGCCAGACAATGAAAAACACGCAAAAGGAGTGCCAAGCCAAAAGCAACCAACGAACCAACGAGCCAAAACAGATACCAGACCAATGCCAGACAGACGAACAGACAGACAGACAGAGCTCTCTAAAGACAAGAGATAGAGAGAAAGGGGAGGAGAGGAAGAAGGTTAAGCGCTACTCGAAAGTGGCTTAAAAGCGTGTCGTTTTGTCGTTTTGTTCTAGCATGTTGTGCCCCACCTGCATTTTGGCAATCTCGTGTCATTTGCACTTAATTCAAATGCGCGACACAATTGCCAAAGGAAAACTAAACTAAACACGACAACAGAAGAGAACGAAATAAAATATGCGAAAAATGAAAATCAGCCAACACACAAATTCGTGCATATTTTCCATTTTTTACGTCTGCGATACGCGTTCGTTATAACTTCATTAGCGAATTCTGTGTTGCCACGTGCTACGACATCGTTCACTGAACTTGCGGCAAATTCTATGCACGAAATATTATTACATGCTTCAGTTAACAAACATCGCTTGAAAGATGTTTGGCCAGTTAAATGTAGAATTGAACATTGATCTCTCTTCCCTTTTTTTGAAGTGTCCTTTTCTGGCCATGTCTGGCATTGGCATTGGCTTTGGCATCCACAAAAACCTTCACTTTCAGTCGAGTCAATTTTAATTCGCTTTTTCTTGTTGTTGTTGTTGCTAGATACTCTCTTCATTCAATTTTCAATGGCATTTTTGCATTTGCCATTAGCTAAGCTGCTTGCTGCTTGCCTTTGGCTTTGACTTTGCTTTCGCCTGACCCTTAAATATCAATTTGCAAATAAATTGTATTTGCCCTTTCAAGATGTAGAGGAGCTGGGACAGTCTGCTTATTTATCGTTGCGTTCAATGTTCTATAGCATAATGGCCTTTTATTGGCAATGGCTAAAAGCCGCTGCCGCTGCCGCCGCCAACAGCCAAATACAACAAATGCAATCTTTCTCTGGAAATATATTTTTCGCTTGCGCCCGTAAGTATGCTACGAAAATGTGCTTTAAGTTTATTGAACTGCACGATGCCCCAACGGGCAACCATTTTGTATTTTTAAAAAAACCCAACTTATATTCCCTTTGGCAATTATTATTCTACCAAAAAAAAAAGCAGATGCAAAATACATGCTCGAAAAAAGAGAGCGTGTGTGTGTGTGCCACGCCCCCTGAGTTAAGCAAGCAATTTAAATGCATTTGGCGGCACTAATAGTTTTATTATGGCCAATTTCGCCATGCTGCAGCAGCTGAGACAGAGAAAAAGCGGTGCAAATTGCTTGGCGACTATAAAAGTTAATTGTTTAATTATTTTTCTATTTGTCGAGCGACATTTTGGCAACGATTTTTACCATTTTTATTTTCATGCTCTTTTCGCATTCCGCACGAAAGCGTGTGGCATGCATTTTATGAAGTCACAGTACATTGCCTTGATTGGAGCTTAAGCCCTGGCATAAACGAACTGTAAGCCATTTGGCTGATAGACAGACAGAGAGACAAGGCAGTGCAAACTTCGCCTTGTGTGTAATTTCGTCCACTTAAGTTAAGACCCCAGTCGATTTAGCTATTGGACATACATATGTGTACATATGCACTCGCATAGCATATTGAGACAACGAAGTATTATTGTTCTTGCTGCCTGCTGCTTGCTCGCTTATCAGCTGCGAATGGGCGAACGGTGCGTATGCGTGATAAACTAGTCTATTTTTATATAGGGGCCTGTGCTCTGCTCTGCTCTGGTCGCTTATCGCCGTTGCGGATCAATGAACTTTACACCACACACCAACTAATAAGCAGCTGATAAAACACAGTCAGTAATAGGCGCTGCACTCTTTATTTGCTTTTATCACTCGCGCTTTTCCAAGCCTGTTGCGATAAGGGCAGCCAAAGGCATTCGAGTGCAACTGCAAATGTTGCACTTCGTTTTGCTTTCTTTCAAGTCAAACTAATTGGTCTCGCGTTGCGCTTTGCCCGTCGGCCAGTCCCTTGGGTCCTCAGCAGTTGAACCAAATTACATTTTTTTCCTGCTTCCACGCTCTCATACTTTGGCGTTATCAGCTCGACGACTCAGGACTCAGTTTGAGCATATCTTTATAATTGCAAAAAGCCAAGCGGAAAGCAAAGCAAAACTCAAAATGGCAAAACGGCAAATGGCTGTCTGCATTTTAATTACAGTGCCACAACAGAACACTCAAAAAAAAAAAGGGAAAATGCTGTGAAAATTCTAACCTCGAAGCATAACAATAGTCCATTCCGAAATGGGCATTGAGAGTTGCACTTGAGCAAGCAAACTTGCAACTTCATGGCAAAACTTTGATTAAGGAAAGCCAACTTTCAGAAGGGAAAGCAGAGAGAACGCAGAAGAAAAGTTCAAGCAGCAAGTTCAACTTTTGCCTGGAAATTGTGAATGCGAATTGCATTTAAACAATTTTCGGCAGTATGCTAACTTTTTGCACACAAGCCACAATATCATTTTGAGCGAAGGGGTGAAAAATGTATAATTAAAAGCATAGAACAATGGGTGCAAAAGATGCGGGCAAATCTAGACGCAGACACAGACACAGATACAGACAACAGAAGAACGCACATAATGAAAATGTCAAAATAAACACGACATTAAAAAAGCTCTCCCCTGGCAAAGGCAAACACACAAAAAGCGAAGCCAGTGCACTCCAAGACATTTTAAAGGCCAATAAAAGTCAAAGCAGCGCTGCTCTCAGCTAACTAGCTATAAGCACATACACAAACACATACACATACACATACCAAGAAAGCGAGCTCTTCACATGTGAGAAGCACTCATCGAGGCCACTAATCGCACAATGCTCTGCTGCAGCTTAAAGGTGTCAGACGCTCGCGGTGGCGTATACGCAATGTGGTTAAGTAGCTTTGCCGTGTGCCAGTCCTTATTAGCATTTCTAATTAAGGATTTCATATGAGTCGCCGTATAATGACAGTTGCCAGACAACCACGCCTCCCTTCTCTTGTATGTAGGATATTTATTCAGCTTTTTTTTCTTTTCTGTTTGTGTTTTGCTGTTTCTTATTAACCGCATGTTTAGCGACTATTCAAAAGCGTGTCCAGACAGCCACGCCCACCGCCGCGTGAAGGTCCATTTAAAGTGAAAACATTTACATTAATAATTAGCGACACTCTTGCAACTTTCAGCAACTGCCATACAAATTGCAATTAATCAAGTCTCCGTTGGGTTGAGGCAAGTAGAAAGTTCGCAGTGAGCTGACAGTTTAACTGACTAAACAAGGTGCGATAAGTGTCCAGCCAGCGCAATCAGCGCGCCAGGACAATGACCAAGGATAACAGCTGCTGCTGCTAAAAATGAAAATGATTTAAAGCACATGGAAACGCTCGAGGCCAGCGCCCCAGGACCTCCGTTGAGTTCAGCTTGGTTCTTTTGTTGACAACTTTTTCGCTCCGTTGTTTTATCTGGTCAAGTAAAGTTTGCCTCTTGTTTTCTTTTATGCAGTTTAAAGTTCAACAAACAGCACTTTAAGTGAAACCCAAAAAAAAAACAGTAATAAAATTGAAATTCATCATTTCACTTAGGTAAAGTTCGAGTGGAGAGAAAGAGAGAGAGGAAGAGTAAGTGAAAGGTAATCAAACTAATGAATATTACATGTTATATGTAGACAAGGCGGCGTCTGAAAGGTCAGCATGACCAGACCAGACTTGGAATGCTACACATATGCACAAAGGACTACAGTGAAGACTCTGATTAATACATTTTTAATTACTTGAAATATAATACAAAAATAATGAATGATACATTTAAAAAAGTAAAAAATATACATTAAATAAAAACAAATAAATAAGAAAAATATGATTTAACTCTGCATTTGAAAACTGACATTAAACAGCTGAAAATATCTGTGAGTATTTATAGTTTCGTTTAGTGAAGCTGCACTGTACACACAGGTATTTTGTTTGCCCTGGCGAATTGTAATGCAGCTTGTTCTGGGTAAATGGCCAAATTTGATTGTTGTTCTTGTTGTCGCTGGTTGTTGTTGTGGGTTAGGTAAGCACTTTCACATACACAAACATACCGAAAGAGGCAGCCACAGGAGTAATTAAATTGCAGTTCGTGGGTACCACACACACACACACAGACAGACAACTTGTGGCTGCTCAGCCACAAACTGTTGAAGGACGAATTTTGAACCTTCTCAAGTGTGGCTGTGGAAAGCGAAGCGAAAGCAAAGCGCAAAACCTGCATGTTGCTTATTGCTCTGCCTGAGTTATCATTGTAGATAATTTCATTATACACACGCACGCACACACACACGTAGAATGCAGCCGTAAGAAACAAATAAAATGCGAAAACTTCAAAGCAAGCAGCAGACAACGAGCAACAAGCAAAGGGCGTAACATGACTGCGATTTTGCTGAACTTTTGCCAACAACACACAAGAAAATGTTCAGATGGCTAAAGTTGAATGCGAGAGAGAGAGAGAGAACGAGAGGGAGTGTAGAGGGAAGGGAAAGCGAGACACTCGTCGATAATTAATTTTGCCATCAAGGATCTGCGCTCGCATTACATTTCAACCTAAGCGCCTTATTGGTAATGTAGAAGACATCAACAAAAGGAAAAAAGCAGCAGAAAAAAGCAAAGAAAGAAACTCGACAACAAGACGAAGTCTCAATACTCTAAGCAGTAAATAATTAAATAAAATCAAATTTACATTTTCAATAAAGAGAAAGTTATTTAGATTTTCTGGACTATCAAACCCATAATAAAAATCTGATAAATCTGCAATCGAAATTTAAAAACGTATACTTAATATTTGTATCATTCAACTTGGATAACTTAATTTGCATTGCAGTTGGATTTATGCGGACAATTCGTCATAAATACTTGATGAGCAGCGTCGTCTCGTTACAAATTTAATGACTACATTAACATATCCGCTGCTAGAGTATAAAAAGGTAAAAATGAGAAAAAGAAACAAATCAAAAACCAATAAAAAGCAATACAATAAAAGTAACGCATGACCGAAAAAAAATGCAACGAGGGAGTTGAAGATGTTTTGTCAGGTTCATTGCACCATTCGCGAGGCGCTTTATTTGATTTTTTCCCCTTTGTATTTCTTTTTTTTTTTTTTTTTGTTCCTTTTTGGTTATTTATTTAAAAGATGCTTAGACAAAGCCGCAGAGATGGAGAAGAGTCAGAGGCTGATAGCAAAGGCAGCGCATAAATTTTGCAAGCGCTGCACAAATAAAACAGAGAAAGCGATGCGACGCAGCAAAATGTTAAGTGCAGAGAGAAAAAAGCGAAGGGATATGGCAAAGAAATTGCAAACTTAAATCAATAAATAAAGCATAAAGCAAGAGCGAAAGAGAGAAGAGGAGTCAAAGGAGTCGCGTCAACGTCATTAAATCAATGCTGCCGCCGCCTGTCGTTGCCGTTTGCCGTCGCTAGATAACGAGCAGGACAACGACTGGCAAGGCAGGCAGGCAGGCAAGGATATTCAAGGATGGCGCTGCAGCAACGACGAAAGTTTGCCAAGTTTACCAAGTGACATTAACACAAACGACGCTCGCTCGAGGAGCACATTAAAATATTCTAGGACGAGACAAGTGTCGACGTCGACATCGACATCGACAACGTCCTGGCACCGTTGAGATGCTGATGCTGTCAGCGACAATGCGTTAGACAATGCCAAAAACACAATTGGGGCGTGTCCAGGACAGACCGACAGCGTGTGAAGTGAGTGGAGATGCTGCTGCACTCAAGTGGCAAAAGGTAGCATCGCTCTTGCCTCAATTGTTTTTGTGCATGCCTTGGCAAATTTTGATTGAATTGCGAAGGCGACTGTCAAGTTGATGGATTGGTTTAATCAAACAGGCAGACATAGAAAATATTGCCCAAAAAACGAAACAGACAACAGACAAACAAGACACATTAAAGTCAAGTCTCTCATCATCGATTTTGTTGGCCTTGAGACAGCAACAGACAACACATGAAATTTGTGGCAGGAAGTGTGAAAAGGCCGTGAAAATGCACGTGACTAAGTGACACAGACAGAGCAGGAAATATGCGTATACCAAGTGTATATACAGTATATAAATATACTGTCATTTGAATGGGTTTTCGTGTACGCCTGGCTAACCAGTCTTAAAGCAAAGCTGTGTAGACGACAATGGGCACGATAAGGCGTCAAATGACAATGACAATGACAATGGCAACTATAACAACAAAAGTCAATAAGCCAAATGCTCGAAAGAGCCGTCGGCTACAAGCTGAAATCCTTTAATGTGCTGTTAACGATAAGCTCGCTCTCGCAGCCAGCCGCGAGGGATATGCAAAGAACGTGGCCAAAAACTAGCTGACGAGCAGCGAATATTAAAACAAAAAAGCCAGCATAATGGACTGGCCCCCAGGACAACAGCAAAACAGCAAAAGAAGACATGCCAGACACGAAGTTGGGAGAAATTGTTTTCCATTTCCATTTCTTTCGACTCAGCTGAGTTGTGGCACAATTGACCCATGTCAAATAAGTTAAGCAGCTAGGAAAACGTCAATACACACACACAATTGACAAGACACAGGTCAAGCTTTAATTTCATTTGCTGGTCAATGACTTTGCTCGTCGTTGCCTTTTGCAAGTTAGTTGCATTGATTTCCAAACGAAAGAAAAGTGAAAAAAAAAAAACGCAGGCAAATCAAATAAATGGCAGTCATGAAATGCAAATGTTTGTGTGTTTGCTCGCATAAAACAGTCAAGAGGATGCGACTAATTGGTGTTAACTTGAAGCTGTCGTTTCTGCCCAAAATTAATGGTCACACAAATTTGCACTGCCTTTTTTGCCTTTGCCTCTGCCTGTCAGGTAAGTTGTCCAAGGGTTCTCTCTGCAGTTTTTTTTTGGCTGCGAGTTCAACGAACTTTACCTTTGCCTCGTAAAAATCAATAGGCGGGCGTCGGACGATGGCAGTTCGAGTTCGGGGTTCTCAGTTTTAAAATACATTTTTGTAATGGCCAAAAAGCGAAATGCGCATCAAAGGCACTTCAAATATCAGCATAATCGTTGCCAGAAATGAGCTTCGTCCGTCAGTTGGCGCAACGAAGTCGAAGCCCCTTTTGCCCCCAGCCAACGTCATCATCAACAGCAGCAGCATCTAAAGGAGCTAGGGAGAGCATGATGTGCGTGAGATATACTCATTAAGATTTTATTTTCAAATATATTAAGTATGATACATTTACCCATTTCATAAGTTTTTTAGAGAATCGTTTGGTTTTCGAAATAAAAGTAGAGCTTTTGATTAATGTGCTTTTATTTTGCAACTTCATAAAAAAGCATATTTTATAGCTAACGAATCTGAAGAGGTAAACCCCTTAATAAAAACACATTTATGACAATTGTATTCAAACAAAAATTTATGAGGTATCAATAAGCATTTTCAGCTATAGATATTATTTTGCTAAATGAAAAAAGGAAGCTCAAAAAAGCTTCCCATGTGCTTTTATTTTACAACTTAATGTAAATTTTTATAAAATACTTCAAATTAATGCTTACCATTAAAAAACTCTAATATGAATGGTAATAAAATTAAATTTTGTAAATACTTAATGCATTTAAAATATTGCTAAAATATTTATATATATATAAATAGATTGAACTTATTAACTTTATGCTACTATTAATTGATTTTATTGCACTCAACAACTGACTAATCATACCCCATTTTTGGGTATGCCAATGTGCTGGGTATGGCGACATTCGCTTATGAATGAATCAAAGGCAGCAAACATGAACACGAACATACTCACACACACTCAGCTCACTCAATCACTGGGCACTCACTCCTCACACTCTCAATCACAAGACGGTTGAAGTGGAAGTTTTGCAGCAGACTGCGCGGGTTTTTCTGTTGTTGCCTCGCTGCTGTCTTGCCAAGTTGTGCGAATGTTATTTTTAGGCACTTTTTTATGAGCCAAGTGAAACAGGCAGCAACAGCAAAAACAGCAGCCAGAGCCAGAGAAAAATAATGAAAACGAAATTTGCAAACTGCAGTTTGTGGCATGCCACATCGCCATCAATGGAGTCGCGTGGTGGGCGATGCCCCAAAGGGAAAGAGAGAGGGGGAAGCAAAGTCTGAGGAAGCGTGACAAATTTGTTGGCAACTTTTCGAGAGTCAAGGAAATGGGCGACGATTGGCAGCAATCGATAAAAACACGATCATGACCAGCAGCAACAGTTGCAGTTGCAGTTGCATTTGGAGTTGCAGCATTTAATTGAGTTGTAGCCGCATTGTTAATGCCACGTTTGTTTGGGGCGTGCAACAGAATGCGGCACAGTGGCACGCGCGATAAGCAGCTGCAATAAGCGCGCTCGCTCGCTTATCTGATAGCTGCACAATTATTAATTGGCGCAACATGTGGGCTCCAAAACGAACACAAAAAAAAAAAACTGAAAATATTACGCATACGAAACGTTAACAGCCTTAAAAGTGAACCGCAAAGTTATTGGCCATAATATGTGTTGTGGGTGTTATGCAGCATTTTACTTGCCACAATTGGCTGGTGTTGACCCCCCGGGGGCCAGTTGCACAACCCGTGACGAAGATAGCTGCACCACCAAACTCTGGTGGCAGGGGGCAACAATTTGATCGACTGCCTTTAATAGAAATTGTCTAGCCAATTGGCAGCTATAAAAGTAAGCTGTTAGCTGTGTGTGTGTGAGTGTGAGCAAATTTGCCTCTGCATTGTTAAGTCAAACAAACCGTTTACACAGCCAACGTGCAAATGTTGCCAACTGGCAGCTTTGGCTTGGCTAACAAGTCAATGAACACTAACACACTTTGGGCAATTCAATAAATGCCATTCACATTTAGCTTAACAATCGCATTAATTTTTGGTTAGGCGCATAAAAAGTGCAACAATTTTGATAGTCAATTTAATTTACTTTAAAATCTCATATTTTAAATTAAACCATTTTTGATTGAAATTAAACGAAATCACAAAATTATCTAAAATGAAATTCAATAATAAAAAATTTAATACAAATGCAAATTAAATGAATTCACAAAATTATCTCAAATATAACATTTAATAATTGAATATATACATATATGATGTGGAATAATCGAATAAATTCAAATTGCAAAATTATCAAAGAATGAAAATTAAACATTAAATCAATTAATGTACAAATTTTGAAACTATGTAATATAAGAAATTTAAATATTCGAACATAATAAACCAATGTAATAAATTCTTTTACAAAATGTTTTTTAACGGTGAATGGTTCAATGAAATCACAAAATTGTGTAAAAACATGAAATAACAAAATGTTCTTAGGAGAAATCAATAGTTTAAATCCAAAACTGAATAGACTTCTTTAATTTTTTGTATAGTGAAGGGTCTACAATAAAATTGTTTTTAGGTCAGTTAAATCACTTAATTGAGATACTTAATACAAAAATGCAAATTATGCCTAATTAATTTCAATGTAATTTGTGAAATGTTGGCAAAAGTATTGTCTACTTTTTGGCTGCCCTTGAAATACGTTCAAACGAAAGCGAGAGTGAGAAAGAGGGACAAAGAGATAGAAAGAGAGAGGTAAAACTAATGTAAGAGAGGGAGAGGTGCAAAGGCTTTGCGCTAATTGCGTCGCATTCGATTCGTTAGCAACAACAGCAACAGCAGATAACAAATTTCATACCCGGTAGACAAAGCTTAAAAGGGTGTTACAAATGGAAAATTTACTAAATAAAAAAAGAGACTTAACACATGGGCTGAAAAGTCCCGGGACTAACAAAAAAACACACTTTTTTTGGATCAAAATTGGCGTTGTTCATCAATTTAATCTTTATCAACAGCATCGCAATCACTCAAGAGCCGCTGTAACATTTCAATATAAATTTTTTAGAACGATTTATATATATTTTATATTTTCAAAATAGGCTTCAATTTCAGTGATAACCTCTTCATTCGTACGAAATTTTTTACCGGCGAATATTTTTTCAGGACTCCGAACCTACAGAAGTCGCTGAGAGCCTAATCTGGCGAATACGGTGGATGTGGGAGCAATTCAAAGTTAAATTCATGTAGTTTTGTCACTGTCATTGAATCGTGAACACATTCTTGTTGTTGGTCAAAAGTGAGCAAACGCGGCAGCCACTTTGAAGAGAGCTTTCTCATAGTCAAATGTTCATGGAATATTAAGCCAACATGTTCTTTTGATATCTTTACGATGTTAGTTAACTCACGCAAATTTAATTTTCGATCATTCAAAACGATTTTGTGGATTTTTTTGATGTTTTCTGGTGTGACCTCCCTATTTGGACGTCCACTGGGGTCTGCATCATCGGTGTCTCTACGACCACGTTTGAAGTCAGCAAACCAACGTTTAATTGTTGTTTTTGATGGAGAGGAGTCCCCATAACACTTTTCAAGCCAAAGCGGTATTTTTCCCCATCAAGAAGCAGTGTAAGATTAGAACACGAAATTGCTTTTGATCCATTGTTTTGAAAATATCAAAAGTAGTGTCACTCTTAGCTCAATAACTTACAAACTAATGAATAGAATATCATGAAATTTTAGCAGCTGTCTTCTGAAGGATTGTATTAACTGAAAAAGAGGTGACTGCAATAAAACTAGCGCCACCTATGTGTAAGGCCCGGGATTTTTCAGCCTACGTGTTATTATTGATTGACCTTTTAAATCAATTTAAAATGAACGCAACCACAATGTAAACAATAATTATCAGTAAGAACCAATAATTAGACTAAAAACAGTTATTAAACGATTGTGTAAGCAGTCAACTCTGCATTTAAATTTGCGACCAAAATCGTGTGTGGCTATATAAAGTGCGTGTAAAGCGCGTTTGAACTTCAAAAAGTATTAACAAAACAAAGGACGCGCAATGCCGATGGCCAAAATGGATAGTTTCCTAAAGTACGCCAACTTCTTCTACACGGCAGTTGGAATTGAACCTTATACAAGAGTTTCACGCAAAAGTGCGCCTAGCATATGGATTAGTTTTGTGTTTTGGTCCAACATTATAAATCTAAGTTTGGTTCTTCTGGGTGAGACTGTCTATGTGCTGATTTCCTTTGCCACTGGCGAACACATCGTGGAGGCCATCATGGTGATGTCCTACATTGGCTTCGTGCTCGTCGGGATGAACAAAATGGCATTTGTCTGGTGGAAGAAAGAATCGCTGAGTGGCATCATGCATCAACTGGAGGAACTCTTTCCACGTACGAAGGAGACTCAGTCAGAGTATCAATTGGATAGATATCTGGAGAGTTGCTCTCGCCTGAGTTTGACCTTCTCGCTGCTCTACTCTGTGCTCATCTGGACCTACAATCTGTTCAACATTGCGCAATACTTGGTCTACGAATTGTGGCTTAAGACACGCATCGTCGGACTCACTCTTCCCTATATGATGTATATCCCTTGGCACTGGGAAGGAAATTGGTCCTATTATCTGCTGCTGTTCTCGCAGAACTTTGCTGGCTATACTTCGGCAGCGGGACAAGTTTCAACGGATCTCTTGCTCTGTGCTGTGGCCACTTTGATCATCATGCACTACGATTATCTGGGCAGGATTATAGAGTTTAAGCAGCTCACTGGAGATTGGTCGCAGGATTCGCGTTTCTTGGCACAAGTTGTACAATATCATGAGCGTCTTTTGAGCTTGTCAGCGGAACTAAATGAAATCTTTGGTGTGCCGCTCTTGCTCAACTTTCTCATCTCGTCGTTTGTCATCTGCTTTGTGGGCTTTCA
Source organism: Drosophila albomicans (assembly GCF_009650485.2). Taxonomy (NCBI): domain Eukaryota; kingdom Metazoa; phylum Arthropoda; class Insecta; order Diptera; family Drosophilidae; genus Drosophila; species Drosophila albomicans. The sequence goes on from NC_047631.2 coordinate 13,308,747, forward strand.
AATGACAATCGGAGTGCCGCCCGATCTAATGATCAAATTGCTCTTGTTCTTGGTCTCCTCGCTGTGTCAAGTGTATTTGATTTGCCATCACGGACAACTGATTGCCGATGCAGTAAGTTTAAAAGCTATTATTAATATACTTTGTTTATTCCATTTGAATTCTTTTAGAGTTCTGGCATTGCTTTGGCTGCCTATAAACAAGATTGGAGCTTCGCTGATGTCAGATATCGCAAGACTTTGGTCTTTATCATTGCTCGCTCCCAAAAACCAGCTTTTCTCAAAGCAACTGTTTTCATGCAGATTACCAGGGGCACAATGACTGAGGTAAGTTCTAAGTTTTTACTGAACTGTGTATAGTTATTATAAAGAGCTTTTACAGCTGCTGCAATTGTCCTACAAATTCTTTGCTTTACTGCGTACCATGTATGCCAAGTAAACTTGACTAAATACCAAAGAGCGGCCAAAAGTCCTCGTATTGTATTGTATTTCAATTTCTATGTAATTTCTTTTTTTATTTCATACTTTTTGTCATATTTTATTTGCAAATGCTTTTTAAAAATGCTTAAATTTATAGAAACTAAATACTAAATTTGCATTATTCAATAAATCTTGCGGCAAATGTCAATAAAAATCCATCGAAATTATAAATTCGAATTCATAAAATACACTTAAAAATAAAGTGAAAAAGAGTCTATTAAGTTTGTTATTATTTTAATACAAATTTAATATGTTGAATACTTTTTCTAACTACACTTTCATTTAATTAAGTTAAGTATCAACATAAATTAATATTTGATATGCTTAAATATTTCTAATTTGTTAAAAACCAGTTAAATACTACTTTTAAGAATCTTTATCTGCTCTCCCTATAGTTTGTTAGCGGGTATTTCATAGTCGACTGCAACTTTCTTAGTTGTTTTCGTTTTGCTTGCTTTGGATTGTTGTTGCTGTTTTGCTGTTTGCTTTGCTAATTATTGTCATAGGTTAGTGTAGGCAGAGAGAGAATTCAACGCAGCACGACGACGACAACAACAACGAAAGTAATAAAAATTTAGAGCTGCTGAGAAACTGAAAGTGTTTCAAGCAACAACAGTTGTTCTGCTCGTTGTTGTTGTTGTTGCTTTGGTTGCTTTTGTTGTGCACTGTTTTTGCTGTTGCCATTTTTATGGCGCTCTGTTGGCATTTTAAGTATTTTCACAGCAACATTGTAGCCCACACACACACTAGCACAGACACACATATGCAGAGCTTTTGTAGAATGCCAACTCGCCCGCAGTCGTAATAATTACCAAGTAACAACAACAACAACAACAACAACAACGATAACAACAGCAACTAGCCCAAGCACATTAGGCAATCACAAAATTTGTGGCCTGACATCTTTTTGGGCTGTTGTATTTTTTTTTCTAGTATTTTTCGTCTTATTTTTTTTGGAATCACATTTTTAGTATGCAGTATGTATTTAAGTGCTTTAGCCTGTCTTTGGAGACTTCTGCATACAGACATACATATGTTGTTGTTGGTTGCCACGCAATTTTGTTGGCATTCTGTCAAACTAAAACATGTGGCAGCCATCTTTTCGTTGTTGTTGTTGCTGTTGCTGCTTATAAACAAACATTGCACATTGCGTTGTCATTAGAATGGATAATTGTGGACGACGACGCTGAAGTTTGATTGACAGTCAAAGCAGAGGAAACAACAGCAACAGCAGCTACAAAAGTAGCAGCAGCTGGACAGCGTGTGGCAGATGTCAACAATTGTTGGCGTTTTACGATCCACACACACACACACACACACACATACACTCGCACTTACATGGGCAACATTCTTGCCACAATCTTCAGGTTGCGACTTGGCGGAAAATGCTAGATTACGCGGCTTCTTTTTTTATGCTTTACTGAAAGCTTATCTATTCTCTACCAGCAAAAGTCGCTTGGCTATTTAAAGTAATCAGTTTTATAATTCCGTTAATTCTGAATTTAATTAAAAGTTTATTACTTTTCTTGAATTCAATAATTTGTTTTACTTTTCCTTGAAATGCAATTGCTTAAATGCCTGAAGTGCATTTGCAATTCGTTACTCGCTGCTCTTCTCGATCTTTCTTTCATTTCGTTTTCTTAATTTGCATTCATCAACAGCGCACAAACTAATTGCAAAATGTTTGTGCATGTGTGTGTGTGAGTGTGTTGCGTTGTGCTATTTCTATTTTTCACATTTTCTACACACATTCACACACGCACACACATGAAATAGACGCAGCAGCGCGGCGGGTTAGCGACCGCAAAACTATCTGACATTAGATTGCGATGGCGGCCAAACGACAACAGCCGACGTCAACTGCGACTGCGACCACGACGCTGACTGCGACTGCAACTGCAGCAGAGGCAGCAAATGGCGCTCATTTAGTTGGCGACGTTTGCTGTGCCGTTTGGCACGTACTAAAGAGCGAGCGAGATGGCTACCAGCTATGACACACGCCTTCAATTTGGATGCACTTTTTTCTCGCATTAATGCACAAGCATAAATATGTTATGTGGCAGCCAGCAACAGCGAAAAATTTTCTTTAACTATTTATTAGCTTTTTGGGCAAAAAATTTGTTTATGTAGAATTTTAAGTGCAAAATCCTGTTGCAACAATGTTGGGCAACAGATTTTTGCTGCCTGCTTTTCTTATCTACGTGCAGCATCTCGTTTGACTGGCAGCCAGTGAAAGAGAGCGAGAAAGAGAGAGAGAGAGAGAGTGTGTGCAGCTTGTAGATCTGTTAGACAGATTGTGGCATGCTTGATTGAACGTTCGCTTTTATTGCCACAACAAATCAATTTTACCAGCTAAAGCTGCTGCTGCAACAACAATAACAACAACAGCTGGCACTCCCCATCGCATTGCGAGCTGCAGACTACTTTATACATACTTACAACACACAACACAACAATACGAGAGATACGAGTGCAAGTTGCAACCAAATGTTGCATGTATTGTTGCTTGTATTGTCTGTAAGTGCAGCGTGCAATTGCAAAATACAAAGTTGTTTTTGTATTTTTTTTTTTTTCGGTTGCAACTCGCTCTCCGGCTGAGCGTTGGTGGCGCCGCAAACTCGAAAATTGCAACGTCGGCGTCGTCAATTGACGCAGCTAGGCGGCGGGGGCGAGGGGCGTGACCGTGTCTATGATTTCTTAATTGATTTAACAGTGCCTTCAGGCAAGCAAGCTACAAATGTTTAGTGAGAGTGCTCGACAGTTAAATACTGCATCGATTATATGACGAACAAAAATAAAAGGTGCTATAAACGATTTTTAATTGATTTTGCACTTTTTAGGGTGGCGCCACAATAACCAAAGTCTGAGTATCACTAGCTGAATATTGACAATAAATTATATAGCTCTAACTTGTTTAACCTCTGAGTTACAGCGTTTTATTTGAGAGGACAGACAGAAATCCGGAAAAGTTTATAGCGCTTAGCTATAAAACTCTTCTACCAAAATAAAGGTAACTGAATACATTTCCAAAACTTCATAGCTCTAGCTTGCTTAGTCTTTGACTTACACAGATTTCTTTGGCTGGACGGACAGATTTATAGTACACTTGGTCTGCCATAAAACTCTTCGACCCTTTTGGGGTAGCGAGTGATCCCAATGTTATGTAAAATGCTGCAAACAGAATAGCGGAAATGCTCTCGGCTCAGCTAATACACTTACAAATGTATGTAAAGCAAACGCCTACTTCAAAAAGATCGTTCAACAAATTGATCATTCACACACACACACACATACATACTCATACGTGCAACGCTCCACCTACCTAGGTTCCCCAATATATATCGCTTCGTAGCTATCATAAAAAATAAAAGTAGTTGTAAGCCTTAAATTTGTGATACGCTTTTTGGCATCTTGATATGTTCGAATTATTGCTCGTTTATATTCAGCAGCTTTTGATCTTGTGCCGAAGGTGTAGTTCGATTGTTGTTGTTGTTGTTTTGTTGTCTCTGTTTTGCTGCTGTTTATTATTGGCCAGCTGACCCGTTACCGTTATTAATTAACAGCTGTGCGCTTATTATGCAAATTGCCACAGATGCGATGCGATGCCAGACACAAGACAAAAGTCAATGTGGGGGTAACAACAACAACAGAAACAGCAACGAGCTATGAATATATCAAGGTAATACATATATGTAGAGATAGATATATACATATACATATAGTCGCACATATATTAAAGTTTTGATAGCATTTGCGGTTTTGTGCGCGTCGAGTACTCACGATTGCCATTCGTTTGCGGTTAATGAGTCATTCACAAGCTCAACTATGGAGTGAGTACGAGGAAACTGTACAGGGTCTACATACCTGCAATAAAAATAAAAGGTAGACACAATTCCGATTAGTTAATTGATTTATTGCTCGAGTGAAAGCTCAATTAAGCGCATTAAATGTGAGCATTGACTTGAACTGAAGTACCTAAAAAAACTATCTTTCTCTATCTAATCTTCATTGTGAAATGTATTAATCATTCAAATTCTTGCTTGATGAATATTCACTTAAGTAAAATGAAATATGGTTGTATATACTTATACTACACTATCTTTTCTATAAGAATCTAATCTTTATTCTATAAAATTCGGCTCCAATATTAACTTAATTACAAGTTAATATATTTCTGTTTCTCTACAAAATCGTATATTACATTTCCCCATTAAGTTTTTTCTATTATTAACTTTATTATAACGATATATCAATCTATCTTCATTTGAATTCCCATCTAAAACCAATAATAATAAGCATTAAGATTTAATGCTTAAATTTGTATACATTAAACTTCAAATGAAAAGCCTCAAATTAAGCGAATAAAAGTTAAAGATACACAACGAAAATACCGCGTAAATCGCTTGCAACAAATTAAGCGATTATTTATAATGACATAGAGATGCCTATCGCCTGTGCCACGTACAACACACACAAATGCAAATGGAGAAACTCTCCTTTCATGGGAGTAGAGTCTATAATTTAGTATTAAATTATATGCAGATAAGCGCGAGCGCAAGACGGAAGGTGCATGCATCATCTTTCTGGACGGACAGACAATGAATGCAACACAATGGGGCGACGTCTTTAATTTGGCCAACGAGGCGCAATTGCAACAGTCACAGGCGAATGAAACAACAATTTATTTCGCAATCAATTTGACAAATGCTTAAAGCTTATATTGGCCACAGCACACACAACACAACACACATCGCAACATGGCCAAAACGGTCGTTACTCGATGCGATGCTCGATGGTGCAGAAGATAGCCACAAAACTGCAAAGACAGTTCGCCAGCAGCTGGCCTGAAGTTCGACTGGTTGTGATCTGGCTAATAGATTGAGTTAAGCTATGGGGCCAATTGTGTGTTCTAGTCTGGGGGCAACAGCAACAACAACAACACCAACAACTTGTGGCTGCTTGGCTAATAAAGTTGCAACAGAGTGAAACACGTTTATTGGCATCACATAAATGGCGGAATGTCTAAATCAGCGATGAGCGACATTTGTCGACATTGACCCACTGCTTCTCACTCTCTTCAGAGCTGTTGTTGTGGGTGCGAGGGTCAACTGAGCAGTTACTAATTTATGTGCGTGACGCGAGTGGCAAACAAATTATGCACAACACAACAAAAGACATAAAACACAGCAAAATGAGACTCGACAGCAGCCGAAGCTTGCATTTATTTACCTGCACACACACACACTGTCAGAGAGGTGTTAATTGAATACAGATAGAAGGAGAAACACAGCTAGACAGGTGGTAATTAAATTAAATTAAAGGCGCCTCATTAAGGTCGAATTACGAACCGAAAACTTGACGTTGTTTGTCATTTGTCATCGTCGTCATTTTGCACAGCGCCTGTAATTATGCAGCACTAATAGATGTTGCCACAATTCCCCCTAACCGCCCCCTTCTTCTCTACCCCTTCACATATCGAGCAAATAGTTAAGCAATTATTTTCAACCTGACATTTGCAAGTTTTCAAGAACAGCACGCCGAAGGCAATCGTTACTTGCCCTGGCTCATGACGTTGACTTGAACTTCTAGGTGTTGTCACACACACATGTTGTTCAGATAGTCGTGATATCACTTGGAATTTGTTAGCTATGCAATTCCATTCAAATACAATTTAATAGTTTCGCTTTCCACTCTAAACGTTACACTGCAAGAAAATTCAACTTTCACTTTAAAGCAATTAAATGCGAGTGAAATAAAAAAAAAGCAAATCAGAATGAGATGTATAGAAAACTGTCTGACTGACTTGGCAAATGGTAAGAGCTAGGAGGCTGCAATTTTTATTCCTGATTGATAAAGGAACTATCAATGCGATAAGAGCTAGAGGGCTGCAATTTTTAGTCTGGGATATATTTCTGCATACTAAAGTGTGTGTCCTGATTGAGTTAAGTATAGGAAGTTAACAAAGGAACTATTAATGCGGTAAGAGCTAGGAGGCTGCAATTTTTATTTTGGGATATATTTCTGCATACTAAAGTGTGTGTCCTGATTGAGTTAAGTATAGAAAGTTAATAAAGGAACTATTAATGCGGTAAGAGCTAGGAGGCTGCAATTTTTATTTTGGGATATATTTCTGAATACTAATGTCCTGATTGTCTTAGATACTTACATATTGACGGAACTATCAATGCATAATTCAAGCGGTAAGAGCTAGGAGGCTGCAAGTTTTAAACAACGTTGAATTTAAGCGTACTTTTGTTTTGCTTTTCTTAAAAGTAAATAACCGTCTCAGATCGATCTTAGACGTAACTATCAACTTACAGCCTAAAACGGTAAGACCTAGAAGGCTGCACTTTTTACACAAGCTACTATAAGAAATATGCTCTGGTTTCTTGTGTTTCTCAAAATTTCTATTCTAAAACTACCTAAGATCTCATAATTATCTTTTCCAGTTGCCATTAAACTAAACATTTGTTAAACTTAGTTAATAAAATAGCATTTTTTTAAATTTAAAACAATACTTTTCATTTGAACTTTAAAAATATCAATTTGCTAAACCATATTTTTAACATTTAAAACAATACAAAGTATTGTTTGAATTTGAATTTTTAAAATATTTATAGTATGACCGTAGGCTAATGAACAGCTCAAATTAATTTGATTAGCAAAATACCTTTCAACTTTTGTGTGCATTAGCAAATCATAAATAAATAAACAATTTCTAATATCAAAAATGCATATTTAAAGCGCAAACATAAAAGTTTTTCAATTATAGTTTTCAGTTTTCGCATTGTTGCATCTACTTTTTTTGCTGTTTATTTTTGCATATAAAATTAGTTATTTTAAATGATTTTTTGACACGTTTTTTGGGCGCTCGTCGTTCGCTCGTTTGTTTGCTCAAAGTCGTTTTGTTTGTTTGAAGTCGTCTCGCCGTCGACTTGTTTGTGCTTTTTGTCGTTTATGTTATTTATGCATTTTTGTCATGGACACCAGGCTACGTAGCTGGCGCGGTCATTACCATGAGCCAATCCAGCACTTTACCCTTCGCACTCCCACCGAGTCACAGTGTGCCACTCCTCCCGCCCACTTCAGACTATTGGCAAACACATTTTTAATTGATTTTAGCGTTTTTTTTGTTTTTTTTTGCTTAATGTTTGGTGTGAAATATCGCTTGGAAAATCGTTAAAACAATTTGCAATATTTATGCAAATAACAACAAAAAAATTGAAGGACACTGTGTGTATTTTATGCATTAATAGTGGAGGAGTGACTCAATTGCTTGCAAGTTGTAATAAATAACATTGTAGAAGCACAATTATAGTGCTCTTTAGAATCTAATTCAATCAGTAAACGTGGCTCAATTATAGAGCACTTAATTCATTCTTCAACAACGAGTTTAGCTTCTTTTCTTTCTCATCTTTGGCAGCCAACTAATCGGCCACTCATAATTAACACATTTAGCTAATAACTTCAAGCGAAATAAACAACATTAATCACGCTTTAATGGTGTATTAATAAGAGCAGAGACGAGAGCGAGAGGGAGAAACAGAGATGGAGAGAAAGAGAGAGACAACAATAGACAGTCATATGTAAGTTTTACTGGCAACTTTTATTGAAACTTTCCGAGTGTGTATTTGCTGTGCGGCTTTTCCAATAACAATAAAATAAATCTTGGCCAAGAAAAACAGATAAAAACAGCATTAGCTGGCCATAAAGCAAACAAAACCCACAACGCTCTTTACAGGTTAAAAACGAGCCAACGGCGACAATGACAAAGACGGCAATGTCTGGCGAGAGCCACACTGATGCAGACAGAGAAGGAGAGAGAGGGACAGGCAGACAGTCAGACAGAGAGTCAAGCAGTTAGATAGATTGTCAGACAAGTGCCAAGTTAATTGCATTAAAAGTGAAATAAAAAGCGAGCGCGACAGCAGCTCAGATAGCAAAAATTATGAAGTGCAGTCGACGACGTTGTTGTTGGTGTTGTTGCTGGTGTTGTTGCCTTTGCTATGTTTCTGCTGTTGATTGAGGCGCATAATCAGCGGGGCAACGACGACGACGCCATCGAGCGGAGCGCATTAAGTTGTTAACAGCAAAAATGTTTGCTTCATTTGCGCTATGATTGCAAGCAAGGGGCAAGCGCAACATCCGGTGGCGGCTTTGGCATAGCAACAAGCATCTGCCACAACTTGTTGCCGGTCAACAACAATATTGTAGTATTAAAGAAATGCCATCTTGATAGTTACGTTTCACTCTTTCTCTTTCTTTTCGTTGCCATCTCTGTTTGGCAATTTGAGTATTCCATCCGTCACGCGCTCGCCGCTTGCGCAACGTTTCTTGGCACTCTTGCCACATTTTCTTATCTATAAATAGTTTTGCTGCTGCCCACGCCGCGGTCAATAAACTCGCGACACATGCAAATTGCAAGCTGCAACTGCAACTGCAACAGCAAAACAATTAGCAGCAGTTGAAACAAAGCAAACGACAACGAAACTGTAAATACTCTATGCAAATAAGAACTGAGTATCGATAAAAGCTCAATTGCGATTACAAATTTTTCGCATTGTGCATAGAAATTCTACTTTATCGATATCGCTTACAAATTTATCGCCTTGTACATAGCAGCTTTACCTCATCGATATCATATGTTTATCGACAGTTTACCCAAAAGCCTTTTACATTACTCTTTTATGCTAAAACGTAGACGAAAACAAAACGACACAAAACAAAAAGTACAAAACGAAAAACAGAAAAAAAGTACAACACCGACCTATCGCACACTTTTTGTCATTGGGCCGTGGCGTTGTTCGACAGCGACAACGACAACGTCGACAGCGACAGCGACGTCGCCGGCTTTTTGTTGTTTTTTGCTATTATCAAACAGCAAAGTCGCGACAGCAACAACGTCGACAGCGCAGTCATGTAATGCGCGTAACAATTTCATTTTGTTTTACAAAAACTACAATTGCCAGCGCACACATTTGTTGTTTCTTTTTTTTTTTGTCTGTCTCTTGCATTGCACTGCACATTTTGTTTGCAGTTTTTAGTTGTTGGCAGCAGCAGTAGCAGCAGCAGCGACAGCGACGTCGTGCATTGCACTCGCGTTGCTCAATGTTCGACGTCGACGTCGCTAACGTGGGCGGCCCTCATTTAAACGACGTTGGCAGAGCGTTGCCGCTGCGCTCTTGGCCGTTACAGCAGCGGCTGCAGCGTCACATTAGCAAATCACATAATGAAATTCATCATTCGTTGTTGTTGTTGTTGCTATTGCTCCTGTATTGCTGTTGCTGTTGCTTTTGTTGCTTGCAGGCAAATTTGACTAATTGCAACAAGTCTCTTTTTTTGTTGCATGTGCAATGCTTTTGATGTTTTTAGCTGATAGTTGCACTTGTTGCCTATTGCTGTTTATGTTTTTTGTTGCAATGTGATGTGCAACATGCAGCTGCTTGACTTCTAATGTTAAATGTCGCATGTTGACATTAATTTACATTGTTTTAATTTGCTTAAATAATGTACAGCACACTAAGAACAACAAAAGCCAAACAAGCATAAATAAAAAACGGAAAAGAAAGAAAAAAGTTAAACGCATTTATTTTTGCTTAACACGGCGGATGTTTGGCATCGTTTTCGAGAGTGTGATTGAAAAGATTGCGAATCGAGAATCTGGCACACGCACACACACACACACACTTACACACAGATAGAGACAGCACCCAGCTGCAGTATTGGAAATGAGAAAGAAAGCAATGCACTCGAGTCCACAAGATTAGAAACATTTAGAACGGTATTTAGAAATATAATGATATTTAATTCACTAGTAGCAGAAATTCATTGAATTGTTATTTAAATAAATAATGATAGTCATATTTTCTAATTGAAAACGTATACAAATTAATACATCAGTCGTGTATTATTTTATTTACTTCAATGCAGTTGCCTAAGTATCATAGTGTAATAGTTATTCTATAGATTATCCAACAGCTTATGTTAATGAACTGTATTTAGACTAATTAATGACCTGTGTGTGTGTGTGTCTCTCATTATCGCATCACAGCGCGCGTAAACGAGTTTGCACATTAAACTGACATAATTAATGCAATGATTTGTTTTTGTGCCAAAACCTGTTTTGCATATGGATCGATGATGCTCTTAGCATTAACAATGCCATTCAAATGATCAAAGTCATTCATTTAAGCCGGCACACAGATGATGCAAATACAGAGAGAGGGGCAACAAAAATTGGAATATTTATTGTCAATCATTAATCACATTTGCTTGATTTGTAATAATGTGTGATTGACACGTATTCAATTAAGTAAATCATGGCTAGTAGTACTGCGATGATACACAAACACAAACAAGGTTGCCCTATGTAAAGGGACAGCACTGTTGTGCAAATGATGACGTCGCGCGTCGTCGTGTGAATGGCAAAGATCAGTGCGTACAACACACAGCGGAGTGAATGCACTCGGAATGCGCTTCATGGCAATACGGCCAAGTGTCAATAGCTGCTGCTGCCCTCCTCATCATCATCAGCTGCATGCCAAACAAACTAACAGCAGCAGGCAACGAGGGTAGCTCAAACAGTTTGCAACAGAGAGTGCTGATAATAAAATTGAGTTTGACAAAAAGCAAACCCTAAAATAGTTGAGAAAACCATTCTTATTTATGGAAATTGAGAAACAGAAAAAAATTATATTTTTATATATATTATAATGTTGCTTTATAATTTCTAAATTTAATTTAATAAATCTTAAAAAAAGTTACTTTGATAAATATAAATTTCTCCTTTTATTTTTGCTTTTATTATTTAAATCATATTTAATAATTCAACAAATTGAAACATATTTTTATTTGAATTTATTTTATACTTTCTATATGACACATATCATTACCATTTAATAACACTCGCTTTTACCTTGACTACTCGTTGCTTTATTGCTCCCCCCACTTTGTACACTTTATGTCCACAAAACATAAACCAAAATTAAGTGCCCAATAACAAGTTATTATAGTGTTAAATTGGTGGCCATCATTCATGCTGCTGCAGTGTCTTTAATCTTTATTTTTTACGTCCAATTAGCGTTATATGCGAGTTTATTTTTAGTCGGTGGTCGTAACAATTTTTCTCATACCGCCCTCGTGTGCACAATTTTATTTAGCATTTTACAATTTGCATTGCGTCCAAAATTGCGCAAAAATTGTTGACAAGATGCGTGCAACGGTTGCTGCTGCTGCAGTTGTTGTTGTTGCTGTTGTTGTTGCTGTGGTGGCATATGGCCAATGGCCACTGACATAGGTATTACCTAGATAGGTAGCATTGATTTGGAGCGATGAACTCAAGCGGCCTTCCACCTCCTCCACACACATTTGCCCTCTTGACTTTGGGGAGGAGGAGGAGCTGGAGGCGGCTTCGCTCGGTTGTTTGCATTTTGGCTTTTGTTTACTTGGGATTTGCTTGGGAGGAGAAAATGGAAATGCCAACGCATATCGGAATATATAATAATAATAATAATATTAGAGGAATGCAATTATTTAAGTGGATGTTACGACGGCCGTTAAACAATAACAATAACTTTTTACAATGGAAGCGACAATAATTATGCTGAGCATTTTTACGATTCAATTAACAAAAGTTTGTGGCAACTAGTGGCGACGCAGTATGTGGCAGCAGTCTGTCACTCATATGTTTTGTAATAATACTTCGTAAAAAAAGAGTAAAATACTCAACTATGGAACACCATATAACGCGAAAATTCGAGAAGAATGTTGTCACCAAATTTAATAACTGCAGCTCTTAAGGTTTCTTAGATCTGAGGATTAGTGACAAATTATTATAAAAATAATAAATAAAATTGCTCTAAACTTTGTTACTTATTTCTGACTAAATTTATGAGCTTTTGAAATGTGTAATACATAAATATTAGTTAAAAATTCATATAAATATAATAAATAAAAATTCTCGAAATTTTATCGTCACATTACTCGACTCTTTCTCAACTATTTGCGTGTCAAGTATTAAAAGCAACTGAAAAAATGCGCATGAAAAATGCATAAAATGCGAAACTAAATGTTTATTACGGTTTCAGTTTTCATTCATATGTGTGGGGGGAGGGGGGAAATATATGCGACCCAGACAAGGTTTATGGACTTGTTTTCTGAACTGAAAACCTGACGACCAACTACGACGTCTCGTCCACTAAAGAAATAAATATATATCGCATAAGTCACGTCCTGTAGCATAGAAATGAGACTATGAGGCAACAACAATTTTCGCTTTACATACGATTTACTTACTATATGTGTATATATATTTGTTTATACGATATATGGAGGAAGGCATTACATGGCATTTGCCTCTGTCAGTAATAAATATTGTGTGTCTAATGTACACAAATGCTCTTATCGTGCTCTGCTCCCCCTCTCTCTCTCTCTCCTTCCCACTCTGCCTCAGCTGATTAACTTGCGCTTAAAAAATAACGATTTTTTCGCATTTTTATGACTTAAATATTGTATGGCTTTTTATGGTGTCGAAATCCTTGAAACAATGGCTCTGATTGCTCATGTTTGTGTTTGTATTTGTAATGCTATCTGTGAGTGTGTGTGTTTTATCAGCGATTCCCACCCTCCCAAAGGGGCAACATTTTGCAATTTTCATTTTTTAATTGAGTTGATATAAAAAGCAGCAATTGTGAAATTGATTATAAACAAAAGGGAAAGAAATACTATAAATGCGAATTTTGTTAGTTGTTGTTGTTGTTGCAAAGTTATGACGTAATGTCATTTATTTTTATTCAATAATTTTATGCAAATCGCCGCTGATATACTTGTGTGTATATAATTTGTATTTTTTGCAACGGATGCCGTCGTCCAATCGTAAAAACAATAAAAAATAACAACAAAAGCGCTCTACAAATTTGCATGTAAATTTCTACTGAAACAAAAGCAACAACAACTTCGCAGTATGCATTTCCCTAATGCGTCGCTCGCATGCCACATTTTTGCAAATAGCGCAGTTTGTTTTAATGCATACCCTGTAACCGGCTAGTAGCAAGGTGTAATTAAGTTGTGTAAGTTGAAGCAATTGCTTTATCATCGCTTGATCTGACCAAATTGGGTTTGTTAACCATTTATGGAGGGGAAGATATAATTTTTATTTATTCCCTTGATGATATCATGTTTTTACAGGGTATCGATAATAGTCTCTCCGCTCAACTAGCGCATTCTTACATTGTGTCTCTCTTGAAACATTTTAACAAATTACACTGCCCGAATTCTTGTTTTTGGGTTAATGTCTCATTGTCTTATGCGTGACAGCGCGACAACAAAAACAGAGAAAACAGAAAACTGAGCAGACGATACAATTTCTGTGATAAATAAAATTATTACAACAAGCCAAAAAGAACATATTGTGAACAGACTCTGTGAGAAAGAGACGAAATATTTATGCAGGCAATTGCTTGATTTATGTGCGGACTGATACCAAAAAAAAAAAAAAAGAAAAACAACAACCGAAAAAAATATATTGTATATTTACACAAATTCTTTGCGTACGCATATAAAATATATGTTTGTTGAAAATTGGATTTCAACGTATTTAGCGAGAAGCCCTTTTTTCTCTTGATTTCGATTTCCAGCGTTGCGATAGCCACACACAAACAGAAAACATTTAAATAGACGTGGCTTAAAGGTGGCTCAAGAGATTTGTTTTTAGCTGGAAAACGCGTTGAACACGCGTGGTGAGGTGAATGATGACCCAAATTTGATGAACTAGCTGCGAACATGGCCCTTTTAAGCCCTTAAAAAACATAGACAGAGTTATTTTAACATTTTTTTATTGTTGTTGTGGAGAGGAGTCTGGGAGAAAGCCGCAGGCGACGCGTTTCGAAATTAATTATGTCACATTATGTAATCTGATAAGCGAACTGCGGTCGCCTCTTATTGTCATTGTCAATGCTCTGGTTGTTGTTGTTTCGTGGTTGTTCAGTAAGCTGAGACAACGACAATGCGCAGCCGCAACGTCAACGTGCCACTGCAACACACACACACACACACACACACACACGCACACAGAGAGTCGACCCTCTTCAAAGTGCCTGGCAGCCAGGATCGATCCTCAAGCCTTAACAATGAACGTTCTGAATATTCTGGTTTTCTTCTTCTTCTTTTCCATATATTTTTTCAGGTTCTAATTTCGCCCTTTCAGGTAGCTCAGTCAAAAAAAAAAAAAAAAAAACTTGCGATGCGGCAATTCTTTTTTGTGTTGTCTCTTTTTCAGGCAGCCAGAAATAATTTTTATAATTCGGTAGCGATAAGGTTTTTCGCTTTTGTTAGGTTTCATTGAAAAGAATTTCTCAAAAATACAAAAAATAATAAGCAGCAAGAACAAGAAGGAAGAAGCAGCAACTGAACTGAACTGAAATCTCAGAAGCTGCTCCTCGCACTGGAAACTTAAGACGCTGAGCAGGTAAAAGACAGAAAAGATTGAAGCACTGCTGTAATTAAATGTTGTATAGTATATAAGGCACAAATTCTTAATGATTATTAATTAAATTGATATGCGATTGGCATCTGACATTCCCCAAGATTAAGATCGTGTCTCATTAAAGGGAAAATATTAGTCAAACTTTGAGACTATTTATTTTACTAATGAGGGTGACAGAATTATATAACATGAACTTCTAATTTCAAATGAAAAACACAGAATTATTGATTAACTTTTAAATCTTAAGCATCCTCATAGGCTCTTTTGATATTTTAAGGAATTTAAATAGCGTCTCATCGAGGTAAAATTATTAAGGGAACTTTGTAAATTCTCAGGACAAATGAGTGAGCTCAAGAATATCATTTATATAATACGAGCTTTTAATGCAATTTTTGATAAGAAATAAACTAAAAATTGTTTAGGCATAAACAAATATTTTAAATGGTATGCGTTTTTTTTTTTAAAGAAAATAAATTGCATCTCATTAATATCTTAATATCGAGACAATTCTATTTTCTTAAGGATCGCTTAGAGGAAAGCATTTATATAAAAGAAGTATATAATCAGATTTATCTTGAAGAAAAACACAAAATTAAGAAAGACAAAATTATTTTTAGCATTATTCTCATTCGAAATTGGAGAAATTTAAAAAAAAAGGGAAAAACTTGATTGATTTTTGTACATTCTCAAGACAATTGATGTTCCTAATGAGAACTTAAATTATAAAAAAAAGAAAAACGTAAGAGTAATCAAATAATTTAAACGTTATCCTCTTATCCGAAATTTTAAAAAATATAATCTCTTAAACAGCTTTACGACTACTTCACTGCAAAAATAATATCTTAATAACATCAACTTGCACTTCGCATTTGTTTCTCAATACTTTTTCTTTTAGTCTTCACTCAATTGAGTGAGTTCTCAAGTGACTTTCTGCGCGACCAATTTCTGAAGTGGACTTTCACAGAGTCTCAGCTGTGACTTCAGTTGCTTTGCCCCCAAACCACCTAATGGACTTAATCCGATTTATATGGCCCACACAATACAGTTTAAAGCGGGCATAAACACAAGTTATGAGCCTTAATGGCGCCATATCTCAGTCGCAACCCTTTTTTTTGGAGCTGCGCGTGCCAAATGAAATCAAATTTCCAGCAGACGCACAGACTGAAAGAAAGGAAAAATAACTTGAAGGTGGGAGAGCTTAAAATTAATTGAAATTGTATCCTTTTTGGCGCATAAATCGCTTTTATAGATGGCAAAAGCAAATGCGTTCGCTGCATATTAAATGCATAATTGACGCAAATTTTGATACCCGCTACAAGTAGGTTAAAATGGTATTATAAGTTTGCGGCAGAAGGAAGCATCTTCGACCCTATAAACTCTGTGTGTTCGTATGAAACACTGCAAGAGATAGAGCTAAAATACCATATATACTATTCGGTATATTTTAGTATTTTTGGTATACATATATTTGGTATCCCATAGTCGAGCACACCCGTTTGTAACTCTCTCACTTGTATAAAACACTGCAAGAGATAGAACTAAAATACCATACATACCATTCGGTATGTTTTAGTATTTTTGCTATACATTTACTTGGAATACATTTAGGACAAAGTTCTATTGAGTTTTATTTATTATTAACAAGTATCACATAGTCGAGCACACCCGTCTGTAACTCTCTCTCGTTTGTTTTGGTATGCTTTAAGCCAAAATAATTTGTGCATAATTAAAGTCACAGAATGTCTGCAGCGTTAAGCTGAAGCACCACTTAATATGCAGGACACATAAAAAGAGGCAACAAACGAGTGTCCTGCAATGTGTGTAATATGTTTTTAATTGTATTTTTTAGCGTCGAGCAATTACGCGTAAGTCACCGTCAGCCCTTTGAGCTGAACATATTTTAAAGCTTCTTCTCTTCTTTTTGGCCACATTCCAGAGACTCGAGTCATTTGCATCAAAAGCACCAAATGCACTTTATCAGCGGCATCTGAAGGACTCTTCAGGAGCCAAAAGGTCATTTTTGTGGCAGAGAAAGTAACTTCTGTCAAGGGACACAACAAAGAGAGCTGTCGAGAAATTTTTGTGTGGAAAATGAAAACATTTTCCAAGACATTTTCGTTTCAATTCATAATTTTCGTAAACTGTCGTTGAATTTATTTAAATTGCCAAGTCCAGACTGTGCGTGTGTGTAGTCAGGCACAAAAAGGGAGCATGCAACACAGTGTCTAATCCCAGAGCGACGCTGCAACGTCTGTAACTAAAAATGCGGATTATGCAAGTAATTGCATAGACTTATATAGTATGAATGTATTTCCAATTTAGTTGCAAGGACATGCGCCAGAAAAAAAGAAAACAACAGAGAAAACAGAAAACAAAATAATAGCGTATGCAATTATGCAACGGCGTGCTGCACATTCTGCATTGAGAGGCAATTAAAATGTGTTGCATAAATTAGCAGACACACACACACATAGCGCGTGCAACCAACTGCAACTTGCACTTGCCACATCAGCAACATCAACAGCAGCATCCACAGCCGCATCAAGGGTTGCACGTGACTCGCAGACATCCTTGGCAGCAGCCACTTGCACAACCCTTAAGCTCTGTGCAACATGCAACATGAAAATAACACAAATAAATTCGGCATATTTGTTTTTTTTTTTTTTGGGATTTTTGTGCATGGCAGCAATGAAAAAATTGCATTTTAAATTAAAAAAAAATGTGAAAATAACTGAAACAAAGAGATGAAAACAAGAAAAATAAATTCGACATATTTTGAGCATATTTCTCTGGCAGCAAGGAATTGAATGTTAATTTAAAAAGAGATAAAAATAAGGAAATCAAACAATAAATTGAGTTATTTTTGTGCATTTCTCTAGCAGTAATATTAAATTTAATAAAAAGAAGTTGAACAAAGTAATGAAATTAATATAATACAAGTGAAGCCTTTTGAACAACTTTAATCGACACCAATTTAATACAAATAAATCGGAATGTCTAAGCGGAATTTTTGCATTGAAATTCTCTAGACTGGAAAAGCAATGCGCTTCACTTTATTTGATAATTTTTCTTTTAAGATCAAGTCTCTACCAAGTTTTCATCAGTGCGCTTCACTTTGATATAATTTTCTTTTACGATTAGGTCTTCGCCAAGATTTCATCTATTGTTTAGAGTTCTTACAATATTTCGAACTAGTTTTTTCGTCAACATTTCCCTGTTTGTTTTTATAATATCTTTAGCCCGCAGTCTTGTCACTGTTGCGTCACTTGAGGCGCGCTCGTGTTGCTCATAAAATTTCAACAAGTTTTAGAACTCGAATCCTGCTTGACAACAACATTCCCGGGCCTGTCCCTGGACACAAAGGGGTTAAGCAAATGGAAAGGACTTCGTTTTGCATTTTGATTGTGCTCCGCTTTTGTCTGTTGACAGCCGTTTTGACGTGACTTTTGCGTTGACTTGCCGAATGGCGACGATGCCATGTGGCAATTAATTGCCAAGCCTTAAAGGTTGGATGATTGGGCAATCAAGCGATGGAACCCTGCGCAGTTGCCAACTGCGGCGTAATACGAAATTGGGAAATGCGCAGTAGCTCCTTCAAGGATCATTTTGCGCAGATGTGATGTGACATTTGAATAAAGGACTCGAGAAAAAGTCGTGCTGCGAGACAACCGCAGATAAGTCGAACAATAGAGCGAACGAAGAACACAAGAAAGAACTCAATTCCATCAAATAGAGACGCAAAATAGATGTCGACACGGAGCCGTCAATTGATCACAATCAGCGCAAGAGAATCGCAGTTTGTTCACCTTTGGCAGTGTGCGCTTCAGAAGAGGGAAGTTTTGAAGCTGCCACCTCAAGCGGCAACTCAATTGAGAGTGCGCATAAAAGCGGCAATAAAAAATATGTGCAATAAAAAAACAAAAAAATACAAATTTAGCCATTTTTGTTGTTTTTACTGTTGGTGTTGCTTTCCTAATAAAATGTGTGGCCATAAACTGTGACGAGCACACGAACGAACTGAACTCAACTCAACTCGACGCTTGGTGTTGTTGCAGCCAACGCGTCGTATGTGCAATGTGCTGAGAAATTCGTTAAGGTCGCAAACTAATAAAGTTGCTGTTCGCTGTTGCTTTGGGGCAGCTGTTTAATGCAGCGGAACTTTGGCCGAAACTATTTCGACTTTTTACAACTCCATGGAAGGTGCAACACAACGTGCAACGCACAACTTGCAACGTGCAACGCGCAACGCGCGTTTATTAAGCGCATTTATGCGTTGTAAATAAAATGCCCGCAGCAGTGACACAATTTGGTCTATAAAATATTTCAATGTTCACGACGTGCCACAAGAAGTGCAGCTAAAAAATAACTCCCTAAGGAAATCAAGTCATTCCAGAGACATTAAATCGAGCTAAAATCCTTTTACATAGCCAAAATGCCAAATTAGTCTCCTAAATTTATGATCCTTTTGTCTGCTAATTTTATTAAATTTATTTCTTATAGCCAACTCTGCCAAACTGCATTTATTATTTATAAATTCATAATATTTTTTGTTGAAATAATCCTTCCAAGTAATTAATTTAAAACTTTTAATCAGAAGATGTTTATGTGTGGCCAGCAAAAGCAGGAAAAACTTTTGCCACCAAACTTGTGTTTAGTGCACCGGTGTCTATAAAGTTTTTTAGTTTTAGTTTCTCTCAGTCAGTTTATCGTTAAAGTTTTGCGCTCTTTGCAACTCACCCAGACCCAAAGGTAAACGTAGATTTATGTGGCATTGTCAAAACATACCTGCAACGAAAGAATGAAATCCATGAAATTAATTTCAATTAAATTGTATATAGAAATTAAATTTTAATTACACTCAAGTCTCAGGTCAGCTGCACATAAATTGGAGCAGCTGCAGTGAAAGTCAAGCGAAAATCGAGCAAAAAAAATATATAAATGAGAAGAGCAGCATTTTTCCATTACAGAACACGGATACACAGTTCTTTTGTCCGAGCCACCGGCGTCATAAATATCACATTTGTGGCAGACACACATGCCCCGTCAGACATTGTGTTTAGTGCTGCATACAACGCGGCGGCGCATCGCATTTGCGCGTTTTATGAGGTGCAAATAAAAAGTTCAACATAAAAAATGCCATAGACATGTGTATGAGAAGCAAAGCTTCGGGCGCAAACGGCGCATAAAAATGCATGTCTGGCAATCGGAAATGTTGTGTGTGAATGTGTGTGTGTGGCACGACGCCAGCCAGCCAGCTTCCTGCCCCCAAGTGGCAAGCAAGGCAGACAGGCGCCTTAACAAGTTCAAAGGAGTAAGCAAAAAAAAAAAGACGAAAAAAGCGAAAGCTGAGGGCATCCTTAAAGTGCAACTACTACTTTAATTAATTTGACGACAACGCTGAAGTTGCTGCTGCCACTTCATCATGCATCACGACATGCACAGGTGCAATTTATTAAGCAGCAGCAGGATCAGCTCAAGTGGCATGCCTCAAATGGTAATCCGAACAAAGCCAGCGAGACAGAGAGAACCATTTATTATTGAAGCACTTGTGGTACGTGCCGCGCCGTGCGTTGCAAATGCAACAAATTATTAGTGCACACATAAATCGATGTATTGAAATTGATTCTACGGTTGAGCAGCAGCATAATAAATAGCAAAAGTAAAGCAGCAAATATACTAAAGAGAGAAAAGTGAATAAAAAGCAGAACTTATCTTAGAGAGGAAGAGAATAAGCTGAAAATATTTTAGAGACAGAAAAAAGCAGTGGAAAATCGGGTGCAACTTAAGCAAACTTTAATTAGACAAAGTAAATAAGTTAATTAGACAAAGTTGCGTCCTCTAAACTTGCCACAAAATTGAGTTAAGTTTTGTTTAAGCAGCGACTGATTTAATGCTTTATTAAGCCAGCAAGTTAAGTGCTCGTTTATATTTTGTATTTTCTCTAAATAAATCATTGAGCGGAAGTGACAACAAACGAAACTCTTCTTATACTCTTTTTTTTTTTGTTGCTGCCGCAAATCGAAGCAATTGTTATCAACGTCGCGACATCTGCAACACGAAGCACAGCAAACACACAACTCAAGAGATGTCGAGACGCCCCCAACAAAAAAAAAGAAGATATACAATAGAAGCCTTGTCTTGGACAATTTAGTGAGTGAGGTGCAAATTTTGTGTGAGAGCGCAAAAAAAAAAGGAAAGAAGAAAACTAACAAGTTGGCAAGCAAGGACCATAAAGAAACCACTTAGAAGCCAAAGTCTACTGCCATGTCCTGTGCAGACACTTTTGGACTCCGGTCTCAACGGCCATAAAGGTGACAATAACTTAACGAGCAATGAACCTACAACGAGCAGCAGTTGCGAGTTGCGAGTTGCTGTTGCAAGTTGTTCTTTGCCGCTCTTGACGTTTTGCTGACCGGCGACATGGCGCAAGGAAGTGCCACTAAATTGTTGCAGATAAGAGTGGCAGGCAGCAACAACAACAACAACACACAGACAGCATGTGGTCGCAACTCTTCAGTCTCTTTTCCCTCTCTCTCTATACTTGCCCCTCATTCTACTTTTGACGTCATTGGCCGACGAAGCAGAAGCGTTGAATGTGTGGCCTGTTGTGCATTTTGATCAGTCGCATTTAACATGTGCAGCAAACGCTTCAACTCAAATTTTTTTTGTGTTGGCTCACACACTTCGGTACAACGGTGCGTATGATAAATGGCAGTTGAACTACCTTTTGGATTTGCACGTGCGGAATATACACACACACACACAAGAAGCTTGTAAGCAGACAACGAACCCGCAAGGCAAACTCAGTGAAAGCTTTGATGAGCTGTGGGCGGTGGGTGTGGCAAGCAGGCAGACAACAACAACAATACTTTCAAGCATTTGGCATGCGAAATGAGCTGTTGAAATGGCAATTTAAGTGACTGTCGAGTGTTGTTGTGCTAGCACATCAAGGATAAAAAAATATACACAACTGCCAAAGGGCAGCCAAATACTTTGCGGGCAAATAATTTGCACTCACTGTCAGGCAACAACATTGTGGCATTGTTGTGTTTGCCAGCTAACTGTTTGCTGTATCTGTGCTGTGCTTAGCTGGTTCGACTGCATTTCATAGTTTACAGTCTGACGCCTTTTCGGTTGCTTTTCATTCATGATGAATGCGTTTGCAACAAGCAGACAAGGTAAGAAATTAATGCATCAAAGCATCCCAGACGACGACGCTGACGACGACGTCGCTCAAGTGGAAGACACTGTCAAGTTGAGGATCCGGATGCCGCAGCTGAGGAAGTGCTGAAGCGTAAATAAAGCGTTTGACGCAGCTTTTTCCCCCCTCTCTCTTTCTTCCTTCCTTCCTTCACTCAACAACACAAGCAAACCATCTATCATTAAAGACACATCAGGCAAAAGCTGAAGAAGAAAATGCATGTAAATCGCATATAAACTGACCAAATGATTAATTGACGTCGTCCACAGCTGATATTTACAGCTGCCCCCCTGCGTTGACCTGTTGCAGGCGGCGACGCTGGCTTCATTTGAATTAATGACCATAAAAGTCACCATCAAAATTATTAACAACATCATTAACATTTCGAACAAAGCGCTAACAATGCGCATTAAAATACATTTTTTTCGTTTGCTTTTATGTTATTAATAATGAAAATGAGTCAATTTATAACAAAATTTCTTTTATCTTTCTCTCATTTTTTTTTGGCAAATTTTTAAATGCATAAAATGCTAATGGAAATGGTAAATAAAATTGGACTGCCGTCAGTTGTTGTTTGTTCATTAATTTTTCGTGGAAAAGCGCGACAAAACACAAAAGTTTTTTCTTTTTTCGCTTTTACATGCCACAAGCGTATTCCACATGACGTCACTGAATCATTAATCATTTTGCAAATGAAGGAAATGGAAGGGAGAAATGGTAGGGTATCTATGCAACTGCATCCCCAACTCCATCATCATCATCAGCAGCATAAACTCTCACTTTCCTTATGGCAATTAAATGACTCTCGGGGTCGAGTAAAGCTCGCTTTTAATTTCGATGCAAAAGACGATAAAAAATATGCGCACATATATGTAAATAAAAGGAAAAACGCAGCTCGCAATTTTTCATTAAACAAAATTAAAATGCTGATGACGCGACGCGCAAAAGCGAAAGAAAAAACTGCAGCAGCAAAAAACTAGCAGAGCAGAGGAACAACAACAAAAAACAGAAAAAGACTTGACATTAATCATTACAAGCGCAGACAAAGCCACGAATGAAGCGCGGTAAAAAAAACAGAGGTGGGAGGCGTGGTCGGAAGAGTGGGCGGCGTGTGTGTGTAAAAAGTGTGCTCGCCATTTGTTCGCTGCTGATGCAGCGCAAAGCGTTGTTGCAACACAATGCGGCAAGACAAATGCTAGATAATGACCCCCATGTAAATTAACAGGCAAAGCAAAGCAGCAAACAGCGTCAGCCAAAAGTCCCACAGTCAGAGCCAACGCATGGGTATTTCCTCCACACACACACACACATCAACAACACTCACTCTTTTGAACGTAGCGTAAACACATGTTAAGCGCCATAAAGTATGCTATATAAAAGGCAAAAGTTTACAGAAATAGACAGGATCAAGACACAGAGACAGGCAGACAGACTCAAGGGGAAGCGACGAAGGCGGCAAGCGGCAGTGGCAGTGGCACGTCATTAGCCTGCCACATTAGTCATGCGAAGAGTAGGAGCAGAAATTTTGATGTCGACAACTTTCTCGATACCGAAGCAAGGCGAAGCGAAGCACGTGGAAAAAGCGAAAACTTCAATGCAGCAAAAATGTATCTATAACACGTTGCGGCTGCAAAGGACATTAAACCCGAGCCGACCACACCGAGAGAGAGAGAGAGCAAGGACTCTGCGCAGGCGCTGGCTGTAGGGATAGATAGGCGCAGAAAAAGCTCTTTTTGCCAGCCGGCTTTCTCATGGCCATGGCCATGGCCATGTCTCTGCTCATTGTCACGGCCATGGCCACAACACACGAGACACTAGAGAGACTCCTCCTCATCCACACCCACACCCACATCCTCATCATCCACTCATCGAGTAGGCGCCGCCGCTGTCCTTGCACTTGGCCTTTTGCGTAGGCCCTGGGAAACGATATGAAACGACGATGCTCGTCGCTTGGCATTGACTTTGACTCCTCTTTTATGTTTATGTTTGCTGTTGCTGCTGCGTTGGGACATTTTTTGGGTTGCGTAAAATGTTAATAAACTGGGGAAGCTGAAGCAGCCTATTCGTCTTTGCTCGAGTATTTGTCGGGTGCTTTGACCTTGCCACCTCGCTCTCTCTCTGACTCTGCCCCTCGGTTGGTGTCTCTCCGCCGGGAGGCATTTGGCAAATGTGCGGCACGCAGACTTTGGCCCCAAGTCTGACGCATTTATATATTATTTAAACGAAGGACAAACGTTTCTTCTTCTTCGCTTAAGCGTGGGAAAAAAGCGTTTGGGAATCCTTGGGCTCTGCGTTCGTTTTCGTTTTTTTGGGTGCTGACATCGTCGTTGAGCTTTAAATTGCCATTTTATGGCATTTCGTTTGCACAGACACAATTTAATATAAAGGTGTCTGAACTTGCTGCAACAACAATAAAATAGCTGCCTGCCTGCCGCCTGCAATAAAAGTCGCACGTTTCATTTGCTGCTCCCAAACAATATTTGTTTTTCCTCCGACAATTTTTTATTTAAATTTCTCTAAACAGAATTTCAATGTGGCCCTTTTTTTGCTTCTTTTTGACTTTTGTCATCAAATTGATTGGCTTTCTTTTTTTGTTTTGTATGTACATTTACTTTTGTTTTCATTTTGTGGCAGGTGCAGTAGCAGCAGCAGCATCTAAATCGATTTGTTTACAGAGGTCACTGGCTGACCAAAGTGGTCAAAAAGAAGTTGGAATCGTTAAACATTTATGCAAAACTTTTGCGCCTAATTGGCAACTTTGTAGACGGTCAAAAAGGCAGCGAAAATACACGCAACATTTTTCACTAAATTGAAAATTGAAAACTGAATCAAGTATGCAAACAGTAAGGAGCAGCAAGAAGTAGTTTCAGCAGCTTAAGCTCAAACCTCATAATGTTGCTAATAAAATAAGCTTAAAGCGTTAGAGTTTTCTCGAGGATAATGGCGCCCAACTTGTTCGCTCTTTCATTTTATGGCCAGAAATTGGTAATTTCGTGCATCGATGCCAGACAGGACGAGAAAAAGAAATGAGAGACGAGAACAAGAGAAGCGGGCCAAGAGGACGACGCATACAAATTGTCCATAAAAGACATTGCATTGGATCAAAGCAGTTTTCTATTATCGTTGGATTATGCGACACATAAGGAAGACACGAAGCCAAAAGTTGATCGGGATGATGATGATGGCTCGTGTTGATTAGAAGCTCTGCTACAGTCCATTAGATGCACATTGTGTGTGTTTGCTGCTAGAGAGAAGAGAATGCACTTGAATAAACAAGTTGAGTTTTGCCTCGACAGCGAGTTACTTGTGTAGCATTAAAATAACGTTAACAATATGAGCTTATTACAAGCCAAACTTAATAGTCAGACGTGTCGACAGACACATCAAATAACTATTGATTTTTATGGCTACCTTTTGCCATTAAATCAGCATGCGTTTTCCCCTCTTTCCATCCATATGCTAGACTTGAGTGGCAGCAACATATAAAATTAGTGAAACAGACTGGAAGCAGGATAACGAGCAGCTTTCAATATGCTTGACTTTTAATTTCTAACAAATACATAAAGAGTATTGAGCTCAAGAGCTTGAAAGGGAAACTTGAGCAAAGCATGGAAAGTCGAACTTTGAATTTCTATTGAATATATTTTTATGTTATAGAGTAAATACTTGACTTTGAATGTTGTTAAGACTTATTTTCAGCTAAGAGAAACTGCAGTGTTGAACATGCAGCAAAGTAAATACTTGACTGAATTATTTTATATATTTTAAGCTAAGAGCAACTCCAGTCTATATAATGTTTGCAGTAAAATTATCGCATGATTTGAATTTTCATTTGTTTGCATTTCTATACAAATAGTTTTTAGATTTTTTGCAGTTAAGTTAACACTTGACTTGGATTTTCAATTAAATATAATTTTAGTGAAGAATCTTTTTATCAAAGTAAATACTTGACTTAGAATTCTTCTTATATATTTTCCCAGCTAAAAATCATTAAAGGATTCGACTAGGAATTTCTGTTAAATATGTTATCAACTTTGTACTTTGACTTTCAGTATGTATTAAATATATTTTCAACTAAGACCAACTGCAGTCTTTAGCATCTTTGAAGTAAGCACTTGACTTTGAATTTCGTTCTTGCAGCAGTGTTTTTGCAAGCTGTCTCTCACATCCTTGCTGCATATTTATGACTCTCACATTTTGCAAATGGCATTTTCGCTTTTATGATAAATGATTGGCCGTAATTAAAGTGGCTCATTCTGCGGCTTTTTGGCCATATAACATACAGAGTCCTGCTGCTGCTTTGGCTGTCTGCAGCTCAATGACCTCAGAGCTAACAGCAACAGCAACAACAACAGAAACAGAAACTGAGCAAAGTTAATAATGTGCAGCAGGCGTTTGGCGCAGTTTTCAATGACTGGCAGGCAGTGCCTGGAAGACTTCTTCCTGCCGGCTGAATGACTTTGCCGAGTGCCTCTGACTGAGTGGATGACTGGCGGACAACAACTTGGACTTCCTGTGGCAACAACCACAAAACAGCAACAGCAGCAGTGGCAGCTGGAAATGAGCTCCAAAAGAAAACTACAAAAAATAAATTGGAAAATTGCGTTGTACCTACATATATCGTATATATATAGTATACGATATTCATTGCCGTTACACACAGCTGCCGTCGCTAAGGACTCGCAATGTAGTCTGCCATTTTTACGAGTCTATGTTGCACTCACACAACACGCTCTAAAAAATATTTTCATAGTTTTGTTTATGCACACAAAGTGGCCTTATTATAAAAGAGTTCACCAAAAATAATGTATAGACTCTTACAATTTTATGTAAACTCTACAAATTAAGCAATTAATTTTCATTAAGAAATGATTTCGAGCGTGTCTCCGAGTCAAACAATAAACAACATAAGAATATGCGAAAAAATGTATGATAATAAAATATGAAAATTTACAATCGATGGCCAGATGTTGTCAACATATGTACGCGCAAAGTACATACATATAATTAAAAATAAAAACTAAAGAAAAAGAAAATGTTGCAAGCTGGAAATAAATCAAAGTCAAGTGAACAGCAACAGCAGCAACATAAAACTAGAATGTGCTACTTAAATGTGCCACAGCGAATGAAACTTGCCTTGAATCGAAAATTATTTGCGCATTAATCAGATTTATTGTCCGCAGCGCCAGCCTAAATACTTACTCGACGACTACTACACATAGATACAGTATCTATGAGATACATGTGTGTATATGTGTGTGTGCGTATCTCAAGAGTAGTTTCTCTGGGGGCGAGACAATGGCGAGCAACAACAACAACAATGTTGTTGTCTTTAGGTGTCTCTTGAGTCGAGTTTTTGAGGGTGGCTAATGACTGCACAGAGATTATGTCATCGTCATCGTTGTCGTCGTCAGCGGCAAATGTTTTAATTAAAATGTTCGACAAACTCAAGTTGCAATCACACATAAATCTCAAAGCTGTCATTACAGAATTATGGCAAACAATTAAACTTATAATATTCAATAAATAATGCAAACGAAACTCTCAAATAAAGAATCTACAACTACAAACTCTGGGTCATTAGCAGCACAACAACTGACAAGCTGATCATCATCATCGTCATCATCATCATCGTCTTGAGCACTGGGGAGCGCTGTCAAACAGTTGACACTTGAAGCGGGGCATCCTCAACATGAGCGAACATTATGTCAGTCAGCTGTCATACAAAACTGAGTCTCAGACTCAGTCTGAGTCTGAGTCTGAGATGAGCTTCAATTGCAGCAGCCGAGTAAAACAATTGTTTGTTGCACAAAAGTTTGTTGACTTGTCGTCGCTTGAGTTGCCAGCAAATAAATGGAATATTTATTTTAAAAATTTATGTATTATATATGTTAAAAATGTGTTAAACAATTGCGAAAATAAGTTCCATCATTTTCACCCTTTTGCTACTCACTCACTCTCTCAGTGCGTCACGCAGCGAACAACAGCGAAGGCAATTTCACTTGCAACCAAATGAAGCGTTAACTTGAAAAATTGCAAACCGTTGCGGTTCACTGCGATGCACAACAAAACAAGCAAGCAGCAGCTGCCGTTGCATGCCACAACAGCAACAACAATGCAACATAAATATGTCTGTCAGGCCGAACCTTAAACATTTTTCAATTAACTTTTGCGAACAGTGAAATTTATAAAATTGGAAGAAATATTCGCACAATGCAACGATTTTAATAAAAATAAACATTATAGCCCTTTCTTTTTGCAAATACTTTTAAATTGTTTTACTTTCAGTTTTGTTTAATTACAAGCAACAAGTAATTTCTTTTATAAGAACAATCTTCAAATGGCAATTGCTTTTAATCTTTATTGCATTTTTTTATACATTTTATTTTTAGACGAAATCAGCAAAGTTTAACAAAGCCTCGCGTTTGTTTTTTAGGCGAGCATTATTACCACACATATTGAGGGAACACATATTGTGCTCAGCTAGCTCTCGCACTTGTAGACATTAAATTGAAATTAAATCATAAAAATTGCCAGACGAGGCTTTAAATTTATGTATTGTTTGTGGGTGTGGATTCGACGAGTTTACGTGCCCAGCTCTAGACAGATCAGTTGCCATTGAGAAGGCACACAACAGCAACAACGGCAATTAAATAAAGTACAAAACAGTTATGCACGACTACGCAAACACCCTGTAAAGCATTTTATTCCTGTGAACTGCATATTAAAATTAAAAAATAAATGTGTAAATTCTATGAGTATGCTACTTATTTTATTTATTATTTATTTTAATGTGCAAAGTATTACGAAAATAAAATAAAGTAATATAAAATATTAAATAAGGCATAATAAAAAATAATATGCAGTAAAATGCAGTAAATGTACAGTAAAAAAAATGTGCTTAAGAAAAATTTAAATAAAATTAAAAAAAAAATTTATTAAACAAAAAAAAAATTTAAATAACATAAAAATAAAAAAAATAAAATAAATTTAAATAACATAAAAAAAAAAATAAATTTAAATAAAATAAAATAAAACAAATTTAAATAATAAAATAAAGCAATACAAATTTTAATTAAAAAAAAAATTTAATAAATAAATCTAAAAAAAATTAAAGATTAATTATAACAAAAAAAATTATAACATGTATTAACTGCATTTATTATGTCACCCCTTTTAAATTGATTAGAAATTGCAAGGTATTAAAAAAAAATGTAAAAAAAAAAAAAAATATAATAAAAACAATAAATTCGCGTTGATTTTATTGCTCGGTTTCGGTTTCGTTTTCGTTGTTGTTTTTACTGTTGAGGATTGTAAACAAATGCTTAATTGTTGATGCTGGCAATGCAAATTGCGCTTCACGCTTAGTGTGTGGGTTGACTTTCAAGTGTATTTATTCTTGTTATTGTTTCGATTTATTTTATTTCGCTTGCTTGTTTTTTAGGTTAAACAAGTACCCGTTGTGTGTGTGTGAGTGCGAGTGTGTGCGAATGAGTGTATTGAGTACTCGTTAACATTAAAAGTCAATGCATTTTTAATTTGTTTAATGCGCACAACACAACACAAGAGAGCAAAGCGCATTTGTGGTTACAATTAGCGATGCAAAAACTCGCAACTTCGACTGTCAATATCCCATATGAAATGCAGGCAGCAGCCTGTGGCTAATAATTTAACATTTTGTGAGAGGATGCGAAGCGGACGAGTTCAACAACATTTCAATGTCGCTCGTTTCGCATCTAATCTCAAAGTCCTACACTCTCACTCTCGTGTTATCATCATGAAATTTCTGACATTATCCCAAGCGCCTAACGATGGGAAAACATTTTGTGATGCGAGCGAGGGCCAAAGATTGAAATGAAATTTTTGCCTCAAAATGCCATTCAAAATTGTTGGCTTGCCCCAAAAGGACATAAGCCGTGCATTGACCCAACAAACAAATGCTTTGAGTGTGTGTTTCGCTTTGGGCTAATTTTAATTAAGCGCGCAAGAAACAAGATTCAAAGTCTGAGCTGCCAGGGGAGGGAGAGACGTGTGGGTGTGGGTGAGTTAACTTTACAAACACACGCATAATTATTCATTTTGCAAGCGCACTTGAGCAAATTTCTGGCTTGTATGATTGCCAGCAATTTGCGCCCGGAAAGGCGAAAGATGCAAAAATTGAAATAAATGACAATGATAAGAGAGCAAGAAAGAGCTGAGCTGAGTGTGTATGTTTGTTGTGTCTGTCTGTCTGCTGTCGGCAAATGATGTTGGCAACATGTTGCCATGACAATGACTGCAAGCAAGTTCTATATCAATGCTGATGGCGGCGCCCGTCTGCTGCAGGGCATGTCTACCACAATGCACATCAAATGCTTAAATGACAACAGCAAACAGCAACAACAACAACTGAAGCTACTATACAACATTCAACGTGTGACAATGTTGCTGCTTTTGTGTGTGGGGCAATCGAAGGGGAAACGCGCGGAGACGCAAAAACGACAGTTACAATAAATGTCATGTTAAAGGCAGTCGAGCCAACCAGACGCACATCATTTCCAGCTGCCAGACCAAAAGCAGAGCACAGAGACTCTGTCTTTTTACTCCACTCTCTCCATCTCTCTAGACTCCAGATGCCACTCAACAGACTCAACACTAACTGGCAAACATGGCCCACAGCCATTTACCTGTCTACCAACCTATCTGGCTATCACTCAGTCTGTCTGTCTGCCTGTCTCCAAGTCTGTCTGCTGCGTGGGCGTCTCTAGAACTTTTGCATAAACTATTGCACTTTAAATTCGGTTTAAGCTATTGCCATAATTAATGCGGGTTTCACATTCGTATTTCAGCCTGATTTGGCGATGAAATCTGGCTTTATTTTTGTAATGATTTTATTACCTTGCTGGCAGGAAAATTGTCTTTGATAAGCTCAGATTTTTATGTTACATTTCAACCACATTATTGTAATTGAAGCTGATGAAATAAAATGAGAAACCATTGAACATATTGTCACATAATTTGTCATCTGAATTTCAGCACGATTTAGGAATGAATTTAACTTTATTTTCCTTTAAATAGTGTTAAAGTAAGCAAGAAAAAATATTGAAAGTACAATATTATTACATACAATATATTATAGATTATTTATACAATTTGAACGTATTTATACATTTGAACTTTCAGTATCAAATCAAATAAGATTTCTGTACCACAAATACATTTAACATCAAATGAAAACTATTTTAGAAAATCTCAGGGATTCAGTCGAATAGTTTCTCCTTCCAATTTTAGCCCAATTTGCTCCCATACTTAACTCCTTTTATAATCTTTCTATAAAAAGTCTTTAGTTAAAATGTAATCTATTATTGTAATTTCAAAACAAATTAAAAACCAAATTCAACAATTTTAATGTCATTTAAAAAGAATGTTTAATGCCATGTTTAGCTCACACAATTTGTTGAATACGCCCATTTTAAATGCAAACTAAATTATAATAAAACCCTTTTACAAAGACCGACTTTAAGGCTGCCACGAAAAAAAGGCACCGTTGACACCTCACAACATGTGGCAGCGACAAGTCGCCGAATATTTGACATGCGGCACGGCACAACATTCAAATCAGCGAAGCGTAGCCAAATGTCAGCCCAAAAAGTTGCAAATGAATGATATGGTCATAAAGAATAACGTGCAACTGCAAAACTGCAGCTGAAGTATCACACACACCAAGCACGCACACACACACACACTTATATCAAAACACACACACACACACATTGCCACATCTATCACATATGCAAGAGCATGCATAAATATCTTTGGCTCTGCAATTTTTCGTTGCCTTTTCGAGACTCAAAATTGCATAAATTATTCTCGGACTGGCGCCTACGAGACGCATTTCATGTGTGTGTGCCACACACACACACACTCGGTATATACTCGACTTGCCACATTTTGCTGCCGCTGACATTTGGGCACAATCAATCTCTAAAGTGTCAGCACTCCAAGAGAGAGAGTGTCAACTAACGTGTGCAAAATACACTGACAACGTCGCCCACTGTCCAAAAGATCATCCGAACAAAAAAAAATAACTGTTCAGCCCCTTTTCCACAGCCACGCCCATTCTCTGATGTCTGCTGAGTTGCCGGAAATCTGCTCAGGAATTGCAACATCTGCACAAGGCCAAAAACTTTTTTCGAAAGTCTTTTTAAAAAGTTATTTTTAAAGCAAAACAAATAAATTTCGAAAAAAAATATATATTGTGTGGAAAATGGGAAATAATAATTGATTAAATGACCAGCGAATGTTTGTGGAAATGTTTGTGAATCGTGTATCTGATATATATTCATGTTATATATGCGAAATTTTAGCTCCAATTCACGACACATGTGCGCCACAGTCAGATGAACGCTCTGCTCATCAATCATTTATAAAACTTATTTTCTTATTTAAAGTTCTCGTTTTTTTCTTTTGCAAAAGACAAAGATTGATTGGCATACTGAGCACAATTTGCGAAATGAGTCAGAACAAACAGTTTGCGACTATAAAATGCTATATAAAACAGATCTAGTAAAGAAAATGTATTTGAAAAACTGTTTTAATCGTATGCTAATTATTAATAAATATCGTTGAGCACACAATTTTATTATTAACTGGCTAAACGAATTTACAAACTGAATCATCTTTACTCAGGACAACACCCCGAATAAAAAGGGGGAAATAATAATAAAGTATTTCGCAGTCCGTTAACAATTAGCAGATGTGGCATCAAAAGGCGACGCGTAATAAATGATGAAACAAGTTGACTTAAGTCGCAATGAAAACACACAGAAAAACTACCCGAAAATGTACAGAAACAAGAATTTTCTGTTCCTGTGGGCAATTGCTAACGCTTTGTTAATTATAATTATAGCTGATTAAAACTCGCGCAGCAGTTGGGTTCTAAAAAAAAAATACTGAATGAAATGTTGACAGCTGATGGAAAAGCTGAGAGGGGTTTTTCCTCAACTGTCGAGACAGTCAATGATATGGTCTGATTAAAAAAATCAGTGATGCGGCTTAACGGAAGAGCAACCCTTTTGGGAATCGTTCAATGATTAACAAGTTGACTTGTGTTAATTATTATTATGAGTCGGAGCCAGTCGAACCGGTTTGATTATGGCTAATCCTTTGGGCAAACAAGGGTTAAGGCTAAGGGCTAAGGATATGCTATTGCAATCAGTGCAATCAATTTGCTTTTTGCTCATTTTTTGTGTTATTTCAAAAGTTTTTCATAAAAGTTGAATGGGTATTTTTCCTGCTCTAAACCAACTTGTCGTCTAGCTTAAGTTTGGGCCAAAAACTTTGGATTGGGTGTGCTCTGCAGCAAAAAAGGAAACTTTTAAAGCCCTTGAAATTGCAGATGAAAAGAAAACTAAACATGGTACGCTCGCTTTAGTAAGTTGTTGTTGCCAAGCCAACGCCTTTAGTGCTTATTCTTTTGGGTTAAATCCTAGACAGTTAGTCATTACAAATTTAATACGCCAACGCTTCGGTTGAGTTCGGTCTGGTCTGGGCGATTGCATGGCATTTTGAATGGCATTAAATATTTATAAATTCAATACAAAATGCAATTCGAAATGCATGCCAAGAGCAGCAAGCAGCAGCAGCAGGGCAGACTGCCAAAATCGAGAGAGAACGAAACAAAAATTGAATTGTAAAGTTTTTAAAAGCATCCAGACAAAAGCAGCTGGGAGCTTCAAGCTGAGAGCTGAGAGATGCGTGCAGACAACACATAAGTTGGCCAGGGATTCGAAAGCCAGCCAAAAGATGCAGATACAACTGCAAGATACAGATACAGTTCAGTTCAGTTCAGTGCGACAGGTAGCCACAAATATTTTGCTATTGTTATGCGAAGCTCCCTATTTCCCCCTCCTCCCTACTCCATCTTCATCTGTCGGCTTTATCTGAAATGCAATTGCTGTTATTGTTGTGCCACATGAAATATTCAAAGTAAACTCCAAGGGCTTCTTCTGTATTCTATCTGCATGCATGAGTTTTGTCTTTTTGTCATTTATGTTTTCTCTCTCTCAGCTAATTGCCACTTGTGCAAACTTGTGTGTGGTCTCTCTTTATATATATCTGAGAGATCAGTACAGTTCA
The DNA here is from genome assembly GCF_009650485.2 of Drosophila albomicans. NCBI lineage: Eukaryota > Metazoa > Arthropoda > Insecta > Diptera > Drosophilidae > Drosophila > Drosophila albomicans. Next base: position 13,343,024 of record NC_047631.2, read on the forward strand.
ATAGCAGCACAAGTATCAGAAAACAAATGCGCAGCTTTACGAAAATTGTTGACATTTGCATAAGTCACATAAACAGTAATTCAAGACATCGAGCGAGAAACCGCAACGAACTTCAAATACTCTCGAAACTGAACTTTACTTTTATTGTTTACGAAAATCCCCTTCACAAACGAGTCTATAAAACCGTTTGTACTTCCCCCCACCATCCATAAAAAGTTGTCACCTAAGCAGTACACAAATTATAAATAATAATTTTTTTGCTAGCGTTGCTAACAATTTTCTTGCATAGGTTGTTTCTAAGTTGTTTTTTTCTAGGAATATTGCCATTTTCTTGGGCACCAACAACAACAGCTGGAAATAATCTGAACTGTTGCGCTATGCAAACAATGCTGCTAGAAAAACAACATCAACAATTTCCTCTACTTCTTATTTCCCCCCCCCTCCCTCCTCTTGTAATAGACAAGTCAAGAGTACATGCCCTGCCCCAAGAGCGTATCCAATTGCCAAGTTGCCTAGGCAGGCAGTTTCTTTTTCTTTCGCCGAGTTTACCGAGAACTCATTTTGTGAATGAATGCTGCACTCACGGATACGAGTATGAGTACGAGTATTAAAAATGAATAGCAAATGAATGAGCAGCAGATTGTTGTACTATAAAATAGCAAAAGTCAGCATTCGTTTTCTGTGTTGTTTTGCTGATTAATGAAAATAGCCCTCATAAAGTTAACTACTTCTACTCAATTACAAGAGACGTCGACGTATGATAAATGTAATTTGAAAGTCACATAACTCACCTTAACTTGATAAGAATTCAAACGCGTCTTTGGCAGCAAATTGAATGATGAGAAATCCAGGCGACGTGAGAAGATGCCATTGCAACCAGATGTCGAGCTGTAAGTAGATAAGAAGAAATGGCAATTTGAAAAATGTGAAAAATAGTTGCAAAAATGTATAAAAAGCTGATTATTTTGTGTGCATATAATATCCTCTCTGACGCTTCGAGATTGACTGACAGACTCTCTTCACTTTAATATTCACTATCAATAGAAATTCATAGCCAAACATCACGTCCTGTGTGAGTGTATGCAAAATATGCTTCTGATACAGTATAAATAAATATGTATTGCATTTATTATGACAGCATTTTTCCTGCCATAGAATTTTTCATATCGACTGACAGCTGAGCGGAAATTGCATTGCACGTTGTTGCCAGCGTTGAACGTTGAATGTTGCACACACACACAAAGTGACGTCTCGGCCAGATAAAGATTTCCTTTTTTGCCACAAAAGCACACGTAGTTGACTAAAACCAATGGCACTGCTCGTATATACTTATCATCGAATATATACTCTGCAATTGCTGTCAATATTACGTGACATTTGACTTAAGGTTTGAGAGAAAGAGAGAGAGAGAGTGGGAGAGCGAAATAATGACCTAATCCAAGGGAAATACTTATCAGAATTTCACACTAGATTACCAACGCTTAAGCAATGTTCCACTGACGTCATTTGGAATGTTTTACTTTTATATTTACCCCAAAAGAAAGAAATTAAATAATCTCAAGCAAAATAAAAACAAACAAAACCGCGCTAAAAGTGGGGGTAACATAAATGTAAAATTAAAACAAATAAAAGCAAAAATATAATACTTAAAGCTGGTTTTTTTTCTCTGTCTCTGTCTTTGTGCTTTGTCACGGGCTGTTGAAGAATTTCGTTGTTGTCATTTTTTTTTTTTGCTGTATATAATGCCAAAGCAAATAAAGTTATCAACAATTCTCAATATAAAACAAATACAACGCAGAGCGTGAAGAAAAGAGAGAGGAACAGTAACAACAAAAAAAAAATAAGAAAGAAAAAGAAACGTCGACAGCAAAACAAACGAATTTTTTGTTGGCATTTTATTTTATTCATTTTTTTGCTTTTATTTTTTTGTTGGTGTCTCATCTGACCTTGACATTGAATAGATTAAAAGTTATTGCTTTTTTTCGCTTGCTTTAATTGTTTAAACAGCAACAACTACATGTGTTATCTCTTCAGTTTGCCACAAGCTGAGCTTCGAAAGTGAAAGAGTGAAAGAGAGAGAAAGACTTCAAGTGGCATGCTACGCCTCCCACTGACCGCTTATCGAATAAATTAGCGCAATAACACCAAATTTAAGTACACCACACTAAAAGCAGCGCCTATTTTTAAACAGCCAACTGAACTTTAAGTGCTGCTAACAATAATAGAAATATCCATAAACTTCTGATCACTTTCTTAGTCAGCGAAAGTTAGTTTAGCTTGACATTAGACAACCTTTAAATATTAACAAGATCAAAACAAAGTAGTGAGGTATTATTCTTAGAATAGCAAAAAAGAAAGAAAATTATACCGAATGTTATTTTTGGTATATTCATATACTATCACATTTAAAATATACATAAAAGAATAAAATATATGTATACTGTTACGTTAAAAATATACCAAACAAGTATAAAATATGTGAATACTATTAGTATATTCAAAATATACCAACAAAGTACAAAATATGTTTATACTATTACTTTCAAAATATACCAAAAAGTATTACATATGATATGCTATATTGTAACTTCACTACTTTAGTGTTAAAGAATCACTTGCTATACAATCTTTATCGATTTGCTGATAAAGTATATGAAAAATTCTATGATTTCTAAGAAACATTCTTTTCCATTTACTTAGAATTTTTTTAAGTTTTCCAAGCAGGGTAACTGCAAGTCTAGCAGCTTTCCCAAACAAATATTTGCAACTTTTGTTGACTCTTTTGTGCGAGTGACTCAAAATGTTATAATATGTATTGCATTTTTATTTACCCCGATTATATAACAAAAACAAAAGCGTGCAAAAATATATAGCAAGTATGAAATAAACAGCAGACCGTATGTCTACGTGCCTGCCACCACCTTCACCCCTTTTGCTCTCTCTTTCTTTCTGCCTATCTCCCTCCCTTCACATTAGTCATACGATTTCAGTTATCAGGCAAATTTATATTTATTATTAAGCAATTTCACAATTAAGTAATGCCGAGAGATGTTCTTTAAGGTCAACAAATTGAACAATATAAACTGATTTCAGTTTGGCATTTGAGAACAAAACTTGGCCCAAAGCAAACTGATCTTTAATGCCCTTATTTGTTGGCCGGGTCAATAGGACAAAACACGCCTCATTTTTTTATTTTTGTGTGGAGAGCGTGTGAAACTGTAGCAAAGGTTTTATGACTTTTTGATATTTGAAAATAATTGTTTTATAGTCTTGTTTATTTGCAGCTGGTCTAATAAGTAAAATTGTATGTGTTCGATAATGTTTATTATTGATTATTAATGAAATGAGAATTATATGCAGAATACGGCTAATGAATTTTAATGTCTTTTCTCAGATTATATATATTTTTTGGGGACCTTCCAAAACACGTGCGTTGCCGATTGCCAACGACTACTGAGTTGTCGTCTGTCGATTCTCATTTACTCGACGACTCTGTGCGGGCTGGCTGGCTGTGCGACTGCTAATTAAAAGCTGTTTGAATGGTTATTTTATTCAAGAGATATGGAGAAGACTCACAATACTCATACTCCGGTCTACTCCATTTAAATGCCAAGCACCCGCAAAAAGCAGTGAGTTAGCTCCAGCTGAGCTCGTATGTAATTTATAGGCGGTAACTCTTCGTCTTGTCAAATTGGAGTTGCCTACTTCCCCTCCTGCCTCCCCCTCCCTCACTCTACCTAGTCTGCTGTGCTCACACACAACTTCTGAGAACAAAAGCTGAATTAGAATATTAAACATATAACACACAATATACAAGGCTTTTCTGGCCTTTTTTTTCTGTTTTGTTTGGTTTTGACGGTTCCGAGCAGCTGACTTTGACCTTGCGTTTGCCACAACAATTTGTTGTGCCTATGTGTGTTTGGGTTTGAGTCTGTGTGTACTTAACACATACACTCTAGCTTTTTCGAGCTCGAGGCATCACAACTTGGCTATGAGTTTTGCATTAGTTTTCGAATCGATACACACAACAAGATGTTGTTCATCAACCGATTTGTTACACATTGCTGCTGCTTTATTCCGCTGCGTCTCGCCTGTGTTTTCATTTTCATAGTTGAAATCTTATTTACCTTTCTTGGAATGTGCTTGGGACAAGGTAAAGTTGAGCTTCGATATATATTCTTGATCCATAAGCAATATACAACTTTGCAGCAAGTCCCACAAATTGGTGTTGGTTGCTCTTAAGACTAGGCTTCATGCTGCATCTCATTGGCAGCGTAATGCTGCTCGTTGGCAACATTTTTGTAAGCTTGAAAAGATATCTTCAATCACGAAATAATCAGTAAGAATTCTCTTTGCAGAAAATAACAAATCTTTTACTTTTCTATCTGATCACAAACTTGTTGCACATTATTTTTGCCGCGATTTATATTATAGTTTGGATTATCAAATGCGATTATTGTTTCTATCAACTGTGCGTTTCATCTGTAGGTCTTGGTGAGCCTCAATTTAATTTACTAAATATTAAACTTATCTCAACTTCTTTTCATTATAGTTTTCAGTTCTTATTTTTGGCTTGTTGTCTATTTGTTTCGCCGGCAATGTCTTTGGGAAAAGTCACTTGATTATGAGCAATAGCAAAAGTCGGTTTCTAAATTCTTTCAAGTGTAATTTAAAGTCGTTGTTTCGCGCATCTCTGTGTTGTCTTTGCATATTATTTTTTAGCGGCTTTTATTTCCAGTGAGTTTGCTTGTTGCCCAAATTGCTGTTGTTTCTTATTGTGTGTACTTTTGGCCATAATTTCACACTAATTTGTAAATTTGCTTTTAATGCCAAAGACAAAGAGTAACTGCTACAAAATAACTGGGATTTTTTTTCTCGTTTTTGTTTTTGTGTTGGCAGGCAACTCTCTCAATCAAATTAAATGCAAAGCTGAGCTAAAAATAATGCCAAATGAATTGCAGAAGAATAAGAACAAGAGCAGTTGCTGTTGCTGCGATGTTTTATCCATTGGTTTGCTGCTGCTTCGGCTGCAAATCACTTCATTCCGATGCAATTTTCAATCACGTGCTAAGTGCTGGCAGACAGACAGACAGACAGAAAATAGAGACGATTTGTCTGCCAACGTTAGCATGCAACATGAAGGGGCACACAGCACAACAGCACAAAAACAAGCAATGGCAATTGCTGCAGCATAATTTCTGTGTGCACAAACAAAGCAACGACGACGATGAAGCGAAAATGGAACTCGACCCCCAGACGATGAAATCGAGTTGGCAGCAACTAGTGCAAGCGTATTTGCCCTATCACGTACAAATTAAAAATGTGAAATGCTTCAATTTGGTGCAAGCACTGCGATTACAACACAACACAATGCAAGCAAAAAATTGAAAAAGAAGCAGCTGCTGCACAGCTGCAGAAAAGACTCGTACAACGGGGCGTATGAAATGTGTTGACAAAATGTGTCTTTTTGTTTCCCTTGTGATCAATAACACATCAATTTATGCAACAAACGTGCGACAAAACGAGTTAAAATATGTTTATTAATATGTGAATCGAAAATAAAATAAAAAGCTTTAAATTGTAGCTAAAAATGCGAACGAACTTTGATTCCGCATTTTATGGATCTTTTTGGACTCAATTTCAATCGTCGTCAAGTCAAAGTCAAGCCGTTGTCAGCTGACGAAACAAGTTTTGCATTAACATAAGCATATTTAAAAATAAACTTTTGTGCATATTTATTCCACATTTGTTGTTGCCAAGAGCGCCACCACACACAAATCGTGATTTAAATTGCGTTTCTATGCTGAGTTTCTGTTTTTTTTTTGTTTTTCGCACAATTTGTATGCCTCTTCCGTGGGCCAATAGATCACAGCAATTAATGATTTGTCCAATTCGAGTTCCATTAAATGTCAAATGATATGCGAATACGGATAATAACTAAAGGCGACAAATGCCATTTGCTGATTTATATTTGCAACGCTCAGTGCTTCAAAATTGGCCATAAGATTTGAATTTTTGATAATTTAATTGCAATCGTTGTTGCAGTCGAGTTTCGTTGTTGTTGTTTTTGCTATGGTTGACCACACCTTGCAATAAATTTGAAATACATATAAAATAAATATCGAAATACCAAAATAGACGTACACAATTTTCGTGCTCTCTCAGAGTGTGCTTTACTCTGTGCACCTCACGTTTTTCACATCAATTTTGTGTGTCTGGTGGTCGCAGCAGCAGCAGCAGCAGCAATTTTCAATTTTCAATTGTTTACGAGCACCAAAAAAATAGAAAAAAATGAAAAAGAGACGACGCTGCGATTGTTAGATGACTGTTGTTTGCAATTGCAATTCCATTTCCATTGCTAGTTATTGATTAAATTTGGCACTTGGGCTACCACCAGACAGCCGTCGCCACGCCCCCCTCTTAAGCAGAGTCAAAGCCTCGGGCGTGAACTTTTCAAATGATATACACAACACACAGTAGGACAACAACGACGACGTCGGCCTATAAACCCAAACGAACACAGGCCACGGCTACCTGCCAATTGCAAGTTGCCAAGTTGCCTCAAGTGCCGCTAGATAAACCAACACAACACACACACAAACAAATATGAATCATTGCAAATTTGAAAACAGTAGACGACGACAAGGAAACAACAAAGTGGAGGGAAAGGAGTATTCACAATTGCGCACTCGCAAATGCCAAAGTTGAAGCCACAAACACCAAATATTATGCATTTCCCTTCATAACAAATAAAAAACTACTACTTTACTTTTCACTTTCATTTCAGTTTGCAAAGACGGGAGGAAGGGGGCGTTGTTGAGGTTGAGGAAATGATATTCAAATTGTGAGTAATTTATTTATGAGCGCAGCAAGTTACGAATTTCAAGTGTAGTTTATTTATTACAACTAAATCGAATTTGTGTTTTGTCGTCGTCTATCGTCGCTGTTGAGTTGAGGGGAGCGGCTTTTAGAGCGCAAATGCTTGGGCAAATAAAAATGATGGAAATGTAATTCGATTGCACAGCCAAAGCACAGTGAAGACTTGTTGATGAGGATACTTTTAAACGAAGTAAAAATGTTGTGAATAAATAAGGAAATAAATGTAAGCTTGACAAAAGAATGTTGATGAATTTCCCATACATTAAATTATTGCATTTAAATAATGTGAAAAGTGAAAACAAAACAGTTTGAAATAAAGTAAATAAATTTGTGAAATGAAATACACAAATAAATAGCAAAATATAATATATATTTATAAATTTCCATCACATTCAGTTCTTTTATTTTAGAGACAACATTTCAGGCAAATAAAATTGATGGGAAATGTGATATATGCATAGTACAGTGATGACTTGTTGCTAAAGACACTTTAAAACGAAGTAAAAATATTGAGAATGAATGAAATAAATATAAAATTCGAAAGAGAATGTTGATACATTTCCCATACATTAAATTCTTGCATTTTAGAGAGAGAGCAAATGAAAATAATGTGAAAATTGAAAACAGAATAGTTCGAAATAAAGTAAATAAATTTGTGAAATAATATACAGAAATAAATAGCAAAATATAATAAATATTTATAAATTTCCCTCACATTCAACTATTGCATTTCAGAGACAACAGCTGTGGCAAATAAAATTGATGAGATTTATTGCATAGGCAAGTACAGTGATGACTTGTTAAAGTTACGCAATTAATAGTAAGTTCAACGGATGGATTTAAGCATTCATTTACATCAAATTCTTGCATAGAAACCAAATGAATACTATGATAATTATGATTCGATTGCTTGGAGTATAATTTGAACTTAATAATAAATAATAATATAGGGAATTGACAAAAATAATATTGTAGAATAAAGTTTCCCTAAAATTTAATTATATTTTATTTCTATTTAAATTTAAAGTATAATTTGCATGTACTATATAATGAATTCACATTGATTTGTAAAGTGTTCATAGAATTTTTACACATTTCTCTTACATTATATTCTTGTCATTTCATGCAGTTCACTTTAGCGAGTCTTTACTGGCTTGGTCAACCACTTTTTTGGCCGAGTGTTGCTCCCACAAACTGACCGCAAAAATGGCATCGCAGCTCAGCTCAGTTGAGTTCAGCGCATCGAGCACGAAAACGTTGCGCGTCGCGTTTGTCGACTGCAAATTGATTAATGGCATTAAATGTTTTAAACAATTTTCACCCGGCAGCGCACCAACAACAACAAGTTGTTAGTTGTAATGTGAAACCAAAATGTGCTGCTGCTGATCTACGCTTATTAATGGTTGTTGCTGTAGTTTGTTGCCGTGCCCCAATATAGACAAGACAACAAACGGCAACCAGGTTTTAGCCATATCTGAGCGGTGCAATCTTCAGCTGATATCAAATTGCATTGCAACTAAGCTAAGCCAACGAAAATTTGTGGTCATTTCATAATTTAAGCGCAATTAATTGCGCAAATTGTGTAAATTGTGCCAACACAGTCTGTGATTTACGTAGAAGTGTCTGGTTTTGTAAAACCAGAGAAATGTGGCGGAAAATAGATAGATAGATATGAAAATAAGTCTTAAACCTTGCCGCAATCGTGTCTTGCTTCAAGTACAAAGCCAGATTGATTAATTAGTATTAACATATGATAATAGCAATAATAATAATAGTGCATTTTTTTATGGAGCACGAGCTAATTAAAATGCGCTGACAGCCAACAACAATGACTGCACTGCGACCCACAATCAAATGAGTGTATTTAAAGTAAAATTCAATCGAGTAAACAACACAAAGTAATAGACTTGCACTTGCAGCACAATAGAGACACATAAATCATAGCAAAATAGTCATTACACAAAAGGCCAGGGCACAAGCCACCAGATGAGATCAGTTCAACAGCTCTTTGTAGTTGTTGTTAAAACACGCACAAGAAGTTGCCCATAAATAATGCATTCAAGGAGTTCTTTTTTGTTTCTTTTTTCGCTTAAGCCCAGTAGCTAAACTGAGGCGTGTGCCTCAGGCAATTGGCATTCGAAATGTGCAACAGAAACAGAAACGTGAATGTCATTAGAGTCAATTCCAAGTTGATGAGCGAAGTCAATTTAAACTAGTTCTGGGTGCGGTTTGCAACACACGAATTCAAACTTTAACTTACGTTTAAAGAGTCAGAGTCTGGCTTCAGTTTGCGCTCAATTTCATTTTCAGTTTCAGTGTTGCTGCAAAAAGTGCAAGAAACTCATAAATTAAGGCGATTGTGTCAGACGCGAGCTGAGCCCAAGACGCATCCACACACACACGTTCTGTGTTTTGTGTGGTCAAATAAATAGAAAATTAGCCCAGACATTGGCCAGTCGAGACAGCAGCGGCTGCTTCTACTGCTGCTCAGCTGCAACATAAAGAAACAAAAGCAACACTCACATTAGTTGTGCCATAAAGGCTAGCTACAAAAGCAAAGCAATGGACACAGCACAAACACAAACACATCTCTCATTGCCGTTAATTAATTGCAAAGCACCCAGGCGGGGCACTCTCAGCGCATTGTATTTAATACCAACAAATTCATTTGGATTTACTTTATTCTTCGCTTCGCCCATGACTGAAGCGATAAAATAAATTTCTGCGTCAGCTGCTAGCCATAGACATTCCCAAGAAAACACAAAAAAGTGCACACAAAAACTTGCCGAAGAGATGCAAAAAAGGCTAAAGTCTGCAATAATATTGTGTGCGTATCTATAACATTGTCTAGTCAGCTGTATATTAAACTTTATTAGCTCTTTAGCTACTTTTTGTCATCAATTCTAATATTCTCTATTATTAAATTAGTTAAATTTATCATAGTTTATAATTGTTGAAGTTTATTTGATATTAAATTAAGTTCCGAGGCTAATTCATATATGAATATTTTCTCATATTAAATTTTGTGTATTTTTATTGCTTTAAAATCATATTACTTTATCTAATATTCAATTATTTGAAGAGAATTATCTGGTATATTTTGTACTCCATACATAAATAATAGTACATCGATATAAAAAATACAGAATTTGGTATATTTTGGAATTTTATTTTGGTATATTTTAACTTTGCAGATGAATTTTATTAAAAATATGTATCGGTTATCGAGCTCATTCGATTTCATACTTGTTTTTTTTTTTTTTAATACAATCTATTTCTAATATTTTAATTCTTTGCACTAAATACTTATATTATATATGGTATATTTATATATAAGATTAAAATCACATTAATTTATAATTAGAAAAATGTGTTAAATAACTTTTTATGCAGTTCTATATTTATATCTTCATATTACTTATCAGCAATCGTTATACCATATCTCTATCTTTACTCCGAACCAAACCCCATTTTGCTTATCTCTACCCCAAGCTGTTCGCACATTATTTTTAACTTTCAATTATAATGTCAATGTCAACTCAATTCGATCGCTTTCCCATTTGGATCGATCGTAATTGGCGCGCACTTTAAACGCAAGTAATTGTCATAAAAAACCAAAGAGATTAGCAGCTATTTAACTAACTCAAGTAATATGATACAATCGCGCGATAAGTTGCCACATAATAATAGTAGCAACACACAAACGAACTCTCATCGTCAGAGATCTGTGTGAGTCATGTGTGAGACATATGCCTTGAAATTTAGTACGCTTTGCGTGTTAATCGCAAACAAATTAAAATTGCCGCAAAAAAAAAAAATAAAAACAAAAACTGAGACACAACAGTGTGGAGCACACACACACACAAAAACTTGTTAATGAAAATGCCACAAAATTCCCATAATGCATTCTACTAGACTCGTGTATGCAACTCTCGGTGTCTGTGGACAACTTCACGCTGTGTTGCCCCCCGAAAGCAGACAGAAGACACACAGACAGAGTGGCGAAGAAACTGGCGCGCCAAGCTGTGAAAAGTCTCATTAGTTTGGACAAATATGCAATTTGATGTTAGTAGTGTTATGTTGTTATAGACACAACACAACGCAGCGACTGCCAAAGTTGCCACAAAAACCGCAGCTCGCGTGTTGCGGTTGCAAGTTCAGGCATAACAGAAATGAGACAGCGTCATAGATACGAAGAAACGAGAGACATATGCCAAACAGACTTGTCTATTGCCACAACTTTGGCGACTTGATCCCTTTTTCTTCATTTCTCATGCCACACGCACTGCAATTAAAATGCTGCAGTTTTACATATTTTTTTAATTAATATTTTTACTGCCTTACATGTGTGTGTGTGTGCGTTAAATTATTGATAGCTCGTTTTGTGTCCCTGTGGGAGCTGCAAAGATTTGCGCAAATATTTGCGATTGCAGTGCAAAGAGCTTAACGACTTTTGCCTGTTTCTGTTTTGTTGTGTTTTGTTTGTCTGGCTTGTGTTTGCCGCCAGTTTTGTTTGTTGGCACAACACAAACTCCGAACCCAAGCACACACACATATCGATGGCCAGACAGACGCTCATTTACACGTGTTAGTCGAGGCCCAGACACACAGACAGACATCTAATCGTTTGATTTTGATTTAATTAATGCCAAACATGTTGCCAAAGCTGAGCTCACATTTAATTAGTTTATTCCTTCTCCACTCACTCTCTCTCTCTCTCTTCAGCCTGTTTAGGCGAAGTTCAAAAGCATTTCGTCGAATTGCCGTTAAATATTTAAACAGGCCAACAACTCACAAATTAAGTACTTAGTCTAACCCGACATGAACGCAACTCTCATGCGTAAACCAGGCAGCAGCATCTTTAACCAAAAAGATCTTGCACGATCTGTGTGAGCAAACAGCGAAAAGCAAAAACATTTTGAAGGCAAAGAGTCAAGTCAAAGATGCGCAATTGTATCTTTGTATCTGTATCTATTATGACATAACAAATTGAGCTGTCAGTGTGCGGCACTCTTTTTCTTTTTGACCAAGAAACAAGTAAACTCAACTCAATACAGATTTGCCGCTGGCTGGGCGTTGGCCCAAAAAAAGCAAACCGAGATGATAATTAGGCAACAAAACTTGAGTACAGTTTTTTCTTGGCCATTAATTCCAATTGCCAATATTTTTGTAGCAATTTATTTGAGATGCTAAACAAAGGCGCTCACCGCGCTCTCTCTCTCTTCTCTCTCGCATTTTAGTCGCCCCCAACTAACAACTGACACATGACATGACAGGCCCAAAAAAAAGTTTTCGAAGCATGCCGCAGAAATCTATCGGCAACTCGCTCTGCTGGGGTAACTTCGGCAAAACTGTCTGTGATCTGTCTATGAATGCACACACACACACAGCACAGCACAGAACACGCGTGATTTATATATTCAATTAAACTTGCCGCCACCGCCGCCACAACAGAGCAAACTGCAGAGCAAATAGCAACAACAACAACATAGAGCAAGAACTCGATGAAACATTTTTCATTTGCCTCCAACCAAGCAACCAAATATCTTTCAAGACGTGTCATTGGACTACACAGCGCCAAAAGATACATAGATACATTGATAGATAGATAAATAGATATAGCAAACTGAAATTTTAATTGCAATCATTTCAGCGCACACAAAACATGTCTAGTTGTGTTCATTACAAGCGCACCCAGCAATGAAATACTTTTATGTGGGGTATATTGAATGCATTTTGAATTGAAATTTAATTAGCAGAAGGTCGAAAGTGCAGCACAAACCATATTTCATAATGGCATAAAGTTAAAATGAAATTACTTAAAAGTCAACTGTAGTAAAGAATGAATTTAAATTAGTAGGGAATTAAAACTAAGACTGAATTACTTAAAAGTCAAGTGCAGTAAAAAATTGACTCAATATTAAATAAATTTAAATCATTTCGGAAATGAAATTAAAATTGAATTAGCCAAAAGTCAACTGCAGTAAATATTTGACTTAATATTAAATTGATTTTAATGAGGAAATAAATTTAAAGTTAAATTGGTTCAAAGTCACCTGCAGTAAAAATTTAACTCTATATTTAATAAATGGAGAAATAAATTAAAATTGAATTAGGCAAAAGTCAATTGCAGTACAAATTTAATATATTTATTTGAAAGACAAGTTCATATATTAAATTCAATTTGAGTGTTACAATAAAATTAAATTTTAATAAATTAAAAGTCAACTGCAGTACGAAATTCAATGAAGTATTTAATACATTTTTTTGAATAGCAAGTTATATTAAATACATTTTAATGTTGGAATATAATTCAAATATATATCAAAATATAGCTATATTTAATAAATTTAAATGACTGTTAGATTGTTATATTTAATTTAATTTTCAAGTTTTTTCTTCTCGTCTTTTATAGGGTATTGCGTGTGTCAATTTGACACGCTTATTATTTTGATTTGTTTTCTTTAATTTAATAATATTATTTTTAGGTACTGCTGCTGTTGCTTTTGCTGCTGTCTAGTTATTTATGACCGTCGGCATAGGCTTAGATTTTTAATTAATTCAAGGCTTTTATGGCACGCTCGTCGAACTTCGAGCAGCAGTTAGCGCAATTGTCGAAGCTGCTGTTGCTGCCTCGCCTTGCCCAATAATAATTGTGTAATTTTCAGTCAGTCAGTCAGTCAACGCACAGTTGAGCTGCAAATTAGACAATAAAACAAAAGTCAAGCCACAAAAGCAAACACCCCGAAACGTTTTTTGGCTGACTCACAACACTGTCAATGGCTATAATGGGGCGTTGGCGTGAAAATTCTTTAGAGAGATGGGATGGGGGGGGGGAAATTAGTGAACGCTGACTGAGCAGTGCAAGAAGAGAGCAACGTTTGCAAGAATTCCATAAATTAGCATGGCCGACAAAACATATGCATTTTGATAAGGCAAAGGCGATCTGTGTGCGTTGCTCTCTCAGGTGGCAATTCATATTCATTAGGCCGACGACGACGACTACGAAATACAACAAGTCATTCAATCGAGCAACCGTCTGACCAGCAGCACGTCAGCATAATTAGACCAAAACCAGCTCAAAGCACAACACAACACAACACAAACATATGCTGGCTCTGACTAGCTGGTTGACTCTTTTGCCCACGCAAGACCAACTGAAGTTGTCGCCAGTTTGTTGTAGTTGCACCCTCAGCAGCAGCAGCAACAAAAACACATCAAATGTCAAGCGCCGCCAACACTTTTTTTTTTGGTCATATCAAATGCCAGGGCCAGGCGAAAAAGACTGGTCGACAAAAAATATAAAACTGAAACTCAGATTGGGCGCCACACATTTTGGGGCCACCCGCAGTTGCGGTTTGCTGCTTGTGAATTGGAGTGAAAACGCGCGTTTGTTAAGTGAAAAACATGCAAATGAGATAGGCAACAACAATCAAGTAGAAGTCGAGAGAAAAAAAATAAATTAAATTCATATGAAAATGTGGCAAGTGCTGGGATTGGGACAAAGCCCTAGCCCTATTCCCTAACCCCAGCCCTAGCCCTAGTGGCAAACAACATGTTAAGCGATATTTATATGCTACCGAGAGATTTCTTATTAAGATACCGACGAAAAGATACAACGCCGCAGGTAGCCAGCCAGCCAGAAGCCAGTTGGCCAGTTAGCCAAGCTCAAGTTGTTGCTTCAGTTGCAGGTAATTGTTGTTAAAATTATGACAGTAAAGGGCATTTTTCATGTGGCAACAGCAACGCAGATAAGCGGCACAATTAATTCCAGACCCTCATAGAAAAAAAAACAACTAGAAACAGGAAAGGGCTAAATTAAAATAAATGTAAAGACTAGACTAAAGAATACCCATTATGTAAATGAGATACGCATTATTTTCAAACTTCTGCTTTTCAGAATTACTTTTGTAAGACAACATAATTTTAAATTTGTTATTATTAGTATTTTAAATATAGTTTTGCTTTTTAGAATTTTGCTAGCATGTAGAATAGATTACTTATATTTTTTAACTATTGGACGACCTTAGCTAAATGTTTTACTAAGAGATTTATATTTATATTATCAAATTAGTCATTTAATTAGGATTATATTTTGATCATTATATTTATATTTTTGCTTTTCAGAATTATGAGCATAATTATTTTTGCATTATACAAATTTCTTCATTAAAAACATTGCTGTTTGTTATTTTCATTATATTTATTTTTGTGACTTTTCATAATTATTTATATTTATATGTATAATACATTTTTTAAAATGTTATTCTAAGCATTGTAGCATTGTATTTATATTTGTGTTATATAGTTTTATTTTTGTTAAATAAAGTTGTTTTAATTTGTTTTGAAATCGGTCACACTTCACTACTTCTATTATACCCCTCACTCCTAAATTTCCAGGGTATTCAAGTGTTAAAATCTTCTTGTTTTACAAGTAACTTGTAGTCGCAGCACTTAAAAAATCCGCAAACAACGAAAATTGAGTGAAAACAGCTGCCCCTCATATTCAAGCGAAAATTTCTTATGGTCATTTCTCGAGATATGAACTAAGTACTAATTACGCCAGCAGCACAGTAAAAACTGACTACGACGAACCGCATTAAACATGCTTTTTCTCTGTAGAAAACCTTTCTCTTCTTAACTAGGTTCAGCTGTATTTATGGCAGAGTTCAATAATGTGCACTCAACAAGTCTTGAAGCTCGAAATCGGAATCGGTATCGGAATTGTCGTCATCATGACATAAGAAAAGAACTCGACGAATCGCTGCTGACTTGCTTTCTCTCTCTCTCTCTCTGTCTCTTTCTCTCTCGCTCTGTGTTGCTGTACAACAAGGCGCATTTAATTAAGATTTGTACGCTTTTATAAAAAAATATATTATGTAGAACAAAAATGTATCGAACGATAAGGCAGCAGTCATTGCTGTTGTCGTTGTTGGAAAGCAAAGCTAACTGAAATAAGATAAAATATTATAGAGTCGAGAGACTCCAACAACAAGGGCGCGTTTGTAGAAACAAGAAAATAAATGTTGTGCGATTGAAATAGAAATAATAGTATAAAAGTTAGAAAAGCAACACATTGAGTGTTAACATGACTAATTCTTGAACGAAAAAGTAAACAATCAAAGTATGTAAATAATATATAGAAGCGGAAGTTGATAACACAAAAAGTATAATAAAAAATCGTTTATATTTATTTCTATTCCGTTGAGAATCGCTGGCATTTCCTCTATACAAATCGTCAGATCTACATCATCGATCAACGCTAATGCATTATTATAAAGTTAATAATAATCTTTTGCAATTCCATTATGCAAATGTATCATAAATATATTAAAATGCTTGAAATTTACATGTATCTAGGTGCAGCTCAGACGATTGAAAAACTAGTGATCAATATATAAATTCATTAATTTCTTTATTGATATTTAAGTTACAAGAAAAACGAAATGAAATTGTAAATGAATCATCAGTCAAAGCAAACAATTTAAGAGACAAATGTGCTAAACAAATGCAAATACAAGCTTATTTAATTGTAGTTTGTTGTCGTTGTGGCTTTTTACTGTTAACAAGTTGACTTAAAAGTGCATTGAAATTCTAGCTAAATGCTAAATGCATTGCCAAGCCATAAACAACAATAAATGTATGATGTCAACAATTCCAATTCCACTTTGCCTGGCGCTTTCGATTGCCATCTGAGTGTGTGTGTGAATAAATGTGTATGTGTGTGTGGGTGTTGGGGTGTCGAGTGTGGGCAACAAGTTCAATTTCATTTCATTTCAAGCTTTTTCAAGCGCCCTCCCCCACAGCAACAACAACAGAACAACAAAAAGCTCAAGCTAAATTTTTCTGCCAAGTAATCTACAATAATTGTTATTGTTGTTGTTGCTGTCTCTTTTGTTGTAACTAGCGCAATTTAAATGCAAATAATTTTGTAAGAAATTTACATAGTTTTAAATTTGAATATAATTACACAAATTGAACTCAAGAAAAGTAGCAACATCAGCAGCAACAACAACAACAAAAACAATTCAGCAACGGCAACTTTAACAGAAAATGTAGCAAAAGTTGGAGGCGCGACACGCCCACTTGCCCACTTGTTCAGTGGTTCAGTGCGCTTTCTACAATACATTACAAGTTAATTTCTGCAACAACAAAAGGTTCAACAAACGCAAATTGTGCAAAAGCAACAGCAACAACAACAAGTGTTTAAGTAACTTGTAACAGTAGCAAAAATAAATTTATTTGCAACGTTGAAAATTTGTTAAGACGTGCGACGGCTGCCGCCGTTGGCAACAAAATGCGGCAAGGCGAAATGGGGCGCCACAGCCAGCAGCCAGCAGCAACATGTTGCTGACGACGACGACGATCACGACGGTGGCAACAATGAGTGCGCGAGAGAAAGAGGGAGAAAGGGAAGCGCGCGGCTAATGAAGATGATGTTGCACAAACCATTTGGCTGCTGCCTCCTTTTGAAGCGGTCGTTGTCGTTGTGCCAGTGGGCGTGGCACGAAAACGTGCAGCCTTTAGAGCGTGTTGCACACATTTGAAACTGAAAGCGACGCATCGCTTGGATCGCAACGTCGCTTTCCTTTTCAAACAGTTGAGCAATTTGTTGCTGCCAGGTGCTTTAGAGATTAATTAAAAAAATAAATAAAAATTGAAAAAACAACAAGAGAAGAAGAAAAAAAAACTATCCACTTTGCACATTGCAAGTGCGCCCCGAGGCGAAGTTTGTTCTCACGCTACAATATGGTGCGATTAACATAGATATATATATAGAGAAATATATAAATGTATGCGTGTGTGTGTATGTAGGCAAATGATTATAAAAAACAGCCACGTCAAAGGCGAAACACGCGCACACAATTTTAAATACGCTTTATTGTTATGATTATTTGAGGTTTAAGTTTTTTTCTTGCTGTTTGTTTTTTTTTTTTTCTTCTCTGCTGTTTTTTTTTTTGGTTAACGTTTCACCCAATTGGCGTAAGAAACGTGCCAAGATCGGTACCGAAAATTAATATGCAATTAATCGGGCACAACAAGGAACATGCCGTCAATATCAAGCAACATTTTCGCTCTACGTGCACATGTCGCAGCAGAAGGCAAAATGTGTCTGAGTCTCTGTCGCACTGTCTCTGTGTCTCAGTGTTTGTGTTGGCGATAAGCGATCAAAAGCGACAGCAACAACTGTGAAGCGACAGCTAAAAAGTCACCTACTGTAGCACACAGCAACATTTTGGGGCAGGGAGAGACGAACGTGTGCCGCACCCCAAAATGTGTCAAAGATCAACTGACAAAAATCGTCGGACGACGGCAAAACAATAAACAACAAAAAGCAAACAAAATAATATAAAGACGAATGAAACGAACAAAAAAACGTCGCCCAAAGTAGGAAACCAAACAAATTGCAATCGAAAACGAAACTGAAATTGCAAAAACAAATGCACAAAAGCAGCACAAAAAAAAACAAAACAAAAAACTTGCGCCGTGAGAATAATAATTAAAAAATGTTTGCTCATTTTTTTCCCTTTTTTATAAATCATGTGAAATTTGGCGCTTTGTTGTTGTTTTTCTTTTTTCTTAGTTGTGGCCAGTGGGTGGCCACTAAAGGTTAAACATAGCTGGGCGTGGCAGCAAAAGTTATCAGCAGAAAAATTAAATATATAAATAAACGTCATTCAAATTGCAAGCAAAAAGCAGACAGCAGCAGGTGCGGCGATCTAATCTTTTCCAAGCTTATTGCGAAAACCTTTTTGCAGATTAAGCGCCAAAATATAAAAAAAAACGATTTGGCATTCACTAAGCTCAGCTAAACGTAACTAATTAAATGTGCATATAACTTAAGCTAAAAATGTCACTTCAATTTAGTTAATATTTGCAAACGAGATGAATATGCAAACTAAAAGCTGCAAAAGCTCATTAAAGCTTAGAAAGTTGTTGGTTAAAGTGTGGCGAATAAAAAATCAATTCAAAAGCAAATCGACCTCATACTCATATTCGCTTTCATATAAGATTGAGTGTAACAAATGAAATAAAATTCAAATATGTCACTTCAATATGCAAAAGAAAAGCTCATTAAAGCTTAGCAAGTTACAGCTTGGCGCCAAAAAAGTCATTTAGCTTAAAAACAAAAGTAGTTTAATGTTTTAAGTGCTATTAATATCGTAATATCATTCTCTGGCAGATAAGATTACGTGGAAAAATGGCTTTAAAAGAAATTTATCAACACTTGAAAGCAAATGAAATTTACAAAACGATTTGTACACAACTGAAACAATTATCACTTTAGTTGGCGATAAGATTAAATTGGAAATTGCAAAAGAAGCAAAACTTGTTTAAGTTAGACCGCGATCAACTAGTCACAACATTATTTAGTCTAGTCTCTCTGAGGCACTTAGTATCGTATTCGAATAAGATATGCGATTTCAAATTACATTCATTCAATTTGCAAATGTCAATTGGCGAAGGCCTCTCTCGTAATTTGTTAACAACAAAGCAAAGGCATTGATACCGAACTCAAATCGCATAATGTCATTGATAGATTGTCCATATTACTATAAGTGGCGATTACGATTTACAGAGAACAATAACTACGCATATGTCAGGGGGCCAAGCGAGCGAATGAAAGGCGCGTCTTTCTTTTCAAAACCCATGTAAATGAGTGAGGCAAAGTTGAGACTTGTGATAAGACACGAATGTGACTCTTTTTTTTTTTTTTTATTTACTCAAGTGCTATTCTTCCCCCACTTCCCATGTTCACAATTGCAGCTGCATGTTTGCTGATAAAAAACGAAAGAAGGAAATATGAAAAATTGAAGGCGTTTAAATCATGGAAAGCCTTGAGCCTGAAATTTGCAGTGCTTCTCAACAACAGAGACAGATGAATATGTATACATATATATTGTATATATGCAACGCTCTGACAGCTGATCTTCTCAAGTGACCCACTTGGCGCGTGTTTGCGTATCAGCCACAGCAATAACAACAACAACACTTTCGTTTTCACAGCCCTGGAACAACACAATGCATGTGTCTTGTTTCGCGCTGCTTTGTTTAAATTTGTGTTTCGTCAATATTTGCTAAACGTTTTTTTTTTTCTTACTTCATATTTATTCGTATTTTTTTTTTTTTTTAATTTGTGCTGAACTTTTTTTTCTTGTTGCGTCTGTTGTTTTTTTAGAAAGTGCGTGTGCAATTGAAGTTTTTTTTTTTTTAGTTAAACAGCCGCCCAGTCAATAAATAACCGCTCCAAGTCAATAAATTACGCAAAAAACCGAGGGAAAAAAACAACGAAAACTTAAAAATAAAACTTCAACTAAAAGCTTGCCAGCAACTACTATATACTACTAAGGCAACAACTGTCGACTTCGACTGCGACTGCGACTTCGACGTCAGCAGGCGAATGAACGACGCGCCGACAATGCACTTTGCCAAGGACAGATTCATTGAATAGTGCCACACAACTGTGTGTGCGACTAGACTGAGTTTGTGTTTGAGTATGAGTACGAGTATGAATAGGCTTGTGAGTTTAGATGCACTCAGCGAATGTTGCTCATAGAGTTTGTAGAAGAAATTAAATCATTATATTCGAAATAAATATAAAAAAAAATATATATATAACTCTTTCACAGTTCTTAAACATTGTAAAGTTATAAGTTCTAAAAAAAATTTAACAAATATATTAATCAAATACATAGAACTGTCAATTTAGTAACCCAACAATTTCATAGTTTATTTACAGATTTGAAGATTTTACTTAGGAACTTATTCAATAGTCAAAAACCAATTTATATTAACGTATGTAGAAGAAGAGTTGGAAATTATTTTACTATTTCAGCAAACACAAAATAGAATCTTTAATATAAATTCGTAATACTTTTGTCTTAAATAACAGTTGTCATTTCTATACATCAACTATATTATGAGTCTACTTTTCAAACCACATTTCAACTCTTCACTCTACTCCTTGAACCACCCTCGTTCTATGCGTTTATTCAGTATCTGTAACTGAGAGCTGCATTGCGTTGCATGTGGCTGCGAAAATCAACGCCAACGGCTGCTTACAAAAATAATATAAATATAAATATAATAAAACAAAAATACAACTGAATACATGGCGTATGCGCAATATTGACAGTGAAATCGTAGAAGCATTGGGGAGGGCAGCTTTATATGTTCAGCAAACACACAAGTACTATTATATGTATGTGTGGTTTAATGGCCGCTGAAACAAAGCACAAGGTTACACCAACAACAGCAACAACAACGGTAAGCGAGGGGGGCTTAAGAACTCTAGGAAATGCCAACACACAGACAGATAGACAAGCTGTCAGACAGACAGAGGGACAGAGAAGAAACCAACTGGCTGTCTGATTGTCAGGGGCAAAAGCTCCACTTTGCGTTCGTGTCTGCATTTGGTTTTTAATTTTTAAATATTTGCCATATGCCATAGGTAGGTAGGGGGTGTCATAAAGGGAGTGAGAGAGATGGAGGAAGGGAGCTATATACATCAATGCTTTGTTTTCATTCATGCGGCCCATGAAATGCCAGGCACGTTCTGTGTGCACTTCAAGGCTTCGCTTTTTCCATCCGTGTGTGTCTCATTTAATTTTTTTTTTTTTTTTTGCTTTTGTAGCCTTTGCTTTTTCTTATCTATTATTTATTTTTCAAATATTTTTTTAAATTTTTTTCAGCCAGCTAGAAATTGACAGTTGAATAGACCACTGACTGTCTGCAATTATTTTTTTTTTCTATAATTGCAGAGTATTTTTGCCGACTCTTTTGATGTTGCTTTTGCTATTGATTCACAATCATAACTTTAATCAATATGCAAATATTAACACAAAATTGAAAGTTGTGCTTGGATGGTTAATTAAAAGTCATAAATTTAGTCGCATAATGCGAAAATATTTCAAATAAAACTTTTGCCCGGCAGCTGGGGCTAACAATTTGTTTGCCCAACTGTTTGGCAGCGTCTGAAGCTGAGGCAAAAGACATAACGCAATTCGAATGCGAATGCAACGCAAAGTGCATTTACCTTAAAGTGCAACAAACGACGACGTGTGGCGTGTATAATCAAATGGGCGTTCGAATGTCTGCGGCTCTGTCTGTGTGCTGTGTTGTTGTGACTGCCATGCGTGGCACGTTTTTTTGTGCAATAGTTTGTTGCAGCAGCCGCCGCACACAGAAAAATTGTTAAGCGACTTGTCTCGTTTTTTGACCAAGTTGAGAGTTGAGTTCGGAGAATGAGGCGTATGAGTAATATATAGAATAGAAAAATTGCACAACCAGTTTGATAAACTATAATCATATATTATTTACTTAAAGCTGCTCCCGTTTTGTGTGTGCAGCGGGCGTGTGCTGACAGGCAATTAAAATATAATAAAAACCTTTTTGTGCACGGCAATTAAACTCACATAAACCTCTATTAAGGAAAAATAAAAGTATCATATTCAAAACTCAAATTAAATTTGCCATCTCATGGTGTGGCACATGCAGCTAAAGTCCCTCTAAAAGCTTGTCTCGCGGCGCATTTACAAATTTGGTAACTTCAACTCAAAAGTTAATTTGACAGTGAGACAGCGCACAGACAACATAATGAACGGCAGTTAAAATCAAAATACGAACAAAAAATGAATCAAATTTAAAAAAAAATAAATGCGAGAGAAAAACCATTTGGCAAAATGGCAATTGACAACTGGCAAACAATGCTTTTTATGGCCACAATCAAATGCGCTGTAAATATATATATATATAATATATATGTGCGTGTGTTTGCGTATGTCTCATATTTTCGTTGGCGACTGTCGCGCATTGTGACTAACAAAACTTCATTTTGAATATTATTATTAAACAATAAACAATGAGACACATTTTGCCAAAGCCTGTCAATAATCGATTTTGACAATATCGCATGACAAACCTGATGCCACGCTTTAAAATAATAATCAGAAATATAAGCTATTAAAGCAAATAGTTATCCGATTCATTATTATTATTAAGATACCTATTTTGGGAACAATTACAAACTGAAAGATGGTCACACTTAAATTATCTCTCTCTTGCTTTTCATCGCCGCAACTAGATGAAATAGGTGCGTATAATAATATTTATAAAATAAAGTAAAAAGTTATCATAATCAGTATTAGTAAGATTCTTATTTGGCAACAATTACCAACTAAAAGATGGTCACACTTTAATTTTCTACCTCTTTCTTATTGTATTCGCAACAAGATGAAATATACGCGCATAAAAATCTTTAAGAATAATAATCATAAAGATTAGCTATTAAAGCAAATAGTTATCATAATCAGTATTAGTAAGATTCTTATGTGGCAACAATTACCAACTGAAAGATGGTCACACATTAATTTTCTCTCTTTCGTTCTTATGATATTGGTAACAAGATGAAATAGACGCTCATAATAAACTTTATAGAATAATAGTCATAAAGATTAGCAAATAGTTATCCTATTCAATATTCATTATTATTGAGATTCTTATTTGGCAACAATTACCTACTGAAAGATGGTCACACTCGAATTATTCTTACACTTTGTTCTTCCCATTTCTCTCATTCTCTCTTTACTACTATAATAATCTTCCAACTACTATTTAATACCTTTAAAATGTATTGATTAAAGATACAATTTTGTAGATTAATAAAAAATGTGCTTGCTCATAAAAAGCATTCCACATAAAGCATTCCCCACACAGACCAGACTCTAAAAATTAGTTGCAAGCTGCAGCTTGAGCAATTATGCAAATTGCAGTTAGGATGCTTAATTGCAAAGGCAGCTTGCTCCTCGCTGCAGGACACGGACACGGACACAACAACACACAAAAATGAAAAAAGGAAAAACTTTGAAATATTCGTAAAAAGCGAGTTTCTCTTTTCCCCTCTCCCTACAGTCTGGATTATGTCAGAGCTCGGTCAGACGTTGGCCAAACAATGCGAGCTAAAAGTTGACAAAACAAACCATAAAAAACGAAGAGAGAGAAATAACTAGACGATGAGATAGAGCAAAAAGGATGAAGGACGCAAACGAGTTGAGGAATTGAAAAATAAAAGTAACATATTATAGCCAGACAGCCATAAAGTTGAATGAAATGCTGAATGAATGAAAATGTCTAGTCATTGTCATGTTTGAAGGCGGAGAGTTGATCGCGTAATTAGCGCGTCTGACCCCAAAGAACAAGCCTCCCCCAAGGCAGTCATCAGCTGTTTTGGAGGGAGTCGTCTATCTATAAATCACAAACAGTATGATGTCTAGGGGCCACTCAATACTCAGTTCGGTTCTCGTCTGTCTGGCGCCAGGATAACAAACATGAAAATGAAAATTGATAGCGCCGCGGCGGAGCAACGTTTAAATATTTTATCGATTTAATGTGCGAATTTTATTACTCGACTGCGTCCCCGCTTTAAGCCCTCTGTGCAAAGAACATCATTGTAAGTCACAGCGAAAACTTAACCAGGTAAAGACTTACACATAGTTTCAAAGTGTTTCTTCTTCAAGGAGTGGAAGCCAACGCTTCATTATTTACGAGCCTGCCTGCCTGCCAGAGCTTCACAATCTTTTGGCGCATGCTAAGCCGCTTAAGTAAAGTGGCAGCAACAGAGCGGAGGCTAGTTGTTGCAACAAACGAGCTGCAACCCGCTGCGCTGCCGTCGCGTCGCGTCGCATAATTTCTGTAGCAATTTTTAAGCTCTCGTTCAACTTTTTCGGGGTCGCCACTTAACCTAACCTCAAGCTTAAAGATGCCAAAAAAAACTTGGTGGCAACTTTGTTGCTGCCACTGCAACTTGCTCCATTTGCTGCCGCTGTTCAATAACAAAAAACTAAAAATAAACTTTAAATTTTTCAATTAAAAACTTTTCACTTGCATTGCCTCGAGACTTTGACTTTTTCTTCTGCTGCTGAATACACTAACTTTTCGGTACTTTTGCTTAGTTTCAAAATAGTGTTAATTTAGTTGGAAGAAGTGTATTCGCAAAGTCGACTTTGCATTTGTTTCTCAACTCTTTTGTGTTGCACTTTTTGTCTTCCCCCGTTGTGTTTTCTTTTTCTTTTTTTTTGTGGCAACTTGTAAGAGTTCCAACTTACAGCTTGCAAATGCGGCGCATAACTGTAAATAAGGTTGCCGCGAGACGCGGCTCAGCCTTTTGTTGCAAAAGGAGCCAATGCCATGACAACGACAATACAAAAATTGAGGAGCTGAAGCAGAAGTAGAAGCAACGTTGTCGTGTTCTCCGTCTTTTTTGCGGTTTTCCTGCCCCATTCTCTCAATGTCTGCGTGCTCGCAGTGTCCTTACAGCTGCCTCTACTTAGCATGTAAATAATGTGCACAAAAATTATGAATGCAGCTAATTAGCAGCAACTCACTCTCTCTCTCTCTTCTGTCTTTCCTCTTTGTCTGG
Source organism: Drosophila albomicans (assembly GCF_009650485.2). NCBI lineage: Eukaryota > Metazoa > Arthropoda > Insecta > Diptera > Drosophilidae > Drosophila > Drosophila albomicans. The sequence continues at coordinate 13,368,321 of NC_047631.2, forward strand.
TGTGCTTGTTGCAGCAGCATGTTGCATATTCATTATGTCATTGAACCATTAAATTGCGCTTAAATGTTCAGTGCTCCTCCTTGCTAGCCAGCCAGCCAGCTAGCTAGCTGCCTGCTTTATGATGCCGCGGGGAGCGTTTAACTTAAAGCGTCAACAAATCGTACTGAGATCATCTTCAGTCATTCCCCCCCCCCCGCCCACAATTCTCCCCTCTATTTTCTCACTAAGACTCACACACATAAAGCAAAAGTTTCCAACGCCATTTGCTGCGATTTATTGCCTCCCTCATCGCACTTGAGACGCTTTAGCAGCCACTTGACTTACCTGCAATGAGAAGAAAGGTGAGAAAATATATTTAGATGGATTTGTAAAAGTAGCTGCGCTTTTCCTAAGATAAATATGTTTGCTCGACTTTATGCGGGTACAGCTTAGGTTAGGTTCAATTAATTGCAATAAAATAAAGCTTAGGCTACAAATAAAGACTAATTTTTATATTTATCTAAAATGTCTTGAATATAAATAATTTTAAATTCCATTAGTCATTTAATTTTACATCGAAAGAATGAACATTTTATTCACTTTCCTTTTTAGTTAATTATATAAATGATGTGCCTATTTAATACAGAATACTTTTATATATTTAGACCTGTTTAAGTTCAATTATAATAACACAGTTCAAGGTAATTTCTTCAATATAATTCATGCATAAATCTGAATAATTTTTAACTTAGTTTGTCGTTTCATTATTTCATTTCGATTTTTTTAGCATTTTTTATTTAATTCATAATGAACAATTCTAATGATAAACAATAAATAGTAAAGACCTCTTCAACTTTTTATTTACTTATATCATTTATAATACTTTAGCTTATTTAGACTAGAGTTGAGTTTAAGTTCAATGAATTGCAATTAAAATTATTTATTATTATAATTTGAAGTCGAACTTAGCCGTTGAGACTTCAATTTTATTCCCCAAAATTTATTCCAATCTTTGGTCATTTAACTTTACACATAAAGAATAAACATTTGTTCAACTTTTCTTTTCTCTTCAGCCTTTGTCTTTTAATTCTTTTGGCTGCCCAGCATTATAATCTGCTGTTGGTTGGAGTAATTTTTATAAATGTTGTCCCTATATCATTCATAATACTTGCTGCTTATTCTTTTGCTTGCAATATTTATGGCCTAGGCCTTTTGCTACTTATAAGCTGATAAGACTCTGCATCCCCCGCCCCCGTTTTGGGGCAGGGCCAAGACGATGCACAATGAGATGCCATTGAAGAAGCTGCTGGACAGCAACAGCAGCAGCAGCAACAGTGACATGGGAGCAAAGGGGAAAAAATAGCGTCAGCCGTCAGCAGATGCTACCTTAAGATTAAGGCCCAGTTACAATGCCAACAACGGCGACCGCAAACGTGGCAACGGCTTTTCAAGGCTTTTTTTCTCGTTGTTGTTGTTGTTGTTATTTTTACAGAGTGAATTTTTCTTTTTGTTAACAGCAATTTTATCGCGTGCATAAACAAGATGCGGACGAGCGGACAGAAACAAAAAAACGACTTGCACCGAACTTCGAACTGACTTTCAAGTTTACAAAGTCATGCAACATGGCCATGTGCAACATCATTTCGTTTCGTTTCGTTTTTTTGTTCAACTCGCTGAATGTCATTCTTGTTGTTGTTATTGTTGTTGCTGCTGCTGTCAGCGGCTGTAAAAATTATTGCAGGACATTTGCCAAAATGGCCAAAAGGCAAAACTTTTTATTTATTTACGCGGCCGCTTTTCAACATTTATGCAAAGCAATTTTTGTCGTCATTCTCATTGGCACAGCAATTATTACAGGCAAACAACAATTACAACTGGCGGCTGCCTCAATTTCAGGTCACTGAAATTGTGCTATAAATAAAACATAAATATTTATCAGTCAGTCAACATCTTTTTTGACAAAGTGAAAATCTTAATTACTGCTTTTGAACACACATTTTAGAGTATCGCAAAGTCGTTCAGTGTTCGCCTAGAGCATTCTGATTTTGTTAAAAGTTGATTTTATTGGGACTTTCTTTCACTTTAGCCATTTCTCAATTTATGTTCCATTGATTTAAATCTCAGGCAAATGCAATTTTTATGCGCCTTTTTTTCGCTCCTCGCTTGCTCCGGCTGCTGTTAAATAAAATAAAACTTTATCGACGTTCCAAAAACGAAAGTGTAGCTCAACTCCAAGTCGAAGCGAAGCTGAACGATCGCAATAAATGTTGCATTTTTATTATCATTTTTTGTACGCTGTTTTTTTTTTTTTTGTCTGTTTAGTTTTTGAGGTGCCTGTTGTCATCGGTTCGATGGGGCAAGGAGGCAACAAGAAGCAACGATGACGACGACGACTCGAAAGCCCGAAAGTGAAAGTTGCCTTTTCAAAAACAGAAAACAGAAACATATGTACGTGTCTTATATGGGGTTGGGGGGTTGCCCCGATCGACTAAAAATCTGCTCATATCTTTCATTAACTTTGTCGTCGCTGGGCTGTGTGATAGTTTTTTTTTTCAGTTTTTTTTTTTTAATTGAATCAACTGACAATTTAGTGAGGGGCCAACTCTGAAGCTGTTGCGCTTCTCGCGGCGTTCAAATTTTTTAAGCATTTTACATTTATTTTTAATTGTTGCTGGCGCCTGCCTCACACACAAGTTCAATAAACTTGGCGAAGCGTTATTTGTTTTTGTAACAGCTATCTTGCAACTGTTACTGTTTGCAGTTGCAATTGTTGTTATTGTTGTTGTTGTTGCAGTTGCAATAGATACGTTGCAATTTTATTTCAACGCCGCCTTTCAACAACGCCGCCAGGCATTCAACAACATCGAAGCCAACGAAGCAGCAAAAGCAAACGATCATTGCCAGAGCTCATTGGCCTGACTTTTATTGTAGTTGTTGTTATTATTATTAATTATATCGGTGATTGGGTTGTAGCAACTACTATGTAGCAAATTATGGCGTGAGAAAGTCGCTTTTTTCCTCTCAGTTTGCTTTTTTTTGTAGGAGTTGATTGAGCACTCTTTGCACTTAATTGAGACTTGAACTTGCTGTTTCAAAAGGGTTCAACAAAGGGCACAACTTAGTTTTAGTTACGATATTGATAACAAACAGTTCAATATCATTTAAATGTTTATCATTAAAGAAAAGTAAACAAAATTAGTTGAATTAGAAGTTTAATTGATAAGCAAACGATAAGAGTTTATCGTAAGTTGGAAAAATTTAGTAGCAAGTAAAACTTTTGAGATACCCGCACCTATTTTCAATAAAAGCAAAAAAGTGTGGTATTATTATTAAAATATACCAAATTAGTATACCGAAAATATAAAAATATACCAAATACTGCATCTGGTATATACTAGCATATTCAAAATATACCAAACTGGCAATCAAAGCAACTAACAACCACCAAAAATATACCGTATGCTTCATATGGTATATACTAATATGTTTAAAATCTACCATTGAGTTTAAAATATACTAAACTGTCGATCAAAGCAACTAAGAACTAACAACAAAATTTATGGTATATACTATAAACAATACTATTAACAAAATATACCAAATTGATAATTAAATCAGCTAACAACTAACAAAAATATACCGAATGTTTTTATGTGGTATATATTATTATATTAAAAATATACCATAGCGTACAAAATATACCAAACTGCCAATCAAAGCAACTAACAACCGACTTCAGCAGCCGAAGGCGTGACAAATTTGAAGTCTCTGAGATCTAGGTATTCAAACTGATACACGCACATGGATATATATTCTTGCCCATTGACGCAGATCAAGAATTTATATATACACAAAGTTACCCTATTGTTATATGTATAAACAACAAAATAAAAAATGATTATCAAATAAAATAAATGATAAGTTCAACATTTGCTACTTTTATTGCCCTTAACACTTCATAACAATCTCATTTCTTTTGTTTGTGACAGTGAAACCCCTACGATTATTGACACCTACTCAATCAGAGAGCTGCTGCGCCGCTTGAGCGAGTTGCTTCACTCACTCAGTCAGCCATTCAGTCAATGAAGCATACTACTGCCACACCCACAAAAGCCAAGCACGAATCACACGCCCACAACAAAGAGCAAATGAAGCTTAAATTTTAATCGACACTCTCGACACCAAGATGATGATGATGATGATAATGTTGATGATTTTTTTGTCGCCCATTGCTTGAAGGATGCCACATTGCGCGTGTCCTGTTGCTTGTGGCACAAACGGACAGACAACAAACAGTTTCGACGCGTTCAAAGTCATTTGGTTTTATGATTATTAGCTTGTTTAGTTCTCTCTCTCAGTCTGTCTTCTCTCTGCTTTTGTAGCTGGCGGCAAACATATTCTTTATGCTTATATAATATCTATTTAGTTGCAGTCAGCAAGTGCTTAGATTGCTGTTTGCTGCTTGTTTGTCTCTTGTTCGTTGTTTGCTGTTGTCACGACTGATTGCGCTTCTTGTGCGATAACCGTTGCCATTTGTATCTTGCCACATTCCACTTCTTCTTTCTTTGCTGCTCATAACAATTTGACGCTTCATGATTTTGATCGAGTAGACAGAGGGACATATGCTTCTCTTGTTTAATTGAATAAGTGCCAAGCGCGCAAACCAAACACAAAAAAAAGCCAAAAACAGAGAGAGGAAAGTAAATGTCAATGGCATTGCACATTTGCTAAAAGAAAGGAGCTTGTGACTCTGTGACTTCAGGCGTGTTGCAGCGCCAATTTTCATTTCTTTTGGTTAATGAGTTTGGCGCGTCGAGTCGCGTTTTTTTTTTTGGTTTTTTTGGCGTTGGGAATCCGAAAATCGAGCATGTGGCGCGTTGATTTGCGAATTTGCTGCGGACCCTAAATTAAAGTCAGACCCCAAAAACAGCATGACGACGACATAAAATGCATTGCGATTGCCCAGTTTCAGTTGAAGTTGTTTTCGTTTCATCTGTACTTTTTTTGTCCATTTTTTTTTTTTTTGGTTGCATGCAACATTAGCAGGCATAACAATGACTGCAGCTTGAACGAGGAGAGCTCAGTTTTTATGGCAATAAAAGCAAATTATTTTTACGATGAAGCAGCAAAATAAATAAATACATTCATGTTTCCGTTGCAGTTGCGTTTCTGTTGTTGCAACGCCAAACGCATTTTAATGTCTGCCCCCTAAAAACGGCGGCAAAGGGCGTGTCAGACAGTCAGTCAGTTGTGTGTGTGTTTGTGTTTGCCGTTGATCATCCAACGAATGATAATGATGATGACGGCCAAGGGGAAAGGCGAAAGGCTACCAAATTTGTTAATCGCCTGAAAGCGTACGAAAAAATAAAGCATGTTTATGTTTTTACGACTGCATCCAAGAATTACAACAATTACAACTGCACATCAATTGCGGTATTATTAAGCAAATGTGCCGACGAGTGAAATGTGCTGTCTGTGTGCAAATAAGAAAAGCTAATTAAACAATTGCAATCCCTTTTCTCCACAAATTTGCCAATTTGCTTTCCTGTTGATCTTACAGCGAAAAGTTCACTGCTGTTTGAGGGATATTCAAAATATGTTTTCTTGTTCATCTTTATTAAAACTTAGGAAATCTACTTTTCATATTTATAATAGAAATGTTGTTCAGAAATTGAATTATTGGATTTCTAGTCAAAATCTTTTAAATTTTCAGTCTTATAATTTCCATTTCTATTTTGTTTTTACAGTTACTCACTCTTAAAGTCGATTAAAGACGAAATTTTGAAAATTCAGACTTATGATCTGATAAAATTAAAGCGTCCTCACTCATTCCAATTGTACTGTATTGTAATCTTGCTTTACAAATTAATATTTAATGACAAATAGTTCCTTAAGAGACTTTATATTACAAAAAAACCCATCCTTATTGCATGATAAAGTAAAACGTCCCTACTCTTACTATTTTTCTTGTATTGAATGGTAATCTTGCATTAATATTTAATAATAACTAGTTCTTTAGAGATTTCAAATTTTGAAGTCATAAGATTTTATAAATTTGCAGCCTTTTAACTTTTAGCATTTGTATTGTTCTTTAATAGTTCAGTAAATAGATCAGTCAGTAAGTTTTACAGCTCTATATATTCATATATTTTAAAAACTATAATAAAACTTATTCTGCTACAATCTTACTAAAGAATTTAAAGCATTTGAAACTTGCAGCTTAGGAATTTGCAACCCATTGATTGCGATTACCACTTTTAGTTCGGCTCGGTTGATCTTAATTAGCCAAAATGCCAGTTAGCCATTCAACTGATTTATGAGTGTGTAGTGTACTTAAGCTTCCAATACTGAAAGGATTTCCCCAACTCACACTGCACATATTTTGGCATTTGGTAAATGAAAATTGCAACTGTGGCCAAACTAATAAACAAATACGAGGAATGGACGCACATAGAATGATGCTTGGAAAAAAAGGACAAAAAGCGACACAAATTGCAAATCAAATGCACAGCAATAGACACAGATACACACACATACACACACACATATGTGGCATATGCATTGAGATTGCATTGCAGTTGCAGGCTGGGAAAGTGGCAAACTGAATCGTTTTAATGGATATCAAATAGGGCACAAACAAACACAACGCAAACTAAAAGTGAGGGATTTTTGGCATGATGTATTCAGAGAGGAGGCAGCAACGTTGCATTGTGATATTGTTGGGTGGCCGCAAGGGGCAATGTTGCAGCCATGAGTTTATTCTCTCTGCACAAAAAAGCGAATGCGATGCATACGAATACACACATACATATGTGCATATATGTGAGTGGCAATACATGTGGAGTAGTATATATGGCATTTTTCATTCTTTCTCGGAGCCAACGTTGCTTTCATTTACGAGCCTGGTTTTTACTGTTGCCAGGTTTTTTTTCTGTACTTTTTTTTTTTTATTTCACGTTGCGTTTTTGTGTCTGGCAGCTGCTCGACAACAACAACAACAACAACAATGGGGCCGCAATATTGATTGCAATTTCAGCTTGCAGCAGCGGCGACGACTGCGACAACAGAGGTCGACTGCGAGCCTGATTCTGTCCCGGGTTCGAGTCTGGGTCTGGGGCCTCGCCTCGTTTGGCTCGCACAAAAGCCTAAAAGCACACACACACACACACATGCTCACACAATGAGCAGACAGATAAACATACAACACACACTCACACACACCCACCACAGAGCAAAGGAGACGCGCTGGCTTATGGCCAACACACAACATCATGCTGGGGCAGGCAGGAAGCACAAAATGCTGAGCCAAGTGAAGCCTTTCAAGTTGCCAAAGCCTGCATTCACACATACACACACATATGTGTGTATGTGTGTGTGGTGTATGTTGATGCAGCTGCTGGTGGGTGTAGGTGTCACGTGTGTTTGTGTGTGTGTGTGTGTATTGAAGTTTGCCCTGGCATTGTCTGTTGGCAATGAAAATGCGACTAGTGCACGTTGAGAGTGAGGGAGATGAAGCGAGCTGTAGTTGGGGCAGCAGGCAACTGACGTCGACGACGACGTCAGACATGCGCCGTTCGATAGGCTCTGCACTGATGTATGTATGTAGCGTGTGCATATGTGAGTGTGACGTAGGCGCAGGCAAAGTTAACACGCAGACAGTCAGATAGAGATATGCTGATAAGCACCCAGCAGGAGTTCTGCAAACGTGTAGCACATGAAAGGTTCCTTTCCATAGGCAGTGATATTTTCCATGTGGGTGCATTTATGAATGTATGATGTTTACATTTCAATGCAATATTAAGAAAATTAAATGTTTTTTTTTTTATAAAATCAATTAGTTACAATTTTTTTGTCCGTCTGTGTGTCTGTGTGTCTGTGTGTCTGTCCGTCTGTCCGTCTGTCCGTACAAAATTAAATTTAAATTTATAACAAAAACAAATTCTGTAGAATTTAAACATATTTGCAGTCGGAAAAGAATGTTTTCTGGCAACATTTTATAAAGTTAATTAAGTGTGTACTACAAAAATATAAATATATTATCTAGAAAATTGTTTACTTGGATTTTAATTTTGTTATTCATATTTTTATAAAACTGTTCTCATGAAAATTTCTTCCATGTAGGTGCATTTATTCATATATGATGTTTACATTTAAATGCAATATTAAAAATATTTAATGTTTTTTTTCAAATTACATTTCAATTTTAAACAACAAATTCAGCAAAATTTTTAAAATTAATATGGGAAAAGATTGTTTTTTAATTTATAAAATAAATTAAATGTGTACGACAAAAATATACATTTAAATTTTTCGAAAAGTTTGCTTCTATAACTGTACTACAATTTTTTTATTGCTATTTTTATATAACTGTTTTACTCTAATAACTTTTGCTTGGACCATTCCGATTGGGTACTTTATGTTATCCATAAGAGTAAATGTATTTGCACACACGAGTGTGTGGGCTTCACTGCATTTGCATGTGTTTGTTGTGCGTGTGTTTTTGGCAAAGATTTCATTAATAGCTTTTGCGGTCAGGTGTGGGCAGGAGGGTGCAAGAAGAAGAAGAGCAAGCCCTGCACCTCAATGCAATGCATACTTGATTCCGCTATAGAACAAAAGACTCTCCCACTTCCCCACTTCGCAGACATGCAGTTGCAACTTCTTCTTTCATTCTTCTTCATTTTTGAATCTGCACCACTCAAGGAGTACTCATAAGTGTGTGTGCATGAGTTCATGGTATAATTTGCAAATGGCTCGTGAGTATTAGAAGGTTAACACTTTATCCAGAGGATGAAATGCTGAAGAGAAAGAGAAGCCCACTTGACTAAATACATACAAATTTTTGTGTTTAATGTTTCCTCAATTTAGATGCAAGGTTTGTTAATCACATTACTTGAACCTCGATCCCCTATATAACCTTTTGACCGCCCCTAGATGTGTGTTTACCCGGTTTTTTTGTTGTTCATGCTTCGCTGATCTTTTGGCCCCTTTTGGACTCGCATACATATTTTTATTGTTTTTTTTTCATGGAAAACTCTAACCTTACATAAAATATTTATGACACATTCAACATAGAACCGATTTCAATTCTTCACACTTAAAATAACTCCCACCAGCATAGAAATATTATTAATAATAATAAAAAAGCCAAAGCAACTGATGTAATGGCAATTTGCTTCCGCCCTAATAAAAAATTATACATTTAACGTACATACATTGCAGATTTTATGCTTGACGTCTAGACGAGGCGACACTATTGGTACGTGCTCAATTAGTGAATGCTATGTGAATATACGAGTCCATTTGTATTTGAATAACACCCCCAAGAAATTTCGAATGACATCTGGTGTTTTTGTTTTGCGAATGACGCGATGTGCGATGTGATGCGACGACTCGCGGCAATATTTCATAATTTTTACTACACATTATTAATACTAAATGAATTCTACAAACTTGTGGCGTTCATGGCTGGATTTGGCGAGTCTAATATGTCGACAGCACGCCTCAGCAGCCTCCATAACATATAACAACAACTCGACAGCACAACAACAAAAGTCGTGCGAGTGCTGTAAAATTGTGCGAAATTGCCAGTAAACAAGTTTAGGCTAAAGGGTATATTCTGCTTAAGTTCAGTATTAAATATAAAATTCTTAAAAGAAACTCTTAAATAGAAAAAACAATAACAAACAAAATCATCAACATTTATCGTATTAAAATTTGGAAATTTAAGAAAAGAAATACAAATTAAAATCAATCTTCAAAACAGCACGATTCATATGTTAAGATTTATGCATCTATCGAACTATCGATAACACGTGGTATATTGCAGTCGCGCCATCTTTACTAGCCAGTGTTCACACACTTGCGCTCGGTCTCGATTTTCACACCAAAGGCAACGATAAAAACAAAACCGTAGACACATCGTAATTGTTTTTTCTAATTCGCATTTTGTTGCTACTTTTAATTGTGTTGTTGTTGTTATTGTTGCTTGCTAAAAATGCAGCTATTCTCGACTGCGTGCCTTACACAATTTATTTGCAGTTGTGCGCGTCTTCCTTTTATTTTGATTATTTTTGTTATTGCTTCCTTTTAGCAATCGCCAAAGTTCGCAAATGAAATGCGCCATCGAATATTTTTCGCTTTGGCCAGGATAGAAGATAGAACGAAAGACAGAGAGAGCGCGATAACGGGTTAGAAGATGGCGGCAAAACACGTGGGTGTGAGCAAGATGGACTGTCATTTGCATTTCATTCGTTTTGGAGTGATTTGTTACGCCAAAGGGATGTTAGAGGGAGAGGGGACAACGAACACACAGAGCATGACTAATCACGACAGTGGGGGGCATAAATCATTTGCAGACAAAACAAAAACAGCACGAGAGAGAGAAATCTTAACGCCGCACTGTTGTTGTTTTGGTTTCTGATGTACTCCAAACAGGAAGAGCTTTCTGCAAAAAAGTTTTGCTTTAGGCAGCAGCAGCAGCGAAAGAGCAGCGTAAAATAAAAATCATAAAAACAAACGCCCAAACAATGCCCAACAAAAATAAATACACACACACATACACAAAATGAGTCTTAACCTTGACATTGAACGATGAATACATAAAGAAAATGCCGGCAAACATGTTACATGTGTGTGCAAGAGAGAAGGGGATATTGAATGTGCGTGCGTGTGTGTGTGGTGTGAGGCGCTTAGGCATTTTGCACCGAATTTAATAAATATTAAATTGAAAGTGAGATTGGAGAAATGCTTTAAAAACAAACAAAAGAAAATAACGTTTGTTTATCATCAAAACAAAACAAGAAAAGAAAAAGTAAAAGCAAAAGCACAAAACAAGAATTTCGGCCGCGTGTGGCGCTAAAAATAGCAAAGCAAAAAATAAAAATAACAACAAACAACGCACATAAAACGAGATAAAAATTTCGTTTATGAATTAAAAACGTAACACGAAAATAAAACACAAATCAGCCGGTTTATTCTTTTTTTTTTTTATTTATGATAAGAGAATGCACAATAAGCGAATATGCAAGGTAGAGAGAGAGAGAGAGAGCGAGAGTACAAGCAAATTGTTTGCTCACAGATCAAATCAGATGTGAGAAAGAAGAGCAGAGAGAAGAAACGCACCAAAGCTGAACAACAACAAATGCGAGCACAAAATAAAAACAAATATCACGGCCTTGAAAAACTGGACAAAAGCAAAAGCACAAAACACACACGCAAAAAGAGAAGCCGAAGCAGTCTTAGAAGGAATTAGAAGTTTGCTGTTGTTCTTCTTGTTCTTCATATTTATCGAGGGTTGCTGCGCGTACAAAAAAAAAAAAAAACACTTGAAAGCAGCAGGAATGAAAAGAAAGGAAAACGTAATCTCGGCTAAATATTCGGCACAGGCTCAAGTTCAAAAGAGGAGAGGGGAAAAAGAGGCAAACCCGGCAGATCTTGCAAAAAAGCAAATGGGAGAAGCAATAGAAATCAACAAGAAATAAAAGCAAAGCGGGCCACAACCAAAAATACAAACACGATCTAATTCTGTTGTTGTTTTTTTCCTTCTTTTTTTTTTTTGCTTCTCTGCTTTTTGTTGCTTTGCTGTTATTGCCGCTGCTTCTTCTTCCACATCTCGTTGCTTGTCGATTGTAAGTATGTGTGAGTGTGTGTGTGTGTGTTTTTATCGAGCTGGAATAAATTTTAATGTGCTCGACGACGCGCGTTTGCTTTGGAAACGGAAATATTAAAATTGGGCATAACAAAAAAAATATATTCGTATACATTCATGTACTTGCTGTACATGTGTTGATCACTTCTTATGCGTCAGCGTAATGAAAAAGAGAAAGAAAGCTGCCCATGTGTCAGAGCAAATCTTCAATCTTCGCCTGCAAAATTGCAACGGGGCGGAGGACAGGAGAAGGAGCAGAGGAACCTTGACCCAAAGTCGTGGATAAAAACACACAACAGCAGATTAAGCAAGCAAAACGAAAGAGAGCAAAAAGTAATGAAAAAAAAACTGAATTCGATAAAAGTGAAACTCGTAATACAAGTACAAACACACACACACATGTACTAAATAATAAATGTGCGACCAAAAAGGAAATAACAAGCAGAATGGCAAAAAAATAAACGCGAGCAGAATGAATGCGGCAGCGACGTCAGCGTCAACGTTGGAAGTCGCTGCATCGAAAGATCGCCAAAAGATAGCGAACGAGCAAGAGCGAGCGAGAGAGCGAATGAGCGACAGCAAGAACGAGAAAGCACGCGTTGTGCTTGGAGTCAGCTCGTCTGGTTCATTTGCATAATGCAATTGAACTTCCTTAAAATATAAATTTAAACACCCGCAAAACAAAAATCTTAATTTGTATTAATACATACTAAAAATAAACACACATGTATGCACACATATATATTATTTACAAGCGAAATGTGAATAATACACTCGCAAATATTGAATTAATTTATCAGTATTTAATTTTTGCAGCTGTTCAGCCGGAGAAAGAGCAAGCGAGATGGAAAGAATCGTGTTGTCGTTTATTTTTTGGGCATAAAGGAAATATCAAGGTTATATAAGCGAAGTGAGATGGCGTAAAGTCAACAACAAACAATTGTTTAAGTAACACTAAGCAACAAAAAAAAATGAGAACATAAGAAAAACAAACAAATACGAAAATATAAAACATCATTTGGAATTTTTGACAATCAAATCAGATAATGAAATGAAAAAATGTTGGAATTTTAATTGAAATGTATTTGATTCATCTATTTAAATTTTCAATGATCAACAAAGGAGAAAATACAATATATATATATATATAAGCATTCTTTTTTTTAAATAAAGAACAAATAACAATTTGTGTAAGATATAAAAATCAGTTATTGGAATATAAATTACAATTCATGGATTTAATTTTCTTGAAATGAATTTAAATTTTAGCTAACAATTTTTTTTTTTTTTACTCGTTAGTTTCGATTTGAATTTCCCAAAAGAAAACAATTTGTTTCTTTTTTTGTAGATATTGCTAATATTTGTTGTATAGTGTAAACGAAAGTGTCGTTTTTTTTTTTAATAAATGTGCAAATATTGAATTATTGACTTTGGCCAGATGTTGGGAAATTTCACAGACAGCCTCCGACAGACAAATCTAAAAACGACATATATTCAACACGCTGATTGAGAGAGATATATTGATAGAGAGCGATAGAGATTATTTAAAGTGTGAAACCAAAAGGAATCCAATTTGAACGCTCTTTTTTCAGCGGAGAAATTTTTAATGTATAATATCTAGATAAAACTTGAAACTAAGGACTTTAATCATTTATTAATCAAAATTTATGTATTATAAAAATTACAAAGTAATTATCATATTTTGATTTTGATTTTCAATAGTTTTTTTCAACAATGAAACAAATTCATTCTCATTGCGGGAGAACGTATGAAATTATATAGAATCTTTTGATATTCATTATAAACAGTTAGATTGTAATTAAAAAAAAAAGTATATATAGAATCTACATTTGAAGTGCGTGACTTACAATAAAAAATAAATAAAATAAAGTAATCAATATTTTTGATTCCCGCTTAAGATGATAAATAATCAAATATATTTGCTGTCACAAATTCAAGTGATTTTTGTAAATTTATATTAAGTTTAAGGTTATAGTGAACTATAATATATAGTACTGTAAACTCACTTGTAAATTTATTATAGGTTGTAAGTAATTTAATCTAAAACACGCGTTTTTTTATATTTGTTTCAAAGTAAACAGTCTGAGGAACTTTGCAAACCCTTTTTGAAGTAAAGGGTCGAAAATATAATGGAGAGAGTTAAGATCATAAATAATCAAGAATAATTTTTCTTGTAAATTGATTTTAAGTTTTATGTAATAACTATAGTTTACTATTATTACTTGTAAATTTCATATAGGTTGCCTTTTTTAATTTAGACGCTTTTTCACTTTCATATCAGTGTGAACAGTCTGAGGAACTTAGTAAACCCTTTTTGAAGTAAAGGGTCGAAAATATAATGGAGAGAGTGAGGCATCATTATTTTCGTTTCCCCACTTAAGATAATAAATAATCAAGAATAATTTTACTTGTAAATTGATATTAAGTTTTATGTCATAACTCTAGTTTACTATTAAATAATTTACTTGTATACTTTAATATATACATATAATATTAATTTAGGCACTTTTTTCACTTTCGTATCAAAGTGAACAGTCTGAGGAACTTAGTAAACACTTTTTAAAGTCGAAATATAATGGAGACTTCAACTTACCGAACACGCTCCGAATAGAGTTCGACTTCTTTGTTCTTCTGCTGCTGTAGAAGCTGCTGTTGATCGTAGCTGGCCAGAGGCTTAAAGTTGCTGATGTTGGCCAAAGCGGGCAGCTGTGGCAACTGTTGCGGTTGTTGTTGCTGCTGTTGCTGTTGTTGTGGCAAGATGCTCTTGGCCAGGTTCAAGCCGTTGTGTTGAAGCAACAAGCTGGGAAAGCTGTTGTTGTTATTGATGGTTGCAGGCAGCTGCAATTGCTGTTGTTGCAAGTGCAACTGTTGCTGCTGATGCTGCTGTTGTTGCTGCTGCTGTTGCACGGGCGACAGCGAAATGTCAGCGCTGGATTGCGAGGCCGATGGGGAGCTGGAACCGCTGGAAGACAAACTTCCAGCGCGATTCCTCAAATCGAGGCCCAAAACATTGTTGTGATTGTTGATGTTGTTGTTGTTGGTGTTGCAGTTGTTGCTGCTCATGAGAATGTTGCTCAAAGTGGCCACGACGCTGGGCTGCAAAATGTTGTTGTTGTTGTTGCCACCGATATTATTATTAGAGTTGTTGTTGTTGTTGTTGTGGGGCAAGCCGGAGCCAATGACGCCCACATTGGGATTGGGCGTCAAGTTGCCACCAACCACAGATGCCACAACAGACTTGCCACTGCCTCCATTGGTGTTGTTGTTGTTGCCACTATTGTTGTTGTTGTTGCTGTTGCGATTGCGCTTCTTTTTGGCCTTTTTCTTGTCATCGTCCTCGCTGATGAAGCAGCCACTGTTGCCACTGTTGTTGTTGTTGTTGCCACCGTGTGGCAGCCAGTCGAGATCCTTGCGCAGCTGCCCCCTGCCACACTTGCAGTTGCAACTCTTAGCGACCAACTCGTAGCCCTTCTTTGTCCACAGCTGTTGCACGCGTTGACGCTCCGACCAGCTGCGCGCTCTGCCGCTGCTCTTCAGTTGTTGCAACACGCCCGCCTCCCACAAATCGAAGCAATCCCGATGCATATACTGCCCCACGTTGCAATTCTCATTGTTGCACAGCACGCGGACACATTCCGAAAGCCCTTGTTCGTCCAGTGCGATCAGCGCATCCAATTTGCCACATTCACCGTTGGGATAACAGCAGCGTGTGAGTTGCACGCCCACGTTCAACATTTGTTGCATGGGCGCCATGTTTGTTGCACTTCCAGTTACCGCTGATGTAAAGTCTGATTTTTGTTGCTGCTGCGGATTGCGACGCGGCGCCATAAAAAATATGTTTTTATTTTTTGTTGCACGTGCGCTTTTTTCCTAGCAGTGTATTTTTTGTTGTTGCTATCTCACTCACACACACGTGACTTGCATTTTGCGTTTGTATAAAATTGTTGTATAAAATTGCAGTCTATTTATTTATCTGTTTGTATATTGATTGTTCTTTTTTTTGTTTTTTTTTTTTTTGATTTGATATTACTAAATTTTAGTACCTGAGCTGAGTTTACAACGCACGTTTCTAGTATCAATAAAAAAAATTGTCATCAAGTTAATTTTTTTACATCTTGACACACACAGACACTGTCACTCACACACACTCGTAAATGAGCGAAAAATTTGTTTGGTTTTGTATTTTTGTTGAGCAGGAATATTTTTGTTTTTTTTGTTTGTATTTGCTGAATTGTATGTAAAACGTTTAGCGGCGATTGCGTTTTTTTTTTCTATGTTCTGCGCTTCTTTTGCATGTTTCGTTCGCTTTGCAATCGGGCGAAGAGCGATGCAAAAACACAACCAACCAGATCAAAAGCGAAATTCCAACTAAACGCTACGAGCGAATGAGCGAATGGACGAACGAACAAACGGTACACACGACGACGAACAGAACGCCAACTGAAACTGAAACTCAAAACACACACACATACACACGCGCATACATGCACACACGCTGCCGCCGGCAGAGCGAACATACAGTCATACAGTTGTTGTTGTTGTTGTTGTGGGTGGATGGAATCATGTTGTGCTGCCCTCTGCTACTGCTGTCGGCAGATGTTCGCTGTCGAGCCGCGTTTGACAGCGAAGCAAAAACTTTGCTGCCGACAGCGAAGTTGGAAGTTTTTCGTTTGGATTTTTCTTTGTTGTTGTTGCGCATTATTAAGGGTGGGTGGGTGTTGGGGTGGTTTGGTTGGCTGGATTTCACTTTCCACCACCACCACCAGCAGTACACGACGGAAAATGCTTGTTTTTCATTTGAGGAAAATTCGTTGGTTGGGTTTTTGGCGCTAAAAACTCCTTTGCGTCAGGAAGAAGGGTGAAAATGGTGTTTGGTTTGGGGGTTGGTTTGGTGGAGCAGACACCACAGCTAAAAGAAAATGTGTGAGAAGGAGAGAGAACGAAGCAGCGGCAATAGCAAGCGACAGCAAATATTCTAGCAAATTCACTTTCGATGCGGTTCAAACACAAAACGCAGTCGATGTCATTTCCCCTCCAACATGTTGTGCTGCGTTTGGGCACAGAGAAGTTCGACAGCGCTTCGTAGACAACTTGCATGACAACGAGTGTGAGCGGGTTGTTTGTGTGTGCCTCTGGTGTGCATGTGTGCGGCAAAAAAGCCGGCAAAACAATCAACAGAGCACGCTAAGCAGGGTTGTCGAGTCGTACAAAACAACAGTAACCAATACATAACACACAATACATATGTACATACACTAAAGATGCACTACATTTTTGTGTTAGGCAAATACACATACAATTTCTGGTATGTACATAAATACATATGTATATAAAGTTATTTATTCCAATTTTTCTGTTTGATAATCGACATCTCGTTTACTGCTTCTTCACAAATACTTGTGCACTTGAAAATGGTGTATCGATAGATCTACATACATACATATGTATGTACATGTCTACATTCATATTTGTGTAGGTGTGCACACATACATATCTTACGTACATACATATGTATGTGTATGTATGCAGGCAGTCAAACACAATGGCACACGAACTGCAAAAAAGACGCAAACAACTGAGACATTGAGATATTGATACATTGAAAAAATATGCGCACAAAAAATTAATCGAATTTTAATACGAGTTTTCTTGTTTTCTTTCAGTATTTTTTTTAAGTGCTGATGATTGCCTTAATAAATACATATGTATAATGATAATTACCAATGAAAATATTATTATCAGATTTTCTTTGCTAATATTACTTTTATTTTTCTAATAGCAGCTAAAAACAGATCTGTTTTCAAAAAGGACAAGTTAGCACTGCTTTTGGTGTTGTTATTGTTATCGTTGTTCTCTCTGTTCTACTCTTCGCATCATCGACTGTTCTTATGCGTTTATGTATGTACGTATGTACATATGTACATATGTACATACATATATTTTTATTTTCAAATATACATACATATATATGTATCTATGTACATGTGCTTCTATGTATGTGACACCCGTATGCACATACATACATACAACCATATGTATGTATGTATGTTCATATGTAAGCAAGTGTGTTGATGCTGTTTCTCTGATGGGAGAGTTCTGTATTAAAATCGTGTTGCAAAAAAAAACAATGAACATGCAAATGCAAACAGAAAATGCCAAAATAAGGGCACGTGTTGGATGGCGTTAACATGTACATACATACATATGTATGTGTCTATTGTAATTTTTATGTATGCAATCACATGCATATAAACATATTTGTACATACATATATACATACATACATATGTATGTAAAAATATAAATGTACACATGCAATACGTTTTTGCACTTACACAAATACATATGTACATATGTATGCATAGTGACGTTTTTGCAGTTAAAAACATATCGATTATTACAATGCGACTTTGCAAATATCGATAGTGCTAATGTGGGCGAAAAGCATGCGAATGGATATCGTTGTGTTTACTCTGCGGTGTTTTCGCTAAATTCGCTCTGGCTTTAGCTTTATTTAAATACATATATTATTTGAATAGAATAATAGTGGCTGATAAATATTAAGTTCAATTGTTATGCATATATTACATACATACATATGTATACATTTTGTATATAAAATGCGTGTGGCACAAACGAGAGTGCGAAAAGAAAGAAGCCCAATGTATAAGGCGCATTGTGTGATTTCGTTGTTTTTGTTACTTCACATTCTTAACACAGGTAAGCATGTTTGTATGTGTGTGTGTATTTCTTATAGGACTCCATGGCGAAGGACTCGGCAGAAAGTCAAGGTCCAACTGGCAAAGTCAAACTGCGTAGTTTGTGGCCACCTTTTGTTGTTGTTCTACCTGCGATCGAAAGCAGTCGAGGGGAAGGTGAAGGAAGACGCTGTGTTCTGATATAATAATTAAGTCAGGTAGGCAGATCGTTCAGCCATTGCGTAATAGGTTCTCTCGACATCCGTGTAAATGTGTCAGTGAGCGTGTGCTTGCTGTCTTTGCATGTGTATGTGTTTTGTTGTTTTGCTAGTTGAAAGGATCGCAATGAAAGAAAGAGCGAACAAAGAAGCGTCAGCGGGATGAGAAGAAAAGGAATTGCGACTAGTTTGCAGAGGGAACTCTTCTTCTTTTACTTAGTTTTTTTTTCTGCTTGCATTGTGTGCTTTGCACTGACCTAATTTTAATGACCAAAGAAATTGAAGAAGAAGCAGTGCAAGAAGAAAGAAATAAGTATGAAAAAAATGGTTGCTGAAGTCGCAAAAGGGGAAGACGCAACGTTTTGCGGCCCTGGGGCATGTTGCCATATTTTAGCGACGACGACGACACGCATCAACTTTAATTTTCATAATTAATGGCAAGCAAAGGCTGTAGATGGCCCGCGGTGGCAACGGGGAGAGTTGCTTGCCATAAATAAACGTCGAGATTTTGTGGACTGGACTAAAAGTAAAACAAAAAAAAAAAAAAGAAAAACATGTGCCACAAACAGTCAGTTTGACACGTCATGGGGCATGTGGCACCCAAAAACCAAAAACCCCGAAGACTTCCTGTTTTGCGTGCGAAAGCGTGGCCACTAAATGTGTTTATCTTTTTGTCCTGCACCTTAAGGAAATCGCAAAGATCTCCAAAGACAGATATTCTAAGTTTGGCAAACATAAGGAACATTTAAAATTTGAGTACAGTATGATGTCGATAAATTGACTTACTAAATGATATTTACTTATGCATAAAATTATTTATATTTTTAAAGCATTAGAATATTTGATTTGTCAAAGAAAATTACTAGTTAATATACATTTTTGCTCATTTTTTAAAACTGAAATGTGTACATTTAAGTGCACATTTCAAATTACTGCATCATTTTTTAAGCATTTAACATTTTTAAACGTAATTTTGAAATAGTTATTTACACTATATCTTTTAAAGTAAATGCATATTCCGCATAATAATATAATTTATGAAGTATATATTTTTTTTGATTTTAAATTAACATTTTATTTATACATTGCAGATAATTGCATCATTTTTTAAGATATAAATGTATATTTCGGATTACTACATCATTTTGAAATCATCAGATTAATTTATTTTTATTAAAAATATTCTAGTTTATTCAAAATTTTTAATAATAATTTGCTCTAAATCTTTTAATTTAAGTGCATTGCACATAGTAGCATATTTTGGTTAAGTGCATAGTTTTAAACCCATCAGTTTTTTATGTGAAACAAGTTCAGTTCAATTTAAAATATATGTATGATATGTACCTTGAAATCCATACACATCGTAGTTTGCAGATAATGGCATCATTTTTCGTGCAAAAGCTGTGTGTGTGCAATTATCGACATTATACTGTATAACTTTTTTGGGCTTAGAGAAATTGAGTCACTGCAGCGAAATATGCCTAGCAAAAGCTTTTGCTCAGCTCCTGAGGGTGTGTCAGTGGTACACACTCACTAACAACAGATGCGATGCCACCTCTTGCTCATACCCTTCCCTACCCCTGTCGAAAAATTCGATGTGGAATTCACCACGCATCCCAGAGAGCGAGAGTCGGGGTATTATTTGTAATTACCCATACTCCTACGTTTATCCAATCGGAAGCAACTTTGAAACCCAAAATAGGGTTTGAAATTTTCATGCTGGCATGACAACCACTGCCATATAACGGTTCCCATACTGTCATTTATATAGCATATATATATGTATGTTCTTTATATATAGGGATAATACTTGTATATTCTTACATAAGCGTGTGTATGCGGGTCTTTGTGGCACAGCTGAGAGACCCAAGGGTGTCGTAATTTCGTTGCCAAATATATAACTTCAACTCAAACTTCATTTTGACCAAATGGAATATGGATGAGTTCTAGGGTTTTATTTGATGTTTTTGGTTTGGGGACCTTTTGTCCTGTCCCCCTCTCATCCCACCAATGGCAACAATAGCGTCTGTTTTCGCTATCTCTCAATGTCAGTCTAACGAATTCGAGTATTTTATATATGTACATAAGTGAAATGAAGTCAGCACTCGCATTGAGTTTATGGCCTATATACTAACATATGGAGTAGATCCGCAGTGTATAATCGAATTCCTATTTGCATGCGTCACATTCCAGACGAGAACTAGTCAAAGACTTGGCTTTAAAATGTATCATTCAATCATTAAGTATTCTATCACTATTTTATACATACAATCTATTTGATATCAATTCTAAAACATTTATTTTACAGTCGAATTTCCATTTAATATAGCAATTTTTTAGTACAAAAATAAAATGTATTCTTTTTAAAATTTTAAACACAAAATTCTAAAATATTTTATTCTGAGATAAATGGGGCAAAACGCTTATCCAAAAATATTATATAAGATTAATTTTTTCTTGATTAAGATAAGGTGATTTTAAAATATTTTAATATGATTCAAATACATAAAAAATTTTTTTAAATAATTGTATTTTTCTTGATTAAATTAATATTTTAATTTTACTGAAATTTGTATTTCTCAAAATCTTTATATTTTTATTAAATATTTCATTTTCTACTTAAGTGCTTGGTGCTAAATATATTTTAAATTGTGTGATTTAAAATAAAATATTTGTATATTTAATCTAAATCAAATATATTCATTTGATTTATGAAAGTGATAAGAGAGAACGCCATTTTCACCATCTAAAAAAAGAGAATTTAATTAATAAATGTAATCTTCCAGGATTAAAGACTCAACTCACTTGGCTGTAGGTCGCTTGACAAATGGGCAAAACTCCGCCGCCCATAAATCGAATTGGTTGCTGAGCATTGTGCATAAAATGCCTGAGGGCTGAAGTATATCGATGATCGGCACCGATCCAATTTGAATGGAATATGGCCATCGAAAGCTATTGGCAATCCGCCAGAATATGATCGCAGGTGAAGCAAATGGGAAAGGATTGCAGGACACAAGTGGCTAAGTACCATATGGCCGAAAGAGCCGTCAGAAAGTTGGCAAAGAATAGAATGTGAATTAAAGTGCAGGCCAAAACAAATCCCATTGCAGTGAATTGCACAAAGAGCGAACGGGAAATAATTGGTCGCATGTTGGCGCAGTATCTAAAAGAAATTAATATTCTCCAAATTATTTAAGACTTTTTTAAAGAAGGGTATTGTAACTTTGTACTAGCAGGAAATATATGTAACTGGCATAAGGAGGCATCTCCGACCCTATAAAGTATATATATTCTTGATCATCAGTCGAGACGATCTAGCCATGTCCCATGATTTGGTTGCGATCAGATAAAAATTGTCGAAGTTCTTCAAGAAATACTTTTGTATGGGCAAAAACGCCTACTTAGTTAAGGCACGCTCGACTGTAACTTTCTTACTTGTTTTTATTATTTTTTATTATATTATTTTAGTATATTTTGAGAAAAATTCCGCAATATTTAGCTTTTCTTTAAAATGTGTTGCGGGTGTCTCACAGTCTAGCATACTCCACTGTAGCTTTCTTACTTGTCTTTAGTATTTTTGTGGTATATTATTTTAGTATATTTTGAGAATAATTCTACAATATTTGCTTTTATTCAAAATGGGTAGCGGGTACCTTACAGTCGAGCATACTGTAGCTTTCTTACTTGTTTTTAGTATTTTTGTGGTATATTATTTTGGTATATTTTGAGAATAATACCTCAATATTTTGCTGTTACTCAAAATGGGTAGCGGGTATCTCATAGTCAGCACACTCGATTTTCTTACTTTTTTTATACTTACTCGATAATTAAACGGTGGTCAATAATGCAGAGCACAAGCTCCTCATAGTTGTCGTCCTCGTTGCTTGTCGGATCGTTTCTCAGAGTTTCGACTCGTTCAATCAACAATTTCATATGTCCTCGCACAGTTAAACCAAATATCGAGGGCAAACAATCGACCAAAATACAACAGGATATACCAATTGAGAGGAGGACAAACTCAATAAAGGAAGCGATCCATAAATTTCGTTTACTCTCTCGCCAATCCAGATTCGGAATGTAAATATTAAATGGAGCTCGACCTGATAATACCGAGCTAATTAACAACAATGTCGGCGTCATTAGATACGCCACAGTATATAAAATAGTAAAAGTATCACAGCGTTGAACCAATTTATTTATCTGCACACGCTCTTCGTATTTTGTGCATCGTTTATACATTATCTCGAGCATATCCTTGGCTTTATCGAAACGCCATCGATTCATTAAAAGTATTATAACTTTTATTCCACATGTGGGAAGATTGAAAAATATTGCGAGAGTTGCGAGAAGTTCATCGGGCGTTATGTTATCGATGTTCTTCAAAAAGGCCACAACGAATGCAATCGGTAGATAGACTTCTAGAACTGTCAGCACCGTGAAGCTCCAAAGATCGAATAACATTCGATAGTTTGGATTTTGATCCGGCAGCGGTCGAAGTCCCATTATTGCTAATCCGAATTCCACATACTTGTAAGCTAATTGAGATCCCAAAAATTCTACAACTTTTTCTTCTTTTCTTTCATTGCTGAGCTCCATTTTAGAAATTCTTTTTTTTTTGCTGTTGGTTTGATAAAAATATATAAACTGAATTTTTTCTAAACGAAATGCTGTTATTTATAGCTTCTCAGATTAAGAAAAAGAACTTTATAAACTTTTTAATTGTAGGTCTTGTTCTTTGAACTATATGTGATTAGAGAGTATTGCATATTTCATTGTGGAAAAAATTCCATTGATTTTGTTGTATGATTTGCAATTTATTCTTTTTACAGTCTCGGGATTGCAACATGTCAGTTTATTGAAGGTCAGTTATAAAGTTTTTCCTAATATATTTTTTCATTTTCTATATCTTACTTGTATTATTTTTTATACCCGCTACCCATAGGGTAGAAGGGTATTATAACTTTGTGCCAACAGGAAATGTATGTAACAGGTAGAAGGAGGCATCTTCGACCCTATAAAGTATATATATTCTTGATCAGCATCAACAGCCGAGACGATATAGCCATGTCCGTCTGTCCGTATGAACACCTAGATCTCAGAGACTACGAGAGATAGAGCTATAATTTGTTTTCGACAGCATTTGTTATGTTTGCACGCAGATCAAGTTTGTTTCAAATTTTTGCCACGCCCACTTCCGCCCCTGAAAATAAAAAAAAATCGAATAACAAGCGTAATTTTAAAGCTAGAGTTACGAATTTTGGTATATACAATAATTACTATAGTAGTTATGATTCCTGAAAATTTGGTTGCGATCAGATAAAAATTGTCGTTATTAATGAAATACTTTTGTATGGGCAAAAACGCCTACTTACTAGGGGTCTTATTTGCCTTGGCTGACAATCTGGTATATTGTGCCGTCTATGGTATATTTTGAATGCGGTACTATATCGATATACCAAACATACCATTTGGTATATTTTTAGTATTTTATCAGTATATTTAGTATATTTTGAGAAAAATACCGCAAAGTATATTTCTTTTATTCAAAATGGGTAGCGGGTATCTCACTGTCGAGTACACTCGACTGTAGCTTTCTTACTTGTTTTAAAATATTTTAATATGATTCAAAAACATAAAATTTTTTTTTTTAATATTTGTATTTTTTTTGATTAAATTAATATTTTAATTTTATTGAAATTTGTATTTCTCAAAATCTTAAGTGCTTGGTGCCTAAATATATTTTAAATTGTGTGATTTTAAATAAAATATTTGTATGTTCAATCTAAATCAAATATATTCATTTGGTTTATAAAAGTGATAAGAGAGAACGCCATTTTCACCATCTAAAAAAAGATAATTTAATTAATTAATGTAATCTTCCAGGATTAAAGACTCAACTCACTTGGCTGTAGGTCGCTAGGCAGATGGGCAAAACTCCGCCGCCCATAAAACGAATTGGTTGCTGAGCATTGTGCATGAAATGCCTGAGGGCCGAAGTATATCGATGATCGGCACCGATCCAATTTGAATGGAATATGGCCATCGAGAGTTTTTGGCAATCCGCCAGAATATGATCGCAGGTGAAGCAAATGGGAAAGGATTGCAGAGCAGCAGCGGCCAAGTACCATATGGCCGAAAGTGCCGTCAGAAAGTTGGCAAAGAATAGAATTTGAATTAAAGTGCAGGCCAAAACCAATCCCATTGCAGTGAATTGCACAAAGAGCGAACGGGAAATAATTGGTCGCATGTTGGCGCAGTATCTAAAAGAAATTAGTATTATCCTAATTATTTAATAGTTTTTTATATCCGCTACCCATAGAGTAGAAGGAAATTATAACTTTGTGCCAGCAGGAAATGTATGTAACAGGTAGAACGAGGAATCTCCGACCCTATAAAGTATATATATTCTTGATCAGCGTCAACAGCCGAGACGATCTTCCCATGTCCGCCTGTCTGTCTGTCCGTCCGTTCGAATGAACATCTCAGAGACTATAAGTGTATGTATACATTTTGATGGGCAGGATTTCTTATGCTTGCAGGCATATCAAGTTTGTTTCAAATTCTTGCCACGCCCGCCCCCACAAATTGATTCCTGAAAATTTGCAATCAGATAAAATTTGCCGAAGTTATTAAAGAAATACTTTGTATAGACATAAATGCATACTTACTAGGATTCTTAGTTGCTTTGGCTGACAATCTAGTACACAGTACCATATTAAAATACTAAATAGACCATTTGCTATATTTTTTTTATAGTATTTTGTGGTATATTTTGAGATTAATACCGTAATATTTTGCTTTTATTCAAAATTAGTAGCGGGTATCTCACAGTCGAGCACACTCGACTGTAGCTTTCTTACTTGTTTTATACTTACTCGATGATTAGGCGGTGATCAATAATGCAGAGCACAAGCGCCTCATAGTTATCGTCATCGTTGCTTGTCGGATCGTTTCTTAGAGTTTCAACTCGCTCAATCAACAATTTCATATGTCCTCGCACAGTTAAACCAAATATCGAGGGCAAACAATCAACCAAAATACAACAGGATATAGCAATTGAGAGAAGGACAAACTCAATAAAGGAAGCGATCCATAAATTTCGTTTACTCTCTCGCCAATCCAGATTCGGAATGTAAATATTAAATGGAGCTCGACCTGATAATACCGAGCTAATTAACAACAATGTCGGCGTCATTAGATACGCCACAGTATATAAAATAGTAAAAGTATCACAGCGTTGAACCAATTTATTTATCTGCACACGCTCTTCGTATTTTGTGCATCGTTTATACATTATCTCGAGCATATCCTTGGCTTTATCGAAACGCCATCGATTCATTAAAAGTATTATAACTTTTATTCCACATGTGGGAAGATTGAAAAATATTGCGAGAGTTGCGAGAAGTTCATCGGGCGTTATGTTATCGATGTTCTTCAAAAAGGCCACAACGAATGCAATCGGTAGATAGACTTCTAGAACTGTCAGCACCGTGAAGCTCCAAAGATCGAATAACATTCGATAGTTTGGATTTTGATCCGGCAGCGGTCGAAGTCCCATTATTGCTAATCCGAATTCCACATACTTGTAAGCTAATTGAGATCCCAAAAATTCTACAACTTTTTCTTCTTTTCTTTCATTGCTGAGCTCCATTTTAGAAATTCTTTTTCTTTGCTGTTGGCTTGATAAAAATATATAAACTGAATTTTTTCTAAACGAAATGCTGTTATTTATAGCTTCTCAGATTAAGAAAAAGAACTTTATAAACTTTTTAATTGTGGGTCTTGTACTTTGAACTATATGTGATTAGAGAGTATTGCATATTTAATTGTGGAAAAAATTCCATTGATTTTGTTGTATGATTTGCAATTTTTTATTTTTACAGTCTCCTGATTACCAATTTATTGAAGGTCAGTTTTACTTGTTGTTGTATTACTTTTTGTATGTTATTTTTGTTGAACTAATTGGAAAAAGTTCAATAACAACCTGTCATATTTCTTTACTAAAACGGAAGATGACTGTATCTATAAACATTCCCATCTAAACGTATTATATGTATTTCTATTCCTTGCTTTGTAAGTACATAAATGAATAAACGAGTATGTACTCAGGGCATGTGAATAGGACAAAGTGAAAGTGAAAGAGATGGCAAACTTTGAGCTGAAATTTCATTTGTCCTTTGCGCCTCCATCGACATCGAGTTGAGGGAAAGAGAGCGAGAGCGAGAGTCAAACAAACGTAGAATGAGATGCAGGCGAAGGCGAGCACAAAGATTTCGAGGCGCACGCACTTTTTCGGGGGTATTTTTTTTATTGCCATGAAAATATGTACATATATACATATTTACACAAGGTTAGGCATACATACAATAAACAGGGTGTCCCAAAAGACAAATAAATAAGTCTAAATTAGAAATTATAGAATCGAATATATCATACCATATCTTTATAAATAACCCCGCCCACATGTCTTGCTGGACTTGGACAGTGGACGCAGGTAGCAAACGAGACGAAAATCAGATACAGCAAATCATCAGGTAAAGATTTTCCATTGATCCAAAAGAAAATGGCGTTACAATATCATATGTACATCATCTATGAACATTTTTATTTAAAAAGTTGTCTACTCATTATAGCTGTCAATATTATTTTATTATCTATAATATGTTAAAACCTATAAATTATATTGTACTGAATAGTTTTATCATTGGTAAAACCATTTCAGTTTAAATATGTTTGTAGATTGTGTGTTATTATATGTTGATATCGTAGATATGCTTATCGATTTGGATGAATATGCATATTTCAATCAATTAGAGACATTTTTGTCGGTAGAAACACATTGCTAGAGTCGTTGACTGAATAATTAATCTATAATTATAGAGTTTTTTCTTTCCACTTTTTTTTTATTTCTCTGCCAAGTAGGCGACTCAATTTGCTTAATTGTTTAGCATTCATATTTGATAAACGATTATTGAAAGTAAAGAAAATGTACAGTGGATCACAGCTTATTTCAACCACCACCAACCGACAACTTTGAGTTAGTATACTGGCCAAACTAAAAGAGGTATTAACTTTATTTAAATGCAGGATTGTAGTTTAATGTTTTAACATACAAGATACTATTTCATTTATCCTCTAATTTTTTGTTTAATATATACAATTATTGAAAAACAAAAAAATGTCAAAAAAAAGTACCACAGCTTATTTCAACCAGCAACTTTGCAGCTGTGCGAAGATCAGTTTCCTAGGAAAATAACTGGTCTTTATGGATCTATTGCTTTGTGTATAGTATTTTCAATACATAGAAGTTCGATTTTCGACATTTTAAGCTTTAGATCTCGAAATACACGCGTATTTTACAAAATGGGTCCGTTAACCACAATTGAGAAGGAAAATGACGTCATAACTCCTTTAAAGAATGGATTTTCCCGTCCAAAAATTTATGAATTGCTGCATCTGAGTGTTTCGACTGTGCAAATAATCATTTCATCGTTTTTTTCGGGAATGTATAGTGCATGAGAAGGGCAAAAATGTACCCAATGCATTTTTTAATGAGACCGACGTGTGTTATATTGTCCGGAAAATCGGGAAAATCCAAAATTTTCGCCACCAAAATTGGCCAGTGTTATAGAGGAGGAATTGAGTAAGGCGTGCCACCCAGAATCAATTCGAGAGTACTGCGGGAAAGTAACTTTAATGACAGTATAAGGCGCAAGAAACCGTTTATAAGGCGCGCGAATCAAAAGGCTCCTTTGAAATTTGTCAAGGAGCATGTGGGAAAGGATAAAAACTTTTGGAGCTTAATCATATTTGTGGACGAGTCCAAAATCAACATTTTTGGCTTGGTTGGAGCTCCATATGTCGGTCAGAATCCAAATTCCGGGCTTCAAAACATAAATTTAAAGCCTACAGTCACGCATTACGGTGGTAGCGTCGTGGTTTGGGCCTGTATGTCCACAGCCGTAGTCGGAAAACTCAATTTTATTGACGCGACCATTGACTAGACTCAATACCTAGAGGTACTGAATGTCAATTTGATCCAAAGTGCAGATAAACTGGGCATTAAGGATGATTTCCGCTTCTACCAAGACAATGACCCTAGGCTTAAGGCAGGAATTGGGCAAGATTGGCTAATGTGCAACTGTCGTCATGTCATGAAACCATCAGCTCAGTAACCTGACATAAATGTTGTAAAAAATTTTTGGGCCATTTTGGACCAGAACATCGGAAAAAGGCCAATTTCCAACAAATATAACCTTAAAACAGCTTTAGTGGAAGAATGGGACAAAATTAGCCCCTATATCACATAAAAATTGGTGGAATCTATTCCAAACTGTCTGGAAGGAGCTATTAACCAAGAAGGAGGTCATACGAAATTCTAAATACACAGTTTAACATATTTATATTTAGTTATTTTTAGCTGGTTGAAATAAGCTGTGGTACTTTTTTTTGGCATTTTTTTTGTTTTTTAATAATTTTATATAGTAAACAAAAAATTAGAGGATAAATGAAAAAATATCTTTTATGTGAAGACATTAAACTACAATCCTGCGTTTAAATAAAGTTAATACCTCTTTTAGTTTGGCCAGTATACTAACTCAAAGTTGTCGGTTGGTGGTGGTTGAAATAAGCTGTGATCCACTGTATATAGAATGAAAATTCTTTCAGAAAGAATCAAGGTGAATTGGAATAATCTACATAATAATGTATTATAGATTTGTTAATATATTATTTAGAGAACTCTGTATTTTAAAAATCTCAAAATTTCAAGACTGTGCAGGCGTTTATTTTAAAAATTAAGATATTTTCTTATTAAATATATATACATATGTATATATACACTTAAGTTGATATAATATTTCTATAGGAAAATATATCTTTAAATTACTGAGCATTGTTGGACTATTGGCAACGTTGGGAATAGAAATAAAATATGATATTCACAAGGGATTTTCAATATCAAGGCAGCATTATGTTATTGTCAACTGAATGAAAAGGGATAAGCATAAACGCTTTTATCGTGTCACAGCAGCCAAAAGTGGATAAAGTAAAGGAGAGAGAGTGAGAGTGGATGAGTAATACTTACATATAGGTATTATGTAACATGTACATATGTACATACTTACATGCTTTATATGTGTGTAATAATAATGCAATTTTCACTAACATGCTGACCTTCAACATAATTTTGCCGTCAGGGTTAGAGCCAAAAGCGAAGCAAAGCGGAAAAGAGGCAAACGCCGAAAAAAAGAAGTGTGGCAACAGCTAAAAGTACATAAGAACACATACACACACACACACACACAAACATATTGTTGTATGTCTGCTTCACACACACATACATATGTAATCAGTAGGCGTGTGTGTGTGTGTTTGCGATTTTATAACATGAAATTGAAATTGCTGCATGAAAACGAAATTTGCAGCATGCTGAAAATTGAACGAAGTTTGAGCGCAGCGCTTCTGCTGCGTCGCTGCTTCACTGTTGTGGTTGTGTTTGTGTGTGTGTGAGTGCTGCAGTTGGGTTTGAGGCATGCGCGCGCGCATTGCAAATGTTAGGACTTGGCATGCAACATAATTCCAACTCCAACCAACTTCGCTGTTAGCTGCGCTGCCGCTGTTGTCGGCGTCAGACGTTTTTCAAGTGCAAGTCCAAGGGCAACTGCAACAGGAATGGAATGCGACGACAGCAGCGGCAGCGACGCTGCTGCGTTGGCGTTGTGTCGTTTGACGTCGACAGCGACGTCGCTGCTGCTGCTGCCTTCCAGAACCTGCTGGCTGCTGCTGCTCTCCAGACCTTGAAAGCCACTTCGTGTGCTGTTCGTTTTCGCATGTTGTATATACTCTCACTACCACCACTGTATATATGTATAAACACAGACACTCACTCGCATACACTTGCATACTTGCACTCTCTATTACGATGGCGCTGCATTTGTATTAGTTTGCACATTTTCTGTTTTATTGCCATTTCTATGGCTCTGCAGCGAGTGAGTGAGTGAGGGAGGCAGTGTCTGTGTGTGTGATGTATGGAGAAGGAAAACGAATAATGCTGCTGTTCTTTTTTTCTCTCCTTTTTTTTGTTGCTGCTGTTGTTATTGAGTGGGCAGCGGCGTCGTAGAACTGGCTGTGCTGCTAATGCTGCCTCTTCTTTTACCTTTTAGACTCGCTCTCTTCGCTCTTCTGTCCACGTTTTTGACATTTCGCCCACTTTTTCCTGTTCTTCCGGTTTTTGTTTTGTCTGCTTTCCTGTTTTCGACCCATAATCCTGTCCCGTGCCTTCTTCTGTTTCTGCTTCTGCTTCTTATGTAATGCCAAAAACGTGTTCTGAGCTTCGGGCTTTGTGACAACACATTTCTATGTACGAACGGATACAGAAATTGAATGAAACCAAATTTCATTTTTTATTATTTTCGCTATCTACCAACATCCACAAACATTCAATGACTGAAATTATCATTTGTATATTTTCGGGTAATAAATGTATCTTTGAAATTTTATATCTTTTAAATGTTTTCGTATTGACTTTTGACTTTATCATAATGCAATAAAAAATATATTTTCATATACAATAATTACCTTATTTAATTTAACCTTATAATTTTTGTATTTTATTTAGATCAATAAAAAGTATTTCAATATCATATAACAATGTATGTATGTACATATATAACAATGTATTTTCTTTTTATAGTATCTATGTATGTAAATACAATTAGTAATTTTCTAGTTTTAGCATTTCATAATAGATTTGTATAATTATATATTTATATGATTATATGATTATAGAGGAAACATAATATTTTTTTTAAATTATTATTATTATATTTCAATAGAATATTTTTTTAACATTTAAGATTGTACCAAGTCGAGGAAATTATAGTAATTTTATTTATTTTTATTAATAAGGGATTCCTAAAACGATTAAACTTATGACTTTTGTTTAGTTTGTTAACAATACATATGAAATATTTTGTAATTTAACGCACCAAGCTTCTTATCATCTCATAAGGATAGACGCATTGCTTATAAGATCTACAAAAATCCAAAATCTATGTAGATTCCATAAAAATAATATGCATATTAAGCTTTGTGCTGCTTCAAGCTCCCCAAAATGTTAAAACTTGGCAAGTTTTCTTCTTTTTTAAGCAGACTCCACCAAATGGTTTTATTTACAATTCAATTGTTGTTTTGTTGATGCTTTTGTTTGGTAGCATCACCCCAAACTCCTCGATCCTGTTTTATGGCATTATCTATGCCAATGGTTTCCGCAGCTCCCAAAAATGCCAGATACCAAATACGCAGGCAGTTGCCAGTAAACACGTGGTATCGAAAATTTGTACCCAAAAAGCCGTGGGCCATAAATAAACCTCAATCGGCAAAACGGTCGCAGTGGCCAGGCAACAAACACCCGGTCTCTCGGTCTACACCTCACACAAACTCAGCCCACACAGCAGCCGAGAAGAAGAGAAGCGGCAGCAGCAGCAACACAACAAAAAGTTAAACAGGAACTTCAACCAACTCCAAACCCCAAACCAGAACCCAACTTCAAACTCAAACTCAAACCTAAAGTCAGAGTCAGAGTTAAGCCCAAAAACCCAAGCCCAAACCCAAAGCCAACCGACAATCGAGAACGTTGTGCGCATAAAACATAAAACATACTCTACTCTACTACTTGCCACACAAAGGGCTGCCAGCCTGCCCCCTTTTGTGGCAACAAGCGGGAGGTGCTCGCTGCTCGCTTCTCTCACAGCGCCGACGCAGTGGCTCTTTTATTTAATGTGTGCTGTTGTATTTCTTTTTATGTTTTGCTGTTTTTTTGGTGGAATCCACCACCAAAATGCTGCTGACTCTGACTGACAACTCCGCCTCGACTCGACCATGGTCACCGCCTGCACACGTTGCATGCCCCTCGCTGTGTGTGCCACACACAAAATTCGCAATACGCGTGTCGCTCTCTCGACCGAATATTGCTTGGGGGCTGCAGTTGTGCTTGCCACATGCTGCAACACCAACAACAAGAACTTTCCAACGTTCTTGATCGTGAATTTTCTATGCTACTGGGCCTTGAAACCTTGAACAGCAAAAAGAGAAAAAACAAACCGAAACGAAACACAGCATAATAAAGGGAGTAACAGAGGGGCGAAAGTGGGTGGGAAGGGGGGAAAGGGGCACGTTGGCAGTTGGAGTTGCCGCATTACGTCAGTGCCACAAAGTCAAAGTAAAAGGGAAACTCGTCTCCACTGCGGCGGAGTTTTAATGTCACTTCACTCTGCAAACTGCCTGGCTATAGATACAGATACAAAGCAGCAGATACTCCACTGTGTATGTGTGTGTGTGTGTGTTTGTGTTGGCATGGAAAAACATTTTGCTGTCGTTTTTCTTTGGCAGTTCTTTTGGCCTGCCTCTCTCGTTCGTTGTTATTTTCCGCTGCTTTGGATTTCCTGCCAGTTATTTGGCTTCGTCGCGGAGTTACGCCTCTCTTCTCTTCTCTCTCCCCCCGCAACTTCTTCTGGCCAAGACTTTGGCCGAGGTCGCGTTGCCATATCTCGTTGTGTGTGTTTTATGTGTGGGACAAGGTGTTTCATGTTGTTAATGGCCCTGTGCGGTTTTTCCTATAGCCATATCGGGTTTTCGCTTTTCCGTGCCAAAAGGAAAAACGAAATTACATTCGCAATTGTGATTCTGCCTGCTATTTGTTCTTACTGCGCAAAAAGAAAAGCTTAGTATAGAATCTTCTATGCGTAGATACATTTTGTATCTACATCTATTTATTTTGCGGCCGCCTTCGGTTGAGTCATCAAAGTTTCTTGCAAAGTTCTTTGCCAGTTTTATTGGCTTGGTCAATAGAAATAAAATTGGTTATTTTGCGGTCGCTCGCTGAGTCGTCTTAATCTAGTTGTGGCCACCGCATCGGAATCGGAATAATGCAGATGATTCATTGCTTGGTAGACAAGAGTGGCGGGGGTGAGATGGAGATGGAGAATCGAACGTTTAAAGGGCTCAATAATGTGCAACAATGGACTGCAATTATTTCAATTATATGTGGAACGAATTCAGTTTGGAACTGCGTATGTGGTTTCCTATAATGAGTATTACTTTTTGGGCACGACTTTACGAATATGACGAATGAACTAAATACACTGCGTATGTGGTTTGCTGCCATGACTTACATTTTTGAGACAAGTTTAGGTACACAAATATCATTTTGAATAGTTCTTCTTTATATATCTTTAAATATATATAGCTTCCATATAATTATTATCTACATTTATTTATAGTTTATTTGCTATTTAACAATTATTTCAGTTTTACTTTGAATGCATTAAATGCATATTTGTTTATACCTACTGCAATCGGGTATTAATTGCTTTGGCTGATAATCTGGTATATTTTGTGCTATGTGGTATATTTTGAATGTAGTGCAATATCGATATACCAAATATAGCCTTTGGCATATTTTTTTTATATTTAAGGTATATTTTTGATATGTTTGTGGATTATGTTTTCTTTGAAAATATGTAGCGGATATCTCAAAGTCGAGGACACTCGACTGTAATTTTCTTGTTTGAAATGAAATCAATAATCAATAGTATCTGAAATGAAGAAGCTTCGTAAGATGATAAACATATAAAGACAATAAATTATTTCTTTATTAATATTATTTTGTGAATGTTTCTTTTGTGTTAGTTCATTTTTATTAAGTTTCCTTTAATCGTAGTATATTTACTATTTATCATTAACACTTGCATGAAATACTGCCATAAGCTCAAGATATAATATTAATTCATTCATATTTTTAAAAATTAATTTATAATGTTTTTATTTATAATATTTTCATGTAAATAATATTCATATATTCCTTATATTGTTTTTTTTAATTTGATGAATTTATTTAATAATAATATTTGTAATAAGTAATACACATCTAGAGTTCAGAGAAGTTTAATTTGCTTATTTTCGTAGTATAGAGTATCTAAAAATTTTTAATTTTTAACTGAATGTTTACTGATTTCAGTTATAATCTGTATCTTTTTAATATTATTGATAACTTCAAGTGTTTATTTATTCAATTTATTGCCCGCACATTAAAGCAAGTATCTAATGCTTTGTAAAATAATATCATGCCACATATCGAATAGCTGTAAATAAGTAACTCACTTTGTTCTTCATGTTTCCTTGTCTCTCTCTCTATCTATGTCTGTGTTTTATCTAATCTACTTTGTGTCACGTCAGTCGCTTTTCGTTCGCAATTCCTTTGTTTTTGCGGCAAATGAAAAGGAAAGTGCTTCGCACACAAGCGCCTCTTATGTACGATATTGTGGCAACCCCCACATAGACACCGGATGATATACACTATATAATAACGACTATATATATACAATTTTTGGGAGCTCCACCCATCGTGTGAGGCAGCCACATGTCCACATCGCATCTGCGGTCGTTTATTCTTTGCCAATTTTCATTTCAATTGAAAATGCTGTACGCCATTATTATGTAGATATTAATGGGAATTCGCATTCACTATACAATATACAATATATCGGACTATGCGGCGTCACAGCGGCTTAACAGATTAATTGCCTGGCTCTCGACCACAATTTCCAACTTGATATAACTTTTTCACTCTTTCTCCCTGAATTTATACACTGCGTTGTTCCCAATTCCCGATCTTCCAATTGGCATGCAAAAAAAAAACGAAACAAAAAACTGTTCACATTGTCATGCAATTTTTGTGCGACTGCTTGCCACAAAAAAAAAAAAGAAAAGAACAACAAAAATCGACTACAACTACATGCAACATTGCAATTGTTTGTCAACCATGGACCGTTACATCCGCTGGAATTGGATTAATGCGCCTCGTTGGCTTCAGCTTCAACTCCCCAACTCTGGACACTTCCCAACTCTGAACACTTCCCATTGCCCATTGGCCGAGTTTTGCAGAAGACGTCGCGATGTTGCCGTGGGGCAGCGGCTGCTCATCAAATTTTCCATGTCCATTTAACCCTTGTTGCATGCGCAGGGCCAACTGCAATTAGACCATGACTGCTAGGTGCCACTGTGCAAGAAAATAAAAGAGGTGGAGGCAAATTGGAAAGCGACAGCGGAGCGAGCTCGACATCTAAATACTGTGGAGGAGTGGCACAATTTCTATAAAAGAAACAAAGGTGCTTAGTGGAGGCACTAAATATTATCGAAGCTAAGATATTTACGTCGGTCAGACAGACAGACGGATTTGCTTTTATCGCATGTGTTCATTTCTTGAAAGTTCTAAATTTCAAGAATTAGCTGCGTTTACCTGCTAAGCGTGTTCTGCTCAAATTTCGTAGCTCCAATTATTATAGTAGCTGAGGTATTCTTCTTTCAACTGACGTTCAGACGGACAGACGGATAAGGCTTTATTGCAAGTGATAATTCTAAGCTCTAATCATAAGATGGCTTTATTGCTTGTGACAATCCTGAACTCTAAACACAAGACTCGTATACTTGTTAAGAAAGTTGTCTAAAATTTTCTTAGATCTCACTTTTCTATTAACTAAGATATTGATGGCTAAACAGGCGGACGGACAGGCAGATTTAGTTTTATTAACTATAATAATTGCATACCTTAAACATTTCCTTCGAATACTTGCATAGAGTGTTGTCATCAAATTTGGTAGCTCCTTTTATTATAATAGCTGAGATAATAATGCCTAAACTTGCAATCAAACAGATAGTCAGACTTGACTTTAATATTTTATTAATTATGTGATCATTCTAAACTGCAAACATAGGTTGCATAGATTAGTGAAAAGTTTTGTTATCAAGTTTGGTAGCTCAAACTATAATAGTTGCTGAGATATTGATGTTTAAACTGGCGGACAGACAGACAGACAGATTTAGTTTTATTAACTATGATAATTCCATACATTAAACATTCCCTTCGAATACTTGCTTAGAGTGTTGTCATCAAATTTGGTAGCTCTTATTATTATAATAGCTGAGATAATAATGCCTAAACTTGCGGTCAGACAGATAGTCATACTTGACTTTACTATCTATGCTAATTATGTGATCATTCTAAACTGCAAACATAGGTTGCATAAACTAGTGATGAATTTTGTTATCAAGTTTGGTAGCTCAAACTATAATTTATGCTGAGATATTGATGTTTAAACTGGCGGACAGACAGATTTTGCATTACTTCGCCACTAAGCTAGCACACTCTTCTAGACAAGTACAATAAGTGAGACCTGTCATGGGACTGTAAGTTTCCCACAGGATTGTGCAATTTTTACCCCTTTTTCTCTTGCGTGTTTTTGGCGAACCAATTAGATTAATTTGCTTTAATTCTGGATTTCATAACAATAAGCGCACAATGTGACGGCAGATTCTTACGCAATGGGCACATCTTGCCCATCCTACGCCGATCATCTCTGCCTTCTCCGCCTCCTCGTGTGACCCACAAATAAACATAAATCAACACATCCGCTCAAATTCCAGGAACCGCCCAGTAGCAACAACAACAACAAGAGCCAGCTCTCTGTCTATTTCATTAGAGTGGAGTCGAAACAACATTGTTATTCATTAAAAATAAATAAAAAGCTGTTGTCGCTCGTCTTTCGAGGCATCTCGCTGACTGTGTCTCCCACCAAAACCAACAACCAATGGCAGTCTACGATTGAATCTTTGTATTGACAGGCGCTACAGGGTATTCACATGTGTGTGTGTGTGTGTGTGAAGTGTGTGTGCGTGTGTGGATCATCGCTCAATATATGCGTAACTACGCATTTGGCATTCATTTTGAAGTACGAGCAACACAAAACAAACGAAACGAATATTTGGGCATAAATCATTCCACATGCTAAACGGCACATGAAGCTGCAATAGCTAACATTTAATAGTACAATCATGACTCAGTTATACTCTGCATTATATTATTCACATAAAGAATTTATCAATATTATTTCTTTGAAATGAATTTTCAGTAAAAGTTTAAAAATTTGTCTCTTCTACAAATTAGAAATCAAGTTTTTAACTCCAATCAATCTCTATGTTGAAAAATAAATTAAGTTGAAGTAAATGGAGTGAAAATTATATTGAAAGATAAATAAAAAGAAATACATTACAAATAAAATAATAAAAAAATATGGTTGAAAAATGTAAGTTACATATAATGCCGTAGTTTACTTGATATAGATTGCTTTTCTTTTGAAAATAAATACTTCAAAAAATTCTTATTTTTTAAGACAATTTTCTTTTATTTCTAGATATTTTAATTTTTTTTAAACTTAAAACAACATTAACCTTTACATTGCCAGCATCTACTGTAGATATTTTTCATTTCCTAGCTTTATAGAATACATTTATAAATCAATACTTTAAATATATATCACTACAAATA
This sequence comes from Drosophila albomicans, assembly GCF_009650485.2. NCBI lineage: Eukaryota > Metazoa > Arthropoda > Insecta > Diptera > Drosophilidae > Drosophila > Drosophila albomicans. Next base: position 13,406,271 of record NC_047631.2, read on the forward strand.
ATATATATACTACATTATAATATATCTCTACTAATATATAATATATACAAAATGTATGTACATAAAATAAACCAATATGCATGTATATTTCTTTTGTATTTCATAGTCTTGTGTAAAAGTTAAATTGTATCTTAAATCAATATAGCAGCGATCATTATAATTAAATATAACTTTTTAATATAAAATAATATAATATATTATTCTAAATGTATTTATATTAAAACTATTTACACTTAAGTGATTTATATTAAAATGATTTACATTTAATTTGAATATAAATTTAAATTATGGACATTTATTGTTATATTTTCATTTATTTGCATATGGGTAATTCCATGGCGAAATTTTGTCCCGTGCGAGACTTTTACAGTGCACTGCAGTGAAAATAACATAAACTGAAACAATTTTTAAAATAAGTGAATGTTATTCTTAAAGCTCTAGATAAGCACTATATTTAGAGCTAAGATTGATTTTAGGAACTTGATCTGTTTTCCGATAAAATATATAGTTTCGTTCATTTTTTGGTTTTGCGTACGAATTGGTTAATTTTTGCAATTATCAAAACAGGAAACAAAACAGAAAGAAGATTCCAAAACCATTCTTAGCTCTAATTAAAGTACTTATCTAGAGCTATAAAAATAAACTTTTCTTATTTTCCAAATTGTTTCAGTTTATGTTATTTTCAATGCAAAGAGTCTCGCACGGGACAAATTCCGTTTTGGAATTACCCATATATTTTCATTACATTACACTTATTTAAACGCATATACCCGCTGCTTGAAGTGTGCTTGGAAATAACAATAAAACACAATCGAAATCAAAATCCGCCGAAGAAAGCGTCACAAGCGTCGTATACACTTTTTGCTGGGGGCATTAAGCATGAGAAAATTCTGCTTTTTTATTGAAGCTGAAGAGATGGAGAGCAGAAGGCGCTGAGACTTTTGCTGCTGCTTTTGCTGCTCAGCTGCCCAGCTGCCTGCCTATTAAAAACTAGGCGAATCAACGGGGCATACATTGTGGTAAATTAACAAATTAAAACGGACCGCTTTGGGAGTCAAGCCTCCGACTGAGATCACTTCTTCTTCATCTTCTGCATCTTCGTCTCTCTCCCATCATCATCTCTATCGGAAATCTTATGTGCTGAGCCTATTTTGTGGGCATTTTATGTGAATTTATTAATTTTTTATAGTCGTAGATTTTGTGAAGCTTACAAAAAAAAAAAAAAATAAAAGAGAAGAATCAAAGTGCCGCCAACAAATATCAATTTGTGCGTAGCTTGATCTTTTTTTGCGTGATCGACCTTTTTTTACTTTGAACTATTATTTTGAGGAACAGCTCGCCATCTGCTCTGCTTAAGTCAGCTGTAGTTATTATTGTGAAAGTAAAAATGTAACGAATTATTAAGTAATAAATCTGGACCACAAAACTTTACTGGTTTTCGTGTATGACTAATCCTCAGATTATGACAATTTCACGTTTTTAACGATCAACGTTTTGTAAGCATTAAAAGGAATTAATATTTTTATGAGAAACTTTGTAACGAAAACAGTTGCTCAGCCACGTGTGTAAATTTAATGAATGAAATTGAATTTGGTATTGCAATGAAATTGTTAATTTCGATAGTCAACGTGTTGAGTTATTTTTCGTTTTTAACATTTTGAAAAAAAGGTTTATCTAATAATAATTATTATTATTTTCAATTAAAAATTCAAATGTTCTAGAACCAAAGTGCTGAAGTTTTTAATTTTATTTTTGTTGCTTTAGAAATTTTCTAGAACCAATATTATTTTTGCTTTAAAAATTGTTTCAAATTGATCCATTCTCAGTTTTTCTTGGTTATTTTTAGACTCAGCACACAAAACCCCATTGTTCTAGATTGTTTTTGCTGCGATATGGGTTTGCAATTAATGTGAAGTTTTTTTTTGGGTTGTTTTTATAATTTGTTCTAAAGGTTTTGATTTATTTCAACTTCTTTTGATTTAAGAAATGTTATCTTAAACTCAAAACTGAATTGTTCTAGAACCACATTATTTTTGCTCTAAGTGTTTGCCTTTTTTTCAATAATTGTTTTATTTAAAATTCTTTTTTTTAAGAAAGGTTATCTAATAATAAAAATAAGAATTGTTTTCTTGAAGCCATTTATTTTAAGCTCAACACTCAATTGTTCTAGAAGCCAGATTATTTTTGCTCTAAAACTTTTTGCATTTAATTCATTTGCAGATTATTTTTAGAGTCATAACTTGAATGTTCCACAACCAAGTTTATTATTGTGCTATACTTTAGGTAAATTAATCAATTTCCAATAATTCTGCATTATTTTTGTTGCTATTTATTTATAGAATTAGCAAGCGAAAACATGAACTCATAATTCCCAGAATAATTGTGAAACACTCATAATCAACATCCTCCTAAAATGCTGCTATGAATTTGATAACAAGCAGCTCCCGATGGAATTGGCCATAATCGCTAATTGAAAACAGCCAAAACAATGAGTATGACTACTTCATTAGGCCAGGCTAAAAGCCGGACTGCAATGCGCAAGTGGCAACAACAATTTATCTAGCCAAAGGCAGTTTGACAAATTGTGCGTATGTCAACGCCTGAAACCTGTCTATCCATCCCTTGTCTGTCTGTCTGTCTGCCGGACTGTCCCTTTGTCTGTTTAGGCCTGGCCTAATCAATCAGTCACACACATTGCCCAGCCCGGTTGGCATTAGGTGTTTAAACTTTTTCATGGCCAAGCGCTGGTTGGCTTTTGTAATTGCTGCAATTGTTGCAACAAAAAAGCGAGAGCCAAGCCCAACATCGTGTTCAAAGAAATGGCTGTGTCAACTCTCAACGTTGCTTGTCAATTGAGGAAACTCTTTACTCTTTACTCAGTTCTCAGTTCTCAGTTCTCTGTTCGCTGCTCGTCTGCCTCATTCAATGGCAGGCCCCAAAGGCCCAAGCACATCGCCTTGGACTTGACTCTGACTGTGAAGTTGTCGACGACGACGTTGTCTAGGTTTCAATGCTTTTTCCCCCCTCCTCACCAGTTCTTGCGCCCGCTAGGCGTTATATGCAAATGCAAATGCTGCCACACAGCTGCAACAGACTGAAACGTGGCACCAACACATACATACATATAAGTAGATGTGTGTGTGCTTGTGTGCAGATTCTAAAGTTAACCGCATGACGAATCACTTCGCATAAATTGAAACGCTACGTTGCATGCGCTGCGTCTGCTTAAGAGTCCAAGCGGGGGCCTTCACTCGGTCCGAGGAGGCCGAAGAGGCCGTTGAGGTGCCGCAGTCATCGTCGAAGTTGCAGTCGCAGTCGAAGTCGTCAGCGGCAGCTCCTTCAGTGAAATGTGCGTTGCCGACGCCTCATAATTCTTCAAATGCGTGTGTGGGGTTTCTGGGCTGTTGGCTGTTTGCCTGCTTTGCCCTGCTGCTGCTCGACTCTTCTTCTTCTTAGTGCCTCCTCTTCCTCGGGGCTGCATGGGGGCATGTTGCGTTGAAAGCCTTTGACATGAGCGTCGCCGCTGTTGCAGCCGCTGTCGTTGTTGCTATTGCTGTTGCAGTCGCAGCTCGTTAAATTGTGCAGCCGCCCCACAGTCTGCGTTCAGCCCGCAACCCGCAAAGCTATCAATTCTGTGCCGTTCTTGCTAATTATGCATACATGTGCAACACTCTATGTCTGTGTGTGTGCAACGTTTATGCGTGCACGAATGGCGATAAGACACAAGGATGCATTACATCAAATTTAGTTACGATTACGTTTCTACATTAAGAAAGATTTGATTTCGATTAGTTCTGTAAATAATTGAATAGAGCCTACAAAACTCTTAGTTATTTTTCCCAAATTGGGTTGGACAACATATTGTATCTATAATTTAGGCAACAATTTCAATTGATAAATATAATTTAAATAAAGACTCCAGAAAATACTACAATTACTTGTCTCTAATATTTTTACGTACTTTGTTTTATTTGTTCAAATATTATTCTTCAAAATATGCAATTGGCTTTTTCAAAACATATATCTTTGCAATAGAAATATATAATTCAATTGTATTTTACATATATATTATAAAAATCTATAAGTACATTTGATGGTTTCAATTGTCTGATTTATTATTTATTCCAAATCTATAATTGTTTTAGTTTTAATTGTTTGATTTAGTATTTATTGCTTGAAGTTTCAACGTCAAATCGGAACGATAAAAGTTTGCAAGCTTAAATAGTTTACGTTATTTTATGGTGCAATAAGGCTGGGTATTTTAACATTTCCACATTACGGATCTTAACTCACGCATATTACATACTTTGTATTTTTTATTTTTCTTAATTATTAAAATATTGCATTGTAATCACAAATTAGTTATTTCGATATCATAAAAGTGTATTATGTATTTGTATTCCACATTCATTTGAATGAAAATTTCAATTTATTTGTCATATTCTTAAATATAATCCACATTCTTTGGGAACAATTTTTTATGAAAATTTCAAAATTTATGTCATTTACTTAAATAATTCCTAATTTTGTATCTGCATATACTCATCTTCCATTTTTTTTTATACCATTGCAGTCCAAAGTACTCTTGTCCTATATTTCTATGATATATCAAACGTAATTAAACTCCCGCATTTTTTTCGATCTTTAAAAATGGACAAACATGTATATATGTATATGTTACCACTACATTTAATCAGTCTTTTTATTTGCAATATCTTGTTATGTGTACACGCATGAACCTGGTCAACTCATTCGGTCTCTTGGTTAGGCTCTTGCTGCGCCTATTTGCACTCGTATATAGATATGAATATATTGTATGTACATTATAAGTATCTGCCTGGATGTGTCTGTGTGGTATTATTATACGGGTGTGTGTACACACATTTTATACTATGTAATAACTTGTGTCGTTTGTGGTTTATCTTTCATTTCTTTTCATTGCATTTCGCTTCGTTTTGTTTCTGCTTTACCTTCATGACATTTGTCATCAAGTGAAGTGCACTTGAAATGCATTTTCTGCAACTTGCAGTTGCAGTTGCTGTTACTGTCAGCTTTAAGCTGTTGATTATTTGCCGTAAATTTGATGATTAAAAGAAAAAAAACAAAAAAGAAGAGAATTCTTCGAGTAGTTTCCCATATTACAGTCGCTGCACGCACTGGCCATAAAAAGGGTTTATGGCAGATGAGAGATGAGAGCTGAGAGGCATCAGTATCAGTTGTGAGACGAGTTGAGTACTGGTTCATAAATCTATAGGTTAATTGGATTAAATTATGCTTGGCTGGCTTGTTTCAATGTAAACGAGTTATCTATGAGATGTGCTCGGCTCTCTTGTTATTGTTGTCATAGGAGCAGCTAAAGCAGCAGCAGCTTCAGAGTGTCCCGCTTGTAAAAAAAAAAACAAAAAAAATAATATGTAAGGCAAGCCCATCAATTGCGCGGGCCTGGCTTGGGTTGGGTTCAGTTTTTTGTGATTTTCGGTTTAGTAGTTGGACAACAACTTTATTATCTAATTTCTGAGACATGTCAATACAGATTAAGGTCACACGTATCAGCGAGCAATGTAAAGCCGACAATGGAGATTACGAAAACTAAACTAAGCTACAGTTCTCTTCCTCTCCTCCTCTCTTTTTCTCTGCTTTTCATGCTTGCCGCAGCGAGTGGTAAATCAAATGTTGCCAACAATCTTTGGCAGGTTCTCTTGCAACCCATTGTCTGAACCCTTGAACTTGACATGGCAACGCAAGTTCGAATGCTGTTGCATTGTCTCGCTGTGGCATAAACATTAATAAATAATGGCCAAAGTCTGAGACTCGTTTTGTGGCCAGCACAAAATCTAATGAAATGCAGTCTGTGTGTGTGTTTGTGTGTGTGTTGCCAAAAATGTTGGGCAGTTAATGCCCAAAGTTGGCTCATTCCCACAACGTGCGCTGTGCGATGTGGCATGAGGGAGTTTCAAGGCCAGGCAAGTGCAACACAACGAGTGTTTGCGGTTGTGCCGGTTGTTGCAGCTCTCTCACGGCTGGGGCATGCTTCTTATTTTTATACTTTAATGCCTTCGCATATCTGTCGACACCAAATGGCAAGACAGCAAAACGGCAACAGCACAACGGCAACAGCGAAAGCCAAAAGGCATTGCCACATTCAAGTTGCAACTTCGTGCACGACGTGTAAATATTGTTTCAGGCTTTGTGGCCATGGCCGTGGCATGGCAGAAAACGAAACGAAAACGTTGTTGAGGCGCATTTAGCACTAACAATGTTTGTTCTGGCTAGCAACATCCATCCAACATCCATCCCAACTGCAGCCCCAACTCCACATTTCCACATCTTCACATCTCCAATTCTCTTCCATCTTCAGCTCGTTCTGCTGTTTACTTTTGCCGCTTTTATGTTGATCCCGCGACCGGGACAGTCAACTTGCCCCCACTCGCTTCTCTTCTCTGTGTTTTGCAGTCAGTCATTCAGTCAGTCAGCAAACGTTTCAAGGTTTCAACAAGCGGGGGCAGACGTCAGCTTTCGTTCTCGATCTTAGTCTCGTTCTCGCTCTCGTTCTCGGCATGCCAATTGCACATTTCAATGTCACTGAGGATCGCGACCGACTCCAAAAACTTCTTCTGGGGTGTTGCATGCAACAACCATGGGCAGCATCATGTGTTAATTGTGAAGCGACAGATGCAAGCAGCAGCAGCAGCAAAAGCAGTTGCAGATGCTGTGTCTAGTAGCAAATTGTCAAAAGAACTGTAGTCTGAAAGAAACTCAAATAATTATGCTTATTAAATGCGATGATCATAAATCATATTTATGGCAATTGAAAAGCGCGTTAAATGCGACGTCGCTGGCTTTATTTTTATTATTTATTCCTATTTTTTGTACATTTTTCTGCTCGCATATAATAAATTCTAAAACTAATTTCCGTAACTGGCAACAGTGGGCAACCCTTTGAAGTGTTTTGTTTTTTTTTTTTGCCACCCTCGGGGCCCAAAGTAAATTAGTCGACTTTTGTTGTACGATTTTTTGTTTGTAGGCTGGCCTGGCGCTTTGTATTCTATTTTTGTTGTCTTCCACTTTTTTTTTTTTTTGCTATTTTTCGTGGCATTTTTAAATTGAATTTTAATTTTGTGTTTGGTTGGCCCAGACACTGGCAGCTAATTTAAATTGAGACACATGCAAGCGCCAATAATTAAAAGCGCCCCTTATCCTTTTCGTATACCCTGTAAAGTGGGATAAGCAGAGTTGCATGTGCTTATATGATTTACAATGATTATTAAAATACTGTATCTATAGTTTTCTTTTTTCAATTTTAATATTTTAACATTTTTATTTTTATTGTCGATGTTTTATTTTGAAGTCTGTTGAAAAATTGAAAAAATTTAACGAAACTAAAAAAAAATATTGAAAAAATGTTTTGTACTTAAGATTAACATTTAAACATTTTACCCCAAAGAAATAGATATTTTTCTTTATCAATAATTTATAATTATGTATAATATTATTTTAAAATATATAATATATTTTTATATAAAAAATGTATTAAATGTAAATGATTGTAATTAAATATTTCTGTATTTAAGATAATTATTTAAACATTTTATTATTGTTTTCTGCATTTATAATTAAAATTTCAACAATTTTGCAAAAATAAAGAATAAATGCATTAAATATGTATCTCTTTTTTGTACATACGCTGGGTAAAGAAAAATTATATCAAAATTATATCATATTTTTAAGTTATTCATAGATTAATACATTATACCTATATTTTAAATACTTTTTGATTAGATATAAATATCAAAATGTTCATAGTTTATGTATTAAATTAATCTTAAAAGATATTCGAAATAAAGTTGTATTTTAATAGGTATCTTGCTAGTCGAATACACTCATTTGTCACCTGCTTCCTTTATCCTTAAAGCTTTAGTCTTAATAACATTTTTTTCTAGAATTAAGTTTAAGAATTTCCTTAATTCACATATTAAAATAAAGCTGAAAGATGTAAATTTTTTATTGTATAAGTAATGAGTATCTTCTCAGTCGACTACACTCATCTCTCCCCTGCTTACTTGTAAGTTGTTGTTGCGCTGCAACTGTTGGCAACCGTTTGACCCTTTGCGACATGATGCAGTACATTTTCCACATGAAATAACCACAAAAAGTGAAATTTTTACGCAAAAAATATATATAAATTTTTTTGTCGTATTGGAAATGGGTTAAATTTAATTGCTTTTGTCATTTTGATTTGCATTTTATGCTGTAAGCAATTTGTCCACCTTCTGGATGGGGTTACAAAACGTTCCCCAGGGCGTCGTACATCACGCCGCAGTTCGCGGGCTTCTCAATTTTTTTCTGATAATTTATTTCGTATTTTTCCAGTGCGCACAGAGTTTTCTTTGTCGAATAATTAGAAAGTCAACAGAAAATGTTGCCGAGTTCTGGTGGCAAAAGGGTTAAAAGGTTGACGCTGTCAGCGGGGCGATGCCATTAGTTTGGATTTATAATTACTTATATGTTTTGATTTATGACGGAACGAACCTTGACTTCAGGCTGTCGCTGACTTCTGTCGCTCCATCCTCGATCTTTTGTTATCAGTGCTGCCCTAAGACGCAATTAGCATGCTGAATTGAGCCTTTTATGGTCATGTGCACACGCACACATGATTCAGCTGCTAAACAAACACTTCGTTTCATTCAGCAAAAATCTTGTCTTGTCTGTCTTCTTTATTTGCTTACAATTACGCGTTTAAATATGTGTATTTTGAAAATTATTCTGTAATTTATGGCGCTTGCCAAATGAACCGCAAAACTCGCTGATAACCAAAACAACATCAACATGAACATGACATTCGAAATTGGACTCCAAAACTTCCAAAATTTCCACTGCTGTTGAAATATAAAACATATGCTGTTGCTTAGAATTCTTTCTTGGAGTCATCTAGCATCACATTCCAAATGGAATGAGATAGGGTTGAGATATTGCGTATCAGTAATAAATCATGTGTCTGTAACTAGTTCGCATTAAAGGAATTTTGAGTTCATTGGAAATGTGTCTCCAATGTAAATATCTTTTGTGATCTAAAGTGCGTATAACAATTAAATTGATAACATTTTTGTGGCTTTTGAGTTATTGATATCTGAAATTAATGCATTGATGAACAATAAGTTGAGAGATATTGGAGCACTTAAAATTTTCAATTCAGATATACTATATGCATTTTTTAAAAAAATATTTTTCATTTATTTTAAAATATCAAATATGCATTAACGATTGAGAACTTCGTATTCAATTCAGGAATACAGCACTATTATTATTTATAAAAATTGTTATTTTTTTTTTAATCTGTATTATGCATTGCTTATGTTGAAACACTAAAAGTTAAATTTACTTTTCATTTATTTTAAAGTGTGTATATTGCATTGATGACTTTGGAATACTTGCTCAAATATATAGTATACATGTTATTAAAAATGTGCAAAATAAATTGATAATGTTGAAGCACTTCAAACGATAATTCCAAAATAATAAAACACTCTTATTAAAAAGATTTTTTTTTTAAATAATATATTTTTACATTAAGTTTATCAAAAAAGTTGTTTTCTCCTAATCGAAAATGTGCGTATTTCATTAAGATCAAATATTTAAAAACGATTTTTTCTTTTCTTTTTTTATTTGTGGACATAGCACATTGATGATGTCGGAACACTTAAAATGTTCAATTCCAATATATAATTTCATTCATTAATGTACCAAAAAAAAAACACAGAAATATGCTAAAGACTATATTTGCTATATTGAGATAGTATTCTATATTGATATTGATTTAAATGCTGTCGAAAAGAATTATATATTATAGATGCCTCTTTTTGCCTGTTACATACTTTTCCTCGAGTCAAAAAGTTTTATTTCTCTTCTACCCTATAAGTAGCGGTTATAAAAATGTGCAGAATGCATTCATGATGTTTGAAGACTTAAAATATTCACCTGAAAAATATGGCAATAATTCAAAAAAATTTTTCGATGTTGCAACATATTGAATCTTCATTGCAAAGATAATTTAATTCAATTAAAAAGGTGCTTTCTCTTACTTTAAAAATATTGCAAGAGGCGGTAATTCATTCTAGCAATTTTTAGAAAATTAATAAATAGTAAATAAGATGAGCTGAATTCCAGTGATTAGTTCGACTCGGGAAGCCATTTCCCTTGATGATGAATATGTTGCCGAGCTTACCACAGGGCTGTGTAAGCTGTGTAAGCTGTGAGCTGTGAGCGATATCTGAGTGTATCTGAGACAGGGCAATCGAGCGTGCCGACTATTTTTAAAGAGCCTGGGCAGTGGAAACGTGATCGCTGGACGATAGTGTGCGCACGATTTGCGATTAATCAAGCGCAGTGCAACAACTGAGAGCGATACATCCTTCTGGTTTGCTGTTGCTTGGGAAATCGGTTTTAATCAACGTGTGCCCCCTGCTTGGCCCAGTGCAACAATGTTGCAATTCCAGTCTTGTCATGGAAGAGTGAGAGATAGAGAGAGGACAGAGGGCCATGCCCAGTTCTCGCTGACAACTTCTGTGGCAGTACAACAAATAATTAAATGGCCATTGTGTGTGCGCGGTGCGCTAAGCTAGCGACAAAAGAGCAGCAGCAAACAAAACGCTGTATCTGGCAGATACAACATGCGACCTAAAACATATGGTTGGCACAAGAAACCTCCTGCCTTACTTTAATTCCCAACTCCTTGGCCTGACACACATAGATAGATGCATGTGGAGTCTACCTACTGACACCGACTGGCCCTGCCACTGAGAGGAGTCTCTCTCTTTCTCTTCATACTCCGCCTCCCTTTAACGTGCAGATACAATTGTATCTGAGCGCTGCAATTCTGTGGCTGCGTATGCTTCAGCGCCCTTTTATGGTGCTGTTTGTGTTTGCTGTTTGCGTTTGCGCAGCAGCGCCGATCGTTGTGCAATCAGTGGAGCATTAAGTGCGCCGTCTACTCCAGAGACAGCGACAGAGACACAGACGGAGATGGAGACAGAGACGGAGACGAAGTCGCAGGCCCGTTTTGCTATCGTTTTGGACTCGCGGTCCACACGTACATAAGTTGTTCCATTTTTATGCTGTGGCACGTAACGACGACGACGTCGATGGGACGCTGATGTATGTATATAACATAATATATATGTATATGTATATGGGCATGGTTATACCTCCACACACATACAACTGCATGTGGAATCTGCAACTTGGCGCTGCTCGAGGCACTAAATAAAAGCGAAACTTGTTTGCGATTTTTGCCTCTCTCGTTTTGTGTTTTTATTGCTGTGTTGCTGTTGTTGGGGCCTTGAATGGGATCCTGTATGTCAAACTTGAACTTGTATGTGTGTGTGTGTGTTTGTGTGTGCGGTATTTCTGCATTTCATGCTTCAAATTATCAACATTTGCAGTGGAAAGAGTGAAATACAAAAATAATGCCTCTGCCTCGCCAGATACTTAAGTATCTGCGGTTTCAGTCTCCCTCTCTCTCTCTCTCTCTCTCTTTTACTCTTTTTGCGTGTGTATCTGTGAGTTTGTCTGTGGTGATGATATCATTGCCAATGCCTTATATGTGCGGGCTGACTGCACAGCTAGCCCGACAAACGGACGGACAGACAGCAGTCTGGGCCTTTTTAATACCCTTTGCAAAGGGTATTTTAATTTAGTCACGATCCCATAAACTATATATATGCATGTATATGTATATATGCAATGCTTGAAGTCTTACAACTAATCGTTCAATTCGGAAAGTTGTAAAATAAAACACATAAAACCTTCTTTCTCTATAAAACATTATATGGATTGTTATGGAATAAACTTCACTTCTCTGAGAGTATCAAATCTTCGACGTGTCTTTTGTCTTGTCTTGTCGTACTATTGTTTAATTTTTGCAGCCGCATTATCTCTTTATCAGTTGACAGCAAGACCTTCATAGGGGTGTCCAGCATTTAAGTAGTTGTCTGCTCCCCCAAAAAATATTGCGGGTAGTTTCTCGGTCTCGATTTAAATGGAGCAACTTGTTTCACTTATTTCACTTTTGAACTTGAAATTTTTGTGTTGTTTTTTCTCAATTTTTTTTGAGTAACCAGTTTTGAGGACCGGTTCCCAATCACTGCCATTCAAATGAAATCAAAACACAGATCTGATGTCTGGGCCAAAAGTTTTGCACTTGTTGCGCAAAAAGGACACACAGACACGCTCACACCTTGCCCAAGAGACCCGAAAAAGGAGCACAAAACGCTAAAAGCCACCAAAATTATAATAATCAACTGGCTGTCGCCTTCAGTTGCTGCTCTTTTTTTTTTTTATATATGTGTCTTTTTATTTTTTTGGGTAGGGGCAGGAGTTGCTCTGCTGCACATGTGAAACAGGTTGCGCTAAGAGCTATAGCTAAGGCTACAAACACAGATGCAGATACAGATACTCATACACACACACATCATCATTTGCACACACTTGACGTTGTTGTTGTGCATGTTTTTTTTGGTCATTTCATTTTTATGACAACGACAATTTGACAGGCAATGGCGACAGACAAACCGCGCATGAAAAATGTATTATTATAATTATCGAAACTTTTGTTAATGTCAGGCAAACATCATCAGTGGCATGTGCTGCATTCAGCCTGCTACTACTTCAAATTGGGCATATGTTTATTTATACATATTCATCCGCAAATACATATATTCGGTTTGGTAATGTAGCAAGTATGTGTGTATTCCATTTATAGCATGTTCAAATTCAAGGACAAACTTTTAACGAAAAGGGAAACTTTATTTCGTATTTGGCAACTTATTAGTTTTTTTTTTTAATTTCCCTTTTACAGTGGTAAAAAAACAAATTTAAGCTTTATTGCGTAATATTTTAAATTTTTATTTTATTTTATTATATTAAATATTTATAGTATTTAATAGAGAAGATTGTACTGGCTGATGGGGCCTTCGACTCATATTTTAAAATAAATTGTGGTATGTATGTGATATTTTGAATATTATGAACAAGTCAGCAATATTTATATCTTTAATATGTCAAAGATAAAGAAAATTGTATTTCGTATTTGCAAATTTTTAGTTTTTTTTCCTTTTTTATATGGACTTTCATATATTATTTTTTATAGGGTAATATGCTATTTGAAATAAAATTATATTCATGCGATATAATGGATCAAAAGGTATTTTTCTTTTTGTGACGTTTTATTTTAAAACTGAAATTTTGTTTTAATATTTACACATTCTACAAATGCCGGAAATATTTTATGCGATATTTTTCTTATAGTAGATATTTTATAGAAAATTGTTTCTTTGTAATAGTCGTAAAAATATATTTATATTTCTTTGAATAATTTTAACATTATGTTATATAATTTAAGATTTTCGATATGAAAACAAATGTTTTCGTTTATCGTTCGAGTTCTCTAACCTTCAAATTGATCATTTTATATCTTCCAAGCAATTCAATTTTCTTTATTCTTTTTTGAAAGATTTGTCATCAAATTTCTTTGACAAATAGTGCAATCGACACTTCAACACAAAGGTATTCAAATGCTTGTTTTGTTGGGAAAAACACACTTTGTTTTTTTCTTCTCCCCCTTTTTAGAATTTATACGTACTTTGATATACTACAATTTAAATGGATTTTGTATTTTTCATTTATTCTGTGTCATGCTCTATCATCATTAAAACGTCCAAATCGCTTCCTTTGTGCTGCCAACATTTTTCGGCAACAATTTGCTTATCTTGATTTTTACATCAACACAGACCAAACACCAACAACAACAACACAACAACAAGTTGACAGGCGACACGACTTGGTATGAAAATCACTTGAGCGTATTTCCTTTTCGGCCCAGCCCCGTCTGACTGTTTTGGCTGTTTAATGTTTAATGTTTGTTGTGCGGCTTTTCGTTGTTGTTCAACTCACACCCCGCACATTTTCACACTCACTTCATTTAATTTAATTTGTGAATATTTTTTCGGTTGCCCAACAAAAAAGAAGAAAAAAAATGGAAACCTTTGAGCCGAACTGATATGCGCCTAATGATGACGACCCCCTTTGACACCTATCGTCGCCACTATGGTCCTTGTCGCCGGCATGTTGAAGCTTGTTGTTGTTGTTGTTATAGTTGTTGCGTGTGAAGTGTCGCTTAGACACACGAAAGTTTTATTGCAGACCCATTTTGAGTTGACAGTTGACAGCTGAAAATTGTGACGATTAATACTTGGCACTGCAGTTTATTTTCGATTTGAATGAAAGATTCGCCTGGCTTGCTTTTTACTCTTTGTCTGCCTTTTTTTTTTTGTTGAGTTTTGGTCAAGTGTCCGTTCCAAGAAGTTGGCCACATCGTGGTCGTGGTCGATAAGATAAGGCAACCTTTGGCATCTGCTTTAGGGCCCTTAAGGGGAGTGCAACAACAACAACAACGACGACGACGACGAATCAATAAAAACCAGTTTTCACTTCCAACTTTGTGAGCAGCAGGCGCATTTTTTGTTGTAGTATGTATTCGCATTGCTAAAAATTTCATTATAGGGATTTTTCAGCCCGCTTTTGTTGTTGTTTTCGTTTTTTTTTTTTTTTTGGGCATGCATTGTATGTATGTCTGTGTGTGTGTATATGCCATTTTGTATATAAGGCAAGTGGTTTGGCAACCCTTTTGGCACACAAACACAGTCAAATTGTCCCTTAAACACACTTACACATACTCTCACCATTGCATGCAACTTTCGGCGGCAGTGCAATCACGTTGCTGTTGCATGATGCATGCGCGCATTAGGGTTACTCAAAAAAAAAAAAAAAAAAAAGAAAGAAGTGCAGTCGCTAGGAGGGTGGCGTGTTTTTAAATATTGAGTACATTTAAAGTTAACAATTATCTTTTATCATTACGAATTAATACCATAATTTTTTTTTTAACTTTCACAATTTTAAAAATAACTCACAAATCTATTTTAAAAAAGTATTCTTCTTGAAATGGTCTTATAATTTAAAATGATTATAGACTAAACTTTATAAAAATATATTTATTCTCGAATCCAATAGGTACTCAATATATGAGTATGAGATTACAAATTAGAATTCTATACTCTAAAATTTAAAACAAATATAATTGAGAAAACAAATATAATTTTGGTTAATTAATTTTACGTTCTAAATATATGAGTATGAGATTTAACTTGAATAAGTTTTTACAAAATGTGTTGTCAAAATGTTTAATTACTTAATAAATAAATCAAATAAAAAAAGCTTACTTATTTTAGTATTTAGAATTCATAAGATTACCATGTCAGTTTTATAATTCGAAACCAGGTAAAATGTTTCATATTTGAAATGTTTTTATTTAGTGAAATTTCTCTTGAAATATATATTTTCAAAAGCGAAATATCGTCAATAAGCGCTAAATTCTTAAGCGTCACACCCAATTTCACTTTCAAGTTGAGCTTCAGTCAAGTAAATTGCAATTGCTGCAGTGAATCACCCTAATTTGGTTGTCGGTCTATTTTTAGCTCAGCATTCGCAAGCTTTGTACATTCTACTTATGTACATTCTTATATGCCTGCATATGTAGTATGTATGTATGGGTATAATACATATACATATATATATACAAAGTGTATATAATACAGAGAACAACTTCAATGTTTATGCAATTCTCGTCGCTTCTTTTTTGATTCTACTTTTTGCATTTGCGAGTATTTTTTCTGAATTGCTTCAGCTGCTCTCTCTTTCTCTCTCTCTCTGTTTGCGATGATGTTATTGTTTATTCTGCTTTTGACTGCGTTCTGTTTGTCCGTTGTCCACTGTCCGCTGTCCGCTTGTCCGGGTGTCCCATTGTCTGCTGCTCCTTAGACCTTGACCACTAACATAGAAACGTCTGCGAACCGGTTCTCAACTCTCAATTCCGATGCCAACTCCCAACGCTTGTTGCCATTATTTTATTCTGCTTTTTTTATACACAAATACACTATCCTTTTGAAGGCAAATAGTTGACCGAGTCGAACAGCCAGAAGGTAATTTAATTATTAAATTACACCCGCAAACGGGTTTCGTATTTTTGTATACATTCAAAGCTAATTCCGTTTTGAGGTCTTGAGCTGTCAACCGGACCAATAAATGGGCCTTTAACACGCCGACGCGATGCGACGGGTTGACTTGTTGCTGACAGAGTGGCATACTTGAATTGTATACCCTGTAAATGTCAGCAGCAAATATTTTTAATAGAATTAGCTGTATGAAAAATGAACTAAGATCGAAATTTTAAAACATTAATGCTTAGCGAATTTATTTGCATTTAGTTATTTGGGAATTTGTGTTATAGATTATTATTCCAATTTGATAATTCTGAACTATAAACATGCCATATTTAGTGAAATTTCTGTTAAGTTTATTTATTGTGGAATATATTAAAATACCCAATTGATCATTCAGAACCCGAAGATTCATTCATAGTTATATTTATTGCCACTTCTTAGCAGTTGAATACTTGAACTGTAAGACCTTTAAAAGGCAGTCAGTAAAGATGTTTAATACAAAAATGAGAGTAATGAATTTTTGCGCAAAATAATAACAATTCATGTGGTAAATCACATCCGATTACAGGGTATCTTCCATCCTACTCTCGCCTTCCCTCACCTTTTATGAACCAAAAAACTTGTCATAATTTTTCAGTTACACGCACTGCGAGTCGTGCTTAGGTGTTCGTTTGCCTATGGCTTTTGAATTTTAATTGATATAAAATAATATGCGTATATTTGAATGCATAAATATATTCGACTTTGACTTGAGGGGGCGTGCTGCACTGAAAGGGTTCCCTTATATCGTTTTTCTTGGGTGCCGAAATTAATTAACAAAATGCTTGTAAATTTTTTGTTTCGGGTTCATAATTACAGCTCAGTTCGGTTTTATGGCCTGCACGATTTGTGGAAAGTCGTGCGTATAAGTTGTAGGTTTTCCTGTTGCCAAACAATCGAAATTTGCCGCTCAATAAAGCGACTTAATAGCAGGCAATAATAACAAAAACAACAACAACAACAACGCCAACAAAAAAGAACTTCAGCAATAAAACAAGTAAGAAAGTTACAGTCGAGTGTGCTCGACTGTGAGATACCCGCTACCCATTTTTAATAAAGGCAAAATATTGCGGTATCATTTTCAAAATATACCGAAAATACTTAAAAAATACTAAAAATATACCAAATGGTATATTTGGTATATCGATATAGTTCACCATTCAAAATATGCCATAGACGGCACAATGTACCAGATTGTCGGCCAAAGCAACTCAGACCCCTAGTAAGTAGGCGTTTTTGCCCATACAAAAGTATTTCTTTAATAACTTCCACAATTTTTATCTGATCGCAACCAAATTTTCAGGAATCATAACTACTACAGTAATTTTTGTATGTACCAAAATTTGTAGCTCTAGCTTTAAAATTACACTTGTTATTCAATTTTTTTGATTTGCGGGGGCGGAAGTAGGCGTGGCAAAAATTTGAAACAAACTTGATCTGCGTGCAAACATAACAAATGCTGTCGAAAAAAAATTATAGCTCTATCTCTTATAGTCTCTGAGATCTAGGTGTTCATACGGACGGACGGACGGACGGACAGACGGACAGACGGACATGGCTATATCGTCTCGGCTGTTGACGCTGATCAAGAATATATATACTTTATAGGGTCGGAGATGCCTCCTTCTACCTGTTACATACATTTCCTGCCGGCACAAAGTTATAATACCCTTCTACCCTATGGGTAGCGGGTATAAACAGCACCGACATATGCATGTGAGTATGCATGGTATGAGTATGGAATGGATGGAATGGTTTGTCTTCCGCTTGTCGTCTAGATTCTTATGACGACGACGGCAGTGGCGATGGACTCACCCCTCGATATGACCCAGTTTCAGATGCACGAAAGCATCTGAAAGAACCGACAACTGAGCAACTGTCAAAAGCAAAAGCCTCAGCAACTACTTGTAGTAAGAAAAATATTAAAAAAAGAAGAAATAAACAGCTGTTTATAAAGGAAAGTCGAAAAATGCATACACTATATTATAATGAACTGATAATCTGTAAATAATACAATTTAACGACTTCACACTCTTTATGACAATAACCTGTTACTCTGTATAAGTTTTAATTGTGAACTAATATTCTGATATAGTTTCAATAGTGAATATATAATAATCTTTGTATAGTTAAACTTCAATTTATTAGTCGTTCATTTAAAGAATGGTTTCTCAATATTTAAAACAGTTTTGTTATTTATTTTTTATTAGAAAATGTACAATTTCAGGGAAATGCCTTTTTTATAACCTTAAGTTTTTCTCACGAATGTATGAATGTATATATGTATATATATATGTACGAATGTATATATCATATTCCAATTTACCTATTTTCAATCTGCTTAATTTAACAAATAAAATATTTAATTTTATTTTACTTTAAGATTTTGATTATTTCTTAATACTTTTAGTCTCTTCGCTGGGATAAATAAAATAGCTAATATGTGTTTTAGAATTATAATTGATTTCTCAAATACTCTTCGATAGTGTATACACTTGAAAATGTGCAGCAGAGATTTTGTATGCTGGTGGCTGATGATGGGGCTGGGTTGTTTATTGTTCGGGTAATTTGATCCCCTAATATTGTAGGGAATCACGTGTTTCGATTTTGATTCACGTATCATTTGACCCCATTTCATTGCTAGTTTTTAGATCAACACAACATGAAGATGAAGACCTGCTGAACAGAGAACTGAGAACAGAGAACAGGAACTGAGAACAGGCAAATGCCAGCTGTATGAAATTTTAACTTGGAACTTGAGCGTACACGCATCTCCCTCGAGTGACCTTGTTTACAGTTCTTGGGTTTCAAAACAAGAGCACAAGCACAAGGTCCGTTCCACTAATTGATGTTAAACTTGTTGATAAACTCACTTAATTGAAAATGAACAAAAAAAAAAATGGAAATAAAAACGAATAAAGAAGCAGCCCTCAGTGCTTAGCTTATAAACTGATTGATAAAATACGAATGCGAATTGAAGTATATGCATTTATTTATGAAAACATTTCATTAGTTCACCGACAGATTGGTGATGGTGTTCTGTAATAGAATCACTCAATTAGCAAAGCATTTGAAAGATTATTCTTGCATGCAACTTACAGCCAGATCTCCGAGGGCATCATTCAGCTTGTTCACATAGGGAGAAGCGGCATCGGCGGCAGCGGCAATATCCTTGGCGCTGACGGACTGCAAATTGTGGAAAAATTAGTTAATAAATGAAATTTTATTTATATGGCACCAGAAGTCTAAGGGGAAATATAATTAAATTTAATAATTTTGGTATTATAATTTATTTTCAAAACTTACTGAAACACTGCGAGCTTCTGGCTGCATCTTAGTCTGCACACTTAGGCTAGTAATGGTGTTCTAGAAAATAGAATCTTCTTAGTTTACATTAAGTTAGAAATCCTTCTTAACTTACAGCCAAATCACCTAGAGCTGTGCCCATTGATCCCAGAGCATCGCCAAGCAGATTATATGACTCAGGTTCGACAGTATCTACCTGCATATTCAGGCTAGTAATGGTGTTCTAAAAAAAGGATTTTATTAGTTTGGATTTAGTTAGAAAATTGCTTAACTTACAGCCAGATCTCCAAGGGCATCATTAAGTTTGCTCACATAAGGAGAAGCAGCATCAGCGGCAGCGGCAATTGTCTTGGCGCTAACGGACTGTAAATTGGAAATACATTAGTTGATAATACGAATTTTATTTAAAAATTGAAATATTTCTACTTACACCAAGTTCACCGATGATGGCAGCACCTGAAGTCTAAAGAACAATATACAATTAATTTAATTTAATATTTTAAGCAACATTTTTAGGGAAACTTACCGAGACACTGCGAGCTTCTGGCTCCATCTTGACCTCAACACTTAGGCTAGTAATGGTGTTCTAGAAAGAGCAATTTTCTTAGTTTACATTAAGTTAGAAATCTCGCTTAACTTACAGCCAAATCACCCAGAGCTGTGCCCATTGATCCCAAAGCATCGCCAAGCAAATTATAGGACTCGGGTTGAACAGTGTCTTGCACACGAAGGCTAGTAATGGTGTTCTAGAATAAAGGATTTTCTTAGACTACATTTAGTTATAAACTTGTTCAACTTACAGCGAGATCTCCCAAGGCTTCATTCAGTTTCTTGATATAGGGAGCAGCAGCATCGGCGGCAGCGGCAATTGTCTTGGCGCTAACGGCCTGTAAATTGAATTACTTAATCATTTGAATTATATTGAGATATTTATACTTACGCCAAGTTCACCGATGATGGCAGCACCTGAAGTCTAAAGGAGCATTGAAATTTACTTAGTATTTTATAAGCTAGATAAATGTTGGAAACTTACGGATACACTGCGAGCTTCAGGCTCCATCTTAACCTCAACACTTAGGCTAGTAATGGTGTTCTAGAAAGAATATCTTCTTTAGATATCATTTAGCTATGAAACTGCTTTAACTTACAGCCAAGTCACCAAGAGCATTGCCCATTGCTCCCAAAGCATCGCCAAGAATATTGTAAGGCTCAGGCTTGACAGTATCAATTTGTGCGCTTTGAGCAGCTGATCCTAGCTGGTTTTCTATTTGGTGTCTTAGCTTTTCACCGGCGACAGCAATCTTGGAAATATCTCCCATCAGATCGCCAAATGAAATGCTGGCAGATTCACATTGTTGAGCCACCAAAACGATGGCCAATAGAGTAAAAATTTTAACTTGCATGTTGAGTGTTTGGAACTGAACTGTTTGAGTTCGTTACTTACCAACTTGATTTATATACTTTGTGCCATTAGTTTTAGATCGCAATAAAAACGTAATTGAATGCCCTAAAATCGCGCTTCTTGCGCTTCTCAAGTGGCCAATAAGTCATTGGTTGGCTGTCGGCGCTATGCACTGATTGATGTATGATTTTCTTATCGCGGAGTCGGCTAGACTGTACAGCTGGTTAACTGATTGAAGATTTCCCCAGTTTTTCGATACGAATAACAATTACTACGCAATTATATAATCTAAGAAAGTGCCCCCTGGGAAATCCTATCGAACGATTCTTAAAATAACCACAAAAAGTTGCAATGCAATAATAATCATTTAATCGTTAGACTGATTATGTTTATATAAAGTGTGTATGTTATTATCTTTTTTTGTTTTCGATAGTGTTATGTACATATATAGTTTTGTATATATTTTTAACTTTAAAGTAGGTTGGCAATGCCACCAAGTATGTTGCTGGTAATATTGAGTGCACCACCAACAACGCCAGCAGCAACATTTGTTGCAGCACCAGCAATGCCAATGGCAGCACCAGCTGCATCGGTGGCAATGTGTCCAGCATCGACGACAATACCGCCAGCTGCAGTTGTTGCATCCTTGGCCACAGTGCTAGCCACACTGGAGGCATCCGAAGCAACTGCTTTGTCCACACTGGAGGCAGCAGAGTCAACGCTGCTGGCAACATTGGCGGCAGCCGAGTCAACACTGCTGGCAACACTCGAAGCATCGGAGGAGGCATCAGAAGCCGCAGCTGAAGCAACGTTGTTGGCAGCACTGACGGCAGAAGAGGCAACATTGTTGGCAGCACTCACAGCGGACGATGCAACTTTATTGGCAGCACTGACGGAGGCAGAAGCAACCTTATCGGCAGCACTGACGGCAGAGGAGGCAACCTTATCGGCAGCACTGACGGAGGCAGAAGCAACCTTATCGGCAGCACTGACGGAGGCAGAAGCAACCTTATCGGCAGCACTGACGGAGGAAGAGGCAACGTTGTCGGCAGCACTGACGGCCGATGAAGCCACGTTGTTGGCATCACTGACGGCTGCTGAGGCAACATTATCGGCAGCACTCACAGAAGCCGAGGCAACATTATCGGCAGCACTGACGGCAGATGAGGCAATACTCTCACCAGCATTGGTGGCAGCCGAACCCACAGCGTGGTAAACATTGGTAGCATCTGATGCAATCTTATCTGCATCACTAACAGCAGCAGAGGCGATGTTATCGGCAGCATTGGTGGCATCAGAGGCGACTGTTTCACCAGCATTGGTGGCAGCGGAAGCAACATTGTTGTAAACTTTGGTGGCATTTGCAGCAATTGTATCCGCAGCACTCACGGCAGCCGAGGCAACATTGTTGTAAACATTGGTAGCATCCGAAGCAACATTATCAGCAGCATTGGTAGCATCGTTGGCTATCGAGTTCCAAATGTTGGTGGCAGCATTGGCGATATTATTGGCAGCACTCACAGCAGACGAAGCAATGCTCTCGCCAGCACTGGTGGCAGCCGAGGCAACATCGTGGTACACTTTGGTGGCATTTGCTGCAATGGTATCCGCATCCTTGGTGGCAGATGAGGCAACATCGTGATACACATTCACGGCAGATGAGGCAACGTTATCGGCAGCACTGACGGCAGATGAGGCAACACTCTCGCCAGCCTTGGTGGCAGCTGAGCCCACATCGTGATACACATTGGTGGCATCGGAAGCAACATTGTTGGCTGCACTCACAGCAGACGAAGCAACATTGTTGGCAGCACTCACAGCAGACGAAGCGATACTTTGTCCAGCCTTGGTGGCAGCTGAACCCACATCGTGGTAAACTTTAGTGGCATTTGAAGCTATGGTGTCTGCAGCTTTGGTGGCATCGGAGGCAACACTCTCTCCAGCATCAGCGGCAGCTGATCCAATGTCATCCTGAAATATATTTTCCATTAAAAGTAGTTCGGTTTAAATATTTAAGAATAAAACTTACACCATCGTTGGAAAGTTCATTGCCAAGGCTGTTGGCTGCTTGTCCGATATCATTGCCAAATTGTGAAGCCGCCTGTCCAATTTGATTGCCAAAGTTGCCCTACAAATACACTTTATGAAGAATATATATCTTTGAGTATTTATAGATCACAATCACATACAAAATCTTGACCGAGCTCTCCCAACAAGCTTCGTGCACTTGCATTATGTGCCACAAGGGCCAAAGCCAACACAAGGCTGGCAATAAATTTCATGTTGAAACTTTCTTTATACAAATTATAATTTTAACTGACAATTTTCGCGATTCGCACCCGCATTTATAGTGAAGTAGCATTCGATAAATTACGATATTGTTATCATTAACAATTTTATGTAGCGCCAGCTATCTAGGGAATTTTCGGGTAGTGCTTAAGTATATCTAAGGTTTATCTATAGCAAGACGTATTGTCGTCTATACAATTACGCATAAAATATACCCAATTTCAATTACCTATCGTAATTGTTTCCATGTTGTAGAATTTCGATTGATATACTTTTGTAATTGTATACAAATCGAATTGTTTTGATTTGAATCAAATTGCAAGCACTCCATATTTGAACAATTTTCAATTAAAAAAGTATGAATATTAAAAAACGTATCTTTCTCCATAAACGTAATCAAAAAACTGTTTCTAAGAAATTATTAACTTTATATTTAGTTTATAATTGAGATTGACATTTGAATAATAATTATTACAGAAACAAATAAATATTGTAAAAGTAATATAATTTTAAATAGAAATATGATTTGTACTACCTCAAAACCTTTCTACTTCATTAGAAGATTTATCATTTGTCTAAGTGATTAATAATCTACAACTAGTGAAAAGCAGTAAAACCAAAATTTATAAATTCTAAAATTCAGCGCCTTTATGATAGGCAACATTTGTTTTATTTCCCCCTCACTATCTAAATAGTATTCCTATTAAAAGATTCAAATCTCTTTAAAATGCGATTATAAAATTCGAGCTCTAAGCATAATAAATTTGTGTACTGTAAAAAAAATAAAACCACGAAATAGAGCGAACTGTAAATATTATGGAAATAACAACGATCGATTATGACGACTTTATTTCCCTGGGTTTTTTGAAAGTCATATCGATATCTACTTTATTTACTTTATAGAATATAATCAAATAAGCATTATTAATACCGTGAAATTTACATTTAAAACTTCCCCCCGATTGCTGCTTACCAGTAGCTTAATATTCTTAAAATAGCTGGAACGTGCTTATCTTCAGACTCAATTGGAATTGTCTCTCTGTCTGTGCTGGTTAATTTGTGCGTCATCACAAATACCTCTGAAACACTTATAATCGCTTTCAGATTCGGTTTTTTTTTTTTTTTACAAATAATTTAATGACGACTGTTTGTGTTTACTAAGAGCGCAAATTTTTTGGTATTGGGGTTGCCATTTATTGTTATCGACTTTTGTGAAATTCAACTTCAAAGATTTATTGGAAAATTCAAATAGGAAATTTCCTAATGATATATTTTAAAATATAAAATTTATATAGGATCTGTTATTTTCTTTTAAGAAATTGTATTGTTGAAATAACTTTAAGAACGTTATTTATATTCTTATATTAATAGATTGATGTTCAATACGTTTCCTACAATGTGTTGTTATGTTGCTTGTTTAATTGCTTAATAAATTTAGATTACAGAAAACAAAAATAAAAACTTAGAAAACGTTATCAGCAATTGGTTCTGTAACTTTTAGATTTGTTTATCGATTAATACCTTAATGCCAAACCTTGGCTCGTGTTCGTGTACTATCGATTGTTTTGAACTCATCAACAGCAATTGATAAATTACATTATTTTCGCACTTATCTTTCGCAGGCAAAGCTGCTAAAGTTATCGGTGAAATTATGAATGAACGAATGTGAATGAACGATCTGCTTCATGTACTTGAATATGAAATTTATACCATGTATTGCTTTGCGTGTTCTGTTCGCTGCAATTAAATAATAATGATAGCTATAATTATCGTCTTAGACAGAACTGTATAAATTTAATTTTAATTAAGTTTTCATATTAAATAGAGTACACTCATTTTTTCTTTATTATTTTAATACTTTAGCACTTATAATGTAGAATTGATATACCACCATTTACCCTAGCTTTATTATAATGAATCAATTGGGCAAAGTCCACTTTCGAGTGCCGCAAATCATTGATTGTGCTTTTTTCTTTTTGCGAACTTCAAGTACAGTAAACAAAATTAGTTTTTTAATGCGTGTTTATTTTGTTACGTCTGGTTGCCCAATCGCCAGACACATTTCAGATATAAATGTGTTGGAGCAATACCCTTAATTTTTTTATTATTATTATTTTTTTTGTCAACGTCCGGTAATATCTCAAAGTGGATTATTGTTAACCTATATATATCTTACGCGTGGAGAACTGATCCATCATGTTGACAGTTATATCGTAATTGGCTTTCCATATAAATACGAGTCGAATTCTTAGAGCCATCATCAGTCGCAAGAAGTAACAACATGAAGTTCCTAGTCAAATTCAAATAGGAAATTTCCTAATGATATATTTTAAAATATAAAATTTATATAGGATCTGTTATTTTCTTTTAAGAAATTGTATTGTTGAAATAACTTTAAGAACGTTATTTATATTCTTATATTAATAGATTGATGTTCAATACGTTTCCTACAATGTGTTGTTATGTTGCTTGTTTAATTGCTTAATAAATTTAGATTACAGAAAACAAAAATAAAAACTTAGAAAACGTTATCAGCAATTGGTTCTGTAACTTTTAGATTTGTTTATCGATTAATACCTTAATGCCAAACCTTGGCTCGTGTTCGTGTACTATCGATTGTTTTGAACTCATCAACAGCAATTGATAAATTACATTATTTTCGCACTTATCTTTCGCAGGCAAAGCTGCTAAAGTTATCGGTGAAATTATGAATGAACGAATGTGAATGAACGATCTGCTTCATGTACTTGAATATGAAATTTATACCATGTATTGCTTTGCGTGTTCTGTTCGCTGCAATTAAATAATAATGATAGCTATAATTATCGTCTTAGACAGAACTGTATAAATTTAATTTTAATTAAGTTTTCATATTAAATAGAGTACACTCATTTTTTCTTTATTATTTTAATACTTTAGCACTTATAATGTAGAATTGATATACCACCATTTACCCTAGCTTTATTATAATGAATCAATTGGGCAAAGTCCACTTTCGAGTGCCGCAAATATTGATTGTGCTTTTTTCTTTTTGCGAACTTCAAGTACAGTAAACAAAATTAGTTTTTTAATGCGTGTTTATTTTGTTACGTCTGGTTGCCCAATCGCCAGACACATTTCAGATATAAATGTGTTAAAGCAATACCCTTAATTTTTTTTTATTATTATTTTTTTTTGTCAACGTCCGGTAATATCTCAAAGTGGATTATTGTTAACCTATATATATCTTACGCGTGGAGAACTGATCCATCATGTTGACAGTTATATCGTAATTGGCTTTCCATATAAATACGAGTCGAATTCTTAGAGCCATCATCAGTCGCAAGAAGTAACAACATGAAGTTCCTAGTCTACCTATTCCTCGTTTTGGCCGTCGTCTGCCAATTGGCCATGGCCGCATCCGTGGACAGTGATGCCGAAACCGTTGCCCAGGCAGCCGAGAAAATCGCCCAGGAAGCAGCCAGCGCTGGAGAGTCCATCTACAACGATGGCGCCGCCTTCGGAAGGAATGTTGCCCAGGCAGCTGATAACGCAGCCAACAATATTGCCAACCTTTTCAACTAAAAAACTCCTGTATAAAAATAAATTCTTAAAATTCTAATTTGTTGTAAATTTATATTTTCGAATCACTTAATCACTTTTTTTGAAATCGCTCATATTAATATGAATATAATTATTTGTTTCACACATTTCAACTTTTAAGGAAAAACATCTTCGCCTTTAAGAGGAAAAACATTAAAGGGACTTGGACTTTGCTTAACTTTGTCACTAGTTATTAACTGTTCTTTAGGGTTTCGGTAATTCTTAAAATCAAAGTTTAAGAAATATTGAATTTGGTTTTTACCATTATGGCTGTATATATTGGCACGATTATTGTTTTTGGCCTTCAGAAAATTTAAACGCACAATGGCATTATCTGCTGCGCTTATTTTGAATTGATTTTTACTTTGGTTATCCTTGAACATATCTTCAAAGTTGAGCTGTTGAATATGTTTTTATATTCGCTATCATTTTTAAGAAAATTTATGAACCACTTACAAACTTTTTTTCCAAATGGAGCTGTTAAATACGATATTACATTAGCTTTAATTTTAGAGAACAAAAAAATGACTTACCATCTTCTTCTCCATATGGTGAAGAGAGAGAGCTTTTAGCTCGTATACCACACTAAGCAGCAGTATAATCAGCTGTACAATTTGAAACATTCTACTTCAGTTTGCACTAGTTTCATTCCAGATATATTTACAATGGAGCTTTATTTAGAAAATTGATTTGTTGCAGTAAATTTGAATTTTCTTTGCTTTAGTACAATTCAAAATAAGTAGCTCTATACTAGAAAAGTTATATTTTAAATTTACCTTTTTTCAGTTGTTAAATTGATATGAATGAAATTTGTTATTCGATGTCCGACTTCGTTTTTTATTTGGTGTAAAATCAAAGTATATGCCCCAAGTTGTACCTTCAGGTCCGCTTAACCCTTTTGTATTTGCATTCTTTTTTGCCATCCTCGCAATTTGTTTACCAAATTGAATCTAGAATTGATTAATTTACTAACTTTCTTTTAAAATGTTTAATATATATAGTTACTTACTGATTCATCTAATATGTGATTGCTTTCCTCGGGAGTGATTTGTCTATGTTCTCTCATTCTTTTGGCCATATTATTCATAGCGTTCTCAAAACGATTCAAGTTATAAGAATAAACTACACTGAATATTATAAATACAATTAAGAGAATGCTAGACGATGTCAAAGTTGACATTCTGTCATCTGGATGATCGCACGCTGTCTGTGCAAAGGGATTCATTGTGGAGTGTTCCAAAGCCTTTCATGGCCCATTGGAAACGCTCTTTGACGCTTCAAACTCAATTTCAAGCACTGAAATGTGTTAAATGTTTTGTGTGGCAGAGTCAATGTTAGGGTCGCGTATCCCGTGGCGGCTTTACCGCCGCAATCGTAATCGCAATTTCAATCGTATGAACATTTATTGTGATTTTTATGCAGCTCGCCAGTGTTTTAATAGATTTTTGCATAAAATGCTTCCCAGGGTTACCCGTTACACTTTGGCCTAATGTAAACAAGTTATAAAATGATCGTAAAATGCAACGCAAAAAAACACCGAAAACAAAAACGAAAACTAAACTATACCGCTATAAAAATGCTATAAAATATGCTACCGTCTGAAGTAAAAGGGAAATGCTTTTTTATGCCGACTGCGAATTTGCGAAATGCACAAATCGTAAAAAAATCTACGGGGTGTGTGCAAAAAAGACTTCCTCGACCTACAAGGGCAAAGGCACCCAAAGGTGTAAGCGTTTACATCTTGCCCTTTCCCCCTTCTGCGTTGAGTTCCCGCTTCGCTGAAGTCTTTTGTGTCCCGCTCATTATCGCAAAATCAAAATGTGTTTGCCAATGAATTAGAATCGCCCAGATGGCAATGACTCGTAAAGCATTTGACATTGTTATTGCTAAAGACACTATTGTTGATTTTTTACTATCGCTTTCTTGGTATTGCTTACATATACATATTTTGAATAAAGCTAAACATAGTTTATGGGTATCAGTTGAGTTGAAATATTATATGCAAGTTTGTTGTTCGATAACTGACTTCGACTTTTGTCAGATAGACAACTTGAATAAATTGTAATATTCATTTAATATATACTATTATAGTTTTTGATAATTAGTATTTTGTATTTAATGATTTTGTATATTTTACTTTTTATTAAAATTAAGATTTGTAAAGAATAGCTTTGATTTTTTATTTATTTACATTTATTTGTATATATTTTTTTAATTTTTTGTTTATTATTATTTTTTTAATATATATTATTTATTTATTTATTGTTTTATTTATTTATTTTTATATCAAAAACGTGTAATGAAAACCTTGAGAAGAATATTCACATACTACGATTCAAATTGGTATTGACAATAAAAGTCTACTACTATTTCATTTTGCTACTTTTTGTAAAAGCAGTTAGGCAACACTTTTGTAAATCATCCCCAAAGTTAGGCCAGAATTTTCACATTATGAGGCTCGCACTGCTGTTGCTTCAAAATGTGCATTTGACACGAGAGCAGCAAAGGCAGCGTGGCCGAGCGGTCTAAGGCGCTGGTTTTAGGCACCAGTCCGAAAGGGCGTGGGTTCGAATCCCACCGCTGTCAAGATGGTTTTTTGAATCACATTTTTTTTTTGTTGAAATTTATATTTTTACACTGAAAACATACAAATGTAATATGGGTTATTGGCATTGGGAAACCATTAAATCAAAAATCACATAAATTACGTTTTAATTGAATTTCGTTTAAATTCGTTATACTCGTATAAGTGCGAGCCAAATGACTGGAGATCTTAAAACCTGTGTGAATGACTTTCACTTTCATATTTTAGCAAATACTTTGTACTAATGTTTAAGTTCAATGATTCATTACACGTGCATTAGACACAATACGGATAATGAGTTCTACTAATAGAACGGTTCTATCAGAATGCCCCATGTAAGTTGTGGGTCTTGAAACAAATCGGCGCCATACGGCAGCGTGGCCGAGCGGTCTAAGGCGCTGGTTTTAGGCACCAGTCCGAAAGGGCGTGGGTTCGAATCCCACCGCTGTCAGAGAGGAATTAACCTTTATTTTTTTTATTTTTGGTGGTTGCAAGTGCTTTTATTGCATGCAGCCGCGACTTCTCTACGCTTAATTGGACCATCTGCACGCCCATTTTCCGGTACAGACGTTTATCTGGCGTTGACATTTCCAGCGTGGGCCTTACTTGAATTTATTTGAACACTTTCCTTTTAGCGGTAACATGTTGATCTTGTTGGTAACCCGCAGTGGCCGTCCAATTTGAGAACGAAATGAAAGGGAAATGACAGGAAATTAAAGGATTTCGCGGTTTCAACATCCAACTAGAAACTGTCCTCGCTGCGGGGCGAACTTTGAAATACACAATGAATGAGTCAACCGCTGTGGTAACTGCAGAATAACCTACTTCACTCAAATATAATAATTAGGTAAGCGAATGGCAAAGATATTCTTAAGCAAAGAAACGCAAACTTCTGTGCTCTAATTATTCAAAATGTAAATGTGCTACCTACACTACTATTTGGAGTAAAGTTGAAAGTGAATTTTGAATGACTGTGCAACGGATTTCCCGTGACGCAGATTATTTCTTGACGTACATAAAGTACATCAGGATCTAATTGCTAGAATATAAACATGTTAATCATTAAAAGTGTTCCATATTTAGATCCGAGAATGTTTTCTATGAAATGTGTGTCACTTTATGTCTACTCGACTGATTTCTATATAAAAATGTATTTAATGAATCTAATGACTACGTTGTGCAGGTGTTTATATTCTGCCTAGCACAGCTTCAAGATCACGTCGTGTTAGTTAACAAGTCTTCAGCTAAGATGTCGCTTGGTTGCGATATAATTTGCTTAAAAATTAAAGCCTGTCTGCGTTTAAATTTAATTAGACGTGATAAACAAAAAAGATTCGTATTCTGTATTTATTTAGCTGCCAACTTGATAAGTTAATTTAATAATAAGATGTAAAACGGCAGTATTATAAGTGTCTTAATTATAATACAAAATTAACTTATCTTAATAAATAAAGGGAATAAAGGCGACGAAATTATAAGGTGTAAAATACCTAACACCTGGTACAAAAAGCTAATCTAATCTGAAACGTAATATTTATTAATCATGCTGATAATGGGAAAAATTGTAAACAACTTGAATGGGTAACATCTTCATTTAAATGTTTAATCAAGTTGTGGTGAACTTAACTTAGATAGAATACGGATTAATAACTAGTTTAGACGTATTCCTAGTTCATTGGGATTCTGTTAGTCATTAATATATCATATTTGAAGTTCATATGTTACATAGTACAATGCAGTTGATTCAGCTCAGCGATCGGCCGCAGTTTATGGAAATTTTATGACATGTGAAGCCATTAAGTCAACATTTACCATTAAGAACTAGTTAACGGTCTGCGGTAGGTTAGTCCCGGGATGCGGGTTTATTATTCAATATATTGACAAATCTTTCTCCAGCTCGTTTTCTGTGTAAATCACATAAAATTCGCACATTAGATAATTGCGAACATTTGACTCTTTGAACCTGGTTGGCAGCACGACAAATTGACGCCAAATGAATTAGCTTAACATGTGAAATTGTGGTAGAGCACAATTAACTGTGAAGAGATGAGTAACCCAACTCGTTCCAAGGAATACGCAATATAGAATCGATTGAATGAAAAACTTCGTCATACCTAATAAGTTACGCAGCGGAACACGGATTCTGAGCAGACGTCATTGATTTGAGGTTTTTGATTTTTCGACTTTTTGTGACTTTGGCTCAGTTCATTGCACCCACAACGCACTCTTCACTTGATGACCAGATTTTTCCCGAAGTCAGTATAGTTTTCGGAGGTTATTTAGTGTCACCTAGTGACATGCATATCGGCTATCTAAGATGGAACTTTTAAATGCTAGAAATTGTCTTGACCACAAGTTAAGCCCCTTTCGGTCAAGACAAAAGCGTCTCATTGATGTTGATCACAACCCGCTGATTAACTTTGCGCACGAGCGAGCGACTTCTTAGTACCGGTTCTCCATATTCACACACTCTCGTTGTCGTATTCATAATACGAACTCTCAAGCTGAGACTCTCGGGTTGTGTTCTTGTCTCTCATGCTGTCGGCTATAAAAGGTCTCGGTCCACTTGCATCAGTTCACAGTCGCAGTTCTAGTCTCGGACACGGAATCAGAGCTTAATCAGAGCTTAAACAAATCGCATGCCAAACTCGAGTGTTAACAAGTTCACAATCATGAAAGTGTTTATATTTTTGCTGTGCATTTGGGGAGTGGAGTTAACAAATGGTCGATGTAAGTGTTGACCACAGCAATTAATGTGATTTTAATGTGCAAACAGTGCTTAGGCTTATAAATTAAAAGAGAAAAAAACCCGTAATCCCTTTGGGGAAGCGCAACTTTAAAGTGATGCATCGAGTGTGTCAAATGCACTTTGGGATATTACCAATATATGAATCAATTGATATTTTAAAGAGTTGCATCGCGTGTGTCAAATGTACTTTGGGGTATTACCAATTTATGAATCAATTGAAATTTTGTCAATATTTTTTGGTAATTTTCCTAACTAGCAAACCACACACTGTTGATTTTTTTGTAGTGACAACCGCAAGAATGTCCCAAGTCGCGTGTGCAGCCGCGTGATTCCCCAAGAACC
The DNA here is from genome assembly GCF_009650485.2 of Drosophila albomicans. Lineage (NCBI taxonomy): Eukaryota > Metazoa > Arthropoda > Insecta > Diptera > Drosophilidae > Drosophila > Drosophila albomicans. The sequence goes on from NC_047631.2 coordinate 13,438,616, forward strand.
AGATTGTTGATCGTTTGTCTTCTCTTGCAGATGCTCGCTGCATAAATCCCAATCAGCGAGCTGGTCTCTGTGTGCAGATCAGTGAGTGCCAGACCTTGTATTCGGTGTTGCAGCAACCGAATCTGTCGCCCAATGAAAAACAGTTTGTTCGAGAGTCCGGTTGTGGTCGGGGCAGCGATAATCGTCCCTTTGTCTGCTGCACTGCGGACACAGGCTACACTCGCAGTCGCCGTATAACGCCGAATTTTCCCGACTACGGCGACTTTGGAGAGAGCTTTAATAACAACTTTAATAGCTTCGACTATGGCTGGAATCAGGCGCCATCCAGTGATCAACGCACTGTGCTATTTCCCAGACAGGAGACGCGTCCCTGGAGCTTTGGCAACGAACAGAGCAACGATAGAGATTTTGGTCGCTCTCAAACGCAACAGCCACAGGTGCAGCAACAACAACAAGGCGACGGCTCCAGTTTGTTGCCCCAACCTCCAACCTGTGGTGGCGTGACCATCGACAACAAAATTTACGGTGGCGAGGATGCCGATCTCAATGAGTTTCCCTGGACAGTGCTGCTGGAATACAGACGCCTCAATGGCAACGGACTCTCTACCAGCTGTGCGGGAACGTTGATCAATCAACGTTATATTGTGACTGCAGCACATTGTCTCACAGGACGCATAGTACGCGAAATTGGACCACTGTAAGTATTAAAAAAATAAAAAGGGGATTCTTTAAGGTGCGAACTGGTTTTGCATTTCTAACATCCGTAACGAAAGTCTAGCCAAATGCTTAATCATAATTTAGAGAGCCACTTGTGCTGTGAGTGAGTGAGTTCTTCGAACTGAGCAACGCTTTCCAAGCAAAGGCAATTTAGCTTAATAGGAATCCCCGCAACGCGTGCAGAGCTCCCAAATGTAACACTCCCCTTCAAAAGCAAAACAAAAACAGTATTGGATATTGTTTTGGCTCATTTATTGTTGTTTTGTTTTCTAAATTCAAGAATTATTAATTAGCTGGCTAAACGCTGAAACCAGATTTTAAACGCTTGCGCTGCTTGTTAGCATGAATCATTGCTCAACCTGAGAAGGGTGGCGGGGGGTAACGGGTTCAAAGTGGATAACAATTCGTTACGCTCTTAACTTACTTGACCGGTCCGGTTCGCTTGGGTGCCTGACTGCCAGTCTGGTTGGCTGGCACGTTCGCACTTTTAAAATTCAATTAGCTATATCTGATTTCCTGCTTAATGAGCACCTTTAACACTAACACAAACACTTCCACATCCACTTCCCCACAGTGTCTCGGCGCGTCTTGGCGAGCACGATACGCGCACCGCTGTCGATTGTCCGCCCGGTGGCGGCGCCTGTTCACCGGCTGCCCAACGTCTGGGCATCGAGGAGATGCGCGTCCATGAGTTGTACAAGGAGACGACCCCCAATCAAATGCACGACATTGGCCTGGTGCGTTTGGAACGCGATGTTCGCTACTCGAACAGCATTCAACCTGTCTGCCTGCCCTCTGTGGTGGCGCCGGAAACGAAGCGTGCCGGACAGCAATACACCGTAGTTGGCTTTGGCCGTACTCTCAAGACCGCACGCAGTCCCATCAAGCAGAAGCTGGTCGTTGGCTACGTGGAGCCGGCACAGTGCCGCAACAAGTTTGCTGAGCGCAAGATTAGCATTATGCCCACTCAGCTCTGTGCGGGTGGCGAATTCTCGCAGGACAGCTGCGATGGTGACTCTGGTGGTCCGCTGATGCGATTCCGCGACAACTCGTGGGTGCTGGAGGGCATCGTTTCCTTTGGCTACAAGTGTGGTCTTAAGGATTGGCCGGGTGTCTACACAAGCGTTGCTGCCTACGACATCTGGATTAAGCAGAATATCAGAGCCTAAGCGAGAGAGTCTTTTCTTTTTGTTGTTGCTAAGTACTAAGTAGTTTTAGTTTTAGTCGAAAGCTCGTATTGTGATCTTGCCGCTCATATTCGCACAAATTATTCATGTATTCATTTAACACACAATTAAATATTTATTCATAAGTGTTAGCTACTCGTGTATTTAGTAAATAAATAAAAAAAAAAAATAACAATTAACCAATAGACATGTGAATGAACTGTGTGCTTCTAAAGTGGGGGAAAAAAATGTTTGGGTTTTCCAGCCGAAACAATCGCTAGCCATTGACATTGCAACCGCGCTTTAATTGGCCACCGCCAATAAGCATAAACCACAAGAAAACTTCCGGTCAACAGCTGCTTGGACTTTGGCCAACCACGGCGTCGGTTGCGTTTTATTGCCGACTACGTTTGAGTTTTATTTAAGACATATCAGCATGGAAATTGCTATCTTCTGCCTAGAGTTTCTTTTTACCTTTTCATAGACCACTTCATGGTTACAAAAATTAAACAGTTGGTGCTAAGTTGTTCATAATTAAATTGATTAGCCTGTGAGGAATGTCGATAATTTACAAATTTAAATGGTGCATTGCTTTTGAATGAGACAGCGAATTTGAAACTATTTCAATTACTCACACGCTGTGTTGCGAAACATTTAACATACTTTGGTTCTGTCTCCCTTGGGGAAATTTTACAATAAGTGAATCAGAATAATCTTTGACAATTATTTTTGAATTTTTTTTTTAACCTTTCTATAAATGACAAACAATAGTAATTTATATAATTTATATATCATTTATGGTAATTTAAATAATGTGTTAGAACTATTTTGAATATCTTTTACAATTTTAAAAATAATTGAATGTTATTCTTAAAGCCTTAGATAAGCACTATATTTAGAGCTAAGATTTATTTTAGGAACTTCATCTGTTTTACGATAAAATATATAAATTCGTTCATTTTTTGGTTGTGTGTACGAATTGGTTAATTTTTGCAATTATCACAACAGAAAACAAAACAGAACGAAAATTCCAAAACCATTCTTAGCTCTAAGTACTTATCTAGAGCTATAAAAATAAACTTTTTTTATTTTCAAATTTGTTTCAGTTTATGTTATTTTCAATGTAAAGAGTCTCGCACGGGACAAATTTCGCTATGGAATTACCCATATGTAAAAGTGAGCAACAATTTAATTGGGATGGTAACCTTTAGTTTTTTGTTGTTTTAATGGTTTTTCTTGTGCAACTTACTAAGCATTGCAATCATTGAAGTTGAGAATAACTTGGGATTCAAGAGCAGTTGTTCTTTGGATAAATTAGTATGGTAGTGTATTTTACCACTTTCAAATAATTTTCTTTACTGATATGAATTAAAATAAGTACACGACAGTGTGGACGTTTTTGTTCGGTGTAGATATCGCTGTTTATCCTTTTGTAAAATATTGTCCATCAAACCCGTAACATTGAATATCGAATTATCATTGAATCAACGGCAAACGCATCGTAAATAGGCTAATTCGTCATTGCGAGCCCAGAGCGAAAAATATTCAATAAATGGATCTGCTTGATTGTTCCGAAATAAGAAATTTCGTATTCCTAAAATGTTGGTAACACTTCATGTTGAGTAATACTATTGTTAAAATAGTTTGGAGTTCCCAAATGTGCTTCACCTGCCTTGGGTAACATATTTTTCAAAACAATAAAATGTGCGTGTCAATATTGTTGTGGAAAAACATTTTCATTGTGATATACGATAAATCGAAAATTAGATACAATTTTTATGACATTAGATATGCTAGTAGTTTTTTAAATGCAATTTAGGTTCTTTAATTTTATAACTTTCTGAAATTTATAAGATGAAAGAATTTTATAAAGAAATCACAACCGCTTCAAAATCAAAGCAAACTAAATTCACAGTGCTTCGATTTTGAGCAATTATTATTTTATAGTTAAAATATTGCAAGCAAAACTTTGGGAGCACCGCTGTTGCTCTAGTTTTCTCATTCACATTTGAAAGTGATTACCACCAACTATATTATAATAACAATAATAATGAACTAATGTCAACTATCGTTAAAAGCTGTGAGTAAAGCTTTGGAGTACGATTTAAAAGCTCGCCCGAAAAGTAGGCAATGCATGATCTTTGGAGAAGCGAATGAAAGTGAAACCGAAACTGAAAATAAAAATAAATGAAAAAGTTTCAATGTTGAGCGACGTGCGTCTGATTGCATAACCGGACCCAGGGACCGGTTAGCGGGCGACGGGGCGGGTGGAGGCGCAACGAAAAAGCTTGACCGTTGCTCCCGTTTCGTAGACGTCGACTGCAGTTTTGTGTGAGCTCGTTTTGGTGTCACAAGCGCTTGGCACGGCAGCAGCTGTTAGTGTGGAGACGAAGACGCAGACGCAGAGGGGGGGGAGTTATCGTTTATTTTTATTTCATTTTTGGCACTTTCAGCTTCGGCTCTTCCGACTCCGAAACTGAGGTTTCGGTTTCGGTTTTGGTTTTGGTTGCCGTCTGCTGCTCTTGTTGTTGTTGTTGTTGTGTTGCTGCTGCGACTGCGAACGTCTCTGAGCGGTTGTTGAGTCTCTGCCGTCGGAGTCTCTGTCTCGCGCGTCTGCAGCATTCAAATTGAATTTCAATACACGGCGGAGCGTTCACGCGAGCGGATTCACATTGTGTGTGCGTTGGGCATTACGATTTTGCCGTATCGATCGAATTTACGTTTTGCTTTTTGTCGCCTTTGCTTGCGATTGCGTATACGCCGCGTCTGCCCACTGCAGTGTTTACACATTACGTTGCACTCTCGTCTCGTGTCATTCGTGTCGCATCACGCTGCTTCGTGCCACGTTTTCTTCTTCTTTCGCGACTTTGGCGTCTTCTCTCTTCGTGTCACGATCAATTGCTGATGTACCTGTACCCCAACAACGGCGCATTGTGGGCGACCAGCGCATTGCTCGCCCTTGGCTTTGCCACCTGCACGCTGCAGTCCGTTGATCCACTTGTCCCGCCCCCCGACTGCGATATACCCAACGAAACGAAACGCGGCATCTGTGTGCAGGTGAACGAATGTGCCGCCTATTTACAGGTGCGCAATGTGACCAATTTGAGCTCGGAACGCGTCAATTTTCTGAAGAAGGTTCAGTGCGACACTACAGAGGCAGAAAAAAGTGATGCCGATTACAAGCCACTTGTTTGCTGTCCGGCCAATGGCCAGGACTATCTCTATCCGGTCATACAGTTCTCCAAGTTCGAGTATCGTCGCTTTTTGGATGTAACGGCGCGATTCAAGCGCAAAAAGCTCAAGCGGCGCATACAAACGGTGGAGCCGAGCACGGGCTTCAATTTGTTGAACGAATGCGGCAAGCAGGTGACAAATCGCATCTATGGCGGCGAAATTGCCGAGCTGGACGAGTATCCCTGGCTGGCACTGTTGGTCTATCATTCAAGTGAGTTGGGTTGCAGTCGAAAATCGCTACGTTTATCTTTTTTCTTGTTTAATAGCCAGACTATTATAAAGAATTAACTTAAAGGAATATTTTATAGAATAGAATATTTTATATATAGAAAAAATAGAAAAGTTAATATAACAGCCATTTATTATTTGGGTTAACCAATTTTCATTTAGTGGCCAAACTATCAGTAAAGTTTACTTTGCGACATACAGTTTCCTCTTGGCAGTTACGTACAAAAAAGAAACCAATAAAGTACAGAAAATAGTTATAGTGGGTTTTCATTTAAAGGCCACACTAAACTGAAAACTCACTTAGCGGCATATTTGCCTCGCTTAGCGAACACACTAAAATAATAAAAGAAATAAAGAAAATGATAGGTTTCAGTGACAAAAAATATAAAAATAATAACTTTGTAATAACGTGTTAATGTCTTCTATTAATACTCACTTAGTGGCCCTATTTTCACACTTTGGCGCCACACAATAATAATAATTAATCTTAAAAAGAAAACATAATAAAAATCTATACCTTCAACTAATTCATCTCGTTGAACGACCTTTTTAATAACTCCAACTTGTGGCCGTTAAACGAACTAATAAAAATCAAAACTAATCGATGTTTTTTTCTACAGATGACTATGGCTGCAGTGGAGCTCTGATCGATGATCGTCATATACTAACAGCCGCCCACTGTGTACAAGGCGAAGGCGTGCGAGAGCGACGTGGACTGTAAGTAATAAGTTCTTCTGTATTATACTTCGTCTATTAACATAGTGTTTTTTTGTGGTTAATAGCAAACACGTGCGTCTGGGTGAATTTAACGTGAAGACGGAGCCAGACTGCATAGAGGAGCCGAACTATTTGAGTTGTGCGGATGCTGCACTGGATATTGCCTATGAGCACATTCATGTGCATCCGGAGTACAAGGAGTACTCGAACTACAAGTACAACGATATTGCCATTATACGACTGAAGCATCCGGTTTCATTCACTCACTTCATTATGCCCATTTGCCTGCCAAACAAAAGCGCACAGACGCCGCTCGTCGAGGGCCAAATGTTCTCGGTCTCCGGCTGGGGACGCACCGATCTCTGTAAGAAGCAAAGCATATGAACAATGATGGTTAAATATTAATTACTTTTATTTTTATTTTCTAGTCAATAATTACTTTATTAACACGCACAGTCCCATCAAGCTGAAGCTGCGTATTCCCTACGTCTCCAACGAGAACTGCAGCAAGATTCTCGATTTATATGGCGTTCGCTTGGGACCGAAGCAACTCTGCGCCGGAGGTGAAAAGTCAAAGGACACGTGTGCTGGCGATAGTGGAGGTCCTTTGATGTACTTTGATCGTCCACACTCTCGCTGGGTGGCCTATGGCATCGTTAGTTACGGGTTCACACAATGCGGCTCGGGACCCGGAGTTTATACGTCCGTCTTGAGCTACATGAGCTGGATCGAGAGCATCATAAAGGCGCAGAGTTAAGAATTTCGAATTTATGGAATGTTGGCACGTCAAGATTGACGTCAGATTTAGACTTTGGGCTGTTTTATTTTTGTGCTTTTTGTTTTTTGTTTTGCTATTCAAAGAACGTTTAACAATTAGGGGCGCCTAGGCGAACGAGGGGCTGATTGACGTGGGTGGGGAGGGAGCGAGGGCATTGTACTGTTTGTGTCTCTAAATATTTGTACATATTTTGCTAATTATCTAACTTTTTTCACCTTACAAATAGTGTGTGTGCTGTGCGTATGTAAGTGTGAGTGACTACGTATATGTATATGTATGTATGTGTGTGTTAACAAAAGTCTGAAAAACATGTTTCTATTTAAATAATCTATTAAAATATTTACACACACTTGTGGTTTCAATTAATCAAATGCCAGAAATGTTTCGAGACTCCATCTTCAGCACCGGCCTTGGCGATTTGATAGTTGGATTTATGGCTGCTAACTGGAGATGGATTTCTGTTGACCAAGTCGCTGTTGATGATGATGATTCATGTTGGAAAACGAAATTACAACAAAACGTTTTAGTATATACAGTATTGCCCTTGAGTGATCGACGAGAGTTGAAAGAAAATGGCCAACAGGGAGACAGTCGTCAGTCGTCAGTCGTTGTCAGCCGTCAGCTGTTTCACTACTTTTCCAGCAGCTGGTTAAACTTGATATTGCAGTTTTTTGATGTCGTCATTGATTGCCACACTTTGCTTTCACTGCCCATTCGCGTGCAGCAGTCGAACATCATCAGCTCCAGACCTGACACGGCTCGACTCTCAGTCGCGACTCATTTCGACTCGGCCAATTTAAGCGACAATGATGCAATGCAGCCAACGAGTCAGCAGCGAAGTGGTGGACAAGACGAAGACCACGACGAAAACGAAGACGAAGACGCAGCCGAACTCGCAGTCGAAGTCAACTGCTGCCCAAAATTCAAATCGATGTCATTCATCCATCAGGCAGGCAGGCGGTTTATAGCCAAAAATAGCAGCAAAACAAAGCACAACATTTGTATGCACAGTTAGCTGCCAGTTGGCTTGGCCCCCTTTTCCAACACTCCCCCACTCACCCGCGCTTTGGGCCATCGTTCTTCACACTGTGCCACTGACCAAAATTGGCCTGACCAATTGGCTGAATGATGATCATGATTGTCATTATCATCGTTGTCATCATGACGAAGACAAGCTGTGCGTCAGCGCAGTGAAAGTGAACTTGACTCTTTGACGCGCTCATCTGGATGCTGATGTTGGCGTTAATGTTAATGTTAATGTTATGGCTCATATGTGAGTATGTGTATACACAGAAACACATACACCTATGATATATGCCACATTAATATTCATGATGAAGTTTATCAGGCAGAAGACAGCTTGGCGCTTCAACGCTTTGGCTGCAGCTATTACTATTGTTGTTATTATCGCCCTGTTTGCTCTGCTCATTATGAAGCTTTGGCGATTTTTTCGTTAACCTTGAACTACATCGATATGCGTGTGTATATATACATATATAACGTATGATTAATGTTGGCGAATTGGCAAACATTTTTGACATTGAAATATGCTTGCAAATTGTGAAGCAAATTTTGCGATAAATGTACTTTAAAGCTAAGAGATTGTTGTGTACATTAATAAGTACTTCACGCTTTATAGTTTAGTCAACATATACAGTGAGTAATTTGATATGTATATGTACTACAGATTCTATAGTTTCCAAATAAGTAATCTAAAATTTCTGATTAATCAAGTATATGTAAAATAAAAAAAATTTAATAATTTCATTTGTTTAATTAAAAGAAGTATGCATTTATTAAATATAATAAAAATTATTATTTTTGAAAAATTGTATAGACATTTTCATAAAATAAAGTCTTGAAATTTTCTATTTTTATACCCGCTACCCATAGGGAAGAAGGGTATAATAACTTTGTGCCGACGGCACAACGAATAACAAGCGTAATTTTCAAGCTACAGCTGTGGAAGTTATTAGAGAAATACAATACAAATATAAGACAACTTTGTTCAAGAGTTTATTTAAAATAAAAAACATTACTAATAAGATAATAATGAATTTACAAATTGATATGATTATCCATTTATATTAGATTTACATTTTTGATATTCCGCTTAAGATTTCAAGGGCCTTACTTACTTACTTACTTTTACTGTTTCCATATTAGCAAAATCTAACAGTAGTAAAAGCTAGTTAATAAATTGCACTTGTCGCCTTAACAGAAAAAGTTACTAGTACCTCTTTTCACTTCAGCAAAAGATCACAGAAGCAGAAACAAAGGATTTTGCCGTTTCTATCAACTTTTTCTACTTAATCAAAGTCTAACGGAAGCAGTTGCTAATTACTCTAACGGAAGAAGTTGCTAGTAGAAGGACTACATTAACAGTGTGCGTATTACTCCTCATATATTGACTTCTCGCTCTGACACTACTTTAGTAAAGTATACACAGTTGTTAGCAACTCTTATCACTTAAGCTAAGTCTACCAGAAGCAGTTGCTAGTTATTCCTTCTCCCTTATTGCCGTTCGCTATAACAGAAGTAGATGCTAGCAACTCTTTCCACTTAAGTAAGGTCTGACGGAAAGCGTTGTTAGTAAGCTTTTAGTAGAAGGACAAAATAAGCTGAGTAACCGAAACAGCTTCTTGTTACTAGTAACTTCTTGTCACTTCAGCAAAAGATAACAGAAGCAGAACAGAAGCAGGATTTTACCGTTTCTATCAACTTTTTAGCTACTTAATCAAAGTCTAAGGGACTTAGCAGTTGCTAATTAGTTCTAATAACGGAAGAAGTTGCTAGTAGAAGGAGAAAATTAGCGGAGTAAGAGAAAGCAGTGTGCTCCTTCTCCTCATATATTGACTTCTCGCTCTGACACAACTTTAGTAAAGTTTGCTAGCAACTCTTTTCACTTAACACAGTTGCTTAGTAACTCTTTTGTTACTTATATAGCTCGCTCTAACACTTTTATGACTACCAGAAGCAGTTGCTCTAGGAAGAAGTTATTCCTTCTTCCTTATTACTCCTTCTCCTAACATATATTGCCGTTCTCGCTCTACACAGAAGTAGATGCTAGCAACTCTTTCCACTTAGCAAAGTCTAACGGACACAGTTGCTAGTTACTCTAGCGGAGGAAGTTGCTAGTAGAAGGATAAAATTAGCGGAGTAAGAGAAACAGCTGCATGTTACTCCTTCTTCTACATATATAGGCTTCTCACTCTAACACAACTTTAGCAAAGTCTAGCGGAAGCATTTGCTAGCAACTCTTTTCACTTAACAAAGTCTAGAATCAGATGCTAGTTACTCTAACGGAGAAAGCTGTAAGCAAAAGAGCAAGGAAACTGCTGCTTGTTAGTCTGCCTATATAGTTCTCGCTCTACACGATGTAAGTCTAGTGGAAGTAGTTGCTAGTTTCTCTAACGGAAGAAGTTGCTAGTAAAAGGACATACATTAACAGAGTAACGAAATGCTGCTTATTACTCCTTCTCCTAGACTTCTCGCTCTGACACCAGTGAGAAGTACTATATTTGCTAGCAACTCTTTCCACTTAGCAAAGTCTAACGGACACAGTTGCTAGTTACTCTAGCGGAGGAAGTTGCTAGTAGAAGGATAAAATTAGCGGAGTAAGAGAAACAGCTGCATGTTACTCCTTCTTCTACATATATAGATTTCTCGCTCTAACACAAATTTAGCAAAGTCTAGCGGAAGCATTTGCTAGCAACTCTTTCCACTTAACAAAGTCTAGAATCAGATGCTAGTTACTCTAACGGAAAAAGCTGTAACAGAAAGAGCAACAGAAACTGCTGCTTGTTACTCTTCCTATATAGATTTCTCGCTCTAACACTTTTATGACTAAGTCTAGTGGAAGTAGTTGCTAGTTTCTCTAACGGAAGAAGTTGCTAGTAAAAGGACATACATAAACAGAGTAACGGAATGCTGCTTATTACTTCTTCTCCTATATTGACTTCTCGCTCTGACACTAGTGAAGACTTATGGAAGCATTTGCTAGCAACTCTTTCCACTAAAGCAAAGTCTAGCGCAAGCAGTTGCTAGAACCAAGGTTTAACAGAACTCTAGCAGAAGCAGTTGTTTATTACGATTTCTCCTTTATAGATTTCACGCTCTACCTAAACTAGAATATCCTTCGCCTTTATTAGACTTCTCGCTCTAACAAAAGAAGTTGCTTGCAGCTGTAACTAATTTGACCAGCGGCCGAGTTTTCTATGTGCCTATAATGAAATGTAGTTTTTCCATGTAGATATACTAACATACATGCGAAAAATGTAAATTTAATTTAAGGGAGAAAGATTATAGATTGTAAATTGAGGCTTTGAGTTATGCTTTCCACTTTCATTCCCTTAATTTCAAAGGCATTATATTTAAGCTTTTAAAACATTAAATAGTTATTTTTTCTTAAATATGAACGCTTATTATTTTTGCCTTGTTTTAAATTGTGTTGCAAAGTAAAGTTATTGTGCATTAATTAAATGCACATATATGTATCATATAGAAATAAATGTGGTTTTCGCCAGAATTCAATCAACCTTGGCATTAGCGAATTCCAGATAAATTTAAAATTATGTAAAAATAGAATTTTTATGCCTAGAATTTGTTAAGTGGGGTAAGATTTAAAATTGAGGTCGATGAAAATCTCTCATATATTCGCATGCATTCAAAGGCTGAATATGTTCATATTTTTGAATGAAGCGCCCACAACTAATGCGATTACTCTGATATTTTAAAGTGCAGCTGCCACGCCCACGCAGCGAAGCACAGCATGGCAATTATAGAGGCAATTTTGTAAAGTCGATTTGAGCACAACAAAAGGTCGTCTAATCAGTTTAGGGAAGCGAGCAACCTCCCTTTTCGCTAATAATTGAGTTTCGTAACGTTTTGTTGTTGCGACTTTTGTGCTTTCGTTGCAACACAACAACAACAAAACAAACTTTGGCCAAATGGGAAAATTAGAATGTGGACTATGAAATTGGCCATATGTCAGATATGTAAGAGTTCTACAGGTGCAGAACAGTTGCGCCACTAAATTCGAGTTCGAGTTTGCTTTTGTTATTGTTTTTCTCAATTCATTTCTTTTACTTGGACTTTTACGAGTTTTGTGCGCTTGGCAATTGCTTTGCTATTTATTTGCAGCTGAGCCCAAATGCAAAACGATAAAAGTTTATCGAGTTGTTGTTGTTAATATTGTTCGTCTCATATCAATAAATGCGACGATAGACGTTGACATTGACATGCCATTAAATGCCATTTGCACAGCGTCACGATACAAGCAAGACGACACAGGATATAGCCATCAAAAATGTCCTTTGCACCCTCCCACAGCCAATGGCAAGGGTAACAAACACATTTGGGATAAATTGTTGTAGAAATTCAATGAAATTAGAATGCGAAAAAGTAAAACGTGCCATGGGGAAAGCACACACAATATATAAATGTGAATCGTTTTCATTAGTTAATGGAATCGCAATTGAATTAGAGGGTAAATAAAACAGAATTAATATCAAGTGCGAACAGAAGAAGTGAACAGTAAACAGGAAAAATTATTTTTTCTTAAGGCAAAAGATGTATTTGAAAATAATGTTGGTTACAGTTAAAAAGTGCTGTAAAATATTTATTTAAGTATGTTATAGATAGTTAACATGAGTTGTTTATATAATTATTTACAAGAACACTTTATTTTAAAAGGGTTTACAGCTTGAAATTGATTTTTTGTTTTGTGAAGTATATTTACTAAAAAGCAAAAACCAAAATAAAGATCAATAAAATACTTATATGTCATTCTCAAATAAATAAGTTTGTGATTAACAGCCACTTCAAAGTCTTTGCAGAAAGTTTACTTTATTGAATGAATAGCTCTAAAGCACTTCATGAATGAACGATAATCTGAATCTACAAGCTCAAGTAGTAGCTGCAAAGATACGAGACATCCGGATGAACCCAACACAAACATGAATACACTACTAATTAAAAGTTTGTAGACTATATGGAACAAATAAGTAGGAGCAAGCCATTGTCAATGTGAAGGGTATCATGAATATCTGGACTGCAAGAATATTGTTCATAGCAACATATGTAACATTATCTCTGAAGACACTCAATCAACTGGGACATACTGCAGGCAGTTCAAAACAATAAAGGAATTATCATTCAGTGTGAGAAAGTTGTACAAAGTGGACGCATCGAAAAGTACTTTACCATGATGGGTGGCAGCTGCCTGTGCTTGTTACTCTTGTGCCTCTCGTTTCTGATCATCAATTGTGAGCAGAGCATCGAAGATATACAGGTAAGTTAATGATTCATAATTTCATATTGATATAGTGATATACCTAGGTCGCTTTTAGATATCGCAGAATACACCTAGCGCGCTTGTATTGGGTGCAAATACATTTTTTGGTCGCCGAAGATTGTTTCCTCGCAAACCTGTAAATAACATAAACAATGTGACAACAAAACGTAGCACAATAGTGATAAAGAAAAAAACCGACAAAGTCGAAAGAAGCGACTGCAGCGAAGGAAATACTACATTAAAAATCAACGCAAGGCGAATAAATATAAATGGGCGCCAAAAAGTATGCAATAAAAACTTTCTACAATTAATGAATGTTAAGTGATATTGAATAATCATTTGACTTTCATAGTGCTTTGATTTAATTGAGTAAAAAGATTTTTGGTGTTCTTTAAAAATGTCAATTTATGCATATATTTAAAATATATTCACATCCATTCGAAACACAAAAATATCTGTATTTATATTTTGTACAAAGATTACTTTGCTCTTTGTGTGGACTTTACTGAACTCTCTGCGGCGGCACGTGGCAATAACACAAAGTAAACAAAATCTGCTGAAGTAAATATAAACAGCAATAGACATTAGATTTTTAATCAACATGAGCATAATGGGAAAGCGGAAGAAACCTTGTTGATAATAATCATCAATAATCGCGCACGTGATGCCAGAAATTATGACTTTCAGTTTTGTGCGAAAATTGTGCGAAAGGAAAATTTGCATATTGCATAGGGAAGCGTTTACTTTCAACACTCGAGAGTTGTTCAATATTTATTAAAAATTAGCAACAAGCTGTTGTTCAAATGAATAGAAAACATTTCGCTGATGGTTCGGTGGTTGTTAAGCAGTTTTCAATCTCTGTTGGCATCACGTCGCGAGTCGTCGACAGTTTCCTTCCGTTTATCTCATTTGCGCTTCTCCGAAGGGTGCAAATAAAAATTGCGCAAATTATGCAATTTTTTATTTACGTTATAATTATGGAGTGTGGGAAAATCGAAATGTTAATTTTCATTTAATTTTAAATCGCTTGCAAATAGACTCTTCAAGTTAAAGTGTAGGTGAACTGTCTGAAGGTGAATTGTGCCTTCTGTGGCAGTGGGTCAAAGCCGCAGGGCAAAGGCTGCTCTTAATAATAAAGAGTATATAAAAGAATATTTAATTTCAATTTGGAGTGCCACAAAGAAAAAAAGAAAACCAACAAATTTGCATATGAAAAACTAATTATAAACATTTTGTAATATTTTCTTTAACTCACACCTTTTTTGGTGTCCTCTTTTTGGACTAATTGAAATTTTTGGAACTGCTGTGCAAACAATATGATGCCGCAGGCTGTGCGTAGGGCGTTATAAGGTGGGTGTGGCTATGCAAACAACGACATATGTATATTGTATGTTATATATGTTTTAAACAGCGGGGTGCAACGTAAACTGTACAACAAGATGACAAATTCGTGTCACACAAATAAATAAATAAGCAGACAGAAAAACTTAAAGCAACCCGCATTGGAGTATGTGAAGCAACACTTGCGTCTTTTGGCATATTTTCCCAAAAACTCAAGTGGCACTCGCGGCAAGTGTCTGCAATTTTGTCGCCTCTTTCTCTATGTTTCACTGGAGCGAAGTTCGGCAACATTTTTTGCACATTAGCAGAGCGACAACAACACTTGAGCATGTGCAGCGGAAGTTGCTTCAAGTGCTCCTGATAATGCGCCAAACTATACCACTCGAAGCTGTCAGCTGTCAGCAAGATACATGCTTACCACACACACTCACACACAATCACCTCATGCAGACCAATTGCCACACGAATTTGCCGAAATATTTTCAAAGTCAAATACAATTTAATGGCAAGCTGAGACACAAGCGATGAATGCTAAAGCCAACGCCTTCTCGCCTTGGGCTGAACTCAACTACAAACAAGAGATTGTATATGCCCTGTAAATGGTAACTGAAGGAAGTTGGGAATGATAGCTAAAGAAACATTTTTTTTTTAGCTAAAGTTGGAAGCGAAGAAAATGAAGTACTTTTTGAGTTTAAAAGCTTTTCGATCTTAAAACAATTACTTTAAGAAATACGAATACAATCTTTTTAAGAATAACCTATACAAAATTATTAGAAGTATAATCTTAAGTTCACTTTGCGTTTTTATTGAATAAGGATTAAAAGAGGACAATTTCATTTTAAGAATTTCCATTATAGAACCATTTAGAATCTTGATTTAAAAATATACATAATTTCAGTTGAATAAAATATTTTTTGAATTTGAAAATGTTTATTTAACTTGTATAAACATTGTTTCTATTTTATCTGTACTTTTTCTTCTAAGCTATTATGCCAATGAAGTTACACTTGATACTTTAGAGTTCATTTTATGCTCTTAGTGTATAGGGTAACTTCTAGTCAGTAACCAGGTTATTTTAAGCAAATAGGACCACATGTGTCCAGGTCTACTTGCTGCGTTTTGTGTGCGGTGCCCTGGCAAACCCAACTCCTATGCAAATAACATTAATTGTTTTGGCAAACAAAGGCAACGGGAAAACAACAATAATAAGGGAAAATCGCAGCGGAAATTGAAAATGTGAACTGTTGTTATTCACCAAAATGATACAATTCACAAATCGTATCGCAGTCAGTAGTCATGTTCATGTAAATTATAAGCCGCTCGGAATGTAACCCTAAATCTATAGAACTATACGATATGTTATAAACGGCGAACGCCACATGAAGTCCCTGGAGAAAGGAGAGTAGGAAAAACGATTCATTTAAATTTGATATGGGATGCTTAAAACGAATATAATAATACTGTTGTAGAAAAGTACAGTCCCAAAATGTTGGATGGCAACAACTCGAGGATAATAGCAACAACAACCCCATAAAGCATTTGACGGTCCATTCGCGGGTAGTTAAAAGACAGAAACACCACCATGACGCCGCATTCTGGGTTATGAGGTGAAAATCCTGTGCGGCACACTCGACTCAACTCGACTCGACTCGACACGGCACTTTAAGATGGCAACGGGAATCGCTATCGCATTCATATGCTAAGCATATGCCCTCCAACGAGGCAGTTGCTATTTTTTAATCGCTCAAAGCCAAATGCCAAAAAAGAGAAGAAGGAAAACCTTTTATATGTCGAGATGGTTTTTCTTTTTCGTTCGCATTTTTCTTGACTTCAGGTTTTTACTTGGGTCTTTTGTGTGTTCCAGTCCAACGATTTGCATATGAATGAACGTAATAAGGCGTCGCAAGGAAATTAAAAGTGAGCTGGTAGCTGGTAGCTGGCAGCATCCTTTGCAGCACACACATATGTATTCTCATGTAGTACAAAAGGATAAAGAGGCAGCAGCAGTTCCTGGTTCCTGGTGCCGTGTAATGAAACATTCCACGAGTGCGGAATTAATAGCTATGATTTGTCTTTTGTTGTGTTCCGCGACGGAGACTTTAAATTGCATTCAATTGTTTAATTGAGCGGAAGCCGAAAGCAGAACGAGGAAAGTGGGATTTGGGGATGGGAAAAACCTCAGGTGCTGGTTGGAACTATTTTACTTGCTTCTCTCTTGGTTTTCGGTTCGCCTGATCAACTGCAATTATCCGCAATGGACTACGGGAAATGACTTAAATCGAAATTACGACGCATTAGCACAAAGTTTTCTCGGACTTTTCCCACATGCAAGCGACTAACATTGAAATTTAATCAACTGCTCGTTGATTTTTTTATTATGCTAAACGCACAAATGAGCTGCCCTTTGCAATTGAGCGAGGGGTCGGACAACTGACCAGGGTCGTGTCCAATAATCGAAGAAGGAAGAGGAGGGAGAGACACGAACTTCATTGATTAACGATTCAACAAAAGACGCAGTAGCAAGGAGCAGCAGTAGTTGTAGTTAAAGCTGTAGCTAAGGCCAAAAGGAAAAGTTCCCTCGGGAGCATGACACGCACATGAGAGAGTCTCATGTGTGCGTTGGTCTAGGGGAAGGCAACATAATCAAAAAATTAAAATCTCTTTATGTTTTTATGCTCGCTGATTGAATGGTTCCATTGTATAGCCCATTGCTCGGACAGTTTGATGTGCCGTTGATGGACTGAACGACTGAGCGACTGCACGACTGGACAAGGACATGGACATCGACATGGACATGGTCGCGGCTGACTGCACTAATCGTGCTCGGAGTTTGGCTTCACCCCTCGCCTCGGTCAGCGGCAGTCGAGTGTAATGGATACATGTGATATGTCAGGACATTGTCGTGTACTATTATCCTTTCCCCCTACTTATGTGTATCTATGGAAAAGCGACGATTAACTGAGGCAACCGGGAAACGAAAATGCGGCTAAACCGCGAAACACGTTGATGGGAAAATGAACTGCGACTTCTTGTGTGGCTTCCACACACGATTTTTTGTGGGTTACATTTAATTAAGTCACGTTACCTAACAGACAGCGGTTTTAATCTTTAATCAAGTTATTAGCGAGTAGTTGCTTTGATTTCGCTAATTGCGTCGAGTGGCTTTGAAGTGCCCAGCTCTTTGTGCTCAGGTGTGAAACGAGTACAAAGTAACAACTCGGACAAGATATAAAACTTTCTTATAAAGAGCGTACAAGTAGCACTCAATAAGTCGCCTCGAGGCACAAAACAATGACGCCTCGATGATGACTAAGCAACTGAATCTGGCAACTGTCGAATGTCGAATGTCGAACGTAGCTTTCACCCCCCAAAATAAGGATACTTTGAAGGGGGCGCCTAGTTGGTCTTTCTGGTTGTCCGTTTTATTGCAATTTGCGAAAAGCGAAAGTAAAAGTGAAAGCGCTGCCTTGATATTTGATTACGAAATGCCAGCAGCCGGACCACGCCTCCTCCCCGGACACACCCACACTTCCGCCTCCCCTCATTATGAGCGACAAGTGAATGTGAGTGTGAGTGAGTGTGAGTGTGTGCAGAGAGTACTCATGAGTCAATAATGATAAACATAAAGCTACAGATTGCGGGGGAGGTTGCCAGAAACTTGCTGACGTCTTTGCTCAGTACATTAATTGCCAAAATTAAATTTATTTCGTTCATTAATACGCTGGCATATCCACCATGCAAAATGTCAAGTAATCAAGCGCATCCTGTGCGAAGGGCGGCTCATCATACGAGTATCCTGCGGCTGGCAGTTGTTACACTGTTGAATGACAGGCGACTCATGACATTTTCAGCCTGTCATGTTGCTTATTAAACGCATAAATATCACAGCCAAAGTGCTCATAAAGTTCGCTCCACATGCTGCCCAAGAGAGAGGGAATGAAGAGAGAGTGGAGTGTGAGGGAAGCCACAGCAGGTAAACGCTCATAAAATTCCAATCAATTCACAACAAAAGAGCCCGGTTATGGTCATCATTTAGAACCCAAGTCTGGACAATGGTCGCTAAATCAAGGCCTAAACATTGTGCGTCTTCAATTTGTTACTTCGGCTGACAATCGCACATTCTTGGGGTTTCCTTCAGCTTGGGTTGGCACACTTTTCAAGCACTGCTTCTGCGTGTCGTTAATCAATTAACTTTACGCCCACAAGATGGCAGGGTTACGCCCACTTACATGGCACGCTTGTCACAACCGCCTCCTCGATGCCTTCGATGCACGCTTGACCACTTCAATATGCCAAACAAATCAAACACACACACACAGAGAGTTTTCCCCCCCATTGAACAAATATTGAAAAGTGAAAAGTCGTCGACGGTCGTATGTGATTTATGCCACAAATTTTGATAATTTATTGTTGGAAAAGTTGTGGCAAATACAGAGGGGTCAGTTAAGTGCTTCAAGTGTTTGCTGGTTATGCTTTTGATGGTCTTTATGATTTGTATTTTTATATTTTTTCTCTTGTTACTTAAATTGCTTTGATTGAAAGTCGTAATTTTGTTGAAGCCCTTCGAGTGTTGCAATTAAATGGAAAATCCACAGAGTGTCCATCGTCGAGTTGTGCCACATGCAGTAAGCATTTATTTGAATTCAGTGGCTGATTAATCGAAAATCTCTTCCTTCAGGGCGGAAATAAACACACTCGAAGACTAAAAGCCGTTTTGTGGTTACACAAAGTCCAATTGGGCTTCGGTTAGAATGCTGCTTATCCCTTCACTGACCGCAACTGCCTTTGGGCGCTGACCAAGTAAGCAAGACTTTGCGTCAACTTGAGACGTTGTTCTACACCCCCTCAAGGGTTTCTATATAATCCAATGCACCCTTCCATTTGCTGATGTCCTGTTTGCTGATGGTTGGCTTGGTGACGACAAACGGATTGAATTTGAACTTGACTGATGGCAACAGTTGGCATGATTGACTGGTTCTCCGCGCTTTTGGCCAACTGGCCCAAAATGAATCATCGCCCTGGCAACGCAATATTGCAGCCAAATTAGTCAAATAATTCAAAGTAATTAAACGCGTTTGACTTGACGTCACTTTGCCGTGGGGTTCGCAATGATCCCTAATCCGAATTTATTCCCCCGAAAAAAAGAATGCGCACACAAAGTGCCCATTTGAGAGGCCATTTCCATAATGGAATCCGTTTTGCAGGACGCATTTGACACTTCATGATAATGAAATTATGACTGCTTATGGCCTTAAAGCTGCAACCCTTTTATTTTTATTACTATTA
Organism: Drosophila albomicans; assembly: GCF_009650485.2. Classification (NCBI taxonomy): domain Eukaryota; kingdom Metazoa; phylum Arthropoda; class Insecta; order Diptera; family Drosophilidae; genus Drosophila; species Drosophila albomicans. The sequence goes on from NC_047631.2 coordinate 13,458,378, forward strand.
TTATTATTATTTTTTGTGATTTCACTCGCAATTGTTGCAACTACTTTGATGGTCTGCTTGAATGACTGCAAATGACATGCACACAGCTGCCTCAAGATGTGGCAAGCTCTTTGTTGACTGTTGCGCGGTCATACGTTGTCCATTAGTCTGGGGTCAGAGCGACAGCAGCAGCAGCAACAACAACGAATCCATTTCCGATATTGGGTGATAAAATTTTATGAATGTAATTTGCAGCGATTTGTTGCGTCGTCTACAGTTGGTTCTGAACTTGGACTTGGATTTGGATTTGGTTTTGGTCTTTGGTCGCTGGTGCTTGGCGAAGGGGTTGTCGCCATTGCGAAATTGTTATTGACAACATGACGGGGGAGTCGTAAATACAAATACTCATCGATATGTAGATAGTTGGGCTCTCTCTTTGCATGCCCTCTCGCTTAAATTATTAAAAAGCATTTGCTTAACGACACTAAAAACGGGTTGAATGCAAAAGTGGCCATTGAACTGTCGCCTTCGTGTCCCCTGTGAATCGTTGACAGCTACTTAAAGAGCATTTGCTGAAAGTTACTCAAAATTGTGTGCTCTCTAGAGATGGATTTATTATAAGAATTTATACGACAGTAAAGTGCAATTTCGTTGTTTTTTAGAAAAGTGCATTGTTATATACTACATTACATTATTCAGAATTAAGAATATTGAAGTTAATTTTTCCATTAAATGAATGAAAATAATACTTAAATATCTTAACTTAAGTTAGAAATATGTCAAATCGATTTATAAAATCAATTCTATGAGTTCAGTTAAAGTATCAAGTTGAGACAAGCTCACGGATTTAAAAACTAGTTCGTTTCTTAGTTCAATATTATAATGACGCATTAAAAATCTTTATATTTACTTACTTCGCTTTATTTGTAATATGTTTCGTAATTGGATTGTACTCTTTATTGAGCATTAAAATTAATTTCGCATTTTTAAAAGAAATTCGTTTGCTCAAATAAAATATTAATTATTAATTACATTGCATTGTTGTATTTATTAAATAATTCTTACATGATGAATATTGTTTTTCTTTAGTTCCATTATTAAATCGTTAAAGTAGAAAATTGAGGTGTACTTATTGTTTCCATACTCACTTCTTTAAATAATTTAAGTTATTTAATCTGTCGATGAAGATAACAGCATTAATTCCCTAAAGGAAAACACTTTAAAACTATGCATGTTTTGTATTGTGTAATTTATTCCTAGCAATAAATAAATAGTTGTTGTATCATTTAAATAGTAATTTTAATTGCAATAAACCATATATCATCATCAAAGAACAATCGCATGCTACTGTATCTATTAGATACATTGTTAAAAAATACTCCAACTTTAAGTGGCAACTTTTGCATAAATTTGGAGTGTGATAAATGACGTCACCTTTAGTTTACGATCTACTGAGTGTGCGTGTGTGATTTGCATAGAAAGCGCATAAAATCATAAACAGACCGCATAAATAACGACATTAAAAAATCGGCGGCAAAACATTAAAATAGTGAAAATGTGCAAATTAGACGCGCCCGTTGCGACGATGCGCGTTTTATGGCCATGAACAAAGATACGCTGGATGGAAACTGTGCCAACTTAAGTGGCAAGTTTCCCCAACCCTCAAAGGAAATTCTCCATATTCACCCACCAGAAGATATAGTATTTGCCTTTGGTCTGGATGTATGCTGATTTATGGGCGCATATTTGTGATAAATGCGTTGGATTTTTGAGGATTTCGCACAAATTACAATATCCAAGGCGACATCGCATGTGTCCTCCTGTCTGTCGCCTTCGCTTAGTGTCCTGTCGCATATGCGCATAATTTTTGGCTGGCAAGAAAAAAGAAAATCAAAGTAAAAATTTCGCAAATGTGATTTATTGGACGTCTTATCATGCAGTACGTGCTCAGCTCTGTGTTTTTGCAAATGAAATTGATTTACTTTGATTTTGCATTTTAAATTGAGCTGCTGGAGGGTTGTTGGCTGCGGATTATTGGCTGACAAATATTGTGACTGTTTCAGTCAGCCAGCGGCAAATGGTATTAGTAGTTTACTTGCTTACTTACCTATGAGCCCCGACGAGGGTTGTCACAGGAGGTAGACGGGAGTATATCGCGATATCGATGTCAGTTGCTGATGTCTTTTTGGCGCTATTGTTTCGCTGTCGTTGCCAATTTATTTGCAATTTTTGTCGGCGCACTCACTACTAAGCAGCCATAATTCCCATTGCATTATGTGTGCGGCCTGAAATGACAAACACTCGACTCAACTCGACTCAACTCGCAGCACACGCGGCCAGCACGCAATTTTAAATGGATTTATTGATACGCTTCGTTGCCACAATAACAACTGTGAGCGCGGGTTACATGTTTGCAAACATTTCTGGCAGCAACAAATGCCCAGCGATATTTCAATTTTCACCGAATGAACCCATCAACCGAAAAGTGGCACACAACATCGCTTTCTGCTCAGGCAGCTGATCCTGGACGCTTGATTGCATGGGAAACTCATGTTGAGCGGCTGCCGAGTCCATTATGCGCATCATTTGCGAATTTTGATTTTTAATGATTTTAGCGGCCGTGTTGTCATCTATGCTACGTTGGCGACACAAATTGAATTTTGATTAGTTGGTTGGCAACCTTTTTTCCCAGCCTCAAGCTGAGGGGATGTCCTTAAGCAATTTGATTGATTTCAATTATTTGTCAACGCTGTCTTTGCCGGCTGCAACTGTGCTTGGTACTTGCTTGTTTCACGGATGAACTCACTGAATCTGACCTAAATTATAAAACAATTTGTTGCCGTAATATGCAAAATATGTCGGTACACGTAATTGATATTGTTAAAATGAAAAATATTCCATACAAAATTGAGTTGTCGTTACAGCTTGCGGCTCATTAAATTTAAGGTAAATTTAAATTTGAAATTGAAGGCTTAAATAAAAATAGTTCTTACATTTTTAATTTTTGTATACTCTGTATTTACATTTCAGTTATTGATACATTAACTTTTTAGCAAATCTTAAATTATTATGGAAGGCCTAAACAAAAAAGATCTTAATTTTAATGGTATATAAATTGAGCTTATATATTTATATAAGTATTTTACAATTTTTTATGGTTTTCTATCTATGCTAGCAAATATATAATTGGATTAAGTATAAGCCACAATTATTAGCACCTTCTTTATAAAATGGTTAAATGTAACATATATGGTATTTTTATACCCGCTAGAAGAAGAAGAGTATTATAACTTTGTGCCGGCAGGAAATGTATGTAACTTATGTATAATATGTAACATAACCCTATAAAGTATATATATTCTTGATCAGCATCAATAGCCGAGACGATGTCCGTCTGTCTGTCTGTGTATCTGTCCGTCCGTCAGTATGAAACACTGGATCTCAGAGACTATAAGAGATAGAGCTATAATTTGTTATGTTTGCACGCAGATCAAGTTTGTTTCAAATTTTTGCCGCGCCCACTCCCAAACAAATCAAAAAAAATCGAATACAAGTGTATTTTAAAGCTACAACAATAGTATTTATAATTCCTGAATTGGGTTGCGATCAGATAAAAAGTGGAAGTTATTAAAGAAATTCTGCTGTATGTGCAAAAACGCCAACTTACTAGAGGTCTGAGTTGCTTTGGCCGACAATCTGGTACATTATGGCGTCTATGGTATATTATGAATGTGGTACTTTATAGATATACTATACCATGTGGTATAATTTGTAGTACTTTTTGGATACCACAATCGCGATTTATTCGCCCCGCGATTTATTCGCACCGCTGTCGCTGCGAATTCGTTTTGACGGCGCATGCAGCATTTTTATACGCGCTACACATAGGGTAGAAGGGTATTATAACTTTGTGGCGGCAGGTAATGTATGTAACATATAGAAGGAGGCTTCTCCGGCTCTATAAAGTCTATATATTCTTGATCAGCATCAACAGCCGAGACGATTTAGCCATGTCTGTCTGTCTGTCTGTCCGTATGAAACACTGGTATATTGTACAGGCTATGGTATATTTTGAAAGTGGTACTATATCGATATTTTGTAGTATTATTAATATATTTTAAAAATGATACCGCAATATTTTTCTTTTATTCAAAATGGGTAGCGGGTATATCACAGTCGAGCACACTCAACTGTAGCTTTCTTCCTTGTTTACTGTTGATTAAAGTGTTTCTTCCGTTTTGCCAAATTGTAGTTGGAGAACTAAGTCACAATTGCTTGCTCATTTTAAATCGTTTATCTTCAATATTTTTTTTTTTTTTTGACCGCCTCAAATACCAATTTTAAATGTCAATTGTAGAGTTAACAAGTAAACAAATAAGTAATTCATACGAGTCTACGTAGCATCCCTCTTTTAATATGCATAACTCATAAATGACAGACCACTCACAAGTTTAATGGGCCTCAACCACACGCTACAACAATTTTGGTCTCAAGTTCATGCACAAACGAATACCCAAAAGTCCAACAATAATAAATAATAAATAATATTTCTCATAAATAATTGTTTCCCTTGTCCAGAAACCCAAAATATGGAACCCCACACACAGCATTTTTTTTTTTTTTTGGGACGAAAGTGCGACGAAAAATATGTTAACTAATCACCGTAGGAAAGGATTTTTATGGGTTTTCATTTCCGCATATAATCGACTTATACCACAAGCCAAACAACATAGTTGAAGGAGCAGTGAAGGGGAAAAACCAAAAGCGGAAATGTGGAACGTTAAGCGTCAAGGAAAAGGTGATATATGTATGTCAGTCGGCGAAATGTTGCGAAAAGTGCCGTAAAGAAATGTCATTTCCTTTATGAAAGTCGGATATGCGTAGGAGAGGAGAAAGGCATACTTGAATGGTAGATGAAGTCTATAAACAATTCATATGTGAATTGAGTGTCCAAGAAATGGCAAATCAAGTGAAAGTCGGTGCAGCCCACCAGAGCAATAAAAACATCGGGGGGTGCGGCTGAATCCAACTTCATATTTATGGTTATTGGGACAGTTTTCTGCCAGATAGATAGAAGTTATCTGGCCGGCAATTACAGCAGCTTAATGACTTGTAACACTCGTCCGCAGCTCGCCAAATGGCAACTGTTTCCAGGGCCATTTCGTCATCAGTTTTGTGGGGCCAAGGCAACGGGTGTCACTCACAGCGTCGCGCATTTGAATATCCTGCACTGCTCCTGCTCCGGTGTGGTAAGTCCTGTCAATGTAATTAGATGCCAGGCGCAACGCATGCCAAATCCAAGATAATAACACCGCGGTGGTCCTTTTTTGCCTTGAGTGGCACTCGTCAGTGCCCTGTGAACTGAAAAAAAAGAAATGAGAGAAGCGAAACGCGACAGGACACTGCAATATTCACTTTATCAATTGACACACTCACACACTCCATAGCAACAACGCCACTCAAACTTCTGTCTCATTCCCCAGCTAATTGTAAATTCAAACAGTTTTTTTTTATTGTATTGAAATTTGACTAAAGCGCGTCCAGTGAAATTTATTGCGTTGCCTTGATAATGACATAATATTTTACGCTTCGACAGAGACGCGGAAGGAGCAAAAGGAACTCGAAGCCGAAGAGAGAAAGTCTGAGTTTGACTGGGCAGCAAGTTAAGCATTGTGAGTTTCACTTGAGCTTCAATGCTTTTTATTTATTATTTAAGTTTCATTTTGTTGTGTATGCTCTGCTGTGCTGTGTGTGTTTGTTGTTGGCTATACTTTTCCATTAATTTTAAGTGCTGTGCTGAGTTTCCGCCACGGAATTGAAGCTGGGATTGCGTTGCCCATTCCCCTTGAGTCCATTGTTGGCTTTGGCTTTTGTTGGCAGCTGTAGTATCAGTGTCTACATTATGTTATTGTTATTGTTATTGACTTTTGCGCGCCACTCAATCATAATCATAATCAATTGTTCTCTTACCTGCAACGTTTCTTATCAACAAGGCAGCGCGTCATTTGCATAAAACGTTCTACTTTCGTATCTGTGTATCTGTGCGTGGCATGTGGCAAGTTCTACGAGTGGCAGCAATCAAAGGCAGATAGTAACAGTTCATATATAGTCCATCGTAGTATGCCAACTTAAACCGCTTGAAAAATCAAAAGATTTGCGAACAAAAACATCGGCAAATTTGTTACATATTTGCACTGCGACTCAAGTTGAGACACGTGAGCTGAAAGACATCATCGAGGAAGATCTTCAAAGCAAAGCAAAGGTAAGGCCATTTGGGGGCAAACAATTGCCTTAAAAGCCAACGCACAATTGTGACCTTAATTTGCAAAAGTAAATAAAACGGACAAAAAGCTGCACGCAAAAAGGATTTTAAAATCTAATTTCAGAATATTTGAAAGCAAACCGCCAAACCGAACAAACAGCCGAGCTGCGTCATCGACGTCAATAGAGGGCTGGCTGAGATGGAACCCTTTCTAGGGGAAATTTACATGCCAGCAACGCACACACACACACACTCGCACACACTGATATTATTTGCAAATTAGCTTGATGGTGGACGGAGAAACACACATGCGAAATGGAACCAATAAACCGTGAAGCACGCAGACGACCGCCAAACATCAGGCACCACGACAGAGGGCAGAGGGTAGAGGGCAGAGAATAGAGGACGGAGGACACAGAGGATTGAGGGCACCATTCACCAGCAGCAGGCTAACCATAACCAGAACTTTTCTTTGCCCGTCTAACAGGCAATCAATGGGCTCGGCTTAGGAGCGGGGGGTGACCAAGGGGCCACAACGGGTCGGGTGGATGTCATTTTGTCAAACGCATTTTGAGAATTGTCGCCCCCGGGGGTAGCGTTGTGTCTGCCTGTTGTTTGCTTTAAAGTTTGCAGATTTTTTTGCAGCCACTGTTGGTTGTCGTGTCAACCGTTTGGTGTTTCATTAAAGGGTTGGAGTCGGGGTTGGGGTTGGGGCTTATTTGCTTGGCGAAAAAATGTCGTGAAGTTTGCCAAGCACACAAGTCTACGCAGCACATATAGGAGCAGAATATCAAGCGATAGCATCCTGATGGCCACCACATTAGTCCTGTTTGTCATGTGGAACATGATTTGAGGCATTTCTACTTCAATTGCTTTCAATGGATGGCTGCAAAAAAGAAACGTATAGGATGAAAGAAAAACGCACGCCATTTGCATGCTCTATGTCAATCTCTGATGCCATTAAGGATATATTAAAGATGTGTTTTTTATGCACACAACTGTACCAGAATCACAAGATTTAGTTTTGCAATCAAAATTATCAGGTATTTATGAGAATGAAGAATTTTTCATAAGTTTTTTTAAATATGTACATAGCACTCCCAAAAAGTAAACAAGAACTTACTATTTTTATCCATTTTATGCGAATATCGAATCTCAAGTCCGTAAAAAACAAACTGTTAACTATTTAATTTTCTATTTACAAGTGCAATTAAAATCACATTTATACTATAAACTGACATTGCAAATTTAAAACTACTTATGAAGATATATAAAACGCAAACACAGTACAAAACAATTTTCATTAACGGCATCGCAATTAAACTTAAAAAGTGACTTTTTGAAATGAAATTGTGTTCATGTTTAATACGTTTAAAGCTGTGAATAAACAACATGCACTTTAGTGTGATATTATTTGCTATTATACTGATATTTTTTAATCAATATATTGGCATAGTAAGTTCAAAAATTATTAAAAATATATATTATGAAATGAATACATTGTGTTCTAGGAATCAGTTGCCGTAAGGTTTACAAATGTTTATTGTAAATCTAGTAATCTGAGCAGATTTGTGGTTAATGTTTGCCGTATACGTGCAGTAAAAAGGAATATGTACGTCTTCAACTATGATGCTACTTTGCTGTATGAATTATATAATGTGAAGGTTAATGTTCAAATGGTCAAACGGGCAAATGGCTATAAACCGTGGCTATACAATATTACTGTTGACGCCTGCGAATTTCAAAGACGACGCAACAATCCAATGATTAAAATGGTATTTAACATTTTTAAAAACTATTCGAACCTTAATCACCCTTGCCCATATAGGGTAAGTATAACTCAAATCCAATCGTTATTCTATCATTAATTCTAAATATTCTACAGGATTCTGTACATTTATATGGCTTATATCTTAAGCCACAATTAATTCCCATTCCGTTGCCCACCGGCGAGTATGGGTTACTTACAACATGGAATTTTGATAACAAAACTATTTCGACTGTGAATTTATATTTCGAATTCAAAGAAGATGCAATTTAAATTATTATGGAAATCTGTATTACAAAAAATATTTTACGAAAATAATAATATTGCAAATGAGTTTAAAACAACTAAGTGAGCTTCATTGCTCGAATATAACTAGCTTTTTCAGCCTAAGTAACTATACCTCGACAGCATCGGCGTATTTTGGTACATACATAAATTACAACTTAAATAACTCCAACCATTTTTATCTAATCGCAATCAAATTTTCAGAAATCAAAACTCTAGCTTTACAATTACAATATATATTTTTTTTTCTGATTCATGTGGGGGCGAAGCACAGTGGGAGATTTGGTCTCGCTAGCGGCATTTAATTCAAATTTTGAAATTTAAAAAGCGTTGATATTTTTTCACAAGTCGACAACAGATGCTTTGATTAGATTTATCAAAGCGTTTTAAAAGCTCTACGATCAACTGATCATCAGCTGTGAACGGTCAAACTCACCATATGATTTTGCAAAGAGCTCTAGAAAATTCTATTGATATTGAGTTCCTCGGAAATTTACAATTTTTATTGAATTTTTTAAAAGTTTGGCTTTTTATTATCTTCAAGGTATGTATTACAATAAAAATCAATGTTTGTGACCGGTCTATAAATGTGTAGCTCATAAAACATAGTGGTAATTCAGTGTATTAACAACGAGTCCGGATTAGCGTACACCTGTCTTTCGTGAAGTCGAACTTACTGGATTCAAGTGGATTCAGTCTAACTCTTTTATTAGCCGAAAGTGTGAATCAGTGGCGTCCAAAATGTGTAATATGAACTGCTATTATCTGCTAGCCTTCAAACTATGGTACTTTTTAGGAACAGTGTTAGTACCAAAAAGGGATCTTTTTTATATATTGCACTCAGAAGTTATCCCATTTTTTTCCATCATCCCATCATTTTTTAGAAAAAGTTTATATACGAAATTTGTTAATAGAAGTTTAAAAAAAATAAAAGTAAAACAAAATTTTATATTTAACAAATTTTTTTTTAAATTAAAAAAAAAATAAAAAAATTATGTAAAAAAAATTTATTTTTAACTTAAAAAATCTATGACTTTTCTCAGATTAGTGAAAAAAAACCTTCTGAAGACATCTATTTTAGTATAGAAGTTATTAATTAAATGCCGCTAGCGAGACCAAATCGCCCACTGTGCGAAGTGGCAAATATCTATAACATATTTGATCTGCGCGCAACCTAAATAAGTAAAAAATATAGCTTTATAATAGTCTTTGATATCTAAAACTCACAGACAGACAGCCATGCTGACAGATGGACGTGACAATATTGTCTCGACGCTGATCAAGAATATATATATGTACTTTATAGGGTCGAATGTGCCTCCTTCTGTCTGTTACTTACATTTACTGTGGGCATAAAGTAATAAGTTGTACTCCATGTTTAGCGGGAGTAAGAAACATAACACACTTTTCGGCCATTGCCAATATTTTGTGCGAGTATAATATTTGACGTCCATACAATCAAACTGTGTATACCATTGTCTGAATGATCACATTATAATCGATTTGTAAATGTAATTAAAATCACATTTGTACACCATGAATTTTGAATACAAAAGGTAAATAAAAATCCAAAATCCCATTTCCTTAAATCAAACCACAATTTTAAAATCATTAAAAAAATATTATTTGAAACTATTAAATAAAACTATATTAATTATTTTTATAATATTGACAAAAATGCTGCGGTAAATACGACTAAAGCTGTGAATAAGCAACATGCACTTTACTGTTCTATTTGTTGCTATTTTGCTGGTCATTTCTAATGAATATTTTAGCACAGTAAGTTAAATAATTAAAAAAAAAAGAAATAAAAAATGATTACAATATTTTTCAGGAATCTGCTGCCGTAAGGTTTACAAATGTATTTTGTAAATCAAGTAATGTAAGCAGATATGTGGTTAATATATGTCGTTTGCGTGCAATGAAAAGGAACAAGTATATCTTCAACTATGATGCTACTATACTATACGAACTATGTGATGTGAAAGTCAATGTTCAAATAGTCAAAAAGGCCAATGGCTACAAACCATGGCTATACAATGTTACTGTTGATGCATGCGAATTTCAAAGAAAACGCAATAATCCAATAATTAAAATAGTTTTTAACATTTTTAAAGACTTTTCGAATCTTAATCATAGTTGTCCTTATCGGGTAAGTATAACTCACGTTAAATCGTAATATTTTGATTAATTAAAATATTCTACAGGGGTCTATTATTGTAACTGGCTTATATCTTAAGCCACAATCAATTCCTGTGCCGATGCCAACAGGAGAATATGGCTTACTCTCCACTTGGAACTTTGATAATAAAATGACGTCATATTTGAATTTATATTTCGAATACAAAGAGGATCAATAAATACTTCAAAAGTTAATTTTGACCCCATAATATGTGTTCATTCTTCATCAACGTCAACAGTCGAAACAAAGTATGTTGGTCTGTCTATCTGTCTATAATTAACAAGTAAGAAAGTTACAGTCGAGTGTGCTCGACTGTGAGATACCCGCTACCCATTTTTAATAAAGGCAAAATATTGCGGTATTATTTTCAAAATATACCGAAAATACTAAATAATACTACAAATATGGTATATTTGGTATATCGATATAGTACCGCATTCAAAATATACCATAGATGGCACAATATACCAGATTGTCAGCCAAAGTAACTAAGACACCTAATAAGTGGGCGTTTTTCCCCATACAAAAGTATTTCTTTAATAACTTCGACAATTTTTATCTGATCGCAACCAAATTTTCAGGAATCATAACTACTATTCGCAACTCTAGCTTTAAAATTACGCTTGTTATTCGATTTTTTTGTTTGGCGGGGGCAAAAGTGGGCGTGGCAAAAATTTAAAACAAACTTGATCTGCGTGCAAACAAAATGCTGTTGGAAAAAAATTATAGCTATATCTCTTATAGTCTCTGAGATCTAGGTGTTCATACGGACAGACGGACATGGCTAGATCATCTCGGCTGTTGACGCCGATCAAGAATATATATACTTTATTGGGTCGGAGATGCCTCCTTCTACCTGTTACATACATTTCCTGTCGGCACAAAGTTATAATACCCTTCTACCCTATGGGTATAAAAATTCATTACTACTAATGTATATGGTATAAAATCAAGAATTAAAATTAATATCCATTAATTTTTCAATGAAAGACCACACGATTTTATTTGTAAGTATACAGAAAATCCAATTATCATCTGTTGTTCAATTTATTAGCTCTTATTTGTTAACCTTTAAATACAAAGTACTGTATAAATAATATAAATTGTGTTTTGTGTATTTTTGTGTGCTTACCCAATCATAAAATTATAAATTACTTTAACAACAATTAAAAAATCATTATTATTACTGTTGATGGCAGATGTAGCAGATGTGACCGCACAAACCAGCTGACAGTGTGGTCTCGCATTTTAATAAACTATACTTATTTTAACTATTTTAAAACGAAAGAACAGCAATCAATCAATTCTAGTATTGACTATATAACAAGATGAATATCACACAAATACTTGTTATATATATAGTGTTTGGTGCATTCCACTTTGCTTTTTATAATGTAAATTTAATAATTAAGGTTTAAAATGGATACTGACAGATGTGTTTTCAGGAAGCAGCTATTATTCGATTTACAAATGTGATATGCGAGACGGACAATAAAATATTTGTGCTGCATGAATGTCGCTTGAAGGCAATAAAGAGATACATAACTGTAATGAACTTCAATGGCACATTACTTCATCCTGTTAACGATATGAAAATAAGATATCAACTAAAAAAAAAAGAGAATGGGTTTAAGCCTTGGCTATATGATATAAGAGCTGACGTCTGCCTTTTTCTTAAAAAGAATAACAATCCCGTTATTAAATTAATATATAATGTGTTCAAGGATCATTCAAATATTAACCATACATGTCCCTTTGTGGTAAGTAAATAAAATAAATAGATTCCAAAACTCTTACAAATAAGGTTGTATTTACAAGGGTCCAATAATAGTTAAAGACTTATATTTGACAACTGAGCGGATACCGCTGCCGATGCCAACAGGTGAATATTCTATCGCCATAAACTGGACTTTTAATCAGATATCGAAAGTGTATACAAACTTTTATATTGAGTTTATTGAGGATCTATAATAAAGAGTGGCTAAGTGAGTTCTTTAATTATTTGCACTACTTTTTTTCATGTCTATATTTTGAAAATTTTGTAAATAAATACTATTTATGTGTGCTCAGCTTAAACTGTAAATGCATTAACTTTATTTTTATTTCTATTTATACAAAAATATTTATATAAATAGACTTGTGGTTTATTTATAAAAATAATGTTTTAGCGAATTATCATTAATAGGTTTGTGATAGCAGTCGACATGAAAGAGATTATCAATTAATTCATTAATAATAATATAATACTTCATTAAACAAGTAAGAAAGTTACAGTCGAGTGTGCTTTACTATGAGGTACTACACACCTTATGAGATACACACCATTTTGAATAAAAGCGAAATAGTGCGGTATTAATTTTGAATTATACAAAATTAATATACCATAAAAATAATGAATGATTTGTATTCTGTAGAGCAAACTATCCGATGCATATTTACTTTGTGTATCAGCTTTCTAAAAGTCTATTGTATTTTCAGCCTTGAAATACAAAGTACTGTTCATGTAATTGATTATGCAAAATTGGATTGTTATTACTTTGTTGGCTCATTGATTACTACACAATTACAAAATCATAAACAACTTTAAAATCAATTATAAAATCATTATAATTACAATTTAATAGAATGTACAATAGTATTTTTCGTATTACAAATAGGAAAAAGCTACACGAAATCAAGTTTATTGTTTACTCTATTGCAATATGGATATCACGCGCATAATTTCAATATTTTTAGTTGTTACCCCTTTCAACAGTGTAATTATCAAAATTTATGTAAGTTCAAAAGTGTTACTGAAAGATGTGTTTTCAGGAAGCAACTATTATCCGTTGGACAAATGCTATATGCGAGACGGACAATAAAATATTTGTGCTTCATGAATGTCGTTTGAAGGCAATCAAGAGGTATATAACTGTATTGAACTTCAATGGGAGTTTACTTCGGCCTGCTAACGAGGTCAAATTAAGAGTTCAAATGCAGAAGAAGGCCAATGGTTTTAAGCCCTGGTTAATCGATGTAAAAACTGATGTCTGTCAGTTTTTCAAAAGGAACAACAATCCAGTTATAAAAATGTTTTACAATTTGTTTAAAGATCGTTCCAATATTAACTATACATGTCCTTTTATGGTAAGTGTAAGGCAGAAAATATATGCAAGATTGTCGTTTTAATAAAAGTTTTATTCACTAGGGTCCCATTATAATTAAAGATTCGTATCTGACAACTGAGCGGCTGCCACTACCGATGCCAACAGGCGAGTATTCGATCATAGTTAATTGGACCATAAATAAGGTAGCCAAAGTGTATACAAACTACCATGTTGAATTTATTGAAGATCTTTAATAATTAAAAAAAAAAAAAAACTGTTATTTCGATTATATTCTGTATTTATTATTAATTTTTAACTGTACTGTAAAAACTTGTTCTATATATTCTATTTTATCTATTTGTATGTTGTGCTAATCAGCAATATATGTTACATAAAAAATATTTAGTTTTTATTCTAAATTATTCTAAAAAGTATTCCGATTTAATATATCGAACAAAAATAAGTATAGAATAATATATTTGGTATATACATGTGTATATCTATGATATTACCCGACAGCAGCAGTTTTTTCAGCTTGTTACATATATCAGTAAAATGTGTTATGAATTCGTTAGCAAAAAAAGTTTTGCTTTCTCTCAGTGCACAGCTGCAAACCAACACAAAAACGTCACTGAATATGTGCACCCTTTCTTGTATTTGTGTTAGTAAGGGCTCTGTCGTAAGACGATTTTGAGCACCCCTGTTTTAATAATATATCTACTTAAGAGGTAGTCTATGTCCTTCTCTTGGCTCTAAGCTACCTCCTCACCAATTTTCAGCCAAATCGGTAAAGCCGTTCTTGAGTTATAAATAGTGTAATTAACAAGACTTTCTTTTATAGATATAGATTTTCAAATATCAATATATAACAAGTAAGAAAGTTTCAGTCGAGTGTGCTTGACTGTGAGATACCCGCTACCCATTTTTAATAAAGGCAAAATATTGCGGTATTATTTTCAAAATATACCGAAAACACTAATAAATACTAAAAATATACCAAATGGTATGTTTGGTATATCAATTTAGTACACCATTCAAAATATACCATAGACGGCACAATGGACCAAATTATCGGCCAAAGCAACTAAGAGCCCTAGTAAGTAGGCGAATACAAAAGTATTTCTTTAATAACTTCCACAATTTTTATCTGATCGCAATCAAATTTTCCAGAATCATAACTACTATAGTTATTATTGTATATACCATATATAATTCGTAACTCTAGCTTTAAAATTACGCTTGTTATTCCATTTTTTTTATTTGCGGAGGCGGAAGGGGGCGTGGCAAAAATTTGAAACAAACTTGATCTGCGTGCAAACATAACAAATGCTGTTTGCTCTATATCTTATAGTCTTTGAGATCTAGGTGTTCATCCGGACAGACGGACAGACGGACGGACGGACAGACGGACATGGCTATATCGTCTCGGCTGTTGACGCTGATCAAGAATATATATACTTTATAGGGTCGGAGATGCCTCCTTATACCTGTTACATACATTTCCTGCCGGCACAAAGTTATAATACCCTTCTACCCTATGGGTAGCGGGTATAAAAATATGTAATGATGAATATAAATTGAAGTTTGTATATACTATGTTAAAACTACTGAAATCGTTTTACATTTTTATGAAAGAACTATAATAACTCGTCCGGTTTGTTTACCTTATTCACTATTTAAATAGAGACTGCGTGAAGTAGACTATAAATTCGTATTTAACATGTCATATCATTTTTTAAATGATCTAATTACTATTCCAATTATATGTTATATATGTATATTATGTCACGTCCATTTCACATGAACAGATAACAGATATAACCATTCAATCGTCAGAATGGCTTTTATCGTACGAATATGCTTTGATTGTATTTATAATAATCATTAAATCGCTATTCATAATTTAAAATGGACAATACCAAACAAAATGAATTCATTCAGTTCACATCGAGTAACAACAATATGTGGAACATTTTAATTGTTACGCTCATTCTTCAAATACCTTTTAATAAATACATTCATAGTGTAAGTATTTTCATGACTTAAACAGTATTCGTCATCAATTAATAATTCGAATATTGTAGGATGCCATCAGTATTAAATTTAAAAATGTGGAGTGTCAATCGACAAATCTATCGTGGGTTATAATACACAGTTGTCGCTTGAAAGCAATAAATAGGAAAAGAGTAGATTTGAACGCATATTCAACTATTCTTTATCCTGTATACAATATGGAAGTTCATGCCCAGTTGCTAAAGAAAGCAAATGGTTATAAGCCGTGGCTAATAGACGTCCACTTCGATGTATGCTCATTTTTAAAGAAAAATAACCATCCATTTGTAAAGATAGTTTACGACATTTTTAGACCCAGCTCGAATATCAATCACACATGTCCTTACGTGGTATGCAGAATTCAATTCTGATATGAAATGATTGTGTACATTATAAGCTTTTTCACAGGGCCCAATTATTATGAAGGATTTGTATCTGAAACCGAATTCGATACCACTTCCCATGCCATCTGGAGAATATTGCTTTATTGTAAAATGGAAATTTGATAAAAAGATACAAGCCATAAATAAATTCTTCTTTGAATATCTCGAAGATTCCTAAATATGACAATGTTCTCTGGCTTTTAATTTACACATGTTTTCTATTCTTATAATGATCACGAAAAGTTAACCTATTGAGAAATTAATGATTTTGTTGCTTGATTAGCCAGAAATTTCCCAAATGCCCTCAAATAAATATGATCTATCTAATTGGTAATTGTCCAGACACCAATTGTCGAAACTCAAAAAATAGTTGTGTTTATTTTGCCTTTACTTAATGTAACCTGTAATATTTAAGTTGTTCAAATGACAGTTCGAATTGTTATAATTGCTTTTATCAACCGGATGAGCTATCCATTATTTGTGCTTAACGATCGAAATTTATAATAGCTTATAGTGAATCGCAAATGAAATGGAGTCTAGTTTTCACAGAGTATCAAAAGAATGTGGAACTTATTAATTATTGCTCTTATTTTCCAAATAACTTTTGATGAATTCATTTATAATGTAAGTATGATTTTCCTCGAAATGTAGACATATAAATAAATAAATAATGTGATTGATTTAGGATGCCATCAGTATTAAATTTACGAATGTGGAGTGCGAATCAAAAAACCTATCATGGGTGCTAATACACAATTGCCGACTGAAGGCGAAAAATAGAAAAAGAGTGGATTTTAACTTTAACTCAACTATTCTCTATCCAGTGTACAATTTGGGTGTTCATACAAAGTTACTAAAAAAGGCAAATGGTTATAAGCCCTGGCTAATAGATGTCAGTGTTGATGTATGCGCATTTTTAAAAAGAAACAATCATGCATTTATCAAGATGGTTTACAGCATTTTTAGATCCAGTTCGAATATCAATCACACGTGTCCTTATATGGTAAGCTGGAAGCAAATTTGAGTATTAGATTAATGTGTAATTTTATTTATATTCTCAGGGTCCAATTTTAGTGAATGACTTATACCTCAAACCGACTTCTATACCACTTCCTCTGCCAACTGGTTATTATTGTCTTCTTATAGAGTGGAAATTTGACAGAAAGATACAAGCTATAAATAAATTTTACTTCGAATATGTCGAGGATGCCTAAAGTCAATCTTATTTAATTTATTTATTTTCACAGTGAACATGTAACATAAATCTGTTGACAGTTTTTGTTAATTAATTAGCTGAGAATGACAAAAGTGAACAGCAAACAAATAATTGCTATTAGTGTCGACGGATATGGTTTAAATTCGATAATAATTTTGTTTTTCTCTTTTTTAAGTAGATTTTTCATTTTCATTTTTCTTGGTTCGCCCACTACTTAAATGTTACCTGAGTAGGTTGATAGCCTCGTAATATTTAAATAATTCAAATACTATTTCCAATTGTGACAATTGCTTTAATGAACCGGATGAGCCAACCATTATCTCTATTAATGATGCAATCAATATTTATAATTCCACATGGCGTAGAGCAAATGAAATGAATTTGTTTAGTTTTTACTCAGTCTCAACAATATGTGGAACATTTTGATTGTTGCTCTTATTTTTCAAATAACATTTAATGATATCATTTGTAATGTAAGTGTGATTTTTACATTCATATTATTCTACTAAAATAATAATGAGAATGATTTAGGCTGCCATGAGTATCAAATTTACAAATGTGGAGTGTGAATCGAAGAACCTATCATGGGTTGTTATCCATAATTGCCGATTAAAAGCAATAAATAGAAAAAGAGTGGATTTTAACTTTAATTCAACTATTCTTTATCCAGTGCACAATTTAGAAGTCCATTTTCAGATATTTAAAAAGGCAAATGGATGGAAACCGTGGCTAATAGATCTTAACTTGGATGTGTGTGCCTTCCTAAGAAAAAATAACCATCCAGTCATAAAGATACCACTTCCTGCGCCCACTGGCGATTATCACCTTCTTGTTGAATGGAAAATCGATAATAGGATACAAGCTATTACGAAATATTTTGTGGAATATATCGAGGATCGATAATTGTACGAGTATTCGTGAATTAAATACAGTTAAATACAATCTTTGTAATGTTTTAATCTGCAGATCCATGGGTTTTGAATAAGTAAAAATTATTTTTAGACTCATATGAGAATAAAAATTGTATTACGTATACGATTTTCTTATATATGTTAAATGTGTTAAGTTTCAATTGAAGGCAACAATACTTGAACGCCTTTTCTTACATGTTATTTTTACGACACTCGGTAGAGGAAATCTCATATTCACAAACACACTCGATTTTTTTTATTACTTGTTTGATTGTTCCAATTTAAGTTAATTTCTTTTGTAATATTAAAATTGCTGACATACCAATTGAAATAATTATAATTGCGTTTATCAATCGGATGAGCAACCAATTATTTGTGATTAATGATTGATTTTTAGAGTTCTAGTTCGTGAATAGCAAACGAAATAAATTTTTTCAGTTATCGCTAACTATCAACACTATGCGGAGCATATTAAGAATTACGTTTATTTTTCAAATAACTTGTAGTGTATTAAATTACAATGTGAGTATGATCTTTAAATGAACCATATTCTACTAAATTATGTGAATAATTGTGGATGACTTAGGATGCTATAAGTATTAAATTTTCAAACCTGGAATGTGAGTCCAAAAATCAATCATGGATTATTATACACACTTGTCGACTGAAAGCAGTAAATAGGAATCGAGTGGATGTTAACTTTAATTCGACTATTCTTCATCCAGTGAACATCTTGCATGTCCATGGTCAGGTGCTAAAAAAGGCAAATGGTTATAAGCCGTGGCTCATAGATTACACTGTTGATGGATGCGCATTTTTACGAAAAAATAACCATCCAGTCGTAAAGATGATCTACGATCTGTTTAGATCAAAGTCAAACATTAATCACACATGTCCTTACGTGGTAAGCAAAAAGCTACATCAATTCCTTTTTGGAATCAATTCGTAAATATATAATGTATATATTTACAGGGCCCAATTATAGTGAAAGACTTATATCTTACACCGAATTACATACCACTTCCTTTTCCAACTAGTGATTATTGCCTTCTTTTAGAATGGAAATTTGATAGAAAGATACAAATTATTACGAAATATTGTATGGAATATATCGAGGATAACTAAATATTTTTATGAATAAAATAAAGGCAATATCATTTATGTTTTCCATGGTCGAAAAATTATTGCTTCATTTGTTTTGCAATATATAATTCGTTTAAAGACTCGTAATATTTCCAATTAGTAGATTCTATGAACCGGATGAGCAAACCATTATTTATTTTTAACATCTCTATTAATGATGTAATCGATATATATAATTTCACATGGCGTATAGGAAATGAAATGAATTGAATCAGTTTTCACTAACCATCAACAATATGTGGAACATTATAATTATTGTTCTTCTTTTCCAAATAAGATTTAATGAAATCGATTTCAATGTAAGTCTAATTTTTACATTCGTAATATATTACTAAATTAAAGCAATAAATAGAAAAATAGGGGATTTTAACTTGAATTCAACTATTCTTTATCCAGTGCGCAATTTAGAAGTCCATATTCAGATATTTAAAAAGGCAAATGGATATAACCGTTGCTAATAGATCTTAACTATGATGTGTGCGTCTTCCTAAGAAAAAATAACCATCCAGTCCTAAAGATAATCTAGAATATTTTTAAACCAAAGTCAAACATTAATTACACATGTCCTTATGTGGTAAGCAAAAAGCAAAATCAATTCTTGTGTGTAATCAATGCGTAAAAGATAATTCCAATATATTCACAGGACCCAATTATAGTGAAAGATTTATATCTTACATCGAGTTCTATACCACTTCCTGCGCCCACTGGCGAGTATTACCTTCTTGTAGAATGGAAATTCGATAGAAGGATACAAGCAACTAATAAATTTTTTGTGGAATATATCGAGGATCAATAATTGTATGCGTGAATTAAATACAGTCACAGTCAGCTGAATTGTTTTAACATAGTTTTATACCCGAAAGTGTAGAAGAGTCTAAAATTTATTCAAGAAAATAACTGACAACACACTTTGATCCTTGGGGATTACATTACTAAATAAAAAGTATTTGTAGCCACATATGAGAATAAAAATTGAATTACGTATACGATTTTCCTATATACATATATGTCTTATGTTTCAATTAAAGGCACAAATTCTTCAGCGCCTTTTTGATATTTGTCTTCACTGACACTAGATAGAGGCAACTCATAATCGTAAACACACTAGACTGTTTTGTTTTTATTACTTGTTTTTCTGAGATGGGTTTTTTGGTATCTTTCTTTAAGGTAAAATTAGATTTATAAATTCGAATTTAAGTTAATTTCTTTTGTAATATTTAAATTGTTGTCATACCAATTAAAATAATTATAATTGCGTTTATCAACCGGATAGGCAACCTATTATTTATGTTTAACGATCGTTTTTAGAATTCCACTTGTTTAATAGCCAATGAAATAAATTTTTACAGTTTTCTCTAACTATTAACACTATGCGGAACATATTAAGTATTACGTTTATTTTACAAATAACTTTTAGTGTATTAAATTACAATGTGAGTATGATCTTTACATGAACCATATTCTACTAAATTATGTGAATAATTGTGAATAATTTAGGATGCTATAAGTGTTAAATTTTCAAACCTGGAATGTGAGTCCAAAAATCAATCATGGATTATTGTACACACTTGTCGACTGAAAGCAATCAATAGGAAACGAGTTGATGTTAACTTTAATTCGACTATTCTTCATCCAGTGAACATCTTGCATGTCCATTGTCAGGTGCTAAAAAAGGCAAATGGTTATAAGCCGTGGCTAATAGATTACACAGTTGATGGATGCGCATTTTTACGAAAAAATAACCATCCATTTGTAAAGATAGTCTACGATCTTTTTAAATCAAAGTCAAACATTAATCACACATGTCCTTACGTGGTAAGCAAAGAGCTAAATCAATTGCTTTTTGGAATCAATGCGTAAATATATAATATATGTTATATATTTACAGGGCCCAATTATAGTGAAAGACTTATATCTTACACCGAATTCCATACCACTTCCTTTTCCAACTGGTGATTATTGCCTTCTTTTAGAATGGAAATTTGATAGAAGGATACAAATTATTACGAAATATTGTATGGAATATATCGAGGATAACTAAATATTTGTATGAATAAAATAAAGGCAATATCATCTATGTTTTCCATGGTCGAAAAATTACTGCTTTATTTGATTTGCAATATATTATTTGTTTGAATACTATTTCCATTTAGTAGAATTGGTTCTATGACCTGGATGAGCTAACCATTATTACTGTTTAACATCTCTATTAATGATGTAATCGATATTTATAAATTCACATGGCGTATAGCAAATGAAATGAATTGGTTCAGTTTTGACTGACCATCAACAATATGTGGAACACTTTAATTGTTGCTCTTCTTTTCCAAATAACATTTAATGCAATCGATTACAATGTAAGTGTGATTTTTACATTCACTAAATTAATAATTCGAATTAATTTTCGATGCCATCAGTATTAAATTTACAAATGTGAAATGTGTTTCGAAAAACCTTTCATGGGTTTTGGTGCACAATTGCCGATTGGAAGCAATAAATAGAAAAAGAGTGGATTTTAACTACAATTCAACTATTCTTCATCTAGTGGACAATTTAGAGATCCATATCCAGTTATTTGAAAAGCCAATTGGTTAGAAGCCGTAGCAAATAGATGTTACTTTTGATGTATGTTCACTTTTGAGGAAAAATAACCGTCTACTCATAAAGATCGCTTACGGAATTTTTGGATCTAACTCAAACATCAATCGCACATGTCCTTATATGGTAAACAGAAAGCAACATCAAAATGTGGTTTCGAATTAATCTGTGAATGATAATGAAAATATATTGACAGGAACCAATTTTGGTGAAAGACTTATATCTGAAGCCGAGTTCTATACCACTCCCTATGCCAACTGGCGATTATTATGGAAATTCGATAGAGGGAAACAAGCAACTAATAAATATTTTGTAGAATATATCGAGGATCGATAATTGTACGAGTATTCGTGAATTAAATACAGTCACAGTCAGCTTAATTGCTTTAGTTTTATTCGTGAAAGTTTTGAAGAGTCTAGAAGATATTAATGAAAAATAACTTACCACACATTTTCATATTTTGAGATACAATCTTAGTAATGTGGTTTTGAATAAGTAAAAAGTATTTATACCCGCTACCCATAGGGTAGAAGGGTATTATAACTTTGTGCCGGCAGGAAATGTATGTAACAGGCAGAAGGAGGCATCTCCGACCCTATAAAGTATATATATTCTTGATCAGCGTCAACAGCCGAGACGATCTAGCCATGTCCGTCTGTCCGTCTGTGTGTCTGTCCGTCTGTCCGTCTGTGTGTCCGTCCGTCTGTCCGTATGAACACCTAGATCTCAGAGACTATAAGAGATAGAGCTATAATTTTTTTTCGACAGCATTTGTTATGTTTGCACGCAGATCAAGTTTGTTTCAAATTTTTGCCACGCCCACTTCCGCCCCCGCAAATCAAAAAAATCGAATAACAAGCGTAGTTTTAAAGCTAGAGTTGCGAATTTTAGCATATATAATAATAACTATAGTAGTTATAATTCCTGAAAATTTGGTTGCGATCAGATAAAAATTGTCGAAGTTATTAAAGAAATACTTTTGTATGGGCAAACACGCCTACTTACTAGGGGTCTTAGTTGCTTTAGATGACAATCTGGTATATTGTGCCGTCTATGGTATATTTTCAATGCGGTACTATATCAATATACCAAATATACCATTTGGTATATTTTTAGTATTTTTGCAGTATATTTGGTATATTTTGAGAATAATACCGCAAAATATATTGCTTTCATTCAAAATGGGTAGCGGGTATCTCACAGTCGAGTACACTCGACTGTAGCTTTCTTACTTGTTTTAGACTCATATGAGAATAAAAATTTAATTACGTATACGATTTTCTTATATATGTAAATGTGTTAAATTTCAATTGAAGGCAACAATACTTGATCGCCTTTTTATACCCGCTACCCATAGGGTAGAAGGGTATTATAACTTTGTGCCGGCAGGAAATGTATGTAACAGGTAGAAGGAGGCATCTCCGACCCTATAAAGTATATATATTCTTGATCAGCGTCAACAGCCGAGACGATATAGCCATGTCCGTCTGTCCGTCCGTCCGTCTGTCCGTCTGTCCGTCTGTCCGTATGAACACCTAGATCTCAGAGACTATAAGAGATAGAGCTATAATTTTTTTTCGACAGCATTTGTTATGTTTGCACGCAGATCAAGTTTGTTTCAAATTTTTGCCACGCCCACTTCCGCCCCCGCAAATCAAAAAAATCGAATAACAAGCGTAATTTTAAAGCTAGAGTTACGAATTTTGGTATATACAGTAATAACTATAATAGTTATGATCCCTGAAAATTTGGTTGCGATCAGAAAAAAATTGTGGAAGCTATTTAAGAAATACTTTTGTATGGGCAAAAACGCCTACTTACTAGGGGTCTTAGTTGCTTTGGCTGACAATCTGGTATATTGTGCCGTCTATGGTATATTTTGAATGCGGTACTATATCGATATACCATATATACCATTTGGTATATTTTTAGTATTTTTGCGGTATATTTGGTATATTTTGAGAATAATACCGCAAAATATATTGCTTTTATTTAAAATGGGTAGCGGGTATCTCACAGTCGAGCACACTCGACTGTAGCTTTCTTACTTGTTTTTACTTGTCTTCACTGACACTCGGTAGAGGAAATCTCATATTCACAAACACGCCCAACTTTTTTTATACCCGCTACCCATAGGGTAGAAGGGTATTATAACTTTGTGCCGACAGGAAATGTATGTAACAGGTAAAAGGAGGCATCTCCGACCCTATAAAGTATATATATTCTTGATCAGCGTCAACAGCCGAGACGATCTAGCCATGTCCGTCTGTCCGTCTGTGTGTCTGTGTGTCTGTGTGTCCGTCCGTCTGTCCGTATGAACACCTAGATCTCAGAGACTACGAGAGATAGAGCTATAATTTTTTTTCGACAGCATTTGTTATGTTTGCACGCAGATCAAGTTTGTTTCAAATTTTTGCCACGCCCACTTCCGCCCCCGCAAATCAAAAAATCGAATAACAAGCGTAATTTTAAAGCTAGAGTTGCAAATTTTGGTACATATAATAACAACTATAGTAGTTATGATTCCTGAAAATTTGGTTGCGATCAGATAAAAATTGTCGAAGCTATAAAAGAAATACTTTTGTATGGGCAAAAACGCCTACTTATTAGTTACTTTGGCTGACAATCTGGTATATTGAGCCGTCTATGGTATATTTTGAATGCGGTACTATATTGATATGCCAAACATACCATTTGGTATATTTTTAGTATTTTTTAAGTATTTTCGGTATATTTTCAAAATGATACCGCAATATTTTGCCTTTATTAAAAATGGGTAGCGGGTATCTCACAGTCGAGCACACTCGACTGTAACTTTCTTACTTGTTTATTACTTGTTTGTTTGTACCAATTTAAGTTAATTTCTTTTGTAATATTAAAATTGTTAACATACCAATTGAAATAATTATAATTGCGTTTATCAATCGGATGAGCAACCAATTATTTGTGATTAATGATTGATTTTTAGAGTTCTAGTTCGTGAATAGCAAACGAAATACATTTTTTCAGTTTTCTCTAACTATCAACACTATGCGGAGCATATTAAGTATTACTTTTATTTTCCAAATAACTTTTAGTGTATTAAATTACAATGTGAGTATGATCTTTACATGAACCATATTCTACTAAATTATGTGAATAATTGTAAATAATTTAGGATGCTATAAGTATTAAATTTTCAAACCTGGAATGTGAGTCAAAAAATCAATCATGGATTATTATACACACTTGTCGACTGAAAGCAGTAAATAGGAATCGAGTGGATGTTAACTTTAATTCGACTATTCTTCATCCAGTGAACATCTTGCATGTCCATGGTCAGGTGCTAAAAAAGGAAAATGGTTATAAGCCGTGGCTAATAGATTACACAGTTGATGGATGCGCATTTTTACGAAAAAATAACCATCCAGTCGTAAAGATGATCTACGATCTTTTTAGAACGAAGTCAAACATTAATCACACATGTCCTTACGTGGTAAGCAAAAAGCTAAATTAATTGCTTTTTGGAATCAATGCGTAAATATATAATATATGTTATATATTTACAGGGCCCAATTATAGTGAAAGACTTATATCTTACACCGAATTCCATACCACTTCCTTTTCCAACTGGTGATTATTGCCTTCTTTTAGAATGGAAATTTGATAGAAGGATACAAATTATTACGAAATATTGTATGGAATATATCGAGGATAACTAAATATTTGTATGAATAAAATAAAGGCAATATTATCTATGTTTTCCATGGTCGAAAAATTATTGCTTCATTTGATTTGCAATATATAATATAATTCGTTTAAATACTCGTAAAATTTCCAATTAGTAGGTTCTATGAACCGGATGAGCTAACCATTATTTATTTTTAACATCTCTATTAATGATGTAATCGATATTTATAATTTCACATGGCATATAGCAAATAAAATGAATTGGTTCAGTTTTCACTGACCATCAACAATATGTGGAACATTTTAATTGTTGCTCTTCTTTTCCAAATAACATTTAATGAAATCGATTATAATGTAAGTGTGATTTTTAGCATATGTATATGATAATAATAATAATAATATTAAATTAATAATTCGAATTTATTTAGGATGCCATCAGTATTAAATTTACAAATGTGAAGTGTGTTTCGAAAAACCTTTCATGGGTTTTGGTACACAATTGCCGATTGAAAGCAATAAATAGAAAAAGAGTGGATTTTAACTACAATTCAACTATTCTTCATCCAGTGAATAATATAGAAATCCATACCCAGTTATTTAAAAAGGCAAATGGTTATAAGCCATGGCTAATAGACATTACTTTTGATGTATGCTCATTTTTAAGGAAAAATAACCATCCATTCATAAAGATGGTCTACGGCATTTTTAGATCTAATTCGAACATCAATCACACATGTCCTTACATGGTAAGAAAGCAACATCAAAATGTGGTTTGGAATTAATTTGTGAATGAGAATATCATTATATTCACAGGGACCAATTTTGGTGAAAGACTTATATCTCAAACCGAGCTCTATACCACTCCCTGTGCCAACTGGCGATTATTGCTTTCTTATCGAGATGAAATTCGATGGAAGGTTACAAGCTACTTATCATTTTTATATGGAATATATCGAGGATTCCTAAATATAAGCGTGAATGAAATAAAGCCAATGTGATCTTATTTATTTTCACAGTGAATACGCGCTTACCGATTGATAGTTCGATGCTTTCGATGCTTGATTAGCTGAAAATTCCCAAAATGACCAGCAAATAAATATTATGTAATTGGCTTTAGTCTAGACATTGGAGATTGTCGAAATTTGAAAATTTAACGAGCAGAAAATGTGTTTTGAAGTTTGCAGCATCATGATGGCAATTGGATGATGAGCAACGCTTTTACATTTGCTTGGGGTGGACAATGGACAGTTGGCAGTTGTCAGTTGGCAGTGGACGTGCTTAACCCTTGGGTGTTAGCCAATTAACATAGCAGCAACAACATGGCAACTTGACCTAAGGGAAGAAAGGTTTGTTGCTGCACTAATTGAAAGTCATTGAGCGGAAATAACCTGCATTTGTTTCTTTTCAACTAAACATTTGTCAAGCTTGAAACAGGTTGAGCAGCTGCTGGTATTTTTTAACTGACCATCGAGCTGTCAAATTTGACAAATAGCTGGACTGTGACTGGTAAAGTTTAGGCAATTGTTGCGCCTCACTGGACAGAAATTCATACTTGAAAGTATTTGGGGTGTGGCAGCAGAGTTCACTCGTCATTGCACACAAGTTCGACAGTTGCACACGTGTCGCAGTGGTACAGTTTGACAGTCACACACTTGCATACATACATATTTGCAAAACTGTGGGGCGGAAAATAAGATTGAAAGCACCCCGCCCCAAGATGTCACAACCTTATCATTATCATCTTTATCTAACCTAATAACTGAAGTGAAATTGAAACAGCTTAACCCTTATAAACAAGTCACAGCTGTCGGAGCGAAGCGCGCTCACCCTTCATAAATCACGCCAAAAAATGTGTAAGATTCTTATGAAATATTACGAAATATGAACGCACGGGAAAACTGTTCGTGTTGACGAGTGCCGCCTGGGAAAAGGGGTAATGTAATGAATGCATGCTTACAGTCAAACCGCAGGGGAGTGAGTTGAAATTCGGCATGGGGATGAGGATGAGGATGAGGTTGAGGATTGGGATGCGACTTACAAGCGTCTGACATCAATCAAAAACGCACAAGCCCGTTGATGCGATTTGCACTAACGATGCAACGCCTCAGTCAACGCCAACCTTCTCCCGCCCTCGCCCTCTCTCTCGCCCTTGTCCTCTCTATTTTATCCACCACATGTGTGACAAGAAGTCATTTGAAATTGGTTGAAATTTTAAAGTAGTTTTGCCGCTACCCGAGACTGGAGGATTCGCGGATTCGCTAACACGCGTCAGCAGTGAACCCTTTGGGATTTGCCAGCTCTTTGAATAATGATGATGATGTCGCCCGACGCCAGTCGCTTGACGGGTTTTTGCCTTTTGAGCAAAATTTGCATGTGAAAATGGAATGTAAGTGAGAAGTTCGGAATGAGGAGTGCAAAAAGCGGAATGCGCCATGTAATTTACACGTTTGACAAAGTATCAATGATATCGACGATGGCATGATGCCGTGTCGGCGACGTCATCACCCATGACACAAATCGTCGCAAATCGTTATTTACAATACACAACAATCGTCGTGGCAGTTCTCGTTCCCTTTCTCCCCCTCCCTTCATTGTCCTTGCCAAATTTCAAGTTGAAGCGTAATGTGTGCGTTTTCACGCCGCAATCCAAGTTAAGGAGGGGATGTCTTTGGCTGTGTCACAAATATCCCGCGGCGCTTTCGCTACACATCCTTACAACAATGTGTGAAAGTTTTTTTCTGTACTCGTAAAAAATGAAGCGCCGCATGTGTCAGACACAGGGCTCAGTGCCTCCCTTTACTCTCACTCTCCCTCTTCTCTCTCTCTCCATGCCACAGACTCCTTCTATGCGTTCTGTCTACGCCAGAGACTGTGGCGCCTTTTTAGTAGTTTTTAATGTTGTTTTGGTCCCCGAGGCTGTTGCTGCTACTCTGCTGCTCCCCTTCCCAAGTTAACCAAGTCGCCTGGGGCGTTTTGTACTTTTCTACAAAATTAATTTTAGCCACAGCCATTGAAATTGCAACAGTTCGATGATAAATGATTTCACTCTTCTTATTTTTTTATTTGTGACCCACACGCTATCCAAAAACCACAACTGTTTCAGTTCCTTTTTAATCGAATTGTCGTAATACGATATTGCCTGGAATTATTCATTTATTTGTAAGTGAATTTTGATCATTAATAATTTTTATGGATGTCTCAGCCGCATTCAATATGAAAAGTGTTTCTAATCTTGAAAAAAGTATGTTATTGTGAAATACTTTGCTTCAATAATAAATTGTAAAGTACATAGTAAAATTCAAATACATACTACAAAAATATTAGAGAATTCTTAAATAAATCATAGGTTACTTCTAAGCACGAAAAGAAAAGTTCAAGCATTTAAATGCGCTTGAAAAGTTGTGTTGATTGTAAGATTTTAAGTTCTATAAACACAATGATAATTGTTATTGTCTGAACATTTTTAATTTCATATTAAATCTCGTAATTGCAATGGATATTAAAAAATCAGTTCGACATATTATTTAAAATACCTCCTGCAAAAATATTGTACCATTTTTAAAGCGCATCCATTGCTACAATAATTCGAAATTAATTTTTATTATCAGACTTTCAATGACAAATAAAAAATCTGTTTGTCAAATTATGATGATTTTATGATTTTTGTACAATGTTGTACAATTTAATTTATATTGTATTTATTATTTAATTTAATTTAATTTCATTTCATTAAATTCTGATGATTTTAATTTTATAATTGTTTCTTCAATCATTTAATTAACAGTTCGTAATAAAATTTGATGGCAGTTGATTAACAATTCATATACAATTTTATAACAGTTGAATGATTCTTTCTGCATTGCATAGCTCATTCAAATTTAATCACTTGCGAGAACATCAAGTTCATATCTCATTTGCCATTTTTCAAGCTGTCAACAACACTCACGAAACAATCACACAAACACAGGCCCACATGTCTAGCCACCTCCATGTTGTATGTTAAAGATATCAGGACATTCGCCGGCTGTTGTTGGGTTCAACAATAAAGAGACAAACATATTGACAGCTCAATGCCATTACAGTAATGTTTAAATAGAAATTTGCATTCATTTAGCAAACTGAAGCTGGCGTCACCCACACAACCTCTTTGCGAGTCAATCGCAGTTTTCCCCCCTTGAGACTGACGCCAATCAGTGGAACGTCAAAAGTAACGCAAGAGCACATAACGACAACGACATATGTTTCAGTTAACTTTTGCAAAATTTATAAAAATTGCAAAGCAGCAACAACGAGAATGTCGTTGACGGTGATGTTGACTGTGACGGTGGTAAGTGAAAGTGTTCTGACGACTTGGGCGTTGTCGCTCTCAAAGTGAAATGCCAACAGCATCATCATCAACATCCGTGTTGCCACGCCTGCCAACCTCCTCTCCACCCTTCGGTTTTTTACTACGCAAAATTAATGATGTTTTGCTTGCAAATAGTTGTCGCCATTGTGAAAAGCGCGAAAACTTGGAAAAACCTGGGAACTGACGCACATGTGTCACTCTCTGTCTCCAACTGACTGCCTGACTGACTTTTTATATCCGTTTCCAATTTTTAAGATTAGCAAAAAAAATAGGGTTTTTTCTTTCGACTTCTTTGACTCTTTGACGCGTAAATTGACATAGCTTTGCTTTTTGCTGGCAACTGGATACAAGGATACGAGGCATCTACAGCTCGTTATGCTAATATCCTGTTGCCAAAAAGAGTTTTGATTAATGATGGACAAAAAACGTAAAATAGAAAAATCATAAATATGCTAAAAAGCGTAACAGCTGCAGTAACTTATTAGTCAAATTGAAATAAGCCAAAAATTATGATGAAAAAGGTTCATGCTTGCCAGTGGAATGAAAAGCTCTCCACTTACACGTACGTGTACACAAAAAAAGAAAAAAAGGATCTAGTCTGCGGTCGACTGGGCTTCATATTACAATACTCTTTACTCTCACAATATTTAATCAGACGATAGAGCCAACAACAACAGCAACAACAACAACAATAGAGCTGGGCAACAGGCATCAGATTCGGGGCTTGTGGCCCTTAATCAAAAAATCAAACAATTGACATTCAATATGGTCTAATTTTTTACGCTGCCATTAAACAAATTATTGGCATGGCATCAATGGAGAGCAACAACAACAATCAAGAACAACAAGAACACCGCACAAAACAAACGCAAAATGACAAGCAGCTTGGAGTACCCAATATTCCCGAGGGAGCTGCGAGCATATCAATAAACCAAAGAACAAACAACACGGTTCATAGGCAGAATAATAATACCAACTGACAGGCAGACATGCTGGTTGCCTGACTGACTCACTGTTTGATTTGTAATTGAAATTTTAGACTAAAATATTGTACGTGTTCCAGGTGCACAACTGTACACCAAAGTGCGGAGCTTCAACTTGGCTTTCAAGCCGAAAAGGTTTTCATCCGGCTGCAGATGACGCTCATCAGCGACAGACGGCGCAAAATGGAAAATAATTGCCGCACTTTTTGTGTAAAATTATTGAGAAATTGAGGCAAAAGGAGGTCGCAAACACGCACACACACGCACGCATACGCACGCATACATTGACACTCCAATTTCCGCATAATTAAGTGCACTCAAAGGCAACGTCCACTTCAGTTCTGCAGGGGACAAGACAGAGGACTTAAGGAGACAATGCAACGGACCATAGGATTTATGTGTGCCACTTGAGTGCCGCAAATTAATTCAAATGAAATGCGCATGGAAAACGAAAACGAGAAAAAAATAATACGAAATGCCTGGGAAAACCAAATGACAATGCGACAGGGGAATCTGAGCACTCGTAACTGGCCCAGTTTTGCCCAACGTTGAGTTAATCCTCTGCAATTTGGACACCTCTCTGACTGGATTTGATTTGCGCTAATCGCAGAAGTGTCAACGTCACAAAAGCGAAAAAGGAAACTGCTCGCTGGCCCTTCATTTCCGCTTTTAATCACCCCCCAAAAAAATGCCTTTTGTTCGTCTCGTTTTGACACCAGTTGGATAAATCAGACCAAACACTTCGGCAAAACTAATTTCCCCTTAATGAGGGTCGCTCGCTTCTTGCTGAAGTTGCTGTTTTCGATGAATTTCTTTTTTACTTTTCCCTGATTAAGACTTTTCTCACTCACAACTCACACATGCGCCTCATTAATAATTATTTTTTGGACCACGCCAAACCAAGAATCGAGATTAATCTGCGTCTGGCCAAAAACTGACGTGTGCCTGTCATAGGCCGCCGCATTTTCTTTTATCTTCGTAATCGGAAAAACTCGCAAACTGGCAACGGAGCGTTAAATTGTTATTAATTGAAAGTCAAAAGTGCGTGGTGCAACTTTTAATTGGATTGCCAGTATATCTATAAAAAGATTGATTTATCTAAAAGAGCAAACAAAATAATTTGTAATCTTCAACAATCAATTTTTACACAAATGTTTTTCTTATTGAAATTATTATTAGTGAAGTTTTTTAACGAATGAGATTAATAGAAAATAAAATTTTTATATTGATTGTTGCGCGATTGCTCTCCGATTTTTTTAAAGAAAATTTTTAAAATATGATTTCCAGATGAATATTTCCTAAAAAACTGATTTAGTTCATCAAACTTCGACTTAAGATTAAAAGTTCTTTTTTAAAGATTGAAATGCTCTTAAGTTCTTGAATTGTGTCCAAGTTTTTAAAAAGTTCATAAAAGCAACACAAAAAAATATTCAGAAAACATCAATTATTTTTGGTTCTGTTTTAAGCAATTTTAATTTAAAAAATTTAATCTTGATTTATGATTTTTAAAATTTTTGCATTCTTTCAATAAAAGTATATTTTTCGAATTTAGGAATGGTAAATCTATAATTATGTGCAGAATTTTAATCTTGATTCAAGAATTTACCTTCTGGGTTTTATTTTGACATCATATAATTGTAGTTCAAGAATTTATTCTAGAGTGTAGCACGTTTTTTTCTGTATACATATACAATTGTTATTTTTATCGTTTAGTTAGTTTAGTTCATATCCAAGCAAATTACCAAAATTATGACAACATCCGTTATTTCTTATTTTTAAATCAAGCAACGTCAACAATAATACTGATAATCCCTCTCTTATTAATTTCAGGAAATGCATTAACATAGGATTAATAAGTTTTTATTGCAATAAATTCCACAGGAAATACAATGAAATACAGCGGGTCACAAGATTATCAATTATAAACGTAACGCGTGAACAGCATGTTAATCTTAAAACGCAATGAATGAAGTAAAAATATAATATATAATGAAATTTATAATAATAAGAATTATTACAAAAGAAAAATACGAAATTAAGAATAGTAGTATTTAATTAGAATACGTCATAGATATAGTAATGAGATAATAGTATATAAAGTCTAACTCATTCTCATTCTATTCTCAATCCAATTGCCGAAGCTGCGCACTCGAGTGGCAACACTGGGAAACGTTGGAGTGGCGCATTCACGACCGCCATACGAAACGATGCCCTCGAGGACAAAGCGTCTGCTTTCAAACTGATACATGACTGGACCTCCAGAGTCGCCATGGCATGCACCCTTCCCGGTGACACCTGTGCAGATCTGTGACTCATCCCTACGCACATCTTGGAGACAGTTTTCTCTAGTCCATAATGGCACAGAGACAGCACGCTTTGCCAAGTCGTCGCGGCGGGACGATGTGTGACCCCAGCCGCTGACCATTAATTGATTGGTGGAACTTGGTTCAGGTATGTTGGGGTTATTGCCAAATGGCAGACAAATGGGCTTCAGCATGCTGGTAAACTCGATTTTTCTCTGCAGTCGCACCAAGGCAATGTCATTCAGCATTCTTGCTCTGCTATTCACGATGTAATCCGGATGCACAATAATCTCGTCGACTTCAATGCGTTGATATTGCTGACAACCTGGAGTACCAAAATCACATTTTAACCCATTAGTAAAGTTGCCCACACGCACTGCTTTCCTGTACACAAGTGAGTTTATTGTTAATGCAAATAAAAGTCACTTGTTTATAAAATATACTTACAGACCCCCAAAATAGTCGACCATTCTGTCAGACACACAATGCGCTGCCGTCACCACGTAAAGCGAGTTGACAATGGATCCAGCACAGACTCCAGCGGGGGCTTCATAATCAGCATACTCCAAACTAACTAACCAGCTAAATTCATCGGGCTCGATCACTCGACCACCAACTACTCGGTCGGATTCGTACCAAGGCGTTGATCCACAATCTTTTGGAAATTTGTCTTCTTCCTCAGCTGACTCTGTTATCCGCGTCTTCACAAAGGTTGGACAGCAATATTTGAAAGGCTCATTGCATTCGCTGCTTTCTCGCATTGCTTTAGTGCCTAACATGAGTTCCGGACAATCCAATAATAATACACACGATTCAGACGAAGTGCATTGCCGACAGTTTGTTGACATGACTTGCCATAACAAAATGACAAATAATATAATCTGATTCATGATGCTTTCACGGCAAATACAGAAATTGTACTAAACTCTTGATTACTGCTGCTGTTGTTTTTATAATTATGCACTTCGACTGATTATAAGAGTAATCCATTTTCCATTTTATATTGCTCTGATGAAATTCTAGCATCAAAAATTCTCTGAGTTTAAAATCAGTCAAAATATTGTACGAGGGTTGATCGTTCAATAACAAATTAGTACTTTTTTAAATAAAGTATAATTTTAGCATATACATATGTGAATAAGTTTAATAAAGTTCGGTTGCTTTTCTTTTACTGCAACAACTTTGCAAAGTTCTTCAAGTTTGTAATTTTCAGCAATGGAAATATAACTTTAGCTTTATGAGTTTGTATTGCGCATATTTCCGATTGAGTTGTTTATGTTAAGCAATTCATAACGTGGGCTTATCTGCATCACACGATCTGATCAGATCCGCCAAAAAAAAAAGGCTTGTCATTGTGAGGCATTCGTGTGGAAATTGGCAGAATTTCAAAAATGTCCTTTTATTAAACGTCGCAAGGCCAACACGCAGTTCAATGCCTAAACACAATGCCTTGGCTGAATAGTAGTAGTAGAGTATTGTGATATAAAACGTTTTCTATCTCACAGATACACAAAACAACGCACAGGCAAAACAATTTCATTTGTGCTTGAAATGCACCCAAAAGAGCTCGCCTCTTGTCATTCTCATTGTTGTTGGTCTTCCTCTCGTTGTCGTCGTCGTCGTCGTTGTTGTTGTTGTTGTGTTTATTAAATTGTTATGTCGCGGCTCGAAAGGGGTGAGAGAGGTCGAGTCCGGAGCAAGCAGACATATCTACTGGTCGTGACCGGATCCGGAGGCATCCAGGCCAAGGGGTCGGGCCACCTTTATTAATTTGGACAATGTAATGCGCCATCATCAAGCTGGCCATAAATCTGGCAAAACGAGCAGGCGACATGTGAGTACCTCAACCAAAAATTCCATACAACCCAGAGAGCAATTGAATTGCGTATGAAATGTACACGTACTCGGCATCTCCTCTGTCCCCGTGCCGTGTCCTTTGCCCTCAGGCAGGACGTCGCCGTCGCATTTTTCATGCTCGCCTGCATTCATTCACCCAGTCAACCATTCATTCAATGATATCATAAAAAAACTACAAGTTTCTGTTTAAGTAATAATGCTCGACTTGAAGATATCCCTTAAACACTATGCTTGGTACATGGCGCAGATTTTATTCTCTATACGAAATTCCAGTCCCCAGTTGATTTACTTTTCATTTATATCAACCCTCTTTCACCTTTTTTATAGGGTGTTGAAAGAAAAGCAAAAATATTTCATAAATTGAATTATTTTGCATTGTTTTCTTGTCGTTGCCCAGCGCATTTTATTCCTATTTTCTCCAAAAAAGAAAATGTATTTGAAATAATAGAATAAAAGGTTTTCCTATGTGATTTATAACGCGTTTAGACTAGGACAATGGTGACTTGATGTTCTGAGAGCTCTTCGAATTAAAGCTAGGCAACATAAAGTTTGGAAATCACGGATTATAATCGCACAAGGATTATAGATTCTTAAATATGATAAATTATGCAGTTAAATGTGCATGCCAAACAATTTTAACCTTACGCAATCAAAGTGCGTGTCAGAATTTTCCCATCAGCGAAAGTCCGTAAATTTTCAGCACGTTTCGCTGGCAGTGGTTCTGACACACCGCCACGCCCTTTAATGGAGCACAACATTTTAAAATCGTTGCGAATTGAATTTAAATTTGCTGATTATCTCGGCGTTCCGAGCACTTGGGTCGGACTCAAGTAGTGCAAATAATGGTTATATTGAGCCATAAAAGAAATTAAGTCAAAACATTATTTTTAGCTGAACTTCGCTCTCTCTCTCTGCTTCACCCCTCTGCTGCAGACTTTAAAATTACTTTCACCACCTTTTCAGGCAAATATTATTGATACATCGGCGGCTTCTCAATGGATTGTAAATGCGTGTTGAAGAGGCAACTTGGCTTGGGGGCTGCCTGATGGGGTGCCACACACTGAGGCACATTCGCATATACTCGTATCTATTTAGATGCTGCGACGCATATTCACAATATTCAACATATTTTCAAGTGTTGCTTGTTGTTTGATGGCCCCATGGACAGCTTATTGATGATTCAACTGGATTTGCAAGGCGGCTTTATGAAATTTTACAATCCTCGCAGCGGGCGGGCGTCAGGAAGTTGTTAAATTACATTTTTCAGCTTTCTTTCATTTATTTTTTGTAATTTAAAAATGATTATTACTTAAGCGAAGAGCGCGCAGAGGGAAGCAGGACGAAATCAATGCATAAATTACGAATTACGAGCCAGATGGAACCTGATCTTTATTGTTATTCAAATGCATTGACAGTGGCGCTCTAATCAGGGCATTTGCGGCGCTCAAATGATAATGATTGACTGCCACTTGTGCGGCATAAGCTGTCAATAATTCAGACCATGTGCCGCGGATTCTGCCGACGGCTAGAACATTAAAAAAAGAAAGTCTCGCAAGGATGCGCGGATGCGGATTGTCATTCAAGATGTCGATTTCCCAGGCGAATTGCACTAAGCCGATGGAGATGCCATGTAATTAGGCGTCTGTATTCCAATCGTATTCAAATTCAATTCGATTGCTCGCTTTTTAACACGAAAAAGTAATCCGAAAAGAAGAACTACCCTTCCCTCTATCCCTCACTTCAAATTCCTGCTGTAAACTATATACTATATATTTTCACATGATAATTTAATGTAAACTTTGTGGTCACGTGTCGTCGTCCTCTCGAGTAAGTAAATCAAAGCAAATTACACACACACATGAGACCCTTATATAGCTCTAGCTCTGAACCCCAGAGGTTCACACAAGTGTTTTGACATTTTAGCGCGTTTTGTACCCAAAATGACCAGCAACAGTTGCTGCTGGTGTTTTGGGCACAGGCCAGGGGCCAAATGGCAAAGGGTCTATTGCCAAGGGAGCTCTTACACTTGTGCAATGGGTGGAAGGTTAACATGAACTGTGAGAACTATGCTATGTTGGACAACAACCCTGGGAACAAAACATACACCAACTGTACGTACATATGTACGTACATACATATTTCAGTGCCAATGACTTTCTCTGTAATACTGATATGATAATGAATTCCATTTAACTATTAAATAGACTGCAGCCCATTATAAAATATCAATTGTTTCTATAATTATTTTTAAGGAAATCAATAATAAATATATATATGTATATGCATATATGTAACAGACAGAAGAAGGCAGCTTCGACCCCATATGTATGTATATTCTTTATCAGCGTCAACAGCAGAGGCGCTATAGATGACAAAAAAGGCATGGCGAAAAAGACTAATGCTGTCGCGTATGTAATATTTTGAATTTAATAGTATATAAATTTATTCATCGGTATGTATTGGTGTTTTTTAGGTACATTAATTTAGTATATATTTTGAAATATACCGCACTGTATTACTTGTTAGCGTATCTCATAGTCGAGCACACTCGACTATAGCTTTCTACTTGTTTAATCATAGCACTGTCCTACAGTAACCTCGAAACCATTTTGTTTTGTGGAAACTATGGTGTATACAGTGTATCATATGCTCTAATAAAATTTAATTTAATTTTTAAAAAATCAATAAATCATATTAAAATTATTTTAATTTGTTTTTCATTTACATGTATTTAAAAGGATATTAGTGCAACCATCAAAAGTATAATTGTAGTTAGACTTTAACAGCAGTTTTCACTGTACATGTAAAGATAATCATCCCGCATCACGTAATATTATAGTAGTATTTATTATTATTAATATTTATTAATCTTTAATTAATATTTATGTTTCCAAGAAATCAAATTACGTAGAATGCGCAGTTTCCTTTGATTCAATACTGCAATAATTGCAATAAAAGCAGTGGCTTTGTGATTTGAAATTCAGTTAAATAGTTCCAAACCAAACAGCACAAGTCTAGATTTCTAGTGAGCTCAATATGAATTTCCTTAAGATTTTCTTCTTTTTTGTCGTTGTACTTGCCATTGGCATGGATCTGACCGATGCCAAAAAATTTAAGAAGTATAAGAAATACAAGGGATACAAAAAATATGTGAGTATACCTAAACTTAAAATATTGACGACAAATCATTCCTGACGAATATTGTTAATTTACTTCAATAGGATCTCATGGGCAAACTATTGGGCCAGACAATCAAGACTTCGGGTGTCGTAGCTTCTTCACTTATTGCTCGCAGAAACAATCGCAGAAACATGAACAACAACAACAACATGGAAGCAGACTACTAGATTGATATCCTCTTCGACATGAGAATCGTATATCAATTTGTAATTACAATTATGTTACGAGTAAACACACTTTTTTATATATGTATATTTGCAAAGAGAATATGTCATGTAAAATTAAATTATTAATACACTCGTCTTCAACATAGAATTCACGACGCATAATATCTTTAACACTCTTATAGCATTCTCTTGAGAGAGGAATTAATTGAATCTATGTACATATGTATGTACCCATATCATATACATAGTTCAGCTAAGCTTCTCAAACCGAAAAACTTTGCTCAAAACATTGCCAATTTATTGAATTGTTTCAATTGGTGCTAATATGGCGTTTTCATTTAGCTTTTTCGGGTAGTTCAATTATTGATAAAAATTTGCATGCTTGTTGATTCTAAAGTACCAGTGAAAAAGCTTCCTTAAGTCCATGAAAAATAAATATTTATTTAAAACAATGTGTTTGTGTACTAAAGGCAGCTTTCACTGTAGCCATTTTTTTGTATGTTTTTTATCAGAATTTCATTTTAAATAAATGTTTTTGGCATTGATTTCTATACCCGCTATTCGTAAGATAAAAGGGTATTGCTTCTTAGTGCTACCGTATAAATGGCGAATTGTTAATATTTGGTTATAATTTCTCAACTCAAATTACTCAGCGAAAGCTTTTTGTATTCTGAGAAAAATGTTAGCGGGTATTTCGCAGTCAGACGTCAATCGAGTGTAGCTTTTTTTTATGAAAATTTGAAATTTGTATAAATAGGCCATTGCCTCTCCTCAACCAGTTCAGTCGTTTCATTTTTAGAACAGCGGTATATACTCACGATCAAACAGCGAACAAATATTCAATTTTCAAACATGCGAATCGGCAATTTTAACATAAATTTCTTTAAGATTTTCTTGTTACTTATCCTCGTTTTGGCAATTTGCGCAGCTGTAACTGATGCTCGCTCACATGGCTCACATGGTCATTATCATCATCACTCCTCATCGCACAGTGGCAAGGGCGGAGGAGTAAGTAATACATTAGGTATTAATTAATTTAAAATTAATAATTATCTTCTTCACAGAAATGGCTTGGTGATCTTTTCAAAGCAATCGGACGTTTTTTCACAGCTATAGTTGACTTTTTCAGACGTAAAAAGAGAAATGAAGAGGAACAAGCTCGTTATAATGTGCAATACACTTCTTAACTATCAAAAAAGTAAAAAACGAAAACAAGCAACAAATACACAGTATTTGTATATACCACATAAACTTGTAGCCGATATAGAGAGAAGATTCTCAGTGCTTTTGTCTCTCTCTCTCTCCCTCTCTCTCAGCTTTCTTTCTACGCACTGTAATCAAACATTCTTTGGACTCTGCGCTCTACAAGTTAATATACGATAAATTTATCTAAAAACGATGCTCAACTGTGTTAATGATTTATGGATCTTTATTTTTACATATCATTCGGTTCTTTCTTCTTTGCCGCGAAAAGTGTCGACCACATTAGCTGCCTTTTGACCAATATCTAAAACCTGTAAAGTAGCATCCCTAATGTGCTGACCAACGCGTTCCTTAAAGAGAAATTTATTGTTTAAGTAATTAATTGTTAAAGTCGTGATTCAACTTACGAGGTCCTTCCAAATGTCAGGCCTGGCTTGAACCATACTAATTGCCAATATCAGTGCAACAAACAGAAAAATTTTATTGAAATTCATAATGTTGTTTGAAACCGATTCGACTGTAAACACGAGACTGTTGGTAGAACTTTGAAGTAAAGGTGCTTTTATATCAAACATCGCCAAGCATTATTTTAAATTTAAGGGGATTTTATCTATCACATAGGTATAAAATGTACCTTGTGTTGGGATATTGAGAATAATTGGAATTTCCTTCCAGGTGAGTAGGATAGGTTTCATAAAAGTAAATTAGCAACTTTTAATAGAATGGCAACTAAGTATTGCAAATATTTAAATCAGAAAGAAAGATATGACTCAACAACCATTTAATACGTCACATTCATTAGCGAGAATGACGTTTAACTGACATTAAAATCTGATTGGATGGACAGCAAAATTAGAAAGTATTTCTCCATAAAAAAAAGAGATAGTAAAACAAGTTTACTCCTAACAATAAAAAGATATTAATTTGTTTACGTCATAAGAAGACACGCAATTAAGTTACCCAAAAAATTCGATACTCAAAGTATCTAGAGTGCTTGCAGATGATATCATCTCCACCCCATTCTCGATAAGTATTAACAGTCTATAGTATGTACTACTTATATATTTGTACGTCAGTTTGTGTTTGAAACAAGTAAGAGCTGTGCAGTCGATTGACCGTCTCTCAGATACCCAGTACTCAATTATTGGATTACGAAAAATGTTGCCGTATTAACATCGCAGTAAATTTAGTTAATAATATAATATATAATATCAATTGCAAAAAAAAATAAGATACAAACAAAAATACTGGCTTTGTTTACGCTGAGGAGAATTCTAAACTTATACTGTCTCATACATTTTCGGCTTGTTCTAAATTGTAATACCCTATAATACCCAATGAGTATCGCGAAACAACAAAACTAGTAAAAAATTTTAGAGTCAAGTACGTTTGTACTTAAATAATTTGTATATCAGCATATCTTGCCTCTAATTGTGTATCGTTCTTATTGCTGATACAGCTTGACAATACCCTGTGACCAGAAATATTTTCTCTTTAAAGCAAAAACAAGAACTACGGCTGAAGTATGCCAAATTAATTCATAAATAATATTTCAAAATATACATATTTTAATTTTTATTAAAAAAATTAACTTTTCTTTGCGGTGCATTTTCTAAGTATAATAATACACAATAGAAAATTGCAAAATAAAACGATCAGACTGATGATAATGATTGAGAATTTGCATAAAAGTGTTATGTAATTAATAAAAGCAATTTTAAATGTTGGGACTCTAAGTCTAGTATTCTTTTGAAGATTACACAATTAATGCTGATCCACATGATGACATATGCATCTGGTTAAATATTATAGTTTATAGGTTTGGAATACATTCCGCTTATTCAAAAATTCTAAATATGCAAATTTTTAAATTTATTAAAAACACGTGCTGTCTTTAGTCGAAACTGTGTCAAAACTGAATTGTCTTGACTCAAGGCCATAAGATTTTTATACTCGCTATCCATAAGGTAGAAGGGTATTATAACTTTATGCCTCCATGAAATTTATGTAACAGGCAGAAAGCGGCATCTGCGACCCTATAATGTATATGGGCATTTCTCAAAGTCGCGAACGTACGTTCGTACGAGATAAATTAGAAAAATAAAATCGAAAACAAACGTTTCCTGAAACTTTTTTTTACTCTTCGATAGCATTTGTTTAGCTCTTTGGTTAGTGTAAATTATGGGGCTTATCGATTTTTAATTTTCATAATATTGTCAAAAAACATGCGGTCGCGAACGTACGCAAAATGGAAGTCGACTTTGGCTTAATACAGTAAAATGCAAAACTCTGCGAATTGAGACGGAATATTTTAAAGAAATAACTTAACTTTTAAAGTAGAATCATGTAGCTTTCTATAAAGTCTACTCCCAAGAAAATATCTCCATTTATTTATTTTTAATTTAATTAAGTTCCGGTCGCGAACGTACGATTTGAACATAGTTAAGAAGCAAAATAAAAATAAACAGTTAATTGAACATTTTTTCGCTCACTTTGCATTTTTTATCTTATTATTGGATTG
This sequence comes from Drosophila albomicans, assembly GCF_009650485.2. Taxonomy (NCBI): domain Eukaryota; kingdom Metazoa; phylum Arthropoda; class Insecta; order Diptera; family Drosophilidae; genus Drosophila; species Drosophila albomicans. The sequence continues at coordinate 13,500,474 of NC_047631.2, forward strand.
CTATTAAGAGATTTGGTAGAAAAAGAGCAAACATATCATATGTTTTCTTTGTGAAATAATAAAATATAAAAATGCATACAAAAGGAGCTAGAAGTGAAAAATTACATTTTTTCAGTTTGCAGGCAAATTTTTTTATAAAAACAACGGAGATATGCTACGGATCCATTGTATTATGAAAATTTGGATATTTCTTTATGACATTATACAAAAAAATACGATGAATGTGAAGATTTTTTTTTCGGTCGTGGTTTACCATTTTTTGAGAATTGCCCATATATATTCTTAATCAGCGTCAACAACCGAGACTATATAGCCACGTCCGTCTGTTTGCATAAACACCTTGATTTAAGAGACAGAGATATAACACTTGTTATGTTTGCATGCAGATCAAGTTCGTTTCAAATTTTTGTCACCGTAAATTGACAAAATTGAATAACAACGATTTTTGGAACATACAATAACAACTATAGTGTTTACAATTCCTGAAAATTTGGTTTCGATTAAATAAAAATTGTCGAAGTTATTAAAGAAATACTTTTGTACAGAGAAACGCCTTCTTACTAGGGGACTGAGTTGCTTTGGCTGACAGTCTGGAATATTTTGCACTCTATAGTTTATTTTGAATGACACTATATAAATATACCAAATACATTGTACAATACATTGGTACATTTCAGTATTTTTGCGGTATATTAATTTATCGGGTATTTCACAGTCATGCACACTCTTACTTGTTTACGATAATACTAATTCAACAATAAAAAATGTCAAATTTGAACAACATAATAAAAATAAAGGAAAATTTAGATTGTTTAAAATAAATCAACAAAATATTTATTTTTGTTTTGTTTTTAAGAATTTGTTTTGTTTTACTAATTAACTCTTACTAATAAGCTTAATGATTATTGTATTTAATGTGCCAAAATGCCTAATTTAAATAAATATATTATTGATATATATATAATATATTAATGATATTATAGTTTATATAGTAAGATTTCTCTCTCCTCAGCCTCTAGCTGTTGCAGCGACATTTGCAGCCTGCTGGGCAATTCCCAGTGTCTGGATTGTGGCATCCCGAGTATGCTGACCAATGCGTTCCTGTGAAGATCAAACAGCACGTAAGGAATAATTCTTATTTAATTTGCCAATTAAAAAGAACTTACGATTTTCTTGCCAATCTTCTTTAGCCAGCCAGCTTCGGATTGTCCCATGCTAATGGCCAGGATGAGAGCGACAAAGATGAAGACCTTGTAGAAGTTCATGTTGAGTTCTGTGCTTTTTATATTCCTTGGAATGTTGCAAGTTGAGACTTGAGCTGTTGTTATTGCAGCTGGAATTGTGTGACTGATGATTTGTGAGACCCGACGAAGCGCTTTTTATACTAGCACAATTCGTTCAACGCGACAGCTCAACGATGCTGATAAGCCATCGGCCACTGAAACAAAGCGAGGCATTGGGGAATCCGGGGATTTTGTCTGACACAAAAAGTACAAATGAAAGAAAGGCAAAGCAACGATCGCAAAATTCATTTGAAACAAAAGTCTGCTAGTCTAAGTCTATATTATGCCAATTTACAGCACCGATCGGATCACCTAATTGAAAAAAGGGTGAAGTACACATAAATGATGGTCAGATTAATCAACGAAGGAATTGATGAACGGTTATTCCTCTAACGGAAATGCCATCGATCTTAGCATTAAATTTTTCTGTGTTATATTTATTGATTAGTTTTATAATTTGAATATTTGAATCTGCATTAAAAATCTAGATGAATTAATTATTCTTTAGTTGTATTTATTAATAATTATGTTGCTGTTGATAGAAGAGAGTTCGCAGACCACAGAAAAATACCCGATAATTCAAGGAAGTTCCCCTCACTCTGTTTAAATTAAACAACAAAGTAAATATATGAATTCACATATTTTAATTTAAAAATATTTAAGCGCAGAGGCAGCCGCTGCTGTGATAGTTTTATTGGCTTTCTAGTAGCAATGTTAACAGAGATCAACATTGATGTACCATTATCAACAGTCTTCAGATTTTACCACGCTGTTGCCTAGAATAGAAACAGCCGAGAAGATATCATTCGTTCGACAAATTTTCTTTATAATAACCTTATTATGAACAGCTAATCTAAATGAATGAACCTTAAGCAAATAAATAGTAGACAATTCATGGGGAATTCCACAAGCTTTTGTTGTTCCAGCTGCGAATGAGGAGAAGATATTTGCTGCTATCATTCTTGCTATTATGAAATGATATTGACATTGACTGTGTGAATTACTATCAAGTGCAGAGAAACACAACTGTACTCGTGCCCATGTTGCACGTTTTGTGTGGCACGCGCATGGGGTGAGGAGGCACACACACGCACACACACACACACACACTCGCACTCGAACTTGCACTCACACCCTCAAGCACACGCACACTATCAACCACCAAAAATGTGACTTTAATTTGTGCTATAAAATAAAAAGCAACAAGAGTAGCATCAACCAGGGATTTAACATGCGTAGAGCAAAGACAACAAATGAATTAAATCAACAAAAGCAAAACACAACAAGATTTCTGGTAGAAGGATGTGCGCACTGTCAGGATACGCCACTAATTTCCTTAACAAGTAAAAACGCTTTGCGGCTCTGGGTCTTGACTCTAGACTCTAGACTCTACTATGTAGGAATCCCCTTTACCCTCGCATCCCCCGCCGAAGCAGTTGACAGCCGCATCTATGGAAGTAAGTTTGCTGTGCGTTGCTTTCCGGTTCTGTTGCTGTTTTTGTTGCGGGGCTTTTGGTAAAATGTAAATAAAATCGCTCGAATTAACCGCTGAGTGACAGGCACAACGAACAACAGCCTCCCAGGACTACAACACGCATATCATAACTGCCACATTCCAGGCACCAACAGAAAACTGTGACTTCATCTCCGACTCTGACTCCGACTCCAAATTCTGGGCTGGCAGCTGCTGTATCTTTACTCTCTTATAATGAGGCATATTCTGCTAAAAGACTTTGAGCGCGCAGAGTTGCGTAACTAAGACAGTAAATGCAACTGGTTTTTGTCAGCATTTTGCATATCACAGCAGGGAAGTGTCTAAGAAAGGCGACTGACAAAACTTTGTAGCATAAAAGGAATTTAGAATAGACAAAAGAAAAAGGTTACGCTAACTATATATGGTAAAATCTTGGGTGTCACTAAGAAAAAGATTGTTATTTGGTTGAAGAACAAAAAAATAATATTCTGGTTACATTTTTCTAAGTACTAGCATGCAATAAGGAAAGGATTTAGCTTAGATGCAATACCCCAATAATACTATTCTACATTAGAATTATATAATCTGTAGTATTTCGCGCATATATCTACAAAAGAACTTACTTCATATCATGTCAACATCCTCAACGCCCAATGTCATATGAATTTGTGATTAATTTTGCATGCACATATGTACTTCACTTTTATTTGAGTTCTTCCTATATGCACCCTTTAATGTATAGCATGCCCAAACCTTGGTAATCAGCAATGTCACGGGGAATTTTTTTATATTCGCCTGCAATCTGGTTGACCGGGATTCACAGTGCAAGACATACTTGTATAGAGGTCCAGAACAGAGCAGAGCAGAACAGAGCAAACACCGCAGAATTGAGCTGATAACTAGGAAGAAACGCTGATAAAGCTCGATGGCAACACAAATATAATTCAACAGTAAAAACAAAACAACAACAATAGCATTTAAAACCTGCTATTGAGGTGTGCTGTTTATGACGTGTTTGCTCGCCGCGCTGCACAGCTCTGTCGATCACTCATCGTCATATCGTCATCGCAATGATCATGAGAGAGAGACAGCAACAGCTCTTTGTTCACTCCGAGTTCAGTGGCACATTATTGCTTCTATAATTTAGAAAAACCCAAACAAGTTTTCATTCATAAATTGGTTTCGTAGTAAATGTTTCACTCATTTTTTTTGCTGAGCAGCTCAAACATGTTTGGTGGTTACCCGACAAAACCACTTTGGATGTCAAGATTGGAGGCACGGCTGATTAATTAATCACCAAGAACTTGACCTAACAGTTTTATATATTAGCTCATTTTATTAAGCTGACGTTTAAGTAAAATATTTGAAACTTTTATATGAGAAGTGTATTTGGGGAACACCTTTCTGAACAGGCAATAAACCAGAATGTCTATAATTTCTAATCAACTTTTAAACAATTTTTAATTAACTCTGAAATATCAAAAATGTCGGTGTCGATCCGTTTTGGTTGTGTGATTTTTGGCCAAACAAAATCCCCTACATCCAAGCATTTATCTTTCTCTGCAAGAAGAGATTCACATATAAAGAGTATGGAATGGATAAGCAAATCATCAGTTTATCAACATCTGTTAAAATCATAGCAACTCAAGTTTCTATTTAGTATTAACTTCAATTAAAACTCAATCTCAACATGAACTTTTACAAGATCTTCGTCTTCGTCGCCCTCATCTTGGCTATCAGTGTCGGACAATCTGAGGCTGGATGGTTGAAGAAACTCGGCAAGAGAATTGTAAGTTTCTGTAATTCAAGTTATTAATATGAAATAAATATAAACTTTTTAATCGTTACAGGAACGCATTGGCCAGCACACTCGGGATGCCACCATCCAGACTCTGGGAATTGCTCAACAAGCGGCAACTGTAGTTGCCACAGTTAATGGATAATGCAATAGGAAAATAATTAAATTTTATAATTTAATTTAATTAACTGAAATATGTATAAATATAATATAATAAATTAATTTCAAAATGTACCAATTACATTTCTTCTTCTTTTTATTTGAAATAATTACGAAATGGTAACAAAGATAGGTGCACCGTTACCTAAGTGGGTAACTTAAGCAAATCAAAATAAAAAACAGAAAAATTAATGTCAGCAGCACATAATAAATATAAACTTTATACAAATTATATAAATTGAACCAAGGATATGCGAGAAATTTAAGTATATATATATTAATTGTTGGTAAACATTAGGTTAAGACCCCAGCCAGCAGGTCTTGAGGATGATGGCGTTTCAGGCTTCTCCTGACCGTAGTGCGATCACTTGGCGTTAGGCGCCTGTTTGGGTGACCTCTAAGCCTCTCCGTGTATTTTTGTGCAATCGCATGAATTTTATCGCCAATTTCAGCTACTTTGAGGTCGCGTTCAATGTCCGCCGTTCTCATGTATATGGAGCTCTAATAATAAGCTATTACAAGGTGGTTTATACACTATTATGTAATTTTAAGAAATTTTCTTCAAAATAAAAGTTTAACATATCATGGTTATTACATCTGTTGATAATCCGTCCAATAAATGTTACAATCTAAAGACGTACACACATAAGATTTCGAAAAAGGTTTTTTATTACACTAGTCCGCTTACCTATGAGAAGACAATCTTTGTGCTGACTTTGCAGCCTGACAGCAGACTGAGTATCTCTCAATCCATACAGATTATTTACAAAGAAAGTACCAAGTAGTCTGAATAATAAGAAATTTTAATAACATTTCTTTTAATTAGACAATTTTTGCCATATTCTGAAACAATAGAATTTTAAATTAAATACTACACAGTATTTGAATTTGTACTTGTTACTTCTTTATTAATAAAGTATAAATTTGTTTTTTGTAATCTACTTTTTCAAATTTTCATTAATATTATTTACAATAATGATGATGTAATAAATAATCGTTTGATAATGAGTTGTATGGTTTCTATTTAACCCCTGGCTGTAGCTGCCACATTAGCTGCTTGCTGAGCAATTCCCAATCCTTGAATTGTGGCATCCCGAGTGTGCTGACCAATGCGTTCAATTTTCTTGCCAATCTTCTTCAACCAACCGGCCTCAGATTGTCCCATGCTGATGGCCAGAATGAGGGCAACGAAGATGAAGACCTTGTAGAAGTTCATGTTGAGTTTTTAATGGAAATATTCCTTGTACGCTGAAGGATTCTGGAACTGTTGAAGCTCTTAGTGAAGCTGGATGACTGATGACTAGACTGACAATTATGGGGCTTATATACCGCAAGCGAGCCAGCATCTGAATGGAACTGATAAGATGCGAACAAGCGTACGGATGAAAACGGTCGCTTCGAGGGGATTTTTTAAATAAAAAGCACTGTAAATATCAGTTTCTCAAATACAAGTAAAAAAAAGTGGTCAAATTGATAAAGTGGGGGAATATTTTATAGGTGTAGATGTATGAATATGGTAAACGTAAAGTTTTTATTGCATTTTTATGTCTGTATATGGAACTAATTGTTGTTTTTCCAAAAACTTGGAATTAAAACAGTACACGTTTTTAGAGTATCATGTAACCTTTATATAATTATTAACAAAAATGTTTTGAAAAAGTGATCATATATTGTTATTATGTAAAAAAACATGAACAAATTTCAGCCGAATTGACTATTTGGATATATAATACATATCTCAAGACAATGATGTATATGTAAAGACATTCGAGTTCTTTGTGAGAAAGAGGCTAAAGAGAGAAGTGTTTAAGAACTCTGCAACTCTTGTATACATCTTAGACAGAATATAGGTATATTTATCGCCACAAACTTAAAGCTAGAGCAAACTCATTCATATCCATATCCATATATTAATGTACTATCTATAACGTACTATTTAAATATCAATTACACATCACTTTTGTAATTATCAGAGAAAGAGACAAATGAGAGCTAACTGCCTGTGTTCAATGATTTGTTATTGTTACTACAAACGAGAAAACCCCATGCACATCTCATTCATAAATTTGATTCATAGTAAGTGTTTATATTGCACCCAGCAGTTGTTGTTTTTGCTCGCTCTAATAAAACAATCGTGATTAGTAGTTACCCGAGAAAACCACTTTTGATGACTAGATTAGAGGTGCGTCAAGTTAAATGAACGCCATATTACTGAGAACTGGAATTGAACATTTTTCATATTAGTACTTTTAATCTGCATTTCATTAAGCTGACCTTTAAGAGAAGCTTCCATATATGATGGTAATTGGGAAATACCTTCCTGACAAACAAAAGAAAAATCTGGTCTCTAATTTCTAATCAACTAATTACCTCAGGAATATTAATATGATTCACAAAAAAATTGTTTGCATCAATTCGGTTTTTAGTCTTGGATTAGGTGATTTTTGGCCAAACAAAATCCCCATCCCCTGGCTTATATCTTTGTGTATATAGATATAAAAGGTATGGAATGGATAAACACATCATCAGTAAATCAGCATCAGTTGCCATAACTACAGCTCAAGTCTTTCGTTGACATTTCACTTCAGTTAAAACTTAATCACAACATGAACTTCTGCAAGATCTTCGTCTTTGTCGCCCTCATCATGGCCATCAGTGTCGGACAATCTGAGGCTGGATGGCTCAAGAAACTCGGCAAGAGAATTGTAAGTTTCTGGAATTTCTTTCAATTAACATGAATTTACTATTATTTGTTCGATCGATTTTTAGGAACGCATTGGCCAGCACACTCGGGATGCCACTATCCAGACTCTGGGAATTGCTCAACAAGCTGCAACTGTGGTTGCCACAGTAAAAGGATAATGCTATACATTTTGTAATATAGAATCACAATTAGAATTTATTATAATATATGTATTTATTTAATTAGTGAAAGAACTTATATGCATAAATAAAAAATATTTAAAAAAAATGACCACATTTATACAGATTTTTTTTCTGAGTTCTAAGAGATATTTAAATAATTGACAATATTAAAAAAAAAGTATTTGAATACATATGTTTTTTAATGCTTATTGCTTTACAACATCCAATGCACATTTGGACATTCTGTAGGCACAGAGAGTATCTTTAATTTCTACTAAAAATATTTTTTACTCTGCTGAATATATTCGTAAAACGAGACTGAAAATTAAGTTAGACTTAGAAAGCATAAGTTATAATAAACAATTTTATCAGTTAAAAGTTGTTATTTTCTTCAATAATCTTTGGACATTTAAGGACCATATTAGCATAAATCTGTTGTGGTTCATCACTTAATCACACATACACACACACTCGAAGCCGAAGCCGAAAAGTTGTTTTTTAAACAAATATAATTTGGTATACTTTAATCATTTTTTATTGTAGCTTTAATGGGTTGTTGTTTTAAATTCTATATACATATGTACATTGATTTTTTTAAATGATCGATTTTATTTTACTTTAATAATATGTATTTTTGTGGTGTAATAAATAAAATGTTTAATTATGAGTTGTCTGGTTTATAGTTTAACCCCTGGCTGTGGCTGCCACATTAGCTGCTTGCTGAGCAATTCCCAATCCTTGGATTGTCGCATCCCGAGTGTGCTGGCCAACACGTTCAATTTTCTTCCCAATCTTCTTTAACCATCCGGCCTCAGATTGTCCCATGCTGATGGCCAGAACGAGGGCAACGAAGATAAAGACCTTGTAGAAGTTCATGATGAGATGTTGGTCAAAATATTCCAGGAGAACTATAGAACTGTTGTAGTAGCTTTGATTGATGTTGGACGTCTGATGACTAAACTGGCACTTATGGGTCTTATATACCGTAACTAAGCCAGAATTTCAATGAAACTGATAAGATTTGCTCACATCTTTCGTACGGACTAAAGCGTAGAGCAGAATTTGCTTCTAGGGGATTTTTTAAATAAAAAGTACTTTGAAATTGAGTCTCTCAAATAAAAGTAAAATGTGATAAAATTAATAAAGGGGGAATACTTTTCATACATGTATTTAATATCTAATAAAGTGTAGCCTATATAATTTTACATTGCAATTCAAATTTATTTAACAATACTATTAAATATTGTTAGCTTAGGAATATTACTATAATGAATTTAAACAATAAAAAATAATTATCAGATATAAATAAAAGTCAAATACATTTTTTATGGCCCAAGCAAATAATAAATAGGTAATTAATAATAACTTAAGTTATTATTATTTTACAATTAAGTAAATTTTATTTATTTTTTTATTTATTTAAATTACAAAATTAGATGTTTCACATACACACATTTCACTTAATTTCAGTTCTGTTTTTAGTCATTCACATTATAGCAGGCAACAGCTGATCGGGAGTTGTTGTGCAGCCCTGGAAAATACATTGTTTGTTATTCACATTTTTTTTTTAAGCTTTTGTATTACGTTCAATACTTTTAATTGCTATTATGGTATTCAAAAAAAAATATAAATATAAATATTACATATTTGCTTTTTAATAGTGCAAAAAAAAGCAAATTCAAAATATTGCGCCAAACAACGGCTTGCGCTCACATTGCGCTGTCGCGGCCAACTTCGCGTTCAAAGCAACCCTGTGTACCGATGACGTTTGCACAGTTCAGTGTCACGGCGTTGACTTCCTTTCCTGTCAAAATAGTCGACAAAGGTTGGTGTAAATTTTCTGTGAACGTTTTGAAAAAGTCGAAAAACCACCACAACAAGCAACACAAAGCTGAAAATGAATGGCAAAAGGTCTCAATTGAATACCACCAATAAAAATGCCACAAAATACGGTGTGGAAAATATTCCATTAACGTCGATGTGAAACGATTACAAATAGATTTATGAGATGAAGGCGAACTTTGAATGAATTTGCGGCGTTGCTGTGTTGTGCATTTGTTTTTCGCAATACTTGTTACTGGTAGTGTGTTTGCTTATTTCAATGTGCGTTCCATTTGCAGATGGCTATCGGCTCCAAGATTATCAAGCCCGGCGGCTCAGACCCCGATGAGTTCGAGAAGTCGATTGCCCAGGCGCTCGTTGAGCTTGAGGCCAACAGCGACCTGAAGCCCTACCTCCGTGATTTGCACATCACTCGTGCACGCGAGATTGAGTTCGGCAGCAAGAAGGTAGGTTTGTTGTTACACTTTGTTTCCTCTTAGATCGCACTAATTTTCCACTTTCTTATCGCATATTTTGCATGCAGGCCGTCATCATCTACGTGCCCATTCCACAGCAGAAGATTTTCCAGAAGATCCAGATCATCCTGGTCCGCGAGTTGGAGAAGAAATTCTCCGGCAAGCACGTTGTGGTTATTGGCGAGCGCAAGATTCTGCCCAAGCCAACGCGCAAGGCCCGCAACCCATTGAAACAGAAGCGTCCACGCTCGCGCACTCTGACCGCTGTGTACGATGCCATTCTTGAGGATCTGGTCTTCCCCGCTGAAATTGTGGGCAAGCGCGTCCGCGTCAAGCTGGACGGTTCTCAGCTGGTCAAGGTGCACTTGGACAAGAACCAGCAGACCACCATTGAACACAAAGTGAGTGTCGTTCTCTCCACATCATGTATAATTAAGTTAACTGCAAGTGATGCATTGGATTGTGCCTCGTCTCCGTGTTATTTGCGGCGCGTTCTTTAAGCGCCGTGATTGTCAAAGGAGACGCATATTAATTGCCAATAACTCGTTATTGTGCGCCATCAAACGCATTTTTGCGGGCGTCCATCTCCATATATTGGCTACATTTCCATCGATATCAAAACACTGTGATTGCTCAGTGATTGTCAAACTGTACTCTAAAGTGACTCCCAAACTAGTTTATCACTCCACATTGTTGAGCTTATCAATTAGTCAAGGTTGCTGCAATACTAACTCGCCGGTTACATGTATCCTAAGCAGACGACAACTATAGACACCTTTATAAATTATCGAAACAGAAACCTTTATCGTTCTTGTGTTATTTGCTGAACTAGTCTCATCGTTCAGTGATTGTCAAAAAGAACGCATAGTGACTTCCAAACCTGTTTATCACTCCACATTGTTGAGCCTATTATTGCCAAGGCTGCTACAATACTTACCCGCTGGTTACATATAAATATCCTCAACAGAACACTTTCTCGTTCTTGTGTTGTTTGCTGAATTCGCTTCTTCGATCAGTGATTGTCATACAGAACGCAAACTGAATCCCAAGACAGTTTTTCACTCCACATTGTTGAGCCTATTCAATACCAAGGCTGCTGCAATACTAACGCGCTGACTACAGACATATATTCTACATATAGGTTGTTCCCATCATAGAAACCTTTACCGTTCTTGTGTTATTTGCTGAATTCGCATTCTCGTTCAGTGATCGTCAGAAAGAACGCATAGTGACTTCCAAGACAGTTTTTCACTCCACATTGTTGAGCCTATTAAAATACCAAGGCTGCTGCAATACTAACGCGCTGACTACAGATTTAAATTCTAAATATTAGTTGTTAAATTCCTAGCCTGAAATCCCCATCATAGAATCCTTTACCGTTCTTGTGTTATTTGCTGAATTCGCATTATCGTTCAGTGATCGTCAGAAAGAACGCATAGTGACTCCCAAACCAGTTTATCACTCCACATTGTTGAGCCTCTTTTTTCCAAGGCTGCTACAATACTAACCCGCTGGTTACAAACATATATCCTTGAATATATCCACATTATAGAAAAACCTTTACCGTTCTTGTGTTATTTGCTGAATTCGCATTACCGTTCAGTGATTGTCAGAAAGAACGCATATTGATCCCCAAGCCAGTTTATCACTCCACATTGTTGAGCCTATCAAATACCCAAGGCTGCTACAATACTAACCCGCTGGTTACACACATATATTCTACAATCTAAACACATGCAGTAAATACAGTTAATTAATTACCCCCGCCTATTTGCCTCCCGAGCGCCGTTTTTTGTTCGTGGCGCCTTGGGACTTCCTACATCGGCGGAAAATTAAACAAACATGTTGAACTTAGACTTGCGGCAATAAATTGAGTTGCAACAAATTGTTCATCAGTTTGACACTGTATTATTCAATCTAATTATTATTTTACAATATAAAAATACAAACTAAATTATATATTTCATTCTTATTTGTAGGTTGACACCTTCACATCGGTCTACAAGAAGCTCACTGGCCGCGATGTTACCTTCGAATTCCCAGACAACTACCTGAATGTCTAGAGAGTGTTCCGCTAGAAAAGTCGTCGTGCTTGGTTCAGTTCAACAACAGATTCTGTCGTACAGAAGATGGCTCTTTTAAGATGAACTGAAGAACGTAGCGTCAACTAAATAAACAGTAAACATTTTTAAAAATTAAATTCTATTGGTTTAAATTGTATGTGAACAACGTCTTTTGAAATTCGATTGCATTAGATGTAATTTAATCTTCACTAGCGCTAAGAAATAATTTTTTAATTCCTTGTCGCCGTTAAACACACGCTGCGAAGTGTCTTTGATGTACACGCACTTCTTTTGATTAAGTGCAACCATAAAAGGACCATCGAAACACCCTGATGATGTATCTTACACTTCGCCATGTGTGGAATAACATTGTGTTCCCCTAGGCGACATGTTCCATGCGTAGTTTAGATGTGGCGTTTAATTAAAAAGTGCGTGGCGCATATTTATTGGATTCACTTTGTAACTTTTTTGTGAGTTCCCAAGCACCCCCAACCATCCTTTAACGCTTAGAACAAACATTTGTGGTAGCGAAGCGTAAAATCCTTGCCACACATGTGCGAAAAGGGGTTAATCCTGTGGCTGGCGGGTGTATTTTTCCACTCGACTCGGCTCATTTACATGTCCTGCTTGTAATTACGACGCATATGGGAATCGGTAATAAATATTTTGAATAATCACGTGTGCCATGCCTTTGGAGGATGGGGTGTAATTAAAAGGGAGGAGTTGGTGGCTTGTCACAAAAAGGATTAATGATTTTGTATATCATGAGAACAAAGCAGGAACTTCTTTGTACGATTTATTTGATTTATAATCTTCGGCGGAATCAATGAAATGGTATTTATTCAGTAATTCAGTTAAATTATAGGTTAAAACGTCAAATTTCATACTTAAATTTTTTATGGCAATCAACAATGCTTTTTGAATTGTTATATTAAATTATCTTATAGATATGTTGAGATAATTTAATAACAAAAAGAGCTGTAATAAAACTCACTAGTACTAGACTGGAAAAGTTAGATAAATTTTTAAAACTTACATTTCAGCACTTAACATATATTCAAATATATGTAGATACCCCTACAATTACCAATGTGTAAAAAGTTTCTTTAAAGCAGTTCAATAAGTCTATTAATCTCATTTTTTCATCAATCGCCAATTGATATTTGTTTATTATTACAATATTTATGTCCGTTTATAATTTATATTAAATTTCTTATAAATTGTAATTGTGTTAAAATTGTTATACAAACTATTTGGTTTCTGTCTGCGCTAAAACTTATTTAGGATATTCACCACAATTAAATTTCAACATATTGGATTGTGTCTTGGATTGAATTTAGCAGGGTCTTCAACCATTCAACATGTTAAGAAGACAAGTATAAGAGCGTCTTATATTTATTATTTATTGTTATTATTCATAATTGACGTAATGGTTCAATTTAACATGACTTGGGTACTTGAAAATATTTGATAGATTCTTTTGCTGATAATTGATTAATTTTGTCTATAATCCAAGGATGAGTCAAACTCATATTCTTAAGTACTCTAATTTGTAATCACTATTGCGCAGCTCTACAAATATTAATTATTATTATGCTTTTAGCTTATCCAATTAACCTGGCTACCAAAGCCCAAAACTGAGACCACAACAAACCACGTTGATTGCCATTTTGATATTCGATTTGAGTCAACATTGAAATCACGCAATACAACAATTTCGAAAATGTATTACAGCGAATGTCAGAGGAGAAATGTTCGAACAATGCAAACAATAATATACTACAACTCTCCAACCCTCACCGCACAATGTCTAGTCTAGTCTAGGAACACGGCTTGACCCACGCAATTAAAAAGTCTCCTTGTAGACAGGGCAATGTCCACGCTTTCCACCAAATAGCTTCCAATTCCAACTCTGTGCAGTTGTAGTTGTTGCAGTTCGTTTTGATTGATGGTTGGGTCTGCCTGGCACATTCGATTACTGTGGCCCTAAACAACAATTACAATGCGACGATTGATATCTTGGGCAATTCCATCTAAATGGATCCAGCGGGAACTACGACTATATATTATTTATGCAGCCTAATTGTCTGTGTAGTTGGTCAGTTTATCAGGTGTCCTTGTGACTGGATTTACAGTTTGATTTGATTTTTTTTCTTTTTCTTGCATTTCCATTTGGTCAGCAGGGCGTATGCGTAACGCGTATCGCGTCTCGCTATCCAGCTGATCTAATTAAAATTCTATTCACTCTCCCACCCACAGAATATTGCTCTGTGAATTTACAGCCACTTTGTATGTTAATTTTATTTGGCATGTGCTTAGCGGAAAATGTTTATAGTGCTGAGTTTTCCTCGAGCCTGCGCGCGGATGGATGGGAAATTATTGAGTAAAGCTGAAATTATGTCATCACAAGTTGCGACAAGTTGCGAGTATTGTCAATGAGTCAGTTCTGTAGAGTTCGACTTCACTTTGGATTGTAAATAATCCATACTTGCTGGTCGAATTGTACCCTGTAATGTTAGCAAATATCGCAACCACCTTGTATGTATGTATGTGTCTGCACATACTTACAAGCCTTATCATCTTATCAATGGGACCCACATGCGATTGTCCCTTCAATTTGTGTGTTTACTTGCTGTGTGTCACACAGCTGTGTCAACAACAACAGCGAGTGAAGTAGTCGGGGAGTAGTTGGGGAGTAGTCGGGGGACCCTCACTGGGGGTTCTACGTGCCTTCGCCGGTATATGTACAATCATATAGTATACTATATGCCGTTGTTAGGAATGTGTTTTCATAATCAAAAAAAAGTGTAGCAGCACATTCCGATTCCCGTTAACCAAAGGCAGAACACTCCGATTCGCTGAGTGCGATAAGCATGAAGAAACAAAAACAAAACGAATCATTGATCATCATCTTGATACTCACACACACACATACAACATACATATTTATAGGTATTATGTATCGCGTTTATATATTTCTATATTTATCAGCGCGTTGCCATTGCATCATCATTCGCCGCGTTGGCCCACGCCCTCATCCCCCATCTCCAATCCCCAATCCCACGTGAGACCAAAAACCGGTTCCACTAGAAAAAAATCTGACAGCATATTTGAAAAACAACAAAAAAAAATTAGAAATATGAAAAAGGCGCTCATCATCATCATCACTCTTATTTTTCTCCCGCTCTTTTAGCTTTTCACTGCTAAAAGAAAATACATAAAAACAAAAAAGATTAAAGAGCAAGCGAGATGGAGCTTGTTGGTCAGGCAGAAATAGTTGGCAAAACTAATATTTGTTTAGCAGCTTATCAGCATTCGCCGAAAGCAAAGCAAAGCATACTTGTGCATATGTTAGATTTCCGCTGAACTTTCAGTTATTGTACAATTTTAATTTCAAAACTTTATGTTAAACAAACAAAACTGTTGGAGAAACGAGCGACCTCGACAGAAAGTGACTTCACCTTAAGAAGATTAACGATATCAACCCCTTATGGCACATGTGCAATAATAATAATTCTGGCAATTACGTTTTTGATTGAAGATTGTTCAAAGGTTACTTGCTCATCATCTAGTTAAATAAAAAATGAATATATCGTACATTTATTCTACATTCGTTTTTCAAATTTCATATGAACAAACATAAACTTAGGAATATATAGACGTATATTATTTTACCAGAAGTTCCCTGAGTAACTAATGAAAGATTGGTTTTTCCATTAAAAATTATCGTCACAAATACATAATCAAAAGAAACAAGAAAAATAGCGCCCACATAAAATATGATTATACGGTAATTTCCCAATGGGGGTTCTCATATCAATAACAAATATAAATGCAATAATAAAAAAAAGGGAAAAAATTAAATAAGTGAAATCATGAATTTAAAATGTTGCAAACAAGATCAACAATTGATAACGCTTTTGAATTCTTTCGTTTTCGCGTATCAAATATGTAGGTAAAGAGCAGAAAAAAAAGACAAAACAACAAAAAAATAGATAGATAACCACGCGCTCAGCAAGTGCCTGAACCGCATAGAGTTCCCGCCTTTCGATATGGGAAACCAAAAGCCCAGACATGCAACATAGTCCGACCAGACGGGGCCAATTTTGAACACGCTAAGGCGATGCGATAATGACACTGACTAAGCAACAAACAAACACAAATAAATGAGCGGTGGAGAGGGAAATTGACGTGAGTGGAGAGAGTGAGAGTGAGCGCAAGAGAGACAGAGTGAGCGTGAGCGAGAGAGTGAGAACAAGCAACAAGCGTGCTTGAGGGGGCCTAAAACAAAACTGGGTTAACGCAAGCATTAATCAGCGACGGCAAATGTTGGCTTTGCCGATATTAACGAGCTTTGTTTAAAGTCTGTTGCGATGACGAAATGCCGGCTACACACAGCACAGCGGCTGTTGCTCACCCCTAACCGTTTACCCGCTAACCCGCTAACCCACTGCTTAACCGTTTCTGTCGACGACGCCAACGCCAACGCCTACTCAATCAGCGAATGAGAGAACCCAACTGCTTCTGCTGCTGCCTTGGCTGCTGCTTTTGCTCAGGCATTGACTTTGAACTACAATTTTCTTAGGCGCGCTGTCAAGCGGGTTTCTGATGTTTACGGAATGTGTGAGCACAACAGAAAATAGTAAATAACGAGCGAGTGGAGACAACGATAGTGGGCAGCGGGGCAGCACAGTGGGAACCGGGTAGATAATAGTAGAGTTGCGGCCCGAAGTGAGAACAAACGGAACAAAAAAAAAACAACTAAACAAGCAGCCAAATAAAAGTGAAATAAAAATTGAATAGAGGCAAACGCGACGCAGCGACGACGCTGGCGACGTTGGCGACGCTGTTGCTAGCGCCAATTGCTGCTACACGCTCCACACTACACGCTCCACGCTCCATGCTCCAAAGCGACGTCGACGCCGCTGACGCCGCTGCCGCCGACGCGTTAGCTCTTGTGGATGTGGATGTAAATGTCGGCCAGTTGAGCATTGGCTGTTAGTCATTTGAGTTCGTTCGGTTGGTGAACACAGCAATACAGAACACAGCAAAACAGTACACAGAACGCGATAGGCGACGTCGCGAGAACGCAACTGCACCGCACCGCACCGCACCAAACAAGAAAAAAAAACCAAAACTAATAATTTAGATTATTTTTTGCGGTAGTTCCGAAGTACGCCAACAACCACGAAAGGAACCTCAAACCGACAACAACAACAACAATTAAATGTGCGTTCCGCATATCTTACAAAGTATTTACCACAACAATTATTTCCTCATAATTCCGAAAAATAACGGAGATTTCAGTAAAGCACAGCGAAGCTGAGATCAAATCAAATATCATTTAACAAGAATATCTGACGTCAGCAAATTTGTCAGATTCTGTGTTAGATGCGACATGAGCGCGCATTCGGTTTGCAATAAAAATAAGAAACAACAATAAATAGTCAGGAATTCATTGGCTAAAAGTGCAACCCTTTCAAATCACAACTTTAACCATAATGAGTTTTGCAATTAGTTTGTTGCACATATTATATGCGTAATATGTCAACTAAAACAAGTTTATATAACTCTCGACTATTTGTTTAAAGATTGCCACTAAAAATAGCAGATGAATTATTTAAAAATTCATGCATAAAACACACAATGAAATCAAGAAACCTCCGACAAAAAAACACACATGTGAGATTCGAAAAGTTGTTGGCATTTGATCATTTTGAACTTGCTTCCAAAACGAATTCTTGGGAAATAATTTCCCCATAATTGATCACGTTTGAAGTTCAAATTCGAAGCAATATTGTCAGCAGTTTATTTTTCCGACTTGATTCCAAATAAAATTCTCGAATTTTATTTGGGGGCAATCATGTTCTCATGTTTATTATGAATACACACGCATTTCCACTAATAAATTCAAGTGGGCCTCCTCAAAGAAAACTTTTTTGTCCCTCACACTTGATGTGTTCTCAAAAAAGCTCTATAAATTAATTTCATTTTATGCAGCTCTATCAAAAGAAATTCCAAATTCTGCTAAAAGCTAAAGTTATTAAAAGTTTTTCACTTTGAATTCGAAATAGAATTTGTATATTTTATTAGGTTGAAATTTTGGCAATTTCGTTAGTTTCGAATTCATATAAATTAAATTGTATATAAAAATAAATATACATATATTTCGATCGAAATTCTTGGCTGAAATTGCGAATTTTCAGATGAAAAAATTATTCCAATTAATTAATCGAATGACAAAATAAATATTTTTGTTTATAGATCATACAATCGTATAGTACACAGGGTGTCTCATATTCGCATAAACTCTGCGAGCGATGAGCTCACTCGATGTTTAATGAATCTGATGCAAAATATCTGCGTGTAGTTTTGTCCAGTTTTGTTCCCATCTGAAACAATTGAGAGATAGTTGAATTACAAGCTCAGCTTTAGGTTTTAAAACAAATTAAAAATAATTCGCTGTTAGCCGTGTTTCAATTACGAGTACACAAAATGTACCACAGATGGCAATTAAATAATTGTTTGCTATTAACTGCGCCAGCTGAGAGAGTCAAGCTGTAATTGTGTCGCCTGCTCATTAAATATACACTCAAGGCGTATACTTAATATGGGTGCCAGCTTAACTAATGAAATTCGTTACATATGTACACCCTGTTAACCATATTTAATCAGTTCAGGTCGTTAATAATTTAATACATTTTCGACTGATTGCAAAATTAAAGTGCCACCGCGTCTGTCTTGGAACTGAAAGTAAAATACTTTAGTTTCGTTCTGTTAGTTGTTCTTCGATAAGCGACATGGAAAATTTCCAATCAAATTGTCATTGAAAATTGGCCCAAAAGAAGATGGAGGGGAACTGGAACTACGATTAGTTTTCAATTTTATTTATTTTCTTTCACTTACTCAAACTCTCAGTGTTGTTATTGTTATTGTTATGCTGATAGGGACGCCTCGACGTTGTCAGGCAGCAATTGGCAAATGTTTTGAGAACTCGGCCAATGGGCGGGCGGTCAAATTCATGGCCGCCTTCGTTTATTCCGCCAAGCGAATCAAGCGTCTACTCTAACGAACGTCAATAAAACTGATGGCGCTGGCCTCTTTTTATTGTTTATTATTATTTATTATTAAGCGTAATAGATTTCGTTGCCGTTGTCCCTGTCACTGTTGCTGCGTTGCCAAGTTGGGCCCAGCCAAAAGAGAAGCTATACACGAGTAGTGCTGCTGAATTGTGTATATTAAATATAATTTATGCATGCTCGCACCCGAACCAACTCCGCCCACGCTCCTAAGTTCGCGTGTGTTGGCCCAATGAAAATGTTGATCAATTCCTGTGACACGCTCCCAACTGGGTTAACCGGCAACTGGGTTCCACTTCCCTTAATTGCCCTTCGAAAGCTTAGCTTGGACTCGAACACACAATACTCTTCTAATTTCCCATTGCTCTTTTTTCTACTCTTTTGTTTGTATCAAATTAGCATGTTTAGCATATTGTGCGTTCAGTGGTCTTTTTCTAATTAAAAGACACAAATGCAAAACGGGGCGTGTACTCGAT
Source organism: Drosophila albomicans (assembly GCF_009650485.2). NCBI lineage: Eukaryota > Metazoa > Arthropoda > Insecta > Diptera > Drosophilidae > Drosophila > Drosophila albomicans. The sequence goes on from NC_047631.2 coordinate 13,519,968, forward strand.
GTCACCACGCGGGGGACATCGACGTCGTTGTTGGTCATTAATATCAATAGCAGTCGCACACGGGGCGTATGATGAATGCCGGCAAAATAAATTATTCATACGCCGAGCTTTACGAGCTGAAAGATACTTCTCGCCTCTTCTCTTCTGCTTATCTTATCTGGTAACAAAACCAATCACAGACACACATCGAGCACTCTCTGTCTCAGGGTCAATATCTACTCTACGTTAAGCCTGATAGCGAAACATGAAACATCGGAGCACTTAATTGCATAACCAAGGAGTTGCCGTTGACTCATTCGACACCTGTTTGTGAGTCACAATCCCAATTACCTGATTATTGATCAAAATCATCACAAATATTATGGCCTGCCAGGTGGCCACCTAAACCTCTAAACATCAGTTATCAGTTGGCAAACAAAAATTTTGAATGAACTTCTGACTACCAGACGATCGTATTTTGTTTTTTGTTTTTTTTTCTGCCTGCCTAATGTGAGTGTGCCAGGTGTTAGCCGCTTATCACTAGGCCATATCTCATTAACACACATACGCAGCTGGGCTTTTGCTTTGCAATTTATGGCTTTTATAGATAACTATTTATGTCTGATACTTTCTTTTACTTTATTTTTGCAACTGATAACACCTTCGGGAGTATTACCTATTGCCGAAAAATCATCGACGCAACGTGACATTGCTTTTGCAACCCATTTGTCAGCTATTTTAATCTTTCACTACCCAAAATTTGAGCACTGAGTCGTCTGCGTTATTGTTTTGCCCTTTGGCACTGCGATTTGTTTTCTTTTTTTTTTTGCCACCGTATTGTGACATATTTATTCTTAATCAAAGTGATGAGATTACAAATTGCCACACGTAAGGCAAACGTGAATTTTTTACTGCCTTTCTATTGGATGACAATTTTATCATTTAATGAAGCGAGGTAAACACATTTTAATTTACTTACAAATCCTTTTTCACTGCTTTCACAGCAAATGTTTATTTTTGAAGGCTATATCATAAATCAGTCTTTTAAATATGTATGCTTTATTTTTAGTTATCAATTTGATTTCCATTTCTTAATCACATTCCACAATTTGTTCTTTTTTCGACTATTCATAGTTAAGTTTTATTTAGCAAAAGAAATAGGTAAATGAAATCGAAGTGAGACTTTCGATTTCAGTGCTGCATATTAAAATAGAATGCTCTGGAAAAGCAATTCGAGGTGAACAAACTTGCTTATCAGAATTACAAGCAAAGTTTCTTCTGCGAAAATTGCGAGATTCATCCAAGTTATCAGATGAGTGTGGGTACTTTTTTTTTTTGGTTTACGATTGCTATCTAGATTAGTTCTGTATCGTGTTGTGGAATAGTGACAATGTCGAAACCAATTGGTTTTTATTTACAAACGAGCAGTGCTTAATAAGATAAGTTAAGAAAGTTGCGTAACTGCAAACGAGCTGAGCTAAACTGAACTAAACTGCGATAAGAGACAAAAGGAATAGAGAAATCGGCTATGTACAACATTAGCAACAAGTTTGATCTATGCTAATGCCAAAGGCAAACTTGTCGAGTTCAATGCTTGAGGATGATCAAAGTAGACCTGGGGAGACATGTGAGGCACATTGAATATTTTCACACCCATTACATACGGGTATAAATATTTAACTGCTGCTGCCTGGTTGTGTGTTTGCTCAAAAGTCGCATATAAATAGTTGATATTATGGCAGGCCTAAAGTTCAATTAGCACATCGGCGATGGTGATTTGGGTTACTCATCTGTTGAAAATTCTATCCTTACAGCAGATCACGATCACGATGTGCCTTTCAACGCCCACGCCCCCAAAGAGTGGACAGAGCAACGGCACTTGTTGCCTCACTCCCGAAGCCATGTGCAGCAATGCAACCAACAACAACAACAATAATGACAACAGCAACAACAACAATAATAATAACAACACGGATCAAACTGATACTCAGCTGAAACACAGAAGCCATGCCACAGATGCTAAACAAAACAAAACCAAAGAACAAGCCGATACAGATGATAATTTGGGCTACAAAGAGGAGAACGCAGTGTACAAAGAGTACGCCGACAAGGCTCACCAGATCGCCAAGGAGGCTGAACAGCAGAAAGAAGAAGTGGAAGAGGAATACCATCCGCAGATCAGATGGCCCGATCTTGGGGCACAAACCTTTTTGCACGTTGGCGCCCTCTATGGTGCCTATCTGCTGTTCTACGCCAAGTTCTACACATTCCTTTGGGGTAAGTAAAGACCGCTTTGGGTTTAAATTTGTGGGAAACAAAATTGAAATTTTATGTGGGTTGTGGAACCATTATATATATTTCAGTGGTTTTATGTTGGCTGTAAATAGTGATGCGGTATTCCCTATACTATAGTTATAAGAAAATATAAATTCTGAGCATAGTTACAGTTAAATGATTCACAAATGCCATAGGTTTTTTGAATAAATGACTCATGAAATTCAAGCGGCTCATATATAATAAATATAGCTTTTCTTATCAAGAATTTGCAAATCTACTAGTTATCCGCCAAATAATATACATATTACACATATGTACGTACACATAAATTGTGCTGATATAGAAACCCTAGAGACAGCTCTATAAGTGCTATACCCATCGAGTATATATAGATTGGCTTATAAGGAAAGAGTTGTATGATAATAAATTTCAGTTTAAAGATTTCTTATCGTTTGAGGAAACTTGTTATATTAGTGCATTCGTATAAATTAAAAAAGTTCTAACTTGTCCCATTTGATAGACAAGGTGATAGGTGAAGGTGATTTCCCTATTTAATATTTCTATTGAATTAGGATTTAAATGTGGGAAAAGTCAACACCACATAATGTTTGTTTTTAATAATGATCAACCTACTATACAAATTAGTCGATAAATTGAGCTTAGCGAATATGAAACATAGTTTGATAATGTATAATATCAATTAACAGATTAGATTAAATATTTGTTAAAATGAATAAAATACTTAAGAGATAACTTTCCTAGTTAATATTCCGATGATAATTGTATTAAAATGTTTGAAAATGTTGGTTCAATTTGATCTACTATAATTTGAGTATTAATAGAATACAATATATTCTTTAAAAGTAATAGAAGTACTTGCAATACAATTAGTTCAGATCATTGATTCAGATTTGACATAGGTAATGCTCTATTTTCATCTATGTGGGGAAGTCATGTGGGTCAGTGAACTTTGATCGCTCGTAATTAAAGTTAACGAACGCTTCAATTGGCACTCATCAGTCGAAAATAAAAATCATTCGTCGATCGACACGACACAATTTCCATATGCAAGAGGCGAAAACTCTCTAGGTAAATGGGCCGAGGTCTGACGCATAAAGCACACACAAATATAGGGGCATACAATATGTTGTTATATAATATAGCATAGTATATAGTATGTTATGTCATCAGTCTCGGCAAAGTCGATGAAGCGCGAAGCAAAGTTCGCACAATGAATGATCGCCCCAAAAATTATACTAAATGCTGGCAAATTAATCGAAATGTTGTTGTTAATGCTTCTCTCTTCCCTTCGCCCTTCTTCCTTGCAGCTGCTGTGTTAATTTTTGTCTCGGGAATTGGCATTACGGCTGGAGCACATCGTCTGTGGTCTCACAAGTCTTACAATGCATCGCTGCCACTGCGCATTGTCTTGGCCTTCATGTTCTCCATTGCGGGACAGGTGAGCAAGCCACTTATTCCCATTACTTGCCTTGGCTAAATGATTCAAATGTACTTTGCAGCGCGATGCTTATACCTGGGCCCTGGATCATAGAATACATCACAAATTCTCCGAGACGGATGCCGATCCGCACAACGTGAATCGCGGCTTCTTCTTTGCCCACGTTGGCTGGCTCTTTCTCACGCCGCATCCCAAGGTGATTGCCAAGCGCAAGGTGATCGATATGTCCGATCTGGAGGCCGATGCGGTTGTCATGTTCCAACGCAAATATTATATACCGCTCTTTGCGCTCTGCTCCATCATCTTGCCCGTGGTGGTGCCCTGGTATTTCTGGCAGGAGGATCTCTGGATGTCTTTCTGGATCAACTTCACTATGCGCTTCACCTGGACTCTGAATGTGGCTTTCTTTGTGAACAGCGTGGCGCATATGTACGGCAACAAACCATACGACAAGTAAGTGAGGAAATATATTTCCCTATTGTCTTTGCTATAATGTGTAATTTCCTCCTTGCAGAAACATCTCATCCGTCGAAGTGCCAGTTGTTTCGTTCCTCGCCATGGGCGAGGGCTGGCACAACTATCATCATGTGTTCCCCTGGGACTACAAGACCGGCGAGTTCGGCAACTACACGCTGAACATTACCACCGGCTTCATTGACTTGTGTGCACGCCTCGGCTTGGCCAGTGGACGTAAGCTTAGCGTTAAACCTTGTTTATGTGATCACACTTTAATTCCCGTTTATTTCTTTAGGCAAATCGGTATCGCCTGACATGGTGAAGCGTCGTGCTGCCAAGTGTGGAGATGGCTCGCGTTTCCTCAGCGATGAGTATGCCCACAAGAATCAGGTCTGGGGCTTTGGGGATCGCGATCTGCCATGCGAGGATATTGTCGAGCTGGCCAAGATGCAGAATTAGTATTAATCGTTGTATTAAACAAAAGCCTGTGTTTTACGTAGACTCATAAGTTATAGTATACTATATTTAATCGCACGTACCAAGCAACTCTGCACCACTGTTCGCCTTATGTCGTTGCTACATTGTTACTTACCCCAGGGCATTAAACTATTCTATTTAACAAACAAACGCTTTTAATTAAATCGCTTACAATCAAACCTCGCTAAAGACGAACATCGACAATGAAAACGACACGCGCGACGCCCCAAATTATTCGATCATGCATATGCAAGTGGGGAGATCAAGGGGCCACATTTAGGGTACTCTTGTACTCTTGAACCAGGAATGAATTACGCCGCGTTTTAGTAGCGCCTAAGACAGCGTGTGCAACAGTTGAGCAAGTACTTCAACATGGGATCCACGAGTCAAGCGAAAGCCAGCAAGGATATCTTGTCTTCGGAGGCCGATTTCAAGAAAAGAGATGCCGTCTGGCCGTTGGTCTTGTTCTACATCCATGTCTACATTCTGGGTACAACGGGCATTTATATAGCCTGGACAGGCGCCTCATGGTCCACAATTTTATTCAGTAAGTTCAACGGGTTCAAAGTCTAGCTAGACAATTTCCTTACATTTCCTGATTTTGGCTTAACAGCTGCACTGACCACATTGTTGGGCATTTTGGGCGTCACTGTGGGCGTGCATCGACTGTGGGCACATCGCACTTTCACTGCCACGGCACCGCTGCGTTTATTCCTCATGCTCTGCCAAACGATGGCTGGTCAGGTGAGTTAGTGGCGCCATCTATGTGGCGTTGCGGCGAGCAAAAGCTGCAGCGAAACCTTCGCTTAGCGCAGACAACCACCGAAAGCGGTTATTAACGTGGTTATTATGAATTACCGTTTGCAGGGCTCGATCTACAGTCGCGTTCAGGCGCATCGCTTACATCACGCTAAGTTCCATCAGGATGAGGATCCGTATTACAGCAAATTGGGTTTTCTGCACGCTCAGCTGCATGGCAATCTGTTTCGTTATTCGCGTCAGCAAGAACAATTGCTGATCGAAATCGACATGTCTGACATTGAAAGCGACAAGATTGTGATGTTCCAGAAACGGTAGGAGATCTTAATAACCTCAATTCATTGATGAAGTTCTTCATCTCTTCAATCCCCTACACAGCTTTTATGTGCTACTCTACATTGTGCTCAATGTGCTGTTGCCCCTGAATACTCCCTTCCAATACTTTGGCGAAACCTTTGGCGTTGCCATGTTCGTTGGCTTCTGGCTGCGCAGTTTGATAGTGTTAAATGTGGGCGATTTGGTCAACTCATCGCACTTTGTCTGGCGCATTCAGAAGGACTTTAAGCCCACCGATTCGAATAGCATTTTCTTCATTACGAAATCGTTTTGGCCACAGTTCCATTATCTGCTGCCTAACGACTATCAGAGCGGCGAGTTTGGTGACTATGCCAAGGGAACGGGCACCGCAATGATTCGTGTGTTTGCTGCCCTCAATTTGGCCAAGGATCTGCGCACCATTTCCTCGGTGGCAGTGCGCAAAGGTTTGGTCATGGCTGTGGAGACGAAGCGGCCGATAGTCGAGTGCATTGAGGAGCAGGTGAAGCTGGAGAAGTTGCCGGAAAATCACTTTCTCAATCGTGAAAAGTTCATGTGAGGCGTAGAGAGAGAGAGAGAGAGGAAGTTCACTTTTGGCTATCTAACATAGTATGTCTTTAAGCATTAAATAAACTAAAATAGCATACAAATAAAACCGCAGATTTATAGCCGAAAGGCAAAAGCAGTTAACACTAATTATTGGTGTAGCTAAAAGAAAACCGCTTCAAGTCTTGAACAAAGGTGCAGCTCGATGGATTTCCCAATGCGCACGATAAGACCAAAAACCAAAGACCATCGAGTTAAAACCCACACTCCACTGGCTTTAACTTGGCCCTAAACACGCTCACAAATCAACATAATTACCGACCACAAAATGCCATTCGATTTGGCAATACGCATAGAGTAGATTCACTCCGACAAAGGCTTTCCCAAGTCTATCTTCTGTCCATCGTATCAGGTTCATTCGGATAACTTTGACGTCGCATCAGGTTTTTTTTTTTTTTTTTGTCGAGCATAGTCGATAGATAGATCGTTGCGTTGATATTGGGGATAAATGTTTGGTTGGGTCGGTCATTGCTTTGTGCAGGCACTTTAAACAAATTAAATGAGTCGCACTCAATAAATTATCACTAATACGCAATGTTTGTCCAGCGCTTGATTGATGCGTCAATATTTGAGCACTCGAAGCCCGCACAGAAGCCTGTTTTTCACATTTGGCCTAGCTGCCAGCGAGTACTATAGCAAAGTACTTTAGGATCGACTAAAAGCCAGGCAGCATAAAATCGCTATTCTATATATCCCCAGCAGGCAGCCAGCCATCCAATCAGTCAGTTAGTCAGTCAGTCAGTTGACTCAAATATTGACTAATTAAACACTCTTTGGGCTAAGTTTGCGCTTGAGTTACGCCTAATCAAGCTGGGCGCGGTCAATTCCAGATCCATTGCTGTCAAATAATGCTATATGAATGGCTCTTAAAACTATGGAAAAATTTGGCAGATTTAATAACTTAATAAGTGAACGTAGAATCTTTTCCAAGTTGCTGACAGTGAAAGATTACAAACCTATTTTAGATGTTTAAAAACAATGCTTTGGTTAGCTTACAAATTTATAACAAACTACAATTATTCTGGTTTAAATCGAAAATAATATTTCATTGGTTCCACATTTATATTTTTAGCAGCTGTACCCCAATTGATTTCTAATTTTTGTTTGAAGAAATTTGATTTTTTCTTCGCTGTTTTATTGATACCATATTTTGCAGATTATCTCTTTAGTTAGATACAAACTTTGAAATATAATTTTGATTTATGTGCATAAAATAATATTGCTATGAGCACATAATAAACTGTCTGTTTTCTTTCATATTTTATTTATTTTATTCATATTGATTTATTTCCCAGCAGCATTTTATTTTGTCTTTTGTTTACTTATAAATTATTTAATTTATATATAGAATTAAAACCAATAAAAAAGATATAGTCGAGTGTGTTCAACTACACACTAAATAGTATATTTAGAATACAAAATATACAAGTTTGTCAGTCAAAGATACTAAGACAGTAAATATCTTCTACAATCATAAGTACTCTAATTATTATTTTAGGTGCCTCAAAATTACGGTTGCTATTCGATTCATTCGATTTGCAGGTTCTGAAGTGAAACAATTTGTGTTCAAAAGTTACAAGTGCTGTCGAAAAAATTATAGATCCAGTGTTTCTTACAGACAGACAGATGGACAGACGGACATAATCTGCAATATGTGTACTTTATAGGATTGGAGATGAGTGCTTCTGTCTGTTGCATACATTCCCTACGGGTGTGGATTTCTTCTCTAAATTTTATAAGATTTCTACTTTGCAAATAGCTAACTAAATTACTAAAACCAACTTTCTATATAGTTTTTATCAGAATTATATCTATTAGAGTATATATCGAATATAAAGATAACTTCAAATGTTTGCTTAAGAAGTTTGAACACTTAAATTTCCGCTACTCATATTTTACAAGATGTATTCATAGCACATATCTTATATAATTACTAAAACCAACTTTCTATATAGTTATTATCAGAATTATATCTATTAAAGTACATATATCGAATGCAAAGATAACTTCAAATGTCTGCCTAAGAAGTTTGGATACTCAAAGTGCCGCTACTCATATTTTACAAGATTTATTCATAGCACATATCTTATATAATTACTAAAACTAACTTTCTATATATGTAGTTATTATAAGAATTATATCTATTAGAGTATATATATCGAATACAAAAATAACTTCAAATGTTTGCCTAAGAAGTTTGGACACTCAAAGTGCCGCTACTCATATTTTACACCTTCGCACATGAGTAAACGTACATTGTGTGTGCCTAAGCCTAAAACTTCTATGCATCCATTTGATTTGAAAGACCTATAAAATCCGTACAATTGTGGGTATTACACTTGCTGAGTTGAGTTGAGTTGAGTTGAACTGAGTTGAGGTGAGGCACTTGTACCAAATCCTAATGGCTGTGAAGTGATTACTAATGAATTTGCCAGCTAAAAGCCGAAACGGCGCTGCGTCTGTGATTGTGACTGTGACTCTGACTCTGTCTGTGGCAGGCATAAATAAAGACACATCCATACATCAATGGATACAAACATAGGTATGTATGCGAATGAATAATATGAGTGTGTTTTTGTGGATAGTTTTTTGTTCACGCCTCGCTTAAGCATTGAGTTTGTTGCAAATTGCACTTGCGTTATGCCTGCTTTTGCGTTTTGTTATGTTAATTTACCTTTTTTTTGTAAGCTGTTTTTAGTATCGTGTATGTTTTGGTTTTCTATTTTTTTTAGTTTTAGTTTTTTCGGAGGGAGAGAGAAGAGAGACACAGTCAGTGAGCCGAGCTGAACTGAGCTGAGCGACAGTTGAAGGTTGCAGAGATACGCAATTTATTGTTGACTGCTTTAACAACAAATTGTGTAATGTTTATTAACTATTTACAAGTAATGCCTATGGCTAATGCAGAGCATTTTGGTACCGGAACGAAAAGAAACGCAACCGAATGGATGCTGCTTCGAATATGCTCGCAGCTCGCATTTCGTAGTGAGTACTCATAAATAACCCTGAGCAGCATTCAGTCTTGGCCAAAAGCAAAGCAAAGCCGAGCAAACTAATCGTCGACAAATTGTTTATTGAATGGCTTCAATGAATGGCTTTTGATTGTGGTGGGCATGGCCCAAAAAAGCGGGAAATCATTAGTTCTCGATATTTAGCGAATAGTATTTCGAATAGTGTACTTACCTTTGCTTTGTTTAGTCACTGATTTTACTATATAATAGTTAACAGCATTGTTCATACATACACATATTCGCCAAGAATTCTTTTTGGGCTCATAATAAACGCTGACGCTGCGTAAAGTTGGCTAAGTGAAGCTGCGCAATAAATCACAAGTCGCTTTTGACTGATTTTGAGTGCCAGAATGAGTGTGTATGAGTGTTAAAGTACGAATACGAGTGTTTTAAACAGCGAATACAAATCAACACTCAGCGAATTGTCTACTGTTTGAGACAGCGTGTAAGCAAATAAAATAAATTGTCAATTCTTTATTGCCACCCTCTCTTTAAAAACTTTCAAGGTCTTCTCTTCCACTAAAGAACTTGAAGAATTTACACAATCTACAAAATAATATACTAATTTAAGCAAGTGACATACATACTTGGTTATTTGTTAGAAACTGATTTCAGCATTTGTCGAAAATTTTGCAGCTAAGCTAGTGACTTTTAAAATATAAAGTATACGTCATGTTCTTATTTTTTTTTAAATATTTTATACAAAATCCTACATGCTGTTTTTCCTTATTTAAATTTCACATTTATTTATTATAAATAATTGAAAGTATAAATTTCTATTTATAACTTTGCTTGTATATAATTTCATTTAATTTTGCAATTAGTTGAAAGCAGTTTCTCCTTATTTAAATGCATTATTTAATTGGCATTTCAAAATAAATATTCATACGTGTTCTTAATTTTACTTATATCTTTTCCTTAACAATTTTGTAAAATCATTCACACATTAACTATTAGAATATTCACTGCAAAGCTGGAAGCTACTTTTGCTTATATAAATAAATTAATTTATTATGTTATAATCTAAAAATAAGCATGCAAATATCATTGTTTTGAATTTTACTCTTATATAGAATTCGGGGATTTTTTTTAGGTTTATTTTTAAGTGAGGCAAATTTATATTTAACTTTGAAAATATTCATTTACCAAAAGGCGAGAGTTGTTTTTCCTTATTTGAATGCATTAGTAAGCTTAATTTATAATATATATATCCGAGATTGTTTTTTTTTCCTTTTTTTTAATAAATTTACATTTTTAATTGAGCGAATAATTTGGGAATTCATATTATATAATTCATAGAGTAGAAAGTAAATTAAAAATAAATATACGACGTGTTCTGCGATTAGATTTGTTTTTCTATTTTATATAAATTTCCATTTACGATTAAATAGTTGCTCGCATGTTAAATGCTAGAAATGGTTGCTATTTTTCTTAATTTTAAGCTAAATAAATTGTTTTATTTTTAGTAAATTTACTATTTAAATAGAACGAATAATTTAGAGAATTTACAATATAATATATTTTTAAGTTCGAAGTGTTAAAAATAAGATAATATAATTTGGAGCTTGGAATTCTTTTTACTTTTTAATGAATTAAATAATTTGAAAGAATATTAAATATAAGAATTATTTTAATACATTATTCAATTTAATTTGGACATCAAACAAGAGCGTGTCAAAATTTGGATTTACAATACTGAATTTATGAAATTCAATTATGCATTTGAATAATTAGATAGAATATTGAATACAAGAACTGAAAGCTTCCTTAATATACATTATTCAGCTTAATATGAACATCGCACCAGTTTAAAAGTAAGTATACGTCATGTTGGTATTTGGTTAATATAATTCTAAAATTTGGCTTCCTCCTTTGTCGATAAATTGTAGTTACGATTGCATTGCGACGCTAGGCACAGAATATATTAAGGAATTTAACATTTCAATTGACGTAAATTGAATTTCATTCGCAGCACTATGAACTCTAGCTTTTCTTGCAGTGCACACTCCTATGCTAATCTCCATTCAGTCACTCACTTAAGGTGTACATTGTCTTTAGTTTATGCACTATTTTATTTCATTTTGTGTTCGTTTTTCGTTTTTTTTTGTTTTTTTGTTGATTTTTTTTTGACAATTTCAAGCTGATGCTGAGCACAATTTGCTAATGTGTGAAGCTTGCAACATAACCAACCGAATGTTTGGGTGTCTTTAAAGTGCTTGTGGGAGGTGAAGAGGGGGGAGGAAGGAAAATGTAATAGTTGAGTTGAAAGACTGAGACTGAGACGATGACAGACAGAGCTCTGAATAGTCGCAAGTATTTTCGGTGTTTCGTTTACGAGGCGGGAGATTCCTTTTAATGCTCGCTTTTTATTTTAGTTCGCCGTTTTTTTAGTTTTTGTTTTTGGTTTTTTTTTGCTTTTGGCTTTGTTGCCTTTTAATTAAGTTTGGTTTTTGTCTTTTGTCGTTACGTAAAGAGAAAGCAACGCAGTCGCTGTTGTTATTGTTGTTGTTGAACTTCATGATCATCGAACGGTTTTTGACTTTGGTCAACAAAAAAGCCAAAAACTGGAGAAGGCCACAAAACGAAGCGAGCAGCGACTCGTTGTTGTATTTGTTGTTGTTTTTGCTGCTGCTACTGCGAGGGGAACCCAATTTTAAATACACACACACACACGCACATCCCATTGTGTGTGTGTGTTTGCTGCGATTTTGAGATTTTATAGGAGAGATTGATTGAGAAATTTCTACATACATATTATGCAAATACAATCAATAGGGCAGAATCAGTCGCTGGGCTGTTTTTATGAAATGTTTAAACTTTTGCACTTTTTTTTGTATTTCATCAGCGCCAATTTCAAAAAGAAATCGGCCTGATCTTTACAATAATTTGCATAAAACGCATATATGTAAATGTGGAGTGTTTTATATATTTATCTCGCTGACACTATTCGATATTCTGTTTACTTTCGGGCAGCTGGCAACAACGGCAATTTAGCAAAATCCAAATAAGTTCTCTCTTGCGACATATTCTAGAACTCGTCCAAGCAAATTTGGACAAGTAAATCGATAACAGTGACACCGATGAGTAATCGTGTTGCTCCAAAAGCAGCAGACTTCTTGACGTTTGTCTTTGCGACTGTTTTTGTACAGCAGCAACAACAAGACTGCAAAGATCAGCAGCAGCAACACCAACAACTACGCTGGCGAAAAAGCACCCGCTAATGTGATGCTGCTGAGCAGCAGCACGTCGTGAAAACGAACACTAAGCCGAAGCCGAAGATGTCGCTGAGCCGAGAGCCAAAGCCGAAGACTCTCGTTATTACAGGTGCCACCTAACAGTCTGTTTGTGTAAGTGCGTGCAGTTGTGTGTGTATGTGTGTGAGTGTGGTGGCATAATCTTGGCCTTAGTTTTGTATTTCTTTGTCTTTGCCTTTGCTTTACCTTTTCCGAGTCCACAGTGCGCACAGCACAGCACAGCGCTGCAGAAACAACAAAAACAAAAACAAAAACAACTACAACTGCAAAAGCAAAAGCAAGCAGCAAAAGCAACAACAACAACAATGGGACAGAGTCAGTCGGTCAATCAGTCACTTGCTTTTTTTTGGCGTGTCAGCCCAGCAGCAGCAGCGACGTCGACTGCAACGACAACAGCAACGTTGACGCCGGCATAGGGTATGAATTTTTACTTTTGGCTACGATCATTTGTCTACGGATCGCCGTCGCGTAGAGTTCGTTAGATGGTCGCAGCGCAAAAAAATAAGTATAATACAAGAAAAACATTTAAGCGCAAAGTAAACACACACATCAGAGATTGTACAGTTGTACTGTATATATAGAGCACAGAGGGCCGAAAGGGCCGTGTCCAAGAGCCAAGTTGAGTGTTGAGTGCGAGCGGCAAAAGAAAAGCGAACGAAAAATAGGCGACAAAAAGCCGAGAAAAAAAGTAAAAAGTACTTACACCGCTGCAATTAAATTTTGTTGTTGTTGTCGTGTGTAAATCTGTGAAGAAAGTTCGGAGTGGCAATTACGAAACGTTTGTTTCTTCCGCCAGTGTTGTGTGTGTATGAAGTGAAAAGAAAACGAAATCGAAACCGAGTCCGAATCCAAACAGATCCTAAATTCAAAGAGACAAACAGAAATGGGTCATCTTACCGCACCGGAGCGTGTGTGCAACACGACACCGATGCCCAGCACAGGCGACTCCAGTCCGTCACATGTGGCACGTCGCGCCAAGCTTAGCGCCAACAGCAGCGGCAGCGAGTCGCAGGGTCGCCGCAGCGAGGACTCGTCACCCGAGTCCATGCCGCGTCCCAAGCAACAACAGACGCTGCTCGCCTCGCATGCGGCCAGCAAGCCGATAATGGCGCCGCCAGCACCAAGGAATATTCCAAATCATCTGATCGAATATATACCCAAGGATAAGATCGATATGGAAAAATATACGCGCAACTTTAAGGGCGACAATATCCTCGGCTGGCAGTTTAAGGCGCCGCTCAAGTGGGATAAAGTAATTCAGATATCGCTTCTGCACTTCGTTGCCTTGTTCTATTTGTTGACGTATCCGCTGGCTAGACTGAGGGCCATTACAGTTATCTGGTGTAAGTATGAATCAAAAAATCAAAACCCAAAAAAAATAAAGTTGGCTTTGCTTACATAAAATCATTTCGAATTGAGAAAGGTGTCGAAAAGACGAAAAGAGTCGCCCATGTGTTGTCCCTCCCTTTCTTTCTTTCATGCCGACAATGTTACATCAATACCAGCCACAACAACAACAACAGCAACATCCACACAGCATCCACAACAATTCGGAAATCGCTGATGAGTTGGTGCGTGTGTGTGGTTGTATGTTACATTGTGACTGACTCTTTTATCTACCTTCGCATCTCCCATTTGTGCTAGCCCTCTCACTCGCACTCACACACTCTACACCTACGGTCATTATTTGCAATTTAACGCGGTCGCATGCAAAGCGTAGTAGAAAGAGAGGGAGAGAGAGAAGAAAACGTTTTACAGACAACAACGCATCGAGCGGTGTTTTATTTTCTGGCATTTCGAGTATTTCATAATTTTGCTTACATTTCACAGTTACATTGCGTTGCCGATCGACCTTATTATTGAATTTAATTAATTGCTACTTAACATGATTTTACTCCCATTCGACTGCGTTCGTGCTGCTCTGCATTTGCCGTCGGCATCGATAATAGCATCGACGAATCGTCATCGTCATCGGCAACGACATCGACATCGGCATCGGCATCAGCATGAGACGTCGACGTCGCTGTTGTTGGCGTTAACTTTTGCCTTCGCCATGTTGAAATTTCATATGGCTTCGGATTTTTAGGGTTTTGTTGTATTTGTTGTTTTTCGTTTTGTGGGTTTTCAATTTGTTGGTTATTGTACTCGTATTTTCATTAAAATTTGGTGGCTTTGCAATTTCAGCATAAAAATTTGACTGACACAGGTGAACTATGAAAACGAAGCGAACAAAAGCAAAAGACTAAAATTTCGGTTGACACATATTTAATTGGGGGCTCTACAATCGAAATATTATATTCGTATCGTACGCCAAGGCTGCTGTAAAACCCATGAATCGACTGTAGCTAGAAAATTCTGAACCCACTCAAGGTTCCATCGTAGCCAATACAAATACACAATGCTCGCTCTACACAAAATAAACAGAAAAATCGTCTTCCACTTGAGCTCACCAAGTCGCGGTCGCTACCAGCTTCTTCTTCTTCTTCATCATCATCGTGTCTCCCCTCGCTCCCTACACAACTCTTTGCCATGGTCGCGGCTCAATACGCACGATTTATGACTATTCCACACACATGCGAAAAACCAAAATCAACAGACTACAGCGACCACATCGATGAGGTTTGACATTGAGATTTCTGGGGGCATCTTCAGATTTCGTTTTCATCATTGGAATTTCCAGGACGTTGTCAGTGTCCACATTGTAAATTAAAGTTCCCCATAAAGTTGGAAGAAAAAAATGCTCAAGTATTGTAATTTTTTCTGTATTTTTTTTTAATTTATTACTTCGAATATAGCAAGTGCTCGTTCCCTTCCGTTGACGGGCTCCTCTTCTAGACGTTGCAAGTCCCTTTTTAGGGCGGCGTTGAGCTCGTAAATATTTTGGCAAATTGCAGTCTGACGTGCAGCGTTTACTCAATGACCATACTTGACGATGGTCTTTAATTTTTATTGTATACCCTATAAATGAGCATTACAAAATGCAATCATTTATGGTTTTAGTGTCTGATAAGTCTTCGCTGCTTGGTTAATGAACTTTAGACCTTGATGCAGGGTATTTCCGAGTCGTTTAAGCTCTACTTAGCAGCATATATGGTATATATATATTTTTTTTGTGGTCGTGTTTAACACGATGTGGCAAGTGTAATGATATTAATTAACTTGGTTCGCATCACTAGCCACGTTTTAATAATAGCGCACGTCGCTAATGAAGCTACCTAGAAAACTCAAAATCGGGGAGATATCTTATAGTATGTTAAGTTAGTTGTAGTTCCTCAGAGATTTGGCAATCGCTGCGTGGTATTAAAGATGCTAATGAAAACTGCAGAAAAGTGTTGTGGGCACAGTTCAGAAATCATACCGGTCGGCAGAGTTTGACCATTGTGAAGGTGTGATATGGGATATGTGATATGTGATATGGCATCTCATTAACCACGGCGAAAACCTTGATTGGAGCTGTTAACCCCCATCCATCGATCGTATGTTAGTCCCACATTTGGAATACTAATTCAACATATTCGATAGGTTGATGACGCTGAACTCGTAGAGTTTGGCAAATGCAATCGATTTACATCTTGACTCTGCAATTGAATAATGCATTGCGGAAGTTCTTGCGCCATTCTTGAAGCTCATTTCAAAACATTTGATGTACTAATTAACCCCTGGGTTGGGTTTAGCCATAAAGCTATTTGCATAATTTACAGTCTATTCCTTTTTTCTTGTAATTAAATATACTATATCGTTATTTTAATTGGATATTGGATGATGGTACGTGTATGATAGACGATCAAATGCACAGATAGGTTTTTTCTTCTTTTTTTTTGGGTATGGCAATCAATTTGAAGCAATATTAGTTTTATGACCATTTCTGGCTATTTGTCTGGAAACTGGTTTGCTTTTTTTTGTCGCAACAACCAACGTTTTTTGAAGGTTAATCTTTCATTTGGCCGGAATGAGTGTGTGTGTGTGTGTAACACCTTTGAGACAGCGACGACAACGATGGTTGGGAGAGGGGGAATCCAAGGGGCAGAAATCGTTAATTTCTCATCACTGAAATTGTGAAACGAAATATCAATCTATTCAAATATTTCGTTTGCGTCTTTGCGCCATTGTTGCAAGTTATTGTTTTATTTTATAATCGATGTTGTTTCTGGCTATTGCAATTGTCACCGCTTCAATTTTCAATTTTTGTCATTGTCATTAGACGCTGCTGTTGCGGAAAAGTACTCAGACTCAATCTTCATCTTTAATCTATCTCTCTTAATGAATAATTTGCAATTACACATGTACTAACTTGATGTTAATTGAACTTAGCAGTTCGATAGATTTGCGTAATTTACTTATTTATTAATTAAACGAGTTATCGATTGGGAATCCCGACAGGAATGTGGGTGTTATGTATGCAAATAGAATGACTATTCTATAGCAATTGTACACTTGTACAATTGCAGTCATTATGCTTGATTTACCATCACGATCTTCCATTGAGACGTGCTTGCAATTAGCTGCAAGTATCTCACAGATACCAATCGCATCTGTTACTCAAATTTCCCATAGCTTCAGCCTTGTGCTCATGACACTGGGTCTTCAACTTCAACTTCAACACTTCCATTTGGCTAACAAATTAGCACTCTAACACAAATGGCTCTATTTCCGCAAAATGTAATTCGGTATTTTTACCTCTATCACACTTTATTTCTTTTTTTTTTCTTATTTAATTAGCACGACATTGTTGGGGGTTTTTATTTTTTTTGGATTGTGTTTAGTTTTGTCAAACAACGATACAAATATTTGTGTATGCTTAAGTCTATATAATTTTATTTCATCTTGCTTACAGCTCTGTTTATGGGCGGCGTCGCTGGCTTTGGAGTCACAGCCGGAGCACATCGTTTCTGGACACATCGCAGCTATAAGGCAAACACTCTGCTCCGTAGTTTACTGATGATCAGTTACTCAGTGGCTGGACAGGTGAGGCTTAGAAATAAACAGTACTGTGTTGTACACCGGCCAAAACTCATTTTCAAACCGTTTCCTGTCATTTTCCAACGTTTTCCACTTGACAATCATTTATTTAGCAGACTCTATTTCGCAATACAGTTTCGGCTTTTCAGCCAACTCATTTAATTTATGTTTCTCTCTCGGTACTTATGTCTGTCACCTGCGGCGCAAGTTGCGTTATGAATACCCTGCAAGCATTTAACGTGCAAGAAGGGTATATACAATCTAACATAGTTTATAATTCTGTGTAGAACATAAGGAACTGAGATCTCAACTACATTTCTTACACACTTCAATGCTGAGTATCTGCAGGTCGTGTTGAGCTCGTTTCCCTTTTTTGAGTTTGCTGTGTCGAGCTGCAAAATAAATTTGTTGTCATGAAATTAACAATAATTGCATCATTAAGTGCGACAACTTAATGCTTTTTTATGCCGCTTTGTTGCTGCTGCTGCTGCTGCTCGACTTGAGCCGCCAAAAAAACACCGTAAACTTAAATGGAGAAAAGGCGCAATGTCAATTACAATAGATGCCAACTTCATGGATGTATCCGACAGTTACATTTGTCAGATTTAATGACCATAAATACCGATATTTACTAGCAATTATCTATATATATAATATACTATATATATTCAACTTGTTGCAGAACACGTTGTACGATTGGGTGCGCGATCATCGTGTGCATCATAAGTTCTCCGAAACGGATGCCGATCCTCACAATGCCAATCGTGGCTTCTTCTTCTCGCACGTTGGCTGGCTGATGATGCTGAAGCATCCGGATGTGTTGCGTCGGGGCAGACAGATCGATATGACTGACATTGTGGCCGATCCTGTGGTGCAGTTCCATCAGAAGTACTTCATTCTGCTAAAGGTCATGTTCTGTTTCGTGCTGCCCACCATCATACCCGTCTATTGCTGGGGCGAGGAATGGTCCCAGGCCTTTATGCAGCAGTGTCTGTTCCGCTATGTGTGCAGCTTGAACTTCACCTGGTCGGTGAACAGTGCAGCTCACCTGTGGGGCTCTCGGCCATACGACAAGTAAGGCATTAAAGATTCTGTAAGATATATAGAAGTAGTAGCTAACATAATACACCATCTCTTTCAGACGCATCATGCCCAGTGAGAACGTCTATGTCTCGATCATCTCCATGGGCGAGGGCTGGCACAACTATCACCATGTCTTCCCCTGGGACTACAAAGCAGCTGAGCTCGGCGACTACAAGGTCAACTTCACCACCATGGTTATCGATGCCTTCTCCCGCTTGGGCTGGGCCTGGGGCATGAAGCAGCCGTCCAATGAGCTGGTGCGTCGCACTTTCGAGAAGTACGGCGATGGAACCCACAAGTCGCTGGTTGGCGTTAGCAAAGCTGCCTCTGAGAATGCCAACACTCAAATGTGCGGACACATCCATTATGCCGAGGTGCCGGATCCTGAGCTGGAATACGATGCCGAATCGAGCAGCACTGAGAGCGCCAAGCTGGATGAGAACGAGAACGAAAGCGAGCGGCAGAAGAAGAAGAAGCTGGCTATCTAAGCAGGAAGCGGAAAGCACAAAACACTAATGCAACTCAAAAAACAAAAGAAGAATACAACATGATTGATGTACATCTAATCCTAACACTTAACTCGTCGTCTTATATTAAATGCGTGGTCTTGTCATACAAGGAGCAGGCCACATCTGGCTGTTCTCTCAATATATATATATATATATATGAATGTGTATATAAATATATTTATATGTATGTCTGTATACAGGATATGTGTGTATCTAAGCATCCGCATCTTGTGCGTCTTGGGCGTGGGGCGGGTCATGGTCAATAATTTTATATATCTATATATATAAATATATACTACTATATATATTAATGATTAATATTTTTATTCTAATTGTTATTATTCTTATATTATCTTATTTGCTATCTCACGCTATCCTTCTATCTTTGTCTCTTTCGTTTATCTACTAAACAAAGACCACATACTCACACTCACACTCACACACACAACAACTACATACACATATAACTTCTATATGCTCTCCCCACATCCATATCGATATCTATACACTCCATATATTCATTTGTGTAGGTTTAGGTTTTCTAGTTTGGTACGTAATAATTTAAGAAAAAAACAAACACATTATCACAATTTACAAATTACAAATTAAACACAAACACACATTGAAATTAAAGCGAATTGTGAATGTAATTAAATAAACTACAAAAAAAAGTGTAAAATAAACTATGAACTTTTTACTTATTTCGCGAATATTTGGGGATAGTTAAAATTAAGTAGGAAAGGAAGACGAAAAGTAAAACCATTGCGTTAAAATATACAAAAATAATATACCAAATAATTGACTAAATATGTATGTATGTGGTACTGAATTCAAATATACCATGGAATAGAAAATATGCCATAGCAAACAAAATATACCATATTGCCAACATTTCTTGGCAGCTGAGAATTCAAAATCAATGTTGAATTTGAGAGTACAAATTCGATAAAATGATGAAGATGTCATTGCGAAACGAAGAATTGATAGATCTACTCACTGAAAGGAACAATTGTAAAATTTCCCAAGTAATTTACTCTTAATTTGGATAGTTATGGGAATATAAAGGAATATGTCTATATAAAAAAAAACTACAGTTACTAATTACTCACAGTACCTTCAATTACTTAACGCTGAAATTATACAGATCATAACTCGAACAGACAGTTTGCATGTGGAAAGTCACGTTAGTTGCCGTCAGACAAGAGGAAAGTTTCAGTCTTTATGGAATCGTTTAGAAAAAGTTCCCATGCTGAGAGAGTTGAATACCACGTCTACGTCTACGTATACGTAATATTGTGAATGCAGCTCTCACTGTGCAACTCTGAGAGCGATAAACACCCACTGACCCTTAATATAATTCAAACTAAATGCACGATTATTTAAAACGCGTGACATTTTCTACTCTCTAAAGCTGCATATGGCGCAATTGTTTGCTTCGGTTAAACTGAGAAAAATGCTAATGATTGAATGCGTCACATTTTGAGTGCATTGCGTTGCGGAACATCCGCTTTACTGGCTAACAGCGCCAAAACTGATAAACCAGTTAACTGGTTTTGTTAGTTGGCCTATTGGCCTACGTGACCAAGGACACAACAAACTCTTGCGTTTGCCTCAGTACAGAGAAACAACAAATTCTTGTTTTTGCCTCAGTACAGTTGTTGCAAGTACTCTATACTATATAAAGAAGGAGCCAGCTAGATAATTGCTCCTTAATCGAAGTTGGGTATCGCCAACAAAACTTGGTGTACGTGCAGTTGGCACGTAGGCCACAGCAAAAAGAACCTTGAAAAGGTTCTGTGCCTGTCTCACGGATGCCAAGTCGAGGGGAATTCCTTACGCACCTATTGTGTAGAGACACCAAGCCGACCAGCCGACGAGTCGACCAGCCTCTTTGATTCTGCCACCGCCTACTTGCCGCACAAGAGGCACGATTCATCAGCCAAGCTCATGGCTCGTTAATTTTTATGCATTTTTTTTTTTCACAATTTATGCGGAACGTCCCCGTCCAGCCCCTGGGAATAATTACAGATTGTAAAGTTTGCGGTCTCTGAGCGCAAAGAAAAAAAAAGGTCATAAGCAATGGCCAATATCAATATTTGTCTGACGAACTGTTTTGTCTGAAAACAATGTAAAACTGTCGCAAGTCTTCGTCTCATTAACACATAATGTCACCTTATTACAGATCTTGCTTTACTTTTCACTGCGTTCACTATATCATCATTAGTGACAACCCAGTTAACTTTAATAAAAAGTCCAGTATGATCGTAAAATGTCAAAACCGTGAACATTACTCTTGACATTTAAATTATTTTATAACAATTTTATTAGGCTCAGGCGCAACGTGTTTCGGCAATTCCTTTAAGGCTTTAAATCTAATCAAATAGATTATTTCCGCAATAATTATAGATCAGCACCATGCCATACATCAAATCCTAAATCAGCCACAAGCCCATTAATTTTGCAACGAATACAGATAGATTTATATACTAATAAAGTAAACAGTCGACGCCGTAGTCACAATGAATCTTTAAAAATTTTATACAAACTGTAAAACAAAACGAAGAAGAAAGTAGATATACCAGTATACAGTGCTTGAAAGAGATAGTAGATTTATTGCAAAAGGCTGTTCTTTTAGTCTTTCCATAAAATCCCAATTCATAATTTGACTTGAAATACAATCAAAACAAGTTCTTGTTAGGAATAAGAAACCATTTAAAATATATAAAAATCTTCTTTTTTTTTGCGTAGAATATGTAAATGCTAAGGTCGAGCGTAGGAGCTTATTTCTAAATAAGGTTAGTCAAACATTGGAATTTGAACTGTGCTAAAAATCATGACTCTGTACCATGGCTCGCTGTAAGTATTTTATTTGTACAAATTCTTACAAATTCTTTAACGGTTAGCTGACAAATTAATGATATTACATTAATCCACTTTCACGACGAGCATTTTGGGGTGTTCTTGTAGTATTTTGCTTTAAAAATAAAACACGATAAAACTCTTTAAACGAGTTCTTGTTGAGCAAAAATATACTATATACGTAAACCACGTGAAATTTATTGTATCAAAAATGTAAATGATGTTGAAGTCAAGATCGAAACGTAGGAGTTTGTTCTAAATAAGGTTAGTCAGACATTCAAACTTTGAGCTGAACTAAAAATCATACGATTATATCAATGGCAAGTGCTGGATATAAAATCTAAAATTTTTTGTTTGTCATTTTGATGAAATATAAGGAAAAAACAAATTATTCGGATATTAAGTATACATCAGTAATACGAATAAGTAATTTTGTTAAAATCTTCCAAATTAAATGGTAAATACATATATTCGAATAACTACAGGTTATTTTTGAGTCGAACATTTTGAACTTTCCTTAACATATCTCTACTATTTTTAGGCCCAACTACTCGTATAAGACGCATTTGCATAATAAACAAAAGTTGACATCATTTGGTGGGCCCAGCATCGAAATTTAGTAAGAGCTATAATCAAATGATTATTCAAAGCCCTTCACCTTTCGGCGTAGGTGGGCTTAAAAGATAGATCGTATCTCAACTGAGATTTATAACTTGTTGCCAAGCTTTTAAGTTAAACAATGTCGCTTTTCTTTCACTTATAATTGACTTTAAGTGAAAAACTGTACAACAATTGTTCACGAAAGTTGACAATTGTTTTAAGCATCAATTCCCAGACATTAAACAAAAAGTTTTCGTCGCACCCTTTGTTAATTTTTAAAAAGTTTTCGCATTAATAACGCTGCAACTTTAAATTGATGATAAACAAAATAAATTCCAGATCGTGATGATTATATTTGACGACAAAATTAAATATCAAAAAAATATTAGTTAAATTGGTTTGATTTTTATTGGTTTTATTTATGCAACATCGAATTACATAACAAACTTAACAGGTAAAAATGAATAAAAACCCGATTGTAGAGTATTCAGTGTACCGCATATTGCAGATGACTATTTTCCATGTTTTCATTTCAATTTTTCCCCGTTTCGAAGCCCCTTAACTATCTGTTAATAACCTTGTCGAGTGACTGAAAATTATTGACTTGTCCACAGTAATTTGCGTAACATTTGCATCTCCCCCCTACGAAAAGAGACAAGAAGACAGAAATTTCAATCAAAACGAAATGCACAAGACCATAACATCGAGATAGGTCCAGTGTCCAAATATTGGACTCCAAAAATCTTCGACTCGACCCCGTTGGCTAATTGGCTGAAGCTGTAGCTGAAGCTGCCGCATGGGGAGCACTGATAATCGTGATCGTGTCATCGATAAACAGAGGCAAAAACAAACGTTGAATGTGCCGAAACAAGCAAATTGAATGCCGAACAAGGAAAAAGTTACCGCATTCACTCTGATTTGAACCTGTATTTAATATCCCAAAATTGGAATAGCTATTAAATTATATGGAGTTTTTTTTACTCCTACATCTGCAAGCAATTATGAATGTAGATGATGAAAGGGAGTTTTGGGTTTTTCTATGTATTAACATATGATACTTTTTTTTCTAAATTTAAATCACATTTTATTCGAGTATATATTATTATTTGCTATTTTTGGGCGCGTGCCTTAAAAAATTCGCAAGACAACAAATTGAATACGCCATCTGCTTAGATTCTCATTGTGTTTGCAGCTTTTGCAACAGCAACAGCAACAGATTGTTGAAACCGGGTTTAAAATTTGTCGCAAGCGACAACAAATGACAAAAACAAAAACCGAAAAAGAAAAGATAAAAGATATTTAGACCAAAAACTGCAGATGACTTGCATGATTTTTGAATAAGTGAGACATCGTAAACACAAAAAAAAAAAAAAAAAATAAAAAACAAACAAATCAACAAGCAGATATTATATGTATGTACAAGAGTACATATATATACAGACATGCGGACATGCATGTGTTTGCATAAATTTGTATGTGGACACACACACTTACACGCATTCCCAAATTGCTGGTAACGGTACAGCACGGACAGGTTTTGACAATACAGTAAAAACTCAACTGATGTCAAGTGATGAACAGCTTTTGTACGGCAGAGAAACGGGTCCTGGCCTAAATAAACGTTGTTAAAACGATTTGAATGATTTGATTCATTTCATCATACACGAGTAATTTTTTTAAAACTTTAGAAGCTATACTGTAGAAATAATATGGAACCAGAAAGTCAATGTAACAATGACAAATTTGAGGGCAGCCTTTAAGAAAAAGGCAAATAAATAAAATATAATATAATATAAGAATCCAAAATCTTAATTTGATAAATATTAAGTTAAAGTTAAATTTAATTATGTTGTTAAACTTGAAATTTAAATTTGGTAACTTAAGCCCTAAAATTAAACTGAAGCTGTAAGCTCGGCTGGTGTAACATTTATAGATGCATTACTGTACTGCTAAGCCGAAGTTGAAACCAAAGCGTGCAGAGCTAGCTACTCATGCTGTCCTTTTCTCGCCTGCACGTGGTTGCTGTTTGGGCTGACATCTTCTGCCCGCTCGCTCAAAGGTCTTTCTAGCTGGGCGCACTTTGTGGCATTTTGCAAATCATTTTCCATAGTTACGAGAGTTGCGCAAACGCCGTGATGCGAGTTGCGAGCTAGCATAAAAGTAACTGGTGATGGGGGCGAGTCTTGCTCAGATTAAATCGCGTGCGCCACTTGCAACAACAACAGTAATTTGATGTCATATGCGAATGACTGTTGGCGAATTTCACGCTAAAAAGCGTATAAGTACACGTATACGTATGCGTATACTTATGCTCACACTTATACGTTGGCGTATCTGCATAAGTGTACACACATATGCAATTTGGATGCTTTGCCCTTGCGCAAGTGACTGCGGCACCTTTCAAATGCTGTTGTCGTGCGACATTTCGCCGTTTCCGCTGCTCACACTCACTCACACATTGAAACATTTCTGTATTTAAGTAACGTGCATAATCACAGATCTCTGGCTGCTGGAAAAAAAAACAACTGCAATTTGCGATTGAGACACTTATGACACATCATTTGGGCGGTTGTTTTTCACTATCTATTAACTATGCTGTAAGCTATGTTTAAATATTTCTTATGCCAAAGATAGGGGATTGCTTGACAAACTCATCCAGTTTGTTTTGGAACAACTCTGAGGTAACCACAGTGCCGGGCGTCCACAGTGGATCACGAACCACGTACTCCACCCAGACTTTGGCGTAGAGCTGCTGTAGCAGCTCTTTCACATTGATGGCAGCCGTATCGGTATTAAGCACAAATCTGAAAGAGTTGACAATTGATAATTGATTATGTGAAATATTAAATCCAGTCATAATGTTTCTCACTTTAATCCTGAGGGCGTTTCCAGATAATGCAGAGCGTAGCGATTGGTTTTGTAGTAGAGAAACCCTTCACGTGGATCGTGCGGAGATATCTTGCTGACAAACGATTTAATGGAAAAAAGCATGCCATACGTTAGTTTGGCTTCCTAAGGAATATACAGAATTGTGTAAATTACTATTTTATTTACGTTTGGAATTCTAAATATGCAGAGTTACAAACCTCCTCGCGTGTAATGCCTGATTTCTTTGTACGATTCCATTCGGCGTAATGCATTAGCGTGCCCATCTTGTCAAATATATAAAGATTATATATTGTCATTTTGTTAAAAACGTTGCAAATACAAAAAACCAAAAATTCACAACAATTCAGTGAAAAATAACAAACGCTGGGACAGAGTGACCATTCTCAAATATCGTTATCGATAAATGGATGTTGCATTTAATAGAGGTGTTTGGATTTTATTTATATACAAAAGTAAACACCTTGACATTAAACATATTTTATATACTCATTTATTTCAAATTGATTTTTCTTTTTATATATTTAAATTGTAATTAGTATGTGGTCGCCCTTAGAACCTAGACGACCGATACATTTTTGAATTGGTCACATTAACTCTTATTGATAATCCTTTACTAAATTTAATATTTTACAAAGTCGGTTAAAGAATGTGGATTAATATCGTTCTCATTTAAATATTAAGATATGAAAAAAAACTTTTATTAATTAAAAATGTATATTGGCTGCAACAAACATCGGTATGCATGCAACACTAATCGTTTATTGCAAAAATTGCAAAATATCGATACAACGTGGTTCACCCATCTCTATGCTTGTGTTAGGCCTTTGTGCAATTTCAAACACATTTTTGAGATAGCTTGCCGTTTCTTTTAATGCGAAAAAGAGTGAGTTTCATAAATTGTGGATATATTACACAAAGGTTAAGAAGTGTCCATTGAAAAATGGATACGAGCAATCGCAAGTCTTTAGATGAGTTCAACCCAAATCATAGTAATGAGGCCGGTAATGACAAAATGGCGTCTCCGTCTTCAACATCAAAAAGGCAGCAAAAACGGGTTGAACATGAGCTAAAGATTATGGAAGTCGAGGGCGCAATAGATGAACCAATTGAGCTTAACGATGACGACATCGATGTGGACAATGGGCCCAAAGTCGGTGAACTAGAGACAATGCTTGATGCTGCTGCCACTAATAACAATAACGTAGAGATGCCAGCAGATGCGCTGCAGGAGTCAATCCTGTCGAACACCAAGCCCGAAGCTATCAGCGATGTGGAAAGCATTAACTCTTATAGTGGACCAATGAGCCTGCTGCGGCGTATTGATTGCAATAATGACGACAACGATAATGGTGAGGAGACGGATGTAGATACCTATGGTGATGGGGATGGCGATGGCACTAGCAGCAGTATATCGTATAGTGGCAACGATGCCGAGCGCTGGCAATCGTGGATGAGGCGTTGGCCATGGCTTCTGCACGAGGAGTCGGATGGCGATCTGGCCTTTTGCCTCTACTGCAATGTTGGCATCAATGTGAACCGACATCAGTCGTATGTGCAACAGCACAACTTGTCGCTGTATCATCAGGAGCGCGAGAACAACTACGTAGCATTTAAAAACAGCGAGAAGCAAAAAGCAGCCAATGCGTAAGCCAGAGTAATATATTCCATATTAAATATTAACTTTCACATCTTACATATGTTGCTTCACAGGGACAATGAAATTAAATACGAGATTGGCAGCAATGAGTACATCGTGTCCATGAAGAAAAGGCGTGATGACGAAGTGGAAACGTTGAACAATTTTAATTGGGAACGCTGGCTTAAGTGGCATTCGTGGCTGGAACGTTTTCAGTCGAGTGGAACAATTGGTTTATGTAAATGTTGTAATATACGCATGAATGTGGAATTTTTTTACTTACGCAAACGACACGAAGTCAGCAAGGGACATCGCGAAGCCTGGAGACAGCACGAAAGCAACTCGACGCGTAAACGCAAACGAAGCCCGAGCCCCGTTGACAAATCCACGGAAAACGAATGGGAACGGAACAGTAATAGCGCCAAAAAGCCGTCTGAGGAGACAGTTGTTGTAAGTTTGGTGGATTCTGGCTTGGAAACTCCCGATCCCAGTGACTGGTGCGAGCTGTTGCCGGACACAACACCGCAGCAATGTCGCTGCACGCTCTGTGATTGTCGCATGGCCATAAGCAGCTTTATGCGACATCTGAAGACTAAGGTCCACATCAGCAATCTGACGAACCAAAAGCGCAACTCACAGTATGGAACTTGAATACGCTACATTGATACTATGTCTCTATTAAATCAATTATTTATTATTTGTAGTTTGAGCTTGGATCGCGGCGTTTGGGCAAAATACGCAGACAAACATCCGTGGCTCGTTGCCGATCCCAACGATCCCACCTTGGCTTTTTGTCATGTCTGTTGTCGACGCTTCATGTACGGCCACTCGGAAATCAAACGGAAGAACCACGAGAATTCAGAGAAACATCAGGCAGCAGTAGCAGCAGCAGCAGCGGTCGCTGCAGTTGCTGTAGTTGGGGAGCTGCCGACTGGGGATACCGTGGAGCAAAGCGCACCTGAACATTCTTCGGCACCTAGCGAAACCGAGAGCATGGCCAGTGATGAAGACTATGTGGTGGCAGATGATCGACTCTCGACAGTGAAATTGAGTCCTGTTAAGTAAGCATAACGAATATTTTGTTTGTTTGGAAATTGTCTGATTCAGTTTAATTTTGCAGAAACAAGGAGTCGGGTAACGCGCCTCGTAAGCCAAAGCATGTGGTGCGTCATTATTCCTGGCTGCGTTACTCTAAAGATCGCAAAGTCCAGCTGTGCAAATACTGTCGCGTACGTTTCCAAAACGAGTCGAGCAAATTGCGACACGATCAGAGTGCTCATCACAAGAAACTGATGCAGAAATTTAAGGAACGACAAGCGACACGTCGCAAGGAACAGGAAACGCAGCGCAATCAAAAGGATAACGACGAAGAAGAAAGTAACAGTGATTCTGCTGCGTTCGCTGTGGTGGAGAAAGTCGCTGCCGAAGCAAAATCTACAACGCAAGTTGCAACAAAGCCGACAAGTAAAAAAGCAGCATTAAATCGTGTTCCTGTTTCGATGCAAGGCAAAGTCATGGTATGGAAGGATCGCTTTCCCTGGCTCTCTTATAAACGCGCCGAGCAGCGTTCCAATTATGGCTGGTGCAAGTTGTGCGAAATCTCTGTGTTCATTCCTAGCTTCAAGTTTGCCTCGAAGCATCAACGCAGTACACGACATGTACGCTTGCGTATCGAGCGCAAACGGCGAGCGGAACAAGCCGCAGTAAGCGGCACATCGTTGGCCACCGCAACTGCAGCAGCATTGGCCACGGGTGAGTCAAAGCATAAGGCAGCCATGGCCGAGTTGCAGGCCAAATACAATTGGTTGGAAGCGGATGCCACCGATGAGAATCACTGTCATTGCAAAATCTGTGACGCGCGCCTGCCTATCAAAGTATTCTATCTACGTCAACATGATGGCTCGCGGAAGCACATGGAGCATATGGAACGGCTTAAGACCAGCAGCCAAGTTGCTGCGGCAACGACTGAAACTGTTGAGCCGCCGCAGGAAGCCGTCATGGAAGTGGATCAGGACAGCGATGGGGCGTTGAGCGTTAAGTAAATTATAGCGAAACCGTAACTCTTTTTGCTACGCATTCAATAAAGTCCTTTTTCTCTTAGGTCGGAAGGCAGCACCGTGGAGCAGCTGGGATCGAAGCGATCACGACGTTCAACTGAGATGCGACGTGTTTTGCGTGCCTTGCGTGACTCGGTCGGAAAGCGCAACGACGAGCGTAATCAAATTGATATGGCCTTCGATATCGTGCAACGTTTGCGTACACTAGAACGTGAGGCAGAGGCGCTGCCTGTGTTGCCAGTGCGACAGCAGCGTGTTGCACAGACAACGGTAGCACCACCGACTCGAGATACTATTGATTTGTTCCTTGATAGCATATCACAGACTATGAAGAGCTTGCCTCCAGATCTCGTTGCCGAGGGCAAGATGAATATCATGCAGGTCGTATGTAATTTGGAATTGCGCTGCATGCAGCGCGCAAAGTCACCAGCATCAACAGCAGAAGCATCGATTGCAGTAGCATCGGCGGCAGTACCATCGACGGCAGTAGGATCGACAGCAGTAGCGATAACAACAACCACACAACCGGACGTTGTGGTAATGGAAACGACTCAGACAGCAACAAGCGAAAACTTAAATGATGAGCCAGTAGCGTATAATGATGCAGTTGAAACCATTCCCGACTCGGGCGATTCGGAGACATCTTCTGTAATACTGGACGAGCAGTTCTATGAGACCCCGGCACACTTGCAGCTGCAACGAAAAAATAGTACTGACGCAACATCTCATTTACCTGAGCTAACAGTGACCACAGTGGTGGCCCCACGCAACAGAAAGAGTCTCGATCAAAGTCCACCAAATTCAAACACTCCCAGCTCATCAACATCAGCCACAGCAGCAGCAACATCAGCTGCTTCCAACGGTCGGTCGAAGGAAGTGCCGGTTAATATTCGTCGAATATTGCCATCCACTGTGCAGGTTGCATCCAAGCTAGAGCAGCTTGACAAAGTCCGCGTGGTGCCCATGGACAAGCTGAAAAATCCAGTGTCAAATCAAAATCAGAACAATGCTCGCAACAGTGCAAACCCAGCGAGTAGTAAGCCACAGAAGCAACAGGTGAATCGTACTCCTACTGTCGCCACCCCGCCATGCAGTTCGAGTTCCAAAATCTATTCGGAGATGACCAATGGTATGAACAGCACAACTGTATTTCGTAAGATTCATTTAAGCAATGGGGTCGGCACGAAGATCGTAGCTTACCAAAGGCCTCAACAAACCGCACAAGAGCAGCAACAATCACCGCCCGAGAAGCAGTTACAGCATCAACAGCAGTTTAACAAACAACTTCAGCAACAAGCTAACTCGGCACGTTTCACTATCACCACAATGAGCAATACAAGTTTGCTGCAGACCACTGGCCAAAGCCATATCCAGAATCAGAGCAACGTTCAGCTTCAAGCGAAGGCTCAACTACGTGCGCTTACTGCCCATCGGCCGCCGTTGCGTCATACACCTATTCAAAAGCCATCACAATCGTAAGATCAATAGCAGTATTGCCTTTACATCTGAACATTATAAATTACATATGTATATCTATTAATTGTTAAGTTAATGTTACTGCGCTTTCGAATGTTAAGATTTATACGATAAATGTTTGATGAAATCATTGCATCTTTTTTTTTCTTTTGGTTAAGATTTAAGTTTCCCCAATATATAAATTTATGCATAATAACTGAACTTATTAAATACATATTTTTGCACTTTCAAGAATGGATAAATTTATTCTTTTCTCATAAGTT
This sequence comes from Drosophila albomicans, assembly GCF_009650485.2. Classification (NCBI taxonomy): domain Eukaryota; kingdom Metazoa; phylum Arthropoda; class Insecta; order Diptera; family Drosophilidae; genus Drosophila; species Drosophila albomicans. The sequence goes on from NC_047631.2 coordinate 13,550,889, forward strand.
TAAATAAAAAGCGTTTCATTAGGATTATGCACACATTTTCACAATATTCTCTTAATCAATAAACGCCCTATAATTGTAGCTTATTCAGTCGATACGGATACGTGTACTAAATTTAGTCACCATTATTGCTGGCAATGCTTCATTGCGGTCGCTGTTGCGGCTCAGCCGCTGGCAGACCATTCTGCAGCACCATAGTTTCTGGTCTTTCATCGCTTGTGATCGTTGATAATTCTATTTCACGCCGATTGCCAAGCAATCGACGTGTTGAGTTGTGCATGAATGCATTCTCAGGCACCTCATACCCACTAGGAGCAGCAGCAACCGCAGCTGGCGATTGAATGGCCACAAGTTTTGATGTGATGTTTGGTGTGCTGGCTGCTCTTATGCTTTTCCTGGCACTATTCAATTGCTTCCGTTCGTTGGCCTCGTCTGCCTTGTCGATGGGAGCGGAACGAGCGTGTAATGGAAATATGAATTTGACATCTAGAAAGCTGCAGAGCTCCTCGATCCCATCAAGGGTTCGACTTAATTCCTCGTTGCTCTGCTTGCCCATATGCTGACGAACTGTAGTCAGATAGTTAGCCAGCTTGCTACGCGCTATTTTAATGACAGTCTGGGCGTTCTTTAGCTCCAGACGCAGTAGCTCAGGACTCTACAAAAATCATACGAAAGGTAAACACAAATATAGTTCAATTTGTAGCTCCTGCTTACGTCTTCTAAATAGCCATCCATTGCCGCACCATGTGTATCGGAGAGCTTGGCCAATGCCGAGGAATTGGCTGCATTTTGCGCTTGCAAGAATGCGATGTGGCGATCAATTTGTATTCCACTGCCAATAGTTGAGGTTTCTGAATTGGTGCGCTGTCGTAATTTGAAAGTTTGTGACTCAGATGCGGGTGGCGTTGAATTGCTGTTGCTTGTGAAGGAGACACAATTAAAGGCATTCGTGGGGTATTCGAATTGTTTGGGATTCTGCATATGTAATGCATGGCGCAGTACCAAATTGACGTCCACATAGCTTGGGTAACGCATGAGATAAGTCAACGATGTTGTGTAATCGCTCAAGAGCACTGCAAGTATAAATGGCGATAATTAATCGATGTGCTACGCCGCAATAAAGCGGGCTTAACTCACGCTTATCTCGAATGTGCACCAGCATGGCCACCAAGATATAGTTGGGCAGATCAAAGCGATCGCTGTCCGCAAAGATGGCATCCCACAGCAGCAACAGATCCAAAAGCATAAACTCACGGCCAAACAAAAGGCGCAGCCAACGACTAAAAAGTGAAATAGCAATGATGATAGCTGAGATATTAATTACGCTTCCAGAACTCACATGCCAAATATGTGCAATGGAATTTCCATTTTAAGCAGATAATGATGCAGATGCTGATCCTGCTTGGCAAGAATTTGATCACGTATGAAATTCAATTGACTGATAACCTCAACCTCCGATTGGGGCTCATTGTCTCCGTTGCCTGAAGACTGTAAATTCAGTAATTATTATAGGAAGAATTCATTTAAAGAGTGAGGGCATTTTACCTCATTTAAGGTTTGCGTTTCAATATAGCCGCTTGATGTGGACACCAGATTTGAGACGCGATAATAGGACTCCACGGAAGCCATGAGTCGCGAGAAAATGGAGCTACAATCGAGTCATGTTACTATTAGTATTTAAAATCTCAATAGCAGTTAACTCACTAGGTGTCCGCTTCCAAATACGCCGTATCCAGCACATTCAGTAGCGTCTCGTTTATATCGTCAGTCTTGGCAATTTCGCTGAAGTGCAGCAGCGACTGGTGATCGCTGTAAAGCACAAAGATTATGGGTGCCAAAATCTCGTGCATGCCCTGACGATAGCACATATAAGGATGCTCCCGAGCATAATAGAATAAAATGTTTGTCATGGCATTCTGGATAAGCTCCTTGCGAAAAAACTCGACACCTGGAAAGGTGCGCACGACATCTTGGCGTATGACCGCAAACAATTCCTGATCGCTAAAATACTGATTCCATGCGCTTTGCGTGGACTGCGACAATGGATCATCGTCGTCGTTTGCAGCCAGCTCGTGAGGATTGCGAACATAATCCAGACGAAACTTGTCATATCTGCATAAAGAATTGGTTGCATTATGAGAGGAGTACATAAATAACATTAGAGTAGTTTACCTGCTTCTTTGTTGGCCGCGCTGAATATGCCAGCTGCGATGATCAACGTTTAAAACACGCAGCAAAAGTGCCCAATGGATGCTGCGAAATTTCGACATTTTCAGCTGGCCATTGAATGCAGCAAGTCGCAATTTTTCTGGATTCTCGTCCAAATCAGCCAACAACTGGCTCCACTCTTGCTTATATCGCTCCACAGATGTCATTATGTCGCCACCAATTACAACAGGTTCAATTGTTCGTCCTGTTTCCTCGCGTACGTCGGTTTTGATCGCTGTAGCTGCATCAGCCTTTGACGTCGGCATGTATAAATTGATGGCTTCTATGCCGCGCACTGTCATTGCTTTGTTGCTGCTCGTACACTAAATATAATTGCAATCATATTTCGCGCTCTCTGTTGCGTATAAAAACCAAACGAGTATATGTACGACTTATATATGCGTATATATAGAAAGAATGAGTGGTTTACAAAACAATGATTAAATTTGTCAACATTTCTGAGATAAGATGAAAGTGTGACCGACTTGTGTTAGCGTCAGCGTACCCCCAAATGAAATTTGGTAATATACTATTTTATTACCAGAAATATACTGCATTTACGAAAATTACACTTGCGACATGGCGCAACTTTTTGAATAGCTTAAGCATTAAACTTCCTTTTCATATCCCAAAATTAATATGAAATTAAGAAGACTCTCATCTTTTTCACTATTATCAGGCGTACTATAATTTATATTTGCTAGTTATTTATATAAATGCACAATGGGCATGCAGTAAATATCAATTACCTTCCATAACTAAAATATCGCTGTTTCAAAAAGTGAAGCACACCTTTAGGCATTAAATTAATATTTTTAATTTTATGTACTTATTCAGCAAACAGGTTTTCGGACCACTTTCAACGGCTTTACAAGTAATACATTAAATATTAAACAATAAACAACACTTAATTTAAAACTTGATTTAAATAAAAATGACAAAGTAAACAGAATTTAAATGCTACACTAATTCTATGTGAGGTTGCTTCGCAAAGAAAATGGCTACATTTCAGAAAGTTTTAAAAAGAAACATATACAACTAAAATGGATAAAACAATTATTATTTATTTTCAATCATTTTTATGAATATTGACGTATTTTATGCATACAAGAAATATTTTTAACATAATGATAATATAACATAACGATGTCGTTAATCGTTGGGGCTCGAACTTGTTAGCCTCAGGACTCATCAGGAACACATGGGGTATGGCTGATATATATATATAGTCTTCTCCTTAAGATAAAGTACTTTGTAAAATTAATTTTCGGCCTTTGGATATAAAATGAAAATTCCTATAGACAAACCATCTTAAAATCATAATTGCCTTTCACATGGCCGAGTTAAGTATTAAATTGAGTCTTTAGGATTTCCCTAACGTTTAGCTATTGATGTTCCAACCTGGAAGGGAAAGCATTTTAAATCGACAGTTTTGTCATACCTCAAAATATAATTTTTACGAAATTCTTACATTTTCCAGTTATAATTAGACACATAATATTCTTTTAATGAATTACTTACAAATACATTAGGCTATGTTATTCACAATTAATCATACAATTTGTAAGAATTTCTTAAGCCCCGTCAGCGAAAGTAAAGTTATGGATAATATCCATTTTAGACAGTGATTTTGACCTCGTCGGGTGTTATTCTAATTTATGAAGTTTCAAATTGAATTGTTAGTAGTACATTATATTGCTTAGATTATTTCCAGAAATAAATAAGCCAACTTATAATAATCGGTTATAGATTTAATTTATCTTTATTTGGGGAAATATACAACCTACAAATTAAGTTAAATAGCAATAAATATTAATTGAACAATTTATAGTTTCCTATAACTTAAAGAGGTGAACTACACGGCAGGCGTATTAAATTTGAAATTGTAATTAATTTGTTAGTAAAATATTGTATAAGAATGTGGATAAAACATTAATGTGTGATATGGAGGCCAATGTTAGCTGAGCCATTGATACGCAACAAATTATTGATTATAACTCTCAACCGACAACGCAACCAACAAACCAGGAAATGAAGAAAATAACAATAAACGATGTCGCATCGCCGGCGTCGGCGTCGACGTCGGCAACATTCGTAGCGCACTGGCATGATCAGGTATATTATTAGCATAGCCATTAGATTTGGCAGAAGTTCGACCCTATGCTATGCTAAAAAGTGCAAATAACCCAGTGACTTTTGTTTACGGCACTCTTTTAGCTACCTCTTCTACCATTCGCATAATGCGCTGATCCATGGTTGGCCTAGGCAAGACGGTCAATGTCGTTTTTTGATCTAGTCTTTAAGTAATATTTCTAGCATGCTGTTTATTTGTTGTTTCTTTTTAATATTTTTCTTATTAAACTTGACCCAATGACTGCGGTGCGGCAGCAACGGCAATATACATATTAACATTCGGTGGGTGGCCGCTTCTTAATGGTGCGACCCCACGACGATGAATGAATTTCTCATGGTCAGTTTATGAACAAAAAGTCCTTGATACTTTGCGTCCATTGGCCCATGGAAAACGTCATACACATTTGCAGTCAGTTTTTGAACAGTGAAAAAAAAACTTGGCATTTATTAGCATTTTAATAGCTAGTTCCGACTTGTAGAAAATGTGTGAATCAATCAAAGGGTACAAGTGCATTGTTCGTACTTATAGTGTATAAGTAATTGCTTTTTGTCATTGCGATGGACATGTTTCGTGGGTAGCCAGCAGCAATCAGCTGTTTCGGCGATGCAAGACACGCTTACAGCGATGTAGTCGTGTGTCTGTAGTTCATGGTGTGCATGCATAGCAAGTATACGCCGCTTTGGCTTCGATTTCAATTTCGATTTCTCGGTCAAAGTCAATGTCAATTCAAATGCGAATGTCGAAGACACCGCGGCATCAGCAGCAGCAGCAGCAGCAGCAACAGCAGCAGCAGCAGCAGCAGCAACGACGACGCATTAATTATCGAAACACAACCATTCGAAATTGTTTTTCTTTTTCTATTAGTAGAATTGGCTGACTGACAGACTGTCTTTGTTTACGCGCTTCTCGTGCAACGGTCTAACTCGAACGAGTTTTGACTTGGCTTGGCTTGGCTTATCAACACCGTTTTGCTATTGCGTTTGCCTTTGGCCTGGGAACTCGTTTTATTTTCTCGTTTTCTTTTTGGGCTGCTTTTCGGCAACATTTTTGTTGCTATTGTGCCCTGTTACAATTTGCTTTGGCTGCTTTGCATTTTATATTTCCTGCTATTTAATCAGACAGCAGCCAACCGAATTGATGATTTCGATTTTAATGTTTCTTTATTGTCTGCTGCGACGCGTTGATCCACTCTTCGCCTATCGGACAGCGCTCCTCCGCTGGGGCTCCCCTCAACACCGACCCCGAAGAGAAAAAACGCCGCATGACTCGTCGAGGTGAACTTCGATTTTGCGCGACTTTGGCCCCCATCGGCGAAGACTACTACTATCATATGTATATGTTTTCGATTTACATATTTTAATTATTGTTTATCCACAATGTGATATTGCCGTTTCAACTTTGTCCTTATACAAGTCTATTTCCAATGCTTTACAGTTACATTTTTGTATATCGGCAAATGCGGAAGACAAACAGAGCGGAAGTAATGTCTTCTTCAGGCGCTTAATTACAAAACTTTGGAGAAGCTGTATTTCTTGTTCTCGGCATGTAAATACGCTTTTATCAATGGCACCCATTGACTTTAGGCATATTTATTTATTTAAATTGTCAGAATTTATCGTTTTCTTATAATATTCTGAATCATAATTCAACACATTACGGGTTCAAAACCATGAAGCAAAAGAGTCAAGAGTTCAAAATTTAAACAACATTTCAGTCAAGGTTTTAAGAATTCTAGCAAAACTTGTTCCAATCAAAAGAATTCCGAAATGTTGGGAGATTAATCAAAAATAGATAAATAAAAAAAAATTCAAGAAAAATAGAAGAGAGTTTCTTCCTACTTAGTTATGTATGGTTACAATAGACCTGTCTGAGTCCGTGATGTGCTGTCTGCTTAAAACGTTTTTATGAATATTCCAGACATTATCTCGTGTGATCTGATGAACTGCAGATGTTAATTGTCGATGCCCTAACCGGACTGTCGCATATTAATCATTCTGTTTTTGATTCTGAAAACTTATTTTTTTTTTTTATTATTGAACTCGACCCATCCATCCCATCCAATGTTCTGTATGTATGAGTGTGTCCCATGCATATTTTAGCTAACAAGCTATAAAAGAATTTAATAATAGAAACCCCGAAAATAAAAACCAAGTGGTACCGCCGCATGCCTTTTTTTTTTGCTTCTCGCTCTCATACTAGGCGCGCAGGCTCAGAGAATATTTAAAACACGAATCAGGTTTGCGGTTTTGTCGTCGTCGTTGGAACGTACTCATGAATTCTAATAAGTGGAATACGGCTTTTTCGTCTTATCGATGCTGATCATGATCATGTTGTTAATGAAAATAGTGAAGTATCTGGCAACAAGTTCTGGGATACAGCAAGCACCCCAGTAAACAGGCCAAAGACGGAGTGCAGGCGCAAAGAACGCGGAAACCACGCAAAAAGAGTGAAGAAAACACAAAAAAAAAAGATAATGGAAAGCAAAAAAGTTAAATGTGGCGAGTTTATTGGCACGTGATCGATTTTGTTAATTTACTTTTGCGAAGCTACTCCATTTTTTGTTCATAGCATATCAATGATTTTGCATTCAAGACTTTGGCCAGCTTTGTTTTATTGAATTCATAAAAAAGAACTCAATGAATTGTCGTCATAAATACGCGAGCCATAAGTATGCAGAACAAATGCTTTAATAACTTTTGTATGAATAATACAATACAATATATACATTTTTGATGAGACAAGAGACTTCTAGCATAACCTTTGCTCTGGGTATTCCCCTCTCGTTTTGTTTCTTGAGAAACACTTCTTCTCTATGTACATACATGGGGTACTTTAAGCTCTAATGGATTTTATTTGTAGCAAGCACCAGCACTTTTGACGATCGTAAAAGCGAGTGTTAACAGCGGATCGTTTGCTAGATAAATGGCACACACATACTCGTAAATGTTGCCACACTGGCCAACAGAATATTGAGATTTCAATCAATTTGTGTTTTTTGTTATGGGTTCGTTGATACTTGGAGATTAGCAGTGGGATTCCTTGAGCATGTTGCAGCAAGTGCTGTTTGCTGTTTGTTTTCCACTTGCCATTTTCAGTTTGCAGTCATGTTGACAGACGTGTGACATTGCGTTCTTCCTGTGGCTGCGTTTCGCTCATTTCGCATTTACATAATAAGTTGGTTAAAGCAATCTCGGATTGTATCGCATTGTATCATCATTGCACTGAATGCCTTTTCATTTTTGTGTTGTTGATCAGCTTAATTAGGTTTTCACGCACTTTGGACTTGAAAACGCAGCCTTTTAGGCCTTGTCTCATTGATCTATGAATTTGTTGTTGTTTTCAGTTTGACTTTTGCAACTCTCGCGAGTCGCATTTCAATTAACTTTACTTTAAAATGGTTCAAGCGTTGCATAACCCGAGCACTCGCATATCAACTCTAAAGCAAACAAGTGAAATTGGTGTCATCCAAAAGGTTGTGCACATGGTTTCGGTAAATTAAATTTAACTTGTGATCTCTTCGACTTCGGCACAACTAATAATGCATTGTGCGAGATCAGCCGATAGCGAATTTTTCATAATTGTTTTTGGGTAATTGACTTTGTTCAAGAACTTGCAAAATGTTCTTGAATTTGCCTTCAACACAATTCTTTGTGCATCTCGAAGTTCTTTTTTTTTTTGCTTGCTTTTATCGTTGTTGTTTTTGTTAGCGTATTCGAGTAGTGTTGCAAGTCATTATGTGTTTTGGCAGCAAGACTGCCATTAGCTGTTAACTGCTTGTCGCTGCTGTCGCTGCTGTTGCCTTTCAATTGCTCAGGAAGGCTAAAAGATACTATGTGAGGGGTTACATACTTGACTCTGCACACTACTCGTATACATAATAATTGCTACGTACAGTGGCGCAAGAACTATGCAAATGCAACAACTATCACCGAAAACAACTTGAATATTTTTATGGATATTTTTTATTAGAATTTCCCTGTTTGAGTCAGAGCTACATTTGACAAATTTATATATAATATATAAAAATATTATTTTTGGCACAAAACTGTCAGTTTAATTGTGTTATTTGCACACTTATGATTCTTTGTGTCAATTTTTTAATTGTGCGGAAAAATTAAAAACAAAAATAATGTTAATGCTCAGTAGGGCAAAAATGGCGCTAAGTATTATTCTTCACATCAATTGCTAATTACTAGACAGAAAGCACTTAAATGTTTAAATATCCTCATCCATTTACTTTATTATAAGTACTATAAACCATAAAAAATAAGTATACTTATGCACTGTGGTGCGAAATACGAAATAAAATAAAATATTCTGAATATCAACTGTAATTACTTTTTATGCCTTCTGATTATTCATGTTTAAAAATGTTGAGCAACGTGAGTATTTCGCGCTCATTCAGTAAATGCAGAAAACAAAACGGGTCGAGTCTCTGTTCCTTGATTATCATTGAATTATCGTGTGTCGTATTCACGTGAGCACGTGCTACAATAATGTTGCTATTATAACGTTGATTACACTATTAAATTCGCACATGCGTGAACTTGTAAATTGTCTCGCCATAAATGCTTATTGTATGTAGTTGTTTGTCGGACCCAATTTCAAACCGGTTAAGCTTTGTCACTCCCCCTTAGTTCGACTGTTGCGTTTGCTCCACTGTGCGTAAGATGCAACTCTGCCACAGTTTGACCTTCAGGCGTATGTGTGTGTGTGTGTTGCAAAATGAAAACATACTGCAAGCCCAGAGCGGAGGTTTTTGACACTTGCATAGCGACTGGAGACCCGCTCTCACTCTGCCTGTGTCTGCCTGTGTCTGGATAGTAAACAATTTTAGTGTTCGTCACTAAACAAAATTAGACACAACTCATTTCAACTTTTGCGCTCCGTGCGAAAAACAATAAACATATGACCAAAAAACGAAAAAAACGAACAAAAAAACTGTAAACAGCCACAAGAAATACTTGATGTACAAATACATAATTATTGAACAAAGGCGCAGTCGCAACTGATACAATAGATAATGACAAAAAACTGCTCTCATATTTAACTAGAGAACTGAGGCCTCTTCACATTATGTTGCTTTTGGACCCAAATATTGACGCTGATTAAACAGCAATTAAGTTTTGCTCTTGAAAAGACACTTTTTTTCTTTGAGATGTTTAGAACCGAATTGAGTTTGGGAAAATAGTCAGTAAACTGTTAAGCACAACTACATAACTTGAACTGAGCTCATTTCATAAAGACCGAAGACAGAGCCATCAACTAGTTTTCGATAATGGCAGAAGACATGCTCAACTTGACCGATAGTTGAAGCTGCATGACCTGCGGCTGCGGCCCTCTGTTGAGTAAGCCAAAGTCACCGAGGCGACGATAAGAAGCGCAACATACAATACATAAGTATTCAAAATGCTGTGGATCAAGTTTTCCGTGAGAGCCGATTCGCCGGCCTACGTGAGTTGTGTCAACTAGACATGTAATGCTAATTTAAGAAACGTTTTTCCCCTACCAATTTTCACGAAACATTTAAGCTTCAAGTATTTTGTTGGTTAAAAGACAAAAATCAGAGCAGCCACGCGCCACACATTTAAACAACGAAATACATAAATAAATTAAGCGAAAGAAAAATAAACATAAACGCAGCCCTAGCTTCAGTCTCAGCCTCAGCCTCAGTCTCTGCTTTAGCCTCCACCTCTCGCCCCTTTAGTGAAATCACTCCGGTTTCGTATGAAATCGACCCCAAGCTGACATCGTCACAGCTCAAGAATCGCCAAACGAAGCGAGCGAAAAGCCGACAACGGAATTGCCGAATCGGCTCACAGAAAATCGTCTTGAAATTTCGACGATGATAAACATTTGAGGCACTGCTCAGACTCAAAATCAAGAGCACAAAAGCCGAGCTCTCAGCTCAGAGTTCGTTTCCGTTCGGGTCTCAGCGAATATTTTTTTGAAACTTAGCCGCTTAAAAAGCTCTGCAACTCGTTCCGTATCTCCATACGCCGTGCATTCTTCGCAAATCGTGGATGTGCCGTGCTGTGATCATAACTCAAGGAATCCAAAAAACCTCAAAACCGACCATCCTTAAACGGATGCAATACGAACTCTTGCGTGTAGTGAAAAGTGATAAATATAACTGACAGACTTCCAAAAAAAGTGTCAGCAAAATCGAAAGAACTTTTGAGAAATAAACAACAAAGGAAGTTTCAAGTGTGCGGCAAATAAAGTTTATCCATAATCCTTAAACTCAAGTTGAGCAAATAATTAAGGTGAGAACAACAAAATGGATTTAAGTTTTTTTTTGGTTATCAAAACTGAAAATCATGATTAACGCGAAGCAACAGAATATGAAATCTGTAGTCATAAATAGTTGGTCAACACTTCCTTAAAGATTAATTTCATGAATTGTTGATATTGTAGTTCGTTATTAATATGCGAGATACTCGTAACCACTTGAATGGTTGTCTTTGATCGCACATCATACATTTCATTTTGCGGAAGTCAAAAGAGCCGAAGCTGCGTCAAGAATCTGTCGTAAATTTTGAACCATTGTTAGCAATAAAACAGAAAAAAAAAACAAATTTAAATAAACACGATTGCCTCAATCGATCGAACTGCAAACGTCAATAGCTAACCACAATAGTTGTGAATCACCAAAAAAGAGGAAATCAAAAATCAGAGAGCACTATGGAGCGGTGATTACTCCTATCGACTATCCTCTACAAAATCGATGTCTGATCACGTACAGATAATAATAAAGAAAATAATTATGCTAGCCTTAAAAAGCAGCACAACTGACTACATCGATATGCGAGGAATCGCATAAAGTCATATAATATGCAGATTAGCGCCTGGCTTTTGATATCAAAGTTGAGGTGGTGCCTCATATCTTTATATGGCCGAATATACTTATCTATGTATGTTCTCCATTGTTCTATGCGTTGATTCGAATTCGAATTCAATTGAATTGAATTTCTTTTGCGCGCGCTTCGTAATTATGAATGCGATGAGTACGAAATTAAATGAATATTGATGCCACGCACTATTCATATGCTCCGCCTACTCAAATCAGTTCCTACCTATCAAGAATATAGTTGAAGTGTGTATGTGCTTGTGAAATCCCTCCAAAGTCACGTTCCACTCCCAGTTCGAGTCAGATTTTTATTATGCGGCCAGTGTCGTTGGCTGCGTGCGCTTTGCGAATCGATCAATGGACGAGAATGTGAATGTGAATGTGAATGTAGATATGTGTCCAGCTTAGACACATTTACTGCTTCAGCACACCGATAGAAAGAGACACTCTCGCACTCATTAGATTTATTGTTATTATTATATTCATTCGGTTCGTCGCGGTCTGTGACGTGCTTGGTTGCCGGGCACCGATCAGAGTCGAATCTTCATCGTGGCCATCGCTTCCAACGCCATCGCATCAGCCCAAAAAAACCCCAACTTTTAAAGCCCCAACTTTGCTGCCAAAAACCTCTGGCAAAAGGTTGATGGCAACCTTCAGCTTTCAGGTGGCTAGCTGATCAAAACTTGTTGCCATTCAAAAGAACCTTGATTTCACAGCATAGACGAGTATCTGAAAAGATTTCGTCTATATGTATTTTAAGATTCTTAGCAAAAGCAGTTCTATGCATAATTTGTTATTTCTATTCAGTTTTTGTCTGTTACTTAACTATGCTAATACACCGATTGGGTTCTTTCTGCTAAGGATGATTGCTTACCATATTATGTCTCATCGCAGATAACTTGACTTGAACTTGACGATTGGCATTAAATTTTCGATTGACGAGAAACGTGTTTGATATATGCGATCAAGCGCGTGGCAATGGCAACACCCAGAATTATTTTAGCATATGTTGGGGGGGACTTTAATCCGCAGCTAGTCTAACTATTTTGTTTTTAATTTCTCTTTCACGTAATTAGCATAACTTCTGTTACTTATGCAATTGTTATTTGGGCTGTGCGATTTATTTATTGGACTCATTAATTAGACTCAATTGAATTTGTCTGTGGCAAAGTTGGAGGTAATTCAAAGTGGTGTGTTTTTAATTGATCCGAATCCGATGTGCGCATTTTCGGCATTTTGAATAAGTAATGTATGTATATTTAATGCAAAGTTGAAATAGATTTCAATGTCAAGGGTTTGGCAAATTAGATTAAAACGTATCGTTGGCTCGAGCCTGAGCTCTCTAGCACACCTGTAATTCCATTCTCGATTAATCTTTACTTTCGGCTGTGGTTGCCAACTTGACATTGAACCGTGCCACAGCACAAGTTATTGACTTGAAATACATGCACGAAGCTGAGCAAGAAACATACACTATACAAAATACAAAATACGAAAAATTCTCAACAACCAATAAGAATACTTTTGTTTATATCAATAAACAACATGCATATGTTATGAGGTCAACCGGTTGTCGATTCTAAAGAAGCCAACATCCAAACAACAATTTGCCTGTCCCAGGCCCCCAGCAAACTATCAGACACACAGGCAAGCAAGCAGTTGGTTTGTTGCCCATTTAGCCAGTTTGCCAAATCGAAAAGCTTCTCATGAACACGCGCTTTATAGTGAGAACAAGTTGTTTGGCCTGCTGCTGAGTTGTTGCACTGGTAAGTGCAATTACCAAAGAGACGGCAGACGTAACACACAAATTCACACATGGCCAATGCCAGCATGCAAGTCATTAATTTTTAAACGCTTCGGCTTTTGGTTGCAATAACAGTTGCATCTTCATCAACCAACGTCAGCGAGTGTGCAGCGAAGCGAAGCAAAGCAATGCAAACAAAACGAGAACAATTAACTACAATGTACGGCGTCAAGGTGTCGCATATCAAAGCGCGCGGGCCACGCTGCGTATGCGTAATGCACATTGTTCAATTCAAATGCATGAGTTCTAATTTATTTCTCTCCCAGATCAACGTATGTAAATGTATTTGGGTACATATGTTACATACAAAGACTTAGCATAATACATTTCTACTTTATTCTATAACTATTAAAATGATATGCAAAATATTTGATTTTGTTGATGCCAAAAGCGATTATTGATTGCTTATTGGAATTGGACAGAATTGTGCTTATTGAATCAATTTGTTGTTGTTGTTTTTTTTTTTTGGTGTTGCTCTTTGTTTTCGTTTCGTTTTGAGTCGATTACCTGCGACTTCCGCTTAGGTGTCTGTTTTGTTTTTTGTTGTTTCGGATTTCGAGTAGCTGAAGTAGCTCAACTATATTTGCTGAAGGTCGTTGGTAATGAGGCGACTGTGACTGGCATCAGCTCTTCAAGTCGATCCGTAATTAGCCCGTGCAGCTGTTGGGGGAGATGTCAGGCCATGTTTGAAGAAAGCCCCAGCAGCAGCAGCAGCAGCAGCAGCAGGTACATAGTTGGCTGCATGACGAGCATATGAAATGAGCCGCGATTTGCATCTGAAAAAGCTGCACATAATTGAGCAGTCAAAGCTTTGAGACGAGCTGCTGACAGGCAATTAATAAGGAAGCGTCAAATGCGTCAACTATGGACATGCTTCATTTCAATTCCGTAAACATAAATTTGTGAATATACAACAGACTTATTTACGATCTCGTATGCGATCTTTTGCAGATGGCACCGAATATAATAGGCAGCACCTTTATATTGGCCGAGACAGCCATTTCTGATGCCAACAACAACAAGATGTCGTCGACGGGCGCACCTGTTGCGACTGCCAAGCAAGCCCCAGCCCCACCGCCAGCCAAGAAGCTGATGCCAGTGGCAGCTGCCGCTCCGGCAACGGAGGCAAAGAAAGCAGCCACACCAGAGCCATTCAAAACGCAGATTGTGTGGCACAATGTGGTGTTGTTCATCATCTTGCACTCGACTGCATTGTATGGCCTCTTTTTGATCTTTGCCGAGAACGCCTATCTGGAGATTATCCCCAGTAAGTTAACAGTGCTCAGAGAGAGTGTAAATCCGTATGATGTTGATTTGTCATTTCCTATTTTCAGTATACTTCACCTCGGTCTTGGGCGGCCTGGGCATTACGGCTGGCGCTCATCGTCTCTGGTCGCACAAGGCGTACAAGGCAAGGCTGCCACTGCGCATCTTCCTCATGCTGTGCCAGTCGCTAGCCTTCCAAAACAGCATCTGGGAGTGGACTCGCGATCATCGTGTGCACCACAAGTTCACCGACACACACGCCGATCCCCACAACTCGCGTCGCGGCTTCTTCTTCGCCCACATGGGTTGGTTGTTGTGCAAGAAGCATCCCGATGTTGGAGGCAAGGGCAAACAGATTGACATGTCCGACATTGAAGCCGATCCCGTTGTGAGGTTCCAGAAGAAGTAAGTTCAAATATTGAAAGCATTTGTAAATTGAAATATTAATATTTTCTCCTTCAGATACTACTTCGTGGTGATGCCCATCTGCTGCTTCGTTGTGCCCATGATGATCCCTTACTACTTCATGGGCACCTCTTTGAAGGTGTGCTTCTTCACCTGCTCCATGCTGCGCTATTGCCTCAGTCTGCACGCCACTTGGCTGGTGAACAGCGCCGCTCACTTTTACGGCATGAAACCCTACGATATGTCTATTAGCTCCTCCAACTCCAAGTGGGTGGCAAACCTCACTCTCGGCGAAGGCTGGCATAACTATCACCATGTCTTCCCCTGGGACTACAAGGCAGCTGAGCTGGGCTCAACCTACAACGCCAACTGGACAACTGGTTTCCTCGATGCGATGGCAAAGATTGGTAAGCATTATGGAGAATATATCCACGGACAGCTTTTTAATTGACAATCTCTGTGTGCAGGACAAGCCTATGACCTGAAGTATGTTACCAAGGAGATGGTTTACAGGCGCCTCAGGCGCACTGGTGATGGCAGTCATATTGCCTCACAGCTTGATGATAACAACAACACAAACAATACTCCCACCAATGAGATGGTCGTGCATTTAGATCACGATGCGGAGGAGAACGCTGTCTGGGGCTGGGACGATAAGGATGTTTCCGAGGAAGATCGCAAGAGTGCCTCAATTATGAACAGTGATCTGCAGTGCAAACAGGATTAGACGACACGTCACGTTGCGTCTCGGTTGCGTTACCAAACTATAAATACTAAATATGCGAGCCTCTTTCTGGGTTTTAACAAAAAACATTAGGACTGCAGTATTTAAGGATACTTATGTTAAATAATCGCATAACATGGCATCACACACTCGATTATCTGGTATATGGTATATGGCGAAAATTAATTCATACTTCTACATATAATTGGAGAAAAATACCAAATTGAGTGTATGAGTGTGCGTGTGAATGCTATTAACCGATATGTTGATGGGGTAGTTGATGGCGCATCGAGGGCAAATCAAAATGTTAAATGGCTTCAATTCCAAAAAGTAAATTTTATATTCGAGACAAGTGCAAATTGGTGTGCGAGCAACAAGTTTTCCAGTGAGCACTCTTACACAAAAAAAATATAATTTTAATACTACCGCGTAACAAAAATATCATACAATATTGGACAACTTAAGAGCGCCCGTAAAAAAAAAGAAAAACTATGTAACATATGTTATAACGACGCAAGAGGTTCTAGATATAAATACCATAATCTATGGATAAATTTTAAGTGACGCAAAGCTTAAAATTGTGTAAATTGTTTATTGTTAGTTATTAGGTGTGTAGGATATTCAGCTATAAGTCTACTGTATCTATAATCACAAAATTGTATAAACAACAAAATCAGAAAAAACTCGCTAAAATTCCAAAAAATATACATATGCATTATGTTTTGTTACGGGATTTAGGCGGATGCGCAAAAATGGAATAAAATGTTTCCTAATCAATGCAAAATATTCACGAGTTTATTCATTCGATTGCAGCAGTCAAGAATGGAAAGTTTTCAATATTCCACTTATCAATGCCCTCGCTAATACATTTTAAAATATCTTCTAATCATTAATCAGCCAAGTGTCGCATATAATTTTTTCAATACGAGTTTTACTTGCTTCAATAGCTCAATTTGTCGCTTCTTAAGCCTCACGTTTGGGAAGTACCGACAAAGCGTGCCACCGCATCTTATTTGAAACTAGTTATCGCAAAAAAATATTGCTTCAGAGTCACACGATCTCATACATTTTTAATAAGTTGGTCGAAAAGGAAACACAAAGAAAAATAGCTCACTTAATAAGCTTTGCTTGAGAAGTGTCAACTAAAGAATCGTGCTTATGCTCTATTCGATTTTTCGACTTCTTTTATTTTTAGAGTTGACGCATAATTATTTACATGTCTTTTGAATTTCAAATACGATTTATTTTCTATATATTTAAAGGGCTTTTTTCTTTATGTAAAATGCTAATTGTTCTATTTTTAAATGATTTAACAAAAGCCATTTAGGAATTAATAATGTAAATTCTGTAATTTAGACTTGCAAATTTTCAAGCATATTTCTCAATTGAAATTCTGTTGAACTAGAGTCAGAATGGTTTGCGAAACTGAAACTTTTGATTAGCAATTATAATATAACAGATCGAGAGATCGAATAAAAGGTCGATGTCAATTTAGTCGTTGCTCATTTTTTAAATTCCGCCATACTGAATATTAAGATTTAAATTTATAATTCTTTTATAAGTTTCTATGCTGAAACTAATTGGTAAACAAATGGTTTGAAGTAAAAGACAGTCTTTATTTAGGGAAGTATTGGAGATGTACACAGGTTGAGGAAATCATTAATGAAAACCATCGGACCCATACCCATAGCTAATGTGTTGTGGCTGATTGGCAGCGGTGGCGGAGGCGGAAGCATAGGCGTAGAGCATGGCGGCCAGAAAGGCGCCATTGTTCATGAACAGCGACAAAATGGTGGCCATCTTCAGCGTGGGCAGAATGAAGGGCAGCAGACTGCCGAGCAGAATAATGGGCAGCACTAAAATGGGCACTGCCACTTGAAGCATTGTCATCTTATACGATTGCTTCTTCTTGCGCTTGTTGAGCATTCCACCGCCTCCAGCACTGTCTCCGCCATGCACAGCTCCCAAGCCTTGTTGCTTGGAGTCGCCCTCCGCTTCCGGTTCGTAGTTCTCAACGCTGGCGCTGGTGCCGGTGCCGCTGGGTGCTCCCGACATGGACGGCAGATTCATTATATTCAGTTGCATCTCTTCCGTATCACGTCGTCGAGCACGTCCCATTCGAGATTTCATAGCTAAAAGCAGACAATGATAGAGAGTTTTATCTACAACTATTGAAACTTACCTTTCTTTAGCGTAAACTTCAGCTTGTTCTCCTTGCTGGGTACAATTTTCACCAGCATGCCGGGCAAGAAGTGTAGCTTAATGTCGCGATGCTTGAAGAAGCGTTGGAAATTCTTTACCAGTCGCTGATTCAACTCCTTCTCAGACATCTGTCGATATTTCTCGCCTATCAAGCTGCCAAGCTGCGTTTCCTCGCCAAAGAACTGATCCATAAAGTCCTTTGTCAGATTTCCAGACTGCGGCAACTGTTTGCGTTCTTCCAATTTTTGCAGCACAAAGAGTTTCGTGCAGCGCAGCATGCTGAACTCACTGAGACATTCATAAATGCGCATGGGAATCGTTGAGCCGTATTTTCGTGTCACGCAGCTTTTGTTCGTGTCATCACAGTATTTAAATGCGCGCTGCAAAGTATGGAATGAAAAATTAACAAAATGAATATGTCAAATGAAGATGAGCACGATCGTTGACATTTCTTTAAATTTGAATTGCAATGAATTAAGGAATTTATTTAATGCAATGCATTTTTTAAACTTTAGTTTTCTATACATTTTTTTTTACCGAATCTAGAGCATTTGTTAAGCAGAGTCCTAGCAGGACATAAACTGCAATGAGTGTACAGCGCATTTCTGTTTTGATATGTTAGTAATTATATTTGTTTGTTTGCCAACTTTTTTGGTCTCGATTTCTGCACGACTGCACGAGAGCAGCAACAGCGCCAAACTGAATGCAGCAGCAGCAGAGATCAAAGCATCAGCCACCATCCTGGCCAACACTTTTTCTCGACAGTCACACACTGGCTGCGCTGCTCTTTTCTTAGCCGCTTTCGGCCAACTGGTTTGCAGAGCAACATGCAGCAAGCAACAGCATCTTGGTGGTCACTTAGATTTAGCTTAGCGGGTCAAATGTGCCGGTGCTCTCGATGTCTGTGCCCCATTTGCTTGACTTATGGCCAACCCATTTTTTGCTGGCCGTGAAATTCAATAAGTTATTCAATGACACCATTCAAAACATGGGGATTATCGCATAATTTTAGCACTAGATTCTAGATAAGCTGTTAACGCTTATCGCTTTTGCTTTCTGAGCACTATTTGTCCACACTTAGTTAGCCATGTTATCGCTATCTACATACACACTCATGTGTATTAGCGATATGTCAGTGAAACATCAGCGGCGACAACAGTTTAGAAACTTTTGCAAGTGCAGCAAAACTTAAATTGGCCGCAAAGTGGAACAATTGAAGCCGGACTTAAACTGGTTGACGCGACGTCATTTAGACTCGCTTTAATTAACCGACAGCCAATCAAGTGAGAGTTCATATTTAATTAGTTTGTCAACCATAATGAGATCTAAGTAAGTAAGTAAGTAAGTGAGTGAGTACTGCCTACAATCGATTGCGATCGATAGAGAAATTCATAGTAGCGAATCAATATTTTCATTTTTCTGTATTTGACTAAGTGCCGCCGACCCATTTTATAGCAGAGACAACGACGATAGACTTTCTTTACATGCTTTGGAGCACGTTGCACGTTTCCAAAGCTGGAATTGCGGTGGGCGGCGGAAGAGCAATCGAAAGAACCGTAAATCGTGTGTACGGATCTGAGTTGCATACCAAATGAGACGCAGCAGCTGCGGATGGTGAGCAAATAAATTTCACTTTTCATTGGGCGATGCGAAAGAGGTAGAAATAAATTATTGATCGATGCATTAAATAATTTACTTGTAAATAAATAAGTTCAGTATAAATAAATAAATAATTTAAACTAGTCTTAAATTATTATTTGGTTGCATGCTCGCTGAGGTATAATTAGGCCTGCTACCAGCTCGAGCTTCGAGTTCCTCTTACCACTCCTTCTCCAGCCACACAGGCTGCTGTGTGTGCGAATGGGAGTAGACAACGGGAACGGGAGCCGGAGCAGCCGCATAGGCGGCCGCGGCATGCACGGGCAGAGCTCGGGACAGCATCTGACCGATGGCCAGCACCAAGAGGATGACACCAACACCCAGACCCTTCATGGAGACAACCGTCAAGGCAGCCAGCAAAGTGGTAATGACACCCACAACAAAGGCGCCGGGCACCAAGGCGAAGCTAATACGGCGCATGAAATGATGACCGAAAGTGCGGCTCTCTGAATAAAATAATAAACAAAAAATGTAGTTAGTTGTAGTCACTAAATTGTGAAACCCATTTCTACTAACCAGCCAGATCTGCATCGGCTTCGGTGTTGGAGTTGTTGCTCGCCTGCTGCTGGCACAAAACCAAATCACAGAGCAAAAGAGTCCGAAAAGGGCAAAGATGAGTTTCTGATTGGCAGCCATTGTAGAATTTGTTTCGTTTGTAATCCTGCTTCGTTGGGTTTAATCCGTTTTGGTGATTCGGTTGTTTGTGTGTACTGCACCAGCACTGTTTGACAATTGAATGTGCTGCTCAGCGCGGCATTGGCTTTTATCAGGGCTCACTCTAACAAGCAGCTATTGGTCAGCTACTTGAAATTCGACAGCCGGACGTCGCACGAAACGTGCGCCAAAACAAGCGAATCGTGCCACAGCCATGAGGAATGCTACCGCTTCTTTACACCAGAGTCGCGATGCCCAATCTTCTTCGTTTTTGAATATGCATAAAGTAAAGTTCGTCATTACACATTTTCACCGTCGCCCCGCGGTGGCGACTCGCGCTGCCCTTTAAGGGGCAGCACAGCCCCAAACACTTTTGGCCTGCCTTTTCCACTTTGTTGCACTTGGTCTTGGGCATTCGACTTGGGCATTCTTTCACGACGCGTGCCTATATATTGAGGGCAGATTCACCCCGCCTCTGTGCCATTGCCGTCTCCATTCGCTTTCATTTTTGTCGCTAGCCCATAATGATTTATCAGCCGGCTGTAGTCGAAACAACGAGTAATTGACAATGGGCCAAAGCATATTAATGTCGTCAACTATGTAACGGACACTCATTGATAAATATGACTACAATGTGAGTCCAAGCTTGCATTCACTTTCATTACATTGCGCTAAGCCCTAACAAGTTAAATGAGTTCTGAGGTCTAACATTGTTAACGGAGGTGAGAGCCAATGGTTACGGTACGAACAATTGTAATTTGCAAATAGTTTTGTAGCTTAATGATCATTTTGTTTACTTACTTCTTACACATATGTATGTACATATATCTCTTCTTGAGACATTGGATTATTCATATTATTTTGTATAAGTCAGATACTTTTGCAATTAACATAATGATCTTTTGTCTTATAATAAAGTCTTCTATTTTTAGATACTTACACTTTGAGTATTCAATTACTTGTAAATATAACATATTTTCTTTATTTTTAACTTCGCATTCTCATTCCTTTCGATGCATTCGTTTTGTATCTGTTGGACTCCTTGCATCTAATCATACTTCATTTATATTTTGTTATTACTATTGTAATCTCCTGATTGTCAGTAAGTCAGTACGTCAGAAATAAGCAACTCTTAAACCTGATCATCTCGAGCCTGGGTATCTCCTAGTCTACAAGATTACAACTATAATTCTAGTCCTATCTCCCAGGGTATCTCACATCCAGAACTCTCCATCGATGCGCATTTGAACATTGCACCGCAAATTTCAAGGAATCTAATTAAAACGGGTCCGAGTTGGTTTCAGTTATGTGAAAGTCGTTAGATGAAAGACCAAAAATGTTAAGCGGATTTTTCGCACTGCCATTTGCAAAGACAGAATTTACTTTCTAGCCTGGATTTCAAATATACAGTTGAAGTCTCAATAAACCATACGCCCGCTCTAAAAGCAGCAAGCAGGCGAGCAATCAAGTTGAGTGCGATCGCAAAGTAATTCTGTCAACAACTTTCTCATGCTATCGCCGTCAGAGCTAATTGTCTCAAGAATCGAACGAGCACAGGTCTGCACAGACTGCACCAGATCAGACTACTTAGCGATTCCATATATATTATTTATGGCAAATAGCCTTTAGCTGAAGTGTGAAGCGACGGGAGAGAAGTATGAGGACGGGGAAAGAGGAGGCAATTACAGCTAAAAGAAATCAATGAGAAGATCAATGAGAAATTGGAGGCCTACTCCAGATATTTTTCATGCTCTTGCATGCATGGCTACCAATGTTTTGACCAACAACAGCAGCAGCAACAGCAACAGCAACACCAACTGTCGGCAATTTAATTGAGGAAGATTCAGAATAGGCGCAAGAATCGTGTTTTAGCTAAAGCAGCAGCAGCAGGCAACTTGTTGCAGCCAGAATGACAGCAATGCCAATCCAAGCCAGTCTGGATCTGGCTGTGCCCAATTCCAATGCCAATTCCAGCAGAATGCTGCCCGTTGCCCGTTGCAAGTCTCTTGGCTTTCTTTGCGGCTTCTTGTTCTTGTTCAGCGCGGAGGCTGCAACAGCAACAGCAAGCAGCGACTGCGACAACTGCGACGTCGACTGCAATTGGAACTGCAACAGTTGCAGCTGAGTTGATAAAATGCACATCGTTCGCTGATCATGCCACATTTTGTGGCTGGCGAGCAAAGCAAACAGTTCAGTAAACTTGAACACTGACATGCGCCAAAGATGAGTGGCCTTGTAAGATTCCTATTATTTTCTGCGCTGTGCGCAACACTGGCCCATGGCCAGGACACCACTGAAGTTTCCAACGATGACTCCGCCACGGAGGCAGCACGCGGCCTGGCCAGCAGCTACGATCCGGAGGATAAGCAATTGCTGAAGAAGAACTCACACATCTACATGGGCATCTACAAGAACTACAAAAGCACCTATCTGGGCAACAAGACGACCAATGAGTACAGGAAGCGATTGCGGAATCGCGTGAGTGCCGCTCAGTTGGCCACCAATGAGGCAACTGCCACCGAGGCTGTCGAGCAAGAGCAAGAGCAACAGGAGCAGGAGCAGCAGCAGCAGCAGGAAGAGCAGGCAATCGATGATGCACTGGCGCAAGAGTTGCGTAACGAAGCCAACGCCGAGGCGCTGATGGAGGCTCAAACCGATACGGCCATCTACGATGACAATGAGACTGGATCGGGCAAGAAGCGACGCAAGCGTAAACGCAAGAATCGCAATAACAACAAGCGTGGCGAAGACAACACTGAGCAGCCGGAAAGAGATGGAGAGGACATTGCAGACATACAACAATATCATGTGGGACCTGGTCTAAATGTCAGTCTGGACATGAGCAACGACATTGTGCGTGTCAAGTTGGATGGCGAAAATCTGAAAGAGATTGTTAGTGCCCATTGGCTGAGCACAGACAACAGCGAGGAAGGTAAGTTAAGTTGATGCTGATTGTTTGATTATATATCTAACACATTTTTGATTTTCAGGTCGAGGCAAGAAGTACGATATGATCACCAAAGTGCTGCCGCTCTTCATACTGCCCTTCCTCATCCAGTCGGCGATTGTTCCGTTTCTGGTGACCAAACTAAAGCTGTTGCTGGTCAAGTCGATACTCGTTGGCAAGCTGGCGATATTCCTCTTGATCATTTCGGCCATCAAGAACAGCAACAAAATGATGCAATCCTATGAGGTGGCACCTTCATACTGGGCCAGCGAGCCAAGCAGAAGATCCGAACTGGCGGCAGCCGCCTCATCAGCTGCCGCAGCTGCCTACAATGGCTATCGGGTGGAGGGCAAGCCAACAACTTGGGTCAATTGAGAGGCGAGTGAGTGTCTCTTTATCTAGTTGCACAATACAAACAAAAAAGCATTGCATTAACTTAAGCTACGCGAATGTGAAATAAATCATAAACAAATCGGGTGAGTAGTTGTCTATTTCTCTGAGAGGTTCATAGCAAATCAAGTATACGAAGCGTGCGTCAATAAGCAACGCATTGCAACTGTCTGGCAACTCTGCGAAATTGAATTGTGTTGTTATCGCGATGGCAATGTTTGCTAATTCGTCGGCGTATTAACCCACAAATTTGTTTTATGATCTGGAATTTTGGTGGTTCAATACAAACTGATTGGCACATAGTAAATCTAATAAATCTGTGACTAATTGCCGCTGTTTAATTGCAGTTTTCGGTACGTGTTTGTTGATAAGATTGGCGCGATATAATGATTGCAGTTATTATCTCATTTTAGCAGCCACCTTGGCCTTTGCACGTGTTCAAATGAATTCAATTAAAATGTTGCTGCATAAAAGATACTCTAAGTAATCCATATTCAACAAGTTTATGAAGAGTCGTAAATTTTCGATTTATATACATAAATGATTTATTTTTATTGGGGTCGCTTGTTTTGGCAAGCAATAAATAACAATTGGGTGCAAATAAATTAACTTAGATCTAAAGTTGCAGTGTTGCGGGGCTCAACCAGCGTCCCAAATGGCTCAGTCTCTCTTCCTCTCTCTCTCTCTCTCTCTCAATTTCTCTTCTAGTAGCAACTGTATTGGCGCTCTAGTTGCACGCAAACATCGCACTGCAATCGAAATCCCCAGACCAGCTTACAGTTGCATCTGCGCTCGTGGCGAACATGCTGAGATCGCACACGGAAGCCGCAGACGCGGCACAGCTGCTGGCAGGAGAGACGCTCCTCCATCGAGTTGCCACCAGTCTTGGAGCACTGGCGTCCGCGTGTGCCTGGCCAGCGACCGCTGGCTTCGGGCTCGCAGTAGTTGGGTGAGTCCTCCATGTAGACGAGCGAGTCGAGTGGAATGTTTTGCCACATGATCTTGAGATTGCTGGTGGTGCCGTCCAGTTGTATGGCATCGTCGTACATCTGCTGCAACTCCTGGGCCACTATGTCGAAAGGCTTCAGTACCTGCACGCACTGCTCCTCCAGGCACTTGCCCTGTGCGTCTTGCCGCTTACAATGGCACTCCTGCTCCATGGACTGCTCCAGCAGAGCGCCCACCACGCGCTGATTGTGCGCAATTGCACCGACGCCAAGGCCAAAGTGCTGCTCATAGAGCTGCAGAGCCTTGGCCGGCTCATGGGCGCAAGGCGTATCCTTGCAGCCGCAGCCAGCGATGACGCCATTGGCACAGTCCGTGGTCAGTGTGTGCACAATGGAGGCCATTGCAATGCTGGCCACATAGACATCCTCCCGATTCAATTTGAGCGCTTCGCTGGGTGCAGTGCGTCGCTTGATGAAGTCCACGCTAGGGCAATTCCAACGTTGCCATTTGAAGCTCTGCTGACAGCTTTCGATGGCTCGCTCTAGACTGCTGGCAATGAGGGAGTCCCAGGATAGAGGCGCCTGAAACTGTGTGCTGTAGCGATAGTAACTTCCAGGATCCGCAACATGAGCTGACATCGTCATGCTGGCCAAGCTCAGTAGAATTTGAAGTGTGTAGAACATCGTGATATGTTGTGTGTTGTTGTCTTTGTGCTGTCGTTGACTCGACTGATTGCCGAACAGAGCCTGTGACCGAGTTTTATACTTTCGGCCAATCGATTTGTGCCGTGGGAAATTCGAGATGCGGGCAAAAAACCGGAAATTTGCCTTTTTCCACTTGGGACTTTTGTCATGAAAAGGAACTCCCAACAAACACAAATAACCCACCAGATCCAGTCGACGCAATTGCCGAGCAGCCTAATTTCCCTTTCCTCGCTTTCAATCTCTCTTTACCTGTGGCCTGTATATCGTAGCCTGGCCAGAGCAATGATCCTTGTAAGGCAAGCAAGTTTCCCACGTTTAGGCAGGTAGACCTCATGCGGCGTCGAACGTGTTCATGAATGAACCTCGCTCGATTCCATTCAGCTTCATGGTTTTTCCCACTGCTCGATATCAATGCATGTCCTGCCGGAGACTTTTGTGTGTGTGTGCGTGTTTTGCCAACTAAACTGGCAAAGCCAATTATCTAACAAAACATATGACAAATGATGCGAAAAGTGTGTATATCATTTGGAAAATTAATTGCGCTCTGCGGTAAGCCCTTTGTGATTCCCCGATTTAGCCTGATGCTAACGGTATTTCCGGTAACGATATTGCGCTGTTATTAACATTGACGTCGCGATATCGATGTACTTCGTAATTATTGTTGTCTAGATAGCATATCTCAAACAATTCATGTTTGCCTGAGTACCTTGTAATCCACGATTAACTGATATCAACTAAATATATTGTGAGTGCGTCGCTTAAGCGTGCCACACGTCCGTCTGGTCGACATTTGATAAGCTATAGATATAGATGATAAGTCATTGTATTGTTTTTCCAGCATATTAAAATGCACGCGCGGAAATTTCCTTGTTTGGGTTTTAACACAATGAAAATACCAACGCTCTCTGTCGCTCTACCCTCGGATGTTTTTCTCTCCTTCTCCCACTCTATCTAATTAGGTCGCGAATTGCACCGGAAAAGGGTTTTTTAGTACCTACGAGGCGCCGGGGTAATACACAAGCTCGATTGCAAAGCCACGATCGCTCGCCAGGCAGCGAGATCAGGTAAGCGATCAATTGCTCAATTGGTCTGAGAGTTAGGACACATATGGGCGCCGGCGCTAGGGAAACTTGGAACGCTGGCGCCGGGAGTTTTTCATTTGGGAAAATCGTATTGCGCAGGAAAAACGCACACACAGATTTTTGGCATTTCATATGCTGATTTCATATAATCGATACGTTGCGATATGCGGCGATTTGGAGTGGATCATAAATTGACTAAAACGTTTAATATACACATGTTTGCTTATGAGCAATTTTTGTGTAACATTTAACATCGTCATCGCCATCGGTTTGTGATTTGCGATTAGATTAGCAATCAGTAGGCTTGACTATCGCATTGTGCGACCAATTAAGATATACACCTGACTGACATGGTTACCTAGCGCAAAGCTTCAATTGATAGTGCTTAGTTGCGTTTTCAACGCCACCCGCTTTGGATTAACGTGCCCGAAGATGATAATAACCGCGAAATTGGTTAGCATTTGCCTCGGCGTGGCTTTGACGGCCTTCACCGTTTCCACAATTGTGCTCGCGGTGCAAAAGTCCAATCTCAAGGATGATTTACGCGATGCCCAAGAGAAAATCGATCAACTAGAGGCGGGTTTTGCATCTACTTCGACGTCTACAACAACTACCACAACCACAACGGTAGCTCCAGGACCCACCGAAGAAGGACCTAGCACAGTGGAGCCTAGTTCAACTACAGAGGGTTCAAGTACCGCGGATCCTGGCACTACAGTTGCGCCTGAGAAAATCGATTATCGTCTGCCCACCGCATTGACGCCCACCAACTATGATCTGTATCTGAATCCGGATATCGAGACGGGTCTCTTCAGTGGCCGTGAAACTATTAACATTACCGTGAACGAGGCCACCAATCAGATTGTGTTGCACTCGCTGTACTTGGATATACAGAATCCGTCTGTTTATGAATCAACGGGAACAAATGTCGTTGTCTCGGGTTTCACTTTCGATTCGGTTAGGGAGTTTCTGATCATCAATCTGAGTCAAGAACTCACCGTCGGCTCATTCATTCTGCTCACGCTCGACTTCTCCGGAAACATGGCCAGCAAAATTGTCGGTTTGTACAGCTCGTCGTATCTGAAGGCAGATGAATCCCGCAAATGGATTGCGACATCCAAGTTCGAGCCAACCTACGCTCGTCAAGCATTTCCCTGCTTCGATGAGCCCGCTCTGAAGGCGACCTTTGAGATTACTCTGGTGCATCCGGTCGATGGCAATTACCATGCGCTGTCCAACATGAATGCCGATTTGGAGATCAATCAGGGCACCTACACCGAAGTAATGTTCGCCAAGAGTGTGCCGATGAGTACATATTTGGCCTGTTTCATTGTCTCGGACTTCGAGGCCAAGTCCGTGGACATTGATACCAAGGGCATTGGCAACACCTTCCAAATGGGCGTCTACGCAACGCCAGACCAGATTGACAAAGTGGACTTTGCCTTGGATGTGGGCAAAGGTGTCATTGAGTACTACATTGAATACTTCCAAATTGAGTATCCGCTGCCTAAGCTCGATATGGCTGCCATTCCCGACTTTGTCTCCGGTGCTATGGAGCACTGGGGTCTGGTCACCTATCGCGAGACTTCGCTGCTCTACGAGGCGGCAACCAGTTCGGCTGTGAACAAGCAGCGCATTGCTAGCGTCATTGCTCATGAGTTTGCCCACATGTGGTTTGGAAATTTGGGTAAGTGTTGAAAGTGCTGGAAGTTGAAAGTCCGGCTAATAGTCCTAGTGATTCCCTTTAGTTACCATGGACTGGTGGAATGATCTGTGGCTAAATGAGGGATTCGCCAGCTTCATCGAGTATTTGGGCGTCGACTCTGTGTTTCCCGAATGGCAAATGGCAAGTCGCTATAAACTCAGTCAGTAGTAATTTCTCTTAATCTTGAGCAATGGGTATTTTGACTTTTATAGCGCGATCAGTTTATCGTTGGCACTTTGCATGCAGTGCTCACATTGGATGGCACTTTGGGATCTCATCCCATTATTCAAACAGTCGAGAATCCCGATCAGATAACAGAAATCTTTGACACGATTACGTATTCGAAAGGCTCTTCGTTGGTTCGCATGTTGGAAGACTTTCTGGGTGAGACAATCTTCCGTCAAGCGGTTACAAACTATCTGAATGAATACAAATACAAGAACGCCGTAACCGATAACTTCTTCACGGAGATTGACAAACTGGAGCTGGATTATAATGTGACTGATATAATGCTCACATGGACAGTGCAGGCATGTATACGACGATAAATGTTAATTCCCCGATCTGTGCACAAACACCAACGTTTTTAACCCATTTAACGATCGTTTATGCAGATGGGTTTGCCAGTGGTCACGATCGAAAAGGTCTCCGATACTGAATACAAATTGACACAGAAGCGCTTCTTGTCCAATCCCAACGACTATGACGAAGTGCACGAGGCTTCTGAATTCAAGTACAGCAGACAGACTCAATCATATCTGATTGCAATTTTCACACATTTATTATATTTTATTGCAGCTACCGTTGGTCGATACCCATCACATACACGACGAGTGCCAATTCGGCAGTGCAGCGGGAATGGTTTTACTACGACCAGAGCGAAAGTAAGTTCAGCATAAATATGCAAGTCGAGGGCTGCAAATGATGATTTATATTGCAGTCACCATAACTGTGCCCAGCGCCGTGGAATGGATCAAGTTTAACCACGACCAGGTTGGCTACTATCGCGTCAACTACCCCAATACCTTGTGGGAAGTTCTGGCCAATCAGTTGGTCTCCTCTCCTGAAACCTTTACTGCCGGCGATCGTGCTTCTTTGTTGAACGATGCCTTTGCCTTGGCCGATGCAACGCAGTTGCCTTACGATGTGGCATTCGATATGACCAAATATCTGGCCAAGGAAGAAGACTATGTGCCCTGGAGTGTGGCTGCCTCGAAGCTGACGTCCCTGAAGCGCACTTTGTACTACACGAGCAGCTATGTCAAGTACAAGAAATACGCCACGGCCTTGATTGAGCCCATCTACACGGCACTCACCTGGACTGTGGGCGACGATCATTTAAACAAGTAAGTGGCCGATGAAGAAGACTAAGATCTCTTCAATGTTGTGAATCGGTTTAAGTAGTTCGATTCTGTTGAAGGTAAGATAGAGCTCATTATCATTATTAGGCATTGCAATTTGTTCTTCTTTCTTTCTTCTTCCACCGAAGAGTCTAAAAATTATTTGGTATAGAAAAATTCATGTATATAAATGGGTTTCGCAGTTAGTTGTGGCTTCCTGTAGTATCCTCAATCGTAATATTTTACTTCTACACTTATAATATCTTTATTCCTACAGTCGACTGCGTGTGACAGCCTTGGGAGCAGCATGCTCGCTAGGTCTTGAGGCCTGTCTGACTGAGGTGGGCGTGCAGTTCAACACGTGGCTAGCAGCTCCCACTCAGCGTCCCAATCCGGATGTGCGCGACACGGTTTACTACTATGGCATGCAGACGGTGGGCAACCAAGAGACGTGGGAGACCGTCTGGGAGCTGTTTGTGAACGAAGCCGATGCCAGCGAAAAGTCCAGGCTGATGTATGGCCTGGCTGCTGTTCAGGAGCCGTGGTTGCTGCAACGCTACATTAGTCTCGCCTGGAATGAGGAGTATGTGCGTGGTCAGGACTATTTCACCTGCTTGACCTACATCTCGGCTAATCCAATGGGCGAATCCCTGGTGTGGGATTATGTGCGCGAGAACTGGCTGCAGTTGGTGGCACGTTTTGGCCTCAACGAGCGTTATTTGGGCAATTTGATACCCTCGATAACGGCGCGATTCAACACGCAAACTAAACTCGAGGAGATGGAGCAATTCTTTGCCAAGTATCCAGAGGCAGGAGCTGGCACAGCTGCGCGTGTTCGTGCCCTGGAAACTGTGAAGAACAACATTGTCTGGCTGGCTGAAAATCTCGAAAGTGTTGACGCTTGGCTCGACAGGCAGTAGAGCTAATCAATCCGAAAGGGATGTCATAAATATCATAGTTTCTTTGTACTCATCGAATTGCCATTATAAATATACTACACAATAAAGATTAGCCAGTTATATGAATGTGTAAATGGAAACACAACAAAAAAACCAACTATATAACAAATAATGAGCGTGCTTGACTCTGAAGTGCTTAGCGATTATATTGAGGCAAAGTTCTCAGGCACGAGAATACTGTCAACAAATATGATATAATATTTTTAAGACCAAGGTTTCGATATTAACGGACTAACGGAGAACTGATTCATGGGGAAAGAAAGTCTATTTCTATATTTGCTTAGAACATAAATAACTATAATACTCATCTCTCCGCTTCAAAATGAAATCTTAGATAAGATAACTATAGGCATTGATATTACTTATCAACACATCAAGAGTCAATGTTTTCATAATTAATTTAGATTTTGCCAGTCGCAACAAATAGGGTTTTATATTAAATTCTATTGAGCTTCTAAAGGTTTTTATCAATTTTCCATTTATCAAAATAGCCAAACAAATGGATCGAATTATCCTCTTAGGCATTGCCATTGCGCTATATGGTCTGATAACTGTTTGCTGTGTCGAAGCAATGGTCATGATGTACAATGCTACCAGACATCCTTATCATGTTGCGGGGGTAATGACTCCGTCACGGTTGTATTACTCAGATTTGCGCCAATGGAAAAGCAATGGAATCAAACAAATACTTCTGTGGCAGAGGCCCATCTAATAACATTGGCTGCGAATGCCAAGGGGGCTGCTATATTGGAGATCGGGAGACCACTTTCTTACGAAACCATAATCGTTACAATATTAATATCATCGATATGTACCATGAATCCTGGCATGACAAGAAACACAATTGGGGAGCGCATTGTTAAGTGAGTGGCACACCTCCGCTCCGCCGACCGAAAAGCACTCAAAGCTTTTCGCTCACTAGCAATGCGCTCACGCGTAAGAATGCACTCAAGCTCCAGTGCTCTCAGCTTCTCTCTCCCTCAACACACCACCGCTGACGCGTCTCGGCGCAATAGATCGACGAAATGAGAAACTTTGGACTTTCAGCGCCTCCACATAATCACTTCTATACTTCTTTTTGATAATATATATCCTATAATGTTGATAATTTACAACTACTGGCATTGTTATTTCACCACTTACTTATTTATAAGTCGATTGTTGTTGCAGTGCGGGTTCATTCTTATATTAGCAGCCGTAACAAACAGTTCTTTGTATTCAACTTTAATTAAATTTGTAAATCTTCAAAAGAAAATAAATCAAATGGATCGCATGAGTTGGTTGGCCATTGCCATTGCTCTATTCTGTTCGATAACTGTAGCTGAATCAGTTTGCTGTGACGAAGCAATGGTCATCAAATATAATGTCACTGGAGAGCCCTGTTTTAGAGTTGGTGGCAAGAACTCGGATCATGGCTGTATTATTAAGATATGCGCTAATGGAAAAGCAATGCAACCAACCGACCACTTTTGCGGAAAGGGACCATGCAATAATGTTGGCTGTGAGTGCGAAGGAGGCTGTCTTGTTGGAGATTGGGACACAACTTTCCTTCAAATCAATGAGGATTACAACATTCGTATCATCGACATGTATATGGTGCAATTGTCTTTTTCTTTGAGTGGAGCATTGTCATGGACTGCCGCAGTTTTGGAGAAATTCTCATAAATGGATAATACTGAAATTATTTTTAATTAAATGGATGATTGTAGAATTGTCATGCCTTCTTATTTATATTATTATAAATGCATTCGCGCAGTTGACTTCAGTTACCTGTCGTCGCTCTAAACGTAAATATGTTAAAAACGGACGCTAGGATACACACAATACTTTTTTATTCATGCTGCTCGTGTTCGTGCCCTGGAGACTGTGAAGAGCAACATTGTCTGGCTGGCTGAAAATCTCGAATGTGTTGACGCTTGGCTCGACAGGCAGTACTGCTCTACAATAAAGATTAGCCAGTTATATGAATATGTAAATGAAAACACAACAAGAAAAACCAACTATATAACAAATAATGACTCTGAAGGGCTTAGCGATTATATTGAGGCAAAGTTCTCAGGCACGAGAATACTGTCAACAAATATGATATAATATTTTTAAGATCAAGGTTTCGATATGAACGGACTAACGGAGAACTGATTCATGGGGAAAGAAAGTCTATTTCTATATTTGCTTAGAACATAAATAACTATAATACTCATCTCTCCGCTTCAAAATGAAATCTTAGATAAGATAACAATTGGCATTGATATTACTTATCAACACATCAAGAGTCAATGTTTTCATAATTCATTTAGATTTTGCCAGTCGCAATTAATAAGGGTTTGTATTAAATTCTAGTGAACTTCTAGAGGTTTTATCAATTTTCCATTTATCAAAATAGCCAAACAAATGGATCGCGTTGGCGTTGCCATTGCGCTATATGGTCTGATAACTGTTGCTGTATCAGTTTGCTGTGACGAATCAATGGTCATCAAGTACAATGTTACCGGACATCCTTATCATGTTGCGGGGGGTAAAGACTCCGGTCACGGTTGTATTACTCAGATTTGCGCCAATGGAAGAGCAATGGAATCAAACAAATACTTCTGTGGCAGGGGCCCATGTAATAACATTGGCTGCGAATGCCAAGGAGGCTGTTATGTTTGAGATATGGGAGACCACTTTCCTACAAAACCAGAATCGTTACAATATTAATATCATCGAGATGTACCATGAATCCTTGGTGTATACTGGCGATCAATTATGGGATTACACCACAAGTTTGCTTAAATAAGTTTCATTACAATATATTTTTATCAAAATATTTATGTTTTCTACATTAAATTTAAACGTGTAATAAAGTAATATATAATAATAATGTAAAATTAAATGGTTCGTTGTAGACTGGTCATGCCTGTACTTGACGAGGCAGAGTTC
The DNA here is from genome assembly GCF_009650485.2 of Drosophila albomicans. NCBI lineage: Eukaryota > Metazoa > Arthropoda > Insecta > Diptera > Drosophilidae > Drosophila > Drosophila albomicans. Next base: position 13,583,786 of record NC_047631.2, read on the forward strand.
TGTCAATAAATTAATAGGACAGGGCGACTTTTGTTGTATGAAAAAATAATTCTATTACATTTTTTGCTTACAACTATTACTTTCTTATACCCTTCATTTTTGATAAGATAATCTTGATAATTGCCAACTACTGACATTCTTCTTTCACCACTTACTTATAAACGAGTCGATTGTCGATGTTGTGATGGTTCATTCTTATATTGGCAGCCGTAACAAACAGTTGTTTGTATTCAACTTTTATTAAATTTAGAAATCTTCAAAAGAAAATAAATCAAATGGATCGCATGAGTTGAGACCACTTTCCTACAAAACCAGAATCGTTACAATATTAATATCATCGAGATGTACCATGAATCCTTGGTGTATACTGGCGATCAATTATGGGATTACACCACAAGTTTGAATCCTTGGTCTATACTTAAATAATATGAGATTAGTTTCATTACAATATATTTTTATCAAAATATTTATGTTTTCTACATTAAATTTAAACGTGTAATAAAGTAATATATAATAATAATGTAAAATTAAATGGTTCGTTGTAGACTGGTCATGCCTGTACTTGACGAGGCAGAGTTCTGTCAATAAATTAATAGGACAGGGCGACTTTTGTTGTATGAAAAAATAATTCTATTACATTTTGTGCTTACAACTATTACTTTCTTATACCCTTCATTTTTGATAAGATAATCTTGATAATTGCCAACTACTGGCATTCTTCTTTCACCACTTACTTATAAACGAGTCGATTGTCGATATTGTGATGGTTCATTCTTATATTGGCAGCCGTAACAAACAGTTCTTAATTTTCAACTTTAATTAAATTTGGAAATCTTCAAAATTTGTACACATCAAAATAGTCAAATGAAAATAAATCAAATGGATCGTATGAGTTGGTTCGTCATTGCCATTGCTCTATTCTGTTCAATAACTGTAGCTGAATCAGTTTGCTGTGACAAAGCAATGGTCTTCAAGTATAATGTCACTGGAAAGCCCTGTCGTGTAGTTGGTGGCATGGACTCGGGTCATGGCTGTATTATTAAGATTTGCGCTAATGGAAAAGCAATGCAATCAAACGAACACTTTTGCGGCAAGGGACCATGCAATAGTTATGGCTGTGAGTGCCAGGGAGGCTGTCAACTTGGAGATTGGGAGACCACTTTACTTCAAGCCCATGAGAGTTACAATATTAATATCATCGACATCCATTGGGAGAACTTGTTCACTTTCAATGTAATATGGGATTATGCGGCAAAAATGATTGAGAAAATTTCATAAGCTAAACTATCATTACAAATACTTCATATTTTTCTCTTATTAGTCATGCATTAAAAAGAGAAATTCTATTAAATGGATAATACTGAAATTATTTGTAATTAAATGGATGATTGTAGATTTGTCATGCCTTCTTATTTATATTATTATAAGTGCATTCGCGCAATTGACTTCAGTTACCTGTCGTCGCTCTAAACGTAAATATGTTAAAAACGGACGATAGGATACACACAGTTCTTTTTTTACTCGTGGCAATAATTGCCATGCTTAATGGATTAACGGCTAAAAATGCGGTAAGTGATGCAGAAATCAATATAAGTGCCTTTAAACTATCGTATGAACTTGCAGATTAACTATCGTCTGCCCAAAGCGCTTGTGCCCACGAACTATAAAATACATTGGTCCCCTCGTCTAGACAAAGGCTATTTCGATGGAATGGCAGTGATTCAAATTAAAGTCATCAAGCCTACCAAGCAAATCATTTTGCATTCTGATAAGCTATTCATCCGCAGTGTTTATGTACCAGGCAAAAGAGTGGTTAAATATGAACTTGATTCTGTCCGTGAGTTCCTGATAATTGATTTAAAGGACAAATTGTTGTCAAATGAGACCATAGAATTGATGTTAGGTTTTAAAGGAAAAACTCAACACAAGCTAAGCGGAATGTACACTAGCAGCTATCAAACTTTGGACGGTCAGCAAAGGTTACATAAATTAACTTTCTAGAGTGCCTGAAAGTATGCCACATATTTTTTTGCAGGAATATGGTCACAACTAAATTTGAGCCAACTTATGCTCGTCAGGCCTTCCCCTGTTTCGATGAGCCCGATATGAAGGCAACATTCAGCATCAGTGTCACTCATCCCAGTGGAAGATCGTACGATGCTGTCTCCAATATGAACAAAATTGTAAGTTCCATTTAAACCCATTCGAACAGCGAATAATAATGACTATTATTTTTTAAAGAAAACGCTGAATATGGGTAAAAATACAATGGCTGTCTTCGCTACGAGCGTTCCAATGAGCACATATTTGGCCTGTATTATTGTCTCAGATTTTAAGAAATTAAATAGCACCGTTAAGGCCAATGGCATTGGAAACGACTTCCAGATTGACGCATATGCCCAACCTCATCAGTTGAGCAAAGTGCAATTTGCTCTGGAGGTTGGAACTGCTATTACAGAGTACTACATTCGGTACTTTAAAGTACCCTATCCTCTGCCGAAGTTGGATATGGCTGCAATTCCCGACTTTGCCGCGGGTGCAATGGAACATTGGGGCTTGGTGACATATCGCGAGTCTCTTCTCCTATATGATGAGAATTATAGTTCCACGTGGAACAAACAGTATACAGCTAGCATTTTGGCTCACGAAATTACTCACCAATGGTTTGGCAATCTTGTAACTATGAAGTGGTGGAACGATCTTTGGCTAAATGAGGGATTCGCTAATTTCATGCAGTGGAAGGGAGTCAATTCTGTTTATCCGGATTGGGAAATGGTAAATACAAATCATTAACACAATTAACACATTCTCTCATGTTCTTCTATAGCTGGATCAATTCATAACAGAGGAACTGCATCCAGTGCTGATAATCGATTCCAAACTCTCATCACATCCAATAGTTCAAAGGGCTGAATCCCCTGATCAGATCATAGCTCTCTTTGATACCATTACTTACAACAAGGCTGGCTCAATCCTGCGAATGTTAGAGAACCTTGTAGGCTCTGAGAAATTCGAGAAAGCAGTTACGAATTACTTGATTAAATTCAAGTATGGCAATACGGTGACCGATGACTTCTTGACCGAAGTGTCTGCTTTGGTCGACGATTTTGATGTAAAGCATTTGATGCGTACATGGACCGAGCAGATGGGTTATCCAGTGCTCTATGTGTCCCGCTCCTTTGCAGGTTTTACCATCACACAACAGCGATTTCTTTCAAACAAGGAGAGCTATAACGAAGCAGCAGAACCAAGTGAATTTAACTACAAATGGACCATTCCAGTTAAATATACTCTGGAAAATTTTGCGAGTGATAAAGTCAAGAGCATGATCTTTCATTATGATCAAGACTCTGTAGCTATTGCAACGTACAGAAAAGTTAAATGGATCAAGCTAAATGTGCATCAGTATGGGTATTATCGCGTAAACTATGAGAACAGTCTTTGGGATCAACTCATTAATCAACTTTATGATAAACACACTCGCTTTCATACTACCGATCGTGCGAATCTGCTGGATGATGCCTTCAGCTTGGCTGATGCCAGTCAAGTGTCTTACAATGTACCCCTAAGGATGTTATCTTATCTGGTACGAGAAAAGGACTTTATGCCTTGGTATGTGGCTGTCGCTAAGCTGCAGATCCTAAAGAATATCCTGTTCACTACAGATATTTATAATCGCTTCGTCAAATATGCGCGTAGTCTTCTCGTTAATGTCTACCCAGAAGTGGGCTGGACTGTGGAGGAGAACAACCATTTGAGAAAGTAAGCGTGAAAAAGAATTTATTTTTTATCTCTGTATTCCATCTAAATTCCTTCCTTGTAGTCGCCTGCGAGTTTCCGTGCTGACTGCAGCCTGCTCTTTAGGCCTTCCTGATTGTCTTAGTCAAGCAGCTCAGCATTTCACCACTTGGCTCAATAATCCAACTGCTGCCAATCGACCAGCTCCTGATCTGCGTGAGGTCGTCTACTACTACGGAATGCAGCAGTCGAGTAGCGAGTCAAGCTGGGAGAAGCTTTTGGAGATTTTCAAGGCTGAAACCGATGCCAGCGAAAAGACGAAGCTTATGTATGGTCTTTCCGGTGTGCGGGATGCTAAGCTGCTTCATCGCTTTCTTGTACTGGCTACAAATGAAAGCATTATACGGAGACATGAGTATTTCAATTGCTTTGAAGCTGTTGCCGCCAATCCCGTCGGTGGGCCAATTGCCTGGAATTACTACCGGAATAAATGGCCGCAACTGGTAAAGCGCTTTGGACTACATGATCGCAAAATGGGCACTGTAATTGCCAAAATTACTGACCGCTTCTCAACTAACGTGAAGTTGGAGGAGGTGCAACAGTTCTTTAAGAAATATCCGGAGGCTGGAGCTGGTGCCAGATCTCGTCAGGAGGCCATCGAAACCATCAAGTACAATATTAAATGGCTGCGGGAAAATTATGCACCTATAAAAAATTGGGTGACGAAGCAATCTTCTTCAAAGAATCATGCAAATAATTCAAATTTTATATTGACGGAGAAATCTTCTTCAAAGAATCATGCAAATAATTCAAATTTTATATTGTCGGAGAAATCTTCTTCAATGAATCATGCAAATATTCCATCGGTGAGTGAAAGTATTGAAATACTTATCCAACTATATCATCTTTTGTTCAAATAAAAAGCTGTAAATCTATGTGCACATAATAATAATATGTGCTATATTTAATATACTTTACAGGTAACTTTGGCCGCGTTGCATTTTGATATAAATATTTCTATGTTAAACATTTTGATCAATAAAATATACAAATTTCAGAATTATATAATTTTGCTGTTTGCTCGCTGAGCAGAACTATTTCAAAAGTAAAGTTAAATCCTGTGCTATTTAACTGGAAATAAAATAAAATAAATTATTGTTTACAGAATTATTCATATGCAGTTAGGAATATACATATGAACTTATATTAAGTGCAGCGTATGTAAACTAAAACAGCTTATTGGTGTTCAACTCTTCGGCTGGCAGGTTTATGACTCTGCCCTTGGGCCATTGTCGATAGTGGGTGTGGGGACTTCAAAGACAACGAGAAGAAACTTTATAATTACTTTTATCAGTGATTAAATATAACTGGAGTACTCAGAGATTAAATATTGTATTGGGTAAAAATTACAGGATTCAAGTACTTGCAGGTTAAACACTGCGTTGATGTTTTATCAATGAAATAATGACGTCAACTAAGTTTTTATTCCATAAAAGTTAGTTAGATTAAAAGGCTGTTAAAACTTTTAGAATCGAAATTAGGAAATTCTTTGAAGTAAACATACGATGACATTCAATTCATGGGAACATAGCTGGGTGTTTCCGATTTGTATCGCTAAAGTGTTGACTCCATTATCCGTCCTGAAACTTACTAAACGCAGAGGTTATCGGAATTGTTGGCCATAAAACGATTCAAGTGACCATAATCTAAATGAGTTATTGAGCATGTTATGGCCACCGCCATAGCCATAGTTATACTCAAACTATGTGCATAGCGTTCAGTTGCCATTCGTTGCTCCAACCGTTAAGATGTTAATTTCAGACTATTGGCTACGCGCGATATTATTTTTCATCGTCGCAACATTGGCTGTGCTCAACGGAGTGTCAGCTGATGATGACGTGGTAAGTGAAACCGAAATATATGCATATCTGAAGTGCTTATCAATTAATATCGCAAACGTGTAAAAATTGAAATCGTGTAGATTGATTATCGCCTGCCCTCGGCTGTTGTACCCACGCACTACACATTGTATCTGCACCCCGAATTAGACACTGGCAATTTCACAGGCCAGGAACTGATTAGTATCAAAGTTGTCGAAGCAACGAAGCAAATCATTTTGCATTCGAACAAACTTACCATCACCAGTGTTTATGTGCTGAACAGAGAAGTTGACAAATATGAACTTGATCCTGTGCGTGAGTTCCTTATCATCGATTTGGTTGAGGAGCTTACAGTGGATGCTACCATTACTCTGGGAATAGTGTTTGGAGGAGAATCCCAAAATAAGCTTGTCGGATTGTATAGCAGCAGCTATCAAACGCCGGCTGGCCAGCAAAGGTATTAAAAAATAATTTCCTTTACAGCCTCAAAGTATGCAACACGTTTTACTTACAGGAAAATTGCCACCACGAAATTCGAGCCAACTTATGCACGCCAGGCCTTCCCCTGTTTCGATGAACCTGAAATGAAGGCAACATTCAACATCAGCGTCATTCATCCCAGTGAAGGCTCCTACGATGCTGTCTCCAATATGAACAAAATTGTAAGTTCCAATTAAACCCATTCGCACAGTGGATAATACTAATTCTTATATTTACAGGAAACGCAGAATTTGGGTGAAAATACAATGGCCACCTTTGGCATGAGCGTTCCAATGAGCACATATCTGGCATGTATTATTGTCTCAGATTTCGAGAAAAAAACGAGCACAGTCAGGGCCAATGGAATTGGTGAGGATTTCGAGATGGGTGCATATGCCACACCTCATCAGCTGAGCAAAGTAGATTTTGCCCTGGATTTTGGAGTTGCTGTCACAGAGTACTACATCCAGTACTTTAAAGTACCTTATCCTCTACCCAAGTTGGATATGGCTGCAATTCCCGACTTTGCTTCGGGTGCAATGGAACACTGGGGTTTGGTAACCTACCGCGAGACAGCTCTGCTATATGACGATGACTACAGCTCTACGGCAAACAAACAGTCTATAGCTGGAACCTTGGCTCATGAAATTACCCACCAATGGTTCGGCAATCTTGTTACCATGAAGTGGTGGAACGATCTCTGGCTAAATGAGGGATTTGCTCGGTTTATGCAGTACAAAGGAGTGAACGCCGTTTATCCAGACTGGGGAATGGTAAAAGCATTGGGGAGACAGCTTTGAATAGATATTTTATTTGTATTCTATATTTTCTTTTAGTTGGAACAATTCCAAATCTTGTCAATGCATTCAGTGCTGATCTTCGACGCCAAGCTCTCATCACACCCTATCGTTCAAAAGGTCGAGTCACCTGATGAGATTACCGCAATTTTCGATACGATTAGCTATGACAAAGCTGGCTCCATTCTTCGTATGCTGGAGAATCTTGTTGGCTCTGAGAAATTCGAGGAAGCAGTTACCAATTATTTAATTAAATTCGAGTACGGTAATACGGTCACTGATGACTTTTTGACTGAAGTAGCTGCTGTATTCAGCGACTTGGATGTTAAGCAATTGATGCGCACATGGACCGAGCAGATGGGTTATCCAGTGCTTAATGTATCGCGATCTAATGCAGGTTTTACAATCACACAACAACGATTCCTCTCAAATAAGGAGAGCTATAACGAAGAAGCAGAGGCTAGTGAATTCAACTACAAGTGGAGCATTCCGGTTACATATATCCTAGATACCTTTGCCAGCGGTGAAGTCAAGGACCTGATATTCGACTATAATCTAGATGCAGCAGGAATTGAAGTGGACAACGATGTTAAGTGGATCAAGATGAATGTGCATCAGACTGGTTACTATCGTGTGAACTACGACAGCATCCTATGGGAGGTAATCAATAATCAACTTATCGAAGATCCCTCTCGTTTCGATATTGCCGATCGTGCGCATCTGTTGAATGATGCCTTTGCCCTCGCCGATGCCAGTCAATTAGCCTACAGCGTGCCTCTGGAAATGACATCTTACCTGGCACAGGAGACGGACTTTGTGCCATGGTATGTGGCTGCCTCTAAGCTGCAGTCTTTGAAGAGTAGCCTGCAGTACACCGATAGTTATTCTTCGTACTTAACGTATGCGCGTTCTATTCTTGCTAATGTCTACTCGGAAGTGGGCTGGACTGTAGATGCGGACAATCATTTGAGAAAGTAAGTTAGAAAAATAAGTATACCTCTCTTAAGTTACTCAATTGCAATTCTCTTGCAGCCGCCTCCGAGTTTCTGTGCTGACTGCAGCTTGTTCTTTGGGACTTCCCGATTGCCTTAGTCAAGCAGCTCAGCGTTTCACTACCTTTGTTCAGAATCCCACTGCTGCCAATCGGCCATCTCCTGATCTACGCGAGGTCGTCTACTATTACGGAATGCAGCAGTCGAGTAGCGAGTCAAACTGGGAGAAGCTTTTGGAGATTTTCAAGGCTGAAACTGATGCCAGCGAGAAGTTGAAGCTTATGTATGGTCTTTCCGGTGTGCAGGATGCTCAGCTGCTTTATCGTTACCTTGAACTGGCTACAGATGAGAGCATCGTTCGAAGCCAGGACTATTTCACCTGCGTTCAATACATTGCCGGCAATCCTGTGGGTGCACCGATCGTCTGGGAATACTACCGGGAACAATGGCCTCAGTTGGTAGAGCGCTTTGGACTTAATGATCGGACTTTGGGCAGACTTATTGCTAGCATTACAGCTAACTTTGCAAGTGAGGTGAAGTTGGAGGAGGTGCAATACTTCTTTAGCAAATATCCGGAGTCTGGAGCTGGTGCCAGTTCTCGTCTGCAGGCAATTGAAACCATTAAGTACAACATTAATTGGCTGCAAGAAAATAGCGATGAAATTACTACATGGCTAAGTGGAAAACTATAAAATACTAATTGAAAAGTAAATATCGAAAAATAAATACACTTTGCCTAAGGCGATCATCTTTACTCCACGTCCACTGTAAACTGTGGCTTACCTTACTTTTTTAATTAGTCATGCAAATAAATGTGTTATGGTTAATTTTTGTAATTTTATAGCAGAACAACACTGTTTTGTTAAAAAAAAAATACATTAATATTGGTATATCAAATTAACCCGATTGTAATTAAATGTTATTAATTATGTACTACAATAATAAAAATTGAAATTTTTCCTATTTTAACACATAGCATTCGCAATAATCTAAGCATTCACAATGCAGCGTTAATTCAAACACAGATTTTCTTTAATTTTTTAATAATTTCTTTCGGTGTTCTCGAATCATTTGGCCAAATTTCCGACTTATTATCCATATTTTGAATGACCTAAGGCTAAAGTGTTATCACAATTATTGGTTATAAAGCGATACAAGTGCCCATAATCAAATTAAGTTATCGAGTATATTATATAGCCGCAATTGCTATAGTTATACCTAAACTAACTGCATTACCTTCAGTGAACTGTCGACGTTCCAACAGTTAAGATGTTAATATCGGAAAATTGGCTACGCGCGATATTATTTTGGGCAGTTGCTGCGTTGGCTGTGATCAACGGAGTGACAGCTGACGAAGAGGAGGTGAGACAAAAATACATACTTACACAATTAATGTGTTTATCAATTAATATGAAAATCGTGTAAAAATGTAGATTGATTATCGTCTGCCCACGGCCCTTGCACCCACACATTATACGCTGTACTTGCACCCTGAATTGGATACTGGCAATTTTACGGGCCAGGAACTGATTACAATTAGAGTCATCGAGGCAACAAAGCAAATCATCTTGCATTCGAACAAATTGACCATCAGCAATGTTTATGTTCTGAACAGAGAGGTAGAAAACTATGAACTTGATACTGTGCGTGAGTTTCTCATCATTGACTTGGCGGAGGAGTTGACGGTAAATGCGGTCATCACTCTGGGAGTGCTGTTTGAAGGACAATTATTGAATAAGCTGACCGGACTTTACAGCAGCAGCTATCAAGCGCCATCAGGAGAGCAAAGGTAACGAGATTTCTCTGTTCACTTGATGCTGTTTCCAGCCTGAAAGTATGCCAATTATTTTTCATACAGAAATATTGCTACAACGCAATTCGAAGCAACTTATGCACGTGAAGCTTTTCCTTGCTTCGATGAGCCCGCTATGAAGGCCACCTTCCAAATTACCGTCGTCCATCCGACCGATGCCTACGATGCACTATCGAACATGAACAAAATTGTAAGACCCAAACATTGCTTAGGACAAATTTCATATTCAAATTAAAACTAAAATTCAATAACAGGAAACCCAGTACCTGGGTGAGAATACCATGGCTACCTTTGGTATTAGCGTTCCAATGAGCACGTATCTGGCATGTATCATTGTATCGGACTTTGAGTCATTAAGTAAGACAGTGCAGACCAATGGAATTGGAAACGACTTCCAGCTGAGCGCATATGCCACACCTCATCAGTTGAGCAAAGTACAATTCGCCCTTGACTTCGGTGCTGCTGTCACAGAGTACTACATCCAGTACTTTAAAGTTGCTTATCCGCTACCCAAGTTGGATATGGCTGCAATTCCCGACTTCGCCTCAAATGCAATGGAGAATTGGGGATTGTTGACCTATCGCGAGACTGCTCTGCTCTATGATGATGACTACAGCTCTACCTACAACAAACAGTCTATAGCTGCAGTTTTGGCTCATGAGATTACTCATCAATGGTTTGGCAATCTTGTTACCATGCAATGGTGGAATGATCTGTGGCTAAATGAGGGATTCGCTCGGTTTTTGCAGTACAAGGGAGTGAATGCCGTATATCCAGACTGGGGAATGGTATGTTTTAGCATATACAAATTTTATCATTTCTTCATTTTTCTTTTGTATTAATTTCTTTACTTAGCTTGAACAATTCCAAATAATTGCTCTACATCCGGTACTCGTTTTCGACGCGAAACTCTCTTCGCATCCAATTGTTCAAAAGGCTGAGTCACCCAGCGAAATCTCCGCACTCTTTGATACGATTAGCTATGAGAAGGCTGGCTCCATACTTCGTATGTTGGAGAACCTTGTGGGTTCTGAGAAGTTTGAAGAAGCAGTTACCAATTATTTGATTAACTTTACCTACGGCAATACTGTCACTGATGACTTCTTGACCGAAGTAGCTGCTGTAGTCAGCGACTTCGATGTTAAGCAATTGATGCGTACTTGGACCGAGCAGATGGGTTATCCAGTGCTTAATGTATCGCGATCTAATGCAGGGTTTACAATCACACAACAACGATTCCTCTCAAATAAGGAGAGCTATAACGAAGAAGCAGAGGCTAGTGAATTCAACTACAAGTGGAGCATTCCGGTTACATATATCCTAGATACCTTTGCCAGCGGTGAAGTCAAGGACCTGATCTTCCAATATGACCAAGACTCTGTAGCTATTGCAGCTTCCAGCGATGTTAAATGGATCAAAATGAATGTGCATCAATATGGATACTATCGTGTCAACTATGACAGCAATCTATGGGAGGTAATCAATAACCAACTTATTGAAGAACCCACTCGCTTTGCCATTGCCGATCGTGCGCATCTGTTGAATGATGCATTTGCCCTCGCCGATGCCGGTCAATTGGCCTACAGCGTGCCTCTAGAAATGACATCTTACCTAGCACAAGAGAAGGACTTTGTGCCATGGTATGTGGCTGCCTCTAAGCTGCAATCTCTACAGAGCAGTCTGATGTACACTGATAGTTATGTTTCTTACATTAATTATGCGCGTTATCTTCTCACTAACATCTACTCAGAAGTTGGTTGGACTGTGGACGCAGACGATCATTTGAAAAAGTAAGCTTGAAACAAACAATTCCTTTTTTCTATTACCCATTCTAAATTTTCCCCTTTAGTCGCCTGCGAGTTTCTGTGCTAACTGCAGCGTGTGCGCTGGGAGTTCCTGACTGTCTCAGTCAAGCAGCTCAGCGTTTCACCACATGGCTCAATAATCCAACGGCTGCCAATCGGCCAGCTCCTGATCTACGCGAGGTCGTCTACTATTACGGAATGCAACAGTCGAGTAGCGAATCTAATTGGGAGAAGTTGTGGGAGATTTTTAAGGCTGAATCCGATGCCAGCGAAAAGTTGAAACTTATGTATGGTCTATCCGGTGTGCAGGATCCTCAGCTCCTTTATCGTTTCCTCAATCTTGGTTCGGATGAGAGCATTATTCGCTCGCAAGACTATCTGACCTGCATACAAAATATTGCCGCCAATCCTGTGGGTGAGCCGGTTGTCTGGGAGTTCTACCGGGAGCAATGGCCTCAGCTGGTTGAGCGCTTTGGTCTAAATAGTCGCTATCTTGGCAGAGTGATTGCCAGTATAACTGGACGCTTTGAAAGCCAGGTGAAGCTGGATGAGGTTGAAGCGTTCTACAATAAATACCCGGAGTCTGGAGCTGGTGCAGCGTCTCGTCAGCAGGCTATTGAAACCATCAAGTACAACATTAATTGGCTACAGGAGAATGGGGCTAGCATTGCCAATTGGTTGGACGGGACGGCCAATCCACTGACCGTCAAAAACCCATAGTAAAATTTCAAATATCCAATTGCATCAATAAATAGCAATTAAATGTGTCAATTATTACCCCGATTCCAATTGCATAATAAGGAATGTTGCTAAATAACAATAAAGAATACGAAATTCATGCCATAAACTAAACCTGATATTTTATTTTACACATCCGAGTGGCGATTTTTATAGACCACAAAAAGAGTTTTGATAATTCCGATAAACGCGAATAACTGTGAACCTGAACTGGGTATCATGACTAAGCTTATTCAAAGGCTATGGATATATATGGTGGCGCCATAAACACAAGGTCGTAAATGTCCCATAATAGTAATAATAATAATATGGTCGTGATATGTGCTGAGGGCAATTGGGCAGTTCAGGTACTCGATAATCGATAATCGATCTGTTTATCAAGTCAAAATAGTTGGTCAGATTCTCCATTCAGAATTAGTTCGAGTTCAAGCTCGTTGCAAAGTGGAAGTGTCCCATAGCGTGCGAGTTTCTAGAGCAAGGACTTTAAAGCAAAATGGTTGCCTGTAAGTGCATAAACTTGAATGAATATCATAGTGTGAGCGAATATACGAATTGTGGCATTTATGTACAGGGTTAACGGCCAAGACAGTGGCCATATTTCTGGGACTGACTGCAACAGCTTTCTGTATCGCAACGATTGTGTTGGCTGTCGAGAAGGCCAGCCTGGAGGATGATCTACAGGATGCACTAGATAAGTTAGAAGTGCTCACGGGAAGCACAACAACACCAAGTACCACGACTAGCGCTACCACACCGAGTGAAGTTACTACTCCGAGTGGCGAAACTACACCAAGTGGAGCCACTACGCCTAGTGGGGAAACCACACCCAGTGGAGCAACTACGCCTAGTGGCGAAACTACACCAAGTGGTGAAACGACACCAAGTGGAGAAACGACACCTAGTGCAGGCACTACGTCGTCTAGTGTGAATCCAATCTATCCTACACTGCCCACTGGACTTCCCAACCCTGAAGAGGTAAGTGCTATCTTATAATTCCTAGACTATCGTAAAAGCGGCATTGTCCAATTTACACAGTATAGCATTGTTTAGACTCGATTATCGATTATCGTATTTGGGTTTTTGCTGTTTCCCATGTCCGAGTTTTTATCTTGGTCAAAAGGTGTTTGCGCGTTTGTTAGCCATATAGTTAGTGGTCAGTTTAGTCAGAGACCTCGTGCAAGTTTGATATCGAAAATGGGCAAGTTCGTGGAAAATTTAAAAGGTGAGCAATACTTGATTGCTTCAGCCAATTTCATCTATAATGGAAATTATTTCAATTAAATTAGATAAAATCACAGCAGAGCGTGTTGCGATCTTCTTTGGATTGCTATCGACTTGTCTGATTGTTGCCCTGGTTGTTGTTGTGGTCCACAGGGATAATCTGTGGCAGCAGTTGAGCGAGGCCAAAGAGAAGCTTGACGTGCTCGAGGATTATATACAGGCCAATGTTTTGACATACATATCCAATCAGATTCAACCGAAAGCACACAGCGAGTTCTAGAAAACATTAATATAGAAGAATTCATCAGGATTTTGAAATGTATTGTGCTTTGAAATAATATCCCAATGGGTTAATAATAAAGAACATTTACAATAATTTACTACTTGACTAGTTTATGGAGCCCTTATCGTCTTATCGTTAACGTTCTTGTAATGACTTGCTTGCTACCACTTATGGATATTCATTTATCTTTATAACTAAAACTATAGATCCAATGGCGTCTGCCGACTGAGCTGCAACCCGTTCGCTATCGCCTTTACTTACATCCGGATCTGGAGACAGGTGCTTGCGAAGGCACCGTGTCCATACAATTCCAATTGAATGCCGTCACCAATCTGATTGTGCTGCATGCCAAGGATCTGAATGTGCACAGCATCAGCATTCTCAATATGATGGCACGTATGCGTATTGCGATTGATAAGTATTATCTGGATGAGACACGTGAGCTGCTGATGATCGAGTTGAAGGAGGTGCTGAGCACAAGCAAGGCCTACACACTGTCCGTTAGCTTTGACTGCGACTTGAGTAGCCTGGTTGGTTTCTATCGCTCCAGCTACACAGATGAGGATGGCAACCAGAAGTGAGTAAACGATTAAAGCATTTCAGATCGTGAATGCCCCCCTTACAAGTCATGCTAGTGTGTGTGTGCGTGTGTGTTAGTGAGTAAATTGAGAACATCGCGCAGCGATAGAAAAAGCCGGTCTCTGGCGCTGAGGAGAGCTTTTGTCAATCGAAAGCTTATGCGCAGCTGCAGCTTAAGGTGAGCAACTCAGTTGTAAATTGTAAGCTAAGCGCGACGGTTGCTTTCGGTTGGTCGATGCTCGGTCGCGTGTTCTGCTGCTGGATCTCAGATTTCGTCTCTCTTTCCTGCTTTCGCCTCAGTCTTCGGTACCGACACGAGTGTGATACGTGCGCGGCATCGATTTGAATTGAGTAATGCAGGCTCTTAGACTTAGTTATTAGTAAAAATAACAGAAGCGAGGCAATTAATTAATTCTTTTTCAGTATCTAGTCTCTGTATTTATCCTAATGAGCTATAACTGTTAATCACAGTAAGCTGTCCAAAAAGCAAGTGCGAATGTGACAAAACCAGTCGAGTGTTATTAGATGCACACACAAACGAACTCAGTTCATTGAATTGTTCGGGGTATGACAAATTTAGTCAAGAAACTGTAAATCGCGAAATATGAACTGTGAATAAGAGAACCCAACTACGAGTATTAGTGAAAATCCGAATGAATACCGTTGAATCTTGTGTCTGAAACTGGGCAAATATTTTTTATTTTTTTGTCATTGTCATTGAGGCGGGGCATTGTGGTGCCGTTATGGCCTCGTGTCTGTTCTAATTGAGCGCATTGAGGCGCAAACTGATATTAATACGATTCCATAATAATACTAGTGATGATAAAAGTAATAATAATAATACGTGTGTTTGTCTGAAATGCGGCCACTGAATTCTATGCCAAAGCAACTTTGACTTTCAACAATAAACACAATAAATAAGCGCACAACA
Source organism: Drosophila albomicans (assembly GCF_009650485.2). Lineage (NCBI taxonomy): Eukaryota > Metazoa > Arthropoda > Insecta > Diptera > Drosophilidae > Drosophila > Drosophila albomicans. The sequence goes on from NC_047631.2 coordinate 13,599,043, forward strand.
AAATAAAGATCGCCAACAGCAACTCACGCAGCACGCAAAACAGGTTGCAACAAACACATGCGTCGCTTGCCGCTTGCCGCTTGCAACACCATCTCCCGGTTGCACGTTGCGGCCCCCCCCCCCCTGCTGGCCCCTTAAACTCTGTCGACAAACAGGCTTCAAGTCTTCAGGCAGCCTCTCGCTCATGCATAGTTCACTTGCCGCGCAAGTTCTTGGCCTTAAAATCGGCCAATACACGACTGCGACTGCGACGACGACTGCGACGGCGACGGCAACCGCGACGGCGGCAACTCGCGACTCGCTTCTGGCCTGTGTTTACATTTTTTTTTTGTTTCTTTTACAAGCTGGGCTAAGCATTTGGCCATTCGCTTCAATAGCTGGCTCGCTGACTGCTGCTACCACAACTCATAGCTGAGAAATTACTTTCTTCAACAGCACCAAACGAAATGGGTCGAGATCGACATCGACATTGGCTTTAATGTTGTTTCCGTTTGTTTGGTTGTTCGCTGTATTTTTTCTTTATTGTTTTTTGTTGTCTCGTTGGACACTCGTAGTAGAATCTTGTTCTTCGTTTTTATAGTTGTTGTTTTTATTTTGTTTTTGTTCTCATAAGTTGAAGCGTCGCGCATTATTTGAACCTTTTTCATTTTCATTGACACTGATTTCTTTTCTTTTCCATTTCTCTTTGGTGCCTCTGGGCAACTGTCACTAATATCATGAATATGCAAATGAGTTTCCTCTTTTTTTGTTTTTTTTTTTTTTTTTTTGTTATAGCCGACACAGATTAACTATATTTTTGGTAATTATACAAATAACTAGGTCTTCTAATGAACTCTCATTTCTGCAATCTAAACATAGATTATATTTTGCAGAAAGTTGCAATAGCAATAATAAAATTTTGTGACGAATGTATTTGAGTGAGGGAGATTAGATTATAGTTCAACAATAATAATAAAAAAGCAATTAGACTTTAGGTCAAATGCGATTTCAAGTTAATGATGACAGGCATCATGTGAGTTTGCCAAACTTGAATTTGTTTTATCTTTATGTAACGCCAGATAAATTTGCTCATTGGCGCTATCAACTATTTGGGTGTGCTGTTATAAATAAGTATTACAAGTGTTTACCGATTGCAAGCACGTACTTTGTGACCCAATCCAAGACTTGGCAATGGGTCTGTGTAATTGTTATGTGTATGACTTTGTTGGTTTACTTTTTTGTTTCTTTATTTTTTTTTTTTGGGTATTTGTGGGGCGCACTTTGCCTTTTTGTGAAAGTTGTGACCTTAAAATGCCAGTGGCAACGATCGTTTTCAGAGATTGACAAATTTCATATAAAACAATAAATATTGAATTCTGCAAGTGCATTCAACTCGAGAGTGTGGCTTTAATTAAATTTGCGCATATTTGACTTAATGCCATGTTCATTAGCAGCACATCCAAACAGTTATGCTTTGACATTTCCTCAAACTTGATGAGCAGAGCAACTTCAGTGCCAACTTCAGAATACGAGCAGCTTGTAGACACAAATACAATGGGGCGTATGAAATTATGCAGTTGTGCAGATAGTTTGCAGTTTTTGTTGCTCTTGCTGTTGCCATTGTCTCCCGCAAGTGTTTGACTTATAAGGTAGTCATGCAATCCGTTGATGGTACAATGTGCCTTTTGTCTGCACCCTAATTGAGTCAACGCCAAAATATGTACATTGCATCATTGGAGGCGTCGCTCGACAACGGCGACACACAATGATGAGTTTGATCTGTGCGGCCTGCCTCCGCTTTCCTGCCCCACACACAATTTGTGCAACTAGCTCAAAATTTGCATCTTCCTCATATGTTATTCGTCACTTGAGCTTGCCAAATTAATGAATATGAATTGAAATTATAATTATTTCATAGAGTCAAAGTCTAGCCACAACAATGAATTGCATCACATAAAACTAACACTATTCAGACTTGTTTTTGCTGCAAGTCAAAACAAAGCATAACATAACATAAAGTTGCGGCTTCTAGCTTGAATAATCATCTCAGTTTTGTATTCCAATCGGTTCGCAATGTAAATCAGGTGTCATTGAGCTCATTAGCTTATCGTTTCCGTTAGCTGTCCATGGTATCACATACTTGATGACACTTTGCTGTCCATCTATCTCTACGCATTTATGTGGCCAATTCAATTCATTTACATTGCTAATTTGCTGGCAGCCATGTTTCCCATGGCATGAACCCATCACAGATTTGTATACTCACACCAGAGACAAAAAGAGACAAGATTGCAAATCATCCAACAAAGAGGCAACAACCTTCCTGCCAGCAGTCAATCACACAGACTACGACGGCGACGTTGGCATTAATGGTGACGCCGACGCCTCTCTGTAGAAAGTAGCCTGGCTTTGCCTGGCCTGTGGTCGGATCATTGCAATTGCAACAAACCTGGAAATTTGTAATACAACTTTGCGGTTTGTCAGCGTCACAATGCACAAAACACAAAACTAAAAATAATGTATAAAAAATAAAACTTGGCTTAAAGTCGTTACAATTACACACACATACATGGACATTAGGTGAAATGACCAACATCAACTCCATTACGTGACTGACGGAGATTACATTTGATTGATCTGCCAACGAAGTTGGAGCGACAATCGCATCAAGTCTCAATGAAATCAAGTCAACGACGGAAGTAGCTCAGCCAAATCAAAAGCAAACACAAGTTATGTCTCTGTTTATAGGGAATAACTGTCGAAAAAGTGATAATGGCAACGTGTGTAATTTAGTCTTCTTATGGAGAGCTCAAATTACGCACACCGATGACACAATACTTGTCGATTGGAGCTTACATATGTCGCTCGCTACGAGATACATTTCGAGATGAAATGTCAGCTAGCAATAAAACTCGACTTAATTATCTCCATAGCCAGGGCAGTTTGTGGAATTGTTGAACAAAGCAAAGAGTTTAAGAGTTTTATTTACTTTTATTGTAGCTCACCAAGTCAGAATAAATGTAACAATACCAGTTTAAATGAGACTAGCTCGTCAACAGTTCAACTTAAATAAAAGCCAAATACGAGTAGAATAAATATACAAAGTCAACGGCATGTATGCAACAAAAAACGTGCGCCCACGCAGCAGCCTCTCCACAGATGACAATCATCGCATCAAGGATACAAATCGACCGCATAAGAAGAAAACCAGCAACACAGTACTCACATTAGTCGCGTTTTGTGTATTTCTGCTGGTGCTTTGCAGTTTTCTGCTAGGCGCTCTGGTTTACGTGGGCAAGAATATTGCCGATGAGCATCAAAAGCAGCACGCAAGCGGCAGTCTGGTGGCAATAAACGATACAATACGCACCATTTACGTGGATCGTGATCAATTGTTGTCAACTAAACCAATTTTAAGCGTAATATCAGGTTTGTGTCACATTTCGCATACACATTCAAATTTTTAATACTTTCGCGGCAAACTATCGTTTGGCTCATAGCAATCAGCTTTGTGTTGCCATTCAATGTACGATAGCGAGTGCGAAACAGCTGTTTGACATATGTATGAACGGTGGAGAAACATCAAAATAGGCGGACACAGTTACTTGTTTTTTCGGTCTAGCATTTGTAGAAAAATGATATTTTTAATAAAAATCTAATAAATGGGAGGAGGAAATTGGAATGGTACCAAACATTTTTTGAAAAGCACGGAAATAAGACGCAATTTAAAATGACGCGCCATCTACTCTCTTTTCGCAATATACCAGAATGTTAAAAGAAGAAGAATCATGCTGCAATTATAGGTGTTTCGGCATATTCGTTTAGCGTTATGCAAATTTGCGCTGCGGTCACACTTCAACACCGGTGTTAAGTAAAACAGCTTTAAGAATAAAGCTTGTTCATTAAAAACAAAAGTCATCCTAAAAGAGCAATGAATTTATAATAGTGCCATTTATGTTTCTCCACCTATAATACGTGTGTCCATTGTGCAATCAAAAATCCATATTCGTCATATTACTGATAATTTGCAAACAAACCAGATAGTCGAACTTACTCCACCCAAGTGCCAACCACCAAGAAAATGCGAACAATGGCTGGAATTTCGCCGGAAATTCGTGCTGCTAGCAAAGTATTGAAGAATCTTGGCTTCAGACTGCCAAAACAACTGAAACCCCATAAGTACAATCTACGGCTGAAGCCAGATCTCAACCAAAAGAGCTACACCGGCAACATTAGCATCAATCTCCAAGTATTGGATCCCATTTCATTCATACCCGTGCACATAAAGCAGCTGAACGTTAGTCACGAGAAGTTGGAACGCTTGGATAAATCTGGAGCGCCATTAAAGGACATCAAGCCAACGCTTTCGTTTGCCTATCCGGAGTACGAGTATTTTGTATCCGAGTTCGAGCAGCCGCTGGAAGTGGGCAATTATACGTTGCATTTAAGCTTCAACGGGTCACTTATCGATCGCATTACGGGATTTTACCAAAGTTCTTACTATGATAAGCTTAAAAATAGAACAAGGTAGCAGGCATGATCTTATTCAACTAACCTACACACACACAGTTGCATACAATTAAAGATTAACCCGTATGATTTTTCTTTGACGAATTACTAATCTTAAATTTATTACTTACACAGATGGATCGCCTCCACCAAGTTCGAGCCCACCTATGCCCGCTTGGCCTTCCCCTGCTTCGACGAACCTCACATGAAGGCACAGTTTGCCATCACGATTGCCAAGCCAAAGGGCAGCGATTATCATGTGCTTTCTAACATGCCTGTCTCTGTAAGAATGATATCTGGATTTCATTGTATACCTTAAACTATATTCCTTGGGTCTATTTGCAGACTGAGGAGGATGTTGGAGATCTAACTGAGGTGATTTTCCAAGAAACGCTACCCATGAGCACATATCTGGCGGCCTTTGTTATCTCCGACTTTAAGTACACGACCACCACGATTGGAGACACTAGCATTGAACTGCGCGTGTACTCGACACCTGCCCAAGTAGACAAGACGCAATACGCACTGGAGACGGGTGCTGGAGTCACTGCCTATTACATTGATTACTTTAACATCTCGTATCCTCTGCCCAAGTTGGATATGGTTGCCATACCCGACTTTGTGTCTGGAGCCATGGAGAACTGGGGTCTGGTGACGTTCCGTGAAACCGCCTTGCTGTATGACAAGAGCACCAGCTCTAGTGTGAATCAGCAGCGTGTGGCTGTCGTTGTTGCTCATGAGTTGGCCCATCAATGGTTTGGTAATCTGGTCACCATGAACTGGTGGAACGATCTGTGGCTAAATGAGGGTTTCGCCTCCTACATTGAGTACAAGGGTGTCGACCATATGCACAAGGATTGGGATATGGTAAGAACTTAAATATTGTTAACTTTGTTGTGTATTATTTCAACTGTTTGCGTTTGCAGATGAACCAATTTGTGACTGCTGAGCTGCATCCTGTGCTGAAAATTGACGCCACTCTAGCCTCGCACGCCATTGTCAAGTCAATTGAAAGTCCCGATGAAATCACCGAATACTTTGATACCATCACCTACTCAAAGGGCGCTGCTTTGGTGCGCATGTTGGAGAATCTTGTCACAGAGGAGAAATTCAGAAATGCCACCACACGATATTTGAGCAGTCACATGTATAGCACAGCCACAACTGATGATTACTTGACTGCTTTCGAAGCGGAAGATATTGATATTGATGTTAAGTAAGTTAATCAACTTTGCTGTCTAAAATTACAAATCTAATGATTATATCGCTTAGGCTAATTATGCAAACTTGGACTGAACAAATGGGTCTGCCTGTGGTTGAGGTTGTTCAAAATGGCAACACTTACAGGCTGACGCAGAAGCGTTTCCTTGCTAATCAGGATGATGAGACTGCCGTAGTGGAGCCCTCTTCCTTTAAGTATGTAAAACTGTTAAAGCAAAGTGTAATTTCTTGACTAATAATTTTCTTCTATTTATAGCTACCGCTGGTCTATTCCCATTACCTACACGACCAGCGCTGACAGCACTGTGCAGAGCACGATCTTTAACTACAACGATAATGAGGCCACCATTACAGTGCCCAGCACTGCCACTTGGATCAAGCTCAACAAGGATCAGGTTGGCTACTACCGTGTCAACTATCCTGAGGCGCTGTGGAGTTCTCTTACTTCGGCGCTGAAGACTTCACGACTAACCTTTAGCACTGCCGATCGTGCCCATTTGTTGAACGATGCCAATGCTTTAGCCGAAGCTGGACAGCTAGCTTATGCCATCGCTCTTGAATTGAGTACATATCTGGAAAGCGAGGAGGACTACGTTCCCTGGAGCGTGGGTACGGCAATGCTGACATCGCTGAGGAATCGTGTGTACTACACCAATCAGTACAAGAACTTTACAGTGTACGGTCGCAAATTGCTGACACCCATTGTAGAGAAGCTTGCCTATACCGTTGGCGAAGATCATCTGGAAAAGTATGTTCAGCTTTAACTAACTGAAATTTCTTTTTGCTAACTTTTCATATATTTTGTAGTCAATTGAGAATCAAAGTACTGAACGCTGCCTGCAGCATTGGACATGAGAGCGCCCTGGAACAGGCAACCACACTATTCAACCAATGGCTGGCCGCTCCTGCCACTCGTCCTAGCCCTGATATAAGAGATGTCGTGTACTACTTTGGTTTGCAGCAGGTGAACACAGAGGCCGCCTGGGATCAGGTCTGGCAGCTGTACTTGACTGAGCCCGATGCCCAGGAGAAACTTAAGCTGATGAACGCTCTGGCAGCTATTAAAGTGCCATGGCTGTTGCAACGCTACATCAATTTGGCTTTTGATGAGACCAAAGTGCGCAGACAGGATTACTTCACTCTGATCGGCTACATTTCGACAAATCCCGTGGGCCAGGGTCTCGTCTGGGACTATGTCCGTGAGAATTGGACGCAGCTGGTGGAGCGCTTTGGCATTAATGAGCGTAATTTGGGTCGTCTGATTCCAACTATTACCGCCCGTTTCTCAACGCAAACTAAACTGGAAGAGATGGAGCAGTTCTTCGCCAAATACCCAGATGCCGGCGCTGGCACCTTGGCTCGTCAGCAGGCCTTGGAGACTGTGAAGTCCAACATTAAGTGGTTGGAATTGAACCAAACGCCAGTGGGCGATTGGTTGGCCACATATGCAGAGCAGGCCACAGCCAGCAATAGCATCCCTTAAGCTGATGGTTGATGATATCCAAAGTGGCTTCCTTGTAAAATATAATTAATGTAAAAACTATCAACTGATTTTTGAATAGTCTTAGCCAACTGATGCATTTGAAGTTGATTGCAAATGTGAATTAAGGAATTGTGAATATGATAATTTTTGAATAAAATGCAAATTAATTGAATTATATTTTGTAATCATCATCTTGACTGCCAGATGGACCATTGAAATCAGCATAAAAGTTGGTGAAATATTTATTGGTTTATTATCTCAAGACATGACCCAGTCTCGCTTTTGTATTGTAATGAAATTGAGGAAACGGATACGGAAATTGCCAACAATGTGCGCGTGTTTGTTTAATTCGAAGGCGAAGGCGAAGGCTAGGCGTTTTTATGAGTATGCCAGATTTAATGTCACCCAAACTGTTTATGGCAAAAAGGACATTGATGTTTGTTTACTTGTGGACACTTTTTGGCCACGATGTTTCCAAATGCTTACATGGCCCATGCCAATGGCGTCAGCATGTCATTAAACGAAATTGTTTACGACTCGAATTGAACGGAATTGAATTCACCAACTGATTATGATGTTTTCCCTAGAAGAATATAAAAAACTATGGAGATCTCTGCGCCGAAAAGCCAATCGTTCAAATAGAGCGTAACCAAAATGCGGAATGATGACTACATTTCAATGCCATTGCCAACAGGAAGCTGCATAAATTTTGGATAGGACCTATTAAATTATCACCACTGTCCATGCAACAACAACAGGACCAACAACAATAAATAAATGGCCATATTTTGCAGCTCGGTCTTGATAATCTGTCGCCGAGATGTGAGCGATTTATTTGATTTCGATTTTATTTGAATTTGATGTGGCTCGTAAATTGTCGAATTGTTGTTTGACATTTCCCAGGACGAGCGAAGCGCGAGCAGAGCAGCCCAAATGGTAGGACAAGGTCACTCCTACAAAACATATCATATCGACCCGGCCAAACCAGACCAGACCAGGCCAGACAGACAGTGTTCCAACTATTTAATGAAATCGCACGGCGCACAATTGAGACATGATAATGTGTATCAAACGCTGAGTTTCACAGGACCAACTTCTCTAACTGTAAATGTAACAGCTGCAGGCGTTTAAATTGGCCAAAAGCAACAGCAACAACAACTGCAAGAGGCAGAAGGCAAGAGGCAGTCAATTCCCAATGCAAGTGCTCGTTTGGCTATGCCCCTGTGTACCATAAAGTTGCCCTACTCCTCCCAGCATCATACGAGACTCGTCTTCGCCATTCACATTCGCATTCACACTCACACTCGGGTTGGCCCACGGCCAAGCAAACTCATTTCACTTTGTCTAGAGCATCATTGGGCTGTACTTGGGAGCTCGTAAGTAGTGCAATTTCTAAACTGAAGACAGACATTAGCATCAACATTTCGACGGCAAATGAGTGGCTTATTTATTTATAGAACATAGTATATATACGCAACTATAATGTCCAACGGACAGGCTCGGCACTCGGCAATTCTGTTCATTTCAATACAGTTTTAATAAAGGTGCATAACTCAGACTTTAATTCTTTTCACGCCCATATATATTATATTATAGTATGACGCACATCTTAACCCGTTTGCATAGAAGTTGAGTTCAAAGCAACTTCAATCTGATTTTAACTGATTAAATATTTGTAGCATTATTTTTTGTTATTTTTATTTCAAAATCTAAAATTTTTGTTTATGTGTAAACAAAAAAAAAACTATTGTTTATCGAGTTGATCTTGACTAAAATGTGTAATACGTGTAGTGCCAAAAATTATATTTTTGGTTTTCCCTAATAAAAAGATCATAAATCTTAAAGTGTGTAAATCATTATGTATACATTAAAGCATAGCGTTAATAGTTTACTATTAGTTTGCTATTATTAGATAATAAATCCTAATAATTAAATGTAAACAATGAAAAAAACCATAGCATAAATAGTTTGCATTTAGTTCGCTTGGCACTTGCGATGGCAGCTGGAAAATTTAGTTAGCACTTTAATGTTTACTATTTATTTATAGGGGTCTATTTTGCGTTGGCTTTTGCCTTTGTGTCAGCAACAAATAATAAGTTATGCCAAAGATATTGTCATTTAACTTGTTTGTCGGTCATTTAACCTGCTTTTGAGGGGATAAATTAGTATCGCTCATACGCCATGTTATCATAAGCGACCGTTGACTTCTGATTTTGAAGCTATCGCCCATCATCTGAAATGGCGGTCATGCAGTCTACCTAATTGTGCACAAGTATGCGTGCGAGGATGTGTGTGTGTGTGTGTGTGTGGCAGCTAACAACATTGAACCTTGATTTTATTGGTTGCAGTGGCATTTTTACGACCTCAAACCTGTTGGTGATAATGTAATGAAAAGTAACGTAACGTAATCTATCGTAACGTGTGTGTGTGTGTGTGTGTGTGTACGTGTGTATAAACCAATTTGCGAACTGATGGAATAACTTCATTAGTCGCTAATTGAATTGGCATTACATTCGACAGTTCGAGCATTCGTGCGTTTGTTAACTATTGGCATAAAGCGTAAACTATCCGCTATGCCACTCGCCAATTGATTAATATTATATTTTATTAGTACATCAATCGGCTGTTGCCATGAGCAGAATGGGCACGAGAATGCCAATGCCAATTGCCTTGGGAGCTCGATAACGCAGCAGGAGGAAGCGTCGGCTTTAGTTATCCTTATTTATACTGTGTTAATAATAGCAAACGCCTGCCAAAGGCTAAAGAGCCCAGCCCATTAATCTTAATTCAGTGTAAATATTCAATCAAGCGTAGAACGTCTGATGGCTGCTTTCTTGTAATTAAAGGCACATTAAGCGCTCGTAAAAATTAAATTGTCAGCAGCAGAGCCAGAAAGAGGAGTAAGAAACTGGGGCATCTGTTGTGTCCATTGGCTAATTAGTGGCACTTAAATTGATCCCCGCAACACTTGAAGCACTTCCGTTGGCCAATGCAACGATTGACTCAACTTGGCAGCTGTTAAAGCCATGGCTTTCACTCAAGTTTGCATTGCAAAATAAAGACAGAGTACATTCACTTAATATCTTTGTTATTCACTTGAAGATTGAGAAAGTTTTCGCATATCAAACAGAATACACAATATATTGATTGGCGGAATTCCTAATATATGTACATACGAATTTAACTTATAGTATAAACAAAGTTGGTAAATAAGAAGTACTGAACTTATATTCCTTTTTTGTTTACCAAAGCTCTTCTAGTTATTTATTCAAAATTGATCTACGCATTTTTGTTATATTTAAGATATTCAAGTCATTAAAGCAACAAGCACAAACGATAGAAGTCATTGAGGTAAATAATAAACGAAATGAAAACTGGAAATTCATTTAATTTGCGCTTGTTTATACCCTGTTCATATTAATTGGAATGGTATATACAATAATACATATTTACATTGAATTTATTGCTTTATTCTTTTAATTGTATTTAAACTAAACACAAAATTGATTACATTATTTATTTGTTACAATTTCAAATACACTTGAATGCGACCCCGAAATCGCTTTCTGACTTCTCACAGACATAATGTATTAATATTTTATTAGTCAGTGGGAATATTTACAGTGGCGCGCAACAAATGAGATTTTATCCTTTGGGTTTTATTCAAATTTGTGCAGTTTATCGATTTCACGGTACGTTTACATATTTATTGAACAATATTTACTAGATGGACAGCCAACTGCTGATGCGTAGTTTTATTGTCCTTTATGTATGCAGATTGATGTTGTGGGTGGCTGAGCACATTCGAACCTGTTATCTGCCTGCCTGACTCTTGGCAGACTTTCTCTTGTGTATGTAAAAATGCATAAAACGGCATAAAACTGCTGCTGATGTCGTTGGCAATAAAAATCTTTGCAAAGAAGTACTATAAAAAGTCTTTAATGACGCGACTGTCTGTAATTAAATGCCACCCAGACAAGCTCCAACACTCCATGCCTCGTGATATGTGCAGTCATCTGTGCTTGCATATGCGGCGTATGCGTGATGTGACTGAACTCTAAGCCGTTGCCGAAGCCAAAGCAAAGGCGCAATGAATTGGTCTTAAAAATGCGCTTTTATCATTTTAATTGAATGCTTAAGTTTCGCGTCGACTTTCTATTTATCTAAAGTCCAAACTGTCTGGACTGTTGTCAATTTCTTTTCTCTATTTTTGCTGTTGTTGTTAGTTTCTGGCTAAGCCAGAATTTGACATATGATTTATGGCCGCATGTCGCTGGTTCCACAAACAAGGTCATAAATATAGAAAAATACATACAAATGGCTAAACAAACGGCGAATATGGCAAATCGACCAAACCTCCATTGCTGCTGGCAGGCAGTTGCATTTAAAGCAATCGTATTATTTCGTGATGTAATTCGATTAAAGTAAACTACGTTGAATGGAAGCGAACCCGCGAATTTCGCCTCATTGCGCATTCAGCAGCAAACGAAACGTTTTCGACTGTTTGCACATTGCGTATACTTAATTTTGCATATGGTAAGTAATGGCCATCAGCTAGATTTTTCGTGCGTCAAGCGTAAGCAATTTCCATTAACGCATTTAAGTTTGGGTTTGAGTTTTGTGTTTGGGTTCGTTTCCGATTCGTTTGCTTGCATTTGTCGTTTGTTTATGTCATGACCCGTGCGTTTATCTTATGCGGGTAACTCCATCTCCATTTCTATCTTCGATTCCATTTCCATTTTCATTTCCATTTTGCATTGCTCTGCCTTTTTCCTGCTAAGCCTCCTTTATTGGCAAAGTTTCGATTGCGTTACGCTACGGACGTTGCTAGCATTTATTTAAATTTTCCTCGGCTCTACAAATTGCAACAACTGACAATGCGAATCGTATTTGAATTCAAAGTGCAATATTAGCGTTGCAATTCACCGTTGTTCCTTTTACCAATTTGTTCGGGACAGGATTACGATTGCACGCGCCCACATAAATAACGAACATAAATTTAAGAACCACACGGATGACATCTTCTGGTCTTGGAGGGGGGATCTGTCCAAGTGTCTAAATCATCTGACAGCTGTGGTCGCTGTATCATGCACATAAAATTCATTAACATTTACACATCTTCATTTTTAATGAACTGACAAATCAGTGCAGCTTTTCCCCTCACTCTCTCTATCATCATCTCTCACTCGCACTCTATATCTATCTCATTTTTATGGCTATAAATAAATCGAGACGCACACATATTGCGTTGACTGCGCTGCCGTCGCATAAATCTTACTTAAACAGCAAAATTATTAAGGGGTATAAGCGACCAAAAGATACCCTCTGAAAGTAGACGAGAAGAGTCTTTGAAGACTTCCTAACTTAAGACAAAAAAAATACTTATTATATATAAAAGTATTTCTTCGGAACATTTATATGGTATATGGAATGATGTTCGATGTATTTCAGTATATGTATTCAGTATGGTATATTAATTTGTTATATTTAAGGTTTATTTACTATATTATAACTTAAAGGGTATTTTAAAGTACTAGACTACTTATTTATTCGCAAATTAAGTTGCTAACAAAGTGCGCCTACAGCCCAGACTTTGATTTGTGGCACTGTGAAGCTGCAACAAACCCGTCACAATGAATCACATTTTTATTGACGAATGAGGTATTTGGCACCGCTGACGGCAATCATTGTTGTCGCCACTTTACCCGGCGCTACCATTACTCAAAAAACAACTCAAAACATGCTGGAAAATATGAAATAAAAATATGAATTAAAATACAAGCAATGCAAAGAAAGGAGAATTGCCGACGCAATTATATATGCAATATATGGTATTAACCCGAGAGCAACAAATCTAATGTGATGTATTATTTATTGAGAACCCCCAACACACAAAATTTCGCATATGCTCTCAATATGTTTACAAAATTTCAAAGAATATAAATACCAAAATATTCTAGATCACATTTCTTTATGAGTTCTTAAATAAACGATCGTTGCATCTGTTTGGATTTGCATAGAGACTCTCAACCGCTTGTCTGGCGCGATCGGGGTTAATGGCACAATTAATAGAAGATTGTTTTGTATTTGTTAACATCTAAAGCGAAAAGACTCTGCAAGTGTAGCGTTCAATCATTATGACACCACATTGACTTAACAACTTGTTTTCCGTGTTGACATAAATAAAATGCCACTTTGTTGTATGACTCGACAATTGTCACACCCCGCAATACAGTCTGCAGCAGCTACTCGGAACTCGGAAAATTCAATCACAATATTATTGTTTGGCGTACAAATGGCAAATGTCGACGACGCCGTCATTCTTTATTCACTCACACACACAGTGAAAGTACCGTTGCAGTAGCTTTTACTCGGCATAAACAAGCGACATACATATATGAAAAAGTGCTTCACTTGATGGTCGAGAGAGGATCGAGGGGGTCTGTTATTAAACCCCTCCCGATTCATGTACGCACTCTTATAGGTAAAGGCAGCCATACGCCTTTTACCATTTGCCTTTTTGCATTTGCGATTGCGGTTTTTCATGGCTTGTTTACAATTAATTAGGCTTGTTATGTCGCCATTTAATTCAATCATTTCGTTCATTTCATTTCTTTGTGTTATGCGATTTTTTACGAGTCGCTATAAATACTGCGTTTCCGTTTTAAATGCCTCGCATTTTTTCGCAAATTCTTTTTTTTTTTTTCTTTTTTGTGTTCTCTTTTTTTGAAAGCTGCTTAAGCTGGATTTTTATTTTGTTGTCTGCAATTTCTTCAGAAATTTCGTGAATAAGATTTACTTAAATTTTTGCTTAACCTAATTGCCAATTAGATTTGGTTGAAATTTTTGTGCTTTACTTTTGCAGAAAAAGCATATGAGATTTAGCTCGAATCTGCTGCTCGTTATGACAACAATATTTCCTCTTAAAGTGTGCCAATTTATCAAACAAACAGTGGACAACTAGCTTAAGAACTGTCTACGTTTTTATCTTGAATGGCTTTCCTAATGTCCTTATCGTTGCCAGGCTCTGGAATATCCCACCAACAACTAACTTGACTTACTTTCATCGTAAACATCAACTCAATGGCTTTTAGACTTGATAATTTACAAACAGTTTCCTATGGCATATTCTTAAGAAAGGTATTAAAGTTTTCTGTCGAATTTTGTGCACAGAATTGCGTTTTAAAATGTGAATCTTAAATTAACATGGTGGCTAGTCAATAGACACTTTAATATCGATTAGTATTTGTATATCGATAGGCACTAAGCAATCGGTATCAGCTGTCGTTAGAAGTAGCTCAGCAACAGAAATTAACATTTAATAAGTTTAACAAAACTATACTAGATATAGATATTGATGTTCTGTTACTGTTGATTATTTATTATATAATATAATGGTTTTTTATCTGTGCAAGCTTTATTGTATTAATTTATTTATTTTTAAATTTATATTTATACCATTTAATGAATTATTCAGAATTTGATGTATTTATTCTACATTTTACATAAAAGGGTATTCAGATTTCGCACTTTGTATCTAAATAACTTGGCCAAACGACATCAGCAATGGCATTATTAGGCACAACCCAAAACTCTTTACATAAATCTGTCAGACTATTTCTTTTAAAAGCCTGAGTCAGCATTCGTTTGGTGTGTGTATTTTTATAAGTAGTATGTGGATCAATCGGTGAGTCGCTTGTGGTTCATGGATTGAAACCCGCTTGTCGCGCGACAATAAATTTCTTGCATAAATTAAGAAATTCTAAAATAAATAAACAATAACACGTGTAGTTAATCGATCGAACTGTGGCTTTTAGGTAGCTCGTTCAATATATTTTGTTGCTTCTTTTCTGAATTTTGTTATTCTGATGCGATCTTAATGAATTCAATTTGTTCATCTTAAATGCGACTGATGTAAGACTTGATTTAGCCCAGACCAAGCTTGTGCTATTTAAGTCTCGATTCGTTTTGAAGTCAACAACAAGTCAAATGTACTGCGCAAACATTTCAATAATCTCTAAAATGTTTGCCGAGGACTTGTCGTGAATGCTTTCGAGAGTTGAGGCGTTGCATAAAATTACTATTTACAAGGATTCAACAAAATTTGCAACGGGTCAAATGGGTCGCCATAGAAACTGACATTGACACTCGGCATGTTATGTGTGGCATTTGCTGTATTGAGTTGACACTACTTGACTAGCATTGTCAACATGACCTCCTCCGAAGTAGACAAATTCGAATACACATCGCAACTTTGTACGTAAGTATTACCTAAGGGACTGTCAGCAATTTGTGGCAAAGACTTTTACAAATAATTTTGCTAGTTTATTTTTATTTTTTTGCTAGACATCGAGAGAGCGTGTGTTGTGTGATTGAATTGCAGTTTATTTGGCATTTAGGCAATCTGATGTGTATGTGTTTACTCTCTCGTTGGCTAACAAATTCCATTTTACGACTACGACACATGCACACACACACAGATACACACTGTCCCAGGGGCCACTAACAACGTGCAAAATACCACAATGAAACAACTACTGCCCCCGCCTCCGATTCACTTCAAAAAAGAAATTCAGACAAAAGGAAATAGAAAGATCATCAGCCATGCAAAAAAAAAAGTCAAGGCAGGGCAGGCAGGACATTATGGCCAAGAGTCAAATGCCAAAGATTTGATGCGTGTATGCGCCTGGCTTTAACATAAATCCCCCACAACAACAATGAGTCCTACGTGCCAACCAGAACGGAATGCAGACTCACAACTTCGACTTCGATACCATGAATTGTGCTCGTACTTTACGACTCTTGGTCACTCAGTGTGTGGGCAAGGGTGTTCGTCTAGCATGCCCGACATGTTTCGCATCTCAAATTCACATTTATGCAAGAATTCGACTTGAAGGCTGAGATTCAGAGAGATGCCAATTCATAGACATGGAGCGTGTGCTCGACTATTTCGAAGTAGTTTGTTATTTGCCATGCAAATGTTTGGCTACAAGCTGCTTATGTAATGCCGAAATTACGATGAAAACGATACTCTAATTTCAGTGTGCTAATTAATTGAGACTTATGTAAGCTGGCGGCAATTTAGTAACCGATAAATAATTTCAATTTTCACGTTTATCGCCGCAACCAAAACCAAAGCCAAAGCTAAGCACATCACGACGCGTCGTGGAGTGCCGCGAAAAGTAGGCAACAATATTTTATGGCTTAATTGCTGCTCCGCCATAACGCCCACAAGGTTACGCCCCCAATTGATAAGGCACACAGCAATAGTACATTTACAAAGGCGCACACGACTCATACATACAAATGGAATCGAGAGTTTATTGCCGTAACGTAGCCTAACTGGCTTCCACAACTCTTATTTATATCGAGGACGACGCCTCCAATCGCCTCTCGTATTCAATTTATGCGTTATGACCACCACACTCACATATGTCTGTGTGCTGGTGTGTATATAAACAAAGACGTATTAGTGAATTTAAAATAACAAAAACAAAAAGAAAAAAACAGTCGTTTTTATTTGACCGTAAATTGAATGATACAATTCTCGTTGTCTGCCCATCGAGACAAGTTGAATTGAGGGTAAAGTGATAGTAAATTCGATGGCACAACACAAAAAAAGGACAATAAAATTTATTGTGTGGTTGCCAAAGTAACGTTCACTCAAGTCTGCAAAATATTGCCATGTTCTTTCTGCTCCCATAAAAATGATTAAGTTCATCGAAACTATTTCATAGCCTTTCGCTTTCGCTGTCGCTTTCGCTTTCGCTTTGATGTGGACAACGATAATAATAAGTAAATTCCTGCGCAAATTTGATTAAATGTTTTTCGAGAATCCCTGTCGCCGGTTATAAAGCATATGATTAGCATACTAAAGAAACATATGCCATTCAAACGCTCGAGTGAATAATTTGCAAATATTATATATGGCAACTAAGCTGTATCGCAGAACTAAGTAGCTAATTCGATTTTGCCTAGTTTTTATGACATCAGGGAGAAAAAATGTCGTCAATTGAGCTAAACGGAATGGAAATTGTGACAAATATTGAAAATTAACAAATATGTGTATGATTTAAATATCTACTTTAGTTGGCTCTTTTTTAAATGTTATTTTAATAGTTTTTCCTACTACTAAGTCAGAAATTTTATGCATAAATATTCTAAATAGTTAGCTTATTTAATGCTGAATGAGATAATTTTAATTTGGTAACACTTTGTTATATAAAAGTTATGGAACCACCAAGCTGTGTTTTAGCTAGTAGCCCGTATAATTGCACATTAATTCACTTTTTGTGGTCAGAGTTGTACCTAGAAATTGTGCAAATACTGTATTCTGAAAACTTTTCAACACATGCTGCTGATGTTCGTGTTATGAATTCAAAACCATTTATTTTTGGCTAACATGTGTCCGCCCGCTTTTCGCTTAACCACAAATTTGACTCCGTCGCTAAATTAATTTTTCGCCCGGCACAATTAAAACTAAAAGCGCCAAAAAGTGCACAGCTGGCACTTTACATAGTCTGACCATATGCGATGAAAGGAGTATATTCATTTCTTGATAGATTTTGGTTTTTGTTACTCTATTTCCTATAAAAATTACGTTTTTATTTTAAATTAGGTAGTTTATCTTTTTCTATTTGAATTGTAAATTTTCAAATATTTCAAAATATTCAAATATTGCTAAAACATTAGAGTAGATAATATAAAATTATTTCCATTAAATCCATTTTGAATTTGATTTCATAATATGTATGAATAAAACTTTAGTAAATTAATCATACGCTAGGTATGCCTGAGATATGTAAATATATAAATTCTTATTATTGGATTTGTTGAAATTTAATATTATTAAATAATGTCACATAAATACTCTTTACTCTTTTACTTTACTACAATAGTATAATTTAACTTCATTGCATTGGAAAAATTAAAGTAGTATTCTCTCACTTCAGTAAATTATTCATACGTCACGTAGGCCTGATATGTGCAAGTGGAAAAATTAATATAATTAAATCAGCAATTATTGAAAGATTTGTGCTATATTAATCTGCAATAAATATTTTTTGCTCTTGACTACAAAGTATTGTTTCACTTCAGCAAATTAATCATACGCCGGGTATGTCCAGGCTTGTGTTTCTCCAATTACTTGCGATAATTAGTCAAGGACAGAAAGACATGCACGTTCTACACGTTCTCACACATCCGTAACACATCCTCACACACACACACACACACACATACACAGTTTAGCCAGTAGAAAATGAGCGATGTGAATTTACAGTTGGCAGTTTTCGCAGTCGCCTGTTAAACCACTCGACGGAGAGTTGCCAACGTCTAGACCAAATGGGAATTTATGCGTCCGATAGACATCTTAATTGCCGGGGATTATGGTTTAGAGTCAGCGCGTGGTGTGCTTAAAACTTACATGGAATTTATTTAGCCTGGGGACTCCATTTCGACAACCGAGTAATAAGAGAAAGGGAAGTTAATAAAGTGGAATTCTAGTGAAATATATTCTGCTTTATTCAAGATAAACAGTTGAGCAGATCAGTAATAACATTAGGAGTACATGCAGGAAAAAATTTATGACTAAGTGTGTAATATGTGCTAGGAATAGAAGCGGCTACTAATTGACCACAACTTGGAATTGTTTTTTTGCGCTGGAACCAGCCGAGATGCTTCGATGTCTCTGTTTCAGTTTCAGTTTCTGTTTCTGCTTCTGCTGCTCTTATCACAGTTATGTACCTGTCCCCCCAGACCCGTGTGTGTTTCCCCCTCCGAAATTTGGCGACACATTTTGCTTTTCCTTGAAGTGCTTTCAATAAAGAGCACGTTCCGTTGTCGTTGTCGTTGGCCTTGTCGTTGTTGTTGACGGCGACTTGTGGCCAACATTATCACCATGGTCGATGGCTCCATTGGTGGCGCCATCTTTGTGCCTGCCACGCCAATTCAATTTGGCTCGCAGACCTTTCAGAGCACTTGATGTCTTCGACGTTTTGGCCTTTGCCTTACGCACTTTCCCGCTACATCTTGTGGTTGCCCCAGGCTCCATGGCTGGCGTTGACATTGCTGCTACTTCACTCGCAGGGGATTGTGGCAAGTGCCGCGTGATGCGCGTCAGCTTGAGACGGGAACGAGAGAGACCCATGCTGCCAGCATCAAAGGCTCCTCCTCCCACGCTCGACTGACAACTCAACTCGTCAATCGCCCCCATGGCAGGCTGGGAGGAGAGACAACCAGCTGGATGCTGCTGCTGCTGCTGCTGACATTTATGGCGAGCGGACAGTTCGTATTGCTCCTCTGGCCACTGACCCAGCTCCGCCTCCAGCAGCGAGTGGGCATCGCCCACCGATGATAATTGCGATATTTGCGTTTGCAGCGTGCGATGTGGATGCGGATGTGGATGAGCAGGCGGATGTGCCGCAGCTGTTGCTGCCGCCGCTGCTGCTGCCTCAGCGCTTGTGGCACGTGTTGCAAACAAATCCTGACGACTGCGACTCTGTGTGCTCAACAGCGTGGCATGCGAACTGTTCAGCGAGCCACGTTGCAAGCGCTGCGAACTACGCGCAGCTCCTCCAGCAGCTGCCACGCCTCCATTCGCAGTGCTGCCATTGAGAGTGGTCAGCGTTGTAGTTGTGCGTACGCTATCCTACAGAAAGAGAGTTAGAGTATGTCGTGGGTCAAGTTAAGCCTACGTTATGCATTCCATTTGCGAGTGTATTCACCGTGTGCAGACGCAGTGATCCCGTCTGATTGCGTCGCAGTGCGCTGTAGGCATGCGGTAATCCCTGACCCTGATGCTTTCCAGACAGTCGAAATTGTCGCGCCAATGTGACCTACACAGACACGCAGTTCGAACACATAATTAATCAACATTCAGTCTGGCTGCTAAGACAACCACACGATGCGCTCACGTTGCCACATACACACTCACCTTGAAGGCCTCTCGGAACTTGTGGCTCATTATGTTATACAACAACGGATTAATGCACGTGGATAGGAAATAGAGCACTCCGGAAGTGTAGTTCAATATGCTGAATACATCGTTGAACCACTGCGACTCGATGCGGAACGTCGAGCCGTAAACCGCCATCAAGCGTTGCGCATGAAATGGCGCCCAACAGATGAAGAAGGCAACAGCCACAGCCACTGCATATGGAAGGTAGAACATGTCGCAAATCATTAGCAAGTCAAACTCAGGCAGCTCATCATCTCCTCCACCCTCCACTCACCCAGCATCCGGATGACACGCGTCTGTGCGCTGATGCCACGGTTTACATCGTAGGAGCGACGTGGCAAAGCCTGGAGGAGACGGCTCCTCTTTAGCTTTATTCCAATCAGCACGTAAAGCACACAGATGGCCGTCATTGGTCCGCCAAAAAAGAGAAAGCCGGAAACAGCGAACACATGTGCAAAGAAGTCGTTATTCATCTATTGAAGGGAAAATAAATGAAATAAATAAATCATAACAGAGTGCAGAGTGCGCACAGAGCATAACGCTTTATAATGCTTTGCCGAACTATGAATACCCTTCGAAATCTTCCGATTCCTGTTTGCATTTCTATTGTTTGCTACCAGTTTTTTTTTTTTTTTTTTTATTTCATTTTGATTAATGCATCTAATATGTAAATTAAACCTAATGCACATAAACTAAATCAAATCAATGAAACCGGAGTTAACGTTATGCTAATGCGTCGCCTTTTTTATTATCGATTGCATGATAGATATATCTAGTATAAAAGATGCCGGTGAAGCAAAAAACAAAACAAAATGATTCAGTTCAGTCGCAAATTTAATGCATTTAAAGCAAGTTCTCGTAGCGAAAACTTTGCATATTATTGCTATCAGCTCTTGTTTCGTTTATTTAAACTGAAGTTTAATTCTCAATTCTTTAAAACTGCAAACAATGAAAACCAATTTGTTATTGCTATGTGATTTTTATGACAATGTAAATTGACTTTGATATAAATTGCTAATAATCTGTTGGTCATACGCCATGTTGGCCGATTGATGTGTGATGAGCAGATACATATATTAAAATATCTATATTATGGCTTGCTGTCTACGCTACAAAAATCATTTTCTAACTACTTTTTGATTTAGTTGTACAAAACATTAGCATTCTTTATTACTTGTGTGTTGATTGAGATGCAATCATATTTTTGGTTATTTCTTTCAGTTCTTTCTATCTATGCCGAAATTCTTTAATTCATGCTGGAGGGATGATGTTTGATTGATACACATATTAAAATATCTATATTACTATCTGCTTTTGTTACTAACTACTTTTTGATGTAGCTATAGAAAACATTAGCATTCTTTATTACTTTGTGTTGATTGAGATGCAATATTTCCTACATGTACATAATATTACTGTGGGATTGATTATATGAATATCTTTAGATCAGGTTATCCTGTTTGTTTGATTAACTTAAGTTGTCGTTGGCACGTCATGCTTTTTCTTTTCTCAAAGTAATCGTCTCTCTCCTTATGATCGATAGTCGTGCATTTCCTAATCGATGGGACTCTAGCCACTGCAATCGATAGTTCAATTACTCGGCGTTGCCATTCGCACATTACTTAAATAAATCAGCTCTTTCGATCTATGCATAAATATTTTAATTCATGTTGTGTGATTGGGAGATTCGACTTAAAAAATCATTATTATATATATAAGTGATATCCAACAAACTAACTACATTTGATTAGGGTAAAGAAAACATTAGCTTACTTTATTGATTGAGATGCAATCATATGTTTGCTTATGAATATTTACATAAGTTATTTGTTTCAGTTCTTTCCAGATATGCTTAAACCCTTTCAATTTTACCATCTGCTTTTGTTAACTAACTACTTGTTGATTAAGCTAAACAAAACATAAATACGATGCAGTATTTATTACTTTTCTATCAGCTCTTACTAGCTCTGCTTCAATCCCTTAATTCATCTTCTTCTAAGTTAACATATGTTCTCTTTAATCCTCCCCACTTGGCAACTAAGCAATTATTTACTCAGCAGCCAGTATGAACTTCTCGACATATGTTGTGTTGATCAAACAGCAAAAGTTCATGCAAGTCTTTTATTTAATCTGACGCGCCTTCTGCTTTTACATCAAAGTTTTAGCACCCACTTCAGACTACACTAAAGAGAGTATCCAAGTGCCCTACTACAGTTCCAGTAAATCGTAATGCCTAAAGTTATGCAATCGACTCAAATGCGCTGTAAGAGAAAAAACAAGACTTAAGTGGCTGAACAACATTTACCGTACACGATGAACCTGCGCCCTGAGTCACCACCGAGAATTGAATGGCTTGTGGCAGGGCCAGCAGGAGGGCAGCTATCCAAATGGCAAAGATGAATTTTATGGCACGCGACAGCTTCGACATGGTGTGTTGCCTATGGGCGAACTGACATCAATCAACTCAAAATGGCAACGGCAATGGCTGGGGCACTCAATGAGGCACTAACTTACCTGAACGGATGGCAAATGGCAATATAACGCTCCACGGTGAACGAGGTGATGGTCAGCACAGTGGCATTCGCAGCTGTTTCGGAGAGCACGCTCTCCAATATGCAGATGCTGTCCGAGAAGGGATAATTGTCGGGATGCCAGAGATTATACAGATCCTGTGGCATGCCTATAAAAGTGATTAAAGTAAACTCCCAAAAGTCACACACTTTAACTCATTCCTGAAACCTACCCGAACATAACAGTATCAGATCCGATATGGCCAAATTGAATAAATAGAAATTTGTGGCCGTGTGCATAAAATTGTTGCGTGAGATCACAATGCAGGTAATTAAATTTCCCAATATGCCGGCTACAAATATGAGAGCATAGCCAACGCTTAACGTGGCCAAAAGACCCATGCTTGTTGGCATTGTGTATGGTCCAGCAGATCCTCGGTTTCGATGCCCTGCAGCAGGCTGGTCAAGTTGTCGACTGATATGTTCAGCACTTGGGTTAAATTCAGAAAGAATTTCTCATTGTGGAGCATCTGGAGGTCTGACAAAAGGGGCGTGCCATTGTAGCTGCCTATGCCAACGCCCCCCGTAGACACATTTGTTGCCCACATCTCAGACGACATGTGAATCAGTGTGTGTGGGTGTGTGTGTGTGTCTCAGTTAAAATATCATTTGATAGTCTAAATTGGACAGATGGCTAGAGGAAATATGGAAAGGAAGGGACAACAATTTATAAATTGCAATTTAATTTATTTTAAAGGTTTTCAATTTGTCTTCTGACCATTTGGCAGTAATGCTTCAATAATAATACACAAACTTTTGGCATCAATAATTCGTTAGAATCTGTCTTTCTCGCTCTGTCTCTTTGTTTCACCCGTCACACAGAATTAAACATTAGCCAATCTAAGGATTGCAGGCAGACATCTGGGCTTGGGGCCTGGGTGTCAGGTGTCTGAATGTCCTTGACAGATTCTTATGAAATTAATTTGCATTGCTAAGTGGAAATTAATTGAAATACTCGAAACACTGCCATGTATCACAAACAGAGGCAAATACATCCACAGGACAATGAGTTTGCTTCTTGAGGGTGGAGTGGAATCTTTGCTTTTGGTTCAAGGTCAACGGAGAAGAGCTGCTGAACTCTGCAGCTAATAAGTATGCCTAATATTCAGAGATATCCACACGAACTTATTCATTCAAGACGACGAGCATTGTCGTAAAAAGGCGGCTAACAGCTTTTAGATGACATTATTATTATAAGTGTATGTATCTCGCCGAAAACAAATACAGAAAAACAACAACAAAATAAATAAAAATATTGCTGCGTGTTGTGTTTTGTGTGTTGTTATAAATATGTATTTATACAAAATATGCACGTTTCAAGAATGTTGTCGAATTGTGTTTTATTATTATATGAAACTGGTTTCTCATCTCTCTCTCCCTCATGTAGAGCTCTGCTTTGTATCGTTTTCGTTAACTATCTGCATATATGTGTTGGGCGTCTGCTTGGCTATCAGGTGATCAAGTGATCAAGGGGCGCTTCAAATCTATGGGCGTTGAACGATGGCCAATAAGAATTTGATTCGGTTTCGGTTTCAGTTTCGGTTTCGAATTCAAATTCGCGAATTCGCGCGACGCACTCAAAAAATTATGGTTCATCGATGACCATAAAGTGCCTTTTATGTGTTTCTTGTATTATATATTTCATATACATAACTTTAATTATTCTTTTTACTTTTTGAGCAAACGCTTTTGCATATGAAATTGATTTTGTGTTCATTTAAAAATTCAAGAATTTTATGGTTTTTGCCTTAAGTGGACATCAACTTTGCACCGAATTTGGCCTAATGAATAACTTAGCCAACTGATCGCCAGAGATACGAGTAACAAATGCCACAGTGATGATGCCAGAAAAGTGGCGACAACTGAAACTCTTTTGCATTATATTCTTTGGGGTTTTTCAATTCACTTTATGCCAATTAATTATTCTTTTTTTCTGTTGTTCTTTTTTTTTGTTAATCAAGCAACTTTTTTCGCTTAACGTTTTGTGCATTTAAAACACGTTTAATTTAAATTTATAAAATGTTGCCGCCTGCCACAGTTTTATTTACTTTATTTTTTTGTTTTTAGCTTTATCTTTAATTTTTGATTTTTATTGCTTTGAACTGCTTTGATATTGTTTCCAGATCTTTGGCGAGCATTGCACTTTTGGGTTTTTGAAATGTGTTTCACTTTTTTTTTTCTTTTTGTGATGAAATGAAACTCATTTTGTATACACGAATTGCATTTTGGAATATTTGCTTATTAGTAACATTTCGCTAAAATGTTAATGATGTTGCTGATGCTGATGGTTTATTAACAAGGTTTATGAACTTATACACTTTTGATTATTATTAAGTCATACTTTTTTATTGTGTTGTCTTCACTATCGATTGCGGATGCGTGTTGCGCGTGTTTTTACTTTTATTTTAATGTAGATCAGTTTTGGGATTTATGTAAATTTATACTATATTATATAGTAGTATTTCACGCCGATTCACGAAAAAGACACGAAAGAGACGATTCACGTTTTGAGGTTCGTCAGCGACTCGGTAAAACTCGCAGCTCGGCCCACGAGCGACAACTGGCCGCAGCATCCGATTAACAGCAACTGATTTTTTGGCCAAAAGCGCGCAGCATATTGGCCAACACAATAACAGCGACGCAGCAGTCGCTGCCGCTGCCGCAGTCGACGTCTGACGCCAACAGCGCAGCAAGAACTACCGGTTGCTTTTTTGGAGATACTGCGACGGCGCTTTCTCTCTTGTTTCTCTCGGAGACAGCATCTCGCTCTTCTCTCTCGCTGATGCTGAAATAAAAATGCAAATGCTTAATATTGTGGCATGCAGTTAATCTTATTTAGTGGCACATTAAAATGCTTGAGGTGGCGCGCAGCTAGACAATTACGATTACAACTGGGCAAGGACATTGCTAATGATGCTCCTTTAGCCAATTTAATGAATGCCAAGTGTTGACATAGGCTCAATTAAAGTCAGAACAATTCAATTTCATCGCACAATCTGTGTCTGTCTATGTGTGTGTGTTTCACTCACATTTCAGTTTGCTGACCAGTTCGAAAACAGAAATTGGCGCGTGTTTTGCTTTTTATTATACTCGCACTCGCATTCGCATTCGAGCTCGTTGTTGCTGTTTGCTGGCGGATTTTATGGGTCCACTGGGCGTTTGTTGTTTAGCCGTTAGTTTTATGACCGCGTGCAAGCAAATCTATCATACGTACATACAGCTTTAGCAGCCATAAAAGTTAAGGTCTGCAGCCTATGTTGCAAGATAAATGTAATTTCATGCGATTGACAAAAAGAAAATAAACGAAATTTATTGCCTGCATTCAATATAGCAATCTTTATGCAAATAATGCAAAACAATTTTTGGCACTTAATCAAAACAAAGTCCTAAACAAACACACCAACAAACAAACACTAGAAGTAGAAGTAGCTGTTGCTATTCCTTGACAGATGGCGGCGGCTCAAGCCTTGGGACTATCAATGGACTCTCCACGTATCCTTTTCAATGCCAAGGCAAACAGGCGAGCACGTGCCAAAGGACATGCTCAAACCAATTGCTGATTGTCAGCTGTCAGTTGTCAACTTTTCTGCTCTCTATTTTTTTGCTACTTGCGACTTGATGCTTTTTTCTTTTTTGGTTCTCGCTTTTCAATTTTCGAATTTCTGCTTCGTTCAGCGTTGTTGTTTTTGGTGTTTGTATTTTCTTTCGCTTTTAGTTTCATTCAGTTTAAGCAGAAGAATTCGGTTGTTTTCTTTATGGCCACTGAACATGACATCAGCAGAGTTGTGTTGCTTTCTTGTCCTTTCAGTTTTAACACAACTCGTCTTCACTCGACTCGACTCGACTCGAATTTTGTGCAAGTTTTCAATTCATTTAGTTTTATTACCAAAGCCAAAGTCAACTCAGGCCAAAAGTCATTTGCAGTTCGTGCAACCCGTTGCAGCCCCCCGCGCTCTTCCCCCTCTTGGTTTGTCTTCCCAAATATTATACATACTATATATAGTATATATACTCGTAATAATTTTCTCATCAGACTGAAGCAGACAACAGACTCGTAGCTGTGACCTCACAATGATATGGCAAAACATGTTTGAGATATTTCACTTTTAATTTAAATTACAAAAATTCACAGTAATCATATTCATCTGAAAAAGTTTCGAGTAAATGTGATAAATGAGGCATCCGCTTGGTTGCCTGGTATTATAAAAATCGTCAAGATTTCTTTTGGGAATATCCTTTATTAAAAAGCTACATTATTATTACACACATTTTACATACAGAGTGTGGCGAGAAATTCTCAGAAATATGAAACAAAACGAAAAGAGCACAAAAGCGCATAAAGCATTCCATTGTTATATGATATGCTCAGTTATTTCCCAGGCAGACTTAAGAATTTCCACAAATTTTATGTGCATCAAAATTAGCTAAATTTAAGTTAACTTCAAGAAAAGTCTCTAAACTTTGCTAGCACTGACCTCACGCATATTTTTCTACAATTCTTTTCATTTTTTGGGGTAAAATTGTTTTTTAGTCAATTCAATTGCAACACGCAACTCGGGCAACAAGTCATCATTGCTGACTAATTGTGGTCTTCGATTAGCAGCTGAGTTTCGCATTACTTAGACGGCCTTTTCCATAATTGAATTCCATAGAAAAGTCCAAAGTTCGAATTGTTGTGACACACCCCAAAACAAAATAAAATAGAGAGAAAAGGGTAATGCTTTCATTTGCTTAAAAGCCTGGCGACAGTACGTGCAACTTCATGTTGTAAGCATTGTAACCATAAACTTTGTGTTGTGCAACGGGTTGTATGAGTTATGAGTAGGCAATGAAAGAAAGTATTCGATGGCAAGTGAAATGTTCGTTTTGACCAAACTGGCAAGTTCATTGCGCCTTACGACCACCAAGGACAGTCACATTTTGTCTAATTACATTTAATTAAATGCCACTCAAGCTTGGATGGCAACATTTAAAAGTGCTTAAAAAGCATTTCTGGTGCTCACTTTGTAAGGAAAATCACAGTGTGTGCGCCTAGCTGTCGTTATTGTTATCGTCAACGTTATCGTTATCGTTTAACGCATTGCACTCGTAAATCAAGATAAGCGCCTCTGGACCAACCGCAGAGCATTTCGAGTCTGTGGTCGACCCTTTTTGATTTAAGCCAACCAATTGGCCAGCTCTCAGACATGTGCGACTGACAGGACACAGACAGACAGACATACGCTCAAATTATGTTTCTTTTGTCTTGCCTCAACTGACCACTAATGGTCCCAGCAGGTCTCCAACCACCAACCGCTGTTGCTGCTGCTGCTGCTGCTGTCAAATGGTTCAGCAATTACAATTGAATTTTCTGCAGTGGCAACGTTGCGTATGAGCAATTAAGTTGTGTGCCAGCAAAGAGTCTCTCAATAAAACGCCAGATAACTTTTGTCACGCTGGGCAGCAGCCACAAGTGTTTTGCCACTTCGCTCGCTCGCTATCTTCTTAATATCTCATGCATAATCCACAGAGGACATAAACTGATTATGGTCAGTGATTATTTGCGTCACATTAAGAGATGTCCTTGGATAAGAGATGAAATGCCGAGGCTGATGCTGATGCTGTGTGTGCATTGCTGATGATTTGTACTTGAGTTGATGAGGACATTCTCTTAAACATGAAAGAGTAATTAAAGTGTTATGACGAGAAAGAAATTCCAACGAATTTTATGTGAAGAGTAAATAAAGTTCTACTTTGTAAAAATTACGTTAAAATGTTAAAGGATAATTTCCACGGTTGCCTCTTAAATATTTAGTTGAATTTCCTAATGTTCTAAAGTCATTATAAAATGGGCGTATTACTTTCGGCAGGACTTAACTTTGCTTTTGTGATATTTATGCTTGGGCAATTCAACGGCGCAATTACGAGCCATTGACAAACGGTTCGCGATATTTGCCCGAAGACATAACCATAAACAACAGAACGAAAATAAAAATAAGAATGGGGAAACCCAACATGAAAATCCGCTTTAAAACCACAAAGTCACCATTTCCATCATTTCAATTGAATCCGCGCACAGTCTGACAAAAACAAATGCCACAAATCTGCCGATGGCCGCCACAGAGATTAATATGCGGTCTGTCTGCACTGACAGCGGGGCAGACCGCAGCTGTCGTCGAAGTCAAAGTCGAAGAAGCAGCAAAGAAAATTGCGACCCAAATACACGCACATTTGCACTGGAACTTTATGACCTGCCTTTGCGTTTGCCTTTGCCTTTGATTTCGCGTGAGTTTTGATTGTTTTGCTAGTAGCTAAAGCCACACAGATTAAGATGGAGAAAGAAGATGAGGAAGGGGTGCGGGTAGAGAACCAGTTGAACGCTTTGATGGGCGGCGCCGTGGCCAATAAATATTAAAAGTAAGTGTAAGTGCTTTGTCCCATTTGCCATTTGAATTGGCTCTAAAAATAAAAACGAATAAGCAGCAAAGTTTTTTAATTCAATTCAGTTTTATTAAATTACCAACCGTTTATGGGCAGCATCTACGTCGCATTACTCATACGCCATGTTAGACACAAATTGTATGCGCTCCCAATGTTTGCGTTCGAGACGAATGCTCAGTGTCTGGATGTCAAAGTCAAGGTAAAGTGCATGAATTTATGAATGAAATTATGTCGAAATGCTCAAGAACCACAAAACGAACAACCAGAGCAAAAGAGAGAGAGAGAGAGAGAGAGAGCGTAGCTCTGTGAGATACAGTGTTGGTTAACAGGACCCAATGCTGCTGTTAGCAGCTGTTAACTCTGTTAACAGAGGACACTCAAGTGCTGCTTCGTTGGCCACAAAGAAGTTCAGTCTAACATTGACTGCACAGCAAGTCAGACGTGTTCGAGAGCGAAAAACTGCTAACAAAAAGCAACGAGTTACCAAACTAGACGTTAAATCAATTCATTAATTGATCATTAAAATATACATTTCAAATAAAAATTCTGCATAAATTAGGACTGTTGGATATGCAAAAAGTGGTTCGGTTAATTTTATGCAAGTCACGGAATTAAATGAAAACCGTAAATCGTTCGAAGAAAGTGCGAGATAAAAAAGTTCCGGAAGTCCTTTTGTCAGACGATTCTTTTGAAAGAAAAAAATAGATGCAACAAAGTTTTGCACAAAGCCTTTGTGATACGCGATAAAGAAGAAAAAAGCCAAACAACGGGTTATACGCCGCAGCAAGCGTAAAGATGTCAAATCAAATAAGAACGCAGCAGCTTTAAATGGCACTTGTCGCCTAAACTTATTTCGGTAAGCGGAATATTCTATTTGACTCTTTGAATCCCCTTTTTTTAAATTGTACGTGATGTTCGACGTTTGCTAAATTCAATTATACAGCAGCTTCTTGCTTACCTGTTCCTAAATTCTTTTGTAGAAATGTTAAAAGTTAAAGAACTGAACAAAAGCCAGAGATACATTTAATTAGGTTGCCTTGTCTCTCATGCGGTTTTCGCTATGCGCTAGTTAACTTTCACACCTGAATTGGCAATTCGATTATATCTCCAATTACCATCAGCAACAACGCAAAGTCCCAGTGAAAAAGGGACACTGATAGACCAATGGTGCTCCGTCCCTTAAGACTGCTGTCAAAAGGTATCCGGAAATCTTAAAGAAAATCACGAGAGCGACAAATTAGGAAAACGGTTTCGAATGATTTAAAGTGTGGAATATTTATGGCTGGCGACCCCAGCAGTTAATTATTCCCAACAATCATTTAGTTTATGGTGCATTTAATTATTAATATTTTGGCAATCTTAATAGTGCTGCCAAGCCATTAATTAACTTTATCATTACTACGAGTGAAATGGACAGGTGGCTAAAAGCTGAGAATATGATAAATTCGGCACAAAATGTAAATGTATTCGGCACATTCTCTTTTATGCATGTGAAATGTGAATGTGGCCAGGAGTCAAGTCAAATTACTTCTCTGCACTCAGACCTTGGCTTTATCCTTGGTCTTTCTTGTGGGTGTCTGCCAAACTCTAAGAGATTTATGTATGCATATTGTAAACGTGCCAACGAAATAATGAGTAAATTACGGTCTCCCAGCGTCATTTATCAAAGTTATTTAAAATTCCATATGTGTCGCAGCATTTGAGCCATGGCTTAAATGCCACCCAAAAAAAAAAAGAACCCAATCGCATATTATCTTAAATGACTCACTTCAGACGCAGTTGCCACCAAAAGTTGTCTCTCCACACCGACAATCATCATAAAAGATATGGAAAAGTTTTTGGTCAGCAATCAACCAATTGCAGAAGAAGAAACAGGAGCAGGAAGAGGAACTTAATCCAGAATTCAATTCAAGATGTTTGTCTATTTATAGAGAGTGAAATTATGATTCGACTACGCAATGAACTGGAGAATTGTTGCCTTCAATTACGCAACAGTTTTTTATTTTTTTTTTTTGGCATTGTTAAGAGCCAACAGCTGGGCATAATTCCTGGTAGTCACCTGTTGTAGACGGGATGCATATTATTATGCTATGTTTGGGGATTCTTCAATTTAAATTCATACTTGAGCCTAATGACTTTTAATGTTGTTTGCTTTACAGGCGAATGCACAATTTCGAGGCTGTCGTCTGGGCCGCTTATCAGCCATGTGCACAACAAAAACCACAGCCACAATTACAACGAAAACGACTTCGACAACGACAACGACCAGCAACGAAGGGCATAAAGGGACGTCGACTATATTAATAACATTGATAAGAGCCAAATATTTGGGGCGTCAACACCACACCCACAATTAATTGACATCTGACAGAATGCTACAAAACGTTGTAGCTGCTGCATGTGTTGTTGCTCTTTTGGTTGCTGGTGTTGCGGCCTCTGCTGCCGACAGCGATGATGATGGGTTCAATCAATCATTCATGGCTCATACGTTGCCAAATGCGGGGCCAAGTGTCAGCACAAGTCTCGGTGTTGGTCTAAGTCTCGGTGTCGATCCCAATCCCAATCCCAATCCTAGCCCCATTTCCACTCCCACATCCTTTCCCTTTCCCAGCGTCAGCTCAAGCCCGGAGCTGTTGCTGCTGCACAATGACAAATTTCTCACACATTTCGCTCAACTGCTGAACATAACGACTGAGAATCTAACAAATCTGCTTGGCAACAGCACAAATGGCAGTGCGACAACATTAACGACCGACTCCATGGCCGATGAATCGCCCACGCTGCTCATTGTGCTGACCGTCTGCTATGCCATCATTTTCGTCGCCGGCGTTTTGGGCAATCTAATCACCTGCATTGTCATATCGCGCAATAACTTTATGCACACGGCTACCAATTTCTATCTGTTCAATTTAGCTGTCTCTGATTTGATTTTGCTCGTCTCAGGTAAGCCATAAATCCCCCAACGGCTTACGCTGCGTATACTTAATACAGCAGCTCTTACTGCTGTTTCCGGTTTCCTCATTAGGCATACCACAGGAACTGTACAATTTGTGGTGCCCCAACTCATATCCCTTCACGGACGGCATATGCATACTGGAGAGCGTCCTGTCCGAGATGGCTGCCAATGCCACTGTGCTCACAATTACAGCTTTTACCGTGGAGCGTTATATTGCCATCTGCCATCCATTCCGGTGAGTCTATAAAAAGCGCAAAAAAAGAAAAAAAAATGAGAACGTGTGTGTGTGTCAATAACATAATAAATAGGCATAATTTAGCCAATCAACTGACATTTAATATACTCCCTTTTATAAGAGTAATCGTAATATGCCTAATTAGAATAGTTTTATGATGTTTTCCCCTCGTGGCAGCAGTTGTTTTTCTTATCAGTGACATTCGATATACAATAAATGCGATAGCATATATTATACATACATAGCCTAAAGCGTCGCATATTAAATAAAGATACAAATCGAAAGCAGACGCTCTGTTCATATTTATTTAATCAAAATTCAGTTAAACGATTTTCTCTCTCTTCTTATTTTTATAGACATTTTTTCAATTTAAAAATGAATTTTAATTCGTTATTTTTATGAAAACAATTTGTTTGCAATTTACTCGTTTTACGCAAAATGCCAGCAATAATTTTAATTGATTTCCCATGAAATTTGGAACAAACTAAATTTCACATGCGCTTTCGCCAACTTCAAAGTTTAATTTAGCATAATTAGCCCGGAAGCAATTTTCAAAAGTATTCGTTATAGTGCGAAGCAGCAAACTCAGCAAAAGTTGCTTTCGTTGTTCTTATGTTATATCTATTTATATTTTATGTATAGCACAATGTCTATGCATAAATACAATCTCATTTAATGTGTTTAACAGCAACAAAACACTTTTTGCTAGATTTGTTTACTTTTGGTTTATTTTTGGCTGCTTTTAAATCAACAACGATTTTAATGAGATTTATAGTTTTGCATAAATTCAGGAAATATTTTTAATACTTCTGATATTTTTGGTTTAATTTAATATGCTAACTTAAATTTAAACTGAAGTCTTAACTTAATTGAAATTGTAGGAAAAAATTTTGTATTTTCTTATATTTGACTGTTTTTCAATCAACGATTTTAATGAGATTGATAAATTAGCATTTTCATGAATTATTAAAAAAAAATTCAATTATTTCTATCTACATTTTTTATTTGAAGCTCAATTTAAGTTAATCGAATTATCTCTATGAACTTTAGTATTTCTCATTGCTTATTGTTGGCTGTTTAAAACCAACAACTATTTAATTGAGTCTTATTAATTTGCATAAATTTACTTAATATTTAATATTAATTTCTAACTATTTGAGCCTCTATATGTACATACATATGTATTTTATAGATATTAAACATACATACAACATATGAAAATTGTATTTAAACTTAATTAAAAACTCACTTTGAATTGTTGAAAACATCTATAAACATTCTATTGAATTTTGTAGTAAATTAAATTAAAGACACCTATCGGAAATACCGCAAGACTTTTTGGACAACGTTATATAATGTGTAGCCCAATTTTCAAACCAAAAGTTTAACTTGTGAAAAACAAATTTTGAATATTCTTTTAAATGTTGCGGTAAATTCTAATTTAATTTTGAGCTATCAACAAAGTTTCATAATTTTCGGTTATGTGCAAAACTTTTTATGATAAACAGCACAACAGTTAGAGTGATTTAAAGCGTTTTAAAGAGTTTACATTTTAGCTAAAAAGCAAATACATGTCGAGAGAGAAACACTGAGTCGACCGCTCTGACTTTCTGCCTTGAAGTATAAAATGTAGTTGAGATTCTTTGCACTTTATTCGCAATTCCTCAGTTGTTAAACCTAGCATTTTATTGACATTTTGAGAGTGTGTGTGTTTTTTAACTGACGTCGCTTTATGCTGCAACATTTACAGGCAGCACACCATGTCGAAGTTATCGCGAGCCATTAAATTCATTTTTGCCATTTGGATGACAGCATTTTTGCTGGCTCTGCCCCAAGCAATGCAGTTCTCGGTGGTCAACCAGGAGGATGGATACTCTTGCACGGTATGTTTTGTGTTTGTGTTTGGGCTCATTTAATGAACCCATAAAGATAAAGTGATTTTAAAGTACAACCCACACATAATATTTAAATATGCATATAGATGGAAAATGACTTTTACGCCCATGTATTTGCGGTCTCGGGATTTATATTCTTCTGCGGACCAATGACGGCGATCTGTGTGCTCTACGTGCTGATTGGCATGAAGCTGAAGCGGAGTCGTTTGCTGCAGGCGCTGCCACGGCGAGCCTACGATGCGAATCGGGGCGTTAATGCGCAGAGTCGCGTCATCAGAATGTTGGGTAGGTGAGTTGAGTTGGCGGCGGCTTCTTGATTGATTGAAGTCACCACCAACCGAACGCTAAGCACGTTGTCAAACTTTCTCTGCTAGAAAAGTCTACAATATTAAAAGTAATGTCAACACACACACACACATATGTACATCCACACACATCAAAAGGAAGTGTTGCGCTGCTCATTTGTTAAATGCGAAAACTTTTGGGCAATGATGCGCATACGCCATGTGGGCCACAAGCCTTCTTACATTTTTATACCCGTTTTCCGTAAGGCAAAAGAGTACTATAATTTAGTGAAGGAAATTTAACAGGCACAGGCAGCCATCTATGACTCCAATATATACATCTAAACATTCTTATTAATTAGCGTCAATAGACATGACTGACTATCCGAATGAACACTTAGATCTCTGAGACTATGAGATATACACCTATAATTTTATTTTGTCTGCATTTGTTACTGTTCCAGGCCAGCTTTCGCAAGCGCAAACTGATTAAAATCGAATAGCAAACCTAATATAATGTAGTAGTATATCAAAATACCAAATATAGCCTTTTAGTATACTTTAATTATATTAATCTGGTATATTTTGAGAGCAATATCATACTCTGTGGTATATATTAAATTTAGTTTTAAATATAACCATCGGTATATTTTATTATTTTTCTGGTATATTAATTTGGTATATATTAAGAATAATTCCGCATTATTTTGCTTTTATTGAACAAGGCTGCCGGGTATCTTTAAGTCGAGCACTCTGGCTGTAGCTCTCTTACTTGTTTGTCTCAGACTGTGTATATTAATCAGTTAGCGCCACATATGCGATGTTACTTGCGGAAGAGGAACTTGACATTTGTAACGCTGTGAACCCTTAACCCCCTCTATTTGCAGTAGCTGTAGCCGTTGCGTTCTTTCTCTGCTGGGCTCCCTTCCATGCCCAACGACTGATGGCCGTCTATGGCGTCTCGCTGATTAATGTGTGCCGTTGCCAGGAATCGTTCAACGATTACTTCCGCATACTTGACTACACATCTGGCGTACTCTATTTCCTATCCACCTGCATCAATCCGCTGCTCTACAACATCATGAGCCACAAATTTCGCGAGGCCTTCAAGGTATTTGTCTCACACATTTGCTTTTTCCATTTCACTAACATTCCCAGCGACTCATTTATTTCACAGATCACATTGACGCGCCAGTTTGGGTTGGCGAGAAACCATCACCATCAGCGTAGTCAGTACCATCAACACAACTACAGCGCACTGATGCGACTGCAGGGTTCGATGCGATTGCAGCCAGCGAGTTGCAGTGTCAACAATAACGCCCTCGAGCCTTATGGATCGTATCGCGTGGTGCAGTTCCGTTGCCGCGATGCCAATCATCAGCTGTCGCTGCAGGATAGCATTCGCACGAATACCACAACCACAACAATTAACAGCACGAGCCAGTCGGCTGTTGGTTCAGCTGGCGTTGGAGTTGGTGGCAGACGGTTGCGCAAGCATGAGCTTTATGCGGCAACACCGTGTGGCAGCGCGGTGCCACATCGCTTGTTGCAGTCGCAAGTGTCGCGTATGTCATCGCTTAGCGATGCCAACAGTCACTCGCTGCTGGAAACCGAGGTGGGGGGAGCAGTTGGGCGTGGCAAGCGCACCTTGCTAGCGACCAACAATGGCGCCTTGCTACTAACGCCATCAACCGAATCTCCGGCAGAGGAGAATGTGCAGCAGCCAGCGACGACGCGACTGAAATTATCGCGTGTGATAAGTCGACGCGATGAGGCAGCATACAGTGGCAGCTGCAGTCTGCCCGAGTCGGATTCTTGCCACAGCAACACGGCTGACACCTCGACGACGGAGGTGCGCAAGTTTCCGTGGCGCAAGAAACGCCAAAAGCGGAATGTGGACCCTGGAGGAGGCGGAGGAGGAGGAGGTGGAGGAGTTGCGGGTGTTGGCTACGCCACACCAAAGTCGCTGTGATAAAACGCTGTCGTTGATTGAAAATGTCAAGCCAGCTGAAAGCTCTCTGCAGAACTTTAGAAGTAGCTAGTGTAGATAGAAATAAACGAGTATTTGTCATTCTTTAGTATAGCATTTATCATTTGAGTTACTTTTCGTTCTTAGCTAGTAAATGGAAAAACAAAACTCAGAAGTCAACTTCGTTCGATCCGCACGTATCGAAGAGTCAACGAACTTTTTGTGCGCCACGCGATTTGCATGAATATTTATGGCCATCAAAATGACAGCGACTGCATTAGCCTGGCCCAGACGATTTATGCCACGCAGTAAAGTACAGCTAATGGAGGCTAGAAGACAACTGACGAACTGCCTTCGTCATTCACTGTTCACCGCCTAGTACTTAAGCTTGAACATATAAATTAAGTGTTAAGAGGCAACAAGTAAATAAACCTAATAAAAATTGTTACTTACATGCACCGAAAGCTAAACGAATTCTCTCTCTCTCTTTCTCTCTTTCTTTTGTCTCTCTTGAACTTTTTGCCTTGTCAACTCATCTGCATTCAAAGCCAGGCTAAAACTCAACCATGAACAATGTTTTTTCTTTGCCGTTTTTACAGTCTTAGAACCTTCCTTACCATCCACCTAACAACTTCTGGCTATATGTGCGACAGCAGCTCCTTCCTTCATCGTGGCTTCTGTGCCAAGATGTGGCTTTGTGTATGCTTCTGATGGACGGGATTTGTACCATTTTGCATCAGTCTAAGCCATTTCAATTTGCACTTTGCCAAGCGAATAAGCTTTCTTGGCCACTTCTTGCCACGAAGTGCATTCGAGCAGTTTCTTTTCGTCTGACCGAATTGTATATGCTTCTCTAAGATACTTTTTAATTTGCCCAAAAATAAGTAAAACTCAACGTCAACTAGTAAACTATTAAACTACAGTTTTAGTTTAGTTTGGCACAGAAGTCCTTGCACAAGTTAAATAAAGTGAACGCATTTTAAACTGTTTATAAATGCGGCATTTTGAATTTGAAGCACAGCTTAATTGCTCGGTAATTCCGCAACAAACTAAATAAAATTATCTTCAACTTCTCGTAGTTTTAATAGTTTGCGGCTACAATTAACAAGCACGTTCTGCAAAGCGTAATTTGACTCCTATGTAGAGCGAAAAAGTAAAGTGCACACAGTTTACCATACAAGATTTTTCCATTTTGAACTCTCAGAGAGATTAAGTATACGTCTCGGAAGATTAAGCATACGCATGAATGTACAGTGTAATATGAATTGTTTAGTGTGCTTATCGATGGAATGTCATGCTGAAAATAGCTTTTTCGCATACTCGCTTGTCACTTGGTAACTGATCAATCAAATTCTGCAAAAAAGCCATAAATTTGCTAGTCCTATTTAAGGCTTAAAGAAGTTGAATGCCACCATGGGACTTGATGTTTTTAGAGTAGATTTTTAGTCTGTGCTACACATTATGCACAGACAGTTTCAGTTTATTATCCACAGCAACAAACATTCACTCATATTGCCTTCCATTGTCGTCTGCCAGAGGAAAACCCAAAGAGATACAGAGAGAGAGAGAGAGAGAGAGAGTGGGAGAAAGTGAAAATATAAAATAAAACTATGAGTGGCAAACCAGATAGTTTTATATCATATTCCAGTTGTTGAGCTTTGAGATACTCCATGTCCAGATTTTAAACCCACATCCTTCTGGTTGGTTATTTTTCCCCTCTTTTGATGCTTTTGTCTGTTGCTAACGAGCGGCTAACACAAAGGCTTTGAACCTGCTTTAGAAATAGTTACATTTTAAAGTGGCCAGCCAAACAAATTTAAATGGCATACACAAGTGCTTCAAATGGACAGGCAATTAAAAATTTACACAGCACTTCAGCACTGAACCTCAGTTTAATTGAAGTTCGTAGAAGTTGGCAAATATAAAACCCACTCATACAGCTCGCAGATAGTTTTAAGGTTCATCGATTTCATGCTGTTGTTGTTGTCAATGACTCGAGGTCAAATCCCAGCCTTGTAACATCCATTCT
This sequence comes from Drosophila albomicans, assembly GCF_009650485.2. Lineage (NCBI taxonomy): Eukaryota > Metazoa > Arthropoda > Insecta > Diptera > Drosophilidae > Drosophila > Drosophila albomicans. Next base: position 13,637,551 of record NC_047631.2, read on the forward strand.
TGGTTTTGGTTTAGTCCGAAATTTATGACTATCTGTCGGCTGGGAATTTTGATTTTATTGAATCAAAGTGCGCACACTTGACAACTTCAAATATTTGTAGCATACTTTACTGCGTTTTCAACAAAATTTCAATTAAAATGCAATCACAAAGTTTAACCAGAAAGTGCCACAAAGTGCGGTTTAGTTTTCCCGTTGATTTGTTTATGACTCCCACAAAGAGCATTGAATTTTGCAATTTTGGTTTTGTTATCCCCCAGTGCGAAATAATTCATAATTCTGCGTATGCTAGCGAGTTTGGGCACTGAGCAGCTTTAAATTTCCAATAAGTTGAACAAAAAATTGAGAGCAACAAATGATGTGAAATCTGTTGGCAGCTGGCAGCTTGTAACTGGCAGCTGGCATCTCAAATTTGTCGTTGTGACCGCCTCAAAATTGTTGACAACAAATTAAACGCAGCCCCGGTCACAGTTCAACAAACTAAAAGTGTTTGTTTTATGACACCCAAACTCGCAGTACGCGTAGTACTTGAAGCTATAGCTGTGGCTGTCACTGTTGCTGCTTTCGTTGTTATTGTTGTTGTTGTTGTTCTCGAAGCTAGAGAAACAGCGAAGAAAACAAAAGGGCCAAATCGCAAGGCAGACAGCTAAAGATTAGCTGCAGCTTGACTCACTTGCTTGAAGGGGCCAAAAATAGCTCGAAAAACTCGCACAATTGCAGCCATACAATAAAAACTGTTAGCCTTGACCAAGGACCCATGAAATGCCACCCACGCTTCCCTCTCTCCCTCAAATACAATGCCAATTCCTTGCTCATCCCATGTCAATGTCTCTTTATGTTTTGTTTGCGTTTCTCACTTGTACTGCGTCTTACCATAATTACTTGGCTTTAAAGACACTGACACAGAGAGATACTTTGACATCAGCATTTCAGCATCGAGTTTGGACTTAAAGTCTGCCTCAAATTCCCAAAGAGTATTTCAATTAGTGCGTTGTATCCAGTGCGTAGTAATTTCCATCTGGCTGTTACCCTCCAGAAACGTGTCTATTGTAATCCATTCGGGCTTAAACGTTGCGCCTTTGACTCTCTCTATCTCTCTCAACGCGCAGCTCTCAATTGAAATTTATTAAGCAAATTTACACAGATCCTTTTAATGGACGCAACTCGTGCGAGTTGTCATGCTCCTGCTATTATTCCATAACCTAGACAACTGCAGGGTATTCCAGCTCAATATATCTTCAAAGATATCTCCGAAAGCAAATGATTAACTTAATTAAAATGTTGTATATTACAAAAAGTATCCATAAAATAACATTCTGTACTTACCACTTTAATTAAACAGTATCTTCAAGTCGTGTTTTATCTCTAAAAACTCTTTCTCTTTTTCTAACAACCTTCAATGCAGCATTCAACTTTTGCTTCCGGCCAGGGGGAATAATTAAAGGCTTTTGCAGCAGTTCCAACAATTAATTAGTGTATCGAAAGTTTTATTAATTAAAACTGGTTTTCTGCTGTCCAACAAACTTTCAGCTTTCAACAAAATGTGCAATCACAATACGCAACGGCTTCAGCAAGTTTCAGCTGCATTAAAAATAACAAGCCAAAAGAAAATTGTCAATTAACAAAATCCTCTTAATCAGCATAACGATAACTGATAAAAAAAAAAAATTTAAATGCATTCATTATTATTGAATTTAATTGTGTAGCTATAATATTTTTAACTTATTTGCGGCTTTATACAGAAATATTGAAAATATTGCTTTTAACATATCTTTTCATTGACAGTTAACCAAAGTTGTCATTAAAATAATACTCATTGAATTTAATACAACTGTTATGCAATACTTAATGCGCTTTTAATTAAATTTTCTCTGAATGTCAGAGTTGCGACGAAGAACGAAAAATGAATTTACTTGGCCTAATTAATAATTTATTTAAATTGATACAACGTGCAACAAAAAAACAAACAGTCAAAAATAGGTTTTACAACAATTAAAACTATTTATAGCAAATAATTCAATTGTATATTTGAAGTAGAAATTACAATATAGATGACTAATTATTTGTTGTTACTAGAAATGTAAATGAATAATAAATTAATTTCAGTCGCTATAAAATTCGTTTGATATTGACAACAATCGGTTGCCAATGGAGTCCATGATATATATGTGTGTATGTATATATTTGAAGCGGACTTAAAGCACTCTGTCAACCACAAATTAACATAAATTTTAACATTCAACTAACGAAATTGACTTATTGTCCGCAATTTGGCGGTGTGTTGCGGTGTGGCCACCATTGCATTTCGTTGTGGGGAGAATTGTGCATAAATTTCATGGTAGAAAAGCCACACAAATTAAATAGCCAACAATTGGCATTGCAACAAAGCATTTCAGTTATTTCGGCCGACAACAACGAGAAAAAAAAAGGTTAATAACGTAAAGCCAGACGCGGTCTAGGGCTCGGGTCGCTCGTTAAAAGCGACATGTGTCTGCATATCTCATTGCAGGACATGTGGGAAACATCCGTTTTACAAATGGCACACACAAAGAAGACATCAAATACACGCAAGGAATCCGTTGCCAGCTGTTGGCTGCTTACTGTTGGCTGCTTTCTGTTGCCTGGTTGCTGTTAGCTGTTAGCCGTTAACTGTTGACATGTCCCGTATAGGGCTATTGGGCACGTATCTTACGGTCTGTTGGCGCAACAGCATGTGGCAAGAAGGAAACTCAATCTTTCGGCTCCAGTCAGTCTGAAGTTGCGTTCAATTGTAATCCTTCAGATACATTTAGTTTAGCCACTGTGGGCCATACTTACATCGATCTAAAGACGATGCTAATTGAAATGATTTGGGTACGCACTGGGGCTGAAGTCGAAGCTGTCGTCTGTGCGTTTGTTTGTGCATTGGAGCGACAACTGATGAGCTTCAGTTTCAGATTCAGTTTCAGCTTCAGCGAAATGCAATGGGAGAAGAAAAACGAGACTGAGACCTTGACGCAAGCACTACAAATGAGCAGCAAATCCCATTAAATTTATTACAATCTCTGCAGCTCACAAATCTGGCTGTCAGACAGCGATGACAATATTTAAGGTGATTTTTTCAGCTATTGTTCTACGCTTGTAATGCAAATTGTATATATGATAACTACTTGCTGAGGTAAAAGGTAAAAGTTAAAGGTCCCATACGTCATATGACCTTTTCATTGGCAGGCACAACGCCGACGTCGTCGCGTCGTCGAAGGAGCCACAAATCAAGTGCAGGCAACAAAAAACAAAAAAAAAAACCGAAGCAAACTGCCACATAAATAGCTCACGCCCATGTCTACGTCGCACGCCCACATTTAAAATACTCATACTTAATGCATAAATCAATGCTAAACAAGCTAAGGCAGAGCACAAAAAGCGAACGCCTCAAAGTATGCTACACTTTCTGCGCATTATGCAATATTTATCGAAGCGGCAACAGCAACGGTAAATGAAAATTAAAACAACATGAAACATGGAGCATTCGAAATGAGGCATAACTTTCGAAGTAAACAGGCAGACTCAAGACAATACTACAGTCACAATGCGCAAATGAAAGGAAAATAACAAATAGTCAACATCAACAATTGGCATCAATTGAAAATACAAATGTTCTCACGCAATCCCCGGACTTGATTTATGCGCCAAGCAAGACGATTTCATGTTACTAGCAGCGCAGTCTCAGTCCTACAAAAGCCATACAGCATTTGCTCAAATTACTTGAAGCAATAAATAAACTATAATTGGGAAACCAATAAACAGTAGTGGTAATGAATATTATTTACTACACGATGTAAATTGTATAAATTTTTAATGAAATTAATAATTAGCATAACACCGAATGAAATAAAAATATCGATAGTTTAAATAAAAGCAATGATATCGATAAAAGTATGGAGTAAGAAAGAATTCTTGTATCGAAAACGTGAGATCGCAGACGAACGATTTTGATCAAATTGTCATTGAAATCATAATAAATAATCTTATTATTTAAAGTATTTTTAAATGTCAAGACTTTAATTTACATAAAATAGAGAAAACTTAAACTATATTAATAGAAAAAATACATCTTTTAATATATTTTCAAAAATATCACTATTTAATTTACTTACGAAATAGAACATTTTTACCAGATTCGTAGTGTAATGCTCTCTTTTAAAATATTATCTACAGCTTAAGAAAACTTAAACTATATTAATAGAGACAATATGTTCTTTAATATGTTTTAAAAATATCACTATTTAATTTACTTACGAAATAGAAAACTTTAATAACATTCGTAGTATTTAAAATATTATCTACAGTTACTGCAATGCATACTTCATGTTTCCTCTTGGCAGTCTTTTAATTAAATCATTTGTGCGAGTCGAGATGTAATTCTGGATGAGCTCATTTCATGAGCCACCTGACGGTAATGCAATGATTTAATTGCAACTAGGGGCCACATGCCACGTGGCAGGTATCCAGATGCGGAAAGCTCCTTTGCTCTGCTCATCAGGCGTCGCCTTGTTAACCACACATGCTGAGCACACATACACGCACACACACACACACTGACAGAACAATGCACAGTTCGTAAATTAGGCGGATAAGTAAGCGCAACGAAATGTGGCAAGTGCCATACAGAACCACCAAGATACGAGCATGCCAAGACAATTGAGGGCCACAGCCTGATGAATGGGCAACTACTGCACGTTGGCTATCGCAGTTGAAGAAGGAGAAGTAGCCAAGGACATTCGGTGTCTGTGTTTTCCAGCAGCTTTTTCCCCCTGAAGGAAAGTGAATTGCACGCGGGAAATTGGAAAACTGTGCGTCGGCTATGTATATTTTTAGCGAATTTATTGCAACTTCTGGCACTTGTGGCATGCGCTAAATGAACATTCAACTCTGTATCTTCCTTTGTTACAACTGAGTGCATGTCGAGTCTCACGAGGGTTCTTTTACTAATTGCAATAAAAAGAAAAGATTGTTTTAAAAATAGAATTTTCAACAAAAGGTTTTGAAGTTGTAATTAATATAAATTAGAAATCTTACTCCAAAATCAATTAAATGAATTACTTTGACAATATTGTGCTTAAAATAGAATTTTCAAGTCTTTGGAGAAAAAGGGTTTCAAGCTCTTATTAATACAAATTAGAAATATTACCAAGAGATTAACCGCCCTCCTTGTAATTTGAGCTTTATCGTGGGAGTAGAACAAACAGCATGTTGCACACACACAATTTTCAGAGTTTACTTTTTATGGCTACAGTGCGTAAACTTTGACACTTCTCAGCCAGAGCGTTGGTGTTGCCATCGTCTTTGGTTAACTTCAGTCCAGCAACTTCAGTCAGCCGCAGTCAGTGCTTGGAATCCACAAAAAAATGTACATAATTTTGTGTTAATTGAAAAAGTTTTTGTTGGCCAGAAATGTATATACGACGAGTATTGAGAACACCAAAGCATAAAAAAATCAAGCAGCAACATGAACTTCAAGCTGCTTAAAATACGACTGAAAACGCTGTGATTAATTCTGAAACTGAGCCACAAAACGTTTCATTAAATACCCTCTGTATAAGCCAGCTGTTAAGAGGAATATTAAAAAATCACGTATACGTTAAAATCAAGTATTCGACTTTATTGCTTTATTATTGTTAGAATATATTTAGAGCGTATCTTTAAGCCAGCAACTGTAATATTACTCTCAATTTCATGACCTTTAATTGAGTAAGGGGAAACTCTCTTTACATTAAAAAAAAAAAGGAAATATTATCAATGTGCCCTGAAGATATTCCCTGTCGAGGTATCTCCAAGTCAATATCCTTTGTTACTTTGGCATTTGGTTTTAATCCAAAGGAGTCATGCCGCCTCGTGTTCGTTTGCTTGGCACCAAAGGAAATGAGTGGAGGTCTTAGCCAAGTTGGCTGCACGTTTAAGTTATGTCGTAGAATTCAGCAATTATTTTAGCTGTGTGCGTGAGTTGCGTGTGTTTGTTTGTATGTCTGTGAGTGTGTGTGTCCACGTGCTAGTGTTTATGCTAAGAGGGCTGATGGGGCGTGTTGAGTTTGTGGTTTTATGTTTCATGTGGTCTAGCAACACCAACAACAACAAGTTTCAGCTACATAACAGAGCCGCAACAGTCACAGTAACGACAACAAGTTGCTTTCGCAGTCACATTTTGACGGCACATTTTATATAATTTGATGATTTCATTAAATAAATTGTCCTACGGGAAACCGGCATCTTCATCCGTCATTGTGCTTGCGATGGTGCGTGCTTTGGCTCGGCTCGTGTTGCTACTTTGGGCATTGCTACTTTGGCCTAATGAAAACTGTTGCGAGAAATAATTAAAATTAGTGCAAACAACAGCTTGCGGTCAATACACGTACCTGAATGATATTGTCGAGCAACAGTAACAGCTACAACTACAGCTACGAAAGCGACAGCTACAGTTACAGCTTAAGATTGGAGAGCGCTAGAGATCCTCTTTTGCTGTGGTTTCGCTTTGGCAAACAAAAATAAATGACGATAAGAGCCACGATTCAGATTACCCACCTGTTGCCAGCGGTTGGCTTTAATCTGCTTTAATGCTTTCTATTGTCAAACGTGGCAAAGGCAAACGTTGTCAGTTCCTTTATGAAAGTGAATATGTTACTCGCGACTGCTGACAGTACATTTAGACATATGTTATACGTTGTGCCTGGATGTGAGTTGTAGAGATGAACGCGTGTTGAATTGTCAGAACTTTCATCAAAGCGTTCGAGAAAGTTATAAATAATTTCGATATTGACTTGCATTTCAGTTCGCAAATCACAATACTTACTTTATATACATATGTATAAATAATACTACAATATATAGGATGAACAATAATATGCTTTGAATCCAACACGACTCACGACAAGCAACGCGATACGTGCAACACGTTCGCATTGAGGCGTTTAAGTGTGGGCGTGACTTGTGTGTGAGTGTGTGTGTTTGGCAGTGTTTACTTTTTGCCACATGTGTTGATGTTTTGTTGTCACTACCACATTGTTGCTCTTTGCCCTTTGGCTAAAGTGAAAGCCAAGGAACCTTTAGTCAGTGTGCTCGTTGAACGCCCATTTTCCGCCCACAGAGCCCCGAGCTGGAGCTGTGCGCGAAAATTTACTGCAATGGCAAAGTTTTTAGCAAAATTACAGCAATAAACTTGGCTAGCAGTGTCAGCACAAGGCAAATTAGCAAAAAAGTCTAGCACTAAGACATAGTGTGAAAGAGAGATGGGGAAATGGAGGCAGAGAGTGACAGGGACTAGGTGTAATTAAACGTATTAGTTGGCGCATATTTTGCTCTCTGTTCCCATTCCTTCACTAGGGCACCATCAAATGCAAATCTTTGGGTCAGCCATTATCATTACCAGGGATATACGAGCATAAGTCAACGCCTATTCGGCCTGAACTCGGAAGTGAAGGATTCAACTGCTACGAAGGGCGTAAGCTGCAACTTGTACTCGACTTTAAATTAAATAAGGTTAAATTTATTTGCTTAGATAAAAAAGATTATTTGAAATTTTGTCTTCAATTTCCTTGAACTTCTTCAAAATAGTATTGTGCACCTAAAGTCTGAAGTTTAATGCGGGTTTCGGACGAAAATATAACATTTCTTTTACTTTACTCGCATTTCAAACTCTCGTTATCAGGGTCGCAGGTATTGCACTGTGGGGTAAATGTTCAAGAAATTTAATAAATGTTCAAGCATTTAAATATAAGTAAGGCAACATCTTTTGAGGCTGGTACATTATATCAAATTCTTTCTTTATTTTCATTATTATATTTTAAATTTAATGTTTATTTATAAATATTTCGATCTGAATAATATTTGTTTAATGATATTCAAATATCAAACAAATGATAAAATAGCTTGACTAAATTTGTGTCAATATTATTTAATAAGAAATTCACAATATCAATCTAAAATTATACAAAAAAAAAAAATAATATCCGCTATCTATTTTCAAATGCATCACATTACAAATATACTGAAAACAAGACTACAAAAATATACCGGAGGCTTTATTGGTATATGGATATTTTACTGCGTTCAAAATATACCATAAAGTACAAAATATACCAGATTGTCAGCCAAATCAACTAAGATCTATTTGAAGTAGGCTTTTTTTGGACGTACAAAAGTATTCCTTGAATAATACCTGAGAACGAAAATAAGAGAGTTAAGTTAAAAAAGTTAAGTAATTAATACCAAATTCTTTACCCCACAGTGCATTGTATTGCAGACCAGCAGGATATGTAGATACTCAGTGCATTTATACATTTCAATGAGCCAAGGACATCCAACATATAACGGGTCAATACTTATGTTCGCACTCATATCGTTGACAATAAATTCTATTCATAACATTCCAAACACTTGGCACGTTCGGTTTGCAGTGCCACTTACCGCTTGCCCTTTACTTTTTTGCGTGTAATCAGATGACGACAACAAATATCTGGTCATCTTTATGACAAAGTAATAAAAAAGAATTCCAGCAAATAAAGTAAAGTAACAGCAACAACAACAACACTCATTGCAATTCACTGTAAACGAGCGAACACAACATGAACAACACTTCCCCCATATCGCCTACATTGTTCATTCCTCATCTCTGGTGAATCCTCATTTTATGGTCTAGTATATCGACCCATGGACCAAGCTGTCACTTTGACTACGCACCCGCACATAGAAATTGTGCCTGCAAAACTAGGAAAAACTCACACACAATCTCGTCGAAAGATTTTCACGCTATTAAGTCGAAATTTCATTTAGGCCTTCGCGTAGGTGTGAAATAAAAGCCACACTTAACCCCAACGAGTTGTTAACCAAATTCACGCCTACAGATAATGTTCAAGCCGCGACCTCCATTTTCCCCATTTCCCATTTTCCCAGTTCACAAAAATTGTCATAGAGCGTTGGAAAGCGTTTTGCTTGCCTGTTGAAACCCATACCAATCGAAAAATTGATGGCAAAGTGGTGCTCAAGGTTGTCGCATCTGAATTGGAAAGCCATAAACTGCGCAGCGGTCGGGTGTCAAATGTTGCGTATACGCAGCGTAATCAATTTGAATGTTTTTTTGGGTTTATCAGCTGCTCAACTGCCTGCCTGCTTGCCTGCTTTCCTGCTGTGCTGTTCGCTGAGCGCCTGTTTGTTTTGAAGATGCGGCACTCACAATTGGGAATTAGTTAGTCTAATGAAAACAAATTATGTGCTTCCAACCGTTACCACAAATGAAAGTCAATTTAAATTTTTGGCTTTCAGGAAAAATGTGCGCATCGTTGAGCGCTGCTCATTGAAATGCACGTTAGCGCTGAAATGTTTTCCTAATTGTTTAGCGGGAAACGGAACAGAATAAAATGTCATGAAATAAACACGGCGACGAAACGTTCATTAGTTGCACTCAATTGTCACTGTATGTGTGTGTGTGTGAGGGACACTCGACAATTGCACAGTTTGTGCTACCCTCAAAAAAATTGTCTCCCTATCTCAATGCAAATTTGGGTGGCAAATTCAATTATACAAAAGAAGAAAAAAGTAAAATAAGCATAGAAAGCGCAACGGAAAATTGAATTAAACACATGGCGGCAAGTGATGAAATACGAGGACAGACAAAGTTCTCTATATCACATTTCTAATTTATTTTAAGCACAATAAATTGTGTGGAGATTCAACAAATTTAAGAAGTCGTAATTTTGAATAATTTAAAGAAAAAATGTCAAGTACCTCTTAAATAACTCGATTTCATTTTTGTATTACCTATAAGAAAAAGTTCTAATGAAAATTTAATACTGCATAAATTCTTGATGGTATGAAAATGAATTGCTAAAAGCGAGAATACTTAAGAAATCTGCACACGTATCACAAATACATGCCCATCGGCATACACGTATATATTTCAAATCGACTTTAAATCGCTTTAATATTGCAAATTTGAAATTTATTTGCCACGCAGACATGAACTTGGTTTGGTTTAAGACCTTGGAGAAAACTCTTGTTGCTGGTTTTTGGTTTGGTTGTTTATCCATCCATTTAGCAGCGCGAGCTGAAGCTGAAGTTGAAGCTGAATTCAAAAACCCTTTTTAGCTTAAGCAATTCAAGCCGCAAATCAAATAAATAAACTCGTCGCGTAAGAAGCTAACTCAAAAACCTTTTAGCCGAACAGACTTTAAAGCGAAATCGCGACAGTTAAATAAATATTACGCATACGCCATGTTATGGTGACAACAAAACATGAATACGTATTATGCGTATGTGTGATGCCAACGCAAGAGACGCCATGGCGATAAAAATCGAAAGATATGATACGAGACTATCAGCTGTCGAGTAACAAAAACAACATTTGCCACTAAAAAAAGAAGAAAAGAACTTAAAATATTGATGGGGTTGGCGAGAGTGTGTGTGTGTGTGCTTTTAAGAGCTTCGTTTGCTTGGTCATTGTACTCGATCTCGTTGCTAGCCTGAACCGCACTAATATGCCGTTATTATCATTGATGAAAGGGCAGCCAGCCGAGTCAACTTTATGAGGGCCGCGTCCATTTTCGGCCTACATACAACACATATGCGAATAAATTTGTGACATGCGTTGTTTTTTTTTTGTGTGTTTTTTGTACTGCAAGATGATGATGCCATTATCACAGAATCAGAGTCTGTGTGTATGTGTGTGTTGGTGTGTTTTTTGTGTGTGCTGCATGCGAATCGGACATAAATATTTTCCAGGCAACGCGGCCCGAAAGTATGCAACGAAATTGTCGACACACATATGAAATTGCCCCCAACACTGTCATTAACTCGGCTAGCGAACCATCACAAATTGTAAGCTACACTCGTGGCGCCTAATCAAAAGCGAAAACCTCTCGTGAACTTCATCTTTGTCAAGAATGTATTAGCATTGCATAAATAAAAATACAATTATGTATATCTTGTGCTAGTTGCGCTATGCTTTTTATTTTGATGTGACCCCGAAACGGAAGCAAACTGACTGAAAAACAATCTTAAAGCACATACAACCATGCCACATGGCACATTTCCGTTCTGTTTCCCTCTTCTCTCCGCACTCCCCTTAGAGTGCTTCTTTCGTTTCGCAAGCCATTTCAAATTGGCACACGTTTCCGTTCCATGGAAGCCATGTTTAAAGCATATTTTTTAATCATGTATAAATAGTTGTGGGCGAAGCAGAGCTTGGCACAATTTAGCTTTAATCTTCAATGTATTCAGCCATTGCTCCTCGAATCAAAAAACATTTATGCAATTAATTAAATCAGTGGTTCAACTTCTGCAGGAAGTCTCCTCATTAATGGAAAGAAATGTTTTAAGTAAAACTTCCGTTTTGCACTTTAAGTTCAACAAGTTTGAAGTTTACCAAGAGTTCAAGTGATATCTTCAGGACATATTAAAAAGATTTGTATTCTATGCCAAATGAATGTAAATTTATTTGTTCATGGCTAGTTTAATGGGGCGCACAACTTTTCTAAACTGTTTAAAAATGACAACGCTTTGCATATTTGTATTGGAAATTAACGCTTTTCGCAAAACCAGACACAAACTTCATCAACTTGGGGGCGGTTTATTTATTTTTTTTTTTTTGGGCGTTGTGTGTGTTGCTCTCTCTCTAAAATTCAATATGCCTTTTTTTATGGTCTATGATAAAATTGATGCCACTGCCCCTGCTCCTGCTATAAGTATATTGTGCGGTCGCTGAGCCTGAAGGACATTTGAACTTCACTGGACAATGTTTTCGTATACTTTGGCTGAACTGGTTTCTGATGCTGATGCTGATGCTGATGCGGCTGCTGTAAAGTCATGACCAGACATGAATTCATCATTATTTGTTCATCAATGTGCGGGCAGCTGGCGTGACGTCAACAGATGTGAATACAACGAAAAGGACAACGCAATTAGAAGCCAGAACGTAGAAACTAACAAACACCAGATGTTATTGGCACATGACATTCGATAGACACTGGCAGGCCACACACACACACACACAAAGTGGTAACAAGTGTTGAAAACATTTTCAAGCATTTCAATCAAGTGCCATCGCTTACTTCTTTATAATCGAAATGCATTCTTAATTAATGTGTATATAAAAATGGCTTTAATAAATTTTCGTACAAAAGTAAAGCAAAACGCGGGCGGCAGCTTAAACTTTAACGCCAATCTCGCCGGGATTGAATATCTTGACATTGCGATCGTTGACCTTATAGAGCACCTCCTTGCGTGACTGCTCGCAGGCATAGCTGCCCTCGTCGAGCACTCGCTCGATGAGCAGCTTGCCATCGACCTCACGGAAGACGCCGCTCTTGAGACGCAGCACCTGGATGCGCACATTGCCCAATTTGGCCACATTGTCGTCTGTCAGCTGATGGATGTCGCTGTTGCTTAGCTTCGTGATGACAGTCAGATTCTCGTGCTCTTTGGCCAGGGCAGCCAGAGACTGACAGAATTGTTGCACATGCAACTTGCTGGCACCCAAATTGAAAAGAATTGACAGATTGTCAATCAGTATGGTGTAACTGGTGCGATTGGCATAATTGTTGGCCAACTGCGTGCGTATGTCCTCGATGAGCTGTTCCGTAAGGGTCAATTCATCCGATGACCGCAGCCACTTGCAGTCGAGTCCTTGCTGGGCCATATCGCTCAGCACATCGATGACATTCAGAGTCTTGCCCAGAAAGATATTCGAGTTGTATCCAAGACGCATGCCAGCATTGAAGTAATGCTGATAATGATGCTGCAAGCAGATGAGAAGTGTACCCGCATTCGAGATGCGTAGACGTTGTCCCAGAATGCAGCTGATCAGAAAGCTGCCGTCCACATTCGATTCCTCACTGATGTGCACAAAGCCGGGCAACTTCTGCTCATTCAATCCGCAGGCGAGCAGCACTGAGGCGGCCATAATGTTGACAAATCGTGCAAAAAGGGCGCTGCAATGCAAACAACAAAGAAACAACTCAAGTGAATACGTTTAGTCAATTTATAAATGCCATAAAGTGTATACTCAATTAATTAGCAGCGCAATATTCGGCGTTGCTGACAGCCAACGGGTCGGCCGACGGGTCACGTGCAGCCAGCCAGCCTAAGTTCAGGACACTTCACTTGACCGGCGGCAACGGCGTCAGACTATTGACTTTTTTTCTTATTTTATTTATTTACTTGCCCCGCTTCGGTAAGCTGGAATGGTAAACATTTTCATTTTGTCACTTCATCATGGCTGTCAGCCACACACTTGGCCAATAACCCAGCAATCAATGAAAGTGAAGCGTACTCAATATAAATTTATTATCAGAAAAACAATTCTTTATAATAAAAAAAAAAAATTAAAAAACCCAAAAAAAATTTGAGAAGTGGCCCATGAGGGGATCGAACCCGCGACCTTCGCGTTATTAGCACGACGCTCTAACCAGCTGAGCTAATGGGCCGATGAATTCGATGTCGCCAACTGACAATTTGTACCCTGCCTACACACAACGTAAAAGCTCTTGATAAAGCTTTCAAACATTTGCCTTTATCCCGCTAGTGTAAATATTTATTTTTGAAAAATATGTCTATGATTAGTAATTTATTTTAGTAGTAGTATAGTTTTATTCCTAATTTCTTCCGGCTTGTTTATGACGTCTGAGATACAACGTGTATCATTGAATTGTATCAATACAAACAAAAGAAAAATCACCATTTAAAATAATTTCAATTGAATTTTTCATCTCTCCTTTTGAATTGCATTGTGCAGAAGAAATTAATAAGTGGTGAGTATAGATATTGCAAATATAATTATAGAATTTCCAAGATAAGTTAATCTTGAAACAAAATGTGAAAAATTTTGCATTGATGCCGTTAAGCCTTGGTTGGATTGCCAGTACGTTTTAGCGGCAAAACCTTTTTGAACTCAACCCGGTTGCTAATTTACAAATTTAGTTTTAAATTTTAATATTTTAAAGAAAATTAAAAGTGGTCATTGAATTACTGAATTTAACGCCATTTTCAACGATTATAAACGATTTGGCTACCGACGACATTTTCTAATGACTAATGTTAAGTGTAGAAAAACTCAGTTTATTATTTGCTAAGCCAAAAAAAAATATTAAAAAGCAAAATAAATGTGTAAGCAAAAATGTAAATAAATAAAAACCAAAAAATCGAAAACCCAAAAAAAAATCTAGTTGCATCGGCCGGGAATCGAACCCGGGCCGCCCGCGTGGCAGGCGAGCATTCTACCACTGAACCACCGATGCTTGAATGCCAAAGTCTCCAAGATTCGAAGACACAAAACTAAAGTGTGAGACTCGCAACATTCACACTGATAGCCGAATTGATTATTCAAATTCTACTTCGGATGAAACAAATTGAATGTCTGTTTATTGATTTTATATTAAGAATAGAACAGCTAATGAGGATAAATGTAGTCAACAAACATGTTGCTGCATTTCACATTATGCACGCAAATATTAAAATATTTTAATATCGCAATTTGCTTTTGGAATTATCTTCAAAGCTACTTCCACACCCAATCTCTGCCTTAGCAACACAATGCGCTAAGTGTAAACTCTCGCTCGGCAATCGAATTCAAAAAGTAAGTATTTGCAGTGCAAACTAATTGTGAATTAACAAAGCCAACATTCTAATTAAACCTTGACTCTCAATGTGCATTGCACCCATATAAGAACATTGCAACAGTTCACATTACGAACATAATAATTAAAACTTATTGCGTCAATGGACATTAAATTGAAATGAACTCATTATATGTACATTCGTTCAACTGGCGCCTGATCGGTGGGTAATTTGCCCAGCACATGGCCAATCGAGGCCGGCCAAATTATGTGGTTAATTACATAAAGGGCATTTCAAATACATAATTTCAGCAATCTTAAGCAAAAAAGAAAAGTGTGAGCGACTAGCTAATTCCCTGACAACAATTTAAAAAGTACGCGGTCCAGAGAAATTAAATAGTTAGAATACTCATTCAATTCCAGAGTATTTTGAAATAGCAAAGGTCGGTCAAACACCATATGACACAATTCGATATTAAAACTTTCAACACACATACACATACAGCATAGACCTGCTAGTGTGTAGTGTATAAGAAATTAGTGTGCAAAATTTGCTGAGTGTACGATTTGATTTGTACCGTTCTGGAGCGATTACAAAGCAGATAGTGTACAATAATTCCATAAACATTGTAGTTGTACAATGGAATCACAAATACTCGTGCACACATCAAGCAAACAAATCAACTGCGAGCGGACGAAGGTTAAAATGTAAAAAAAGCTCTCACCAATTTATGTTTGCTTATTCACGCGCTCCCGTTCGTTCACTCTCTTTCTCTCAAACGCTCTAACTCGCGGCTCGGCCGTTGCTCTCGCACTTGATGGATAGAACTGCTACGCTACCGGAGAGTGTCTGACAACTGACTAACTTAAGCCGATCCCATCACACTTCTGCGACATTTGCAAAGTGTGCTCGCCTTGACCGCGCTGTCACTTAAGCGGCGATAAAACATAAACCCCCCAAGCCAAACATTTCGCCGAGAGAGAGAAAGAGAGTCAGCCGTCTAACGATAGCCGAAGCTCACTGGCCGGCTGCTTCGTCCACTCAACAACTGACGATCAGTACGATTTGTGTGCTCAACCGACAACGTCGTGCTGCCAGCCTGCCTGACTTGTTCCAGCAGACAAGAGAGTAAGAAAACCCGGCAAAGAAGGCCCATTACCCCAGACCAGTTTTCGCTGTGGTAATGACGCGCTGAAGTTGTATTCCTCCCTTTCTCTCTCTCTCTCGCGCGCGTGTGTGTGTGTTTAACAACTGTGCGTGGTCTGCGCGTGAATCGGTGTTGCCAAAAATATAAAACAAAATAATTAAGCAGTAGCAAAATAACAACAAACGACGCCTGCGTTTCTTTTTCAAGGTAAAGTTTCCAACAGATGCCCGGAAAATTACAAAACCAATTGCAGCATTATTTACATGCTGATTTACATACATGTGCACTGTGCAATATTCAATTAAACCTTATAGTGTTAAATGCATTTGATGAGACAAATATGACATTTCAAAATACTACCAGACTCAGTCTGATAATAAATTGCGAGAGAAATCATGGAAATATCACGCGATGTTTCGTGATCTACGGGTGCAAAATGTGTTTGCTCCTCAGTCAGCTGTTCATATCAGGCTTTATGTCCAGCTACATATGTGTGTGTGTGTGTGATTATATGGGCGCAATCATATATACTCTTTTTTGGGGGCACGACTGCTTTAGCATTGAATTGTACACATTCATAAATATGTATATATGTGGATCATGTGATGCTTGTTTTGATACGTTTTAATAAGAGGACTTTGAACAAGTCGATTAAATTTATGATCAGATAAAAAACAAGTCAAAATACAGTAAACATTGCAAGGTAAAATCGTGACTAGCAACACTTTCTTTCACCAAATGATCGTTGAACATTTACGAAACCGTAAAGAAAAAAAGAAACATCTATTCTTTCCAGCTACCCAGCATTCGTATACGTAATACTCTCAGATGTACACGCAATTGTTTCAAATTTATATTTATATTATATATATGTACAAATGTTAACCTCAGCAGCGAAGGGCAGACACTGTCGACTTGTAGTATATTTATATGAAAGAAGATTTAAAGAACAAAAAAAGCCGGGTAGGAGCTAATTTTTGGCAAAACAAATACGATTCAAGTGATTTATAGGCTATTTGGGGCACGTGGCATGGTTCACACGTATCTCTACGGAAAATAAATAAATAATAAATAATAAACAATGACAAAACAACATGCGTTCATGTCGTATGCTGCGATTTTCATTTGTATTACATACTGTATGTGTGTGTTATCAATTCACGGGTGAACGCAACAAAATTAAAAGTCGATAAGCTGGAGCTGGAGCCAAAAACCAGCACAACCGGCTCATATTCATGACTAAACAAATAACTACATACATGCATGAAAACATATAGAGGTTAGCAAACAGTTCACAGACGAAACGAATCGAACTTTTAGTATCTTTATAGTGTATTTGTTTTCAATTTATTGCTGATACTCTTGTATCGAAGGTGCCAAAAACAAAATTTCCTCTATAAATATAATTTTAGGTCTGGATAAACAAGTGATTGGGGTGTGCCGGTTAATATTTAGATAATACTGAGCAAATTCTTAAGGTACAATATCCATTGCAAATTTACACTCACACAAACATGCCCATTTATTTGCATGTGTGCGTAAAAATGCAGGTGCGCAAATGGCTTATCACAATAAAGGCAATTCGGCAAATTCATGGCGAATAATAAACAGTGCCTTGCACAATGTCAAAGTCAAGTAAAAATAACAGAGAAAATATAAATAATGCATCTTTTTGCATAACGTGTGTTGCGTGTTAATTACAGACAACACTTAATAAATAATTAGAAAAGCTGCGCTGAACTGTAGTTGTTTTTTTTTTTTCAATTTTTATAAATAATTACTCATACACTAAACTCACCAAAACAATTCCTCATATACCACTAAAGTTTTGTATAATTTCTCTATACACTTAACACAATTTGAAAGCTTTATAAATTTTTGCCAAAACAACAATAATTGTACTCGAAAGTTTAGAGTGGCTGCATTTCCTCAAGCAGCTGATTGACAAGTGTTGCCACACACCTCGCCTTACCAAGAAGTTTTGTAGATGTGGCAACTTTAACGACACCAATTTAAAATCAATATATGAAAATGGCGCGAAATACTAAAATGGTTTTTGTTAAAGCCAAAATGAACCTATTTTACAACAAGACCTTTGGCTTGATTAAGATAAATTTGAGTTTTGTTATCGCAGAGTAAATGCCACTTTATAATATCCACGAGCATTTGAGATAAGACAAGAGATAAGAGAGACCCAAGACAACAGCTGATAGCGGCATCTACTGTCTGCCGCTAGGGGTCGCCACAGTGGGCGCTTGGGGCCGTCTAAAAGTCGCCTTCCTCAGCTGATTTGTGTATATCCTTACGTTTAGTTAGTTCCTGCAGAATGGTGCGCGTACAACGTCGATGACATAACACTTTAAACACCGTGTCCGCATCAAAAAACGAAAAATGATAACCCACCACAACATAAAGTTTTGATTATCGACTTTTCAAACTGTGCGTAATCAACGCATTAATTAAATTAAAACCCAGCGATAAATAAATATTAGTAATGTAAATGTTTTTCGAAAATTGTCTTTTGTAGCTAACTGAACAAAATGTCAGAGAAACAAGCACGTTGGTACTTCGGAGGCCTCGGCAGTGTGGGTGCTGCATGTGCCACACATCCCTTGGACCTGATCAAGGTCACGCTGCAGACGCAACAGGGCAACCTGTCGGTGGTGCGATTGATACCGCAAATCATCAAAGAGCAGGGAGTGCTGGCCTTTTACAATGGCCTCTCCGCATCCATACTGCGTCAGATGACGTATTCCACTACGAGATTTGGTGTCTATGAAGTGGGTAAACAACACATAAACACCGACACATTTGCCGGCAAAATTGGCCTAGCTGGTCTATCGGGTCTAATTGGTGGCATTGTGGGAACACCTGCCGATATGGTCAACGTCCGTATGCAGAACGATGTTAAGTTGCCGCTAGAGAAGCGCAGAAAGTAAGTAACCCCAACTCCTAAAACGCCTTTAATGTGAACCTCCTAATAATGATGTCATTTCTATGGAATACAGCTACAAGCATGGAATTGATGGCCTTATCAAGGTGTATCGTCATGAAGGCGTGCGTAATCTATTCTCCGGCGTAACCACAGCAACTGCCCGTGGCGTTTTCATGACCATTGGCCAAATAGCGTTCTACGATCAGATCAAATCGTATCTGCTGACTACGCCCCACTTCCAGGACAACCTGGTAACACATTTTACTGCCTCGCTCATGGCCGGCGCTATTGCCACCACATTGACGCAGCCAATGGATGTGCTGAAGACACGCATGATGAACGCCAAGCCGGGCGAGTACAATGGCCTGTGGGATGTCATACGGCACACTGCCAAGCTGGGTCCACTTGGTTTCTTTAAGGGCTATGTGCCGGCATTTGTGCGGTTGGGACCGCAAACGATCTTAACGTTTGTGTTCCTCGAGCAACTGCGTCTGAACTTTGGCTATGAAAAGACTAAGAAATCCAGTCCGTAATCCTAAACATTCCATCTGAGCAGAGGGTGTTGAACTAAATGCTAGATGTTTTAGTTGTAATTAAATAATTGATTAATGCTAATAACTCGTAATAACGGAAATGCTTTTATTGTTGGAAATATATATGTTGTACATTCTTACATACTTGTGTATGCGAATTATAAAATGAAATCTAAAATTGTTTTATTTAAAAATGTGCATCAGTATGCCTTATCTATCATATTTTGCGTTCAAAACAAGCGGTCAAAATAAATATGGCCAAGTTTACACACCACGGTCAATGTCAATGCCAATCAAAAAGCCGCAATTCAGACTCTGCCACTTGATGCGGCATACTCGTGCAAATACAATTTGGGACAATTAACTAACCAATCTAAACACTCGATAAGATAACTTGTTTTACTTACTTGGTTGTAGTTTTAAAAATTTGCCTTAATTTACACAAAACAATAAAACACACACGTATTTCGTTAATTTGCAATATCAAAACAGCTGTTCGCTTTGGCGCTGCCACCCCATCAGAAAAATCTAACTAAAATGTGGCAAGTATTGTAAGCAAACAGTGTGCTACAACGTCAGATTTAAATACTGAGTGTGCGCGTAAATTTGAAATTTAATTTGAAGTCGCAATGTTTTTGAAAATGTTGTTAAATACATTTTAAAGTGGTTTTGGTTCCCACAAAATGTTTATTAAATTTTCTTAAATTTTTATTAAAACTATGTAAACGATAAGCTTATCTTTGTGACGAGGATAAGCTCTAAATAGTCGACAATGGCCACAGAAAAATATTCACGCTGGTATTTTGGAGGTCTAGCATCTACGATGGCCGCTAGCTTAACGCATCCCTTGGATACGCTTAAAGTCAACTTGCAAACACAACAGGCGAAAATGTCAATTTTAGAACTTGTTTTAATCATCTTTAGACAGCGTGGATTGTTGGGATTTTACAGAGGTATTTCGGCCTCAGTAATGCGACAATTGACGTATTCTATGTCGCGCTTTGGCGCCTACGAGATTGGTAAGGACTATGTGAACACCGAAACATTTGCCGGCAAGGTTGGACTGGCTGGAGTATGTGGCGTGCTTGGTGGTGTTATTGGCGCTCCCGCAGATATGATTAACGTGCGTATGCAGCATGATGTTAAATTGCCGCCAGAAAAGCGCAGAAAGTAAGTAAACATATGGAAAATATAAGCTGATAAATCCGATGGTGATGTATAGTACTTACCTAGCTACAAGCACGCATTTGATGGCTTGACAAAGGCGTATCGTCAGGAAGGTATTCGTAGGCTCTTCACAGGCGCAACTATTGCTGCTTTTAGAGGTGGTCTCATAACCATTGGTCAGTTGGCATTTTATGATCAGATCAAGTCGCTTATGTTGAGCTCTTCCCACTTTAATGACAACTCGGTAACGCATTTTACTGCCTCGCTACTCGCTGGCATTACGGCAACAACATTAACACAGCCCGTAGATGTGCTGAAGACGCGTATAATGAATGCCAAGCCCGGAGACTTCACAGGCTTGATGGACATTATACGATATACAGCTGAGCTGGGCCCGAAAGGCTTCTTTAGGGGCTATGTGCCGGCTCTTGTTCGAATTGTACCGCTCACGATTCTAACATTCATGTTCTTGGAGCAGCTGCGTCTGCATTTCGGCTACGAAAAGATCAAGCCAATTGTTTACAAATACTGATAAAATTTGGTTTTAAAGAAGAATTCCTTTAAGAAATGACTTTTAGACATCCTAACTAAATCGCAAGAGTCTGATCAGATCTCTATCAAAATTCTGTACAGCGAAATTTGGTGTTACGAGTAGACAACAATTTCCGTTTAAATATATCTTAACGGAATCGCACCAGCATTTTGTAATCTCAGGTGTAAATCAAAATTCCATTGAAAATGCAAAACAAAATTAAAAGCTTGTAGCTCGTGTAAAAAGTGCTGTTCAAAAAAAATGTATTACACTAGATTAATACTACAATAAACAATTGTTCCAAAAATTATTGCATTTTATCTAACACGGGAAATATCAGAGGCACAACATGTTCCACTTCCGCTAGCATGTTGTGTGATTGCATCCGCTTACGTGGCGTATGCGCAATGTACACATGCAATAATTTGCAGCTAATAAAAGGGCAGAGCAGGCAGCCACATCATCCCAATTGTCATCAAAATGGCCTGTGCTCTTTATTGTCTCGCACTGTTGCTCTTGACTGTCATCCTTGTGGCAGCTGAAGAGGATGCCAAGATAACTTTACTCAAGTTCGAAAAGGTCATGGAGGACGATGTGGACTTCGAAAGTCATGTGGAAATGATCAAACAGGATGACGGCACTGCGATTATCAATGGCGAGTTCAAGCAGCACGTCAGTCTGGACAATGATTGGAAGGTAATCCAAAAAGTATTTAAGCTAGTAACTTAATTAATCGCATCACTAACATACAATAGATAAACATCACACTTTATCATGCCCACAAACCCGATGAAGAGTACAAGAAATCTCCGGAAAGACTGCACACAGGCGTGTGCGAATTTATGTCTACCTTCTACAAGAAGTTCTTCTACGAGAAGCTAAAAGACTACTCGAATGCACCGCATCCGGATACCTGTCCCTTGCCACCAGAACATTATCACCTCAAGGACTATCCCTATGAGACGCCCAAGATCAAGAAGATGATGCGCAATGGCTACTATCGCATGTTTGGACGCCTGCAAAAGGAAGATCATGTGAAGATCGAGTACTTGGTCGAGTTCCTTGTGGAATAGACGGTATATATTGCTCAGTTCTGCTGTCCTGCTAATAACGTTTATTGTGCTCGCAACCAATAAATTGAAGACCTATGCGTAGGTTTTCATTTGCTTCAATACCTCATCGTAGACGTATTTCTTGGCCTCGGTGCCCCAAATGAAATCCAAATGAGCCCATTTCTCGAAGGGCACCAAATAATCCAGTTTCATGTTGGGCAACTCATCGCGCAGCTTACGCACATCACCCACATCGCACATCCAATCGTTGGCACCGTAGTAAAGCAAAACAGGAGCCTTGGCATTGGCCAGCTTATAGTTGGGAGGCGTCAAGCTGCCGTATTCATAGGGATTGCGAATGGCCGAGTAGTCGAATTTGCGGAATTTGCCAGAGTTGTGCTCTTGGCAGAAATGCAGATTCTGATTAACCGAAGCTCCAGCGGGAGAAGTGGCCTTAATGTGCTCCAAAAGTTCCTAAAACGCAATGGAGTTTAGCTAAAGAATGAGTTTGGAAATTGTTTAGACTTACATAGTCCAGCTGCTCGGAATCGTAGCCACCAATCAAGAAGACCTCGTTGGCGCACATCTCAGCGTAAGGGGAAGTAGCCTGACACATGGCAATGCCCATGTCCTGCTTGAACTTATTGCTGGGCATAAACTCCATTGAGCCAACCAGCTCAACCATGGCATTGGGTTGACCCAGAATGGGAGCAAAGGCGCGTGTCAGCGGGCTCTTCATGTTGCCCATGTAGGCAGCAGGTCCCAGCAAATGGGCAGACTTGATCTTGTCATTGTAGGCGGGCTTCTCAGACATCATGACCAGGTAGACAGTGGTGCCTTGGGAGTGACCCACATACTGCACCTGTTTCTCGCCCGTCACCTTCAGCACATAGTCAATCATAGCGGGCACATCGTAGATGCCAATCTCATGCCAGCTGAAGTTCCAGAAGATCTGCCACAAAGTGGGCCAATACCTATGAGACTTGGAGTAAGTGTTGCCACGAGCATTGCCCATCCACACATCGTAGCCAGCGTCGGAGAGGATGTAAGCCAACGACTTCTCGGGACCCATTAGCACCCAATCGGAGCTGGAGCTGAGCATGCCGTGCATGAGGAAGGCAACGGGACGATTGGCGGTGTTGCCGGTCTTGGGGGAATAGGGAATGCGATGCATGGTTAGATAGTAGTTGTCGCTGGTCTCCACCGTGTGTCGTTCCATGGGATAGCCATCGTCCTCAATGCGTTCACCCTATCAGAGAGGTAAATGTTGTAATGGATTCCTTCTCAAAGTGTCCTCTTCACTTACGCAATCGGAGATGGGTCTGGCGGCCAAGACAACGCCGAGGACGCTAAGCATTAAGATGAGTCGCTTCATTGCAAAAGTTTTTGACGTGTGCCACCACCTGGCATTGCCTTATATACTAGCAGGGATGTCTTATCACCGAGATAGTGCCTTTTACTATCTGTAGATACTACGCGATTGGGGAAGTTCACCAAAGCCCCCCCCTGAGTTCAACATATATAGTATATATAGGCACGAGTCCTAATCAGCTCTCAATGTTTTGATTTCTAAGACTTTTGTCTAATTTACAATTGCGCCTATTCAACGACTCATGTTGTTCATTATCATTATTTCTGTGTTATTTTTTTTCAGAAATTTTCAATCAAAAATGTCTGACGATACTATAAATAAATCTAGAAGTGGTTTCGATCGCAATAAAATTTAATAAAATTAAAATCATGATTACAGCTGCGAAATATTCCAGTTTGTCTATCTGTCGAGTATCTAATCGTATTTATTGACTTCAGAGAGCGAGAGTGAGAGCACACACATATGACGTATACGCCCCCCTGTATCGATTTAAAAGAAAGGCAAAAAGAACGGACACATTCGATTGGTCTGTCGTATTGTCAGACAACACGTATGTGCTTGCATAAGGATCCATGGTGACCCGAGCGACAGGACACGACCACAACATTTGCAGGTGCTCTTAAAACAAGACACACATATGACAAGGCAATTTATAACACACTTTTGCGTTGAGTGGAGCAACGATTAACGAGCTTAAGTCGTAATAAAATCAACACAATGAAGCATCAGCAGGTTGTTGTGGACTATTGGACTATGTTCAAAACATCGGGACTCTGCATATTGCTGGCCATCTCTGGGTTTATATTCCTCAAGTGGGTGCTTAATCATTGTATATACAATTTTATCTTAAATTCTTTTCCTCTGCTAGAATGGTGCAAACTATTTTCTGGCTGCCCAATCATCTCAAGCGCAATCAGGAACGTCTCGAAGCCATTGCCAAGCAATACGGCAAGGACATGGATGAGGACGAGCGAGCTGAAATCGAAAAGATCTTCAATAGCGACGGACCTCTCACCGAGGAGAAACTCAATAAGTTGCTGGAGAACACTAAAGATGAACCCAAGAAGGAACAGTAGTTGCCTCTTTATAAACTTAACTTGTATATAAACACTTTTGAGTTTTGGTTTAAAACAATATAGCGCATATATATTATTTATGTTATTATTACGAGTATTATTATGTATGTATGTGTTGAGAAACAATAATTTCTAGTTTGCTTTTGATCTATGATATTACACATTAGACATTACACACATTGCACATTAATTAAACAATTGTGGAAACAATTCATAATTATTAATCAAGCAACTCGTTAGTTATTTTATTTATTTATTCAAGTAGGGTATATAGGATACTTAAAGAGAGGGAGAAAAAAAACACAACTAAATAATTTATAAAGCAGTTCTATTTGCTACTGATATATGTGGACTTAAAGCCCTTTCCTGCTTCATTGGTTTTCTCATCTTTTCTTTGATAAACGGAGCGAATATGTATAATTTGTAGTAGTATATATATTTTTCCTATACGAGTACATGTATGTTTTCTCTTTTGTAGCTTCGATTAACAAAGGATATTATCAACATCAACCTCATTGTTCCCAAACTAACTCATATCAAATATAAGCAAGCATGCCAATTTACTACAAATACAATATTTTATTTATTTACTCTTTGGTTTTTCATATATGTTTTGTTTTCGTTTTTTGTTTTGTTCATTTTAAAAAGCTCAAAATAGCGCAAGTCTCTCATTTTTTCACTTTTTGTATTTTTCATTTTTCTACATTTATAAAAACATTCATTCTACCATTTTCATTTTCTTACTTTCCATTTCGGATGGCCTTTTACTTTCCAGCCTGACAAAAATATCACGAGAGTTTTTTTGTTTTTGCTATCTTACAAATCGAACAAAAGTATACATAAATCTTCATCGAAATCGAGGGAAACTTAAGATCAACAACAACAATTCCGAGAGAGCGCATTTCTTGAATATGGCAATCGACGTTGAACTGAACTCGTAGTTGATTCTGCTGCTTAACTTAGTAAATATATATATATATATTTAATATAGATTATGAATGTAGTAGATATATATATTTAAATATATATTCTGATAACTGCCGCCCGCCGTCTGCTGCTGCTCTATTGGCTGGGAGTATGCATTGGAAGCCTAAAGTATGGATTGGCCAAGTTAACACGCGCAGCAGGCAACAGCTCCGGATGCTCGGTCAAGGTGTCCGACAAAGCAGTAAGCAGAACCCCTGAAAAATAGAAATAATAAATTACTACACATTATAACAAACATTAATAAATATATACTTACTCAAAACCTTCTTCTGCAAGTCGACAGGAATAACTCCTAAATTGCCTTCACGCTCCAGGAATTCGGTCAACTTCTGCAGCTCCTGTTGAGCCTCGTCTGAGCCATGAGCCAGCGACTGAGCGAACATCACCTGTTGCACATAAAGATTACTTAACTGTTATCAATTACTATCTCTCTAGTTAACTTACCTTGGCCAACTTGTAAAGTATTTCCTCTAAGCTGTACTCGTTGTACAAATACTCAACGATCTTGGCCCTGCCCATGGTATCATCATAGTCGGTCAGATCCTGTGGAGTCTCGCTCTCCAGTGCCTTCAGCTTGTTCCAGAAAGTGAAGCTATCCAACGCCTTGGTGCGTCCAATCTCTGGCGTCACCCCATCACCATCGTTATCCAAGTGAATGTAGGGCAAGGGCTTCTCAGTGGTCGTGCTCGTGGTTGTGCTTGTAGTCGATGTTGTTGTGCTCGCTGTGGTACTCGGAGCACTGCGTTTCAAGTGATTCTGACGCAGCTCCTCGGGGAAAATACGATTGGCATAGGAGCGCTGCAAGAACTCAATGCCTAGACGTATGTCGCGCAAGAACTTCAGAGCACTCTCTCGTGTAATCTGCGAAGGGATTTGAAATTGAAATTGTTACAGAAAATTGTGGCTAAAGAAGTAAGAAAAACAGTCGAGTGTACTCGACTGTGAGATACTTACCCATATTTGAATAAAAGAAATACATTTTGCGATATTTTAATATAGGTATACTTGCAAAAATACTAAAAATATCTTAGTAATATACTGATATAGTACCATTCAAAACTAGAGCACAATAAGCAAGTATCATCTAAGAAACTAGACCCCTAGAAGTAGGCGTGTTTGCCTTTAAAAGTATTTCTTTAATAACTTCGACAATTTTTATCTGATCGCAAAAACTTGTCAGGAATCATAACTATTAATTAACTATATATAAAAACTCGCAACTAGCTTTAAATGACGCTTCGATTTTTGATTTGCGGGGGCGGAATGGTAGTAACAATTTGAAACAAACTTGATCTGCGTGCAATATAACTATTGCTGTCGAAAAAAATTATCTTATCTTTATACAGTGAAGATTTGACTTCTATAGACCCTTCATCTTTTAATATAGGTAACTTGAAATATTCAAATCTTTAATATACTACTTTACTAAAAATTAGAGCTAAGAAAGTATGAAAGAAACATGAATGTTTTAACTTTAGTAGACCTTTTATATTTATTGTGGAAAAACTTGAAATGTTGTACGTATTCTATATACATATAAACTAGAAGATACTTTGTGGATTTTTGCATTAAATGGTAGTAAAATATTCCTATTTTGAATGTAAAAATGATAAGTTATTACCTTTCCTGCTCTTACTACCTTACTATTTTCTATATTTGCTCAGATCTTTATCCGACGCTTCTCTTTTTATTCGCCTTTACACAAAACTCAAATTTGATAAACTTAATAAACCTTCTTTTAAGTTTTTTCAAAAGTGAAAGGTCTATAGAAAATGCTTCGCTTTAGCTTACCAAATTCTCGTCGATTAGTTCCTCAACTGCTCTGGCCACGCCAGTCTCATCGCCGGTCCAGAACACATACTGAGCCATGTCGAAGGACGAATACTGTCCACTGGGATTGCGCAGCAGACTCTGAGCAGTCTAGAAAATACAGAAAGAGAAACAAAGGGAAAAAAGTTAATTAAAGCTAATCAATTTCAATTGCCATCGAGCTACATTCAATGTGGGGTGCATTAAATACAACAATTTATTTTGGGTTTAGCCAATTCGTTTTGCCAATCGATGAAATGAGTTCGAGTGTTGTCATAAGAACCTTGGCCGTCAGATGTGGCATGCTGCCGCTGGAGCCGGAGCTGGAACGTCGCTCAGTTGTCTTGGCAACCGATTCGAGCTGATCGATTAGAATGTCGCCGATGGTCTCCTTGTTGATATCGTGATTATGATGAGCCGCTGGTGGCTTCACTTCCACAGCTGCACTGGGAGCACTCTCTCCATTCTCCGCTGGCTCTCCGGCCACATCCACAACGGGCTCCACAACTTCGCTCTTGGGTGCCATGGGAGCAGCGGGCACAACAGCTGCGGTGGCTTCAACTGCGATCGTTGATGGAGCTGGTGGTGGTGTTGTTGTTGTGGTTGTTGTCGATGTCGATGTGGATGTGGATGCTGTGGTGGTTGTGGTGGATGTAGAGGATGTTGGTAACACCTCTGGATTCTGGCCAAAAGCTAGTCGAGCTGCACCGTAGAAAGCCTGTTGATTTTTGGGTGGTTTCGTGGATATACACTTTGATTTTTGCAAAAAGATACATTTGGCATTTACAAGCAAACAGTACACATACAAAAACTATGGAACAACAAACAGAATGTGATGGGAAGAAACTTTCTAGCTTTTCTTTACCTTGGCATGCGGATTCGTCTTTGGCTCCTCCAACTGCGAACGTTCGCTCTCATCCTTGAATGCCGCCGTTGTTGTGGTGGCCGATGTGCTCGTTGTCGTGGTGGTCGACATCGACATCAATGGCGTGGCCACCTCCAGTTGACGCTCCAAGTCGGGCAGGCCTTGATTTAAGACAGCCACTTGCTCCTTGCTGCTCGATTCTGGTGCAGCGATTACTTTCTCCACGCTCTCCTTAGTTGTGGTTGTGGTGCGAACAGTGCTGCCATCGTGTTGTCTCTTTGCCACCGCAGGCTGTTGTTCATTCCTCAACTGATCCAGTTCAACGACATCGTCCTCAATCTGCGGAAAGTTCACATCGCTGCGCTTATCCAGGCGACCAGCATTCGATGGATCTGTATCAAAAAGAAGTTAATTAATAAACATAATAATTTTAATAATATTTAAAGTTGAATGTCGAATAAGTGCGCCTTCCAATTAATTGCATACATATATAAAAATATTTTAAAAAATACATATATAATTGTCAATTTTGTTTAATTGCGCATTATAGAAAATGGAACTGTTTATTTATGAAATATGCAGTTATCGATATAAACTTCATAAAATACAAGCTAACCCAAAAAAAAAGTTTTAATATTTAATTTTCAAACAAAAGGAATGTTTAGTTATGAACATTATTAGATTAATGATAAGTGCAATAAAGTCAAATTTCAATTTTGAATTTCATTAAAATAGTTTAGCTTTTACTTGCAGTGTATGAATATTATTACTTTTAATTGCACATTCAAGATAAGTGCATAAATACCTATCATTTTTAATTGCACAATTGCACAATTAAAAGCACCTGGTTTGTTGTCTAAAATATGGCTGCGCACTTATCGACATCATATATGTACATATGTAGGACTGAATTCAATTGTTAAGTGGGTCCTACTTACTGTAGATGTAGGGCAAGAGGGCGGGGTAAGCGTGCGCCAGGCTGCAGCTGGCCACAAGGAGAATGGGCCAAAAGCTATTCCCAAGCATCGTTTTGGGCACTGAAACTGACATTAGAGACGTAATAAATTTGATTAGCTGCCAAAAATTCGATTACATGCAAATGGATTTTACATAAAAGTAGAATCGCACAAACACACACACACACACACACACACATACATACATATGCAAATGCGTGGTTATTACGACCCAATAGGGAAGCATACACTCACACACACTTGAACACACATTTAAATAATGCTAAAAATAACACAAGAAATCGATAAAACAGCGGCAGTAAAGTGAAACAGCGAAAGCAAAAGCAAAGCAGAGAACGAGCGGAACAACAAAACAACAACAAGCAAGCAGGCTCTTGCCTGTCAATGACAACCAGGGAGGCGAACAAAATGGAGGGAGGAGAAAGGTAACCCCAAGCACGCTAACTATGATGTGAAGTGAACTTTCTGCTGGTGTGGTGTGTGTTTCTATGTGTGTGTGTCAGCCACTCCACCCACTGCAACACACCCGCACACACACACACACACACTCAAATGAATTAAGAGGCTTGCCCGTTGGCTGTAAATTGAGTAGATTGGCCACAGAAGCAAATTATCGATGCATTTGGGAGCACTTGAGCACGTTCCAAGCCTTCGCTACGTTCGCTATTAAGTGGCCCCAAATGCAGATGTGATATTTATGTATTGCTGCCAAACTGTGCTGCAATTACGGTAACCACACGTCTTATATGCTCACACGCACGCACACACACACAATGCATTCTCAGTATAACTTGCCTACTGCAATAACACGCACAATTTGGGTGCGCTGAAAAGTATGCTACCATTTTTTTTATATTCAACAACACGCACACATCGACTGAATTAATACTTGTAATGTATATTATTTATTTTTAAATTTTTACCTTTGCTGTGATTGGTAAACTAACGGCGTCCTAACCGCACGGCAGCAGACAAGACTCTGACCCGAGCGCCAATTTGCGAATTGGCTTGGCTGAAAAAAAGCTCGCTCTTGCCGCGTTGAAGCGCTGTTAACCCTTATGTTATCAATGGGGGCTTCGACAGGACGTCATAGGACAAAAGCTCAACGAACTTTTAAGCGACTTTACTTGAAAAGATATTTCCGCTTGACAGTTTCTTATCTTATGTTTCAATTTATTAATATTTTTAACGAAGTTAACACAGTTAACAGCCAATACACAATAAATTATGATTTAACTGCAGCCGGGAAAGGGATCCACACGATTTTTCCTGAGTACAAATTGAATCTTGCGGTTCATGTCCTCGTTATAAATGGCTTTGCACTTTTCAAAATTGACGCGACGGCGCACCTATCAAAGAAAATAATTAAAATTGATAGTCAACATTGTCGACAAATAATTTTGCTCACCTGGTAGGGCTTCTCATAGAAACGCGTGCGCCGAAATTGGTCAAATATTTCTTCTTTGCCCAGAATACGATTGAGCACCCGACACGCCTCCTCTATGTTATTGTTTTGCACCATCACAGTGCGGGCTAGAAATTGAACGTGCCTCATCTTTAAAGTTTATTTAATATTTTACGTTTTGTTGACTATTTCTAAAATTGTTGTATTTTGCCGAAGTTAAATAACAGCCAGGCCGCTAAAACAGCTGTTGTGAAAAGTGTCACCCTATTGAATAAATAATAAAAACCTGAGCGCTGGTCTGCATTACAAAGAAGACTTCGTTTTATAGACAATTCATTTATTGAACAATTTATTTATTTATTACATTACAAATATTGGATAGTTTGATAGTTCCAGATTTTCAAAGCAATTTATTATTAAATAGCCAGTGTGTCCATTTTTTACATATTTTAATTTATCTGGTATTAAAATACCGGTACCGTAAATACAAAAAGTACCAGATTGGTGAATTTTGCCCAGTAAACCCACCACTATATATGGTATTATAAATCATTGGAAAAAAATGACTTCACGATTTTGATTGTGTATTTTTCTTATTTCCTAATTATAAATATATGACAACATTTAGTAAGCAAAGGGAAGTCTACAATTTTAAAAAAAATTAATTTAATTTGTACACAAAAGAATGTAACCAGCTAAGCATTATACTTTTCATTAGCGTTGGTATATACCCAAACATAAATAGTATATTTTGAAAACACATCTACGGTCACCCTGCGTCGAACATAAAACTCACCAACAAAGCGTGGCGGAATTCGTTTGTAGAGCAGGCAGTCGGCTGTTGAAAAGTATTCCGATTAATTAAAATTTTTAGAAAAGTGTAATTATTAAAGCGTACTGAATATCGGTATACATATATTTGAACAAATTACTCGAATACTCAGCGAAGTTCTGCTATAAAAGGTGAGACAATCTCAACTGACTAATAATTTCCGCAAGCATTGTGTGTGTGTACTTGGAAAACTGATTTTTGACCACTCTTTGTTAAGTAATCAATCATAGGGTAATTATTTTCTTTATTCAAAATTGGCAATTGTAAATTTTCTATATTGCTGTCTGCGTGATACATATTTGGTAAAATCGATTCGGCAGTCGACTATAGCCAAATTTTCTTTTGAGACGGTCGGCGATATCTACCCCAATTAATGATTCTCTGACGCAGCGTCCTGCGCGGCACATGTTTTCAAGCGAAAAAAAGTATATACACACTATACATACTCATTGCACACGCATACATGCAACCATATTTATATATCCGACTGGGGATTGCATATTGCACAATTGACAGGGCCTTTCTTCAGTGTATGTGTGAGTCGCACATAAATCAATAGAAAATTCTACAGCATTTTTTTTTTGCACGTTGTTTTTCACCTCGTCATTGTGTTGGTGCTTTTTTTTTCATTATCATTTCGTCTGCTTTGTGCTATTGTTCGCGCAGGGGCAACGGTTACGGTAACCAGGGCTGCGTGCGTATAGCGCTGACGAATTTTTCTAGAAGTTTGTGAATGTATGTGTGTACACGTGTGTCGGTGTGCCTGTGTGTGTTTATGTGTTTGCGTCAGTACAATTGTATGCCAATGAGTGGTGAGAGCGAGTGAGACGATGGTGGTGGTGGGTGAGAGAAAAGAGCAGCAGAGTCAGCTGCTTGCTCGCTTAGCGTTTGAAATGTAGACAGAAAAAAAAAACGAAATAGAAATAGAAAATTTCTAGAAAACGTGGTGCGCGTCCCACCAACAATCTGTCAGTCAGTCAGTATTTGCACATTTAGACGAGCTGACCTTGAAATTCGGCTTGCCGGAAGTACAATTGATACGACAAACAAATAATTGATGCGCTTGCTTCCTTGCAGTTCAAAGATCAACAACAGATTTTAGAAAAAAATGGTCAAAGAAACAGGCTACTACGATCTGCTGGGCGTGAAGCCCAACGCAACGCCCGATGAGCTGAAGAAGGCCTATAGAAAACTGGCACTCAAATATCATCCAGACAAGAATCCCAATGAGGGTGAGAAATTCAAAGCCATTTCCCAGGCATACGAGGTGCTCTCCGATGCCGACAAGCGTCAGGTCTACGACGAGGGCGGCGAGGCGGCCATCAAGAAGGGTGGCGCCGATTCCGGTGATTTCCGTAACCCCATGGACTTCTTTGAAAAGTTCTTCGGTGTTGGTCTGGGCGGCGGTGGCGGCGGCAGACGTCGTGAGCGTCGCGGCAAGGATGTAGTGCATCAAATGTCCGTGCAGCTGGAGGAGCTGTATAACGGTGCGACCCGTAAACTACAGTTGCAGAAGAACGTGATCTGTGACAAGTGCGAGGGACGAGGCGGTAAGAAGGGCAGCATCGAGAAATGTACGCAGTGTCGCGGCAACGGTGTCGAGACTCGTGTGCAACAGATTGCGCCCGGCATTGTGCAACATATCGAACAGGTGTGCCGCAAATGCTCCGGCACCGGAGAATGCATACAGGAGAAGGATCGCTGCAAGAACTGCAATGGCCGCAAGACGGTGCGCGAGCGCAAAGTGCTGGAAGTGCATATCGAGAAGGGTATGCGAGATGGCCAGAAGATAGTATTTACAGGCGAGGGCGATCACGAGCCCGAATCTCAACCGGGTGATATCATAATACTGTTGGATGAGAAGGAGCACTCGACGTTTGTGCATGCGGGCACGGATTTGATGATGAAAATGCCCCTGCAGCTGGTGGAGGCTTTGTGCGGCTTCCAGCGCATCGTGAAGACTATGGATGACCGTGATCTGTTGGTGGCGACACAGCCCGGCGAAGTTATACGACACGAGATGACCAAATGCATTGCCGAGGAGGGTATGCCCATCTTCAAGAACCCCATGGAGAAGGGCACGCTGATCATTCAGTTTGAGGTCATTTTCCCCGACGTGATCAATCCATCCGTAATACCGACGCTTAAGCAGTGCTTGCCGCCGGCACCCGAGATTGACATTCCAGTTGATGCAGAGCATACAGTTTTGGTAAGTGATATCAGAGAGTATTTAGTCTCATTCCTATTATTTATATCAAATGCATTCTGCAGGAGGAATATGATCCGAAGCAGCGTCGTCAGCAACACCAGCGCATGGCCTACGATGAGGATGATGGTGGCTACCAAGATGGACCCCGTGTGCAGCAGTGCACATCCAGTTAAGCGGCCTACCATATTTTACTAAACTATACAAAACACACACATATAGAAAGAAACACACCCGCAAACAATCCAGGCGATAACTGTTGCTATTGGGCAGGAGGGGAAATCATATTGTAACCTAAATCAAATCTAAAGTCTAAAACAATACATACACAAACAAAAAACACTCCGATTGTAACTTGCTGCTGCTGCTGATGCCACATGCCCCAACCACGCTGTGGAATATCCAACTACTAGCACCAATATACCACCACAAACTAAACAAACAACAATACCAAGAGCTGAACGTGGCATTTGCATTAATAATATTACCCCGCAAACAACAACAACACGATACAGTAAGAAATCAATCCAAATTGCAACAAATTTCAAGTTATATATTGATGGCTTAGGATCAGAAATGCTGCTCTTCAGACTACGAAATATGCAAAACAAAAAAAAAAAACTATGGTATATATATAGTATATATAAATAGGTATAAATACTTATCAAAAATATGCACTACATTAACGCGTGGTTCAACAACAGCTACAACTACAAACTACATAAAAGCAAATTGTTTAATTTATGTTTTTACCATGCTGTTTTGCGTTGAACCTTTTTTTCGCAAATGAGGAGAGAAGCCAATGAACCCGAAATGGAAAAACTTTCAAATTCAGTCGCCACTAGAATCGCATATGAAAACAAAAACAAACAAGAAAAGTCCGCAGGCGCGAACACGTTTAAGAACAAGTTTAAGTTATTTAATTCCAGCATAAATAAAAGCGTTAGATTAAACGGATATAACAAATAAAATAATTAATACACAATTTCAACTTCAATCTGTAAAAAAAGACAATTTATTATTTCAATTGTAGGGGAATCGTTGTGGTCATTGGGAAAATCAAAATGATTCAATTACGATCGCCTGATTTGCGTCGTAATATCTATATAATGTACTATACATATATGTGCTATATCATTTAGATGCTGTCGTCATTTGGAAACGAATTTTGTGTAGCTAATTTATAGGAATTAGAGGATAAATTAATTCATTATCAGTTTTTTTTTTTTTTGGATTTTCTGCTTATCGGCTAGGAAATGATTCATTTATTGATAGTGTGAATTCTAATTGAAACAATGTAGCAAAATCAGTTCAATAAATATATATTATTTTTTTAACTATACGTCATAAATTAATTAACCGAATGCAACCAGTTTTTTATGGACTGATGAAATGTACTTGACTTTTTTGCTTTATTTTGCAAATTCGCCCACATACGAATTTAGTTTTGCATTATGTCTACATATGTATACAGTATATATCGAAAGTGGTTTTGATTGATTTAAAAATAGAAATTTAGTCAGCCTAGCATCAGTTAAATAAAAGTGCAAATAGTTTGCAATTAAAAGCAACATTTGGCTTTAACCTTTTTTGCTTATTTACAATGTTTATTTCTCTGTTGCTTATATCCAATATTTACTGTGGATGATTGCATTGATCGCTCAATTAGGCGGCTTGTTGGGTTTAATAATTAGAAACCCGCATTCCCAGTTCGCGTTTACTTTTATAATTTTGATTGCAAATTTATTTACAAACAAGTAAAAGAGTTAACTACAAGTATAAATATATCTAGTAAACTAGCGCGCAAAGTTACGCAGAGCAGCCACAACGCCTGTGCCATAGATCAGCTTGCTCTCAACGCGCTGCCACGCTTCCTCCTGAGCCTTAGAAACGGAGCGCAGTGATTGGACGAGCAACGGCGATTCGCTGAGACTGAGGCCATGAGAGCGTAGATAGACACTTAGATAGGATTGGGCCAGTTCAAAGTCCATGTTGGTGCCCAGCATATACTCGATGAGCTTGAGGAACTGCTTGCATGGCCAGCATGGTGCCACCCGCATCTGGATGTAGTGACTTTATCTCAAAGTCCACCATCGATGGTCCCAACTGTGTAATATGCTTCACTGCGGGCTCGTAATTCCCATTCGCTGCAGTTGCCTCCAACAGTTTGCCAAAGCAGTCAGATTGTTGAGTGTTGTGGCCTGCAGAAGTTTGGAACCATCTTCATTTGCAGGAGCATTTGTCACATCAAAACGCATTTCCAGCCCCGAAACGGTGGGCAGAAAGAATGGTGCCTGCTTGGGAGCCTTTGGTGGCGCTTTGGGTTTATTGCGTCGCTTTATCAGCTCCAAATCCAACAAATTTTGCCAACGTGATGCAGCCAAGCCCGACATGGTAATCAGTTCCGTGTCCAGTTGCTTGGGTGTCTCGTATTTGGCATCAATTTCCTCGCCCAGCTCTGCCTCGTCATCGATTTCCAGCTCTTCCATTACATTCTCCAGTTCCATAGCATCGCACATATTAGAGGGCAGACCCACATAAGGTGCCGCTTCATTGGGATCAATGGAACGCAACGAAATCTGATTAAACAGCGTCTTGTTTGCCCACAAATAGATGCCCAATAAATTGACGTGAGCGGTGGCCAAGAAATCACCGCTTGGGGACATGCTTAGCGATATGCAGGGACGTTCCACGCGAAAATGATCAATCATATAGGAGGAGGGTATGTCCCAAACCTTAATAGTGGAGTCCATGGCAGCCGAAATGAGCCAACGACTATCCGGACTAAAGGTCATATCATTTAGCTTGGCTGTGTGGCCAATGAACTTGCGCACAATGACACGCGTATTCATATCTACTACATAGATCTTGAAGGTATCCAGAGCAATGGCCAGCATAGAACTCTCGCGATGCTGACGCATCAAAGCAACACCATCAGCCAGACGCAAGATGGCCAATGGCTTCGTAGCTATAAATGTAAAGAAGTATTGAAATCACTGGGGAAATATAAAGAGTTATCTACTGGACACTTACATGTGCCCTTGAACAACCAGAACTTGACGAGGCCTTCAGTGCAACCGGAAACCACATATTGATTCAAATTGTCGCTGGCCAAACCGCGCACCGCAACATCGTGCGCTTTAGCCGGTGCTCCATAGCTGCTGCGATGCAACCCGGACTGTATATTGAAGCGTTCCACATCGCCGGTGCTGTAGCCAATGATGACAAAGTTGCCGCAATGCGTTAGAATGATCGATGTCGTTTCTGCCTGGAAGTTGCTGCGATGACTGCTCTGGAATTGCAGTGGCACCAAGCGATGATCGCCCATGCGATTTTTGTTGAAAGTCCAGGTGGTGGTCTGTATAATGCCCGCATGGATGGCAGCAATGTTGTCCCATTCACGTTCACGAGCCGTGTCTGAAGTGAACTCCAAGATGGGTGGCATGCTGAACTTGTCATATTTGAAGCGATCTGTAGAGCAGAAATTACCATAAGTTTCAAATGCATTAAAATTTACCTAGAGTTAAGCTTACTCTTCTTTTTGGTAGCCTTGGAATTGTAGGTGGCACGACCCATGCTCTTGCTCAGTGACTCCGATATGGTGGAGAACACACGCATTGTGCTGTCCTCGCCGGACGAGAGTATCGACACCCCAG
Organism: Drosophila albomicans; assembly: GCF_009650485.2. NCBI lineage: Eukaryota > Metazoa > Arthropoda > Insecta > Diptera > Drosophilidae > Drosophila > Drosophila albomicans. The sequence goes on from NC_047631.2 coordinate 13,674,679, forward strand.
AGCCGCCATGATAGCGTATGCAAAGCGGTGGCTTCGTGTGACCCTCACGTATGCGCAGTTGACGTGCTCCCCCATCGGGCATATCGAAGACAAACAATTTCATTGAGTTATCGGGCGATGTGGTGAACACCACAGGTTCACTGGGCAAACAGATTGTAGTGGTGATTTCCTGTTCATGTGCTTGGAGCTGCCCAGCTAGTTTGCGCTGTTCAAGATCCCAGAATGCCATGTAACCGGTGATGCAAGATGAGACCAAAATGGGTGGACCATCTGTGCGGAAGGCGAGGCCTGTGACCATGCCCCATTCCATCTTGAATGCTACAATCACTGTATCGTATTTCAGATTCAGCACAACAATGCTGCCATCGCCATGGCCTACGGCAACCACATCCAATGCTGGACCCGGTTCGATGCAAGTGATGCGACTATTGTGGCGACTGATGGTGCACAAAATGGTGTTCTTCTTGATGTTCATGATCTTCAGCTGGCCCTGCTGTGAGCCGAGGACAATCTTATTGATGTAAGTGGGCGGATGAGCCATAGCAGTGATATTGAATTCTTCCCGGTTGAAGGGCACATCCAAATACACATCGTCGGTGCGTATATTCCAAACCTTCAACACATTGCCGCGATCCACGGCAATCAGATTGCCACCGAAGGGCAGCAAAAGGTGGACATCATGCTCATGGCCACGATACACATGGCGTATGTGTTTGCCCGCCCTCCATGCATAGATGCACTTGTTGCTCGCTGTGTATGTGTGTAATCTGTCCGTTGCCATGGCCGTAATGTCATCCGGGTGCAATCCGCTCACATGCAGCAGTCGCATATGACTGGCCGTATACACCTGGAAGGACCGGCCAATGCAGGTGATCAGCAGAGTATCGCGACGTCGCTGAACATAACGTGTCACCGCCGGCACCTGGTTGCTCACATAGCCGAGTGCACGATTGCGACGGAATATCTTGCTACTTTCCTTCACAATGGCACGTGGCTCTTCGTCCCCAGACGAATTATCGTTTGATCCCAGATGTGTCATTTTACTATTCGTTTAAATATTCACTTTTCTTTATTTAATTTTCAATAAACTTTCGCGCTTTTCATGTTTACCACCGAGCACGTGTGTTGTTTGGAATAGTGATGCACAAACATCGATATCATTAACGTTTTTGTTACTTTTGCGTGTATCGATGTCACTGATGTTATCCATAACAGCTACATAAAAGCGTAACAAGTCTTTCTTGCTGTAACAGCAGTAACAAATGCAATGTTTAAAGAACACAATATATAAAGATTCAAAAACTTTCATTTTAACCTTGCGACTATTCATAATTTAATCTTTTAATGCATTTCCTATTTCGTGTTTCGGTGTTGTCAACAGTCTAGATATCATCATATCAGCATTCGAATATGGAAAAGTAACAGCATTTTGTTCAAACAAGGCAAGAGATAGTTCAATTGGGTAAGTGATATGATACTCTTCTGTATTGGTGTCAATATACAGTATACACATTTTACTGTATCACAATTTTTTGCAAAATAATTCAAAATTGCAAATTAAAAACCATCGTTTTCCTATAAAAAACCGGAGCATTTCTGTTGTACTGAAACCTGTAATTCGTGGCTGTTTACTCAACTCGCACTGTTAAGGCGCTGTTACTGTTATCGATTTTATTTCCGCCACCGCTTCAATTTAATAATCGAATTTAAATTTCCAATGCCTTGGAAGGTAGAAAAAAAAGTAACCAAGTATTACATTAACCAGAATAAACACAGTAAAAATTTTTTAAATTTCATTTTATTCAATAACCCACATACTCGTAAACATATATACAATAAAAGCTCTTGTGATCATTTTTATAATTGCATTTGAAATTAATTATATACGGTGGAATGCTTGGACTCGTTGTGCTACATTCAGGATTAGATTGACATAATTGGTAATTGGTAAAAATAAAATTATAAACTACATAGGTATGTAAATTATGTACATATATAGTCTTTTGCCATTTTTGTTCGCATTGGTATAAATTAAGAACATTCTTTTGTTTGATTAGGAGAGGCAAGTAAAAAACACATTGCGACTGCATTTTCCCATTATGTTTTTATTCACAAAAACGTTTGCCTGCTTCCAGTGTACTATTATTATTAATTTTTTTTTTATTTACTGAAATTTTTACCAGCCCTTAAAAATTTCAGATGCTTTTCGAATTTTCACACAGCTCATTTGTAAGCAAGTAGCGAAAATTTGTTGCTCTATGTGTAGACACCTATGAAACATTGTAATAAACATGCACATTATTCATTGTTGTAACTGTTGTTGTTGTTTTCTAAGTTTTTTGTCGGATGCTGAAGAAAGTGATACGTATTTGGTTCGATTGATTGAAGTGTAGAGGTTTTCGGCATCGCTTAGTTCAGTGCATTCATTGCCAGTTCCCGATTGAAGTTTTCCCCAGAGTTGACGAGAGGATAATCCAATTCACCGAGACGTGGCACAGGTCGATGTGGGCGATTGAACTGCAAATAGAGAAGAGCAAAATACATAACAGATGCACACTTCACTTTGGACTCTAACCTACCCATGATTTCATTATTTTGTAGAGCACCTGACGTGAGGGATAATCATCGAATTCAGAATCGGGCACAGCGGGCATCTGTTCGTTGGGTGCTAGCATCGGCAGCAATCCGTTGGGACGCACAAACTCCTGCTCGAGGCCGCCAGATGAACCGGCAGCAGTAGCAGCAGCAGCTCCGTTGCCGTTCAAGGAGCGTTTCCCATGTCCGCCATAACAGACATGGCCATAGGCCTGACAGCCTTCTGTAAGTGCAAAATGCAAATTGGCAAAATGAATTAGCCAGCGTTGAGGTAACGTAAGAAATTGTGCCAACTGGCTGCTGGCTAAAATCATAATCGATATTACACACACACACACACAGACGCAAGTTATGTTCCTCTCGCATACACACGCACTCTATTAACTTGGCTGCAAAAAGTTTTTGAACCCCGAATGCGTTTGCAATCCCTGAGCGTCGAGTTGAGGCAAACTTTCTGTGCCATTATGTGCGAATTATTTTGGGGCAAACATTTGCTGCTCGCATGTTCGTCCTTGCCCTTCTGCCCTGCCCTCCTCCCGCTTGTCTACGACATTCGGTGACTCTTCAAATCTTTAATCGCTTGCCAATGCTCTGGAGAGACATCGTTTGATAAGCATTTGACCCTCCCGCCTCTCTCTCTGTCTCTGTCGCTTGCTGTCTCTGTGATTTCTTTTTTATGCTTTTATTTTTTGTTTATTTTATGTTTATAAATCCGTCTGTGTGAAAAAGAAAAACTGTTGACTCAAATGCTATTGCTATTTCGGAAGCTTCCGCTCGCACACAATAATCAAGTGAAGTCTGAGCTCCACACATGGGACTTGCCTTTGCCTTTGTCCTTCGACTCCCACCCTCCTGGCTTTGGCTATAATTTTAATCGCAGTTGCGCTGGGGAGGCATAAATAAAATGGTAAACATTGTAATGCTAATCTAATAAATTGTTTAAATTAGATGCCAGCGAATCTGTCTGAGTTTTTTTCCTTTTTGGTAGTGAGAGCTGACACACCTTGCCCCATGTGGCATACACACACACACAGGCACTGCAGCATCGTTTAACGATGTTGCAGCTGCATAAACAAAAGGCCACCAAGGAGCAATATCAATGGCAATGTCACAGTCCTTGTCGTAGTCCTTGATGTCAACGCTGTCAACGTGTTGTCTGTGTTTGTTTTCTATTAAAGTTAAACTGTAACAATTGATGCTGCCAGCCATAACGCGTGTGAGTGCAAAATGACTGTTGTGACTTCCGCTTGTCAGCGGAGCCATTTATGGCTTTGTTTTTGTGCGCTTAAATTAAATGAATTTTTCATGACAACTCTGGGGCAATATAATTCAATATTATGAATGAATGTGCAACAGTTATTAGAAACGTGTTTGTGTGTCTGTATGTGTGTGTACTTACTTTTGGCCTGGCTCTGTTGGGCGGCCAAGACGACGGTGCAGATGACAACCAGCAGCAGTGAAATAGTCGATTTCATTTTGGAACTGCAAGAGTGAGAAATAACAAATAGAATTAGAGCACGTCTTCGTCTTTTCGTTCTATGTGTATGTGTGTGTAGGTGTGTGTGTGTGGCACCTGTTGAGATCTGGCCTAACGCTTAACGATGCCACTTCGAAGGAGACGCTGCCCCTGGGGGTATGCTAGACTAATTAGAAAACCACGGCACACAAGTCACATGCATTTAAGGGAGTTAATCCTGGGCGCAAAACTTTTGAACTTTGATTTATGTTACACCCACACACAGACAATTAGTTTTGTTTCTGTATGTGTGAGAGAGGAAGTGGCAAAGGCAGAACTTCAACAAATGTTTGTTTATTACGTGCTTTGAATACGCAAAAAGCTTGAAATCATCTCGCATTAAGGATATATGAATACATCAATCATACGCCGCGTGTAACGCACCTGATCTTACTGCCCGAATGGACTTGTATTGAGGAAATGACGAACTCACCTCGGGATCGCACTGATTACTCGTTATACTTGGCTTCTGGCTTATATAAAGCAAACAAAAAAGATTTAAAAAAAACACACACACACAATAATTAACGAGGAATGCCTTTTATTTATTATCAGCACATTGTTATTGCAATAAATAGTTTCTGAGAACTTTGTATACGTGTAGAAATAATGTAAAAAGTAGTGTATATAATTGAAATCACAGATACTGTTTGGGGTTTTTTTTTTTTGTGGTTTGTGTTATTTAAATAAATTAAAATTACTTTAGCCACAGCCGAAAATTCAACGACGATTTCACATTTTCAAGCGCTGGCCGCCAACTGAACGCAGCTTGAGCTGAGCTCGTCTCAGCTAGACTCGTGCCTGATAAGAACAGGGAATCGTGTCAGCAAAAAAAAAAAAAGAAATGAAAAAAATTGGAGACGCCTGCCGCCATTATAAATAGCGTACAACTCTTAAGCGCAGCCTATTTTCATAAGCCTGATAAGGCTGATGAGCACTTGTCGCCATTTATGCTCGATTTATTGCCCAGCTACTGGGCAATCAGTGAAAATCAACAAGCCACCCACGCGAAAACAATAATATTATTGTTATTACATTGTTTATCAGTCGGGCAGTCATGTGTCAAGTGGTCGCAAGGAGCAACACCCTGCAACACTCTGCTTGCTACGCGTGGCTTATCTCGCTGGCTCATTTGCTTTGTCACCTGTTCGTAATCATGTTTTAATGAGCTCCCTATAATATCCGTTTGCTCTCCACCCCCTCCCACATACACCCATATAAATCAATTTCACAAACTTTCCACAGCTGCAGCGATTCCCCGATTCCTCTTTTTGCTGCCCTTGCCCTTGCCCAATAGTTAATAGTAGAACAACATCTGTCATAACTGCAGCTTATGAACAAAATGTTTCCGTGTGAACTTTTTCTTATCAGCGTCCAGCTGATAGTGCCAATAAATAAATACACACATACATATATGTATGTATGTGTTGTATGTATTACACATAGTGTAACAAAAAACAATCAATTGGATTAAATGTTAATCGAGCAGTTTATAAAAGCGTGCCTTCGGCATGATGCTTAGCGCTTGATCGACACAATTCGCAGCTCCAAAGGCCGCTTTATAATATTTACACCATAATAATAATTAACAACAACACAATACACGCTGATTAGCAAGTTACACCTGAGACAGTTTTGCCAACTATACAAAAACAAAGGCAGAGAAAAAGAAATCAAGCTGCTGCAAAACTGCGGTGCAGACTTTCGCCTTCAGCCAAAGTTGAACCGCTTTTCCTTTTCTTTTTTTGTTTAAGTTTACTACACTTCAAACGCAGACAAGTTAAGGGGTAAATTAATGCAGTTTAAACTAAAAGCAATTGAAGCTTAAGTCAAGCTAGAGGCTAAATTTATGCATAAATTAACAGAAAAATTGAATCCTATTTGATAGAATTAAGAAATGTACTTTAAAGTATAAATACCAATATAAATTAGCTTAGAATCTAGACGTGTTCATTGTATTTACTTAATTAAGTAAATATCTATTTAAGTTGAGTTTAAGTTTCACTTTTAAAGAAAATGATTTGATTTTGAGGTACTCTTTGATTTGCGGTTTACGATACACGAAAATAATATTGTGCTCTTTCAAAAGAAGGCGGTAATCAATTTAAATAAAAATAATTTATTTTCCATCTTAATTTGCACCATTAAAAATGCAAAGATCATATAGAGAAAGCTAATTTTAAAATCAATTCAGTTATCTTCACATTTTATATATGTTTTCATTTTTTAGTATTAAATTATATTTTATTTTTATATTTAATCTGTTTAAGTAAAACAAACAAACATAATTTATATGCACTCTCTTTGTATTGAAAATGAAATTTCTTCTTTCTTTAACTCTATTTTAGTTCAATGTATGATTAAACTTTCTATGCGTTTTTAAGTTTTTCTAAAGTTGTAGACATAATATATGAATTAACAAACTAAATTAATAATTTGAATTGAGAATGACAGTGTAATTGAATTGACTATTAAATTGAATAATTTAAGCTGATCTATTTTAAATATTTCACAAGTTTTATGAATAAATCAAATTGAATACTTTTTGGGAAGAAAAATAAATCTCTTTTAATATTATTTATATTAATAATGCTTTCAAAAATAATTTAATATATAAAGAGTGCAAAACTTAATAATATAATAAATGTATTTTCTAGGCACAAAAATAAATCTCTTTCAATGTATTATAAATAATGCTTTCAAAAAGAATTTAATATATGAAAAGTGTGAAATTTAATAATATAATAAATGTATTTTCTAAGCACAAAAATAAATTTCTTTCAATATATTATAAATGTATTGTCTAGGAACAAAAATAAATCTCTTTCAATGCTTTCAAAACTAATTTAATATATGAAAACTGCAAAATTGAATAATATAATAAATGTATTAATTCACAACCAAAGCATTTTCATTTAATAAAGGAAATTTATGACAGGTTGCATTGAAATGAAATGTAATTTTAAGAGTTTCCTAACTCTAAATGCTCAACTATTAAATTACAAAGTATTAAGCTTTTAAAAAGGAAAATAGTAAAGTTCTGCAGCTAAAGCTGCAAACTTGCCAAACTTCATGCCACGAGTTGTTGCTCACCACAATGATAACAAACTGAGGCAGGAGTAGGATAATACAAGTACTATATATATTGTATTTCGAAAGTAGTCTTCAGCTAGATTGCAGCATTGTGATGCATGATTTATGCAGCTGTTTGTAGTTAACATGTTGTCTTTTTGGCCCGAAAGTTTGTCTAAGGCAAATGAGCACACAAACTGTTTGGAGTAGGTATATAGTAAAGCGTAGGAATCAAGAAGTCGAGTTTCGACTTGCGAATGCAGCCCGTGGCGGGTTATTAAAAATTAATCAAAGCAGCGCCAGAAGAGATGGTGATGGAGAGATGGAAAAGTTAAGCGCATCACTCGAATGATTGAAGGCACTTAGTCAGCGAGACCTGTTTGTAGTCAACAGTGGCGGAGGATGAGGAGGGGGGAGGTCAGAGGGCCAACGTTACTCATAATTGACCAGTAATCTAATTTGATTCAATTAAAGCGAACAAATAAACAAGAGCACAAATTATGACCAGAGGCTGTAATAAAATATCTCGCATACAAAATTTCTCTAGGCATTAGAGGGAAATTACAAACAAAAAAAAAAAGAAGCCAAGTCAACAGGATGAAAAAAATGAGTTTGCATAGAGTTTCGCTTACCAAATGAATTTCTGTTGTTGTTTGCAAATTTGTGGTAACTAATTTGTTGCTGAGTATAAAGTGGCAATTAAACACACTGAGCAAAACACCCGCAAATTGTGCACAATTTAATTAATTTAATATGCAACCAAAAAAGGATAATTTACACTGTTCGCACTTTAGTTGCAGTTCTTTTTTTTGCAAATTTATATTATTATTATTAGGACCGCGTGTTGTTGTTGAGTGTCGCTCGACTGCAAGCCAAAAATCGTGTGATGCCGTTAACGGGCGGACTGCTCAGCTTTATACTGCAGCAGGACGACTGAAACGCTGCTCGTTGTGTCTGTGTCTGTGTGTGTGTGTGTGGGTGTGAGTGTCGTTCGACCAATCAGAATGAAGCCAAGAGCCGAATGTCACACGAAGCTTTACCGTCTGCAATTGGTATCGTTGTTGGGTTGACTTCTTAGCTGCTGTTTTTGCGTGGGCGCTGCAACATTTGGATAGGCCAACAACCAAAAGCAAAAGCATTCATTCCCTTTGAACCTTTGCTCAGATTTATTTGGTTTGGCAAGTGCGTCAGCGAGATATATCAGCTCAATCCAGCTGACAACGCTCCCGTCCAGCAGCCGCCGACGCCGCCAACAACATTTTGTGGCTAAGACATTTTAATTGAATAATAGCCGGCTGATTGAATCAATGAATATGTCTCTTTGATTCGCCAGAGACAATGAAAAACTCTAAAGGGGAAATTTTAATGAAATATTAATGATTGACTTGTTTACAACAATTAGGTGAAATCGTTTTCTGTGTGTTGCCAAACGAAGCCGGAGACGCGCAGCTTATCTCATCCAGAAAATAGAAAATATTACGTCGATAAGCAGCTGTTGCTGCCTCAACGAATATGCAAACAGATCACAAAAAAAAAAAAAGGCAAACATATATATGTTATATTTGACATCAAACAGTAGCTGCTCCCACATATATTAGAAGCTCTCTATCATCAATCTGTTAACCATCTAATATATTATGTTAATCAGTTTGTTGTGCACTTCCTCCAGCTGACTTGTGGGGCTGATTAAAAAACACTAAGCCAAATTAATTGCAATGATAATCACAACAAACTGCAGTTTGTTTGCATTTTAAATGTTTAATTTTATGACTTAATTTTATTTTTTAAAACTAACTTGAGAATCGCAGGGAAGGGCTTTCAAAATTGAATTGAATTTCCGAATTGAAATTGTAGTTGTTACATCAAAATAATAAGTGGAACTTTTTGATTCTATTTAATTTCATAAAATTCAATTTTCAAAATAAGTACTTCATATGTTAAAATCGCTGTAAAGGGTGTTGATAATTAAGTGTGTTCACTCATATTTTTAAAGTTTAATTTTACGATTCAATTTTATATTGATTGACAATTGATAATTAAGTGTGTTTATCCATATTTTTAATGTTTAATTCAACGATTCAATTTTATATTGTAAATTTTAACTGTCAAATTACCAGCTACACAAATATTATGTTGACAGTTTGAGAATCGCTGAGAAGGGCGCTAATTTTTAAGTATGTTCTTAAACATTCCGAGTCGGAATTTCCGACCTATAAGAATTTAAAGTGATAAAAATGATGATGAGCATTATTGAAAACATTCCCAAAACATTGATAAGTTTCTTTGTAACGTATAAGTTTAATGATATGCTTAAATTTTATTTAATACAAATGAAAGCGCTCTAAGTTATCCATATAATTAGCCACTTATATAAGTCTCATATTAAGAACTTGAGCATCGCTGTGAAGGGATTTGGATCAATGTTGCAAAATCATCATCGGATGAAAATAGATATAGATTAAAGATTTTTATAATGACTTGAGAATCGACGCGACACTTAAGAACACAAAAGAAAGAACAATTTATTAGTATTTAAAAGTCTAATTTAATTTTTATTGGTAGACATATTAAATGGACGGCTCAACGGATGGATTTGAGAAATTAAAAACAATGTACACACAAAAATTAAAAAGATTCAAAATGCTTGCCACAATTATATTGATTCATAGCTCTATTTAGAAGAGGTAACGCAGCAGCCAGATTCCCAGGAGCGTGGTGAAAAGGCCACTGACTTTAGCCAGACCCGATGCGGCATTATGATCGGCGCAGATGCGAGGCTGTGGGGCACCAACGTAACGGCAAAGGGTGCCCACAAAGTTGACCTGGGCATTCTTGTTGACCTTTGAATCGAATTGCTAAGAGAGGGAAAGATAGAGTTGGAGATTCAAAAGAGCAACAAGTTTTTCTGAAACGGGAACTCACCTCATTGAACAGAATGGTGGGCACACTTGTGAGGGGTTCCTTTAGCTTGAGGGTAACATCGCCAGCCTGACGCAGGAGCGCACTGCCTTCGGTGCTATTGGCGCACACCTTGATGTTCTCCCAGTTCACTTGACTCTCGCTGGCACAACGCTGGCCGGGATAAACGTTGTCGGGGAAATTCTTGCCCGCCTTCATCAGGCAGTTGATAAAGTCGAGGGTGAGGGATTCGCGGGTCGAGTCCAAGCGATACGAGTCCGATTGGATTTTGTCAATGGCACAGGCATGCACCTTATTACCATAACACTCGTTGGGGCCATGATGACACATGAAGGTCACATCAGAGCCCAGGGTGGAGTACTGTGAAGTAGGCAAGGTAAGCAAAATGAGTTGTTGTCGATAGACAAATGAGGGGCATTGTTGTTGGTTGTTGGTTGTTGGTAAGAGCAACTCACTGTGGATTTGCCAAAGGGCACAAATGTGATTTCGACCACATCGCGCAGCTCGCTCTTCAGCGCCGGATAGAGTTGTTCCGTAATAAACTTGGCGCTGTCCGGACACAGAGATTCGTAGTAAACGGCAACGGGCACCTGGAATACAAAAACCGTTTAGTCTTTGGGGAATGGGAGAATCCAAAAACTCCACCCTTAAAGTTACATACTACAATGCATTCTGCCTATGTGAGTGTGTGTGTGTGTTGGGTAATTTGCATTTTTACTGCACATGCAAAACAGTTTCGCATGAATTAACACAGCAACCAAAATGCAAGTCTGTGTGTGATCAAACAATCCAACAACACACTCCATCTATAGCTGCCTTCTGTTCAGTTGTTCTATTGCCAAATTGCTGCTGCATGCAACGGTCAACTATTCAATTGGCTTTGATATCAAGCAGCATATTCAACCCAAAGCAGAGCTCAATTGATGCGTAGTATAACGAGTATGTATCATAAAAAAACAAGTTTCACATAATTTCTTATTAATTCTCAGCGCTATTCTTTTTTTTATTGATGACTCCGTCAATTGAACTTCAAAATAAACAGACAACAAAGGCAAATATGAATCATGCAATCTGGTTTTAGAACTGCTTCAGTTGCAGATCTGAATATGCTATCCAATTGAGGGCTGTAAAAAATGCTTGATTTGTGATTTGACCTTTTTTTATATTTCTGTTGAATTTACCAAAGTTCTGTACTCGCAATGAAATTGGTGTCTGATTATGAATCACAATTTCTATTTTTTTTTTTTAATTAAAGAAATGATTTTTATGAATACTTTTTGTATTACTAAGTATTTGAATTATTAGGAAATATTTCAATTCAATTATTTTAATTTTATACAGTCTAGTAATACTAGTAAACTTTATGAACTTACATATGTATATTTTGGAAAATCGACTAAATTTTATCATATAAATTCAACATCCCAAATTGTCAGCCAAATTTGGGTTACCAACTTAAGAATCGCCGAGAAGAGATTTAAATAAAAATAAAAAACTTAAAACTTAACTTGATAACTTGGCTAAAGTGATTTTTCTATTTATTTCGTTATTTTTCTTTGTCGGCTATATATAGCCAAAAATATTCGGCAATCAAAAAGCTAGAATATCAATATTGATATATATAACTATTATCTCAAATTATGTATATATTTTAACCATTTTAATTTATGATTAATGACATGAATTATTGTTTACACATCTACTAAGCATGAATCATTACTTGTTCATTAATCAAATAATTTAGTTGGATATGAAGTTATGGAAACTTTTGAACAAAAATGTAATTATTAAAAAAACAATAAATTTTTTATGTCAACACACACACACAACAATTATCGCAAATGAAAATTATTTCACATATGAGGCTTTATCTTTTACAGAACGAAATTCCCGGGAAAATAATTAAAATGCAGCTCAGGTGACAGCCGAACTTGAAATACTCTGTCTGAGTCATTTGGATTGAAGCATTCAATATAAATTTTAGACTGTCGCCTCATTTCGTGACTTAAATTAATTATTGTGTTTACCAGTCGAATTAATTTATAAATAAATTGCTGTGTTTTTTATAAGTATGAGATGATTATAATAACATTCATGACAAAAACGCTTCAAAGTTAGCAACGTAATCTCTCAGCTATTTATTTTCTATACGTATGCACATATAATTTCCATATGTTTATTTAGCTATTCTTTCAGCTACTTATTATTTATTGTTTGTTCTTTGCATTCAAATTTCCCACAACTGGAGAGCTTAACAAAAGCCAACGCCAAGTGTTCAGTTCTTTGTGCTAGGCAAGAACAACAACAGGTTGGGCTATAATGAAGCTTCCAGGCTTGGCTGGAAGTGAACACCGGTTCCTGCATTCAGCACAATTACACACATCCAAATGCGATGAAATGGAAACTGATAAACTGGTTTTGGACTTCAAAACAAAAATATCAACTAAAAGATGTCGTCGCAAAGAGAAACCAAAAAAAAAACATTGTACATTTAATTATGCACACACACACACACACATACACACATGCATGTTGAGTGTTAACATTTTCCAGCTACAGCATTTTCCAACAATAGTTCATTCAACCCATTCAGAGTAGGGCGCGCCACTTGTTGCTTGTTCATTTGAAAAGGGCAGCAGCCATGTACTACTTTTTTCATTTAGCCCCTCCCACGTCCCTGACCCGTTGCTGTACAGTTTTGCATGCTAAGCAAAATTTGCGTGATTTTGGAGCTCACGTGTGCTAATCGCCAATTTTCGGTGGCCTTCGCTTCTTTGCATTTTAAATTGATTTTCTTAAGTCATTGTTGTGATTACGTAAATCGTAAGTATGTATGTACATATCAAGTTGTGTGTGTTTACGTACCTTTGCTGCGCTGCAGACAGTGGCGACGGCCAGGCAAACCAATAAGACAAATTTGTGACTCATGCTTTTGCTTTCTTTCTGTATGCGGCAACGGCGGGACTTAATTATTTGATGACACGGACACGGTAGCGAATCAAGCGCAGGTTGTGCACGTACTCACGTCTAAGCGTCAACTGTTTGCTCACATTCGTTTCAGAGTTTTCAACAGCGGCAGCCGCAGCAGTAGCTCCAACCGCTTTCCAGTCTGAGCGCGCTATTGAAAGAGAGCGACGGGCGCTGCCGCTGCATACGTAATTCAGACTTAGCTCGATCTGACACACATGCATATTCCAGTGCACAGATCGTTATGAAGAGAGTATCATGCAAATGTGATGAGAGAAGTTTAAGAGAGAAGCCATTCTATTGTTGTTTGTTTATTATAACCAAACACATTGAGTCACTTTGCACTTAAAGGGTTTGCTTGCTCTTAATTAACTTAGCATGTAAATGTAACAAGAAAACAAATCTCAGGTGTTTTTGTGGTTTTCATTTTTTATATTATGGAATTAAAAGTTAACACATATGTATGTATACGCTTCAATTTATGTACATGCACATTTTATCTCCCAAGTTGCCTGTCAAGTGGCAGGTGCGGCTTGGCTTCTCTCAGTCTCGAAACTTAAATCCCTTGGCTATCAAATCTTTGCGAGCCTCCAAAATCTCCGCCTGCAGTTCTTTGGCTGCCTCTGGGCAATCGTTGAACGTAAACGTACGATACAGCACAGTAAACACGGAATAAACCTACACAAGAACAGGCGTTAGATATTGATATTAACTAATTAGTTTATTACTTACACCAAATAGAACCAAAAGTAGCACCGGCAGCAGCTGAATGTGTAACAAATATTTTGATGTAAGCGGCGTTTGCACTGTGCCCAGCACCAAGGCCAAGTAAGGCACAGCAAAGAGCGTTGCATAGAAGAGCCAACGCTGTAAGTTAGTCATAATTTCCCAGTTATCAATTGTAATTGCTTTCAAATTAAAAATTTAAAATAAAAATAAATTGCAACACGTAAACAAAGAGAGCTGCAGTGTGACCGAAGAGTGATTGCTGCAGAATGTGCTAGTTGCCAATATACGCGTTTTGCTTGCCGAAACATAGTTATGAAATAAAATGTATATTATAAAGCAGTTAACAAAAATTTATAAAATTTACTAAAAAACATAATTTATTTATTAATAATCATTTCATTATTTGAATGCAGTTTTTACTATAAAGATACATGCATAAGAAATTTAAGTTTATCCATCTCTTTGGTCACACTGTGGTCTTATATACGACTTGTATAAGACTTTCCACGGTTTGATTTTAGTGATGCTCAAACTGTACAGTTTTCGAATACATTTAAATGTTTTCAATGGTTATCTTGTTTTTAATTTCATGAAAAGTAGTTATATTTCATCATCTAAAAGTGATCAACAAAAGTAGCAGACTTGGTACACCTTACAGCCTATCAAAAAAAAAAAACTAATATTGCTAATATTCAAAGTCCTTGAAAATGTAACGGTTTTCCTCCAAGAATTTGAAAAGATTCTCTTTTGAGTAGTTGCAGATATAGTATATGTATGAAGGTAGCACTTTTTATTAATTTACAAACATATTCAGATCGTTTTGCAATATTCTGTTTTATCTTCAGTATCACTATGCTAGAATATAATATTAATGAATACATAACAAAACAATTTATTTTACGAGTAAATTGAAATTGAATATTCTTTTTGCGTTGCTCTTGCCAATAATGTTGATTGGTCATCAGATCAGACATATAACTTCAATCGAGGTCTCGGGGGATGAAGCAAATACTTTTCAAGCTTTGTTTTTGTTTATTGCTGATTGAGCTCACCTAAGAGGATGAAAGGACATGACTCGTGTGCATTTGAAATGTTTTCGACGACGACAGCGGGAAAGAGACTAATTGTACAATATATGTATAGTATGTATAAACTATTTAAAATAAACATATACGCATATACATATTCATATACATTATATAAATATAAATATATATAGGGCTATATATGTGTATGTATGTATGTAGTACTGTACTTGATTGCTTACAATTAAATTCTATTCCTGATTCAGGTTCTTGATCACGTAATTAACAATGAGTGCAAATATTGCAAAACAGATTACAATCACCAGGTTCGAATAGATCGACTGCCAATTTAAATAGGAATTTCGTGCACAATTCTTAAGCGCTGCTGGCCCAGCAACACCTCCTCCCAAATCCACGCCAGCTGCTGCAGCGCCCAACGCGACAGATCCATTGGCATCGCAGGCATCCGTTGGCATTGTTGATTGTTCCCCATTGCTGGCACTCGTTTGTGGACTGTCTGTGGCATCTGTTGTGCTGCTGTTGCCTTTGGTGCGTTTTGTTGCGGCGCCACTTGAACTAGACTTGGAAGCGGAGGCGGCTGAGGAGGAGGATGAAGAAGAGCTTCCTGCTTGGGTGCCTTGTAGACGCTGCTTGATTTCGCTGACAATGTCCGGAAAGAGTTCGCAGAAGTTCGTGTTGCGTAGATTAAATGCAAGCGATTTCTGTGCAAATACTTGCTTGTCATAATTCGACGACTCAATTGAGCCCAATGTCGGCGTGCTCTCCAGCTGTAATTTCAAAATCCAAATAGCCATTTAATTATACAATAATGAATCCGCAATATTGCATCACATTACCATAAAACTGAGTAAGCCCGTGAGTATTGTGCCAACGCACCAAGTGGGATTCCACGTATCTGGATGAAAGTCTAAAAGCAAAATGCAATTAGTAAACGCTTGACATGAGATTATCTTTAATTAGGCATTACCTGAAATGCTCAAGCACAGTCGCGTGTTGATTTTGAAGCGTCCATTCGGTGTCAACATGTAGATCGATGGCGGCTTAAAGGGGAACTCGCGGGGAAACAAAAGTGTGCCATGATAGTAGCCACCATAGTATGGCGAATCTTCGGGACCCTTGACGCAATAGTGCCACTCGAGGATGTTGTTGGGCAGCGGTTCGGCAGTGATGTAGGGCAAAGGATCACGCTTGAGACGCATGTAATCCTGTTTCATGCGCGACACCGCTGTGGGTTGTTTGCGGGCGCCGGATGCGGACGCCGTTGACGACGACATTACTAACGATGATGGTAATGATTATGTTGAAATGCTAAATAATTTTAGATCGTTAGCCAGTTGCTTGAACGAGAACTGTAAGACAACAAAACCAAAAGAGTTATAAATATTATTTGATTTATCACAAACGCACACTGATTGTGCTAAATACTGATAACATGTCTGTTTGTCTGTGTGTGTGGGGGACGAATGGAAGTGCAAAAAAGAAAACACACACGTGGCCAATTGCATTAGATCGAGTGGGTGTGTGAGTAGGACGTCATTTTCAATGTTGAAGAGGAGTTCAGCGCAAGCCAATTAAAATCAAACTATTGCGGATTAATGTTTACGCTTCATTTTGGCAGTGTGGGTGCAGGTGTCTGTTGACTGTGTTTATCTGTATGTGTGTCGTTTGTTTAGCTCACCAACCTCGAAAATTGTGTTTCCTTGTAGTTGTTGCTGCTGCGGCGACGTCGGCGGCGGCTATCGTAAGTGCAATTTACGGCTAGGTCACAACAACAGCAAATTTATGAAGAAAACAACAACACAAACACAGTTAATTGATGATGCCAGTTGCATTCGACTTTGCACTCTTTTGTTGTTGCTATCGCCTCGCCTATTGTTTTAGCTGCTGCTGCTTAGTAATTAACCCACGAGCACTATCTCTATTGTTCAAGTTGAAAGTATTTCGTGTATAAATGAATTTCAAGTGCGTAAAATTTGCAAATCGTATTGGTGTTAAAAAATTTCTCTCGACGTAGTTCTAAGCTTTTAGTGTTGTGGGTCGTACCAAAAAACAATGTGACCGCAAGCTGGCTATGGGATTTATACTATTCAATACAGAAAGCTACACCATTTTTAAAGTTTCATTGTATTGTATTGAAATATTCTTTAAAATTGTATTTCAAATTATTTATAAAATCGCATTACAATAAATTGAAAAAGTGTATAAAAGATTTATAGACAATGAATTTCAACGTTAAAGGTCACACTCGAAAACAGTGTTCAACAAGAGAACCCAGCTGATTTGTCATAATTCCCTGCTGTTACTTTTTGTGCTGCCAACTCGTAGCAAAATTTCAAAATTCAAAACAATTGAAAAAAATTACGTTACAATGCAGTAATTCAACAATACAATCATGTGGCCGATGCAACCGTTGTCCGTTGTCGAAATATTGCAAATAAACAATTATTTAGCCGCTGGGCAATGGGCACTGCTAGACAGGCGGGCAATGCACTTATTGTGCTGTCTGGTCAGGGCGTTTTCGTCTATTTTCAACTGATAAGAGTCAATCATAATACACACAAATGATAAGCGCGTATATTGCGGCCGACTGAGTTTGTTGTTGCTACACATTGAACCATAGAAGGGTGAGCACGGGAATGACGACTGCGTCTAGATTGCTTATCAAAAAGCATTTGGTTTATTTGCCGATGGGGATTGGCTGACAAAACAGTTGCTACTCCGACGGTGTAAAGTGCAGTCGCTCTTCAAAACAATATAAAAATGGCTGCTATTGGAAAAATTGGATTCCTTGGCGGTGGCAACATGGCCAAGGCGCTGGCCAAAGGCTTTATTGCAGCAGGGCTAACGAAACCCAGCGGCGTTATTGCCAGCGTTCATCCCGCTGACAAGATATCACAGCAATCGTTCCAAGGACTGGGCATTGAAACGCTCGTGGAGAATGCACCCGTTGTGGAACAATCGAAGATAGTTTTCATCTCCGTCAAGCCCCAAGTGGTGCCTCAAGTTCTCTCCGAGATCAAAGACCTTAGCGCCAATAAGCTCTTCCTCTCGGTGGCCATGGGAATCACATTGAAAACATTGGAGTCTAGCTTATCCGCCGACTCGCGAGTTATACGCGTTATGCCAAATACTCCTGCGCTTGTCTGCTCCGGCTGTTCGGTGTTTGTGCGCGGTAAGCTGGCCAATGATGCAGATGCTCAGATCACAAAGCGCTTACTCGAAGCCGTTGGCACCTGCGAGCAGGTCGATGAATCCCAGTTGGATATTGTTACAGCGCTAAGTGGCAGTGGTCCTGCCTATGTTTTTGTTATGATCGAAGCCTTGGCTGATGGCGCTGTGCGCATGGGAATGCCCAGGGATATGGCGTATCGTCTGGCAGCACAAACAGTGCTTGGATCCGGGCATATGGTGCGTGAGTGCAACACGCATCCGGGGCAGCTGAAAGATAATGTCACAAGTCCAGCTGGTTCAACAGCAGCGGCTCTAAAACACCTTGAGCAATCGGGTAAGTGAATGACGTCGATTGTATTGCATTTTTAATTGACAGTTGATTATCGCAGGCTTTCGGGCGGCGGTTGCCGGTGCGGTGGAAGCGGCAACGTTGCGCTGTCGCGAGATTTCCAGCAAGCCGACATAGACACAGACAATCTATATATATATGTACACATACGTTTGCTTTATAATAATATTAATAATTACACTTATCAACTTGAGTTCAAAAACACATTTGCGTCTAGAATTTCTTGCGCTTCTTGGCGCGCGCCAGCTCATTGAGCTCGCCCTGCTGCATGGATGCCTCCTGGTAGATGCGCTTGACCTTCTCATGCCGCTCCTTGTCGCTGTAATGAAAAGAGTCAAATGTAAGAATATATTTACAACAAAAGCTAACTTCGCTTACCTTTCCAGCTGCTGCTTGAGTTTGAGGTCTTGCACAAAGGCCGTGTCGCGACGTATTTCACGTATGGCGCCCTTCTTCTCACGCTTGATCTTGTGCAGCAGCTTGGCACGCTCCTCCTTTTGCTTCGACATCTTGGGTCGCCGTTTGTCATCGTAGACGACCTCGAAGCGTGGCTCCAGCAAACGCAAGGCTTTCGGTTTTCTATCAGGTGGCGCCAACGGCTTCATTTTCTGCGTCGCAAGTCGCTCCAGCGCCTCCTTGGCCTCGGCATAATGTTGATGCACATGCTCTGCGTATGGCTCGAGCGATAGTCGCTCAAAAAGCGCCAGGAAAGGCGTTGCCAGACAGCCGGCTCCAACGTGTTCGCCAACCAGCTGCTCCATGCAGTGTTTGATCAGACGCAATGCAGTGTCTAAGGCACGTACTTTAAACTCTTCGGTGATCGTGTGCGTCACAAGATCAGCCGCCTGCATTTGTTGTGTCGGAAGCGCTTTGCTCGTCTTGCTGGCTGAAATAGCTAACAGTTTACTGAAGGGTCCATCACGCTCAAAGGGCGGCACAATTTCCAGCTGATCTTGTCCTTGCTTCTTAGGTATCGCCATGTGAACGACGCCCCTGCAGAAAATTAAAGACTCCTGGCAACAAACGCTTCGAACTGGCGCCAAACTCCAAGGCAATGCTGACAATAAACAGTCCCATGGCAATGTCTTGGCGAGTGCGAACTCTAGCCCGGGATAGAATGTGTTGCATGAAGATGTAGGTAGGCGTGGCGACAGGATGATGGAAGTCCGAGGTGGAATACAGATTCGAGACGATCTTAAAGTAGATGAGCGTTTCCAGCGATGGATAAACCTTTTGATTCTTACGATAGTCGCCGTACTTTTCTTTCAGAACATCTAACAACGTGTTGGACATGCGTTCAGGATTGAGATGGGACAGATCATAGAGATGTGGCATCAGTAGTGAGACTAACTGGAAATGTGACACAATATCCTGCTCACTAGCATCCTCAAACATGTCCTTGATGTACTGCAGCAAAAAGGCAAACAGCTTGACAACATGCTCACGATTCACGCCATCGAGCTTGGGATCATTGCACTTGATTATGCGCTCCACAACAGTTGCCTGTTGGGTTGCCGTATATTTGGAGAGAAGCTGGGTGAAGTCCTCGTATGTCTTGGGCATTTTGATAGTGAATGGTATGCTGGTGTCCATGGACGCTACCGGTTGCGCTTTTGGTGTTTTGGCTTTCGGTTTATTTGCTTGCGGTGCCGCTGCTTGCTCGTCTTCGCTTTCGCTTTCCGACACTTTTAGATCGCTCATGTTGTCAACCTCAGAGTCGCTTTCTTCCTCCTCCTCCTCCTCTTCGCCTTCATCATCATCATCATCTTCAGTGTCGTCAGCTCCGTTCTCATCTGCCTGCTTCTTTTGACTGAGATGTGTGCCCAGATTGCCTTCCAAATCATAGGCTAGCGTATCATCGTCATCTTCCTCGCCCGCAACAAAATAACCATCATCCAAATCATCTGCGGAACGATGTGGGACTTGCACATTTGTCTCCTGTTCCTCGCCGTCGGCTTTCATACGACGCAAACGCTCGTTCTCCAGCTTTTCAAGACGTGCCGCTTCCTGTTTGGCCAGCTCTTCGGGTTTAATTAACTTGTCGGTGACGCTACCACGCGGTTCAAAGATCATCTCTTTCAGCAGCTTGTCGTAGGCATCTGGTGGTGGCTTCTCGCGCTGCTCATCCTCTGTGGCGGTGTTGACGAGCCCCAGCAACTGTTTGTAGTTGGCGTCTAGTTTCTCGGTCAGGTCATAGACTTCATCTTTGTCCTTGGCTATTTCATTTTTACGTCGCTTCTGCTCACTGATCATTTCTTCAATGGCTGTCTGACGATCCTGTGGCTTGTCCCCATCGCCGCCGAAATGCGCCGCTGACGTGAACTCGGCTAAAATCAGAAATTTTAAGGTTTAACTTAGTAATTGGATAATGGTAACTAATGCTCACCATCCAGACGGTCGTTCTCCTCGTCCTCATCATCGGAACGTTCATCTCTGTACTGTTCAATCTCCTCGAGCGTCTGTCCACGATGCGTTAGCAGCTCATCGTCGTTTAGATTGAATTTTTCCGCCTTGTTCGACGCGCGAATCTGTGACAGTTTCTCGGACAAAAAGCGCGCATTCATCACAGACTCGGTGAGTTGATCTCCACTCAAATGCTTGCCAATGCGATGATCCACAAATTTGTTGGACTTGTCCTTGACCGCATATTGCTTGCCCAGAGTCTGCGTTCTTTTCTGCAAAGCCTTGGCCCGGGAAACACCTGGCATACCACGATCATGCTTGCAAATGCGGCCCAAGATTTTGAATTTCTCTTTATTTACGTGCACATCGAATGGATTTACACGTTTAGCATTTTGAGCTGTTGCCGAGTCAAATGGATTGGAGCTCTTTACAGATTTCTTGGAGTATACCGCATCAGCGTTGGACTTTTTAGTCTTGAATCCCATTTTGTCTGCCGTCGAGTGAGAAATGCATGGAGCACAAAATGAAAACAAATGCAATACACGTGCGCTCTTAGTATCGATAACGTTTACACCGATAAATTAAAATAATCGATTTCGATATGAATAAATATATGAATTCTTTCATTTTTTATATTGTGCGCGTATTTACTTAATTATGAAATAACTTAAATATATTTAATTGTATATAGTTTAATTAATTAAAAGCATAACTGTCTTATAATATTAGTAAACGATTAGTGCTCCTCATCGATATGCTTGCTTGAACTCGAGCATTGCACAAAAATTCATCGTCAATATATTTTTCTTATCGATATGTATTTTACAACCCTAGTTGTAATATCATCCCTGTTCATATGTGTAAATTTTTCGCCGAAAACCGACAAACGTCTACAATTTGGTTATAGTGTAATAGTGAAAAATATTGAAAATAATTAATAAAAGCATGCAATGTTGCAATTAGACGTAAGGCAATACTAATTTGCATATGAAGCTTGTGAAAAACAAACAATAATTGCCACGTACATCAAACTGCCTGCAATTGAAGAAAATACTTCTCCATTGTGTGAGTGCGTGCGTGTGTGCGTGTGAAGAAGTCAAATATTTAATTTTTATGTAAAATCTACATAAGAACTAGTGGACACAACTTTCGTATCTTGAAACTTACAATATTGATTGTAATATAGCAGTGCAATGAGTGCAACGCCACCAGATTTGTTGCACTTACCGGTGTCAACCGGGTCAGGGAAGGATAAGGAATCCAATGGTGGGGGCAATGATGATTACCGCAGCCGGGGTGGAGATAAAGAACGTTCGCGATCCAGAGATCGTGGCAGAGACAAGGATAAGGACAGAGAGCGAGAGAAAAAACGCAGGTATGTGAATTGTAAATGTGTGTCACAAGTAATCGCTGGTTATGAACGATTTTGGTTATTTGCAGAGACCGTGATCGCAGCAGCAAGGATCGCGATAGTAGGCGGCGCGATAGTCGCGAACGTGATAGAGATCGTGACCGGGAGCGCGATCGTGACTCACGCTCGCATCGCAGTCGTTCGCGCAATCACGATGACTACGATAGGCGCAAGAAACGCTCACGCAGCAGGGATCGCGATCGTAGTCGACGAGATCGCGATCGCGATTCACGCTCAAGGCGCAGCAGTTCACGCGGCGGTGGCAGCAGTCGCGATGATTACGATCGCAGTCGCAGGAGGCGCTCGAGTAGCCGCGGCTATGATCGGCGTCGCAACGAACGCAGTCATGAGTCAAGTCGGAATAGTCGGGAACGTAGCAGTCGGGAGCGCAGTAGCCGGGAACGCACATATGTGAATCCCTTTGACACGTCCAACAATCGCAATTCACTTCATGAACAGGACTCTCGAATCCCTTCTCTATTTGAGCGGCACCAGCAGCAACCGCAGCTGGATACCATAAGAGAAGAGAGTGCTGGAATTGGAGGACGCTTTGATCTCTCGCAGACCATTCATGAACTGATGAACAATGTGAGTGGCAACAAGAGTTTTGCTGCCATGTTTAGCAGTCAGAATAGCAATGATTCAATGAGCAATGGACTTTCGGAGAATTCACGTAAGTATTTCACATAGATTACGAGATTAATTTCAATTCAATTTGATTTCATAATTGACTTTTTGCAGTGGATAGTGCTGCGGAACGTAAGCGCAAGAGGAAATCACGCTGGGGCGGCACCGAAAAGGACAAGACATTTATACCGGGTATGCCGACAATTTTGCCATCGACACTGGATCCGGCACAGCAGGAGGCCTACTTAGGTAACTTGGTTATAATCCTTGTTCAATTGTAGTTAGCATTAAACTAAGTTAGTTGCGTAAGTTTAGCTCTTAAGTCAAATGACATCAACTAATGAGCAAAAAACAAAAAGAAAACAGTACACAGCCACAAAATAGTCACGGGGAGATCACAGTAAGCGTAACCGTGTTATCCAACACATTTTAGAAGTCCCAAGTCAGACGGCCGGACGTTGCGAGTAAACGATACCAAACGAGTAAAACAAACAACAAATTGCACTGAGCAAACTATAATAATCTCTCGTTCTCTTTTTGAAGGGATTCCGGCGTGTGACACAAATAAGCGACACGAGTTCCAAACGGCTAGTTAATAAGATTATAACCTTATCTTATTGCCCCACAAAATGAGAAATACATGAAAATACTAATGTAATCAACCCAAATCTAATAACTAAAACAAACAAATGCAATCGATCAACAAAACTAATGTAACATCTATTTAATTGTAATGCTCACAAATTTTCAGTTAGTTTAGGCATCGTCGTCTGTCGCAGTCGTAAAACGGAAAATACACAAATGTTGTAGAGAAAATACGTTTCGGTCTCCCCCCAAATCCACAAGTTATTGATATAGCAACCAATGAACCAAATCCAACATATATAACTTTCTTTTTTTCTCTCTCCTACAAAAATTAGCATTTTTACATATACTAATGTCGAGGTTACGCTCGATTTTCTTTCTTTTTTCTTTAACTCCTTGTAATTGCAGTTCAATTTCAAATCGAGGAGATCAGCCGTAAGCTGCGCACTGGCGATTTGGGCATCACACAGACACCGGAAGAAAGGTTTGAAAACTGTTTATTCTCACACAAGAACCACAGCAGCAAAAACTAAAACAATATAATCTAAAATTGGGGCATCAGCAGAAGCGGATCTTCGAGTGGCGGAGAGATGATCAGCAAGCTCCTGACTCCTGATGATTAATCGCATTTGTACAGGTTTTAAAATGCAGCATGTTATGCACAAAATGAAGTCATTTTCATTTCCTTATTTGTAATCTTACATTCACATGGTGTTGAACCATCATCAGTTAATGGAATGTTCTTTTTAGTTGTATCTTAATTATATTCAATTCTTTTCATTTTTGAAAAAGTCTTGTCGAAATTTCAACTTGATGCTGTTGATGGCAATGCTTGTGAATGATTTTTTTTTTAATAACTATAATAACTATGCAAATTGAAATACTTTGCTGGGTGTAGGATGGGTTAAAGGTTATATACACAATCACACACTCCTATTTCATTTCACACACACTGGTCGGTAAAAGAGGGGCAATTTGTTGGGATATCTTTAAACTAAACTAACCGTATATTTTTTGCTTTGCCAGCATAATTAATCGATTAATTTGATTTGACAGACAACGTTTTAGATTGACTCCCACAAGAAGTGTAAGCGCGACGTCTGGCATATTAATGCAATATCCTAATCCTAATCCGATTTTTTTGTTTACATTATAATGATGTCAATTTCTTCTCTTCCTCAAAGCCGTGAAAGAACGAGCG
Organism: Drosophila albomicans; assembly: GCF_009650485.2. Classification (NCBI taxonomy): domain Eukaryota; kingdom Metazoa; phylum Arthropoda; class Insecta; order Diptera; family Drosophilidae; genus Drosophila; species Drosophila albomicans. The sequence goes on from NC_047631.2 coordinate 13,699,270, forward strand.
TCCAGTTCCCTAAAGAAACAAAAAAAAATAAAAAGAAAAATAATTGCACATTTTACAGTTTTACAGAGTTAATCTATACAACTTTTACAGAAGGGTGTGCTCGAGAGCAACAACAGACCTGCCTGAAACAAAACTAATAATACATTACCCATATACAACATTCCAGAGATATAGAAATATAATCGTATGTGTAGATGCAGCAGCAACAAAATCGATCAAACGAATTAATCAAAATTCTTCTTTTCTCAATTCACCAGCAAATTTAATTTAATCTAATCAATATATAGTACTTTGCCACTGCTGATGATGATTGTTGATTAATCAAATGATAATTTGCAAATTACAGGACATATACATAGATTTATATAAATATGATATTGTACATTTTACGATATACGCTAATGTAGTAATTACAAATATTAAGTCTAGACAATTTTTGATTATGTTCTCATCGAGCTTCCTTTGAATTGTCCATTTCAATAGCCATTCTTTTTCGGTTTTTTCTTTTGCTTATTCACAGGTCTCCATCTCCGGAACCAATCTATAGCTCTGATGGCAAGCGGTTGAACACACGCGAGTTTCGCTATCGCAAACGCCTGGAGGAACAGCGTCATCAGTTGATTGTCAAGATGCAGGCCGTTAATCCCGAGTTCAAGCCGCCAGCTGATTACAAGTAAGCTGAAATATCAACAAGCTAGGTCCTCAATTTAAACTAATACTTTATACCATTTTTAGGCCACCTGTGACTCGCGTCAGCGATAAGGTTTTGATACCACAAGAACAGCATCCAGATATCAATTTTGTGGGACTGTTGATTGGACCACGCGGCAACACGTTGAAGGCCATGGAAAAAGACACCGGCGCCAAGATTATCATACGCGGCAAAGGCTCTGTCAAGGAGGGCAAAGTGGGTCGCAAGGATGGCCAACCGTTGCCCGGTGAAGATGAGCCGCTGCATGCCTTTATCACTGCGCCCAATCCCGAGGCGGTGCGCAAGGCAGTGGACAAGATAAAAGACGTTATACGTCAGGGCATCGAGGTGCCCGAGGGTCACAATGATTTGCGTCGCATGCAGTTGCGTGAGCTGGCCCAGCTCAATGGCACATTGCGCGAGAATGACATACAGCGCTGCACCTGCGGCTCCACGGATCACAAGTCGTGGCAGTGCCCCGACAAACCGATCATCACCAACACCATTGTATGCACCTCGTGCGGCGGCACTGGCCATTTGACTAAAGATTGTCGCAACAAGCGTCCAGGTTCCGGGGCACCAGGCATGGCTTGCGAGGATTCGCAGGCCAAGATCGATGAGGAGTACATGAGTTTGATGGCCGAATTGGGTGAGGGACCGCCGCCATCGGCGCCTAAACCCGAGGCACCAGCTGCACCTCAATTGCATCGTGCCAGCTACAGCATCTTCGACAAGAAGCCCACGCAAATGCAAGCCATACAATCGCCGCCCAACTCCACGTCGCGGGATCATCAACGTGACATGGGAGGTGGAGGTTGGGGTGCGCCACCGCCTGAGCATCACATGGGCATGGATCCTAGCATGGGTGGCATGGATCATGGAATGGCTGGCATGGCGCCATATGTGCCAGCTCCGCCAGTGGGTCAAGCACCGCCTCCGATGCCACCGCCGCTGATGCCTTGGATGAGTGCACCACAGCCACCGCCGCCGGCCTCGGAGCCCATGAATCCGCCTATACCGGGCACATTGCCGCCTCTGATACCGCCGCCACCGGGTACAAGTGCACCACCGATGCCTCCATGGGCTGGTGGTTATCCTGGTTGGGGAGGCGGATATGCGCCGCCGCCACCTCCGCCGTGTGCACCGCCACCACCTTCAATAAGCTTGGCGCAGCCGCCACCACCGCCGCCGCCATCTAATTGATGATGCACACGCGCATCGCAACTTTAGCATGCTTCACACACAATTAATTAATTGAATTTGCAGTCTTTGACCTTTGATTTACAAATCAGATCGGATCTATAACATACTATATAACTATGTAATTTGTATTTTACGCTTCATTAAAGGATTGACACCATCTTAAATTGCTTTTAGGATTTTTTTATTTTTGTGTGTCTTTATTGAAGAATGTGATTGGTTGTGGATGCTGTTCAGCCGTGTTTGCTGAAGTATTGCTTGGACTCGTCCACATCGGGCTTAATGGTGGCCGGGTTTGTCTTTGGATTCCAGTTAGCCGGGCACACTTCGCCGTGCTCCTCGACGAACTGGAAGGCCTTGATCAAACGCAGGACCTCATCCACGGAGCGACCGACGGGCAAATCATTGATCGAGTACTGACGCAAAATGCCCTTGGGATCAATGATGAATGTACCGCGCAACGAGATGCCCTCCTTATCGAGGAGCACATCATAATCGGCAGATATCTTCTTGGTCAAATCGGAAAGCAGGGGATACTTAAGTTTTCCAACGCCTCCGTTTTTGCGATCTACATTGCACCAGGTGAGATGGCTGAAGTGCGAATCAACCGAGACGCCCACAACCTCAGCATTGATATCCTGGAACTCCTTAATGCGTTCGCTAAATGCAACAATTTCAGTTGGACACACAAAAGTGCTGCAAAGAGAAAATACTGTTTAGTTTAGTATTTCAAGTGATTCTGCGCGATGCTTACAAGTCCAGGGGGTAGAAGAAGAGCACCAGATATTTGCCTCTGTAGTCCTCTAGTTTGATCTCCTGGAAATCGTTGCCGACCACAGCGAGACCTTTGAAATCAGGCGCCGGCTGTTGAACGCGCACTGCGCAAAGGGGAGCAGCTGAGGAAGCAAGAGCGAGAGAGAGATGTGAAATAATAATTGGTCATTTACCTTCCCAATCCTTAGGTCTACTTACTCTGATGCAGCAGACGTGCGGCCTGCTTGTGTTGAGCAGCAATGCCTTTGCTTAGCAGCGATGCCTGAAATTAAAATGCAAATTGCATTTTTCTCAAATTACGTAATCACAGTGGAATGTTTTTGTATTATTTGGATTGCAGCCAAGGTGCAGCACTTACATTGCGTAGCAGTGAACGTCCAATGAATGACATGTTTTATTTTTGGTTACTATTTTCAATTTGTATCTTAGATTTTACACAAAATTTATAACCGCTTTGCACCAAGTCGTTAACCCCTGGCGAACGATAAGTGGCAACGAAACCGGCAATACAACAACTAAAAAGTGACAATACAAAAACAAAACAAATGACAAGAAGCTGAGTGACCGCAAACTGCTTTCCAAAAATTGCTTGAATAATACCAGATAAAGTTTATAATATGCTTTTAACGGTCACACTGGGTAAAAGCTATTTTTAGTAGGTTGGCAGCTGCGACGAAAAACTTTCAACCGTTGGTTAATTTAAATGCTGCCATATTGAAAATCTATATATAAATGAGCAATGCGTTCGTTTTGTATCGTTTTCAAAGTGTTTGCCGCGTGTTTTAAGATGCACAGATCAGCAAACAGATAACTGTTTTTGCAGCATGTGTGTATGAATGTACGTGTGTGTAAACAAAGTCCTATTTTCTGGACCAAAGATAATGGAAAGTGTAGCAAAATATTTATCACGCACTCCGCACGCCGCACAATGGTAATGAGCTATAAAACATATGAATGTGTGTATGCGAACATGCATTCATGCTTTGTTTTGCTTTTCTTAATCTAGTAATGCCCAAAAGCGGCTCAGGCTCAGCACATACACACACACTCTTGAGCATAATGCACAATGCGAATCACAATGCGTAAAATAATGGAGAGTTTTGCTTTTCTTTGGTTTGTGCGGTGGCAACAGTAGCGACTACTGCACATTCTTTGAGAAACAATGCCAGACGGCCTGTCGTACTTGATCTTCATACTTTTGCCGCTTTTCTCTGTGTTGCCTACAATGGATTATTTGGCCAGAAGCTGTAAGCAACATGTTGGCAAAACACTACTGTGCAGAAGTCTACACTCGATGATCGTTGACATTTCTAAGTTTCGCCAGCTCCATTGCGCCATTTGCCACAATTAGACACAATTCCCAAAATGGCGGCGAAACCACACTCATGCTATCTCTCTCTCTCTCTCTTTCGCAGCTTTAGTGGATGCTCCCAATGCGCTCATTTCCAGGCTTTTTACACTTTCCACTTTTCCACTGTAATTTCGAGGCTAATTACGTGCCCATCTATTTTGGTTGTCTCCACGTCCATCTGCGCGGAGGGTGGGAGCTAAGTAATTGTCGGGAGTGCGCAACATTTTTATGTGTGTGTGTGTATGCGTGTATGCTTGCGGTTATTCAGCAACTGTGATTATGGCATTCCCAGAATTTGAGGCGAAAATGCCGAGAGTGCTGCACTAATTCAGGCTGCTTAGCCGCTGAGACTGTTGGACTGTGTTTAGCAATTAAAGCGCACGTCGCTTTGTCTATGCAGTCCGATGATCGGCACACGCCAGCGTGTCCAGCATGGCTAACAACGTGGCTAAAACAATTCACGACCCGCCCCGTTGGATTTGCGCAGATTTACATAATTTAAACAAATAGCACTTGAAGTGCTTTGTAAGGATCTCCGTTCACACGGCTTGGCTCAGGTGCCGCTCAGTCTCTCTCTTTTTCGAGAGAGAAGGATCTGATATCCTTTGTCACACGGATGCCGTCATATTAGCACAAATCTGCTTACCTTTGTTGTTGAGTTTCGAGTGCCGAGATTGGCCCAGATTGGCCTAGATCTCACTATGTCTTGCCCTCGTTCTCGTGCTCTTGATTTGTGACAATTGTCACAATGCACTCGAGGCTTAGGCTCGAGGTGAGAGCCTCTCTAGCACCTTCTTCTTCTGCCGCAATCTGCGTAATCCCGATGCAAATCTTGCTAATGTGATTCGTATCAAGAGTGTCACACAGGCCACGCACAGTTTGTGTATCTGCAATGCCAACTGCACTTCGTATCTGTATCTTTATCTGCATTATGTAGCTGTATCTGTATCTGTGTCTGTGATTGTGTCTTTGGCTTGCTGTTCTTTTAACACTTTGCTGCTGTAACTCGAGCTCTCGCCTGGTTAATTAAAAGAACGTCTTGTTATCCTTTGTTGTCCTTTCACAGCTCGCAAATAAAGTATCGCATTATTTGTTGGCTGTCGGCATTTCCGATTCTTCTCGATTTTCCCCCCGCTGCTTCCCACGTTGTGTAATTCTACTTTTGGCAAAATGGTTTTTGTCTGCCCGGCAACTGTCGATAAATTATCATTTTATCTGCAATTTATTTGATTGCAAAATGCTATTAAGCCTACAATGCAATTATTGCGCTCTCTGGCAATTTGTCCGTGATTTTCTCCATGCAAATGTGCGTACGATAAATGTGTGTGTGTATGTGTGGGAGTGCGGGAGCGTGTAAAGGTGTGCGGGTGTCTGGCATAGAGATAACAGTAAATGCCATTTTAGGGCGCACAATAAATCATAGCAACAATAGTGCACACACATTTAATTTACATTATTTTGGTTGAGTTTTTCCCACTTAATTTAAGTATTTGTACAAATATTTTATGCATGTATGGAATATTATTATTTGTTTCTATGAATATCAAATTTAAAAAACACAAAACAATACATTTTTTAATTGATAACTTTAGAAAAATCAAAATTCAGCTTAAGGTCCCAAGTTAAGTATTTATTTTAAATTGATGAGACTATGAAGTTTCCAAATTTTTACAACAGAAAATATTTATAGCTGCTTACAATAAAAAGGAAAGTAAAATTTTTTAAACTTATATTTAAAGAGTCGTATGTATATATTCAAAAAGTAATTGAAGACCTTTATTTTAATTATAAATAAATAAAAAAATGTTCGGCTCTTAATACGAGCTATACTTTTGTAAATCCAACTTATTGATTTATTACTCAATTACTCAGATAATTTATTAATCTGTTAGTTAACCTTAATTGCGACAGCTAAAAGTTATAATAGACGTATATTTTAGATTTTTTACTACACCTTTTAATTACATTTTTAAATGCCTAATTAATATTATATATTATTATTATTTAAGAAAGATATAATAATAATAATAAGCAATGAATACTTAATTACCTTTTATCGCTTATGTTACAGCTCTAAAAAATTTCCAATTCTTAAAATAAGACTACTAGATTTAGGTTTCAAAATTCTGTTATTCATAATAATTTTTCTAGCTTTAAGAGTTTTTGTTCATAGCTCATTTAGTAGAGCTGTCGCGTATCATTTTTCACTATAGTCTAAGGAGAGCGTTGTCCTTCGTAGCTATTTCTAAATAGAGTGATGAACATATGTTACATATAACACATAATATATAATTATTAATTATAATTACTGAATGCGTTAATAAAATAATAAATAAATAGTAGAAAAGAAAAACAATTAAAAATATAATGTAATACTTTTGTGATATTTTAAGAAGATTTTTAGTTTTAAAACTATACGATTTTATCCTCTTATTATATCACATCATCTTGAAATTAATATGTGTTTTATAAGTTTTAGATTTTCGTACTCTTGATACACTTTTTAGACTACAATTCTTAGTACTAAGAGCAAAATTTGCATCTTAGAACTTTTTTCAGTGAACTTTTTATTATTAAAGTAATTTCAATAACATATCTTTGGATATTCTTTTCTAAGTCTAGAGGGAGCTAATGCTTTGAGCCATTTTCTAGTTGATGCCTTATTTCTATCATCTATCAACCGTGTTTCATAGCAAACCAAACAAACTATACTCGTATTACAACGCTTCTATAATACATATATTTATGTAAACGCAAATTGACAAAAGTGTACATAAATAATATAGTTATTCGGAAAGTAGGAGAGTGTGTACTATGTAGATTTATATCGCTTGAATGCGCCATTCTCCTTTTGTTGTTGTCGAACATTAAAATGGCGTGAAAATTATTGCCATTGATTTTTGTTGCATGCTGCAGCAGCATTGCTGTGGCATTGTTGCATGTTCAATGCGAGTGGCATTTATTGTTGCTGTTGTTCGAGTTGTTGTTGTTGTTGCTGTTGCTGTGGTGCGGTGGCCATTGCACAATTTGCGCAACAATTTGCGTACATTTAAAAAGAAGCGCTTTCGACCATTAATAATAATTGCTGTGATTTAAATTTTAATGGATATCGCTGGTAAACAAATGCTTGCTCCTCGCTCGATTGCAGGTCGTATATGGAATATCCTATATATATAGATGCGTTTGTGTGTGCGTGGGCATTTGTTTAATGTTTGTTTGTGTTTCCTCTGATAATTTGTATTTATTGCCGTGCTCGAAATGGGAAATGAGAATTTGGCTCCGAGGAGCAGAAGTGCGAGAGGACAATGCCAAAAACTTGAGAGCTTATTTTGCCTCTCACAGTTGTATGCTGACAATTTTAATTTAATTTGAATTCAAATTGCTTTCAGACACTGCAGCAGCAAACACACTTTTGCCGGTTGAAAGCAATCGCAACAATTCAATCACTTTGCTGTTTGTTGCCCACAAAACAGCACCATCAACATCACCATCAACATCACCATCGACATCGTCATCGTCATCGCCACCACCAAACTGTCAATGTTAGCTGCTGTTCCTGCTGCCAATGCCACGCCCTCCAATTCGCCCAGCTCTCGACAGTTAAGCGCTATAGTCGTCGCTTCTTTTTTTTTTTAAACATCAATGCGATTGCATTCATTTCCCCTCGACACACACCGCGTTCACCCGCTCAACAGGCAGCAGCAACAGCAGCTAGCATCATGTAATTTCTTTAATGGTTTTCCATTCCACATCCGCAATGGTGTTCACGCCCACAACTCGCCAACAGCCAAATGTGCCCCCAAAAATACTGAGTACAAAACCAACACGGAAGCCAAATAAGGTGTAAAATTTGTATGTGCACACAAAAGCTGAGTTATAGTCGTTGTAGGAGTGATGACAAATTTGCCACAGTGGACACACTTTCAAGTGAAATTATAGCCAATGCAATGGGAACGAGATGGCAATACTTAATGGTTAGAGAAAAGCATAATATTGATTTTATATTCTTTAATGTAATTAATATGACAACTAAATTATGGATGAAAATTAAAAACTTAAGCATTTATTTAGTACGTGATTTTAAAAGGAATAAAAAAACATTTTCGTATTATTAGCAATATATTATAATATAGCTTTATTAAAGACTCTAAAGAAATATATAATATAAGAAATTGAATTGAATACTCTGAGGATTCAACCTATAAAATGAAAATTCTTTCAAATATTCTAAATAGTATTGGTTTTGTTGTATATCAAATAATAATGACTATGGAATTCATGTCATTGATCTCATAATAATAGTATATATGCTAAAATCTACATATTCAGATGGATAGCTTCATATTTAAGATATTACTTTCCTTATGAGTAGAAGAATAACCAGAGTTTATAGCAAAAAATTAAGACTGACTTATTTGATAGAATGTTTTCTATTTACTAATTTCAAACAGAGATCATATAAAAGAAAGAGAGATACAAAATAAGAGCAAAGTAGTCTTTTTCTTCTGAATTTTTCATAGAACTTTTATTTATCTATTTTAGGCATAGCTCGCAAAAACGGTCCGCTCTTTTTTTTTTGCTCATTCTCTCCACTTAAAAAAAGACTCAAAAACGAAATGCAATCGTTGGCTGACCAGCAATTAATTAAATTTAAGTGTTTCTAAGAATTAAAATGTATAGCAAAAAAATACTGAATACTTATCAAATCTTTTATTTACTTATATTACGATTGTAACTTAGCATTAAAATATTAGAGAGCAGCTTCCGCCTTTATACTAAAGATCTTTTTGTAGTTGAACTTTAACTTTTAGTATCTTTAGAATTTAATTACATTTCGCTTTACGGGTTTTTCATTGTGCAAGTTTGGCAACTATTTTAGCTTTTGTGTGTGCGGCCTAAACGCATTAAAACACTTCATTATGCTTTATCCTATGTGATAACAAAAGCCACACACGCACCCAACGCAAACACACTAACTGAACATACAAACAGAGAAGAGAATACAACCCAATCCCAAGCCCAAACCCATGTCCATATATCCCCGCCCCATAAGTGAGGCCGAAGCATATGGCAATGAAATACACTTGAACAACTTTATTACCAGACTGAATCTCGCAGCTAAGGGCTGATGATGAGGCACAGAAAACTAACCGGGTTCGTTTTAATGGAACGAGCTGCATTTGCATTAGGGGAATGGCCATGATAATGACTGAAGGGGCAGAGGCAAGGGGAACGGGGTTCGCTTAACAAGTTTTATACAAATCACGGCACGTCAGAAACCATAAAGTGTATAAATACTTACTTGGCAGGCAGCAAACTACTTACATACATACGTGTTGTGTAGTATTTTACCCTCGTCCTTTTCCGCTGATCCCGCGTATCCTTGACATTAGAGGAGTGCGTGCACGTGACTCCTGGCGATGATGGGCTTTCAACCACTTTGATTTCGCGTTGTTTGCTGTAAATTTTACGCCTGATTACAAATGAGACCGCCTCGCTGATTGATAAAAATCTCACGGTAATAGGCCAAACAAGTAGGAAACCTACAGTCGAGAATGCTCGACTGTCAGATACCCGATACCCATTTTGAATAAAAGCAAAACAGTGCGGTATTCATTTCAAAATGTACCGAATTAATAAACCGAAAATACTAAAATAATACCAAAGAATATATTTGGTATATTGATATGGCACAACCTTCAAAGTATACCGTAGAGTGTCAAATACATTGTTATATTACTACATTAAAAATATATCATAAAGTGCCGAAAATACCAAAATATTTTGTACATTTTTATAGTACTACATTCAAAATATACCGTAAAGTCCAAATATACCAAAATATTTTGCTCATTGATATAGTACAATAATTCAAATATACCGTATACCAAAATATTTGGTACATTGATATAGTACTGCACTCAAAATATACCGTAGAGTGCCAGATATACAAAAATTATATCTCTATCTACATACGGACAGACGTATATTACTATATCGTCCCAGCTGTTGAAGCTGATGAAAAATATTTATAGTTTATAGAGTCGAAGATGCCTTCTTCTGTCTGTTACATACATTTTCTGGAAGCACAAGCGTATAATACCCATCTACCCTGTGAGTGGCGGGTATAAAAAGGGCGTTTCAGGGCATTCACATGTATTTAATATAATTTTACATTTATTACATTTTATGCAGAGACCCTTTGGCAAAGTGCACAATTCCCGTGTTTGGCCAACAGAAATTGCACACTTGGCCAGCTCGGCTGAGTACATAATTATTAGCCTGGCTTTCGATCAGTTGATCATGATCTTAGATCACGGGCTTAGACTGGCGCCAGTCTCAATCTCCATCTTCATCTTCGACTCTGTTTCAATCTCAGTCTTAGGCTTCGTCTTCATAATTTTTGGCTTTGCATCGAATGCAAATGCACAAGCAGAAGGGTAAGGGTAATCACTCTGGGCCAACTCCTTGAAATTGCTGTGGCATATCTTAATCCCATCTAATGCTTTGAGTATAATCCCAGGTAGCAATCATAGCTATAGCTACCGTTTGGATGGTCGCCGCCTTGCTTCGCTGCTCTCTCTGTGTATACTCTCAGCGTTGGCAACAAATTGGATTACAATTAAATTGCATTTACATACAACGAACGAACGCATGCCTCATGCCTCATGCATTGTTTGACTGCGTTGTTAGGCCTCAATTAACAATTGCCATGTTTCCATTTTGATAAGACCCCGGACTCGATATCCAGCTGTGCCTGTTTTGCTTTTACATTTTAGATGCACAAGATAATTGGGACTATGCATGATGCAGTGAAATGATACACGACTTTAAACAAAATGTTTGCACAGAATGGAAATGATAATTACATGGAAAATGGTAGAATTTTATTGCGGTAACAGATGTAAATTACTAATGGTTTGATACAATATTAAAAAAAAATACAATTTCAATGTTGTAAATAGTGAAATATGAAATTTATGGCCTTTAATATACGTATTTTTTTATAAGTATTTTCAATCTATTGATATGCATATTTATATCTTAAAATGTTGAGATGGAATGCATGAATGAAATTATTTAACCTGAACCTAAGAACCTTATTTTGTTTATATGTATTTAAATAATGTGGTCATCATTAAAGTGTTACAATGTTCTGAAGTCTTTTTTCATTATAGCATTTTTCTTATAGCAGCTAAATAAAATAATAAAATATGGTAAAGTTGTGACAATCATAGAATATTTAATGTTGATAAAAATACAAATAGCTTTTAATTGAAAGAGAATAGAATCAATAAAATGTATTTAAAATTATTTTCTTTATGAATATTCACAACTTCCTCTGACAATCAACATAGATCTAATAGTTCAAAGTCCTCAAGGATATTGCAAATTTCTATTTAAAATATGTTAAATTGTTATAAAATTAGTTACAAAATGTACTATAAATTGCAAAAATAATTAATATCCATAAATTTATTTGCAATCAATGATTAAAGTGTTTATTGCAAAAGTCATCAACATTAATTGCAAATACTTTACATTGAAATTAAAAGGTGCGCAATTGATGTTATTAATCTAACATACTTAAATTTACTAGTAATTGTCAATCTACAAGAATATTGATTACATATTTTTATTTTCAATGCTTAATTTGTATAAATGTTACTGACTACAAAATATAATAATAAGGTAACAAATGCATTGATTTCTTTACAAAATCGTTGTACTTATCAAGAATATTGATTACGATTTTGAATTGCAATATTGTTTTAAACGTGAAAATATAATAAATTGAATCCTGTCGTTTTTATTATAATATGTGCAAAATACTTTGTCAATCAATAAATACGTTGACAAGCATGTTGATTACAAATATCTATTTAAAATATGGAAATTGTTTTAAATGTGGCCAAGCATAAAATATGATATAATTTGCGAAAATAATTGATTTACAATATTCGACTATCGCTTTGATTGCAAAGTTTCTGTTGGAGAACTAGAGAGAGATAGAGAGAGAGGCCAATGTACTCGACGCGTTGCCAATAAGCCAGGATATGAGTGTATATCCAACCATAATGCATCATCATTAGCCAGAACAGAGAGCAGAGCACTTCAGGCTCTGTCTGTGATTGTGATAGCTTTTAGCATTCGCCCAAAAAAAAAAAAAAATAATTGAATTGTTCTTCATTATTTATTTTATTATTTTGCTTGTCTCTTATTATCGTTCCAGCTTATGTTCAGCTATTGCGAAACTCACTATCATCATCCTGCCTGCTGCTCCATTGTTTCAATGTGCTGCCCCCTTACACACACACACACACACACAGAGTGTATGAAGCACTTTTGTGGCAACGCCATCGTCATCTACATCGCCATCGCCATCGCCATCGTCATCAACGTGGCGCGTCATAAAATACGCGAATTGCATTTGCCATTTACGATGTGTCTTTCTTTGTTTCTTTCCTGTTTTTTTTTCCCCGTCGATGTTGTTGCTCTGCTCTCTCTCTGTTATTGCTCTTCTTGGGGGGATGTGGATGAGGAGAATGGCACCGCGAACCGGGCGAGCTGATTCCTTTGGGGATTTTGCGCACAAAGCAGTGCCAAATTGAATGTGGGATTTGACAAAGATATAGACGAGCAACGACGACGACGCCTCGCCTTTACAGTCATGTGGAAAAAGGGGGGGCGAGTAATTTTATTGTGCTGCCTTTTATGATGTGGCGACAAATTGATATTTCCTTCAGCGGGGACTTGATGCGCCAGCAAAGGCAATTTAGATACACTCTCACACACACACTCTTAGACTTACAGTGAGAGCGAAAAGTAACCGCAAATCGGCTGGACGCGCTCGCTGGGCGGTCTTCAAATCCCGCCCGCTGCGCTCTTGTTGTTGCTTGTTTGTTTTGTTGTCCGCCTTATAAAATAATTAAGTCTTAGCCACTGTTTTGTTGCCTGTTGTCTGTTGTCGGCTGTTTCTGTTTGTTGTCTTTGAATGCGCGCATCCTAGCGGCATTAAGGACTTTAGCACGATTTTTCGCAGGGTTGCCATTCACCATTCCCCCTGGAAAAAGATCCTTTTGCAGCGCATGAATTCGAAACTTTTACTGTACTACTTTAATTTCATTTGATCAACTGCGTGCGCTCCGCTCTCTCTCTCTCTCTCTCTCGCTGTTCAAACATCCCTTCGCTCTTTAGGCTGAAATCAACTGTAAGTTAATCGCATTAATCCGCGATCGTTTTTCAAGTGGATCCTGTTTTGGGTAGCTTGTGATCCTTTTTTTTACTGCGACGCATTCAGTTGCAAAATTTAGGAGGCACACAAAAGAAGCGCAGCATCAGACAGAAAAGGTTAAGAACAATATAAGGGATGACGACTCCGATTAAGAAGAGAAATCTCACAATGCACTAGCTGGTGACATTATGGCGTATGCGTAATATTCGCATTATTTTGTGTGCATTGATGTCGCAATTTGCTTATTAATTGGCAAATTTAATAGGCGAAGTTTAACAACCCTTTTTTATTAGCAAATTTAAATTCTTTTTTTTGTTAGCTATCACTATTCAAGAATTTTGTATAATGAAACTCACATACTTGAAAATTTACATCCATTTATTATTTCAATACAAAAAAAAAACTTTTTGATGAGTGTAGCAATCCATTTAAATGTAACCTAATTTATAGGAGAATTGAAACTTAAGTGAATCAGGAAAACATAACTATTAAATGTCAAATTTACTTATAAATAAAAATTAAATATACAAAACATAAAACAGTTTTCATAGCTCGATTCTACAAAAAAAAAAGAAAAATATATACATAAATAAAAAATAATCTAAAAGTATGATTCAATATACTTATGCAACTGTTTTATAAGTTTATAAATATGTTTCACATTTTATGTTTGTTTTTTTTCTTTATTTTGTTATTTCTTACAAGATCGCAGACATCATTAAAAATCTAAATAAAAAGTTGAATATATATTTTCAAATATCAAAATGGAATCATTTTTTACCAATTGTAAGGTATCTTCTAGTCGAGGACTTCTCTCTTGCTTGCGGTCATCTCTTTATCAGCATTTTCAACCAAATGGGATACAATTCGCTCAACAATCGTTGGCTGTTTGTTCATCCTTTTACGTCCACTGCAGTGCACTGCACCCATTGCTTTTCCCTCGTCTCTTCGCTTTTCCCGTTGCTGGTCGTTCTACCTTTTTATTGCAAATTGGTAATTTCATACTGTTGGCGGTGCCTTTGTTGGTGGCCGCCGACAACTCGCTGCTTTTGCTGCTGCCAACGATTTTGCTGGCTCTTTTGTAGCTAATTTACAATAATTGCTTAAAATTAAAACCACTGAGCATTGTTTGTGTGTGTTTATTTCATTTTATTGTGCATTCACGATTAGATTTCAAACGTTTATCGACCGATTTTTTTTTAAGAATTAATCCGTATTAATAGTAGTAGGTGAACAGGTAGAAGAAGAGAAGTACAGGCACAATTTGATCCTAAATAATGAAGACCAATATTCATAGTGTAATAAATTCAAACGTTTTCTATCGATCAGGTTGAAGGGTTTTTACATTTAAGTATTATTTTAAAAACTCGTACAATTCATATAAGTTGTTTACAGATAAATGTCAAATATTGAAAAAGTTACAATTATTTTAATTTTATATTTATATATATTGTCTCTGAGTATTCAACAATATCAAATATTTATACTTTTATATAACTCATTTGTAATATTTTATAAACACTTTATAGAAGACCTTTGATTCATATTTACTATCATTTATCTTTTCGTCATTTGATATTATATTGTGTAAATACTTTGTTGAACTCTTTTTATTAATGTTTTAAACTTATATATTTTATCAGATACTTTGCAAACATTTTGTTTAAATAACTTCTTATCATTTTGGTTATGGTCTAGGTATCAAAATTTCTTCTGATATTTCGTAGATACTTGATACTTCTTGAGTTTTATCATTTTACATATTTGTACACTAAATATTTTATAGAATAAAATTGAATCACAAAATCATTTTAACTGTCGCTTAGTTATCATCATTTCATGTGTTGTTTTGTGAATACTTTACAAAATAAAGTTGAATCATTTTATCATTTACAATATTCTGCAAATTGAACTTTAAACAAAGTCATCTCCTCATCGGGTCCAGACAACGTAATGAGGTCAAAGCCATGTGCAATTCGAGTAGCACTTTGCGTCTGTCGCTGGAAAGCAGTTAACGCTTTTACGACTTCTGCTTTTGTCAGCGCGGAAATTTATGTGTCTAAAATGGCACTCAATCAGACTGGGATGTCGTTGTCCTGGCCTTAAAAAAAGTCATTTGAAAAGCACCGAAGACTGCGCTACACAAAATCGAATCGAATCGTATTAGGAGGATGGTGAGGGGGGTGACAGGAGGAGGTGGGCACACGCAAAACTGTTGAAATGATAAAATATGAGCGTTCGTAATACAATTTATTTAAATCAAAGTCTAAAGCGTTATCTATGGGCATTGAGTGGGCGGAGGGGGGTTGCGGTTTCAACGGGGTTGCGTGTGGCACGACTGCTACTTCTTGCCTCCCCTGCCACACACCCCCACACACACACACACACTGACATCCCCGCCACTCGGTCTAGCTTTCAATGTGTGGGTGGAACTTACATATTTCAGTCAGTCAGCCATTGTTTGCATTTGAATGAAGACAAAAGCCAAGCCCAAATAGCGCGTCACAAATTTAGCCGACTAATATCCGAAATAGACAGCAGAGTGAAGGGACTACAACTCCATTTGGTGCTTTTAAGCATTCACAGTCTGTAGTATATATGTATTATAGTGATGGCCATTTCATGCAGTTTATTGTTTAGCATGCTTTTCGCCTATTATATAAATGTTAATAACAAAACAAAAGCCACAGCCATTTGCCTAATGTGTCCGATAACGTAATGGAGCATACTCAAAATCGACATGCTACAAAACTGTTTCTGAAAGCGAACTCTCTTAAACAGCCAAATAGCTGTCGAATTTACGATGAAATATCTCTCTCTCTGTGTGTGTGTGTGTGTGTGTGTGTGTGTGTGTTTGTGTGCTACAAACGTCAATTGCCAAATTAATTGCAGTTAAGTCGAGCAAATGTGCCAAGAACCTTGGGGGCATCGAAGTAGGTAAGTAAACAGATGCCGGCACACAAGTCAAAAGAGTTGAATTTGCTTCGCCGATCAAAATCGTATGCATAGTTATGCAAATCCCCTTAGCAAAGGGGCAAACCAACAACCTCCACCCAACCGGGGAAAAGTGGCTTCATAGTTGTAGTTGTAGTTGTATTTGTTGTTGCTTTGCTCTGTAGTCGACTTTTAGGCGCCCGTCTGCCTGCTAAAGTGGAGTCAATGAAAATTGCAACTCCCACTTTGCTCGTACGTCAATTAAGAGTTGTTTTTCTTGTTTGCCTCTGCCACACACACACACATACAACTACTCTCTCACACATACATAGAAAAGCTCTGAAGCTTGTCTGCATTGCTTTTGGCTTTGGTTTCGCTTGCTTGCTCTCTCTATCTCGCTCTGTCTCGCTCGCACACACACACGCTTTTATTGCAGTGCAATTTGTTGTAGAATCGTTTTGTCCGACAGTTGAACAGTTTGTTATTTCTTTTAAATGTTCCAAGTAAAAGAGCTTTGGTCGTTTGCTTTCGGAATTTTTGTGGCTTGCTGCCCAGCGGTCGGTTCTGGAATTGGAGAGCTTAATGTGCTCGACAACAGCAGGAGCAGAAGCGGGAGGAGAAGGGACAACTGTGTGTGTGTGACTGTGTTTTGCTTTTTGGGTTTTTTGTAATACGTTGTTGCTGCTGCTGCTGAATAGAACATTTTCATTATCACTTTTGTGCTGCGGCAAACTGGGGGGCCTGCAAAATCCATTTGTTGACGCATTTTTAGAGGCCCACATTGAATCTTGTTTAGCACCTCTTTGACTATTATAGCCAATGTCAATTTGCCTAATTAATGCCAGCTAAAATAAGGGCAGCCAGCAAAGCAGGCAAGCAAGCAAAACTACAATAAAATTGCATCGTCAAAACGAAATCAAAATGAAATTGTTTTGTACAACCAAAGAGAGAGAGACAAAACTGGGTGGCATTGACAAAAAAAAGAAAGAAGAAAGCCTGACTCTTGTCTCTGGCCTCTCTCTGTGTGTTACACAAGTAATGCGATTTCCATTTGGTGCATTCAGTTAAAATTAAAGTGGGCCAGCGCCCAAGTGTCAACACCTTTTGAACTAAGCGTCAGAGCTGTGCTGCTCTCTGGTAACGATTGGGCTGCTGTTGCTGACTTGGAACATGAAAACGAATCAAAAACAAGCAAAAGCAAGCAAAAGCGTAGAGGGAAATTACACAAAAATATATGTTACACACTCCACATACATACATATGCAGGCGGGCAAGACTCAATTCCAGCCAGACACAGAGAGAGTGGAGCAACTACAGAGGGACGCAAGTGAAGTGAGGCGGGGGAGGGCGAACTGGGTTGCGTAGTCTGCGGTGACTGCCAGCACTTTGAGACGCACTTTGGCAAAGCAATCTTCTAAACAGGATAAATGTAATTGCGCATGAATTTCTACGCATTTTTCTGTGCCGTCGCCGTCGTCGTCGTCGTCGACGTTGCTGTTGCTGATGTTGCCCGTCGACGTGGCCGACAGAGTGGCAAATGTTTTTGGTTATTTGCCGGCGGTGTCAGCTGAGCTGTGCAGTGGTGAGTGGTGGCCCATGGAGTGTTTCCATTGGTTTGCCTGCGACACGCCCACTCTCGCTCGCTCTCATTCGTTTCCTCTCCCTTTCTCACGCCCACTGTCTCTGTCGCACGCTGTCTCTCTCAGTTTCAGTTCAATTGCCTTGTAGAACGGTTTTTTTGTTTTGTGCAAATTGCTTGCAACACTTTTTGAATGCCTCGTGGTCGTCTCAGTTGAAAGCATTTAAAATTTTCAATTTGCCGCTCTCGCTTTTTCTCTCGCTCGCTCTCTCTCTTTTGCGTTGTCTGCAAAGTTTTTGCTCAGCTTTTTGCTTTTGTAAAAATGGCCGCCTCTGTGCGCATGGGGTTGTAGTCTGTGAACGTGGAACGTTGTGGAATTGGAACATTGCATTGCTTTGATTTGGAATCTGAGCGCTTAAGATGTTTTGTGAATTGAACTGAGGTTGATTTACGTGCACTATGTAAATATGGTATAACAATGCACTTTTGAAATATTGTATATTAACATACAGATAAAATTATAATTTATTTAAATATAGTACATACATATATTACAAATAAATTATATGGTTTGATTTGTAAATCTTTCTGACAATTTATACTACTTTTAAGTTTGCTAATTTATGAATTTTAAGAATAGATTAAAATTATATTGAAATATAATATTATAACTGTATAGTTGAGCAATAATTAAACATTTTGATTTGAAATGCTTTTTAACGAGAGTGCATTATAGTTTGGTACAATTGAAAATTAATGTAATAATATACTACATATTTAAATGTCAAATAAAAGTAAAAGTACTATAACTAGATTTTCGCGTTCAGTTTTATGCTTACAATTATAATATTGAATATCAATAATTTAGGAAATAACTTTCATGATGATTTATCAGTAAATAAATAAATATTATATTGCAATATATCATTTCTTAATTGTTGTGTTGATTGCTTGATTTTGTCCAATTAATGTGTGTGTGTTGCTGCGTAATCTTTTACTCATTTACAGCTCACTTCACCCGAAAGGAACCTTTTAGCTGCCATCAATTAAAATGTTTTGCACACTTTGGAGCAACAGGATTGCACACAGAGCAGCACTTGACCCTTGGTGGGTGCCAATTGATTGATTTTATATTGGCATTTCAATAGGAGCCCAACACACACACACACAAGCACACACAAACAAGCGATATTTGGGTAGAAAAGGGGGAGACTAAGCACGCCCCTCCAACGTCACTTAGGCATGTTCCAATTGCCAAGTGTTTCAGTGTTTTCTCCGGCTCAGACATCGGCTAGCTGTGTTATTTTTTTATTGGCACAATTTACGGGCAGCGACAAAAAGAACATACGCAAAGTGTCTGTCGATGCGGTTGCAACACAATTGTCGAAATAAACGAACTCAACTCAGTTTTGGCAAATGGAATGGAAATGGCAATGGAAACAAGAGAGCAACAGCCTGCAACCCTGTACAACAGACAGAGAGAGAGACAAAGAGCGCGCTCTCTCGCAAATACAACGATACCTGTGTATGGAAGGGTGTGAGTGCGAGTGTGCGGAAAACCATTTAGCGCACAGACCAAAATAATTTCAACCAACCACCTCAGCTCAGCACAGTTTCAGTTCAGTTCAGAGCTCTCGAGTTCAGTTCCGTTTTAGTTCATTTTGGTTTCAGTTTCAGTTACGGTTGAGCGCTGTGAAAGACAGTCGGCGCATTCGCTCGCTGTTCGCTCTCTCAACGTGTGTGTGAGTGTTGTGT
This sequence comes from Drosophila albomicans, assembly GCF_009650485.2. Lineage (NCBI taxonomy): Eukaryota > Metazoa > Arthropoda > Insecta > Diptera > Drosophilidae > Drosophila > Drosophila albomicans. Next base: position 13,718,789 of record NC_047631.2, read on the forward strand.
GTGCGTTACAACTAGGGGTTAAAAATCCAGAGACTGAAACAATAAAATTACTAAACGATCGCTTACACGCACAGCACGCTAGAGTGAGAGTGAGAGCGAGCACAGGCAAGTGCGCGAGTGAGCGAAATAGCAAGCGAGAGAGAGGCAGAGGCAGAGGCGGCAGACAGAAGGCAGCAGGCAGAGGACGACAGT